>NC_084487.1:92948985-94354485 GCF_030035675.1 Rhineura floridana
CTTCAGGATTCATTAGTCTCCGGGGGCGGACCAATTTCATAGGTCCCCCACCCTTGCGGAGGGAAAAGGTCACTGAAAGTCTAAACTTCAGCAAGCAGTGATCTGTCCATGACAAAGGGAGAGATGTAAAACTCCCCACGTCCAGATCACTATCCCCATGTCCAGTAACAAAAATAAGATCGAGAGTATGCCCCGATATGTGTGTTGGGCCACTAACATATTGGGACAGCCCCATGGTTGTCATGGAGTCCATGAAGTCCTGAGCCGCCCCAGACAAAGTAGCCTCGGCATGAATGTTGACATCTCCCAGTACTAATAGTCTGGGGGATCTCAACAATACCTCCGAGACCACTTCCGTCAACTCAGTTAGGGAAGCCATTGGGCAGCAAGGTGCGCGGTACACCAAAAGGATTCCCAGTCTGTCCCTCTGGCCCAACACGAGGTTTAAACACTCCAGACCAGTAGTTGTATGGACATGGTGCTTGGTGAGTGAGATGGAACTCTTATAGCCCACAGCAACCCCACCTCCCCGACCCTCAGATCTACCATGATGCTGAACCGAATACCCCAGTGGGCAGATCTGGGAGAGACTAACTCCTCCCTGTTCGCCCACCCAAGTCTCGGTTATGCATGCCAGATCGGCTGCCTCGTCCACAATCAAATCATGGACGAGGGGAATTTTATTCTGTACCGATCTGGCATTAAAAAGCAGCAGCTGGAGATCTGAGAGTTGGCTGAGAGGACAACCAACAACCCTGCGGGTATGAGAAGGACCGGAACAAGGCACAGCCACAACATGTCTGGGCCGCGTTCCTCTTACCTGGCACGTCCTTCTCATAACACCATACCTCCCTCTGCCCGTCACTACGGCGATTTGGGCCCCCTCATGTCTCCCCGCTAGGTGGAAAGATCTCTTCCCCAGGCACATTGTAAACTATAAATACAGAAAGAAAAATACAAAAGACTCAAATACATAAAATACACACTCACTCACAACGTACATTCATACAGACACCCACACATCCAGTTCAAAACCATACGACATGCATAGAAAGCAGCACAGCAGCAGCAGCGGCAGCAGCCTCTCCTTCCCTTGGTGGCGATGGTCTCTTCCTCCTGCAGGCACTGGGTCTCCCAGGCCACCTCAGCCAGCCGGCTTATGTATCCCTCCAAAGAGGGACAGGTGGTTCCATTCCTTCCTCTCTGATAGACACCAAAGAGTAGCATTGGGGGATGAGGTTTCGGACCCTTGGCCTCTCACTTGTGGGGTGCCACAGGGCTCCATCCTCTCCCCGATGCTATTTAACATCTATACAAAGCTGCTGGGGACCATCATCAGGAGATTTGGGCTGCAGTGACACCAATATGCGGATGACATGCAGCTCTATCTCTCATTTAAATCTTCACCGAGGTTGGCTGTAGAAACCCTGTCCAAGTGCCTGGAGTCGGTGAGTGGCTGGATGGGAAGGAATAAGCTGAAACTGAACCCTGACAAAACCAAGGTACTGTTTGTGGGAGACAAGGGAAGATTAGGGGACTTGGACCTGGTGCTCAGTGGGGTACAATTGCCCCTGAAAGACCAGGTCCGCAGCCTCAGAGTCATTCTTGACTCCCAACTGTCCACAGAAGCTCAGGTTTCGGCTGTGAACCGGGCAGAGCTGTATCAACTCCATCTGATACGGAGGCTACGCCCCTACCTTCCCAATCATCTGCTCCCATTGGTGGTACATGCCCTGGTCTCCTCTCGCCTAGACTACTGTAATGCGCTCTACATGGGGCTACCCTTGAAAACGGTCAGGAAGCTGCAACTGGTACAGAATGCGGCGGTGCGCCTGATTAAAGGCAGCCACCAGCGAGATCATATCACTCCAGTGCTAAAAGAGTTGCACTGGTTACCAGTTGCTTACTGAGCCCAATTCAAGGTGTTGGTTTTGACCTTTAAATCCCTATACGGTTTCGGCCCAGTCTATCTAAAGGAGCGCCTCCAGCATCATCAGCTATGCCGCCCAACAAGATCAGCCTCAAAAGACCTTCTCTCCATCCCATCAGTCAAAACAGCCAAATTGGTGAGGACTAGAGAGAGGGCTTTTTCAGTTCTGGCCCCCACCCTGTGGAACTCCCTCCCAAATGATCTTCGCCATGCCCCTTCCATTATGAGTTTCCGCCAGGCCTTGAAGACCTGGCTCTTCAGGCAGGCTTTTGGGGTGGGCTAGATTCTATCTTCATTGTTTTTAGATTTTTAATGTCTAGGTATTGTATGCCTATTTTGTACGTCGCCCAGAGTGGCTGGACAGCCAGCCAGATGGGCGACTAATAAATTCAATAAATAATAATAATAATAATAATTAGATTTATATCCCACCCTTCCTCCCAGTAGGAGCTCAGGGCGGCAACCAAAAGCACTAAAAACATTAAAACATTATAAAAACAAACTTTAAAACACATTAAAACAAAACATCTTCAAAAATGTTAAAAAAGCTACCAGAACATTTTATAAAATTAAAAACATTTTAAAAAAGAAAGTTTAAGAACATATTAAAAAGCAATTCCGACATAGATGCAGACTGGAACAAGGTCTCAACTTGAAAGTCTTGTTGAAAGAGGAAAGTCTTCAACAGGCGCCAAAAGATAACAGAGATGGTGCCTGTCTAAAATTTAAGGGGAGGGAGTTCCACAGGGTAGGTGCCGCCACACTAAAGGTCCATTTCCTATGTTGTGCAGAATGGACCTCCTGATAAGATGGTATCTGCAGGAGGCCCTCACCTGCAGAATGCAGTGATCGACTGGGTATATAAGGGATAAGCTATATAGGGGTTTGTACACCAAAACTAGAACCTTGAACTTGGCCCTGTAGCAAATGGGCTACCAGTGCAATTCTTTCAGCAGGGCTGACATGTTGGCGATACCCTGCCCAAGTGAGCAGTCTTGCTGCTGCATTTTGCACCAGCTGCAGCGTCCGGACCAACCTCAAGGGCAGCCTCACATAGAATGCATTACAGTAATCCAGCCTGGAGGTTACCAGTACATGGACAACAGTGGTCAGGCTATCCTGGTCCAGAAATGGCCACAGCTGTCTTACCAGCCAAAGCTGGAAAAAGGCACTCCTAGCCACAGAAGTCACCTGGGCCTCTAGAGACAAAGATGGATCCAGGAGCACCCCCAGACCACGAACCTGCTCTTTCAGAGGGAGTACAACCACATCCAATTATCCGAACTCGGGAACCACCAACCCACAGTGCCTCCGTCTTTCTAGGATTTAGACTTAGTTTATTGGCCCGCATCCAGCCCACCACCGAGTCCAAGCAGCGGTCAAGGGCTTGCATGGCCTCTCCTAATTCAGATGTTATGGAGAAATAGAGCTAGGTATCGTCAGCATACTGCTGACACCTCTCCCCAAATCTCCTGATGACCACTCCCAAGGGCTTCATATAGATGTTAAACAGCATGGGGGACAAGATGGTACCCTATGGCACCCCACAGAACAAATGCCAGGGGGCCGAAAGACAGTCACCCAATGCTATTCTCTGAGAACGACCTTGGATATAGGATCGGAACCATTGTAAAACAGTGCCTCCGATACCCAGCTCACCAAGTCGGCCCAGAAGGATACCATGGTCAATGGTATCAAAAGCTGTTGAGAGATCAAGTAAGAATAACAGGGTTGCACTCCCCCTGTCCTTCTCTGATAAAGGTCATCTATCAGGGTGACCAAGGCCAATTCAGTCCCATAACTAGGCCTGAACCCAGACTGGGATGGGTCAAGAAAATCTGTTTCATCCAAGAGTACTTGCAATTGCTCTGCCACAACCCTCTAAATCACCTTCCCTAAAAAGGGGGTATTTGCAACCGGTCGGTAGTTGTTGCAAACCAATGGGTCCAGGGTGGGTTTTTTCAGGAGTGGTCAGATCACCGCCTCAAGGTGGCTGGAACCACTCCCTCCCACAATGATGTGTTGACCACACCCTGGATCCACTTGGTCAACTCCCCTCGGCAAGCTTTAATAAGCCAAGAAGGGTAAGGGTCAAGAGGACACGTTGCTGGCTGCAACAATGCAAGCACCTTGTCCACATCATCAGGCCGCATCAACTGAAACCGTTTCCAAGAAGTTGCAGCAGACGTTGCACTGGACACCTCATTGGGGACTACAGTAGATGTGGATGGGGCTTCAAGACTGCTACGGAGGCGAGCAACTTTACCCTCAAAGTGCCTTGCAAACAATTCACGTGGGCCTCTGAAGGGTCTAAAACTCCGTTTCCTGAAGTTGATGTCACAGATCCCTGACAATACGGAAAAGCTCCACTGGATGTCTACTTGAGGATGTGATGGAGGCAGAGAAGTGGACTTCTTCGCTGCCCTCACCGCCTCACAGTAGGCACGGTTATGTTTTACTTGTGCCCGATCAGCCTCACAGCACGTCTTTCACCACTTGTGCTCTAGCCGTTGGCCAGCCTGTTTCATTGACCTTAGCTCATTGGTGTACCAAGGTGCAAAGCGGACTCCACAATGCTGGAGAGGGCTCTCAGGGGCAACCGTGTCAATAGCCCGACACGCCTGGCTGTTCCACAGCGCGACAAGGGCTTCAACAGGGTCACCTGCTTCATTCCCCCTTAATAACTCCATCATTCATTATGATGCTTCATCCCTCCAACAGCTGTCCCCCTCTTCTCTTGCTTGTGCACAAGAAACACTGGGGCTGGTAGTTCGAGATACAGCATTTCACATAGGGCACAACAAATCTGTCTCAAACGACATGCCCTAGGTAAACTGCAGATGCACACTCTGTCCAGCAGCTCATTGTTCAGAATGTCACTTGTTCTGCTTTAATAATGCTTCTGATTACTTCAAGCTAGTCTCACAAGATAAGGATAACAGATAAGTTATGATGTACAATTTAGCCTATTTTTTCTTGTCATGGGTTGTATCCTGGGCTGCCCGCCCCCACTAATTGCCATGCTCTGGCAAAATGTAACCTATCCTCCTCACAAATGTTCCCTCCTTAAGTCTGAGGACCTAGAGTGTCAAGTGTCATATAAGAGCGTCAAGCATCTGGAGGAAAATGTCTTCAACTACTACTACATCAACTGACAAGCTTGACATTGCTGCCTTAGTCCTTATAAATGTGATTGACTTCACTTGCCCAAATAACTTCAGCCCCTCTTAGACAAAACTGTAGATTTTACCTATCGTCTTCTTAGCATCTGCGGATTTAAATAAATAAAAGCATCCATAGAGCAGGAGCTGTTTTACACTACATTTTCAAGGGTTATACACTTACTTAGTTGCACCGTCATCATAGGTTGCCATTAATACAATTGTCCCATCTGGAATGGTCTTCAGAAAGTCAGTAAGTGGGGCTACATCTTAATCAAATAGAAACATTCATTATTAGAACACAACACCATCACACACTACACCCTGCAACGTAATCACTCATGGTTGTTCTTGCAATTCTAAAATTAAAACATGGAGCTTCATAAAAACCACTTTATAAAATGCACAACTTTTACAAATAATCTTCAAATGATCTTTGCAAAATTTTGATGTCAAATATTCAAAGTATTCTCGGAATGTTCAAAAATTCTATATTTGCAATACCTGATAGCTGATATTTGACAGAATTGATAAGTGACATGCAATGGTATTTAATATTTTATAATACCGATAGCCAATACACAATGCTAAGTTCTAATGTTTTTAAACTTCTTACTGTCAGGGATTATTTTACCATCTCTGCACTGATTGGTCTACCAGGGAATTCCTGCACATCTATTACAAAATTCCTACACTAGCTACTGCAAGGATGAGGAACCTGTGGCCTACAGATATTGTTGGGATCCCAACTCCCATCGGTCCCAGCCAGCGTGCTTAATGGTAAGGGAAGACTGAATTTTGTAGTACATCATCATCTGGAGTTTCCTTAGCTCCAGACTTTGGGGTGCACATTCTATGCACACACTAAGTCCATGAATGATACTACTGGGTCTTTCCATTGCCCACTGTAAGCTTGTGTGCCCATAACACATCCAAGATTCCACTGCTTGCATTTCAGGAGCATGCTTTTAATTAGTCAGCATATAATGTATTTGATCGTCGATAGCTTATGGAGATTTCATATTTGAAGGCTGCAAAAAAACCTAAAGATGCCAACAAATTTAGAACATTCACATTTTGAGATTAAAAACTTCGCATTCAAAATGCAAATTTTAATTTTGAACTCAAAATTAAGAGTAGCAAAACTGGAAAGTTTGTTCAAATATTTGTAAATATTTGATTCAGCTCAAGCTTAAACAGAAGGGCATGGACAATTAGGAATAGATGAAAGGGCAATGTACAGCCCGCTAAATCGAAATAAGTAAAGTGCAGCAAGAACAGTTTCTTTCCTGATACATGTTTAACTATTTTTATTTTATATATAACTATTTTTGTATTTACTTTTATTAAAGAACCAGATGGTCCTGCACTTACCTCCACCCCACATGTCAAAATATTTTGTGTCCACCATGATACCTGTTTTGCCTAGAAAAGTATAAGTAGTAGTTTAACTCATCAGTTCAGGCATCATAATAAATGTATTTATTTATTTATTACATTTATACCCTGCCTTTCCTTTTCATGAAACCCAAGGTGGCTTACATATGGTTCCCAGGCAGTCTCCCATCCAGGCACTGACCAGACCTGACCCTGCTTAGCTTCTGCAGGGAACTGGCCTTATGTGCCTTCAGACCACAGCCTGGGACCCATAATAAATATGGTGAACAGTTTTTGTTCACATGGAAGCTGCAAACAGCACCTTCAAAAGCATCATCACCGTAATCTATTACCTGCTCTTCACTCAAAGGTCTCAGGGTAGGTTACAATTTTAAAACATGACATTAAAAACAGTTTTAAAAACAACCTACATTTCCCAAATAAGGTGGGCCCTAAATATACATATCTCAGATGTCAAAGGCCAGGATAAAGAGGTCAGCATTTGTGTAAAACTGTACAGTGAAGTTGCCAGACACACCTCGGTGAGGAGGGAGTTCCACAGCTTAGGAGCCACCACAGATAATGCCCTCTCCTGGGCCATCACCCTCCCCCAAAGCGTCTGAGGGTGGAACTACCACAAAGGCTCCCTCTGCTTATATCAACACCTGAGAGATCTGTAGGGAAGGAGGCAGTCTTTCAGTTCCCATGGTTCTTTGGGAGAAGTCATGTGCTTCAAATATGCATTAGAGGTGCTCTGAATGTATGGCGTGGACCTGCCCAGAGAGAGAGTGAAGGGGCAACAAGAGGCAATGTGTGTGCCTCTCCTGTAGCCATAGCAGTTGTGTAGAAAAGACAACTGCAACAGGCACAGATTTTCTCACGCCTGCACAAGCATTGCTATGCTTTTACCAAGCAATCTGGGCTTTTACTGCAGATGCCAAACACGGACAGAAACTGGTTAAGTGTACAGGATGCCTCCATCTTTGGGCATTGCTTGACTTCACCCATTACCAGCGGAGACCATAACTAATACTCAAAATTTTAATGCTAGTATTAGAATTTTAAAAGCCATTACACAAAACTCTAGCTAAGTTTCCCCTAATGTCCTACTTCACTGAAACTACCCCCTTAAATTGGTAGTTTTTAAAAATTATACACACATACACTACTGACAGATGCAAGATACACCAAGTATAATACTGTTGAAAGTCTGTACTTTCAGAAATGGATCATTAGTTGGTCATTTTGTAAAGCTTTTTAATAAAAGCTTTTACAGATGGTTTGCTGACAAAAATGCTATCACATGGATGAACTACTGGATTAATCACAGTATATACACAAAGATTAGATGTACATTCAAGCACCGAAATGTGAACGCCTTAGAATGGAATTTTGCCTGTCAGCAAATGGTTTCATTACCAAACACATATCACTATGTAAACTAAGAAAGAGCACAATCAGAATGGTTCTAGAGTTAGTTCCATAATTATTTCAAAGAGAAGATCCTTGTCAGGAGTGCCCAAAGCTCTCCCCATTTTAGACTAGGCTATTGGGGAAAAGGTAGCACAAAGTGGGCAAGATACTTTCTTTCAACGAGGAGCAACAACTTAGTTCAGAGTTACCAAGATTTTAGTGAAGGGTAGCAGCAACCTCTTTCTGGCATTATTTCTAATGGCTCTAGCAAGTGCCAACAGGCAGGAGCCTGCAGGATCCAATCAGGTTTTGTTTCATTGTGATTTTATTGTCATTTTGAGGCTGTTAGCTACCATGAATTTCTGCTTGGAAGGAAGGAATGAAGGCATTTAATTTAATCTTTGTATAAACTGAGAACCCAATGCCAGCTCTTTTATTTCATCATATGCACTCATTCTCCAAGTATGGATTGGTGAAGCCAAAGGTTTACAGAAGTACAATTTCTTTTTTTTTTGGGGGGGGGGGGAGACCCTAGGTGAGAGAATGCTCCCTGTTCCAAAAATCCTAATGGAGACTGAGTCTGCTCAGTGGGTAAGGTAGAAAACATAAAACTGGGGAGGGGGGAAGGAGTGGAGTGGAATGGAGTTATCCTGAAAGACCTTGAACAGGATCACCCTACACTGCAATATTTAGTTGCAGGGCCCACTTATATTTGGAATTTACCAGTGATTAGCAATTTTCAACTAGATGCAAGCATTCCATATGCGAAACTGCCTTCTACTATGACTAATTCTCCTTACCAACGTTCAGGCTTCCCTACTACATGCCTGGAAATAACGAATGCGTATTTAAAGTGAGAATACTGATATTATTAAAAACAGTTACTTACCATTTACTAAAGCTACATTAATACCTCTCCCAACATTGTTTTTGACTCCACTCATCAACCTGAAACAAAACAACAAGCAAAGAGAATTGTGACACTTCTTTCCGCTCCAACTTTTTTCCTAACCAGAAGTGTGGAGAAGACAAATATTCTTCCCAACAACATTCTATAAGAAGTTTGGACACCTCCCCTCTCAGTTAAATGAAGTTTGCATATCCAACAGTTATGAAAAGTGTTGAGTTGTCATCACCACTACTTTTAATTACTGTTTGGAAAACAGATGGCAGACAGCAAAACAACTTCCTCAAATTAGATTTTCCCTCTGATCTAGTGAGCTAGACACATAGTAGACCCTGGTCTCCTCTTATGCAAAGGAAGAATCCAGGGAGACAAGCTATTCCATTGCCAGCAGTGAGACCTATCTAGCTGGTCTCATAGTACACAGCTTTAACTACACCCACAAACATGCTCCCAGTTAATTAAATTAAGCCAATTAATCCAGCCCATGTATAGTTCCTGGGAAAGTAGAAACTCCTATTATTTTAAGAATAAAGCACACTCTCTCAAAATCAATTTCCTGTTAAACAACAGGTCTATCTAAACAACAGCTTTTCTGGCATTATCCTCCAACGAACAGAAACTGAAACAAGAGTAGCTCTACAGAACAGAAATTCTCTCCGTATGGCCGTTGTTGACTTATGACTTGGGTTCCTTGTTCAGCACACAGTCTATAACCCAACATGAAGTATGATGTCAATCATGCATCAAATTGCCACACTGTCTCAGTAGAAGGAAATTTCTGAACCAAGTATATTATGTTTAAGAGATAGATAGATGTGTTGTCTATTCCGGTAGAAGGGTTAGCTAGTGTAATTCAGAGGATTTACCACAAGGGGGTAGCACTACATCATTTTACATTTCCTATTCAAATGTTGACCAATAGTCAAGACTTGGAATAGTCCTTAGGGCAGCCTTTCCCAACCAGTGTGCCTCCATATGTTGTTGGACCACAACTCCCATCACCCTGACCATTGGCAATGCTGGCTGAGGCTGATGGGAGCTGTGGTCCAACAACATCTGGAGGCACACTGGTTGGGAAAGGCTGCCTTAGGGTCTAAAATTCCATTCAGAGTGCTGTCAGACTGTGTACGATCAACATTTCAACAGAGGGTAACTTTGGGGAGAACAACACCTGGTGCGCCAACCGACCTTGGAGAAAGATGTTCTGCGACACAGATGAACTTTTACATCCATAGAAAGGGCCAGATCTAGAAAATGTCCAAGCGCTGAACCTTAGGGAGAGTATAACCCTATTCAGGGCAGCCTGAAAACCACCTAAACTTATGAAGCAATGGAGGAAGGGTTTTAAAGGACGATATTGATCCCACCAGACGTCACCTGAGTTTCCAAATCACAACTCTGACCTTTTAGTAAGTAATCTAATCTTGTGAAGAGCAATTAATGAAAATAAACTTGGAAGCCTTTGAACCAGTAGATTGGTTGGAGTGGAAGTGCAGAGTTCTTTCTAACAGAGCCAAGTGCCCAAACAATGGCTCTCGGAAGTAGCTAAAAGAAAGAATTGAAAGCAATTTTAATTGAAAGAAAATGAAAGAGACTCTTAATATGAACATGTATGGGGATGCAAGACCGATTTGCTCTTTTCAATCTCTCTCTCAACCAGTTGCTGGCAGAGCAAAGTAGAAGACCAGAAGACCAGGACCAGAATCCTCTCTCCCCTCCCCACCAAAATGTTTGGGCTGTATCCAGCTCCTACCTAGAGTGGAGCCATGGGCCTGAGAGCACCATGTCCATTAATTCCAATGGGTCTGCTCTGAGTAGGACTGGCACTGGATACAGGACTAGGCCTCTCCAGAGAGGGCAGGGCTCAGCCTCTCCAGGGATGATGAGGCAAACAAGACAGCTGTTGCACTCATGGCTAATTGATCAAGAGGAAGAGCTGCAGCCTGTTTTTTGAGACACAGCTGCAGCATCTTACTTGCTGTCCCTCAGGAGCAGAGCTCTGCTGTGGAAGGAAGAGCTGAGTGACAATATGTGGAGAGTGAAAGAGGACGGGAGGCTGCATACACACCATATATTTAAAGCACACAACTTCCCCCAAAGAATCCTGGGAACTGTAGTTTGTTAAGAGTGCTGGGAATTGTAGCTTTCTGAGGGGCAAGCTACAGCTCCCAGGATTCTTTGCAGCAGGGGTGGGAGGGGGAGAATGTGCTTTAAATGTATGATGTGTACGCAGCTGGAGACAGAGTGGAGGCTGAGAGTGAAGAGGCAGAGCCCTAAACAGTGAGCTTCTAGGTCACCTACTGTTCTAGAACAGTCTTTTCAATACACTTGAGATCCCATTTTAAGTTTAATTCTTGATCTAAGCTCAGATGCACTTTGAGCCCTCCTCACACCTTAAACAAACTTCCAAAGTTTGTGCAGCAGACACAAGAAAAGGGAGCTTTTAGCTACCCTGGATCCAAGCCATTCATGGTGATCAGATCATTGCAAGGGGCACAGCACATGGTGGGAGCAAATGTTGAACATTCCACATTGAATCTCTGCAATTTACAGTTCAAAGAGGTTTAATGGTTAAGGCTGTAAAAAAACCTAAGCCTAAAACTTGAGGACTGCTGTCAACTAGAAATTGTACTGGGCAGGAGTACCCTTGTTGGATTTAGTGTAAAATGGCTCCCTATATCCTTATATACTGAAGGAGTCCATTGAACTTTCTCCCCTCCGCAAATCTTCTTTCACACACAATCAACAAGGAAGCTGTTAGGGTGGGCAACCAACAGTTAAGATAACATAATCCACATAGAACTTGAATGAACAAGAGTCAGGGATTACTGTAATCATGTATATACTAATACTGATCTCAGATCTTTGACTGTTTGCACTATGTAGCCAAAATGGTTCCACCCACATCAGAAGAAGGTATTAGCAGAAAAAGAAATCTCCCAAGGGGGAGGGAATCAATGTGCTCCTTCAGTATATAAAGGATATAGAGAGTTCTATCAGTCCGATGAAAACTGAGCATGCTCAATGGGCATGTAATGTTCACTAACTATTGTGGAAGAAACAGAAAACCAGGGAAAGGGAGAATGGAATGGAATGGCTGAAGTGCTGAACAGGGATTATTTCACACTGCAACATTTTGTTGCAGGTCTCACTTGTAATACTTTGATGGCAGGATTTGTACTACTCAGACACAAGCAGATGTTAGGTTTAAAAGAACTAGTGGCCATTATTAGTTTCTGAATTTCTAGGAAATAAAAGAAAATGACTCACATATACAGTGTATCCTTGTTTTATATATATATATATATATATAGCAAGGTCAAAGATGTTGAAAATAAACAAGAGCAAAGTCAAAGATAGTGAAGATTTAAAATGAACTCAATTTCTAACATAATATGATGTTTGGTAATATACTGTTTATAATAGCCTACTGTAGTGAACTAGCAAAAACAACAACTGCATTAAATGAATGTGCATTTTATTTTCATGCTAAATTAAGTGTAAAGGACATTCAAGCCAGAATGCAAATTATCCAACACTATCTTCACAATACTAATAGAAGAGATATCAGATGATACGTACACATTATCTTCTACACAAATTTTAGGTCCAACTACGTTGGCTGCTCCACTTGCCATTTTGAACGCAAAATGATTCTCTGGACAAACTTTTGTAGTTCCACATTTATATCTTGGGGTTTTTGTAGCTTTGGGAAAACAGAAAAATAAATTCAATTAAAAGAAAAAAGATACAACCTCAGATGCTCTCTTTTATTTTACAAGAGATTTTAAGGAAAGAATACACTGATTTCAGCAGGTGGATCCACAGAGTGGCTTTTTAAAGAAAATCAGCTGAAAAAAAGCCAAAAAAAATTGCAATCTCATTTTGATAAATATTAAGTTAAGCATTAACTAATAGGTACAGTGCTTATCTTGCCAATAGACATTGGGTTCTGGAATGTCAATTCTTTCTTGCATGGTTCTGTTTTTCAGGCTTCACACATTACACTGAAGAAGAGGTAAATGCAATGGGCTATCCCAGTCTTAAGGACCCAAACGTGGTTGGACTGCAACTCCCAATATCCCTGACCATTGCTCATGCTGGCTGGCAATGAAGGGAGTTGTAGTTCAGCAAAAATCTGGGGAACCAGGCTTGAGATATATCTGAAACAGAAAATATAGGTATCTGTTTGGCCGACATCAGACGCATAACGTGTGCCCTTTCCTCTACCCTGGCTTGCATGCCATTGAAAACCTGCACTCATTCTCTGGGATCTAGATGGCAATCATCTACACCAAATGTTAGTTAACAAGATTTTTTCTACCAGGATTCAACTGCTTTCTTCCCTTTGATTTACTGACTGTACAACTACTGCATGTATTTGTCAGGGACTTGCAGCCCTGCTGATCTGGACCTATGCAAGATATGGAACAACTAAAATGTATAAGAAAAAAAGGCAGGTGGAACAAGCTTCAAAACAAATCAACATGACTTATTCTGGTCAGAAGGCTAAAAATCAATGTTCACTGGGCAGAATGTAAAGAATGTGTGACTCTGGAAATCAGCTTTCCAATGGTGGCTCATGAAGGAGTGGGATGGAGGCAGTGGTGTCTTCCCAGTGGCACTTGTTGAGATGGGGAAGGCAGCGGTGACAAGGCCAGGGGAGCTCCAGGTGGGCATCAGCCCCACTGATGCTCCCCCAGCCTTGCTGGTACTGCCTTGGCCCTGCCCTATCCTGATGAGCGCAGCACCAGTGCTGGGAGGATGCTACTGTTTCCCTCTGCCTGCCCCCATCGAGCCATTGCTGCAGCATTCCCCCAGGTCCTCCACCTTTTTGTAAAAGTGGTCTGAATCAAGGCAAATGTTAAACATTCCAGAGCAAGTTTAATTACTCTCAAGCATGGATCAAGGAGTGGGAACATCTTCATCAAAAAGAGCAGGGGAAGAGCCTTCTAGAACCCCATCTACCTCTTTTGAATTGCAAGATGGACTTTAATTTTACTTCACTACTAGGTTGAAGGGTTTTCAGCAAAGATATTCAAACCCAAGGACCACGGACCATGACCACTCCACCAAGGCTTTCTGCCTGACCAATATGGCCCTGCCCTGCCACTGTGGGTAAATCCATACATGGACTAGTCATTCTGAGGAACGTTGGAAGAGGGGACAGATCCTTGGTTGGCTGGACATTGCCTATGGGTCTTATGTGGCTTACCCCTGGAAACATTAAATACATAGGACACAAATAATTATAAACCATGCTGCACAATACTTACAATGTACAGGCAGCTCCAGTGGTGATCTTGCTGAAAGAGATTTTTTTTAAAAGGTTAAAAATAACTATATCATTCTTTAATTAAGTCCAAACTGAAAAAAATACCAACATCTATCATATCATAGAGAAGGCTTGAAAGTTACGGCTTCTCTCCTAAGTTTGACAGTGCTGGTCTGCAGCAGTCACATAACAGTGGTTTTAGTTCAGTGAGTGGTGTCACAGAATGGTATTTTTGCTGGTGGTAGACCTGCTTACAAGTGAATATTACTCTATTTCAAAGCGTGATTGTGTTATCAGATCACTATAGAATGAGTCGCTTTAGTTCTATGAATTTTTATCTGATGTAACTAAAAAGCTTTTTTTTTTTTTACCAAAATGTAAACTTTTTTGTACATAAAACAGGCAACAAAGCAATAATAAATTAGCAACAAACTAAATAAAAGGGCATAAATAAAAGCAGGGCCCTATTTGAATTGCTGCAAATAATCTAAAATGACTATACTTATTTTTCCAAATTGTGTATCATCACGGCATCGATAAAAAAAACGGGCTCAGAAGAGAAGTAATTCTTTCACAGCAGAATGATAACATGCATAAATCACTTAGGCTGCAATCCTGTTCCTACTTATTTGGAAGTAAACTAACTGGGACTTAATTCTGAAAAGATGAGTACAGGATTACATTGTTTGGCAGCCTAATTCTGACTGAACTTTTGCAAGGAAAACATGTGAAGCAAATCACTTACCAAACAAGTTCCCTAAGTTGGTATCCATTTTTATTTCAAATACTTGAGATATGACATAAAATGTCAGCAGGAACACGGCTACTGCTACCGCCAATTTTGCAGCTCCTACTCCAAAAACAGAAAAAACATGTTTACCACCAACTGTTTATATTTTAATGCAACAACATATTTGTCATACTATTTGAATAAGACCTCACACCTGTATAGGTTAATAAGACCTGTATCAGAAAAAGGCAACTTACTCCCCACCCTAAACGCTGCTGGGTCAGGAACAAGGGCCCTGTAGCCACCAAGCTCAGTTCCCTGTCCTTTCATGGGCCTAAGGAATTTCAAGTAACTTTAGGGATGGGTATTGGAGAACGAGGAACAGAGAAAAGCTAGTAAAGAAAAAGAAGCTGCAGTTCTCCATCTAGCCTGATGCTTTAAAATATCCTTTAAAGCATTCTGCTACTTCTTATTAAAGAGCGCTTTTTCAGCCTGCAAAGAAAGTTAAAAAACTGTAGTTAAAAAACAATTTATGGAAGGTGCATGGGTGGGCAGGACAGCTTGTCAATAAATACACACTCACACGCATGCACACACCCTAGATCAGGGATGGGGAAACTCTCATGTGATGTCAAGTGTGAGGCAAGTGAGCTCCTGACAGTTTCATGGCAAGTGGGCTCTGTGGCAGTGCCAATCAGCTGATTGGTGCGGACAGGGAGACCCAAAGGGATCGGTTGCACAATGGAGTTCCCCTTTGGGAACTCCCTAGGTACAGTCAAATGGACTTTTGCCCATTTGTGAAAAAGTAGTAGTCAAACTTTTGAAGCGGTTGGCAATGAAACTGTTTGCTGAAGCAGCACTTTTTTCCTCTGCAAAGGAAAAAAGCTCAATTTTAGCAAGTAGTTTCAATACAAACGACTTCATGCTAATGAAGCATGCCTCTTTGGAGGAACGTTCCTGCTGCCAATGACTGGCAATGCAGTTTGCATTGGAGCTGCTTGATAAATGGGGAAGAATGCTCCCTCAAAGGAGGTCAATCATCCCCTTTGAACTTTGACAGGTGACTGGTCCCACCTGTATGTCAAAGTTAGCCCATGAAGGTGAGGGACTAAGGGGTCTGGCCCCTAGCCAGATCCAGTTCCCCACCCCTGCCCTATACCATGCTGCCGCCACTACCACCATCACCACCGCCATCCCCAGGCTACACCCTTCACTGGCCTGGTCTACATCCTCCTTGCGCGCTTTGCCTGGCTGGAATGTGCTCTTAAGCTGCAATGACGCCTCTTTTTGGCCTGGATGGAGATGTATGTCTGTGTGTGCCTGCGCGTGCGTGCGTGCATGCGTGCCCCCTCCAAAAGGTTCCCCACAATAAAATGCAGCTCTCGGGCTAAAGAAAGTTCCTTAACCCTGTGCCAGAGACTGCTACTAGTTTTTGCCTACTACACTAGGTGCATTTTTTATTATTTGCCTCAATATAGCTGATGTCCAAATGACACAATGCAATTACTTTGTGAAACTGGTAAAATATAATCTCACAGCACATCCCTATGCATGTCTATTAAGACTTTAGTCCCAATGAGTTCACAAGATTTTCTCTCAGGTAAGTGTATTATAGGACTGTAGCCTTACAATGTGAAAAATCTTTGAAAATAATGCATTTCAATCCTTGAAATACACCACCCCATGATTTTGTCAGTTACAAGAGAAAGGACAGAGGTTATGAAATCTTCTCACTTGCTTTCTTGATACCAATTCTTTAGAATTTTTCATCTTGTATCTTCAAAAGCAGTTCTGTACAATTAGGACTAGAATTTTACTTTTTTAAAAATTCTGATGTCCAACCAGATTCTGTAAAGCTCAGAGAATCTTTCAGAAGCTAGTGGGCCATAGGTTGCCCATTTCCAATTGAGATTATCACAGGTAAATTCATAGGCATTCAGATATATTTTATCATTATATAAAGCTTTCCTGCTACACAGCCATGTAGTGGTTACAGTTCAAACCAAAATGCCAGGATATTATTAGTTTGTGATCATATTTGCACCAGATGCATAAGTGTCTTTTTTATGTCCAGAACGAAATCAATTCTTGCTGCTTTTATTACATGCCAGTAGGCCCTCAAAATGTTTTCAAAGAAAATTACAGAGAATAAAAGCTCTTGGTTTATTTTTTAAACTGCAGGGTTTGAGAATCGTTACCTCAAACTTAACTTTCCTCACCTTCGTTAATAAGAATCTTGCTAATCCTGCTCCCCCCAAATTGTCACACCAGTTACTGTCTTACACCCGAGTCCTAAGAATCTGCATAGTTTCAGCAAACACTGCCTTGTGCCACATCAGCAGGAATATTGTTTTATGGCTCAGTTCAGAGATCCTGAACAGGCTTCAGGATTGCATGTTCCCTCCTCTGCTCCAATTTCTCCCATCATCTCTTGTCTTGTGTGGTGAGAATTGTAGATGCCATCCAAATTGAACAAACAGCAGTTACTACAAACTATCATTTCTTCCAAAACAGAACTGGAAACTACAGTTGAATTGCAATTCTGGTTTGCAGGCAAACTACATTTTGCAGTAGTCACTATGCTAAGTTACTGTGAACCAGTACAGTCTTGCACTTGCTCTCTCTCCCCCCCCCCCCAGGATAAAGCATGAAAGCAACCAAAAAGATAGCGGGGCAGCATCATGCAGAAACAGCCAACGAAAGATCATCTGCACGCATCTAACAAATTTACTGGGGCTTCAGATTTTGTAGGGAGGAGACTAACTTTATCAGACACATTGTACAACAATCCATGTACTAGTTTTTAAGGACCAGGGGTGAGGTGGGAGGAAGTAGAACCTTATATAGGGATAGGCTCCAGCTGTTAAGTAGCTGATGAGAACATACTCCTATGCAAGGGCTTCCTTCAAAATGTACAGAGTATATTCTGTCAATCTGCATTATTACAGATTATGGGCTCCTGCTGGGAAGAAGGGTGGGATATAAATCAAATAATAATAATAATAATACAGACCACAAACTATCACGAAAGAAAACCAAAAAGGATGCTTATGTGAGCAGAGGGCACTTCTGCTCATTGAAGAGGAGGGTTCCTCCTTCCACCCCACCCCAGCTGCATCCCCACCCACATACCCTGTGGATACTGTGACTCTCAAGGTCTTCTCTACAGGGGGTGCAGGGGCTTCAGAAGGATGGAGAGAGAAGCAGGCCCTAATTCCATGAACAAAATGTTCTTAAAATCACTGTTCTTAAAAATATCACTCATATTATTAGAAAAGTAATTCTCTATTACTTTTCTAATAAATCCTGCTACTGTTTATCTACATTTCAGGAGTGGAGAACCTCATGTTCAGGGGCCAAATATGGCTTTCTAAGCTTCTCTATCTGGCTCTTGGAACTATTCCCTGACCACATTCCTTCTTCCCAGGGTGCACCCCTCACTGGTCCTGCTTTGCACCCCAAATGTTATTGCCTGATTAGAATATGTCCTCTGATATCACCTCTTGCTTCTCTGGTATGAGGACAGAGAGAGATGTGTGTGAAGAACTAGCCTACAATTAAAAAAATACTTTCATTGCTCTACTCGCTTTCATTGCTTTACCTCAGGCACCATACACCACTGGCATGTGGCCCTCAGAAGGCTACCTGGAAGGAACAATCTTATTGTAATGGTATATTAGGGGACTAATTACTTGACTAGTACAGGGGTGGGCAGTGTCCTGGTTGCTTGTACAGCAGGGGAAAAAAAGCTTAGAATAAAACCTGCATTATTATACGATTGGACCAATGAAATGTGTATTAATCTCGACTTGCATGACTGCTCTGTATTGTTGTATTTAGGCCTGTTTTTTAATTCATTCTTACTACAAAACTGAAATAAGAACATTTATACAAAAAACTTTTCAGACCTTAAATATGCATAAATCTACCCCTAATTGCTCCCATTCCTAATATATTCATATGCTACAAAAAAAAGGTACAGCAACAGTTACACCTCAAGCCACACATAACTTAAGCCTTCTTGACCGCACAGTCCCAATGAATTAAATGGGATTCTAGTATTTCAAAACCCAAATATTCAAGGTTAACTGGACTGCAGAAAGCAAATGGAAGATGTGAAACTTCTTTATGGGGACAGATCCGAATTTCCATGCAGATTAACATTGCTCACTATTACTCTAATGAATTAGTTGTTTCATAGGTCAAAAACTAAGGTGGTTGATAGCCTTACCTGCTATTCTCATGTTTGCCCTTCTTTCGTTACTGACACAACTGCATTTAACCAGCTGCCTAAGAGAATGGAGAGATAAAAGCAGAATTCAGTTACAGAAGAACAAGCAAACAGGTAACTTTTTGTGAATCCACCGCATTAAAAAATTCATGAATACAACATCATGATGATCCTAAATAAATAAATAAATTCCAGCATGTAATGAAATATGGAGATTTTTAGAAATTATTTTGGTAAATCACTAAGACACAATAAAGCAAGGAGCTTCAAGGGATACCTGAAAGACCGTCTCACCCCTTATATACAGTTGATCACTGCGCTCTGCAGGTGAGGGCCTCCTGCAGATACCATCTTATAAGGAGGTTCGTTCTGCACAATATAGGAAACGGACCTTTAGTGTGGCGGCACCTACCCTGTGGAATTCCCTTCCCTTAAATATTAGGCAGGCACCATCTCTATCTTTTTGGCGCCTTCTGAAGACTTTCCTCTTTCAACAAGCCTTTTAAGTTGAGACCTATCCCAGTCTGCATCTGTGTTAGAATTGCTTTTAATATGTTTTCTTTAATAATATGTTTTAACCCTTTTTTTAAAGATGTTTTTAAAGCTTTTTAAAAATGTTTTTAATGTTTTGTTTTAGTGTATTTTAAGGTCTTTTTATGATGTTTTAAAGTGTTTTTAGCATTTCTGTTTGCCACCCTGGGCTCCTGCTGGGAGGAAGGGCGGGATATAAATCAAATAATAAATAAATAAATAATGGTTATCTGCATACATTTGAGCTTCTGTTATACACTACGATACTCAAAGCATACTTCTATTTTTACTTGTACATTGCACAACTTTTATTACATAAAAAGAGGCAACGCTACAGAACATTAAAAAGAGAACCCATGGGATTCATTAGACAATAAGTGTACAATAATTCTCAGTTATCTAGAAATCAATAAAATTTATCTATTTTCATTCCTATCTCAGTGGAATCACGAATATGCACCACGGGCTCAATTTATTTGCATCTACTAGTTCCAAATTGATGATATGCTGTATGGATTAAAAATAAACACTAGGGAGTGAAAAACAGAGCAAACCATCTGTGTTCATTTGGCATACACTCAGTGAAAATTCTGCACAGGAAGAATTATGACAATAATTGTACAACTACCAAAGCCAAGAAGATGCAAAAAAAACTAGTTCTGTGTCCCCCTATGTTGCATGGGGAGCAGTACTCAAAACCACAGGGATTTCAAAAGCACTTTGTGATAGGATACAGGGAGCCACTTTTTAAAAAGAAAGTGTCAATATCCCACTGAGTGCCCACAAGCACTTAATCATGCCTAAAATAATATCTGGATCTCAGCCACACTTATTTCCATAGTGGTTTTTCTGCATGCTCTAAGGCAGTTGAACTACTTCATTCTATATATATCTGTACAGCACTGGAGACTGTTCCACAAAGCAAGAAACTAAAGATTAACTAGTATGACATCCCAAGTTTCACATATACTAGGGGTGGCCAAACTTGCTTAACGTAAGAGCCACATACGATAAACTTCAGATGTTTGAGAGCCGCAAGACATGAACAAATATTACACACACATTTTTATTGTTACATGCACATTTTGTTACAAAAATTTTATATAAATATTAAGAAATATAAGAAATATATGTACATAATAATATTTAGTCATGTATGTAGTTTTTAAATTGTTAATTTGTATTAGTTTCAATAATCACAAAGTACACATGTCATATATATATAAATGTTCTCAAAATCTGTAGATTCGTCAAGAGCAAAGCTGAATGCAAGGGAATTCTTTAAATCATTTTGCATTTTGCCTGCAACTTCAGCGCTGATTTGGGAGCCGCACATTATATGTCAAAGAGCCACATGTGGCTTGTGAGCCGCGGTTTGGCCACCCCTGACATATACCTCACTTATCTAACCTTTTACTTAATGTTTATTAAATTCAACTTTTATAAAACCTCAGGAGGCGGAAGTCTATCTTAAGGATCCTTTTCCCACCAAAGAAAGTAGGGTACTGGGCTAAAGGCCAGGACTCCAGCATAGCTAGATTAGTATTCATTCAACATGTGTTTTGAAGAAGATAGTTTATAGCTACATTCTCCAAGCTAAAACAGAGCAAATTTCAAAACACACACACACACACCCTCCTTCTCTCCTATGCTTAACACTCCACCAAATATGAAAGGGAGTTGGGTGCACGCTGATATTTTCCAAGATAAGACCTGGTTCAGCAGGATCTGCTGTCCGCAACCAGGCTTCAGTTAAACATGTTTTTGCAGATGCATCAATTTCTACAGCACATACACAGTCTTGCCATCTGGAGTTCTTACATGCAGCAGCACAGTTTCTAGAAAATTGGTCCCTATTATCCTTGCAGAATTCCCTAAGCAGGTATTTGGAAGTCCAAGCAATCCTTTCAACAGCTTTCAGTACATAAACTTAATTTAAAATACGGCCATAAAAATCATTTATTCTATGTTCCCATTTCACTAAAATTAACTTATTTAAAAACTCAATTTCAAAGCAGTTCAGTTTTGGCAGTCTCATAAACCCGCTGTTAATAAGATTATTTTATAGCATCACATCTGCTCAGCTGTGGGAACAACATTGTTTGTCTGAATTAACCCAAGATCTTTTACACTGTTAAGCCTACGACCATGGCCTGCATTATCTTTTAATTATTCCACATCATCTAGCAGACTTATTTATTTTTATTTATTTAATTTAATTTATATACCGCCCTAAGCCCGAAGGCTCTCTGGGCGGTGTACATAAAAAGTAAAAGCAAGCACAATATATAAATACAATAAATACAATAACTCAAGAAACAAAAACACACGAACAATACGAGAACCAAACAACATCCAAAATACAACATAGTAATAAAATACTGTAAAAATACACTTTAAAATGCCTGGGAGTATAAAAAGGTTTTCACCTGGCGCCGAAAAGATAGCAGCGTCGGCGCCAGGTGCACCTCATCGGGGAGACCATTCCACAGTTCGGGAGCCACAACCGAAAAGGCCCTATTTCTAGTCACCATCCTCCGAGCTTCTTGATGGGATGGTACTCGGAGGAGGGCCTTAGATGTTGAGCGCAGTGTACGGGTAGTTTCATATTGGGAGAGGCGCTCCACTTGGGTGCTCTTTAAAGGACTGGAGGAGAGGAGCTCCATTTAAAGGAGAAGAGTTTTACAAATTCATTCTTATTATTCATTTATTTATTATTTGATTTATATCCCGCCCTTCCTCCCAGCAGGAGCCCAGGGTGGCAAACAAAAGTGCTAAAAACGCATCAAAACATCATAAAAACAGACCTTAAACTACATTAAAACAAAACTTTTAAAACATTTTTTTAAAAAAGCTTTAAAAACATCAATTCCAACACAGACTACCTTTGCTCTACCTTTTCCGTTGCCCGGATCAGCAAGAATATAATTTATCAGGTAACCATTCAAATCGATTTTCTTAGTAAACCAAGTTTCCTGGATAAAAATCACATTGTAAGATCTTAGAAAATTGAGAAACTCTGAATCCCTTTTTTTTGTGGCCCAGCCTGCAACATTCCATGTGAGGATTTTAAGATGGTTGTTAGGACATATCCCAATCTTTCTGTATGACCCCAGGCCATCTATTAAATGGAAAATTTAAAAAGCTGAATAAAGGATCATCTTGATGAATACTCTGTCAGTCGAGCACAATGATCTGGTCCAACTCCCCATACTCATCCACGAAAACGGATCCTATTCCTTTTGGGGGCTTAGTTGGCACCTTATTAGTTTCCCATCTTGGTAAATTATCATAGTAACCCAATTCCTCTTCGTAAAGATACCTTGCTTGTAACCATTCTGCACTTGCCATTGCTGACAACGATGGGGTGGTAAAATTATATTCTTTGGTGAAGGAGCAGCTCTTCCCTAGTTTGTTGATATCCCTTATATAACAGTCATTCTCCTCAATATTCGGTTGATCAGCGCTCACTTTTTTATTTGATATCCTAGGGATCCCTGCTGGAGGAGATGAAACTTTATCTAGGGACCTAAGGTGCATAAGAGTGTCTTGCAAAGATGACAGTCTAGCAATAATTTCTTCCTGAGACTGGTATGGTAGAGCTAGAAAGGAGGTTAAAAGATCCTTTTCTTCTGGAACAAGGGGGACTCTGGACTCCTTTACTGGGAGAGGTGTTTCTTGCTTTGTATGCTTTGTACTTTGGTGATTTGGATTATGGTGCTGGTCCTCCAACTTAGAATCCTCCAAGGTAATGAGTTTACCAACTCCTTCTTTCTTCTGTCCAGGGCTTAAGTTCGTATGACATATAGCTATAGGAATATTGTTCTCGAAGAATCTAGTCACCTCCATGCCCATATTTAAAAATCTGGACTTTGTCATAAATTTCTCTACTAATCTGCTGACTCTTAAATGTCACCACGGTGCATGCATGATGGTAGTCATAGAATAAATACTCTATATTAAGTATGTCATCCATTTTAAGCACTTGCGGGGAGACTTCGTCCACCAGTTGTAAAAGATGTAGTTTGTGCTGAAGTTGAGAGAGCAGGCCTCTGGGTTTAGGAAAATTAAGAAAGGCTAGCTTTTGACGGTTTAAAATCAGTTTCCACTTATGAGGTGTAATTAGCTTTGTTCCTTCTTGCTCCACCTTCTGTTTACTATATGTTAAAGCAGCCCTTGGATCAAGAACATATTGCCATGGGTCCTGTACTTCATCTGCAGTAGCCACTAAATCAGTTTCCCCAATTGTGGGTAAAGATAATTTTGAGTCTAATTGATCTGTTTGATCTAAAGACGTAGAGTCCCTGGGATGAGGCATCTCGTTATTCTTAAGACCCTTCTGGGTTAATTTTGGTGTTTTCTTAGGTGAGTCCTCTAGTAGTTTAAAAAGTCTATTAAAACCCATTTTCTTGTGTTTTTTTACTGTTCCTACCAATGGTAATATTTTTAGACTTTTTAGTCTTTTTATCTGGAATTTCCTTTAAACTTGCTTTCTTTATCTTACCCGTAGTTATAGATACTATATCCTTTAAATGACAACCACATACACAATTTCCACTTCCCTCATGTTTGTTCTTAGTATCATTACTTTTGGAATATGCCAGCCCTTCGTCTTTCTTACAGAGTTTAGCCATAATGACCAACAGACCATAACACTCTGACAAAAAGTTCTTAATTAGTTCCAATTCTCGAGTAGTTCTTAGGATCATTTCTTTGGGGACTGAGATTCCCTGTGTAAGTGTCCTGTCTTGCTGATCCTCATTAGAGCAGGGATTTTGGTTTATGTTCTCAGGAGTCCCAACTCCCGCATTTCCCTCCAGATATCTCAAATTGCTCCAGGTGCTATGGATCATCTCAGGAGCTATGTCCTCATCATGAAGAATGTGGGGGGGTTCTGAGTCCAGATTTTGCAGTCTTCCTTTAAATAAAGAGCTGGGTCTTCTCCCTACCCCAAGAGTTAAACTCTTTAATTTTTCAGCTTGAGCAATTTCAGTGGCTAAGTCTGTCTCTGCTTCTAACGCCCTTTCTGATGTTTCAGAAGTTTCAAATCTGTTCCGTACGCCATCAACTGTCCAGTAGAGGATGCCAGTGTGAGTGCTAAATACTTCCTTTTTCTTGCCTTCATGTATTGAAGGAAAATAAGATGGAATCTCTGCTTGTTGTTTCCTTTTCTTTTGAGGAGGTTCAAGGACAGGGAGGGGGAGAATCCCCAGGTTCTTACAGCCCTGCCTTGTTAAAACCATACTGGTATATCTGGTCCCGGAGCTTAGTTAGTTAATTAAACAGGTTAAGTGAGACGGAGACAGTTGGAAACTTTCCTAGAGAACTCCTATCAGGTAAGCATAGTAATAAGGAGCTTCACAAGTTTATACAGCTGCAGACCCAGATAACAACTACTGGTGAACATGCCCGTTTGCTCTATTAGTAAAAGTTGCAGCTCTTACGAAGTAATTATAAATATTTACTTTAGCCCAGAGTAATCTTGCTGTTTCTTACAGTCCCCTTGCTTCTGCCTGGTGCTCTCCCACAACTTGGGGGCTGGAGGTTTAAGTTTCTGTAATAAGAAAAGGGAGCTTACAGACCAGCTACCGATGCTGCCGACGCCATCTTCCAGTTAAAATAGTATTACAATTTGAATTCCATGGAATTCAAATTATAATACAACACAATACTATATATAAGAAACGAAAGAAGCAATAAAATACAATTAAAAACCATCTAACAGAGCTCATTACAATTGCTGCAACTGCAATTCTGCTAGGCAGAAAAATCACTAAGTGCTATGCCAAGGCCCTCAGTGGTCCAACGGGAAAAATGTTTGGGAACCACTGATCTGGAAACCTGTCCTGATGGCAACTTCTGGTAGAGTAGTTGGAAAAAGTAAATATCTCTTGTCTCCTTAGAACATTCCCCAGTCTGCAAAAACATTGTGGTTCCACAACAGTCTATCACCTACATGAACCAGCAGAGCCAGCATTTTTTTACCTCATCCTTCCCTCAAGTCCCTGCTTCTCAGATCAGTGGACAGCCAGTCCTCTTTCCAGTAAAGGCCATTCTATTTCTGTGCCTTTTCCTCCACTGACACATTCATCTAGAGAAACACATAGATGAATAATTTGCTATTAAAAATAATTTGTGTAATACAAAGTTAGTTTATTAAAGGGGGCATTAAACAAAACCCTATTTCTAATATCTTTTTATATATGCAGGGATTTAAAAGGGGGGAATCATTCCATTATACAATTCTCCATCTAAAGTGAGACCAGTTCTGCTATGTCATTTGCTTTGTGTGAATTAGGAAAACTATAATGCTGTGGTAAATAGGAGAGTCTTGGCATGAGCTCACCTCAGCCCAACTCCTTGTGCTGTGAAAACATGCTATTTGGTTATGTTTATATACACATATATACCTGCATGTGCCCCACCCACAGTATCTGTCATCCCCCCCAAAAAGAGAGAGTTAATAGATTACATAAGCAGAATATATATATACATGCTTGATCCCACAGCATGTTTTATTTGGGTGGTGGGGAGGTGGTATGCACTAGTCCCAAGCTTACTTTCATGTCTCACATGTTTGGTCTATATGTTGAGTCAGTGTCTGAAAACAATCCTCAGTCTTAGACAGTAGTGTAGTGGCAAATTCAGAAGTGCAGTGTCTCTTCATGAGAGTTACAGCCACGTCCCCTCCCTTGCTGCCGCGTTGAGGATTGGAAAAGGACTGCCTTCAAGTCGATCCCGACTTATGGCTACTCTATGAATAGGGGTGTTCATGGTAAACGGTATTCAGAGGGGGTTTACCATTGCCCCCCTCTGAGTCTAGTCCTCCCCAGCTGGCTAGGGCCTGCTCAGCTTGCCACAGCTGCACAAGCCAGCCCCTTCCTTGTCTGCAACTGCCAGCTGGGGGACAACTGGGCTCTTTGGGACTATGCAGCTTGCCCACAGGGCAGGGCACATAACCCGTGAGCTACTCACTGTGGGGTGATCTTTAGCTGGCCCTTGACACCCAGGAGACACGAGCGGGGATTTGAACTCACTGACTCTGGACTCCCAGCCAGGCTCTCCTCCCTACTGTGCTATACCAGCCGTGTTGGGTGGAGAATTAGATCCTTGTTAATTCTTTTCCCACAATATCCCTAGGAGCCAATAAGCATGAATGGGGAGAGTGTTAGCTGCTTAAAAGAGTCTTCTTAGTGGCTGACTCCCCTCCATTCACTCTGATTTGATCCAGTCATCGGGAAAGGACAAGGAAGCATGTTACAAGACTCTTCTCAGTGGCTAACACACTCCCCTGTCATGATGGATTGGCTCACAGGATGCTGGAGACATAGGGACCCTGTTGGGACCCTGCTCCCAAAGAGGTAAGGGGTCTAAGACCCCCCGAGTCCCTGGATGACTACATCATTGGTATTAGAGCTGTTTCCACACATTACACACAACAAACCCAAGTTTATTACAAAGCATACTGCTGACAGAAAGCAATAGCCCATCCAGGCCTTCTTAGAAGTATACTGTACGATTATACATATATTCAAACACCTTTAGTGCATTCATATTTTCACACACACACTTCCCTACCCCACAAAAAAAATTATGAAACATAATGGTTTGGTTAATATGCAGCACCAAACCCCAGTCTGACATTATATGAACAACCATCAGGACTTGTGAGATACTCGCTTTCTCTTTCATTCCTGTGCTCCAATCCCTCTCTCTCATACTTATTCATGGAAACCATACCTCACCATATTGTCTGAACTGGGAAAACTATTGTTTGCAAAATTTGAATAAAATGGCATATGGTGCTCTGCATGAATGAGGAAGTGAAGGAGGCAATTATGAGTTTCTGAGGGAAGCAGGGAGCAAGCAAGCACAACACACATTTCACAGAAATGCCACTGCCATAGTTTGGCACGAGATGTGAATCAACTCAAGGTCTCAAAAGGTTTAATTAAGCTGGATTGATCTCTCCATTTCAGATATAAAATGGATATAAGCTACATTCAATAGAAAAAAAACCACCTGCTCATCCACTGTATTTCATGAATGGCTGGGAAAATACTTACTAAAAACAGATAAGCCATGACCATGCTTATTACAGACTAAGTAGTATAATTCATCAAAATACATATTTAGCGCTGGAAGTAATAACAGTTACATCATGCAACATGGCATCTCTCATAGGAAAACAGGTAGCTTAATTGCAGGTTAGAACAAGGATGTAGCCTTTAATTGATCAAAGCAAGGATTAGCATCCAAGCATTCCCAGCCCCTTAGGGAGTCAACAGGTCAGGTTTTAGTTTGAGAAACTAACTACAGTCAGTTATTATAACAATGTGTATTGTTTTAACATTTTTATGTTTGCTGCCCTGGGCCCCTCTGGGAGGAAGGGCAGGATATTAAAGAAATGAATAATAGTTACTATAAACCAGTTTTCCCAAATTTGGACAAAGCATGAAATTAGTTTGTTACGAACTGTGAACAGAAGTTTCACATTTTTTCCCTTGCATATAGATCCAAATCTAGTCTATGAACTATTGCTGTGTCTAAACCTGTCCACTGGTTGAATGTGATCATTATTTCACCAAGTTTAACTACAATTTGATACAATGTCTGAATTGACAAAATCAGCTACAGGTGTAATTCTGGATCCAGAGATGACGCACAATGGACCCTGGTCAAGCTCAGACCATAGCTGAGTTATAGCAGGCCATACTTTGGTTTGATGCCTGAATTTGTAATCCCAAAGGAAACAGCACAAGAGATATTATTTAGGTGTCCTACAACACTGAGAAAAGTTCCTTCCTATCTCCTATATGGTAGGGAGCACACTGTTTAAATCAATCCTTAACAGCTACATGTCTCACACGACCCAATGTGGCATGGTCCTAGCTAAGGAAAGGCGGGCAGAGGGAACAGAATGTGACATGCCTGGGGTAACTTGCAGTTATGATGCCAGCTAATTCTTGCCCACAGCCAGCCTTTACTACCATTATGCAAAGAGGTCCAGTGGACTAGCCATACATTCTACTCTGCATCATTCAGCAAGTGGGCAACCCAATCCCCTCTATTGGCCCACTTGTTCATAATTGTACTGAGGCGCCTTTGCTCTTTTGGTGGTCTTCTCTCCCCATCACAAAGAACTTGCTTAATTATGACGTTCTCTAGAAAAAATACATTTGCACCTGACTACCACCATCCTATTGTCCTCTGGACAAACTGATTTTAAAGAATGCGAGAACAGTTACTGGGGCATGAAATGACAAATAAAGCTGAAATTATCAACATCATCATCAGGATTTCTTACCTATCCTTTACCATATGGTTCTAGGGAGTGTTACAGCAATGTAAAAATATAAGATTAAAATCAGTTAAAACAATGCACATCGGAAGAATAGGTTGGATTCTAAAAACATTTCTCAGGTGTCAACGGCCAATATAAGGGGTGCATCTTCAGCATATGATGAAAGCTATACAATGAAGCTGCCAGACACACCTCTGTGTGGGGAAGGAATTCCACAGCTTATGGGCTGTGAGAGAGAATGCCCTCTCCTAGATCATCATTTCCTGAACTTCTGAGGGCGGTGAAACTATCAAGAGCCCCCCACCCTTGCTGATCTTAACACCCAAGAGGGACTGTAGGGAAGGAAGTGGTCTTTCAGATATTTGGGGTTGAAGTCATTTAGAGCATTAAATACTAATGTGAACACCTTGAATTCAGCCCAGAAACAAAATGGCAAAGGAAGAATGAAATAGAATTAGGTAGGATGGAGAAGTGATAGAAAATGTGCTAGTTTATAATTAGAATGTGTGGGAGGATCCTAGGATTAGAACACAGATGAAGCAACATGAATTATAAAGTAATCAGAGACAAAATTATGTTATGCAGATACAATTTTTTTTTAAGGGGAAGGAATATTTAAATCAGGGTTGTCTGCATAAGCTGCATAAAGACCTCCATGAAGTAACTACATCACATGCATTGACAATGGTGATTCACATTCACTATTTTTATTGAGGGAGGGGCACACATGCCATCGAACTCATGTTTTCTACCATTGTGCTGCTATTTTAAAGATATGTGGATTAGGAAACTCACTAACCTAATGGACACAACCACAGATTCCTCTGAACATTAAATGAAACTCCTGAAATGCAGGTAAGACCATTACATAGAAGACAAAAGGCATTTTATTCTGCCAAGTCCACTTATCTGAACTCTCAGAAGGACCTTTATTACATAACCTGGTTAGCATGATTGCCACTTCATACACCATCCCAACAACATTTGAACTAGTGAGATGGTTGGCATGAAGACAAGAGCAGGGAGACACCATGCCTCTGCTCCTTCCCACATAATCTCATCTCCCCAGATATACTTGTAAGTTACTGGACTAGCAGTCACAACACTAAAGCAACATAAGAACAGGCCTTACATGACCTTAAAACTGCAGTTTGTTCTTCCAAATCAACTGACTGAGAGCTAAGCAGTAGCCACCATGAAAAGGTTGTTTTCTGTAGTCTCTGGCCACAAAGTTACACACAGATGAAAAAATTGTGTATTTATTATATCTCTATTCCACCTTTTCTCCAATGAGCGCAAGATGTGTTGGAAGCATAAGTAGCCCTGTTACCCAGTTGGTTGAAGTAATAAGACACCAGATAGACTGCCACAGCTTTGTTAAGGAGAAGCTTTACTTGCGATACACGAATAAAGTTCTCTGGATACACAGGATCATAAACGAACACAATAGCACCTTCCTCATACGACTCCTTCATCCCCCACACATTGCTGCAGCCACCCCCTTACTTTTATGGACCTTATCTCAATTACTCTAAATTCCTGCAGCTGTGAAACTGATGCAACCGGCTCCTTGTTAACTATTGCTGTTAACTCTTTCCTGCCCTGTATAACCTGCCATCTATAGGAATCATTATAAAATGCAAGTCATGATGACTGTAACAAGATGGTGTACATGGTTCTTCCCTATCCTACCTCATCACAACATCCTGGGAGGTTGGTTAAGCTGACAAGTAGTGATTTGCTTAAGCCAGCCTTTCCCAACTAGTGGGCCACCAGGTGTTGTTGGACCACAATTCCCATCTTTCCTGACCATTGGCAATGCTGGCTGAGGCTGATGGGAGTTGTGGTCCAACAACATCTGGTGGCCCACTAGTTGGGAAAGGCTGGCTTAAGCTTCATGGTTGTGTGGAGTCTTAATCCAACACTCTGAGACTCACCTCAGTTTGGAGCAATAGTAGATTAAAACCAAGGTTTATGAGGTTTTCCTTCACAGAGCACTCTCTTTAGAACTGGATAAGCCAGTTTTGACCATAAGAAAAGCAAACAGTATTAAGAAATTTTAGAAATGTGTTATCTTGACCTGGAGCACTCAAAATTCACAATGACCACCATTTTTTAGACTACAAATGGATTTATTCAGAGTACAGTAGGGCCCCGCTTCTCGGCACCCTGCTTTTCGGTGTTCCGCTAATACAGCACCAGCAGGGCGATCAGCTGGAGGGGGGCTGGAGCTCCCCTCACTCCAGCTGATTGCGCCGGAGGAGGGGAAGATCAGCTGTAGTGTGCTAGAGCTGATCTTCTCCTCTTCTGGCACGATCAGACTCCCGCTTGAGCTGATCGTGCCAGAGGAGGGGAAGATCTTCTCCTCCTCTGGCGCAATCAGCAGGTTAGGTTGTAGACCCTCGCGCTACAGCTGATCTGCTTTTCGGCAGTTTTCCCTTTCCGGTGGGGGTCTGGAACCTAACCTGCCGTATCAGTGGGGCCCTACTGTAATAAATATTGAAGTGAAAACATTCTTGTGTTGTGGGGAAAAGTAAACTGCTCCTCTCAGACTAGGAAGTATAAAGGGGCCTCTTGCTGCTTGGGAGCAGGGCTCTTCTTGGAAAGGAAGGCAGTTATCAGACAGATAAGCAATTCACGTTTCTCCCAATCTTCCACCTACAAGCATGGCTCTCTTCAGTATATTTTCATGTGTGGGGAGGGAAGGACTTGCCCAGGGTTAGATTACAGCTGTCCTATCAAATTTCTCAGTCTGCTGCCATCACCTTTTCAAACCCCAAGAAACAAGTTTTTCCAGAAGCCCCAGTTCAGACCACCTTTTACAGCTTCATCCAAGGCATGTTAGATTTACAGCTTGTCTCATTGAGTTTAATGGGATTTATCCATAAAAGCAGTGGTTCTTAACCTGGGGTGCACAAACCCCCGGAGGTGTGAGACTTTTTCTAGGGGTACAAGGCGTTGTTCAAGAGATTTTAAAAATTCATTTAAATAGAAGCAGAAAATTAACTATACAACCAAAGATTTTGGAAAACTGTCATTTATCTTAGCCTAAAACACACATTAAAATAAAATTAAAATAAAAAATGAATGGTATTTTTTCAGGGGGTGTGAGAGCATATTTTGGAAGTCCAAGGGGTGCTGGCAGTGAAAAAGGTTAAGAACCACTGCATAAGAGCATGCATTCAGGGCATCACCTGTGGTAATGCTTCTTTTTTTAAAAAAATGGAATAAAACTTATTTTTAAAATCAAATTTAAATTCTGATGTAGACCTTTCCCCCAATGTATATAAACCAAAATTAAAATATGCCTCTTGGAGCTGGGGGGGGTGAGTGGAAATGCCCTATCTGAATCTGCTCAAAACAAACTTCCCCAAAAGCTATTAAGCATGAGATGAAAAACAGTTCATTTTATGAAAACCTCTTACCCACAGCAGGCTACAATTACACACAGCAGGTGTACGACTATTAAAAACACCAGCCTATCTTAATCATTCTTAATTTAGTAATAAGCAACAACTGCATATGCGCCATGCAAGATTGTAAACTATGTCCATTCCATTTAATACCTGAAAGATGGGAATTGTGTAGAACCGCAAAAGCCTTCAACATGAAAAGATCTTCCACTTTGTTTCAGATAAGCTTTTTTTTTTTTTAAGATTCCTTTTTGGCACAGAGAGGCTGTTAGTTATATAGCAACTAACGGCAAGGGTTGCAAACCTTTCGGACCAGGGAACACATTTCAAATTCTGAGTGTTGAGGGCACGAGTCACAAAATAGCTGCCATAAGGGGCATGGCACAACACAAATTTAGAGAAAATACAGCCATTGCTGATCCCACTTTCCATCTCCATCCCAGATAACCTCATGTTTACCATGGGAAGTCAGGTACGTCCTGCTGGTCCTGACTGTGGAGATACAGCTGTCAAACTCAAGAACCCTCTTTTACACAATGCCAATCTTAAATCAAAGCCTAGGCTGCCATCCCGTGCCCCTTAACCTAAAAATAAGTTCCATTAAACACAAAGACACTTGCTTCTGAAGCACATGTATATACACGGTCACCACCAGCCTGCCCCAAGAGCACAGTGCCATCCACACCAACACACAGCCATACAGGTGGCAGGGGGCTTAAATAAGCCCACTTGCCCCCCACCCACCTGTCATGTCAGTGCACAGTGCGCAAGTCTGCATGCTGCGCATGTATGCCTACCATCATCCAAGATGGTGGCAGAGACATCAACCCCTTAGGGATGCCCCTGCCACCATCTTGGGTGATGCAAGCAGGCGCACTGACGCGACAGGTAGGTGGGGCAGGTGGGCTTATTTAAGCCTCGCAGCACCTCTATCAGAGGGTGCCTGGGAGCTCTCGCTTTGTAATCTGCGGCAGTGTCGGATCACTGTGTCCTGCAACCTAATGCTACTGCAGATTGCGGAGCGGGTGCTCCACCTTTCCACCCCAAGGAGGGGCCCCTCAGGGGGCCCTTTGGGCTGCAGGGGTCCTTGGTCAGGTCCCAACCTGGCTGCCCACTGGTGCCCGGGCAGGTATATAATTTACTGCAGGTTAACTATACAGCAAATTCTTAATGAGTGCCAGGACATTGGCTCCTGCACAGCAGGATACATGCCTAATCCTCTTTGCAAAGTGTTCACATTTTGCATTTGCCATTTTGGAGAGTGAGTATATTCTTTAATATCCACTCACACTTACTGTGTAGTAATATTTGCAGAAAATAACTTCTAGGAAATACCTGAACTCAGCACAGGAAAGATGCACCCTGGTTGCTAGGTAAAAAGGAAGGACAAACTATGGAGATTACCATGACTACTAGAAAATAAGACAGAAGCAGAAAAGGTGCACTAATGGGAAGGGGGAAACAGCAGGGCTTTAGACCCCAGCGATTCCTGTTACCTGGTGTCCAAACAACTCACTTATCAATCACAGCTCTGACTTCACTCATTGACTAAAACCACTGACAAGTGGGAGCAGCCGGACTGTCTCATTTCACAAAAATCACATAGTTGAAAGGTACCTACGTATTTTGTTTTGTAACTTTCTGTCTAGAATGACTGGACATTTTAAAGAAAAAAGAAAGCTCAGAGTCTGGGAGCACAAATGAAGGCATTTGCAAGTACTCTTGGATGAAACAGATTATCTTGACCTATTCCCAGTCTGGGTTCAGGCCTAGTTATAGGACTGAATCGGCCTTGGTCGCCCTGATGCATGACCTTTATCCGGAGAAGGACGGGGAGTGCAACCCTGTTATTCTTACTTGATCTCTCAGTGGCTTTTAATACCATTGACCATGGTGTCCTTCTGGGCCGACTTAGTGAGATGGGTATTGGAGGCACCGTTTTACAGTGATTCCAATCCTATCTCCAAGTCGTTCTCAGAGAATAGCATTGGGTGACTGTCTTTTGGCCCCCTGGCAGTTGTGCTGTGGGTTGCTGCAGGGTACCATCTTGTCCCCCATGCTGTTTAACATCAATATGAAGCCCTTGGGAGTGGTCATCAGGAGATTTGGGGAGAGGTGTCAGCAGTATGCTGATGATACCCAGCTCTATTTCTCTGTATCATCTGAATTGGGAGAGGCCGTGCAAGCCCTTGACCACTGTCTAGACTAGGTGGTGGGCTGGATGAGGGCCAATAAACCGAGTCTGAATCCTAGAAAGACGGAGGCACTGTGGGTTGGTGGTTCCCGAGTTTGGATAACTGGACAGTTGCCTGCTTTGGATGGGATCATACTCCCTCTGAAAGAGCAGGTTCGTGGTCTGGGGGATGCTCCTGGATCCATCTTTGTTGCTAGAGGCCCTGGTGACCTCTGTGCCTAGGAGTGCCTTTTACCAGCTTCAGCTGACAAGACAGCTGTGGCCATTTCTGGACTGGGATAGCCTGACTACTGTTGTCAATGCACTGGTAACCTCCAGGCTGGATTACTGTAATGCACTCTATGTGGGGCTACCCTTGAGGTTGGTCTGGAAGTTGCAGCTGGTGCAAAATGCGGCGGCGAGATTGCTCACTGGGGCAGGGTATTGCCAACATGTCACCCCTGCTGAAAGAATTGCACTGGCTGCCCATATGCTGCAAGGCCAAGTTCAAGATTCTAGTTTTGGTGTACAAAGCCCTATACAACTTGGGACCAGGATACCTGAAAGACCGTCTTATCCCTTATATACCCAGTCAATCACTGCACTCTGTAGGTGAGGGCCTCCTGCAGATACCATCTTATTAGGAGGTCCATTCTGCACAACGTAGGAAATGGACCTTTAGTGTGGCAGCACCTACCCTGTGGAATTCCCTCCCCTTAAATATTAGGCAGGCATCATATCTGTTATCTTTTCGGCGCCTACTGAAGACCTTCCTCTTTCAACAAGCCTTTTAAGTTGAGACCTATCACAGTCTGCATCTGTGTTGGAACTGCTTTTTAATATGTTCTTAAACTTTCTTTTTTAAAATGTTTTTAATCTTAGTAGATGTTTTGATAGCTTTTTAAAGTAATTTTTTGAAGATGTTTGTTTTAATGTGTTTTAAAGTTTGTTTTTATGATGTTTTAATGTTTTTAGTGCTTTTGTTTGCCGCCCTGGGCTCCTGCTGGGAAGAAGGGTGGGATATAAATCTAATAATAATAATAATAATAATAATAATAATAATAATTTGCGGGTGCCAGGTTGGTGACCCCCAACTTAAGGTGTCTTACCATGTAATCCGAAACAAGCCTACTTAGAAGTAAGTTCAAATTAACTCTGTGAGGCTTACTCCCAGGTAAACGTTTACAAGATTGCAACCTTAATTTGCACACAGTGGAACATCTAATACAGCCTTCCCCAACGTGGTGCCCTCCAGATTTCTGGACTACAACTTCCACCAGCCCCAACCAGCCTGGGTCAATTGTCAGGGATGATGGAACTGGAATCCTAGGCATCTGGAGGGCACTAAGGTGGGGAAGACGTTTCAGTTATTGAATAAAGTTGTAAAGAAAAGAAAGGGGTTAGGAATGAAAAGCCCAAAAGAAAAAAAAGAGTGTAGTCAATTGTAACAGTTTACTCCCATGGGTTTTGCAGTTATCTTATAGTATACTATGTTATAGCAGTTCTTTAACTGCAAAGCTAAGCATACTTACCTGGAAGGAAGTTCTATTGATTCTAACAAAACCTCACATAAATGTGCTTAGAATCACAGGTGCAATCCTATCCACTTATCTGGAAGCAAGCACCAATGAATTCAATGGCACTTTCTGAATAGACATGCACAGAATTGTGCTTAAGGACTCCAAATACTTCTATAAATCTTTATGGGCACAACGCAGTCAGATATTAAGCATGCTTACTTGGAAGCCAGCTCCACTATGCTCCTAGAAAGATTGCAGTGGTTAGCGGTATATCCTTCCTATCTACTGCACCTATGTCCTCTTTGCTGGGTACAGAAGAAAAAAGGTCTATAGATATAAAACCAGGGTAATTTAGCCCAACCTTCCCCAACCTTATGCCTTCCAGATTTGGGCTTCCCATCAGCCCAAGCCAGCAAAACAAATGGCCAATAGAGTCCTAAACATCTGGAGGGCACCAGGCTAGGGAAGACTGATTTAGCCACTGCTGATTCTCAAGACTGCTTCTTAATTCTTTATTTCCAGCATTTAAGTTGATCCAACATCATCTGTAAAAATCATGTTATTACTGCATAACTTTGACATTTAACATCATTTTGAAGGCCAGTTTGCAAATCCTGAATGGTTAAACTTCATTTTACAAATTGTTTTTATTTGTACGTGGTACACTTCCTCTGCAATTACTTCAGCCTCACTACCAAGCTACCTGGTCACCATCAGTGGCCAGAAATACTGGAAATTGTCCCAGGGGATTTGTAGCACGGAAAATGGAAATGGACTGCCTTCAAGTCGATTCCAACTCATGGTGACCCTATGAACAGGGTTTTCATGGTAAGTGGTATTCAGAGGGGGTTTATGATTGCCTTCCTCTGAGGCTGAGAGGCAGTGACTGGCCCAAGGTCACCCACTGAGCTTCATGGCTGTGTGGGGATTTGAACCCTGGTCTCCCAGGTCATAGTCCAGCACCTTAACCACTGTGCCACACTGGCTCACATTTGTAGCATATTCCCTTTTAAAAATATTTACAAATACTATTGGACATGCTCAGTTCACTGCAACTGAAACTCAATTATCGTGCCTGTACATTCCTACCAGAAGCTTCCTTGCTTTGCTTAGCAAACTGTTCCACTCTTTATCAACCCTTTTGTGTTGGTCAAGGTTGAGTGTAGTCTTTGGAAATAGCTCTTATCTTCTTCTGTTTACCGAGTCATAGGGATTGGTATGAAGTGAACTCTAACCAGCTGGTTCCCTTTGCTGTAGAAGTAGCACCTGTCTTAAGACAGTCCAAAAACTGCTTTTGTGTACAAGGTGAAGGCTACGCAGGACTGGATTTGCTTGTTTACTTCTTAAGTCAAAAAGGCACTTTATTTATGTTCAGAGACCATCCCTTCTCCATATTGCTGGGCTGAGTCCTACCAGCAGTTGCAAGCGCTGACTCAAATTAAAGGAGCACATGCAAAGAAATGAAACAGCGACTTGCCCCAGGCAAAACCTTACACATCATGCTACAAAAAGGTGTTATATTGGAAAAAAAGAGAGGTTATTTTGCCTTCATCAGTCAGAATCTGTGAAAGAGAACTTGCAATGAACAACTCTTATGCAACTGTGGTTGTGATTTTTCCGTTATGTGTTCCATTGAAGTTAAATAATTAGAGGGTTTTTTAAAAGGTCTTCAAATATTTTCCTCCACATGTGTGTATTCTCTTTTTCGATTTCATAATGGCAGAATAGCTGGGTTTTGAAAGCACACATCAGCACCCAATATCCTTGGGCAGCTGACAGAGCCATAGAGAGCCCTGGCAGGGCCTACCCTTCCCCACCCCATTTTTTTCTTTCTGGCCCATCACTCTGAGCACTGCCAAGTGGCTGGAACATTTCCCACAATGCTCCCAACCTAGCATCCCTTTGAGACATTGAGAGAAATTACGAAGGTGGCTGGGCCACTCAGTACTGTTTGGGGTGCTGCAGGCTAAGCTCACCAGGGACACTGACAGAGGAGGGGACTGACCAGAGGACACTCTGTCCAGCACCCCTGAAGCTGGTTTTAAATTAATCTGTGTATAAGTAGAGAGGCTAATTTAAAAATGTTGTGAGCTAGTAACTTGTCAATTTGCTTACAAAAGCCAGACTACATTCAACAATCACTCATTTTGCATGCAAAGTGCAGGCTCTAACACTAAGCTATGTTTCCTCTCTCTTCTTTTCCCCTCCCCCCCCTTCTGACTTGATCACATAAGACAATCTTGCATGGCAGCTGTAGGCATTTTTAGTTTGATAATTTAGAACTAAACTAGGAGGTATGAAGGAAACCTATTTAAAGAAACAACACAGGAAGCCCCTTCAGGGGTGTGTGTACAGGGGGAAACTATTTCTGCCTTTAATTTAATTGCCTCTCACAGACTATATAGCTAGCTGCTATCAAAAATGCAATGCCAAGAAAGGCAAGATACTGCAATCAGCATAAATTAAACTATTAATTTTGTGTAATATACTTTCTTCAATTAATCAAGAAGGGAACAAAAAGCTATGTGGACGATCAAAGTTTTTTTTGTTCAGAAATCTGCACAATTCTCTAGCTTCTGAGAAGGCGCTTTCACATCTATCACTAGTCTTAATGGCTAGAAGCTTTATATATGCTTGTATCATGCAACTGCAAAATATATGCAGCCCTATCCATAACTCCAGGGCAGAATGAAAATTAAAAAACAACGCAAGGTATCAGAAAATCCAGGCCTACTGCAGAAACTATTACAACGAGAAAGACAAAATGTGCCTAGAGAATTAGGGGTCCTAAGGCCCATGGCAACCTGTACAATATTTTATTATAATATTAACAGTAAAACCCCATGTATGCCTACTCAGAAGTAAGTCCCATTGGGTTCAATGAGACTTACTCTAAGGTAAGTGTGTATATGACTGCAGCCAAAGCCCAAAGGTTAAGTATTGGAATAACCTTTACAAACACCTTTCAGTGCACCCAGTTTTAGGATTGCTCGTCAAACAAACATAAATTACTATTGGAAATGTGAATGTATATATAAATATTAATATTTAAATCACTTACCTTGCCTATCTTTTATCCAATTATGTTTTAATAAATTCATATATTTCAAACATTCAATAAATATACCTTTATGAGGATTCTGAAAGAAGGGGACAATTTCTCCTAAGAAATTGTACTCAGACAAAAGCTTCCAGTTATTGCTATAAAGACCATTTTTTCATCAAATTTGAAACTCCCTGCTACTGAGCAGAGCCAAAATAACCTTTTAAAAAAACACTAAAGTGCTAATTAAACTGTTCAAGGAAGGAATAACATCTAATGATTTTTAAATGCCAAGTCTGAAGTTATGACTTACCAAAAAATTAACTGAATTCAGCTGAGCACTGTCATCTTTTCTTTTTTATAAAACAAACTGAAGACCTGGGAGGAGGGGGCTAGTGCAGTATCTATCAATGTCCACTGCTGAGCATTGAGTTTCACAAAGTACAGTAGGGCCCCGCTTTACGGCACTTTGCCTTTACAGTGCTTCGCTAATGTGGCGGTCTCAATTAGGTGCAATTAGACTAAAGCCCCACTCATATGGCGCTTGTTCTGCTTTTATGGTGGTTTTCGGGTGTCACATGCCATTCTATTAAATGTGTTCTGCTTTTTGGCGGGGGTCTAGAACATCACACCGTATGATTGGGGCCCTACTGTATAGAAGGTCAGGCTCCTGCCCTAAAAACTTACAATCTAAGACAACAGAGGAAGGAGAGGGAAACAGATGCAGGGTAAACCAGAGAATATCAATTTGTTTCAGTAACAAGTACCTAGCCTTAGTTACCAAAGGATTCAAGGAAAATATTGGTTCTTAAGAGGGATTTAAAGGAAGAGAGGCAGCATCACATGTTCTAGGAGGCATTCCCAGCACAAAAGGAACAGCCAGAGCTTGGAAGTAACTAGTTACAAGTAACGAATTACTTGTAATTCATTACTTTTTTGAGTAACGAGTGGGTAATTCCTTTACATTTTGATTGTAATAGAACTAGGGGTAATTTTACTACTTTTGTGGAGTAATTGTAATGTTTCCAGAATTACTTTTGGGCATTACTTGGAGGGGAGCAGGGGAAGTCTTCTGCTCCTCTGATTTGTGGATGAAAATCATGTGCCTCAAACTGGGCTTCTGTGCAGTGCCTCTCTTTCCTCATGCTCTGTGGGTGGGTAGGAGGCGATGAGGGAGGAGGCGGAGAGTGAGACGGGGTGGAGTGGAAAATTTAAAAAAAACAAAATCAGTTAGTGGTGGTGAAGAATGGAGTGGAGGGGAAAAGGATCCAGAGGTCAAGAACATGGATAAAGGAGAAGGAGGCAGCATCAGAATGGAGATAAAGAACTGTGGAGGTGAAAGATGACGAGTGAGTGAGTGAGTGAGTGAGTGTGAGAGAGAGAGAGAGAGACAGAGAGAGAATACTGTGTTTGCACATGGCACACAAAGTGGCCTCCACCACCCTCTTTGGCTACTGTGCTGCATTTGCAGTATTTTAACTTTTTTGCATCTCAGGGGAAAATGTTTGCTTGAGTGAGTGTCCCTTAGTTGGTGGCAGGGCAGGGTCTGGGAGGTGGTTAAGTGAGAGAGATTATGCTTGCTGGCTGAGTGGGAGGGGTTGCACTTGGTTTGATGTGCTAAGATCTGAGTAGTGGCCTCTGCTTCCCTCCCCACCACCCTTACCAGCGGAGAGACCACCATTGTTATCTTATGAATAAAAATAATTATTCTACTATCTCTGTATGTGTTTGTTTATTTTTAATGTTGTTTTAGGCTACTTATATGTGCAGCAGCCAAGGCCAGCACCTTGTAGGCGGTTTTTTTTTAAGTAACTGAAATGTAACTGTAGTGATTACTTTGGAGGAAAAATAAAGTAATCAGTTACTTTCAGAGCAATTGTAATTGTAACGGTAATTACTACTTTTTGGGGCCATGTAACTGTAACTGTAATTTATTACTTTTTAAAAGTAATCTTCCAAGCTCTGGGAACAGCAAGGGAGAAAGGGCAAAGTCATTTGAGGAAGCTGAAGACCTTTGGATAGCTGAGGTTAAGTTGGAGGAGCAAAGGTCTAGCTCCATGGCCTGCACTATCTTGCATCTTCCAAAGGCCTCCAAATATTGTATTTTGTGGTGAGGCAACATTGATTATTTAGCAAGAAGGCTCTTCACCTGACTAACGCTCTAGTTAATTTTGCTGTTTAACCAATTAAACAACAGCTGACAGATTTAATAGCAAAATAATTCTTGAAATAACTACACACAGGCCTGGTTCCAGGTGACTAGAGGAGGGTGCACCTCAGCAACATGACTTTGTGGAGCTCTCCTCCTCCTCTTTGTCTGCCACATGGATCCAGCTGTCCTTGCCACACTATCAAGAGAGAGCAAAGGCAATTAAGTAGGCAGAGGTGGTGCATTGTATGCTCTCTCTGGGAGGCACAATGGGGAGGACTGAACCCCATACTGCTGCCCGGAGAATAGGAAAGCACCATCACTGCCACCTGCTTGCTCCTCTTCTTTCTTTGAGCAGTGTGGCAAGTAGGATTGGGCCCAGTGAGGTCACCCACATCGAGCAACCAAGGGAGTTGAGGTGGTTGCTTCTGGCAAAAGCAGCCTCTGTCCCATTTGCTTACCGTCTTACTCTGGGTGGTGTGGCTGGGAGCACTGGGCTCAGTGGGCCCAATCTCCACAGCCATGCCACCCCAGAGGGGAATGGAAGTGAGAGTGACTGTGCACATGTTGCTACTTTTGCCCCTGCCTGCCCGCGGGCACTCTCTCGCACTCTCTCTCTCTGGGCACTGTGATGTGGAGACTGAAATGATCTACACTGCACCACACCGGGGGGGGGGAGAAACATGTGTGGACAGAAGCAGTGGTCAGTATGTTATTTTTCAGGAGCTCTATTGGCCTAATCCTTTCATGTTCTTTCTCAGAAGCTGCCATGAGCCTAACTCTTCACATCATCAAGACAAGTTGGATGAGCAAGAGAGAGGAAGAAGCGGTTACTGCAGCCTCTGCCTCCTCTTGCTTGTACACTCTTTCTGGGCAGACCCACTAGGCCCACTTTCCTTCCATGTTCCTGAGAGGCAAAGTGTGTACTCAAGAGCTAGGAGTAGCCTCCTCCTCTTGCTGCCTCACTCACCTGCACTCCTCCTCTAAGGTATCACAAACCCCAGAGGGAAAAGGCATGAACATAATTGGAGATAGCAATTGCTGTTTGTTGCAACCACCACCCAGCTTTATTTTTCAGTCCCTTTCCTAATAATCCCCAATACAGAAGTTATTTTGTTCACCATTAACACACACCAACTAAATTGATGCCTTCATTGAGCTTCTCACTTCAACCTCAAGGTCTCTTTCCTGGTTACTCTCTACCAGTTCAAACCCCACTAGTATATACGTGAAGTGCCATATTCACATCATACATTTATTCTACTTTAAACAGTCATGGTTTCCCCCAAAGAATCGTACGAACTGTAGTTTGTGCAGGGTGCTGAGAGTTGTTAGGAGAGTTGTTAGAGTGGTTTAATAGTCTGTTTTTCTTCCCAGAGAATTCTGAGAATCATAGATCTATGAGGGGAATAGGAGTCTCCTCTGAGCATCCTTCACAAATTACACTTCCCATAATTCTTTGGGGGAAGCCATGACTGTTTAAAGTGGAATAATAGCAGAATAAATGTATGGTGTGAATGTGGCTTTCAAATTCCCCTCCCCCCAAATGAGCATTAATTGCAACTTATTTATACTGAACCTCATTTATCATTTTATCACCTACTTGCCCTATTCTTCCAAAACTCTTTGCAGTTAGGAGCTTCATCAAATTATCTTAAGAACTACTCTAAATGCACATAATCTAGTATATCCAAATTCATAGCAACTGCCCAAGCCCTTCCCAGACAGTATACAGAATGTTTTGCCTGCTGTTCAAGCTTTGAGATCCCCCCCCAACAGTGCTAATCTGAACCAAAGACCTGGGCTGCTTCCAGACTGTTGCTATTGTGCAGGTGGAATTCAATCACAAACGGGCAAATTCAGGTTGTGCAATTAAAGTGGATGTGGTGCTCTTGTGCAACAAAGCAGCTTAAAATAGAGAGAACTTAAGTGACAGGAAAATGCACTTTTGTGAAGGACAATTGCTTGAAGCAACATTGCAAAACTTCCCTGCAAACAAACCAGGATGAATGCTCAAATAAATCAGTCATCTGGAAGCCACCCTAGTGCAATATACTTGCAATCTTTACTTCAGCAGATCTTTACATTTTAATGACTCAATAATGATGTGTACAGAATTGTCCAGTAGGCCTTACTGCATACACTCCCCTTCTCCCACTAGCCCCCATGAAAAATATAAAATGGTCAAGGTTGTAGAGAAGGCCAGGGCAGATAAACACAAAATATTTAGCATATAAGTAGAATCCAGGAAGATAAAAAGAAAGGAGCATAGACTAGGAAAACAGAAAAAGCAATTTAGAAAGAAGACTAGCTGCAGGAGCTTCACCATACATAAAATATGTCAACCTGGCACTCTATTACTCTGAATCCAAAAGACCACATCCTGATTTGGAATTAACAACATGGATGAGAATCCTCACTTCACTGATAATGAATTGAAAATCTAAACTTCTACCACTCTGATGACAACACTGGGAGAAGAAAAACTAATTATGTGCACCCATCATAATACAGTGACAGGGAACAAAAGGAGTTGAAGTCTATATACCCACCCACAGGATCATACTCTTCTACCCTGCATTATTTCATCTCTGTTACCTCATTCTTGCTTAACAGTCACTGACACAAATTAGAATCTCATAAGTAGGCACTGAAAGGTTGATGGGGAAAGAATCCACCCTGCTATCACTCACTGACTCTGTCTGACAGTGTACAAGAGGATTAAAATGTGTTAAGCAGTATTTAATTTCTCAGGAGAAGTATCTGTGCTCAAAGTTCCTGGAGTCTATATCCTTGGAGCTGGAACTTCTGACTTCACAATTCCAGATGGAAGATGGCTGTGGCTGCTCAGCAACAGTGGACATACACTCTGTTCATACTCAGAGATGTTCATTTAAGAGTACCTCCTACCCATGTAGTCTCACCTTCTCAGGAGAAGTACACACAATAAAATACACACTAATGTGATTACACAAAATTACAGTAATAGAGCTTACAAACGTACAAAAAGCTTCACGGGCATTATCTAGCTGTAACCGTTACTGGTAAAGTCAGGCAGCATTACCATTCCCTGTACTGCAGATGGGTAGACTGAGGCCGAGAGAGAGTGGCTTGCCTTAGTGAGGCCAAGCTTGTAGAGGCAAGACTCGAACCAGGCGCTCCCCAATTCATAGCTCAGCCTCTTAGCCCGCGGCGGCTAAACTAGCATATTATTTTCTGAACGGAATAGGGTTTTCAGTTAGATGTTTGGTTGCATTTGGAGAAGAGAACCCTCCACTAGCCAAAGTGAACAGCAAAGGGTCTAAATTGAGGACCGGAAACCAAGAGCAGTTAAGAAAGGCGGCGTGAAGTAGAAACAGAAAGCTGCACACGAGGTGGGGCCGCCGTAGGAGGAAACTAGTAAGAGGACAAACTCTAAAATCGAGAATATAGGAGAGAAAACGGGGGAGGGGGAAGACACAATTTAAAAATTACAGCAGGAAGGGAAGGAAAAAGGAGAGCTTCACATGTGAACAGAAAGATTGGAGATGGTTTGGCTGCAAGAGCAGAGAGGCGGCGAGGAAGGGACCACCGTGATGGAGAGCAAAGGTAGTATCACCTATCTATCTTCCCTTGGGGGAAAGAGATACAAATGCAGAGCTGGGGCGGAAGCGAGTCCTCCCCCCCCCTTACCTGCTGTCTTAGCCGGCCCAGCGCAGCAACAGCAGCTGCGAGAGCCCCGCACTCTTTTTTTCTCTTTTCCTCCACCCCGACAGCGCCTGCGCCGTGGAGACTCTCCCAGCCGAACCAACGCGGCGGCCGAGCAGGAAACGACCGAGAGAGGCTGCTTGACCCTCGCTGACTTCTGCTGCTACTATCCAACTGCAGGCGCTAGAGCTGTGGCGGCAAGGAGCGGGAGCCCGCCCTCTAGCGCTGGAGGACCGGGGGTGTTAGGAGGCCTTGACTGGGTGCGAGGAGCGACCTGCATTCATGTTCCTCATGTAGTCTCGGTCGCTAAAGGCAGCGCTTATTGTGTAGTCCCAGTGTTGTCGGTGAGAAAGAAGGTATTTCTGTGAGCATGTGCAAAGTGCAGTTTTCGCTGGGGAAAAGTCCTCTCCCAGACGTTGTGTTCCGCCACAATGGCTATGAACTCATGGCCGCTCAGCAGGTCTCCCACTCCCTCTGTATTTTCCTCCCACTCATTTTTAATAGTTTGATTCATTTCCCATTTTTCTGATATTACAATCTGTATGTTATTAAATTGTTAAAAGGCAAAGTCTATAAAATAAAGAGTTGTTCTCCTGAGATGACCAATGCTGATTTTGGATGAATTCTAAAGTACATAATATTTGTCGACGTTGAGCATTAAAGAAGATGAGCTTCAATTTAAATATTGCTTGTAGCAGGAGGATTTTTACAATGTGGAGAGTTAGCTGTGTTGTACAAACAACAGAACCCGCCAATCTGTTTTACTGTGTTTACACAAAGGAGACCATGGAGTTACAGCCCCATACAGTAGAGGTAGGGAATCTGTGGCCTTCTCAAAATTGTTGGATTATGGCTCCCATCAACCCTAGCCCTAATCATGCTGGCTGAGCTAATTACAGCTGGAAGTCCAACAATATCTGAAAGGACACAGATCCCTAGCAAGAAAGAAAAGCTGCAATCCTTTACATGTTTACCTGGGAGTAAGTCCCATTGAACTCAGTGTTTACATTTGAGTAGACATGTTTTTCCAATCGGACTTCACACCAGGATAACTAGCCAAACCCACCTGCTGCTCTACCCATTACAACAGAACATAGCAATTTGCCCATCTTGCACAGCTTCCCCCAATTTACCACTGTCCAGATGTTTGGGACTATAACACCCATCCGCCCCAACCAGCACACAGGAAAGCAGCTCTGTCTCTCTCTATTCTTTGTGGCAGCGGCTCTTTCCCCATACCACCAATGCTTCCTAGTCTTTTCAATTACTTTTACTGGGACTTTCTGGCTGCAAAGCATTGAGGAAGTAGAGGTGAACATGTCAGGCTTAGGAGGGCAACACAGCCACTTCCAGACAAGACCGTTAGGAGTTAAAGACACAGTGAAGCTGGTAATTGACAGCACTTGGCAGAAACGCCCAAGGTCAGGCTGCAGCTGTAATTGATAAGTGAAGCAGCAATAAAAAGGCTTCAATGAGCACACAGAGGTGTGGGGGGTAATAGGAAAGCATTATAGAGTTGGTTGGTGAGCAAGAGACGGAGCACGGTGTGAAAACAGTAAAGTTTTGTTTTCTTAAAGACTTGGCTGATGGTCTATTATTTTGGTCGGTGACTGGCACTGATAAGGAAGCTAAAACGCTACTGGACTCTACTGGTTATACTGGTAAATTGGTGCTGCACTCTACAGAACAGTTTTCCATCCACCTGGCACCCATTGCTGAAGCTACTGTCATGGGTGGGGGCAGGACTGCATTTCTAAACCCGGTCTTGCTTTCTGTTGCCCCCAACTGACCCTGTTCTCCAGCCTCAAAAAGAGGTAATGAACACCCATCTACTCGAGCCAAAAGCTAAAGGAAGCTTACTGACATCCTTAGCTTTGAGAAGATGGGAGGACATGTTGGAAGCATACTGTATTGCTTCCTTCCCCAGTGGCAAGGCCAACAATGTCAAGAGTGGTGGGAAGATTTGTATCTCCACAGCAATGTTTTCCCCTGGGCTGTAACTCCAGGCTTCTCTGTCCAGCCCTCAGGACCAGGGCTGTGGAGTTGGTACGCCAAACCTTTGACTCCGACTCCGTCATAAATGGCAAATGTATATTAACTAGTAATAACAAATTTACTGTAGTAAAATGGTAGCACAAGGCACTTCATCACCACCATGTGAATCATCAGGCTAGATTGATAGAACATAAAATATATTTATTTGATTAAAATTTCTGAACAAGAAAACTTTCCTAAATTCCTATGAAAGTTTTTATTTTGAAGCCGGAATTGGTACATTTCTACCGACTCCACCCAAAATTGCTTCTGACTCTGACTCCACAGCCCTGCTCGGGACTCTCCTCAGGCCACACACCCCACAGAGTCTGCTACACACCTTGCTTGATTGCTTTTGCCTGGCTGGAAAGTGTCCTTGAATTGTGATAATGCCTTTTTTCTTCCTGGATGCACAGAGAGGTATGAACATGTAGAAACAACTGACTTTTGCCTATCTCGATTGTAGCCTGTTGAAAGGGTAGAGACATGCTCACTGTTCTGCTGGTTCCAGTGAGTCTCCACCTCTTTCTTCTGAAAACAAGAATACATGATGCCAGACAACCCTGCCCCTTTTTACTGTAAAACCTGGTGGGGGGGCCCTTGAGTGTTTTTTTTTAATCCACTTCTAAGAGATTTTGCAACTGATCAGCAGATCAACCTGTTCTCTCTCCAGGTGTGGCTAATGGAAATGCTTTGATCTGGAGATTAGCCTAAGAGTCATATCTGTTTCTCTGCCCATATTTGCATCTGGCCCCACCCAATTGTTGGCCTGGCCTTGCCCACCACTGGCATGCAGCCTCTGGAAAACTGCTCCATGAGCCAGTGTTGTCCTTGGGCTGAGAAGGGCTCTCCACCTCTACTGTAACAGAATGCAAAGCCTCAGTCTTGTCTATTTACCAAGGACCCTTTTTCTTCATAACAGCAAAGTACTGTAGCTGAGACACTTTGCCTGAGCTTTGTATAAATCCATGAGATAATGAGGTTTCCCATGTTGATCCTGTCATAACAGAAAGAGAAATAACTCCTCAAGTTGATGTCTCTTAAAGTTTCTTCCATGTGCAAAAAACCATACATATTAAGTATCCTTATGCTGCGTAAGTGCTATATGTGACAAACTTACCACTTACCTACCCTGCCTTCATTTTGTGTCTTCTGCTCCAAGTATATGAAGGGGGAGAGCTGCCTGAGGCAGCACCTCGGCGCCTCTAAGTGCGCACTTAGCATTGCACTTGGCGTCATCTTGGGGTTGTTTTGGGGACAGAAGACAATGGAAGAAATGTTTATAGTGCTATTGGTTATGGAAGATGGGGCTAGGTGGCGAGAAACAATGAGACATTGGAGAAGGTTGTAGATATAACTGCTATGTTTGGTTTGTTTTATTTATTCTGTTATTATGTTATGTATATTGTTGAGATTTATTGTTTACTTATGTTTATTTAAAATGTGATGTATTGTTTTTCCTTTTAATTGTACCAAATATGAATTGTATATTTTATTTTGTATATTGATTTTTATGTTGTAAACCGCCCAGAGATCTTCGGCTATGGGGCGGTATAGAAATTTAATTAATAATAACTCAGAATCCTACTGATTGGATGCTGGCTTTCCTACATACCAACTCCCCCACAATTCCTGAAATACAACATTTAAAATGTCTGATTTTGCACAAGCTCTTGTCTTCGTTTGGCCTGGGGAAGCTTTTGTTCCCTGCCAGAATGCAACCTGTGCCGTTGGGCCTGCAATGGAATGCTACACTCATCTGCAACTTGCTGAAACTGCTTTTAGGATCTCTATCCAGTGTTAGAAAATATTGTTTATTTTATTTCATTGCAAATACTATTTTTCTCACTCACTTTACTCTTGAATTTTTAAATTAAATACCTAAATGAGAAACCTGGAGTTGAGTAATGAGCCTTTACTTGTAACAATTTCCAGTGTGGTAGTGGTGTTACTCTCTTGTAGCAAAACCAACAAAATGTCTGGTGGCATGTTGAAGATTAACAAAGGCGAACATAATTTTATTATAACAAAAAACTAACAAATGTTGTTATGGCATAAACGTTTGTGTCCTAAGGTCTACTTCATCATGAGATTTATGAAGTAATATCCTCAGTGGTATGTATTTATACATTTGGTTGTAAAATGAGAGGGGTGGGGAGAGAGATATAAGCGAAGGAGCTGAAATGCAAGAAGCCTTTACTTGATCTCACCCTTGCCAACTGTTTTGCCTAATGTGGCTTAATTGCTAGGAAAGCTGATTCAGATCTTTCTCTCTCTGCAATCCTAATCACGTCTACACAGAAGTAACTCCTTAGGATTACATTTCTTAATGGCTGTAGTAGATGATACCCTGAATGGGCATTTTTTGGGGGGGAGGTTTGAGAGAAGAGTAATTGGCAATTTATGTGACAAATAAGTTGGGAATTTGGGAGGACAGAGAGAGAATTTCTAGCTGGAATTTGCTGAAACAGTTACAGCCTGCAGTTTACCCAAGTGGCTTACTGGAATCTTCTGCTTTATAGAAACCCCTGTTTACTTAAGGATACACTCATGGTTTGCTTTGATAAAATAAATATTAAATAAAGCAAGCAAATATTGTCAAGAAACCCTAAGTCTCTGGTGTTCTCTGATCCAAAGCAAACTAAACCTGGTTGTCTTACTCTGCTCAGTGGGAGCATGCTACCTTTGCCCTTTTGAATCACTACTGATAGGAAAGACAAGAAGAACCACAATCTTGTATCATCTGTTTCCTGGAATATGACCTTTCTCCTCCTGGAGCAGGAAGAAAGGGCTGGTCATCTTCATCTGTCTAACTTCAGACTTCTGGCAAACAATGCAAATAGACCTAAAAAAAAGGTAAAGGTGTCCCTGCACTTGCAGTGCGAGTCGTTTCCGACTCTTAGGGTGACGTCTTGCGACGTTTACTAGGCAGACCGTATATATGGGGTGGGATTGCCAGTTCCTTCTCCGGCCTATCTTTACCCCCCAGTGTGTGCCGGGTACTCATTTTACCGACCACGGATGGATGGAAGGCTGAGTGGACGTCAACCCCTTTTACCAGAGATTCGACTTCCTCCTTCCGTTGGAATTGAACTCCGGCCGTGAGCAGAGCTTCGGCTGCGTTACTGCCACTTACCACTCTGCGCCACGGACGATCTTGTTTTTTACATTTCAGAGGTGGAGAGTTACAACTTGAAGGTATGCCTGTTGTGTTAAGGAACACTAGCTTTTTCAGCTGATGTACTGGCATTTCGTAAAACTGTCTTTCACACAGCTGCAATGAATATCTTGTTTTCATCCCTCACCCATCATACACATGTGTGCTGTAGTTCCTCATTGTGTAGGAGGTGTAAGATTTTGTCCCATCACCATACAACCCCGCTCCCTTTAACATCTGACTTTTTTTTTTTAGCTGTATAAACATGGGAGTGTGTAGGAAATGCTGCTGCTATCTGCACCTATGCTGGAATACCGGTACGATTTTCATCAAGCAAAAAAAAATTTTTTTTTAAAAAATGTGCACCTAAAAAGTGGTACATTTTGGTTCTCTCAGCTGGGATGCCTGACACGTGAGCAGCTACAGCTAGCAAAAAAACGCGATTTTCCAGGTTGCAATCGGATTTCTGGTATTATTTATCACAAAAAATAGTGCTAAACTTGCGCTATATTCCACTAGAATTCCAGATTAGCTTGTTTTGACATGTGAAAGATCAAATATAATGCACAAATTACCATGTAAGAAATCATCAGAATAACAGAATGAAGTGCAGTGCGAAAGCAGCCTGACACTTTGCTTGGGTTTGTTTCAGATCACGCAAATGCAAACTGGGCCAGTAACAAAGTGCAAATGTGGGCTAGCTGAGCTTGGCTTTTTAAGAAACTCCTTGTGAGCAAAGAGAAAACTAGGCAGACAGGAAAACTGAGATATTAAAATAATTAATTTTGCTCCTGTTTATGTGGAGCTAATCACTGTAAACACAGTATTCATTCCTGAACCTGGTAAGCATCCAAAAAAAGCTTGGCTTGGGTCCAGATGCTGTGCTTTTTTCAGGAAGAAAAATGGACTTCAAACATGATGTAAAACCACACTAAAAGATGGTAAATGGACACATCCTTGTCAAACATTACTTCTCTCTTATTGTGTGTAATGACACAGACTAGGCACTACAGGAGGTTTAAATAAAACAAAGAAGAATACATTTTTTCACGTACAAAAATATTTTTTCACTACCATTAGTCTGGTGCCAAGAAGCATTTGGGCACCACTGGGAAACCCAAAAGCTAGAAAAGTGTAATTGCAGCCAGAGATCAGGTATATATCAGAGTTCATCATAGGGGGATGCAGTAGATGTAAATGGTTGCCCCCCACAACCTTTAAATCAGGGTTGGGGAACCTGTTGCCCTTTGGATGCTGCTGGACTCCAGCTTTCATCAGCCTAGGGTTGCCAGATCTCTGAGTTTCACCCAGAGACTCTGGATTTTTAGTGTTCTTTCTGGATCTCCGGGTGAGTCACCTTAATCTCCGGACTCTCAGCTTGCTTTTTTTTTTTTAATTAAGTTTCTAGGTAGTCTGGTTCATGAGATATACACCAAAACGTCAGCTGCCCCCCTCCCCGCTTCTGTTTAATGAGCTCATAGCTGGCTGCTCTAAACCTGCCTTTTCAGGATTGTAGCCAATAAGTGAAGTCAGGGTTATGATTTGTTGACCATCAGGCAGACCTCATTGCAACTCCAGAAAACTGTTGTTTTTTCCTGCTTATCTGAAAATCTCATTGAGTAAGCATATAGCTTTCAGTCTTTTTCTCTCTTGTGTGCCAGAGTCAAAACAAGTTTAAATTTTCCTGGGCTGTTGAAGAGGACAGTGTTTTGAAAACCTTCCCAATATGAAGCTTTAATCCAATTTATTTATTTTATTGATTTATTTATTTATTGTACTTTTAGACCGCCCTTTAGCGACAAGCTCTCAGAGCGGTGTACAACAGAATAAAACCACATTAAAATACAGGTGAATGAGGGTACAATACAACTATAAAAACATTTTAAAAGCAAGGTGAAGACAAAGATTAAAATAAGATTAAAATTAAAATTAAGATTAAAATGCCTGGGCAAAGAGGTAGGTCTTTACCTGGTGCCGAAAAGATAACAAAGAAGGCGCCAGGCGTATCTCGTCAGGGAGGGCGTTCCATAATTCGGGGGCCACCACTGAGAAGGCCCTAGATCTAGTTATTGCTCTCTGGGCCTCCCTATGAGTTGGAACCCGGAGAAGGGCCTTCGACGTCGAGCGTAGCGAACGGGTAGGTACATAGCGGGAGAGGCGTTCCACCAGGTATTGCAGTCCGGTGCCGTTAAGTGCTTTATAGGTAAGAACCAACACTTTGAATCTGGCCCGGAAACATATTGGTAGCCAGTGCAGTTGGGCCAGGACAGGTGTTATATGGTCAGATTTTTTAGTCCAAGAAAGAACTCTGGCCGCAGCATTCTGCACCAGCTGAAGTTTCCGAACCGTCTTCAAAGGTAACCCAACATAGAGTGCATTACAGTAGTAATATTTACTTTTCTGGGAGTAAAGCTGCAACGCTAATCCAACATACCTGGAGCAAACCCCATTAAATTCAACAGGACTTACTTTTGAGTAGACATGGTTAGGATTGTGCTGTAAATCAATGGGACTAGTGAATAAACATAGCAAAGAATTGTGTTTGTGTAGTAAATCTATCTCTCCCCCTCCAATCCTATTTTAAAGCAATTAGGCAGGGTGTACTTAGGTATCACTGCTTTTATTATGTAGGAAACTTAATACTGGTTCTATTTTTTTAAAAAATCTGCAATGACCAATTGGTTTTGATAACAAACTATTATATGAGGTGAATGTATTTTTACATCTCCAGTGTATGTGTGTATATGGAGTCTTTCCAACAACCCTGTGAGGTAGGGTTGCTGACAGGAAACCAAGGCAGCTCACAATAAGAAATAAACTCCTTTAAAATCCAATAATCTTGTAAACAGTTGCAAAACAGCTTAAAGTGGCATGATTCTGAATTTTGGGTTGGGTGAGTGAAGTTCCTTATCACTTGAGATTGCAGTTCTGTGCATGCCTGTTTGGATAAGGCCCACTGAATACATCGAGACTTGCTTCTGAGTAAACAAACATAGGTTTGCACTAGAAATATCTTTACAGGTTATGTAAATAATAAAAATCTTTGATAATCATGCTTATATAAATACTACTTCACACTATGTCCCAATAAGTATCTGATTTCACACTATGGTTGTACATAATTATTTCCTTTACATTTTAAGTGTGCCCTTCTTCCTTGGGTGTTCATGGTTCCCCTCTGTTGTTTTCATCCTGAGGGGCAGATTAGGCTGAGAGATGGTGAGTAGCCCATGGTCATCCAGTAAACTTTATAGTTCATTTCCATTTTAAAACATTAATTAGAATGATTTACATGCAGGCAAAACTTATTAAGAAGATCCACACAATACATTCAAAGCACACCCAACTCACATTTAAAGTGCATGATATCCCCTAAAGAATCCTGGGAAGTGTAGTTTCCCCCTCACAGTTATAGTTCCCACCACCCTTAAACTACAGTTCCCATGATTCTGTGGTGGGATTAATGTGCTTCAAATGTGTGTTGAATGTGCTTTAAATGAATGTTGTGGATCTGCCTTAGGTATGATGTGCATTCATTAGTGAGTTGAAAAGAACAATTTTAAACAATACGTTTTTAACCAGGGGAAGGGCTATAGCTCAGTGCTAGAGGAAATGCTTTGCATTCAAAGGTCCAAAATCCAATTTCTGGAAAAGACTATTGCCTGGAATCCTGGAGAGCCAATTCTAGTCCATGTCACCAGTACTGAGCTAAATGGTACCAAATGTCCTGAGCCGGTATAAGGCAGATTCCTTTGTTCCTAAAAGTGGAAAGAGATTCAAGGGCTACAGTGACTCCAAAATTTACTTATGTATTTTATTTACAACATTTATATACCGCTTTATTATAAGAACCTCAGAGCAGTTTACAGAAGGAATTAAAACAATAAAATCATTGGCAAAAACAGTTAAAGACAGGTATCCAGAGCACAGCCTAGTCCCGATTTCTTGGATGAGTTTCAGTTGGTGCAGCTTGAGGACATTGACAAGGTGTTTGGACAGGTTGGTGCAACCACTTCTTTGCTGGATCCTTCCTTGCCTTTCTTGGCTAATAAAAGCTAGCAGGGATGGAACAGCCAGCTGGGTCAGGGAGGTGATTAATGCCTCTCTGTGAGAGGGGGTGGTCCCTGGCAGCCTGAAAGAGGCAGTAGTGAGACCACTCCTGAAGAGACCCTCCCTGGAGCCAGAAAATCTTAATAACTATAGGCTGGTAGCAAATGTTCCATTCCTGGGCAAGATCCTTGAACGAGTGGTTGCGGGCCAGCTCCAGACACTCTTGGATGAGACCGATTATCTGGATCCATTTCAGTCGGGTTTCAGGCCTGGTTTTGGCACAGAAACAGCCTTGGTTGCCCTGTATGATGACCTCTGTCGGGAGAGAGACAGGGGGAGTATGACTCTGCTGATTCTCCTTGATCTCTCAGCGGCTTTTGATACCATCGACCATGGTATCCTTCTGGGGAGACTGGTTGAGTTGGGAGTGGGAGGGACTGCATTGCAGTGGTTCTGCTCCTACTTGGCAGGTCGCCTCCAGAAGGTGGTGCTTGGGGAACATTGCTCAGCACCCTGGACTCTCCAGTATGGGGTTCCGCAGGGGTCAGTTCTGTCCACCATGCTGTTCAATATCTACATGAAACTGTTGGGTGCAGTCATCCGGAGCTTTGGAGTGCGCTGCCATCAGTATGCTTTTCATCCTCTTCAGATGAGGCTGTCAGTGTGCTAAACCGGTGCCTGGCTGCGACAATGGACTGGATGAGGGCTAATAAACTGAGGCTCAATCCAGACAAGACTGAGATCCTGCTAGTGGGTGGTTCTTCTGACCGGATGGTGAATGTCCAACCTGTCCTGGTTGGGGTTGCACTCCCCCTGAAAGAGCAGGTTCATAGCTTGAGGGTTCTCCTAGAATCATCTCTGTCACTTGAGGCTCAGGTAGCCTCAGTGGCACGGAGTGCCTTCTACCAACTTTGGTTGGTGGCCCAACTACGTCCCTATCTGGACAGGGATAACCTGGCTTCAGTTGTCCATGCTGTGGTAACCTCCAAATTAGATTACTGCAATGCACTCTACGTGGGGCTGCCTTTGAAGACGGTTCAGAAACTGCAGCTTGTGCAAAATGCAGCGGCCAGATTGGTAACAGGGACCAGACGGTCCGAACATATAAAACTGATTCTGGCCCGCTTGCACTGGCTGCCTGTATGTTTCCGAGCACGATTCAAGGTGCTGGTTTTGACCTATAAAGCCTTACACGGCTTGGGACCACAATACCTGACGGAACACCTCTTCCGATACGAACCCACCCATACACTACGTTCACGATCAAAGGCTCTCCTCCGGGTGCCTACTCCAAGGGAAGCTGGGAGTCTGGCAACAAGGGAGAGGGCCTTCTCAGTGGTGGCCCCCAAATTATAGAATGAAGTGTTTGACAAGGTGCGCCTGGCACCAACACTGTTATCTTTCCGGCGCCAGGTCAAGACTTTCCTCTTCTCCCAGGCATTTTAGCATGTGTTTTATATTGTTTTAAATTTTTAAATTGTGTTTTAAATTGTTTTTTAAAAGATGTATTTTTAAATTGTATATGTTTTTAGTTACTGTAAACCACCCAGAGAGCTTCAGCTATGGGGTGGTATACAAGTATAATTAAATAAATAAATAAATAAATAATATTTAAAAACATTCAAATAATAAAACCAACAATGAGTTAAAAACAGATAAAAAACAATAACTTCTACATGCCTGGGTAGGCTTGAGGCAAAAATGATTTTAGCAGGTGCTGAAAAGAGTACAATGAAAGCAATTGCCTAATGTAATGAGGCAGGGAGTTCCAAAGCATAGGTACTGCCACACGAAAGGCCTGATTACTTACAAGAGCAGAACAAGTACTATGTGGTACCCATAACATGGAAACACACCTTGAACTTGGCCTGGGAGCAAATGGGTAACCAATGCAGATTTCAGAGCAGAGGTATTATGTGCTGATCAGATCCCACTTATGTCAGCAATTGTGCCACAGCATTCTGCACTAACTGCAGCCCCCAGGTCAGGTTGTGCTGCGTGGGGATTTCTGTGACCTTGGCTGACTGGCTGCCAGGATTTTTTTAGTTTTGGTTTTTGGTTAGGATTGACTGGTTGTGGGATGCTGAGTTTTCTGTCTTACTCAGGAGTCTTGTTGTGGTTGGTATGGTATTGCATTTAGGAAATCATCACTGTATTTAGTTTTTTTTTCCTATTTGCATTTAATTTACCTCTGACCTTATTCCCTTACATCCATAGAAGCAACAACAGTGGCAGGGCCAGCTCCAGGCATGCTGGGGCCCTTGGGCATCAGCTTGCCCTAGGGCCCGGTGTGTGCGCATGTTGGCACGCACACCCATGCGTGGCCCCCCACGCCCCCACCTACCTGTCTCCTGTCTTTTACTATTGCCATTAACCAAGATGGCAGCTGCGGTTTCCCTAAGGGGATGAAACCTCCACCGCCATCTTTGTTGATGGCACACATGTGTGCTACACACGCGCATCTCTGCCATCAACTAAGATGGCGGCAGGGCCTTCAGTACCTTAGGGAAACCGCTGCCGCCATCTTCATTAAAGGCAATACTAAAAGGCAGGAGACAGGTAAGTAGGGGGGTGGGGGGGTGGATCGTGGAAGGGGAGTGAAGGGGCTGGTGATGGCCCCCCTGTAGCTCTAGGCAGCAGCCACGGATCGCAGGGCAGGAGCTTCCACCTGCCCTCCATTCCCTCGCCCCACCTACCTGTCTCCTGCCTTTTAGCATTGCCCTTAATGAAGATGGCGGCCAAGGTTTCCCTAAGGTGCTGAAGCCTCTGCGCCATCTTGGTTGATGGCAGCGATGCACGGGCGTAGCACGCACGCATGCCATCAACCAAGATGGGGGCGGAGGCTTCATCCCCTTAAGGCAGCCTTTCCCAACCAGTGTGCCTCCAGATGTTGTTGGACCACAACTCCCATCTTTCTGACCATTGGTAATGCTGGCTGAGGCTGATGGGAGTTGTGGTCCAACAACATCTGGAGGCACACTGGTTGGGAAAGGCTCCCTTAGGGAAACCGTGGCCCCCATCTTGATTAATGACAATGCTAAAAGACAGGAGACAGGTAGGTGGGGGGGGTCACGCACGCACACACTCCATGGCATGTTTGGGGCCGGCTCTGGCTGCTTGGATGTGGATATCTTTGCAGAGGATCCCTAGTCAAGTTCTACCAACAGCACAATCCAAACTATAATTACTCTGAAGTAAGTCCTGTTGAGTTCTATGGGGTTTAGTCCTTTAGTAAGTGTGTTTAGAATTGCAGCCTTCAGGGGCATCCATTTTTACTCCTGAATGCTCCCATCTAACATCTCCACAACACTAGGCTCCTTTCTTCCTACAGTGGCCTTCTGATGACTGGCCTGGTCTGAGGGTACATAAACCCTCCTTGCCAGAAGCAAATAGGCTAGATTAAATGTTCCCTACCCGGACTCCATCTTTTACCTAAGATTTCTATCTTAATTTCCAATGAGATAAATGTTTTTGTTTGAGTGATATGCTCCATGCAACTGTGGCTGATGCTTAATGTATCATGCTTGGTGACATCACTCAGGCCCACCCCATGACATCACTAGGACCAACCCCCGACATCACTAGTGCCCACCCCTGAAATCTCAGGGTTTGGGATGCTTCTGACCTGGCAACCCTACATCAGCCCCAGTCAGCAGAGCCAGTGTCAGGTTTGACTAGGCCCAACTTGACCAGGGCTACAGCACGATTTGCCCCAACAACACCTCCCAATACTGGTGGCACAGGGTTTATATAGGCCCCCCTGCCCACCCCACCTATTTCCTTTTCATTGTGCAAACCCTGTGTGCTGTGCTTGCACGCCTGCCATCACCCAAGTTGGTTGCAGTGGTGTCAACCTCATAGGGACACCCCTGCTGCCATCTTGGGTAATGCAAGGCATGTGCATACAGCATGTGGGGCATTTGCACTGATGCACTGACACGATAGGTAGGTGAAGCAGGCAGTCTTATTTAAGCCTGCACTGCCTCTAGTGGAGTGAGGGATGCCTGGCAGCTCCCAATCTGTGGCAGCGTCAGGTCACATGACCTGATGTTGCCGCAGATTGTGGAGCAGGAGCTCCACCCTAAAGAGGAGGCCCTCAGGGGTCCTCGGCCAGGGCCCAACCTGACCCCCACCTCTGGTGCCGGCCCTGGCCAAGGATCAGGAATGATGAGAGTTGTAGTCCCAACATCATTTGGAAGGCAATATATTCCCCCCTCCTGCTTTAAACATTATCAGGCGTGCAATGGGAAAACCCGTCAGAAGTCATTCCTTTCAGAATCAAGGGGACTAACTTCTGAGTCACAAAAAGAATGATTCCTCACAAAAATCTGTCCAAATGTTGAAATCTTTTGAATACGTTCCAGCTGGCATTTTAAGGTAATGTTTTACCTTAAGGTAAAGGTAAAGCTATATTGAGGCAGGCTAATGAACAACCACCCATTTACAGCGTAGCAGACTTTGTAGGGTAGAAGTTTCCAGGGTCTGAAGTGGGAGGGAAAACAGAAATGCCATGGTTTGAACACGGTAAGGAGGTTAGTCCTGACTCAATTATGACCACCTGAAAAAAAAGTGGGATGGTTATAAATATGACTAAAAAAAATAGGATAGTACTCCAATCCATCACCATCAGAGCACCAAAGGGATCTCAAAAGTGGTGTATTTTATTCACTGACTCAGCTGTCATTTTGGAATGCTGATCATTCAGTCATCTTTGTTTTGTTTAATATGGTTGCATGCAGGCCTACCATACAGGAAGCCTTGTTTTCCCCTAACAGGCAGAATATAAGCTTAACCATGCTGTCTATTAATAATTACAAAACATAAAAACCACAGAGGGATGATCTCCTATGAACCTAATTTAGGATTAGGAGAAAGAGCACAAACTTTGTGGATAAGTAACAAAAATGCCAGTATATCTAATGAATATTTTAACAGAGGAGAAAATATATCACAGAGAGTAATAACAGTTTTACCAGCTTCTTCCTAATTTCAAAACATTATTTCTCTCTAATCAAAGCCTTACGACCAGTTAAATTTATGACCCTTATAATGAGATTCTTTTGCACTGTCTCATCTATTATTTCCACAAAATTACTTAGAGCTGATGAAAGGCAAAATCCAGGTTTTTTTTAAATAGAACACAGAGGACCAAACATCTCATTTAGACAAAATATTAATGCACTGTGGTATTAATATTTTCAGTTTTTATTAGATTAGAATTTGAAAGTTTAATCATTAGTCTCACTCAGGTCAACAAGAATCTGATTTAAAAAACAACCTTGGCCACTGTTCTGGCAGAGGGCCACAATCTGGCAGATTTTTGTTGTGTTTGCAAAGTCCTCTCCATTGCCACCTGGTGACCAAAAAGAAAACCACAATAAAAATCCATAATAAGATTCATTTTTACTGTTTCACTCAATGCTACAAACAAAACATAACAAATCTGTTTAACCTGGGACTATAATGTGACAGAAATATGTATATTGTTGCATGCCACCCCAATCTCCAAGTGGTGAGAGATTTCCAGGGGTCCCTGCGGTCACCCAGGGGTTTGGTTTCCTTGGAAAGGTCAGCGGAGACTGTGGTGTCTTTATGAAATAGGGTTTATTTATTTACACACATTCCATCCTGAGCTTAAGATGGAGGAATTCAAGGCATCAGCAGTCCAATATCTTGCTTTTCCATCAGGGTTACAGGAGGCACCCTAAAGCCATGGTGCAGGGAGCCAGCCTCTCTGCCTGCCTCAAGTTCCCAGCCTTTCCTCAGACTCTACTAAAAAAACCCACAAGACTCTGTTTAGTCTCTGGAAGGGGGGAGGTCTTCTGAAGAGTTTCAATAACAATAGGATCTCCTTGGCCCAGTAAATGGGCACTTGATAGGCCCATTAACTCACCTGGCCACTCTATTAGACTAATAAAGGGAGATTTGGCCAGCAGAGCAGATTTCTTACCTCCAGGTCGAAGGTTCCAAATCAGAGGCTGGAAGGGGACTCATAGAAATCACCCATCTAACAGGACCCTCTTCCCTGACAAAGGTATGTCCCAGACCTGGAAACACTCAACAGAATAACAGCTTTTCCTATAAAGAAAAACAGATACAGGTTAATAAGACATTGAAATCTACATCATTAAAAGCATAATTAAATTAAAGTACATAATTAATTAAAGTACAGGCACATTTCCACACAAGTACAAAAACAGTCCATCCCTTTACAGCAAATTTTCAATTAACTGTTCTCTCTTTAGGTTTCCTCTTCTTTCTTGGAGCTCCCAGCCACAGCTCTAACTGCTTACGCAGCTTCTACTTGGCAGTGCCCAAGACAGTGAATTCCTGACATGTTTAAACTAGATTACAGCCTCTGTACTGGAGCTCCTTTGTCCTGCTTTGTGCCACTTTAGCACAGCAGCCCTCAAACACACACACATTTTCCCCCTGCTCCCCAAAAACATTGCACACACCCAAAATATAACATAGTATAGCAATGCAAAAACCTATCAGCATAATACCTAAAATAAATCATTAAACTGTTCATATCCCCACAAGCATGCAAAAATCAAAAGCATTTCAAAAGGCAATACTAAAACCATCAGAAGAATTCCTACAAAAAATCAGTACACAGTCTCATATGCACAACCCCCACCCCCAAACCATGCAGTTGCCCACATGGCCCTTTGTCTTGGGGCTTCATGGAGTTCCCAGTCCAAGCTGATCCCTGCTGCTGCCAGCAGGGTCTTGGGACGCATCTCCAGGGACACATTTGTTTTCTCATCAGCACACAGCAGACCGTAGCCATCTTCCTCCCACTCTCTGTCCTGGGAAAAGTCTTTAAGCCAGTCCACATCATCTCCTGCCCCAAACTCCAAATCAAAGTCCTACCACAAGTCTTTATCTGGGGGCATCTTCTTCAGGACTAACTGGCCTAGCCCATTCAGGTTGACAGAAAGAAATCTTCTCTGTTCTCCCTCACAATCTCCAGTGTGAATCATTGGCCCAAACAGAGGCAGGTAACCCTCCCAGTGTCTCTTGCCTTCCAAACCCACAGGGTGCTGGGTATCTGTCACTGCTGGAATTTGCTCAGGGACTGCACCCATCATAGGAGCTGCATCCCATCCTATAAGACCATTATGGGGCACCCAAGGGGCAAAGTCTCTTGGCAATTTTATCTCACCCATCTGCAGGTGCTGGAAGCTCCTCTTTGGACTTGCACTCCCACCTCAGGCTTCTCCTCCTGCACTTATTCTTGCACAGCCATTTCTCCAGGCACTGGCAGCTCCTCTCACACACATGCCTCCAACTTTTTCTCCTGCACTTTCTCTTCCATAGCTGGCATACACAAGGTGAAGAAATCTATCAACAGCGGTTCTTCTCCAGCCTGTAGTTCACCTTTCTCCAAGGCCTTTTCTTCTTCCTGTATTACTTATTTAACAGCAGGCACATATGGAGCAGAGAAATCTATCAGCAGCATCTCTTTACCAGCCTCTACTCCACTTTCTTCTGAGGCATCTTCATCTTCATTTTCCATCCTGTCCTCCTTCAAATCTTGGGGCTTTACTTCCAGCTTTCTGGTGTCTTCCCCCTTGGCAGACTTCTGGACAATCAGGACCTCTTCTTCCTCCTCCGCTATTGACTGCAACTCCTCACAATCCAATCCCTCCAGTTGCCCACCCCCTTTCTGGATCTCTTTAGCCACCCCAGTGTGGGTGCTCTGCAGCTGAATTCCCGGATCACTCTCAACCCCTTGTAGCGGGCTGATCTGGCAGGGCTCTCACTTCTTCACATGGGGTCTTCTTTTTCTCTCCAAAGAAGCTTCCAATGATCTCCCCCATTTGTTCTCCTGGTGCTCACGTTGCCTCTGCTGCTGGTCCCGTTGCCTCTGCTGCTGGTCCTCCTGGTGCTCTCGTTGCCTTTGCTGCTGGTCCTGTTGCCTTCGCTGCTGGTCCTCCTGCCACTCTTGTTGCCTTTGCTGCTGGTCTTCCTGGCACTCTCGTTGCCTTTGCCGCCAGTCCCACTTCCTTTGCTGCTGGTCCTCCTGGCATTGCTGCTGGAACATCAATTTTATCTGTTCCAGGAGAGTTGCTGTTTTCTCCTCCATTTTAACTCAGGCACACCTTGCTCCCAATACTTCTTCCAGGAAACTCAGTCCCACTGCTGACACCAGTGTTGTGCGCCACCCCAATCTCGAAGCGGTGAGAGATTCCCAGGGGTCCCTGCGCTCACCCAGGGGTTTGGTTTCTTTGGAAAGAAGGCCAGTGGAGACTGTGGTGTCTTTTATGAAATATGGTTTATTTACATACATTCCAACCTGAGCTGAAGATGGAGGGATTTGAAGCATTAGCAGTCCAATGGATCTTGCATTTTCCATCAGGCTTACAGGAGGCACCCTAAAGCCATGGTGTAGAGAGACAGCCTCTCTGCCTGTCTCCAGTTCCCAGCCTTTCCTCAGACTAGGGTTGCCATATTCCAGTTCCACAAATCCGGCAGGCTAATTTGCAAATTATGCAAATTATGTGCATATTAATATTTGGATTGTCCAGCTGTTTTGTTTTTGTGCCTAGGAATTACCACCAAAACTGGGGAAAGATGTGAGAAATCTTTTTTTAAAAAGCAACATTTTCAGCCTTAAATGCCTAGGCTCTAGTTTCCAACACTATGGAATATTTATTGATTGATTAAGAGGATTTATATCCTGCCCTTCTGCTGTTAAAAACAGAGCTCAGCACAGCTTACAAACATAATAAAAACAATAAAAATACACAATCAATATAAAAACATAATAAAAACACAAAATAGCAACAAACATAAAGTCGGCAGCAGTATGGTTAACCTTTGCTGGTCATTGACCGAAATAAACTTATTTACTTTTTTTAGTATAGTTAACCATTACATATACGATATATTTCAGAGATGTGGTGGGTGGAGAAAAACAAGAAGCCAAAATGTTAGGAAAAGGAGTCTTTCACACCACATGCTCAGTTCTAAATACTGTTGCAGCAAGTTTTACAAGTTCCTCCAGTATTCCACTGGTGCAGGCACTCAGACATTCAAAGTATCTGTATGTTTCTTAGGTTTTATAAAAGCAGAGCTTTGGTTAACTCAAAATTTCTTCTCCTTTTGATCAACCACATCTACACAGTTTCCACCTCCATACTCAAAATGAAACTGGGCCTGGAAGTGTGCAACAACCCCACACATACCTTGCTAATTAGATTACCAATGCCAAGATGTCTGTCTTATTGACTACTCTCCTGCTCCCCCCCCCCCACCGGGCATCATGAAAGACCCAGTCCTGGGCTCAGAAACAAAATAAATATCTGGTCCACTTCAAAGTACTCATAAGCCTCTTGTTTTAATTAAAATAATAATTATAAATTCTTGCTCTTATCACTAATGGGAGTTAATTATCTTGCATATGCTGCTGTTGCTTCTATGGCTGTAACGGAGTGAGGTTAAAGATAAGTGAAATGCAAATAGGAAAAAAAACACAAAAGGCAGTAACACTTTCCCACATGTAATACCATACCAACCACAACATGATTCCTATGAGTAAGGCAGAAAACTCAGCATCCCACAACCAGTCAGGATTCATAACCCAAAACCAAAAACTAAAAAAATCCTAGCAGCCAGTCAGCCAAGGTCACAGAAATCCCCATGCAGTACAACCTGACTTGGGGACAGTGGTTAATGCAGAATGCTGCAGCAACAATTGCTGACATGAGTGAGATCCTATCAGCACATAATACCTCTGCTCTGAAAACTGCATTGGTTACCCATTTGCTCCCAGGCCAAGTTCAAGGTGTGCTTTCCATGTTATGGGTGCCACATAGTACTTGTTCTGCTCTTGTAAGTAATCAGGCCTTTCATGTGGCAGTACCTATGCTTTGGAACTCCCTGCCTCATTACATTAGGCAGACGCCTCTTTTCAGCACCTGCTAAAATCAGTTTTCTTGAGGCAAGCCTCTCCAGGCATGTAGAAGCTATTGTGTTTTTAAATCTGTTTTTAACTCATTGTTGGTTTTATTATTTTGAATGTTTTTAAGTATCTGTCCTTAAACGCTTTTGCCAATAATTGTATTGTTTTAATTCTTTCTGTAAACCACTTTGAGATTTTTTACAATAAAGCGGTATATAAATGTTGTAAATAAATAAACATTGGAGTCACTGTGGCCCTTGAGTCTCTTCCCACTTTTAGGAACCAAGGAATCTGCCTTATACTGATTCAGGCCATTTCGTACCATGATTTCTTAAATGCAACACCATAGCAACCGCAACAAGATTCCTATGAGTAAGGCAGAAAACTAAGCATCTCACAACCAGTCAGGATTCCTAACCAAAAACCAAAAATATGATAAATGAAGAAATATTTATATAAGCATGACTATCAAATATATTTATTATTTACACAAACTGTAAAGATATTTATAGTGCAATCCTAGGTTTATTTATTCAGAAGCAAGTCCCAGTGTATTCAGTGGGGCTTACTCAAACAGGGACAGAAATGCAACCTCAAGTGATAAGCAACTTCATTCACACAACCCAAAATTCCGAATCATGCCACTTTACGCTGTTTTGCAACTGTTTATACTTGTTTTTATGGTTATTGGATTTTAAATGGCTTTATTTCTTGTTGTGAGCTGCCTTGGTTTTCAACCCTACCTCATAGGGTTGTTGGAAACACTCCATACACACACACACACACACACACACACACACACACACACACACACACACACACACACACACACACACACACACACACACACACTGCAGATGTATAAATACATATAGCCCATATAATAGTTTATTGTCAAACCAGTTGGTCATTGCAGAAAAAATAGTATTAGTTTTAAAAAAATCAGTATTAGTTTCCTACAGAATAAAAACTGTAATACCTAAGTAAGCCCTGCCTACTTGCTTTAAAATAGGACTGGAGAGGAGACAGAAAGAGTTAGAACACAAACACAATTCTTTTTTACATTCACTCCAAAGTCCCATTGATTTTCAACACATTCATAACCATGTCTACTCAAAAGTAAGTCCTATTGAATTCAATGGGATTTACTCTGGGCATATGGGATTGGCATTGCTTTTATAAAAGCAAGTATTGGGAAGGTTTTCAAAACACTGCCCAGGATTTGACTCCTGCACACAAGAGGAAAAAAACCTGAAATGTATATACTTACCCAATTTATGAGATTTTCAGATAAGCAGGGAGGGAAACCACCATTTTCTGGCATTGAAATGAGGTTTTCTAGACATTGCCTCAGGTCAACCAAATGCAACCCTGGCTTTACTGATTGGCTGCAATCCTGAATGGGCGGGGTTAAAGCTACGAAGTGCTATACAGTACTGTTTAAAGAAAGATTTAACAGTTGGGGGGGCAGCTGACGTTTTTATGTATATCTCGAGAACCGGACCACCTAGAAACTTACTTCTTCTTTTTTAAATTAAAGCTGAGAATCCGGGCCACCTAAGAAGGTAAACCGGCACCGGGTGGCATTCAAAGAATCCAGGTAAAACCCAGCTAACCGGGCAATATGGCAACCCTACCTCAGAATCTACTAAAAAAAACCCACAAACCTCTCTTTGGCCTCAGGAAGGGGGGGGCTCTCCTGAAGAGTTTCAATAACAATAGGATCTCCTTGGCTCATTCGCCAGTTAATGCATTGATATGCCCATTAACTCATCTGGCCACTCTTTTAGACTAACAAAGGGAGATCTGGCCAACAGAGCAGATTTCTCACCTGCAGGTGGAGGGTTCCAAATCAGAGGCTGGAAGGGACTCATAAAAATCATCCATCTCAATCCCAAATCCATAACAGTATTGTGGGCAATGATAACTCTATCATCATTGAAGTTTCTGAAAACCCATTGCTTGTACAAAACCTATTCACACATACATGATCATCATACTGTAAGTGCAGCAGCAAGTGATGACTTACAAGTGCAAAACAGAACCAATGCTACAGAGTTTCTATATCATTTATTTCACACCACCATATATTCTGTGCTTCTCAATGGATGATTCAATCACTCTCATCTTCAGTTCAAAGGATGTTGGAGAATAGGCCTGGGTACTAATTGGTGTGTAATAACATGAAAGCTGATTCTCTTGGAGATGAGTTCCACTGTGTTCAATGGAACTCACTCCATCCCAACTAAACATACATGGGATTGTAGCCTTACTGATTCAAATTGCTTGGAGAAAAACAGCAATTAAAAAGAGCTGAATTAGTATTTAGGAGCTAATTATTAAAAAAGCCTTTTCACATCCTGACCTGCACATGATTGTTCTTCCAGTTCTCCCCTGGGCATCAGTTGTAATATCAGAATTTGTTATGCCTTTGACTCCAAATTTGCAGTGTTTTTTAAGGGCTGAGTGAGAGGCATTTGGCCAACTTTCATTAACAATTGGTCTAGTTACAACGCATTTTTTAAAAAAAAGCCTGGAGCATATCTGAGTCTTCGTAACAAATTTAGCATTATGAAATTTATTTTGAAAGGTCATGCTAGAAGAAGCTTTTTCTTATACCTTATTTGCATTTAAAAAGCGGCTTTGTATTTCAAACATTAAAAGGTAGTGGTGGCTCAACCACAGCAACATGCTGTGATCTGACTTTTTTTAAAAAAGGATTTTCTAACTGTGATTAGTTTTGCCTGTGTGAGATGGGCTAAATTAAGAGCTCTTTGAAATTAACATTTATGTTCCCTTTGATCCAAATAAAAGAAATGAAAAGGCCCAATTCCCAGAGTGCTCTGTTTGAATGAGACCTATTGAAATGAATGGCAACGCTGTCAACCAAGCATTTTAAAGATCACAAAATAGCATCTGAAGGCATTTCACACAGCTCAATCAATGGGCTTCCGTTATTCTCTTGAAATAATATCCAAGGAGTTATGCACTTATAGCCTGGACTGGTTATACCTAAACACTTTTGACAGTGCTATTTCCCTACAAGTTTTAATTCTTGCCTTGCCCCTCAGTATTTTGCAGCGGTTAAATGGCTGCCTTGTGATTTAACACTGTAATCTACTGCAGATACCCTTTGTTTACTCAGTAGAGGAAACTCCATTTTACTGTGCTACATTGCAGGTGCCTTAGGCTCCATCAGATGCCATGAGCCTAGTTGATAATTTAAGCCTTGGGTTAGGTAGCAATGGCCTATGGCCACAAAGAAGTTCTGATGTGATTTAAAACCATGACCTTTGCTACCATACTTCAATATTAGGATTGCTAGGTCTCGGTTTTTACCCAGGGACTCCAGTTTTTTGACATCCTCTCTGGGTCTCCAGGTGAGTCACCTTTATCTGCTCACTCCTAGCTTTCCTTGTTTAAAAAATTAAGTTTCTAGGTGGTCTGGTTCAAAATACATAAACCAAAATGTCAGCAGCTGCTCCCCGCAACCTCTGTTGCTCTAATCTCTGCCCTTTCAAGTTTTTAACCAATAAGTGAAGTCAGAGTTGTGATTGACAAAATTTGTTGACACACACACCCGCCCCCAGGTAATAGCTAAAGTCCATTTCAAGTTCTGAGAACAGTTTCCTTTTCCTGCTTGTCTCACATCAGGAATTCAGTAAATATATAGCATTCAGCAGCATAAAGAGTACTTTATCTGTACAAGATTGGGACTTGCTTCTGAGCAAACATGCATAGGATTGCACCACAACAGAAGATCACAGCAGGAACTTGGTGGGCATACATGGTAAACAATTTTAGTTATAATAAAAGTGTGCATGCAGGGGTTTTTTAATTACTTGCAAAAATGACATATCATACATTTTGTCTTTGAAATAATTTTTGAACAGAAGTTTTAAAAAGTGTACATGCTGCAGTGTTATACTTTTCTAATTCAGGAGTCAAAACAAGTTTAAATTTTACTGGACTAGGGTTGCCAGGCTCGGGGCCTGAACCTGGCAACCCTATGGAAAAGGATTGTGTTGTAAATCTTTCCCTCCCACTCCAGTCCTTTTTTTCTTAAAGCAGTTAGACAGGGCTTATTTAGGCGTCACTGCTTTTATTTAGCAGGAAACTAATGCTTAAAAAAATGTTCTGCAGTGGCCAACTGGTTTTGACAATAAGCTATTATATGGGATGTATGCATTTTTACATCTTCAGTGTGTGTTTATATGGAATATTTCCAACAACCCAGTGAGATAGGGTTGGAAACCAAGGCAGCACACAAGAAGAAATAAAACCATTTAAAATCTAATACAGTAACTATAAAACAGTTGCAAAAAAGCTTAAACTGGCATGATTCTGAATTTTGGATTGGGACAGTAAACTTCCTTATCACTGAATTGCAGTCCTGTGCATGCTTCCATGTCTGAGTAAGACCCACTGAATACATTGGGACTTGCTTCTTAGTAAACATACGTAGGATTGCACTATAAATATCTTTACATATTGTGTAAATAATAAACATCTTTAACATTCATGCTTATATAAATATTTCTTCATACTATGTCTCAGTATGTATCTGATTTCACATTATTTTTGTAAATTAATATTTACAAAGTATTATTTGTTTTACATTTTCAGTGTGCCCTTCTTCCTTGGGGTGGTCACGGTCCCCCTCTGTTGTTTCCACCCTGAGGGGAAGATTAGGCTGAAAGATGGTGCGTAGCCCATGGTCACTCAGTAAACTTTGTAGCTTATTTCCATTTTAAAATTTAATTAAAATTATTTATATGTAGGCAAAGTTTATGAAGTAATGCAGATCCACATAATACATTTAAAACACTTCCAACTTGCATATAAAGCACATGACTTCCCCCAAAGAATCCTGGGAAGTATAGTTCCCCCTCACAGTTATAATTCCCAACACCCTTAACAAACTACAGTTCCCATGATTCTGTGGTTTGATTCATGTGCTTCAAATGTATGTTGAAAGTGCTTTAAATGCATGGTGCGGATCTGCCCTAGGTATGCTGTGCATTCATTAGTGAATTGAAAAGAACAATTTTAAAAGATACTTTTTTAAACAGAGCTGTATCTCAGTGGTAGGGCACATGCTTTGCATGCACAGGGACAAAATTCAATCTCTGGAAGAGACTATTGCCTGGAATCCTGGAGAGCCAATGCTAGTCCATGTCATCAGTATTGAGTTAGATGGTATCAAATGGCCTGACTCGGTTTAAGGCAGATTCCTTTGTTCCTAAAAGAGGAAAGAGACCCAAGGGCCACAGTGACTCAGAAATTTATTTATTTATTTTATTTACAACATTTATATGCTGCTTTATTGTAAAAATCCTCAAAGCAGTTTATAGGAGGAATTAATAAAATTATTGGCAAAAACAGTTAAAGACAGGTATTTAAAAACATTCAAAATAATCAAACCAACAATGAGTTAAAAACAGATAAAAAACATAATAGCTTCTACATGCCTGGATAGGCTTGCCTAAACAAAATGTTCCCAACAATTTACACCATATATGGTGTAAAACACGGTGTAAAATGCTGGGAACATTTTAGAAACAGCAACTGAAGCTACGCTTCCCAGTATATTAATTCTCTTTTACCGTTGGGCAAGAAACAAACCATCATGTAAATAACAAGATGCATCATCAAGGTGCATCACCATGTGTGTTTTCTCTCTGTCAGTTGTTACGCACTGGAATTGGGTTGGGTGAGTTTATAGCTGCCTACATAGTAGACAGGAAAGAGTAGAGAATCTTCTTAACTCTTACCCATTTCTCAAACCTCTATCTGCAGTAAAGGGTCAGGTCTGTAAAGAAGTTTGGAGCAGCCATGTTAAAAAGCAGGCAGGGCATTCTAGGCAGTGGGTTGCCAACCCTGCTTTGATATGGTTATCATTGCAGAGGATCCCTAGTCAAGCCTTACCAACACCACAACCCTAACAATACCTACTCAGAAGTAAGTCTTGTTGAGTTCTATGGGTTAGTCCCTTAGTAAGTGTGTTTAGAATTGCAGCCTTCATGGGCATCTGTCTTTACTCAGTCGTGCTCCCATCTAACAACTCCTCAACACTAGGCTTTCTTCCTATAATGGCCGTTTGGTGACTGGCCTGGCTTGAGGGCACTTAAACCCAGAAGCAAGTAGGCTACATTAAATGTTCCTTACCCAGGCTTTCTAAGCAGGTGAGAAGGAATGATCACATCACTTCAGCTGGACCTGGAAACACCCTAATTAAACTAAGATTTCTATCTTACTTTCCAATCAGTTAATGTTTTTGTTTGAGTAGTATGCTCCAAGGAACTGTGGTTGATGCTTAATGTATCATGGTTAATAACATCATTAGGGCCAGACCCCTATGACATCACTAGGGCACACCTCCATGATATAACTAGGGCCCGCCCCTGAAATTTCAGGGTTTGGGATGCTTCTGACTTGGCAACCCTATTCAATACATATTTGTTTACTTTTGCTACCATAGTTAATATATTTTGATTTATTTTTAATAACACAAGAGTGTAGGCTGTCGAATTTCTATGAAAAGCCAGCAGTGCCACCTAGTTTGTCCATTTATTCATTCATCTGATGTTAAAAGTTTAGCCTGGCTAACAGCACTATAAAAAAAATAGTAGGCAAAAGTACCACAAAATAGAAAATATTTTGTCCTATTGGACAATTGTTCTGTATCAGCCTTCATGAACTTGGTACCCTCCAGATGTTTTGGACTACAACTCCCATCAGCCCAAGCCAGCATGGCTGTGCTGGCCGGGGTTGATGGTACTTGTAGTACAAGACAACTAGGAAGTTACTGACAGTCATCAATAGCCACCCAAAGCTGGAAGGTTTCATACCACTCAGAAGAAGCAGCTTTCAGTGAGGATGCTTCCACACTGTTGCTATTTTGGGGTAGGGTCCAATGACATACCAACATATTCAGTTTACAGTACCCAATTATAGCTGGTTTGGAGCTCTTGCGCAACAAACCCACTTCCCAAAAGATTAGACTTTCTGCGATAAGGAAAGTGATAGGAAAATGAACTGGAAGTTGTTGTTTTACACTTGCTTTGATGCAATGTGGTGTCACCTCGCTGCAAGCAAATCAGAATAAATTCTCATTAAATGGCCAATGTCAACTAATCTCCTTGGGAACAAATCAGAGTAAATGCTCAATAGTCATCTGTAAGCACCCAGAGAGACACTCTGGGCTGTAGAGCATCTCCAGTAGACAACACTACTGAATAAGAAGCCTCAAAACATTAATTCTCTTAAGGAGAAGGAAATTCCACTGATGTGGGAAGCTCCTTAAAGGCTGCTTCTTGCAATGATTTTGTACGTGAGAACAATGCATATCTACAAAGCATCATATGTACAAAGCATCATATGTATGTCAAATCACTTTTTGCCCTGCAGCCAAAATATACATAAGTGGAGATGAGGAATGATCAAGCTTCCAGTCCAGTATATTTTGCATCTACGTGAATAGAAATACTACTGTAAGCTGCCCTGGTAGGACCTCTGAGATGTATCTCTTGTCCTAAGGCAGTGCATAGAGGGATTAATTAAGGCAGCATTCTTAACAACTCTAAAGGTATGTCCGCATCAGCATCTACCCGTTGCAGTTCGGAGTGTTTTACTTCCTATTTTGTTGTCCCCCTTCACCACTTTGTGTATTTACTGTATATACATGCTTCTCTCACGCATCAGGGAGCAATAACAAATAGACAGCCATGTAACCCTACAGCAGCAGTACTTCTAGCTGATGACCTGAGCAGATCTGTTTAGATATTTATTTATTGCATGTTTATCCTACCTTTCCTCCAGTGGTGTGGATGAGTGTCCCTCTCACAACAGCCCTGTGTAGATAGATCAGGTTGAGAGAGAAGCCCTGTACAGGGGCATTTAAAAAAAGCATGAGGGCTCGAACTGTGAGTGTGGGGGTTTATACACTGGCCTGTCCTCAGTGTTTCCCTTGGTGCCACTCCTGCTCTCCTTTTTCCTAACCTTTTGCGCACTGAGCACAAAAATCTGCAGGGACCTTCTGAGGTTCTGTATTTAGATGAACAGGATTAGAAGCTTCCTGTAGACATTCATGCTCAATACATGAAAGGTGAGGAGGGAAGGAGTATGGCCAGCACACATGGGGATGTTGGGGTTGGAGCTTGGCTCCCATGCTCGAACAGTTTGAGCCCTTATGTGTTCTTTTGAACACCTGATCAGGGCTATAGTGACTGATCCAAGATCACCTAGTAAGCTTCATGGCAGAGTGAAGATATGAACGTAGGTTTTCCTAGTTCAACACCCTGCTGCATCACACTGTAGGGGACGGGGAACAATGCTACCTTCATGGGGCTGCCTTAGCCAGGGCTGCAAATGATAACTAGATGTGGAATGAGCCATCTAGTGAAGGTTGCTGAATAAGCAAATATACTGTAATTAATTTTGTTTAGAAAAGACAAAAGAAAGACGAGCCAATGGCCAAGATGAAAGATGTTGTGGAAAGTTTTTCCAAATAACCATTGACAATGTGAATAGAGATTGTAGTAAGGATGGTATGTATTTTATGAGATATGAGCTTTAGTGATAAATAACCCCCCAAAACGAACGCTAGTTTTACAGGTTGTGGGATTTAGTGCAAATCTGTTTGTGCTTACTGATATAAATTTCTCAAAAACCAATGACTTAACACACACACGCATGCATGCAATGGGACACAGAGGATGAAGCATTATGTGAGATTTGCAGAGCCCAAAATGTTTTGTATTTTGTAAAATTAATTATAGCCTGTAATATGTGATTGGAGTTCATGAGGTCCAGTTTGGTCATGTCTACCTGTTGTTAAACCAGAAGAACAGAATATGATATGCCGAAATTTCTAAACTACAAGCAGTGGCTGTTTGTGAGATGCTCCTGGAAGCCGTTGTCTGTTTTTCAGTACATGCAAAGCTACAGCCTTTTCTTTTCAGTGCCTACTTAATTGGCATACTTCATCTCCCTGAAGTCTGAGAAAATTGGAGACCCATCTTCATCTGGAATATGCATGTGACCTAACATGATGAATTAGTGTTTAAAACCACATTACTTTTCACGACGAAGTCATATAAATCTTAATGAAGGATTGACAGAAGTACCTAAGGCGTTTAGTATCATCATGTTCAAGGGAGGAGGGGGTGGGATTATGCTTTTAACTAGCTGGTGCTTGTACTGCCATCTAGTGAGATCTGGCATTGGGAGAGATTTTGTATAACTGCTAATCCCTTCTATTTAACAGCTTCTGAAGGTGAAATATTTATAATCTTTAGTACCAAGAGGTGTCATGAACTACAAATGGTGGTTTAATATGAGCAGGGATTCTCTTAATCTTGGAGAGACAAGATTGGTGCCTCCAGGGTGTGTAGCCAAGGGTAGCCTGGAATATTTCCTACTACCCTTTTTGGCTCTGCACACTTCTGACCAGGAAACTTTAATACCTGTTGTTTTTCTACATCAGATCCTATAATAAGTCCAACATTCCTGCATCCCTTATCTGTATATCTTGCTCTTTACATCAGGGGTAAAAAAATGGTGGGTTGTTTTCTTGTACCTTAAGGTGCCCTATGGAGGCCCTTCTAGGTCTGAAGCTTTCATGGTGGCCACAAGAGAAGTGGGGCCTTTTGGTGTGTGCCCCCCACCCCTGGTTATTGAATGCTCTCCTTAAGGAAGATCACCTGGTACCCACGTTGCTGTCTTTTCGATGTCAGGCTTAAACATTTTTGCTTCACACACACACACACACACCCTTTTTAAGGCCTGGTTTCAAGTCACTGTGGCATGGTTGGTAGTTTTTGTGTATGTCTCTTGTGGCTGTTTGAGTTTTGGTATTTTATTGTGCTAGTTTTGAACTGGTTACAGTTTCATTATTAGGCTTTTATTCTTCTCTTATTTCTCTTTGCATGACACCTGGAGAATTTATTTTATGAGGAACCTCATAAATATAATAAATAAACAAAGTGCCACTTTGCAAGAAGAAATTTATGTGCATAAAAATTAGACATCTGAAGTGCTACCTGCCTTCCCCAGCTCCCCATTATACAATGTCTTATTGTGAACCAAAGAGAGAAAAGCTGGCCTACCTCAGAGTGCTCAGAGATACCAGCCAGCACCATTCCTGCACTCCCCACCCCCGATGCAGTCCAAAGCGATGCTGGCTGGCATCAGCATTTTTTCTTTGCCTGATAAAAGCAATGATGCTGTCAGGGACAGCAAAATGCCAGGATGTTGTCTTGGTGAGCCACTCAGAAGGGCATCAAATGTGAGTTAATTATGTTTGTTTATTAATCATTTCCCATCAACACTGGTAGTGATTTACCAACCAATAAGTAAAAATACAAAAAGTACAATATACAATCAAGTATCCATTAAAATAATGCAAATATACTTCCGCAGAATTGGGAAACCCATGGTCTTCCAGATGCTTTTGGATTGCAACTCCCATCATCCCTGGCCATTGGTCATGCCAGCTTGGACTGATGGGAGTTGGGAGGCATCTGGGGATAAGCTATAGGTTCTCCATCCTTGTACTACAGTGTTCATCCATGAAACCATCTAGCAACATAAAATATCCACGCCTATGAATGTAAAGGTTTGTAGATGTTGCATTGTGGAGAGAAAGACATGGTATGACAGGACAAGAGTAATAATAAACACAATCCTTTTATGGCAAGAAGACAGCGAATCTCCTTTCCCCTTGTACCAATATACAAGACATGAGCATTCACCCAGAACTGCAGATACATAAATGACAACGTTGTTCCTGGCATTCAATGAAATGTGGGCACATTTAAGGGAACATGTTTCAATGTAAGAGATACCACGCCAGTACAAACAGGAACTGGTCAGGAAAAGCAAATACTCTCTCATATATTGTGGATGTTTGAGCAGATATTTACTGAGACCTTTCACAGGAATCACAAGAGACACTGGTGGGCACACTAGCATCTGGGGGCACTATGTTGGTGACCCCTGTACCAGCAGGTGCCACTATTGGCAACAGCAGAGATGGAGGAGGTGAAGCAGGCTAGACATCCTTATGGTATGCTAGCTGAATACTTCTCGACATGTGGAGGCAGAGCAACATGAATAAAACATCCTTGTTCCATTAAAATCTTGCTTCAGACAAGTTTATGGGACTAAAATATCTATTGGATCCTGTTTTATCTTAGAGAACAGTTAATGGTAGCCAGGAGATCTTTTATCAACCACACATATTCTGTGGGTTGCAACTGTCTTTGGGGAGGAGTGATCCTGCTTGCTGATGCTCACTACTTTGTGAGAAATTACTGAAAGGTGAGATATTAATTTAAATTCTTGTTTATGTTACCGCTAGGTGGGCAAACATTCAAAGTATTGGTTGTGACCTCTGAAACCCTGAATGGCCTGGGGCCACAGTGTCTAAATGGCCACCTTCTCCTTACCTGTTTGTTGAGATCATCTGGGAGGCCTTGTTGTGGGTGCTTTTACCTCCAGAAGTAAGAAGGGTGGCTGCCAGGAATGGGATCTTTTTGGACGTGGCACCTCAAAGGTAGAATACCTTCACCAAAGTTGCCGAAGCCATGCTATTCCTTAAGGTTTTTTGTTTTATTGCATTTCTGGGTCATTAAAGAAAAGCCCCAAACATTGTATTTTTGAACAGTATTGTTTTTATGTTTTGTAGTTGGGTTTTATTTCTGTATGGATTTTAATGTTTTTATGTAAGCCTTAGGTAAATAAATTTTGTTGCGGCAGAACAGCTCTACAGGCACCTCTAGGATACTAATCACATACAAAGCTTGCAGTGACATTTTATGGCTAAGGCTGCAACCCTATACAGACTTACCTGGGAGTAAGCCTTATTGAATGCAATGGGACTTAATTTTAGGTAGGCATGCCTAAGATTGCACTGCAATGGCTTTTCCCCCCTTTTTCTTTTGGCAAGTACTCATTTGTAAGTCCTTTAAATATTCATACACAAATGAAACTGCGTTATAAATCAGGCTGTAAAAGGCATTTTCACTGGCAATTTTCTTGCTGCAAGGCAATTCACTGTCTGTTTTCATAAAGAGCAATACATAATAGGCAATTGTGCCTTGAACAGTAATTTAATATGGGGGAAGTTTCTGCTGAGGTATCAAAATAAGGTGTTTGGCTTGAGCAATTTATGAATGACAGCAAGTGCCTGGCATTAACCCAAAGCAGAGCTGAAGCATTCAGTCTGATATTTTTCATGTTGTTTACAACAGGAAAGGAAATGAAATCTGAAAAGGCAGCAGTATCTTGTCTCCCGTCATCATGTCAATCCATTCTGATCAACATGGGAGGAACAGATGCAGGGAACTCCCCCAAAATACTTTGTTTGAAATAAGTTCTTTTTATGCCTTTCATGGCTTCTCTTGTGCAGAATGCTTTGTATTTGGCATTTTTCAATGCATTCCAAAAATGTCTTCTGTATACATTCTAATATAATGGCCTTCATGTCGATGGTGGGAAATGAAAACAGCTGTGTTGTGGTATCTCATATAGAAGTGGGATTAGATGCAATGGAGTTAAAAGGAGATTATGGTGCATCTAGCAGAGAAGGGGGTTTTACAGGAAAATAATTTGTTGCTCTTCTAATATAAACATCAAATGCGGGTTTGGGGCAGAAAATAGCATAATCATAGCGTGACATATTCTGGAGGATAGTAGTATTATAGTGTGCTAAGTGTATTTTTTTTGGTCTCATCTGATGTGAAGTAAAATTCCCATCACTTAAAAAGATGTTTTTGCTGGGGATTACATAAAGCTAAGTATTAAAAGCAACACAGTTGCAATTAACAGGCACGGAAACAATAAAGATTATTAAAGGTTTTTATCTGGCATATTAGTGATGCAGAGTCTCTGCCAAGAAGCCACATTTGTAAAATTATCTCCTTCTGGCAGCATAAAGACTTAGATATCCCTTTCATTCAAGCCATCATGATAGGTCACCTGATTTGTGTTGGATTTCAATGTTGAAATTAATTCTTAGAATTGTAGGGATGATTACCTGGTCTTCCCTTCACCTATGCCCTTTGTATGGCCCACATGAATGGTTTAACCCCAGCCAACCTTCTCATAATAACAAGCTTTAAAAATGTAAATGTACTGCCTTCAAGTTGATCCCGACTTACGGCGACCGTATGAATAAGGTTTTCATGAGGCTGAGAGGCAGTTGGAGGGAGAGAAAATTACCAAAAGCATGCAGGCAATGCTGTTCACATGTTCCCAACAGTTTGCCTACCCTGCCCAGGAAAGGCATCACAACAATCAAGATCTTTCAGTCTCAGCTGCCTATGAGAATGCTAGAGAATCAGAGGTCAGAGGATGGAATCAGTTTGGTCCTTTACTTCATGCTCTGTCCTAGAATGGCCAGTCAGTCTAGTTGCTAAACAGTCTACTGGTTGATACAAGATGTTTTTGAACCAAAGTGGGACCAGTGTAGTGCACTATCCTTTTGAAGTAGTATATTTTTTTAAAAAATCCCAGGGTGTGATCTGAAAGCACATGAGACTATCACCCTGACGAAGCTAAGCAGGTCTGAGTCTGGTCATTGTTAGGGCTGGAGAATGATGTGTATGCCTCCTTGTGTTCCATGATGTTCAAAAAGTGGGATAAAAATGTAAGAAAATGTGTATCTATATTGTTATGGGATTGGGGGTTGAGATATATGATTTCTATGAATCTCCTTTCCAGCTTCTGATTTGGGATCTGCAAAGGAAGAAATCTGCTCTACTGGTCAGACTCGTTTCCTTTGTTAAGCTAGTCTGTGAGCTAATGGGTTTGTGAAGTGACCACCATTAGCATATATAAGAATATAACACAGAGATAATATAGCTATTGGAACTCTTTCTGGACAGAGGCCCTCTCTGCCCCCCATCTGGGATCCAAGGAGAGGCTTGTGTTTTTAGTCTCATATTGGGGAGAAGCTGGAAACTAGGGAGACACACAGAGAGCCCTGCTCTCTGCACCATGGCTTTGGGATGCTTCTGTGCAAGCCTAATGGAAAAGCAAGATCTATTGGACTGTTAATGCTTTGAACCCCTCCATCTTAAGGTGAATGTGTGCAAATAAACCATATATCATAAAGACTCCATACTCTCCGCTGACCTTCTTTCTGAGGAAACCAACCCTGGGAAAGTGCAGGAACCCTTGGAAGTCTTGCAACACTCAGAGACTGGGATGGTGTGCAATAATATTTTAAAAATGACAAAACAGCTACATAAAGTATTGCAATAATACCATTGAAAAGCAATAAAACTGACCTTCTCCTTATCCCTGGTCACTAAAGGCAAGTCTAATCACAAATAACTTTACATAACTAAGTTCTCTAACAGAAAATATTTCTGAAACACCACCATTTTGACTTTGTACATCAGAGGCTCTGAAACAATGTTTGGGATGAGGTAGTTCCCTCAGATATGTAAGGCCAAGCTATTTGGAGCTTAATTATTAATAGTAAGCACCCCAAATATCTCCAAAAGTGCAAATTCAGACTTTAAAATACTGCCATCCTAGTCATGCAAATAGCCCATATCTAGTACGGGGAAGCATACCACATTATTCACCAGCTGAAGCTTCCTAACATGTTTTGTGGCTGTCCTCAAATGGAACACATTGCATTTGTCTGTCTTCAAAGTTACAAAGGCATAACTGATGAATTTGTGAGTTCCTAATACTGCTCTACTAAGCACAGAATGAGGATTAACCTATTTTATTGTATTAGCTCAATAGCCAACAATAAATGGCTGGGACAAAAGTAGTCAGTAAGCATGCATGCTAGATTCTAGGCAATCCTACTGTTTGAAGTTTCCCATTTGAGCCATATATATTAACTTTGCATATTTAACTCTGAAATGTGCAAAGGGGCACAGAGCTACAGCTAAAACATATTCAAATTCCCACTGAAAATATAAAATATCATGAGTTTCAAATGCCCCAGTCTAGCTTTAGTCCCTCATTAAAACTGTATTTAATCATGACTAGCTACACCAGAATATGGATGGGGGATGCACATCTCATTGTGTATCGCATTGAGTCACAGATAGATTACATTCACATTCAGACACATCTGCAGTTCTTGATCCAGCAAATGACACTCGCTTGAAAGCTTGCCTTCGTGTACCAATCTCGTTTTCTGATCAGGACATAAGACTGTTAAAAAGCTCTCTTTAATCATTTTTTTAATAGAGAGAATAAAATTTGGTAACTCATTTGGCATTTGTCCTAATTATCATTGGTGGGTTTTGGTCTGTCATGGTTCAATGGATTAGTGGATTCCTGTACTTCGCAGTCCAAATCTGCTTTCACTGATAAAATCATTAGAAATGTATTGCATGTGGTTAAGGACAGAATTAGATTTTGAATAGGTGAGCACTTGGAAGGAATAAATTAGTACAAATCAATCAAACTAAAGTAACCTTGTGGTATAACAATAAGGTACAATGATAACAATTTCTATAGAATGAAAATATACAGTGAGAATTTGACAGCTGCAATATTCCAGAATCAATATTGTTTATTATTATTATTATAAATCATAATAATCATCACAATTCTAGTAACTTTTTTCTCTTAAATATAAACAAATTTAATGATGGCGAGGTATTTTAACAGTTTGCATGGCATGCAGAAAATCAGCAAGAGATGTTTTTCCCATCAGAAAATGTTCATGCTAGAAAAAAGCTTTATCTGACAAATTTCTTCTTTAACACGCAACTGTTGAAGGCACAGAAAAACAAAACTAGATGAATTGCTTATAGCTGCCTGGCTGAGATTAGAGTTGAAACAGGTGTTTACAAATATTTGAAATTTTCCAAGTTGTGAAATTTCAGACAAACTGTAATTCCTGTTTTAAATGTTGAACTAAAATTTTCCCTTGTTGGCTTCTCTGTGGTTGACAGGCGTCATATATAAAACCTTATCAGCTGTTAGCTATCAAAGAGTAATTACTGTGGCATATTATCTATAAAATACAGTCAAATACTAATTACGTTTTCATGTTATCATTGCAATCTAGAAGATAAAAATACTACTGCATGACAAATGCAATTGCCTACTATCAAATACACTTCAATATGATATTTCAGTGGCCTTCAAACAATCTTCTTCAGTACCTTTATCAAGGGTTTCCTCAATGGAAAGATGAGCTAAAAGATAGTTTAGCAACCACTGCTACTAATCTTCTGCAGGATAAAGCCACATGGAATTGTTAGGCTTTTCCACAGATGTACTTTCTTTTCACAATAGACAAAGGCAAGATCCATCACTGTCCTGTGTGATTATTGTACACGAACCCTTACACTTTCCCAGAATCCACTGCCATATGCAGGCATAGAAGAGGTTGGAAACACACAGTAAACACTTGGAAGATACTGGAGTGTTCCTGAAGGTAATACGTTTGAAAGCCATTACGTTATACTCAGAGGTATTATTGCATCATATATGTGATAATACCTCTGAGTATAACTTAATGGTTTTCAAAATTTAATAGGTTTCAAACTTACTACCTTCAGGAACACTCCACATCGGTTAGTAAATGCCCCCGAATATTGTCATATTAAACATTATTGGGCATTACATATTTTGAAAATAGATTATGTGTGCATGCACTGGCAGAGAATAGCTGGAATATATTTGACATGGAAGTTCAGAAAAGAGGATTTTGAAGAGGATTTTGAGGACAGATTTTCATTGGGGAGGGACTGACTTCCTGTCTTGCACCACACTTCAATTGCATAGTGCAGCTTTCCCTAACCTGGTGCCCTCCAGACGTTTGGACTACAACTCCATTCACCCTAGTCAGCTTTATCTTCCACAGCCATACACACTCCAGCACTCTTTGCAACATACTGTCGATCAGAGGCAGTGAGTAGTTTTTCTTCAATATGCCTTCCGAATCAGAAAATGGAGAGAGTACACACAAAAGATTTCTAACTGCTAATTACTCTTTGTTAACTTGTCACAGCATAAATTCTATAAATAAATATGGTTGTGTGGGGAAGTTGCAGAAAGACATTTTTAGTGCTGTGATTTTAGAAGGATAATGAATTCTACAGCAGTTCATTTTCAAAAAATATGGAAAGACTCCCATCTATCCTAAAGTATCACATGCTTCCATTACAAATTCTGATGGCAATGAACCATATGTAATAGCAATGGCTCCTAATTAAGGGACTTTGGAAATATTCTATGTAGAAGCTTGTAATCTTGAACAAAAAGTCCCAGTTTTCACAAAACTGTAGTTTCCCAGAATTGTTTGGGCTGTGACAACAACACCATTTTCAAGACCACTTCACAGAGTAGATGTGCCAAATACCTTCTATCCACATCTTAATGAAAGTGGAAACCTGTGGTCCTCCAGATGTTGTGGAACTCCAACTCCTGTCAGACCCAGCGAGCATAGTTAATGGTCGGGGTGATGGGAGATGTAGTCCAAAAGTATCTTGAGGGCCGCAGGTTCCATCCCTGTACAGCTTAGTGCAATGCCACACAGAACAGTTTATTAACTTTGAAATATACTTTTGAAATTGTGAGCATCACCTTCAGTAGAAATTTGAGGCTTTTGAGGGTTTGTTAGTATAGGTATTGTCAAATCAAGTAGATTTGGGCCACAGATATTTTACACAGCCAGACATCCTATGCTAAATCCTGATTGGCATCTGTTTTTCTGACAGCCCTTATTTATTCAGCAGAGCTTAAAATGCAACAGAATAAAGCTGATAAGCTCCCTCTGCTGGTAACTCCTTTTTAAAACCATAATCTTTTCAGTGGTGGAGATTATCAAACATGTGAAGCCTTTTGGTTTGCCTGATTTATTCATCTATCACAAAAATGCCACATGAATTGAAAACACTGAGTAAATCTCAACGTGAAAGCTGACTGAGTCAATAAAATGCATTTCAAATCATATAGACTGTTCCTCATGGAATTTTCTGTTTTATTATAAGAACAAGTCTGTTGAATTTTTAGAGCCAAACTTACACATTTAATGAAAGTATACACCTTGTAACTGTCCCATCTGCCTTCCTTTCAAAAGTTTGAAAAGCCACTTCAATTGAGACTAGAGCCGTGCCTCTCTTTCCCTGTTGTTGGCCTACAACTCCCATAATCATTGGCCATGCTATTGTTGGAATTCCAACAGTATCAATTCCAACAATATCTGGAGGGTCACAGGTTGCCTACTCTTGATTTATAGCATCTAAAGAATCTGCTGTCTAAACAAACATTATGTTTTAGTGGTCTCTCAGTCTGTGGCTCCTCTCTCTTCAGGCCAGAGAAAGTAGGTGTTGCTCTGAACTAGTCCCTAGTTCCTTCCAGGGAGTATGACACACTCAGATTGGATCTCTGGTGGCTTTTTCCATATAGTTATCTAGGTGGCAATTTCTTATGTTAGTGAGCACAGTCCTATATTCAAAAGAGAGCAGGGAGGGAGGTTCTTAACCCTATTTTAAAAAGAGGTAATTGTCCTAAGGCAGTAGTGGCTGGTGGCTCCATGTCAGTGGGGCAGTGAAATCTGCTCCAGGTGTTAGTCAGAACTTTCAAGGGCAGCTCTGACTAAAACCCTGAGCAGATTCCACTGCCCCACTGACATGGATCCACCAGCCACCATAGTGCTAAGAAAAAATGGAGTGTACTGTGAATGCTCAGGGATTTTATCTGACAGGTTCAGGCAAACAGGCCTTTTTGCTAACTGAACTTGGAATTGAATAAACCCATTATTTTCCCGCTTAGGCTGCAAACCTATACACCTTTTCCTGGGACTCCACTGAACTTGGTGGGATTTAATTCTGAGCTCTCTGCTTGAAATGCCTTCCTCTGCCATAAAGGGCACATTCTTTTGCAGAGTGAGTATTATTGGAGCTCTGCTCATTGTTTTCTATCTGTTTAAGTATGACTCATTCTGAATTCTTTGCAGGTGAACAGCTAGGAGATTCTTTCTTTTTTTCAAACAGGGCAATGCAGAGTTGTGTGCACTGAAAAGTTAGTGAATAATAAGAAACCAAAATACTATCAGTCTTTTCTCTTGAGCCTCCTATTTCATAGTGAGCCTTATGTTTGGATGTGAAAGACTTGCATGTAGCTGTGATATTGGATGGCTGAAGTGTGGTTATATTACAAGCTGTCATTATAATACATAACATTATATGCTAGTTATGACATGATAATATCAACATGATTTGAAGTTATCATCATTATCTCCTGCCAACCTAAAATTCATGGTGAGTAAAGTGCAATAACCTTCAGCATGCAATTGCCACACAGTGATTCTGGCCAGTTAGTATATCTATCCAGAATGACTCTCATCAAATGCTGAACATTCTGTGTCACATGATCAACACAAACATAGAGCAACACATTGCTGCTTAAAATGGACACATCTCTCTGCCCAGGGAGACAAGATGAAAGAGAAGAGTCATTGGGTGTCGGAAGGCAGAGCTGGGGTCCCAATCCCGGGGAGCTGGATCCCGGAGAGTTGGGAGAAGAGTATTCGGATGGATGGCAGAGGGAAGGGGGAGGAACTTCCCCCCTTTGGAGCGAAGACGAAACAGAGGAACTGCCAGTGATAAGGTCGCTTAGCAATGGGGAGCCTGAGCCCTCCCTGGACATTCTCACGCCTCCCCCTCTTTCAGGCTCAGAGCAAGAGGGGAAAGAGGGAGGGCTGCTCACAGCCGAAAAGCGGGGAGGCAGTTTACCATCAGCTCCTCCCCTATCCCCCATCCTGGAATCGGAAACTTCAGAAGAGGAGGGGGTGATGCTTCCCCCCTCACTGCGCACACGCAGACAGCTGAAAAGACAGGAGAGAAGGGGGGGAAGGCGGGCAGTACCTGAGGGGCAGTTAAGGAGGAGCGAAAGATTGCGCGCCCGTTTGGCCCCTTCTTAAAGAACAGGCGGGAAGAAGTCCCTTGCTCTGTCAACTTTCTCCCAATGCCGCAGGACCTGTATCCCTGTATTGCTTCATGAGAAAACGCAGTCTTTGTTTGGACATTACCCTAATAAAACACGAATTAACTACAGCCGTTGGTCTGGTTCCTGAGTCACATCCTGGGCCTGACATTGGGTAGAAGATGGAATTTCTGCAATAATATGAGAGGCTGCACCTGCTAAAATGACCTGTTTTCCACAACTCTTAATGGTATTTATCAGACACAGCTGAAGCCCACAGGGTAGCCTACAGAGCATTGTTTACACAGTTTTGTTCTGTTTTGTTTTCAGCCAACCCTGTGAAGGAATGCAGGCCTGTCTTTACAGACAAATTTTCAGGCAGGGGAGAGGCCATAGCTTAGTGCAGTGGTTCTCAAACTTTTTTGGTTCGCGGCGCACTGTAAAACATATAAAAAATTTCTGGTGCACTTCGTGTATAAAATTAAAAATCTATTAATATATTTTAAACTATGAATAAAAATAAACTATAGAAAACTATTACTTACCCTATACAAATGGGTTTCTTCTCATTTTTAAAATGTACTTTCATAATATTTGAGGCACACCTAGCCACCTCTTAGGGCGCACCAGTGTGCCTGGGGCGCACCGTTTGAGAATCACTGGCTTAGTGCTTTGCATGCAGAAACTCCCAGGTTCACTCTCTGGCTTGGCTGATTTAAAATAATCCAGTATCAAGTGATGTGAAAACCTTGTTTCTGAGATCCTGGAGAGCATCTGCCAGTCAAACCAGACAGCAGTGGATAAAATGGACAAAATAGTCTGATGAGGTATGAGACAGCTTCATATGTGCAAATATACCAGCAAATCAAAACATCCTCACTTGCTTACTCACTTTTATCTCTGCTTCTGGCTAGGGGAAAGTTAACAAAGCAGCTGAATACTTGAGGATGGCTGAAGTGATGCCCCTCTGTTCCATCTTAGGCACTGAGCCTCGAGGTGCGTTACTAACTTTCCAGCACAAAAAAAAAGGGGGGGAGAGAGAAAGTAACAGTGGCAAGGCAAGCAGCTGGAGGAAGATGCTACTTTAAATCAGCATTTAATTTGCTGATATGCTCATCTGACAGTTCAGCTGTGATGGTGGGTTCACGGTAGGGATGGAAAGATCTGTCAATTCTCTCACTTCATTTTTTCAATCTTAAATTCAGTTCTCCACATTTCTGCAATTTGTGATTTTTTTTAAAAAAATCCTCATGAAAATTCTCCAGCATTTTAGTGTAAATTTCTCCTAATAAACACATTTTATAGGCAGTTTTAACTAATGTCCCCATTTTTGCAAGCAAGTTCTCCTAATATAATGTATTTTTGTATGTTATTTTCACTCATATTCATTTTTATGCATACTTTCCGCTAACATAGGCATTTTTGTAAACATTGCTTGGTTTGTGAACTACATTACAAAATTAAAATAAGTGTGAACTTTGAAGGATTGCAGTGTTTTGGTTCTCATACTGTTTCAGAAAGTGTGAATTTGATAGATTTGGCTTGAAATACAAACGGAATCAAATTTCTTGCCCATCCCAAGTTCACAGTACTGTATCTGATTCTGAACACATTGCGAGCCCTTGTGATATATAACACCTGTCTTCAGTCTAAGAGTTGGTCCTGAAAAGGCCACCCTACGTTCTTCATTTAAACCTGTTTCACTCATCCATGCCCAGCACACGCTAGCTATTACCCCACACTGGCTCTGGTCCAGAAGTTCTGCCCCCTGCTGTATTTATTCTGAATATATGATCAAAACCTGTGGTTGCTTAGCAACAACTCATGCTGTCCAAATGCATGTGGGCAAGTTATTTACATGCTGTCCTTTCCTCAGCGATGTGATGTGCCCTTTAACTTGAAATACACATCTGTGTGATGTAATTTATACTCCATGCTCCCCCTTTATTATTCATTCTTAAACTGAAACTTGTGAGAAAGTTGCTAATGTCGAGGATTATGTATCACCTGCCCTTATGTAAATGTACTGATGTGTTATCAGAGAGGTGCTTTCAACAGCTGATAAATATTCATTTGTTGCCAGGATTAGGTTGCTTTATTAAAGCAAGATTCTCTGCTCTGATAAACCTGTTGGATCTTGCTGTATCACCAATCCTGCACTGGGGGAAAGCAAACTGCAGGGAAGATTTAGAGTATCTTAAAATGTTCTGCATCAAGGCAGACAATATGGAATAGGAAGCCTCACCATCTCTGCTATAGTGGCCCAGGCCTTTTTTCTCCTCTGCCGCAACACACTTTAACTCAGGAGATGGAATGCATCAACACACCCTACAGCAGGGGTGGGGAATCTGTGGCCCACTTGATACTGTTGATAAATCTTGATAACTCCCATCATCCCTGACCTCTGGCTATGCTGGCTGGAACTGATGGCAGTTGGGAGTCCAAGAACAACTGGAGGGCCACAGGTTTTCCTGGTCTGCCCTTCAGTTACCCCATTATTCAAAGATAATGGGCACTGATGCATGAGAACTTTGATGGATCGGTTCATACAGTGAAGGGAGAAAGGGGTAAGTAGGTGACTGAAGTAAGTCCCCACGTGAACCCCAAATAAGCAATTAGCGCTTCTGTAATAGTCGGCACTATCTGTTTAGCATGGTACATCTGTCCAGCATTAATTTAGCAAGGGCAGCATATGGATAGCCTCAGTGCTGGATTCAGGAATTTTACATGTGGCATCCTTTTGCATGCATGGACCCTGACCTAGAGGGCATTCAACATGCTGAAACCTGAGGCTGGTAGCAGATCGCCCTTGCTCGATTAGAGTGAATGTGTTCTGTCCCTCTAAACAGGCTAATCAGTATCCCCCTTCCTTTCCATCTCTATATAGCTTTCAGCCAGATACAATTGAAAGTTGTAATATTGGGTGCACTCCTCTCTTTCCCCATGATTTGCTTCTTAACGGCTGGCCTTTCAGATCCATTCTAAGGACCATACACTCTTAAAATATGTTGGGAAGCAACTGGAGGATGTTTCTGTTTGTGACTTGTGAGCTGTCAAGCTAAGACACAGCTCTAGGTCAAACATCTTTCTGGGAGTTAAGCAGACATCTATCAATCTGACTAGGGCCAAATTATAACTGAGTCAGATAGGTGTATGCACTGATAGCTTCCCTAAAAGCATTTTAAGAATTGTGTCAGGAAATGATATGGGGGAAGCAGCTCTTAATGGCTTACTGGATTTAAACTGAACTTTACTTTCAACATTTGAAAGGCAGGTATTTTAATTTTACAGCTTCACTGTTACACCTGCAAGTAGATACTTTTTCTTGAACAACACTTCAATAATTTATGATGAAAAGGAAAAACAACACTGAGTTCCAAGTTTCATATTGTGTATTAAAGAGTAGGTTCGATTGTAAGTAAATAAATAAAATCTGTTTGGCTGTGATCTACCCACGAATGTGTCAATCTTAATTAAAGGTTCCTGGCACATGTAGAGGGTAGAAGAAGCAAAAATGAGGGGTTGTATCCAACACTGCCTTTCTGCTTGTGCAACAGACCTCTGCTTGTGCATTGGGACTTTACCTTTCTGTCCTCTTCCTGCATCCCCCAGAATCTGCTCCAGAGGGTCCAGCAACCCTCTGAGGGTGTGTGTGGGGCTGCCGGGGAGAGGAAAGGAGGAAGAAATTCCACTGCACAAGCAGAAGTCTGCTACATGCGTGGCTAGTGGAAATGCAGCACTGGATACAACATAAAATTTTCCCCTTGTTGGTATAATGGATATCACAGCAGTCTAATCCAATGGATATCACCTAAAAACCCTTAACTTCCACTTTTTTGTATAATGTAGTTTACTTGCTCATGTTATTCAAGGCATCACAGTTGGTATGGTAATAATGCTGCCCATTCCTGTGACTTCACAGAATCTTCAAAATGCTAGCCATTGAATGCAGTTTATGCTTGCTCTATGCTGTGAACTTGCAGCTGGCACTGACATCATGAGATGAACTGGCCCAGAACAGAATGTACCTGTTCATAGAGAAATGATGTGAGCTAGGGCAACCTTCACTAATGACACTCCTAATATATTATAGATGTTGACATTATAATTTCATGCATGTTGTCCTCTCTGTTTCTTCCCTTTACTTCAGCTGGGTTATTTTCAGTTGAGAGGGAATGACTTGCCCATTCGACAAGGCTGCGCAAACAATAAAAGAGATTAGAAATGTAAAGCCCTGAAAAGTGCAAAAACTTATAAGTTATCACAACTGTAAAACAGATTAAATAATTTTGGAAAATCAGTCATCTGCCTTTCAACCAATTCATGGATATAATTATAGAATGAAATATAAACAAATCTGCCTGTCTCTTTGAGACAGTGGGGAATGTATTGTCATGGCCCCGTCAGAGGACTCATCGAGGATGACTCGGGAGTAACAGCAGCAGACCCAGAAGGAGAAACAGAGGAAACTCCTGAGAACCCAGCTCCTTCTCCCCCGCAGCTGCAGAACACCCCCGACACAGCTGAAGCCCTTCAGCCAGATGCAGACAGTGAACAGGATACTCCCCCCTCACCTGCAGAACGTAGACAGCAGAAGGTCAGGCAGAAGAGGGGCAGGCCTGTCCACTTAAGGCCAAAACGCTGAGGGCTCACACCTGCTGACAAACCTGCTCCTTAAAAGTCAAACCTTGGCTTCAGCTTGTTCCTGACTACAACGTCAGGCGTGGCTTCGTGTGTTTCTAGTTTCCCTGAATCTTATCTTGGACTGACCCCTTGGCAATTGAACCTGGACCTCTACTGACCTCACTTCTGGCTTGGCACGTAAGCTGAGGAAGGGCCTTGCCCTTATTATGCTTCATCCTCGTTAGCCTGGCAGATTTACGACCAGACTGCCAGCTAAGGACTTTCCCGCCCTGATAACTACCCAGGAATTTCCAGCCCCCACCGGCACTGCTGTCTCAGTGCAGAGCTGACAAGTATAAGATAATTTACAAATTATCAAACAAAACCTGCTACTCATTGTTAGAAAAAAGTGACTTTTATTTTGGTCCCTGATTCATACATTTTATTTTTATCTTACTTTCTTTTATGATTTTTTGTTTTTTTAAATTGCAGATTGTAAATATATCCAACAATACAGAACACTAATTGAATATTAACCATTAAAAGGCCATCTTTAATGTTGTACTATTTATTACAGTAAGATATCACAACTGAAATAGCCACAAAATACAAAATGCCTTTACATTGTAGCCCTATCAGTGAAAATTAGCCCCTGCTGATTTATTGATTGTTTCAACTTATCAATTTATCACATGCATGCCCAATTTTTGCTCCACCAAGATGAAAGCAACCTGTATTTGTCCACCATTATGGCTTGCCACATGCTTGGCAACCCCTTTCTTGGCACAATCCCAAGTAGCTGACAAAAATGGAGTTTTACCAAGACCCCAGTGAGCTGTCATACACAGCTGGCACACTGTGTTCACTGTGGCAAGTCATGCATTGGTCTGATCTACTGAAGTACTTAAGGTGTTCTAGCCCTTACTCTATTAAATTCTTGTTGTGTGCCATAACTAAACTGCCATGAACTCCTATATAGTGCGGGCCTTAGACATTTTTGTTCCTGATGTGAAAAAGCCAAATAGACATCCTTTGAATTCCTTTTTGTAAAATGACAGAAGAGAAGCATGGATGTTGGAAGCAGAAAAACACTGCCCCAAAGAGCTGCTTCTTGTTACTTTAGACTGAGTAAGGCTGGGAGCGGCTCATAGCTGTATATTTTTTAGTGAATTACATACTTGGAGTTGATATGCAGAGGTGAAGATTGCAGAGGCCTAGATATAATGTAACAGCTATACATCAACCTAGAGTAAAATGTAATGTGTGTCTGCTGCACAAGCAGTTAATGTTATATAGGCTGCTTGGCGAACTAAGTTGCCTACCCTCTACAGTAATAGATGGCCACATGTTGGGTGTTGTGATTTAATAGTGTTCAAGAGCAGAAATTGTAGACCTTCTATCTTTTATTCCAAAAATATGCAGTTTTTATGCATGTGGCTGAATGCCACATTCTCCACACCAGGGTTTACTGCACCATAATGATTGTTGGTATCTTTTCCTTTAATCCATTTAAATCCACTTCTGACTTTTATTTGCTGCGCTGCCTTTGGAAATATGCTATTATCAGTGACCAGTGAAACGATTCACATTCCGACACCACATGAAATGGGGCAGAAAATAAATCTTAGTGTCCTTGGTTAAGACACGGGAGAAATTGGCCACCAAGATATTTTCTCAGTCATTTACATGGCTACAGGGTTCTAAGACAGAAATACAAGGAGAAACCTGATGTTTTTCACAGTAAAATTGCATGCTTCAAGAAAGAAGCAACAAGCTGGTAACTCCTGCTCTGCTTTTTCCATTTCCAAACTAATATGGGAAGTGTGGGGGTTGTATATAGTGTTGTGAGTTTGGGGGTTGAAATGGATAATTTCTATGAGTCCCCTTCCAGCCTCTGATTTGGAGACTTGTGCCTGGGGGTGAGAAACGCTCTGCTGGTCAGGTGAGTTTCTTTTGTTAATCTAATAGAGTGGCCAGGTGGGTTGATGGGTCTATCAGGTGCCCAGCAACTGGTGAATGGGCCAAGGAGATCCTTTTGTCATTGAAACTCTTCAGGAGAGCGTCTCCCCCTGGGGCCAAGGAGAGGCTTGTGTTTTGAGTGTGTCTGAGAAAAGCTGGGGACTAGAGGCAGGCAGAGAGACTGGCTCTCTGCACCATGGCTTAGGGGTGCCTCCTGTAACCCTGATGGAAAAGCTGGATATTGGACTGCTGATGCCTTGAACCCCTCCATCCTAAGCTCAGGTTGGAATGTGTGTAAATAAACAAACCATATTTCATAAACACACCACAGTCTCCTCTGACCTTCTTCCCAAGGAAACCAAACCCTGGGCGAGTGTAGGGACCCCTGGAAAACTCACAGCTCAGAGATTGGGGTGGCGCGCAACACTGGTGTTAGCAGTGGGATTGAGTTTCCTGGAAGAAGCATTGGGAGCAAGATGTGCTTGAGTCAAAATGGAGGGAGAAACAGCAACTCTCCTGGAACAGATAAAATTGATGTTCCAGCAGCAAAGGCAACAAGAGTGTCAGGAGGACCAGCAGCAAAGGCAGCCAGAGTGCCAAGAGGAATGGGAGCACTGGCAACGAATGGGGGAGATCATTGGAAGCTTCTTCGGAGAGGAAAGGGAAATGTGAAGAAGTGAGAGCCCTGCCTGATCAATCTCTACAAGGGGTTGAGAGTGACCCAGGAGTTCAGCTGCAGAGCACCCACACTGGGGTGGCTAAAGAGATCCAGGAAGTGGCTGGGCAACTGGAGGGATTGGATTGTGAGGAGTTTCAGTCAATAGCGGAGGAGGAAGAAGAGGTCCTGATTGTCCAGAAGTCTGCCAAGGGGGAAGACACCAGAAAGCTGGAAGTAAAGCCCCAAGATTTGAAGGAGGACAGGATGGAAAATGAAGATGAAGATGCCTCAGAAGAAAGTGGAGTAGAGGCTGGTAAAGAGATGCTGCTGATAGATTTCTCTGCTCCATATGTGCCTGCTGTTAAAGAAGTAATGCAGGAGGAAGAAAAGGCCTTGGAGAAAGGTGAACTACAGGCTGGAGAAGAACTGCTGTTGATAGATTTCTTCACCTTGTGTGTGCCAGCTGTGGAAGAGAAAGTGCAGGAGAAAAAGTTGGAGGCATGTGTGTGAGAGGAGCTGCCAGTGCCTGGAGAAATGGCTGTGCAAGAATAAGTGCAGGAGGAGAAGCCTGAGGTGGGAGTGCAAGTCCAAAGAGGAGCTTCCAGCACCTGCAGATGGGTGAGATAAAATTGCCAAGAGACTTTGCCCCTTGGGTGCCCCATAATGGTCTTATAGGATGGGATGCAGCTCCTATGATGGGTGCAGTCCCTGAGCAAATTCCAGCAGTGACAGATACCCAGCACCCTGTGGGTTTGGAAGGCAAGAGACACTGGGAGGGTTACCTGCCTCTGTTTGGGCCAATGATTCACACTGGAGATTGTGAGGGAGAACAGAGAAGATTTCTTTCTGTCAACCTGAATGGGCTAGGCCAGTTAGTCCTGAAGAAGATGTACCCAGATAAAGACTTGTGGTAGGACTTTGATTTGGAGTTTGGGGCAGGAGATGATGTGGACTGGCTTAAAGACTTTTCCCAGGACAGAGAGTGGGAGGAAGATGGCTACGGTCTGCTGTGTGCTGATGAGAAAACAAATGTGTCCCTGGAGATGCGTCCCAAGACCCTGCAGGCAGCAGCAGGGATCAGCTTGGACTGGGAACTCCATGAAGCCCCAAGACAAAGGGCCATGTGGGCAACTGCATGGTTTGGGGGTGGGGGTTGTGCATATGAGACTGTGTACTGATTTGCTGTAGGATTTCTTCTGATGGTTTTAGTATTGCCTTTTGAAATGCTTTTGATTTGTGCTTTTTGCCAGCTTGTGGGGATATGAGCTGTTTAATTATTTTTTTAGGGATTATGCTGATAGGTTTTTGCAATCAGGTTTTAATGTTTAAGATTTACTATTCTGTGTCTGTTAGATTGTGTGTGTGTGTACAACTGTTTGGGGGAGCAAGAACAAATGTCCATGTGATTGAGGGCTGCTGTGCTGTAGCGGCACAAGGCAAGACAAAGGAGCTCCAGTACTGAGACTGTAATATGACTACAGTAGGGCCCCGCTTGTCGGTGCCCCGCTTCTTGACGTTCCGCTAATACGACGGCAACAGCTGGGCGATCAGCTGTAGCATGGTGAGCTCCAGCCACTGCGCTACAGCTGACAGGGATCAACTGGAGTGTGTGAGCTCCCCACACTACAGCTGATCCCATGCTGGGGACTGGAGGCAGGCAGAGAGACTGGCTCTCTGCACCATGGCTTAGGGGTGCCTCCTGTAACTCTGATGGAAAAGCTGGATATTGGACTGCTAATGCCTTGAACCCCTCCATCCTAAGCTCAGGTTGGAATGTGTGTAAGTAAATAAACCATATTTCATAAAGACACCACAGTCTCCGCTGACCTTCTTCCCAAGGAAACCAAACCCTGGGCGAGCACAGTGACCCCTGGAAATCTCACTGCTTGGAGATTGGGGTGGCGCGCAACAATATATTTCCTGAAGTAAAACCCCGTAAGTTCCAGTTGTCCTGGGAGCTCATGGATCCTATTGCAGGCAGATTTTGCAAATCCATTCTATTATAAGAAAAGTGGAAAAAAGAGTATTACCAGATTGCAATAAGGCAGGACCTTTTCAGTAGCAGCTCTATGTTGTGGGGGAAGAGGGAGGAGAACCCCCCCACACATAGCTGAATGAAAATTAATCTCCTGCTCTTTTGAAAATGCTTTCAACAAACTTTGCGTACACACCCATTTGTAGTGCAAAAATGTAGTTTTTCTCTATGAAATCATTCATGCTCATCTTCAACATGCTGCTTTTAATCTAGAATCATAGAATCACAGAACAGTAGAGTTGGAAGGGGCCTATAGGGCCATTTAGTTCAACCCCCTGCTCAATGCTGGAATCCAACTTAAAGTATACCCTTTAGGTAGCTGTCTAGTTGCCTCTTGAATGCCTACAGTGTTGGAGAGCCCACCACCTCCTTAGATAATTGGTTCTATTGTGATACCACTCTAACAGTTAGGAAGTTTTTTTCTGGTGTTCAGCCAAAATCTGTCTTCCTGTGACTTGAGCCCATGATTCCGTGTCCTGCAAGATCAAGAAGAGATCCTGGCCCTCCTGTGTGTGACAACCTTTCAACTACTTGAAGAGTGCTATCATATCTGCCCTCAATGTTCTCTTCTCAGGGCTAAACATGCCCAGTTCTTTCAGTTTCTCCTCAAAGGGCTTTGTTTCCAGTCCCCTATTTATCCTTGATGCCCTCCTCTGAATCTGTTCCAGTTTGTCTGCATCCTTCTTAAAGGGTGGTGTCCAGAACTACAGTACTCAAAATGAGGCCTAACCAGTGCCAGAGAGGAACTAGGATTTCACCTGATTTGAAAACTATACTTCTGTTAATGCAGCCTAAAATAGCATTTGCCTTTTTTTGTAGCCACATCGCACTGTCAGCTCATATTCAGCTTGTGATCAACAACAATCCCAGGATCCTTCTCACATGTAGTAATGCTGAGCCAAGTATTCCCCATCTTACAACTGTGCATTTGGTTTCTTTTTCCTAGGTGTAGAACTTTGCACTTATCCCTGTTAAATTTTCTTGTTTTCAGCCCAATGCTCCAGCCTATCAAGATTACTTTGAATTTTGTTCTGTCTTCCAGAGTATTACCTACCCCTCCCAGTTTTGTATAATCTGCAAATGTGATAAGGGTTCCCTGCAGCTTCTCATCCAAGTCATTAATAAAACTACTGAAGAGCACTGGGTCCAGGACTGAGCCCTGCTGTATCCAGCTCGTTACCACCTCCCAGTTTGAGAAGAAAGCATTGATAACCTCTCTTTGAATATCATTCTGTAGTCAACTGTGGATCCCCCTGATAGTTATTCCAAACGAGTTTGTCAAGAAGTGCTTTTCAGGGGCAAAAAAAAAATGCAATAGATCTAGATTGTGTTTGGTCTACGTAGAAAAACAAGAATCCAGTCTCCATTGATTCTAGAATAAAATGCGTGTACACAGCCAGAGAGAGGATTTAAAACTGATTGCACAAAGATTGCTTCCCTTGTTTTTTCCTTACAAGTTTTCAGTGCTCTTGGAAGAGAACGTTCACAGGATACATTTCTAGATCATTGTTGCATGATACATACAATGACCTTTTCTTGATTGCCTGTGGTGATGGGTGAAAGTAAACTTTTCCTTTTTAGTAGGCCTGAATGTCATGTTCAGTTTCCTACCTCTGCTCCAGCCTGCCCTACTGCAACAGTGTACCCACACTAGATAGATAATAACCTATGCTCAGCCAACTGCACGTGTATGGAGAAGATGAGAGAGTACAGGAATAGTAAGGGCTTGATATTACTATCATATTAGTGGAAAAGCACTTTTTAAATGATCCTCATGTATTATAATTCAGTTAAACACCACCTCTGCTATGGTTCTCATTCACTAGAGTAATTTATGCCAGCCCTATTGTTAACCGTGGAAATAATTATACTATCCCTTGCAGGGGCCCACAAATGTTGGATTGCCTTAATAGCCAAACATTATTTCTGGTTGTCACAATCTGTCCTCTGTCCCCTTCCTCTGGCATGCACAGAGGATATGGGAGAGAGGCAGTATCTGAAGTTTCTTACCTGCTTGAATGCTGCAGGCTTATAACTGCAATAAAAATTAGACTTCTGAGTCTAACCATCAAGCTGAAGAAGGCATTTGCCTTGGCGATGTGGATTTGCAGATGTCTGGTGTCTCCTGTGGTCCCATATAAATGTATTCTTATGAGAAGACACAGAAATTTATCACAGAGTACTCTAACCACTATACCACATTTTTGGAATTAAATATTAATTCTAACAGTGTAGGGTAGTGGTTAGAGTGTTGGGCTAGAACCTGGAAGACCAGGGTTCAAATCCCCACTCAGCCATGAAACTCGCTGGGTGACTTGGGCCAGTCACACACAATTTTTCAGTCTAACCTGAATAAAATGGGGATGGGAAGAACTATGCATGCCACCATGAGCTCCTTGGAGGAAAGGTGGGATTTAATATAAGAATAAGAAGAATAAGAATAAAAAAATACAATTTTTCTAATAATAAGTAAGTGAAGTTGCCTTATATTATTTCCTAGACAGTAGATTGGGTCATTTCAAATATCACAGCCCCCCCCCCTGCAATCAAATAAAAATGCTTCTGTATGGTTGCTTTGCTAGGGTGAAAAACAGCTCATCAGGCAAATATCTTTGTTCACATGGAGAAATGTCATGCCAGTACCTTCTGGCTGCCAAACATTTGCAGTCTTAATTATTTTAGATAACTTAGCTAAAAGGACTTATAATTGATTAGCCTTTCAGGGAAAGGGACACATCTCATCTATACAGCATCTCATTAGCCGAGAATAGCAATTAAATAATACTGTATTTACAACTTATGTCTGCACCATTTGAGTAATATTGTTGAGCCTGGATATGAAATGTGATATCCATAGGCCATCTTAATAATGAATGCATGCAAATAAAATAAAAATTGATTAGCCTCCTGGAAGCTCTTGGGATGGGTTAAGCTTTTAAATATGGAGAAGCAGTCAGTGGGCACCAGCCCTCTGGGATGCATTTCCCAAAGGGCTGCACACAACCTTAGTGCTTTTCAGAGCAACTCTCCATACAGCAGTAGCGGCTGGTGGCTCCATGTCTCTGGGCCAGTGGAATCCCCTCCCTGTTTTAGTCCAAACTTTCAAGGAGCTGTCCAAGGTGCTTCCTTGAAAGTTTGGACTGAAACCCAGAGCAGATTCCACTGTTCTACTAACACAGAACCATCAGCCACCATTGCCATGCATTTAAAATCTCAGTCCGAAACATGCTGATACTGCTAAGGCAGAACACAGCATTTCTACTGACATTTCAGAGGTGATCCTATCAGTCTCTACATTTATTGCAAAGGAGCACAGTATTTGCTTCACATACGATGACTGCTTGTAATTGTTGTCATTGGCTAGTGTTGACAACTTTGTGAAGTTGCCCTCCTGATTATTACCCTGGAGTTAGGTTGTGTGAGTGTGTGGCATTTCACACTCTTTTTCCATGGATATATCAAACGGCCATTTGGAGCTTCTAAAAGGATGGGCATGACCGGAATTGCTCTGGAGCAAGCCACCTTCTGCACTATTCGCACAGATCTTGAACAGCAGCTGCACAAAGATTAACGTATTATCCCAGCAGCTCCAAATGAATTGCCAGAGAAGCTGCAAATCAAGAGATAACTCATGCAGTTATTTTTGCTCCACCACTTTCTGAGTGAACATGAAGGCGACATAAATATTGGAAGTGCTTTGAGCTAAGCTTGAGCTATGGTTCTGGGAACAGTGCCTGAAATTCCTCTACTCATTTCCATGCACCCATATGCCTCCTTTAGCATATCAAAGAATTTCTCAGCTTCAGCATGGTTCTACCTGCATATAAAACTACTCTCAAAATATGCTTCACTTTGCTGCAGTTGGTGTACTTTGCTACATGTAGTTTCTGCAAATGTAAACTGAGGGCATTCACATTGCAAGATCTTGGTCAGGTGAAAAGGGGAGATAGAGTCGGCTGTCTTTAGGATGCTTGTATAATTCAGTCTTAGCCAATTCCAATATTGACTTGATTCACATCTCCCAGACTAATATGTGGATTGAAACTTAGTTACCCACTGTCTTTTGCACTCCTTGAATGTTCAGACACAGTTCTTGTATTAAAAAAATATTTTAACTGTGTATTTTGAAATAAAAATCCCTTTGAATTGAGCATCTTGAGAAAACACATTTTGAAATATGTATTTAAATACCGATTTTAGTGTGAATTTGTATGTATTTTTTTAAAAAAATTAAATCTGCAGATTAGTGTGGAAATGGGGAGGCAGAGCATATGTTTTGGATTCAGAAGATCCTAGGCTCAGTCCCTGCCACAGTCAATGTGGACTATATTGAGCTGGATAGGCCAGTGGTCAAACAGCTTCCTATGTTCCTATTTCTAGGAACACATACTAAAGTATGCAGTCAGTAACACCAAACTTCAAACCATTCCATAATCTTGTCCAGTGAGCTCAGTTAGAGGCTGAAAAGAGAGCAGGATCAAAATAGAATCCTGCAGAAAAGTTAGGAATGTTTTGGGTGTAGATGTGTAGTAACAACCATTGCTCTCTGTGACGTTCCTGACAAAAGTTTGCATGACTGAAAACCAGAGCTTGGAAAAGTTATTTTTTTGAACTACAACTCCCATCAGCCCAATCCAGTGGCCATGCTGGCTGGGGCTGATGGGAATTGTAGTTCAAAAAAGTAACTTTTCTAAGCTCTGCTGAAAACTCACACCAGGTTTCACTGCTGAGTTACCAACACAACTTTATCAGTAATATCCAAATCTACATTTGATGTCCAGTTCAATGTAAATATTGAACACACATACACATACATTTCATATACACATATACACATTTCCTAATATTATTTATGTTGCCATTCCTACCTCCTATTTAATTTGGCATTATATTCCTGCTGGTCATTATGACTGAATTGCGATGGGAGCCATTGACCAGGGCCAGTTGAAAAGCATTCTGTTGACCTAACAGGCTGGGATCAATTCGAGTTCAATCTTTGTCCAGTAGCTGCTGCTTTTTTCCCCTCACAAAAAATATTGATAATATTAATATTTTTAAAGGAAATATCAATACAATTATCATTTTGAATATCATTTTAAAGGCAGATTTGTTAAAAAAGTAAATGTTTTCAGAAAATTACTACATAAAAATCTGATCCATGTTGATAAATAAGCAAATTAATGAAAAATTTGGTACCATATCTGAATTATTGTTTTAATTTAAACTTTTTACACACACACATGGTAAAGAGGACTGAGAATCAATCCATCTATGACCACTTCCAAATCGGAAGCCTTCATGATAGTGTGCTTGGTATTATCAGACACATGAAGAAGTTTTAAGTACTTCACTAAATATGTTATCTTTGGACATCCCATCTGTGTTATGGATGCAAAGTGCCCTGTCAAAGAGCTATGCTAAACCTATCTTTATAATCTGGGAGTTGAAAGTATTGTACAGTAGGCAGCTTTTCACTAATAGCTAATGAAAGGTGGCTGCAAAATAGGTGCCATCTAAACAGTGACAGTAATGGCTTGGATGATGCTAACTTTTTGTTCCTTGAATGGAAGGAGCTTCAGTTCATGGAAGGAGATCCATTCCGGGAGCACAACTTTCTTTACGTACTCCATGAATGGAGTGAAATCAAGGCTATGATTAAAAAAAACCTAGAGCTGATACAAATGTTAACAAATGTTTGAAATTTCTGTCGTTCAAATTGTGAATTAGAAATTCTGGATTTGAATTTGCACAAGAGATGGGGCTTTTTTTCTGGTAGCCCCTAGATTGTGGAACTCCCTTCCCTCAGAGAGGCACATGGTCTCTATATTACGGATTTTAACATGGGGTTTAGCCCCCCCCTTTATTGCCTTTTCTTAAATAAGGCCATTCCTAGAAAGTTTTGTTAGCTTATTGTTTGATACTGGGAGGAAGGGCGGGATATAAATCTAATAAATAAATAAATAATTGTTAATGTCACTGCCTTTGTTAGCTTGTTTATTTTTAGATTGCTTTATTTCCTGTGTTTTTAAGATGTTGTGAGCAGCCTTGGATGGCCTATGCCCCAAAAGGCAGCATGTAAATAATTTTATAAATGTGAAATTTTTCTTTAAAAGTTGAGATATTACTGCTATACAGTGCAATTTTATGCATATTTACTTAGACATAATCTCTATGTATACAATATAATTTCCTCCCAAAGAAGTGTGGACAGGACTGCAACCATAGATGTTAATATTTTGTTATTGTTTTGGGCAACTATTAATTATGAAATCCCATAAGATATTGCCTGGAAATGCTTATCATTGCACACCATCTGTCAAATACCAAATGCCTTTGAATACCAAATAGCAATGCTGCTAAAAACACTAAATTGCAAACCAATGCATGTCAACTATCTACTACTATCAAATATCAAGCATTGAAATCAAATATAATCAAATGTCAGATACATATATTAAACATTCTATATATGGCACATGTTTCACTATCCATACAACATACAATTGATATCTGACATTCTATTTTACAGAGGAGAATTCTGAAGAAACAAATTCCTAGGCTTAGAATGTACTCAGAGGCAACCTGTTGTTTAATGCTAAATGTAGATCTTTTGTGCATGGTTCTGACTGGTAGATCTTGGTAGATTACTGCCCTGTGCTTCTTCTAGGAGAAGGGTGAGATATGCATTTAATAATATATAAATAAATAATAAAATAAAACACCTTGGGATTCTATTAAAAACAAAAGTAGATAGAAGTCTTGTCTCCAAAACTTGACCTAGGGCCAATGGGAGACTTGCACCCCCTGCCTCTCAAGATAAACAGCATCATGGCAAGGGTGGGGGACCAACCTGGCCTCATCTATTCATTGGCCAATGAAGCAGCAGCTGCTCCAATGCAAATAGCCAGCAGGTTATCAGCAATTGCCCTTGGCTCTCTTGGTGTTTCCTTCATTATAGGTCAGGCTGTGGGCCTAAGTTTGCTTTTCACATTTTCAAAAGCTGTGGGGAAATGTTATCACCCTAGGTGAGACTGAGATAGAATGCTGAAAGGCTGACATAACTGCCTGTGAGTAGGGACAAGCCTTTGAGAAGAATTGAGGTGGCTGAGCAAAGTATGCCTTCCCTTTAGAGGAAAGGAGGTAGGCTTCATCTCACTATCTGTTAGGTCTTTTTGCAGATAACAGCATCCTCAAGGATGGGGAATGGTGATACTTCTACAAATATTGAAGTATAACTGCTTTGACATGTTCATCACAGCTGCAAGTAGTGGTGGGGTTTAAGGAGATCCAACATAATAAGCACTTTTGTTTGTTTTTAAATTGCTTTTTAAAAATGTGTTTTTAAATTTGTATATTTATTTTTAATGTTTTTAATTGTTGTAAACTGCCCAGAGAGCTTTGGCTATGGGGTGGTATACAAATGCAATAAATAAATAAATCCCACAAAAATCAATGAGACTAAATAAAGGATACAGTATACATGAAGTGTTAAAAAAAAATTAATCATATTTTCTCATTATTTATTTATTATTTGATTTATATCCCGCCCTTCCTCCCTGCAGGATTCCAAATTATTATTTTTATTATTAATATTAAAATATTATTTTTCTGGTCATAATCCAAAGGTGTTATTTCAGGTTTATATAGCCTGGATAAGCTCTTTAATTGTTAAGAAGCTAAGCAGGGTCAGGTCTGGTCAGTGCCTGGATGGGAGACCACCTGGGAACTGTATGTAAGCCGCCTTGGGTTTCAGGAAAAAAGAAAGGTGGGGTAATGTAATAAATAAATAAATAAACAAACAAATAAATAAGATACTACAGAACATTGTTTCACCCTCATATTGTTTTTTCCTCCTGAATTGGTTGGGGGATATGCTTGTTGTGAACAAGTTGGGTTTTCATTATTCACCTAACATAGGGTTTCCATATTCCAGTTCCACAAATCCGGGCAGGTTAATTTGCATATTATGTAAAGTATTTGCATATTATTTGCATATTATGCAAATATTTGCATATTAATATTTGGATTGTCCAGTTGTTTTGTTTTTGTGCCTAGGAATTACCACCAAAAGCTGGGGAAAGATGTGAGAAATCTTTTTTTTTAAAGCAACATTTTCAGCCTTAAATTCCTAGACTCTAGTTTCCAACACTATGGAGTATTTATTGATTGATTAAGAGAATTTATATCCTGCCCTTTTGCTGTTAAAAACAGAGCTCAGCACAGCTTACAAATATAATAAAAACAATAAAAATACACAATCAATATAAAAACATAATAAAAACACAAAATAGCAACAAACATAAAGTAAGTCAGGGCAGCAGTACGGTTAACCATATACGATATATTTCAAAGATGTGGTGGGTGGAGAAAAACAAGAAGCGAAAACGTTAGGAAAAGGAGTCTTTCACACCACATACTCAGTTCTAAATACTGTTGCAGCAAGTTTTACAAGTTCCTCCAGTATTCCACTGGTGCAGGCACTCAGACATTCAAAGTATCTGTATGTTTCTTAGGTTTTATAAAAGCAGAGCTTTGCTTAACTCAAAATTTCTTCTCCCTTTGATCAACCACTTCTACACAGGTTCCACCTCCATACTCAAAATGAAACTGGGCCTGGAAGTGTGCAACAACCCCACACATACCTTGCTAATTAGATTATCAATGCCAGGATGTCTGTCTTATCGACTACTCTCCTGTTTCCCCCCCCCCCCGGCATCATGAAAGACCCAGTCCTGGGCTCAGAAACAAAATAAATATCTGGTCCTCTTCAAAGTATTGATAAGCCTCTTGTTTTAATTGAAATAATAATTATAAATTCTTGTTCTTATCACTAATGGGAGTTAATTATCTTGCATATGCTGCTGTTGCTTCTATGGCTGTAACGGAGTGAGGTTAAAGAGAAGTGAAATGCAAATAGGAAAAAAAAACACAGAAGGCAGTAACACTTTCCTAAATGTAATACCATACCAACCACAACAAGATTCCTATGAGTAAGGCAAAAAACTAAGCATCTCACAACCAGTCAGGATTCCTAACCAAAAACCAAAAATATGATAAATGAAGAAATATTTATATAAGCATGACTATCAAATATATTTATTATTTACACAAACTGTAAAGATATTTATAGTGCAATCCTAAGTTTATTTATTCAGAAGCAAGTCCCAGTGTATTCAGTGGGGCTAACAGGGACAGAAATGCAACCTCAAGTGATAAGCAACTTCATTCACACAACCCAAAATTCTGAATCATGCCACTTTACACTGTTTTGCAACTGTTTATACTTGTTTTTATGGTTATTGGATTTTAAATGGCTTTATTTCTTGTTGTGAGCTGCCTTGGTTTCCAACAACCCTACCTCACAGGGGTGTTGGAAAGACTCCATACACACACACGCACACACTGCAGATGTATAAATACATACAGCCCATATAATAGTTTATTGTCAAACCAGTTGGTCATTGCAGAAAAATCAGTATTAGTTTAAAAAAAATCAGTATTAGTTTCCTACAGAATAAAAACTGTAATACCTAAGTAAGCCTTGCCTACTTGCTTTAAAATAGGACTGGAGAAGGGGGCAGAAAGAGTTAGAACACAAACACAATTCTTTTTTACATTCACTCCAAAGTCCCATTGATTTTGAGCACATTCATAACCATGTCTACTCAAAAGTAAGTCCTATTGAATTCAATGGGATATAAAATAATAATAATAATAAATTTAATTTTTGTGTCGCCTATCTGGCCGAAGCCACTCTAGGCGACGTACAAACTAAAATTCAGTAAATTACAATACAATACAGATAAAATACAATAAAATCAGAACGATCATTAATCACAGCAGCATGAAATCAGTTAGGGCAATCAATAGATAATAAAATATCCCAAAAAAGTTAGCCCTCCCCGGAATTCCTGAAGGCTTGTCCAAAAAGCCAAGTTTTTAATGCCCGGCGAAATATATCCGGGGAAGGGGCATGGCGAAGATCGAATGGGAGGGAGTTCCAGAGAGTGGGGGCCACCACTGAAAATGCCCTCTCTCTAGTCCCTACCAACCTAGCTGTTTTCGTTGGTGGGACTGAGAGAAGGCCCTGTGTGGCTGATCTGGTTGGGCGGCTTAATTTGTGGTACTGGAGGCGCTCCTTCAGATAAACTGGGCCGAGACCGTATAGGAATTTAAAGGTTAATACCAACACCTTGAATTCGGCCCAGAAAACAACTGGCAGCCAATGTAGGTGAAATAATACTGGCGTGATGTGATCACGGCGGCGGCTGTTTGTAAGCAACCGAGCCACCGCATTTACTCTGGGCATATGGAATTAGCATTGCTTTTACAAAAAGCAAGCATTGGGAAGGTTTTCAAAACACTGCCCAAGATCTGACTCCTGCACACAAGAGGGGAAAAAACTGAAATGTATATACTTACCCAATTTATGAGATTTTCAGATAAACAGGGGGTGAAACCACCATTTTGTTTTCTAGACACTGCCTGAGGTCAATGAAACTGAAACACAATCCCTGATTGGCTGCAATCCTGAATGGGCGGGGTTAAAGCTACGAAGTGCTATAGTATACAGTACTGTTTAAAGAAAGATTTAACAGTCGGGGGGGCGGCTGACGTTTTTATGCATATCTCGAGAACCGGACCACCTAGAAACTTAATTTTTTTTTTAATTGAAGCTGAGAATCCGGGCCACGTAAGGGACTAGCTGGGCGCCAGGTGGCATGCATAGAATCCAGGTAAAACCCGGCTAACCGGGCAATATGGCAACCCTAACCTAACATTGTCTCATTGTTCAAACAGAAGTTTTAAAGGACTACCTTTAATCTTTTTTTTTTTTTCAATAATTTTTATTCAAATTTTCATAAAACATACAAGACAAAATCATAAAACATTCAAAGACAAAAAACAAAATCAAAAATAGTTAAACAAAAAGAAAAAAAGAGAAAAAAAAAAAAACAAAAATAAAAAATAAAGAGTAAAATATTGACTTCCCATTTGTCAAAGATCAAATCAGTTATAAGTCTATAATATATAGCAATCCTGTCTCTTAAGTCATATTATAAAATCACTTTCCTCCAGTAGTTATCTTACTTAATCATCAAATCTCATAAACATTACTTTATTCTTTCCACAAAAAGTCAAAGAGAGGTTTCAATTCTTTAAGAAATATATCTATCAATTTTTTTTTTCCAGATAAGCATATCGATTAATCCATCTCATTACTAATTATGATAATCTTATTGTCATAACCATAGTCAAAATAAACATTTCAATTAATCCATCACATCAGAATCTGTTAGGTTCAGTAATTTCAGTAGCCATTGTTCTATTATCTCTATTAGTTCCATTTTCCATCTTCCATCTTCAGTAGTCTTGTTAAGTCCAGTAATTTCAATATCCAATCTTCCATTATCAGTATTCCATAATAATCTTGCTGTCAAAGCCATAGTCATATAGTAAGAGTCTGATGGGAATTACCTCTATCCCAAATATTTTCTTGCCATCCATTCTGAATAGGTTGCTGAAATACTGCTGTAAAATCATATCTCTGTTCTTTTTTTCAAAATACACTGGGTCATCTCTTAAAAGTTTTTCCATTGTCACATGGCTGCAGTTAATTCCATAGATTTTCTCTATATTGGGCTCCATCACATCATTCCAGTCCAGAAGATAATCCATGCCATTGATAACTTTATCTCTAGAATCTTCATTAATTTCTTCAGAGATAACATTGAGTTCCAAACAATAGATTTTATTTCTAAAGTCCATAGACTCCAAATCTTGTTCCTGTTCCACGTTTGTTCCAATCTCCGGGATCTCCTCTCTCACAGGGACCCCTATTCCAGTCTCCAGGGTCTCCTCTCTCACAGGGACCCCTGTTCCAATCTCCGGGGTCTCCTCTCTCACAGGGACCCCTTCCAGGGTCACCTCTCTCACAGGGACCCTTATATCTTTAATCTCCTGCTTCATTTTACTCAATTCAATTTTCGTTATCTCAATCTCATCCATTATTTTCTGAAACATAGTTATTTCCAGATTCTCAGCCACTTTCTTAATTGCCATTTTAAAAGAAAAATATAGGAAAACCACTTCTTATTTCAGCAACAATTGGGTTAATACTCCAAACTTGGTGACATCACAGTATAAACAGAGCAGACAGCCTTATCTCTCCAATAGTTAAGTAAACAAAATGCAGTTCCCAGGATCGAAACAATTAATGGCAATCGTCAAGAAACAGATTCGTCAAAATAAAATAGACCAAAAAGAGAGTAGTCTCAAAACAGTATAATATTTTTCAAAATAAAAATCTGGAATAGAAATCCCTCTTCTGTGTGTATCTTTAGAATGCAAATCCAGGACAGCTTTTTGCAACAAAAACAGAGATAAGCTATTAATTGGTGCGTAGCAGAGAGAAGTTACGGCTCCCCAGTGAGATGTCAAAAACCGATCAATCTGGCAAATCTCTTTTAAACAGCAACAATTTAAGTCAAGTAAAAGAAAAATATAGAAAGAAGGGTGCTTGCCTGTTAGTGCGTTCTCTCTTAGAAGATAAGATGAACGTTCGCTTTAACAGATAGAGCTTGCTGTTGAAAATCCGTCCCACCTTCGTCGGCTGGACCTCGTCCCATAAATTAATGAGATCTGGTCGTCCCAACAAAAATAGGCTTTGAGGTTAATCTCTTCGTTTCTCCCTACCCGGGAGAAGTTTAATCAGTCAAAAAAAAAGAAAAAACTGACTGATATATCTGAATAAGCTTCTTTTGAGGCAGGAGCCCGTCTCAAAAGCAGGCACAGGCTAAGTCACCCTTCCCGGAAGTCCAGGACTACCTTTAATCTGAGCAAAATCCATTATTTTAATTCTGTGGCTTTACAAGTATCTCTTCACTTGATATTTGTCATAAATGGACTTGTGATCATTAGTGCTGGCCCATAAATTATCTGAATCTGTTTTCATGTATGCTTGGCTGCCTTATCCTCACCGGACTGTGGCCTAATTGAGGTCTGTTTCATCTGTGACCATACTTATTGCTGTCACTTGACTATGAATTCTCCATAGATCATCTTCATCCATGCTTGGTTGGGAAAAGCTGCAGATTACCCCTGCAGGCTGAAAGGACATTTTTAGTTTTATGTAAGAGGCCAAAAATATACTGAAGATTCTTTCAGTACTTCAGAAAAGGCCTCTAACATGTGGCCAAAAGAAAAAAAGATGGAATTGGAAAGGAAACAGCTGATCTCTTATTAAATTTTACTTAAACATTGTGCTTTTAAACACATGCATTATAGAGCAAAACACAGAAGACTGCATGCTACTTTCTCATAAAACAATTCTCTCCAAATCATTCTTTTCTCCTACTTACACCAATTGAGCAGCTGTCATGAATCCTATTTTATTTCACAACATTATTATTATATGTTGTGTGTATAGCATGCACAAGAGAATCAAAATAAGAATAGTTGTGGGGCTCCATTAAGGTTTCTGTCTCATTCGTTTCACTAGTGGAACAAAATGGCCATGTCACAAGGGGGCTTAGCTGAAAGGGATGCTGCTCCAAAAGACAACCTTGGGAAAATGCGTGGAGTAGCCAAGCATCTCAGACAGGGAGGAGGATGTGGGAACTCTGGTGATATATGACAAAGGCACCAACCCCCAGATAACAATGACTTGACATAGCTCTGCACTTCTGGTTTTGGCAAAAGTCCATATGTTTTACAAAAGAGAGTTCAGTCATGCAACCCTCCACCTGTGTTCCGAAGTGATACAGCACTAGGGGAGATCTACCATGTGCTTTTACTGAACACGAAGAACAACTCTTGGGATGTTGGCTTAATGAGGTTCTGGCTTCAGTAAGTGAATGTAAAGACCCCTCCAGACTGGTGTTTTTCTGTGGGTGTATTCTGCAGTATGTAATTGATGCAATAATAGTGCATTAGTGGTGGATTTATACTGGACTGTCCGAATGTCATTCTGCTTTATTACTCTGTAATGCTTCTCCAGTGTTACTACGTATTGCCATCTGGAATGCCACTCTTGCACTATAGTGCAACAAAAGCAAGACAAAAAAATAAACTGGAATATTTGTAGTATAAAAAGTTACAGGATTTCAGCAGGAAGTTACAGGCCATGCAGAGAAACAAAGCGATATGTCCCAAAATGTTTGCAGACACAAATAGTATTGAAAAAGGGATTGTGCGTAATCACCATGATACCATCATGAGCACAAATAATAATGAATGCACAAAAAAAGGACATCTGAGGGTCCCTAAACCCTATTATAATGCTTACATTACAAATAGCTGTCTTTCATATTAGCAATGATCAGATGTTCAAATAAAGAACTCATGAGATTCAGTGGAAACGTAGCCTACTATTAATAGTGTCATCCATTTTCATCACATAATAAGTGATTAAAATTTCAGAAATCAGTTTTTAAAAACTGAACAATAGTACTTATGGGTAAAAAGTGCCTTATTTTAAAGTACATTGCACAAGTTCACCCAAACTTGCTATTGGGAGTGGTTCTGTCCCAACAATCAAGATGTCAGGGTTAATTCAAAATTAATTACACCCCTAGGGGAATTGTTGAATCATGGAATCTTGCATTAGAAGCAAGAGAATTAAAGAAGACATGTGGAACGTTGATTCAACAGTAAAAGCAATTAGATTTTTTTCTTTCATTCTTTTTGTCATTTTAACTTCATTAAATATCCACAGCAAATTTCAAAAACAACAACATTGTAACAAAAATGCATAGGTTCTCATCTGTTGTTTAACTTTTAAGGATTAGTCCTGAAGTATATCAGGGCCCCAATCTTCATTTAAATGATTTGCTTCATACATTGCTATGTGCCAAGATGGATCAAATGAAATTATCTGTGCCTGAGGGGAAGATGAAAACTTGGCTTAAACAATTCAAGTCTATAAGGTGAGTTTCAACAAGACATAACACCTAACTGATTCGTTAAATTTCATGAGTAAAGCTGATATGACAGATATTTTCATGCCAACACAATAATTCCACCTCAAAATGTCATCACAGTGTAAGAATGAAATAGCGGCTAAAGGAAAAGACAACCATTTAGATCTTTCAGCAAAATAAATTTGCCATATGACAGGCAACTTCCTCTTGTAATGATTTGCCATTAAATTTTTGAGATCCAAGAACATATTTCCTGTACTTAGATATTGTTAAATACTGGCCCACAGAGAAATGTTATGAACTTTGTGAGGAAGCTGGGGTTTCAGCCTTAATATTTATTGCTGACATACAGAAGGGGCACCATTTCAGGGTTCAGTAGGGGAGGCAGGTGGAGATGGTAAGATTCACAAGAAGGTTAAAAGACATCCTTTTGGATATAAAATCAAGATTACATTGAAAGAAAACCCCGTAATAGCAATTAAATTGAATGAAAACTCACCATGGCCAGAGATATAGACACTTCTGAGGAAGGATCACATTTCCCTTCCTAAAGTCAACCTTCCCTTCCTAAATGCTGCCACTTTTGACATCTGAGAATAATATAATAAAAAAGACAGAATTTAGGAATCGTTGCACAGTAACCAGGTACATTATTTGCAATTACAGCAAATGTATAAAATGGATAAATATGAGGAGTGAAATCCAATTAAATCTGTCTGTTTATGCAAAAGGGTCTTCCAGTTTCTCCCCTGCAGCCCCCACCAATCCCCAACCCTCCATAACAGATTTCTAGTTGTGTTTGAGGGGGCTGGTGGAGGGAGGGGAGGGCATAGGAGCCCTGTTACACTTATGGACATCCACGCTATGTTGAATCTCACTCAAGGTTTGGGATTTTCACCACTCACTTGTTGGTTAGCATTAGGGGTAGGGAAACCTTGCCTGTTTTGGTCTGGTAGATGTCTGCTTTGGAAGAGCAAGTCCAGCTTGTTCTGGTAAGCCCTGGCAGATGACAATAACATTGCCAGCATGAGTCGGCAACTAGAAGCCTACAAGCAGGCCTAGAATGACCTGGAGTAACACCAACTCATGATGAAGACTGCAGTGGAATTTGGTAAGTCTTTCCCTGAATTGTGTGGCTGGTTCTACTGAGTTCAAAGCACAAATCTGCCACCAAATTCTGGATTGTGCAGTTGCCTATTCACAAGCCTGCATGTAACCATGTACTAAGCAGTCTCCGAGAAATATCAGTATCCCCACGAGTGTCATTTCTTTTCAGTGCTAGACCTCTAAGTAGTTGTGACTCATTGCCACTCCCATTCCGAACAACTCTGAGGTGCCTAAAAGCAATCTTTTCTCTCTTCCCAGAGACAGAGAACACCCAAGATGTTAACACAGTGTGGCAACAAACCACATTATTTTACTTGAGCATTTCCCAAGAGATTTTTTTAACCTTGTTTTTGGTTTTGCAATCTATTAGCTGTTCACATTATCACTATATGCAAGTTTGGCTTTATGTCTACTCAGCACAAGCTAGGTTGTCGTCTCTTCAGGGCAGAGATCCTAGTATTAAACAATCAAACCACACAAAAGAGCTGTGGCTAATTGTTTTGTTAGCAGTTGTGTGATGCGATGATAGCACATGGAAAGCAGATGTGGCTTGTGTGCGGTTTCTTGGTGGACTATCAACTTCCACTGTGGGAAAGTGGACAACGTCACAAGGCACCGTGCCATTATCTAATTAGGATGTCATGCCCCCCTCCAATTTTAGTGGCTCTTAGAGGCAGAACCTGGTAATGTGTCAGTGAACTGCCATATGAGCCATGGCTAGAAATCGTAGCCAAGACGATTTTCCTATTCATTGTTGTTGTTATGTGCCTCCAAGTCGATTACGACTTATGGCAACCCTATGAATCAGCAACCTCCAAGAGCATCTGTCATGAACCACCCTGTTCAGTTCTTGTAAGTTCAGGTCTGTGGCTTCCTTTATGGAATCAATCCATCTCTTGTTTGGCCTTCCTCTTTTTCTACTCCCTTCTGTTTTTCATAGCATTATTGTCTTTTCTAGTGGATCATGTCTTTTCATTATGTGTCCAAAGTATGATAACCTCAGTTTCATCATTTTAGCTTCTAGTGACAGTTCTGGTTTAATTTGTTCTAACGCCCAATTATTTGTCTTTTTTGCAGTCCATGGTATGCGCAAAGCTCTCCTCCAACACCACATTTCAAATGAGTTGATTTTTCTCTTATCCGCCTTTTTCACTGTCCAACTTTCACATTCATACATAGAAATCGGGAATACCGTGGTCTGAATGATCCTGACTTTGGTGTTCAGTGATACATCTTTGCATTTGAGGACCTTTTCTAGTTCTCTCACAGCTGCCCTACCCAGTCCTAGCCTTCTTCTGATTTCTTGACTATTGTCTCCAATTTGGTTAATGACTGTGCCGAGGTATTGATAATCCTTGACAAGTTCAGTGTCCTCATTGTCAACTGTAAAGTTACACAAATCTGTTGTCATTACTTTAGTCTTCTTGATGTTCAGCTGTAGTCCTGCTTTTGTGCTTTCCTCTTTAAATTTCATCAGCATTCGTTTCAAATCATTACTGGTTTCTGCTAAGAGTATGGTATCGTCTGCATATCTTAAATTATTGATGTTTATCCCTCCAACTTTCACTCCTCCTTCATCTTGGTCCAATTCCGCTTTCCGTATGATATGTTCTGTGTACAGATTAAACAAATAAGGTGATAAAATACAACCCTGTCTAACACCCTTTCCGATGGGGAACCAATCGGTTTATCCATATTCTGTCCTTACAGTAGCCTCTTGTCCAGAGTATAGGTTGCACATCAGGACAATCAGATGCTTTGGCACCCCCATTTCTTTTAAAGCATTCCATAGTTTTTCATGATCTGCACAGTCAAAGGCTTTGCTGTAGTCTATAAAGCACAGGGTGATTTTCTTCTGAAATTCCTTGCTCCGTTCCATTATCCAATGTATGTTTACCCAAAGAACCCTGATGATTATATTTTATTTATTTATTTATTATTAAATTTATCTCCCATCCTTCTTCCCAGAAGAAACCCACTCTCTTCATGAGGATGATAAGAATCCTTAGTCTTACTTGACCTGTATCAAGGGCATGTGCCTTTTGTATCTACATGAGATGGATATAAAATCAAGCTCCTGCCTGGTGTCTTTTTTTTTATTTCTTATACAGAGCAATCCTATGCATGTTGACTCAGAAGTCAGGATGGAAGGATCTGTCTGTTTTGGTACTCTGTTACTCATGTTTCCAGTCTTAAATTCAGTTCTCCACATTTCTGCAGCAATTTGTGATTTAAAAAAAAATCTTCATGAAAATTTGCATATTGTATGCAGCTTTGACGAATGTACACATTTTTGCAAGAATTTCTTGCAATACAATGCATTTTTGTATGTTATCTTCACCAATATATTCACTTATAAGTGCATTTTCCCTTAATATATGCATTTTTGTAAACTGGTTGATTGGAGAACTGCATTGCAAAATTTAGATAAGTGTGGATTTTGAAGGATGGCTATGTTTCAGTTCTCATATTGTTTTAGAAAATGTGAATTTGATAAATTCAGCTTTAAATGCAAACTGAATTTAATTTCTCCTCCATCCCTATTCAGAAGTATATCCCACTATTTCAGTTGAGCCTTCTTCGAGGTAACTGTCTATAGGACTGCAGCCTTAATTATAGGTTTATTCACTAGTAGGCAAAAACCTTGTGGCTTAAGAACATGCCTATAGCCAACAGATATTTCTATCCAAATTTTAAAAGCATAGAAATTGGGCAGCTATAGTGAATGCACCAGGGTAGCAGGAGGCCTGACCTCTCTGAGATATTGGACTGCCCTACAAATTGGTCAAAATGCAAACACAATTTGGGTTGGTCTTTCACAGTCCAATCCACTTCCTGTGTAGCTTGGAAGAATTTGGTAACATGTGCCTCTGAGCATATGGTGAGTGGTGGCAACACCTGCCATCTCCAAAGATAGAGAATTATATTTTTGTATGTTTGATGGTGTTCTTCTTACTTTGCTTCTTTACTGTGTTACTACTGTTTCTACAGAGAATCTAAACTAGAAAAATTTATTTCCCTCATTATTCATCCTAGAAATCTGTGTCAAATTTATTTTTACTGATTTCAAAGCCTTTTTATTGGTCAGTGTCATATGATGGTGAAGACAGCCTTTTGTGTTTCAAATTGGAGGTTATGTTCTATTTCTATTTTGGGTGCATTACCAGTTGAATCTGAAACTGCAGTTTGATGTAAAATCAGACTGATTACAATATGTTGCTACGTCAGCAATGACTCTAGCTATTGGAAAAAAGAGGGTGCATGTTTTCAGCCTGCTATGTTTAAACCACTTCATTTAAGGCAAAGTGGGCATGGTCAATTAAAAACATAGAGCACACCTAGAATTTTGCTAGAATATATTTCACCTCCCATTGTTTTATCTTGTGCAAATTGAGACACTCCTGAGGTCCACTGGAGACTATTCTGCAGAAGTCAGTGCCATTATTTGTTGTAAACCACCCAGGGAGCTTCAGCTATGGGGCGGTATACAAATGTAATAAATAAATAAATAAATAATTCCACAATTATGTTTGGAGTTTTTTTAGTGTAAATTTTGCAAAGTGTTGCTGTGCTACACATCTTCACAGAAACAGAAACAAAATAAAATGATTTCCTATAGGAAACTTAACTAAAATTGCAAAGTAAATCAGACATATTTAAAGTGACCATCTGAACTATATCAACTGTCTTAATAATGTTGCTTCTTCAGCACAGGACATGCCTTCTTTCTATTATTTGGGCTGGTTGCAGGTGTTGCCACAACTCACCATATGCTCAGAGGCACATGTTACCAAATTCTTCCAAGCTATACAGAAAGTGGATTGGACTGTGAAAGACCAACCCAAATTGTGTTTGCATTTTGACCAATTTGTAGGGCAGTCCAATATCTCAGAGAGGAGGTCAGGCCTCCTGCTCCCCTGGTGCATTCACTATAGCCGCCCAATTTCCCTGCTTTTTAAAGTTGGATAGAAATATCTGTTGGCTATAGGTATGTTCTTAAACCGCAAGGTTTTTTGCCTATTAGTGAATTTCCCTGCTTTTTAATATGGCAGGTAAGAAATGGGATCCTGTCCAAGTTTGCTGAGAATGGATTGACCATTTGCATGCTTATTGAGTTCAGTGGGATTTACTCCCCTCCAATCATGCTTAGGATAGGTGAAACTGACCACAGGGGATGGGGAGGGGAGGAAATGCAGAGGGGAGGACTGGGATGGGAGCAGGCAGGAGGGGGAGGGGAGAAGAAGGACAGATTTGATCATTTGCATGTTTATTGAATTCAGTGCGATTTACTCCTGTGCAATCATGCTTAGGATAGGTAAAAGTGACCAGGGGGGAAGGGAGGGAGAGCTGGAGTGGGCAGGGGAGGAGAAAGAAGGAAGAGGGGAGGGGAGGAGGGAGAGGAGAGGGGAAGGAGGGGAAAAGCAGGTCTGATCATTTGCATGCTTATTGAGTTCAATGGGATTTACTCCTATGCAATCATGGTTAGGATAGGAAAAACTGACCATGGGGGAGGAGGAGGGAGAGGGGGAAGGGGAAGGAGTGCATTGGAGGGGGCAAAGGAAGGGGGATAGGAGGGCAAGTTTGATAATTTGCATGCTCATAGAGTTCAATGGCATTTACTTCCGTGCAATCATGCTTAAGATAGGTAAAACTGACCATGGAGAGGAGGAAGGGGAGGGGGGAGGGGGAGGGGGGATAGGAAGGGGATGGGGATGGGTAGGGAGGGGCAAAGGAAGGGGGAGGGAAGGGACAAGAGGGATGTGATAGGAGGGAGGAGAAGGGAGGGTGGGTTTGATCATTTGCATACTTTTTGAGTTCAATAGGATTTATTTCTGTGTAATCATGTTTGAAAATGGAAATGGACTGCCTTCAAGTCAAGCCCGACTTATGTTGACCCTATGAATAGGGTTTTCATGGTAAACAGTATTCAGAGGTGGTTTTACCATTGCCTTCCTCTGAGGCTGAGAGGCAGTGACTGGCCCAAGGTCACCCAGTGTGCTTCATGGCTGTGTGGGGATTCGAATCTTGGTCTCCCAGGTCGTAGTCCAACACTGACCTGGGAGAGGGGCAGGGATGGGAGGAGAGGAGATTGGTTGGTTGGGCACTGGGCAGAGGGGAAGCCCCTTTCCTTTCCAAAAGGAAAACATTGTGAACAATATCATTGCTTTTCAGCTTTCCCCCCACCTTTTTATTCTACAGCAGGCACATGTAGCCTCCCACCCAAATTTAAACCAAAACTGTCCCTGGCAACATCCTCACCAGGCCTTTATTTCACTTTGTACAGTCATGGCTTCTCTCAAAGAATCCTGGGAAGTGTAGTTAGTGAAGATGCTGAGAGTTGCTAGGAGACGCCCTGTTCCCCTCACAGACCTTCAATCAGAGTGGCTGACTGTTAAACCAGTCTGGCCTCTGGAGCTCTCTCAGTGGAACAGGAGTCTCCTCTCAGCACCCTTCACAAACTACACTTCCTGGGATTCTCTGAGGGAAGCCATGACTGTCTCACATGAAATCAAGGTCTGGTGTGGGTGTGGCCCCCTGATTAACCAAGCCAAGCAGCTGGGAGTCTGGCTTTTAGAACACTGATGGTTCTTACTGAGCATGCCCGGGCCTATCATAGCGTCCCAGCCAAAATTTATTAAATTAATTAAAAATCAGCCAGGCATTTTTTAAACTGCAGAAGATGAAGGTCAGAGTATGGGGCAAGGTCAGTATTAGGATTCCAGGTACTCTGTGAACATGGCTGATTTTTAATTAATTTCAACAGATTATGAGAACTCTCAGAGAAAAAAGTCCAAAAGGGCTCTGGGTTTTTTTTCTGTCTTTTTACATTTTATTTTACAGTCTATTCTCTCTGACTGTCTTGTGTATCACCATGAAAATTGACAGGGTTGTTAAGCAAGCGTTTCTGAGTTCAGGACTATAAGTTTTGTAAGGTTTTGTTTTGAAATGAGCTTATGGGAAGCATCAGAATGGCATGGGGGTATTTTCAATTTAACATTGCGGAATGTGAAAACCCCGCACTGGCTGTATTATACAGCCTCGTGGCTGTATAATTAATGTTTTAGGACATCACATTGTGTATTTTTAATATAAAAGTGGTGTAATACAAGTACTTCCATATATAAATAAAAGGAACATGTTAATTTTCCCATTGTGGAACTAATGTGATTCCTTTCCATGCTGAAACATGTTAAAATGCAAGTTCAGCAAGGATTAGCTAAAGTACTGATGCATTTTAAAGACAGATTCAACAAAACAGTGCATACTAGAATGGTGAATTTTCAGCATGTAGAACAATGGCCATGTGAACCAAGCCTATTACCCAACATGTGGTAGGACACACAGAGCTTTCAGTATAAAATTCCCCTTTGCTAGGCATATCATTTATTTAAAATGATTTTTCTGTAATGTGACATGGAGTAAGTGAAAGGCATATAGTCTATTCTAGTTCTTTGTAATAGCTGTTTCCCCTTGCAAGAAAAGGAGCCCACTCAGAACTAATTAATATGTCAAACCGCATTAAGGCATACAGTGATTCAGAGTGTGGCTGCTGTCACAGCTCAGCTCGGGGAGATTATTATTAACCATCCTTTTTTATTTATATCAAGTCTTTGATGCTCTTGACAGTGTTCAGGATAGGAAGAAAGACCCAGTTCTTCCTCCCTGCTCCTGAGTTTAATCTAAATGCTCTTTGAAGTTCAGCCCACTATTGGGCACAGCACACAGCTACAGTCACTTAAGGATAATTCCTGACATGTAAGGGTCAAGCATCTATACTACATTCTTTGCCTTTATACACGAAGAAGAAATGACACTGGTGGTTCTATGCACCCCTGTTCTACCAAATGCATTAATGTGAACTCATATTGGCCTGATTCTGGCAGGGAAACCCATGATTTCCAAATATGTAACATAGTGCAGCGAGCATTGGCTTTAAAACACTCACCTTTCCCCTCTCATTCTCCTTCACACCTGTGAGGAGGAAATCAGAAGCTCCTGTTTCTGATTTTAAATTAACTGCAGTTCCTGGTGATGTCTGAACTTGAAGAATTATGGTTTGTTTCATCTATGGTTAGCTAGAACAAGGCAGGGTCAAACTACTTTGAGATCTTGGTTTGTTCGCAAAGCATAGTTTAAACAAACCACAGTTCCCAGAGTTTGGATGTCACAGGGAACTATGTTTAGTTTAAAAGCATAAGCACATGTTCCTAAACTCTCTCTGGTGCATGACAGTAGAGGATTGGGGGTAGTATATGAGCCTAAGGTTTGTGCAGTTCATGCATATGGCAGGAAATCATGGTTACCCATCATGTTTGAAACAGGCATTTGTCTACCATAGGATGCAGATGCTTTGACCTTTACCATAAATGGCAAACTATTGGACAAACGTTCCCTCTTCCCAATAACTGCAGAATGAAGGTCAGGTCAAGGGCTGCTCTGGATTTCAATGGTTCTCCCAAGAAAGACACTTGGTGAATATCACATGAGTCTCTGCCTACAGGGGTGCACTGTTTATATCATTGTCATGATCCTTAATCCACCCTCCCTGCTGATATCCTAAGTGCCAGGAAAGCAGCAGGAAAGAGTGAGGATTAGAGATCATCCTAGTTCCAGATTTGTACAGGGTTAGTTCCCTCTTCTTTCAACAAGAAATGGGAACCGTGGATACATTTGAATTTCCTTTAAGATTCAAAAGCTTAGAAAGTTCTGCATCATCTCCTAGAAACAACAAAATATCAACAAAGGAGAGGGGTATTCTCCAGGTGATAGGCATATCTAAAACCATTTGGGGATTTTGCTCTTAATAACTTAGGTTTTATAAATACTATTTTCTTCACTATATTGTCACAGACCTCAGAGAAAAAGGTGCTGAAAGGAGGGAGCTGACTAAAGCTGAGCTTTTATTATGCAGCTGCTGGGAAATTAAAAGGGAAACAAAAACTAATTGGTCACATAAGGCATAACAACAAGGGTGGTAGAAGAGCAGAGGATTCTGAGCAGGGTAAGATGAGGACATAGAAAGTAAGAGGAGGAGGAAGAAGATGACAGAAGAAGAAAAGTGTAGGCTGAGTTGGAACAGTCTTCAAGACTCTGATTTCCCCCCCTGAAAAAAAAGAAATTAATCAAGCAGATGAAAGAAGCAACGGAGCTCCAGAAAGGTCAGAAATAAGGGAGGGGGGTTACTATCAAAGGAATACTTTAACAAAAAGTGCCCTTCTTTGCTTCTGGAAAGAATGGGATGCGTAGATGGTTAGCTTTCAGGACAATGAAAGTCCAACATGCACATAAGAACATCAACCATTTAACTCTTGCCTGTTACAGATGTTAAAAAGTACACAGGTTGTGCTTGGGAGCACACAACACCATCATAGTTGCAGCACATATTCTTACACCTAGATACATCTTTTACTCCTAATTTATGCTGGCAGGCAGCTGCCATGGGTCCCCAAGCACATGTTCAACATATGTAGATGAGGTGGAAGACATGCATATAGTTACTTCAGGAATCATGACGCACAATGTTTGTGTTCATTCTAAATCTGTTATAGTCAAAACACACATTAGGGATCTGAGTATTATCTCTTGAATTCTGCAGGCTTTTGGTCATTTCTGCAAACTGATAGAAGGACAGGATCCATGGTGCCATTAAGTGTTCAGTGTATAGTGGCCCACAATATAGCCTTACTTCCTGTGTGAGCCAACTCATGTCTGATATGTCACATCATTAACACTTCATGAGATACAGTGTGACTTCTGTTGTTGGGGCTCCCAACTTTCCCACCATTTAGGCATTTAAGAAACATATGGTATGGAATGTGTACCCAATCTAATAAATAAACTAATGCTTTGGTGAAATGGGAACATACTCTGGTCATAGAGACTCTTACACAGTTCTCATCTGTTGCACATGTCCAAGATAAAATACTTTGTACAGCTGGTAGCATTTCTCTAAACTAGATATGGGGAGTCTTTGGCTCTTCAGATGTTGCTGAACTACAATTCCCATCATCCCTGGCCATTGTTCATGTTTGCTGAGGCTGATGGGAGTTGTAATTCAGCAACATCTGGAGGACCAAAAGTTCCCCACACCTGCCCTAAACATCCATACTTCAGAACCTCAGCATTCTCTTTTCTCATTGCCTTGTTTAGAGGTGCAACTATAGGGCACACAACTGGAAGAGCAACAAGTATATAAAAAGAGAGGCACCATTCCAACACTAGGAAGACAACTGTGCCAAGTGACCATGGAGAAAGAATGTGTCAGATTCCAAAAGTTACCAGTGAACAAAACATACCCCAAGACCATAAGGAAACTGTGAAACTATAAAGGTGACTGTGATGTCCCTGTATATAGATATTACTGTAAATATGGTAAGTGCAGGTTTATTAGAGTAAATGAGGTAAGTAGGCGGAGTGAGAGGGGGAGTACATGGGCTAGAATGCTGGAGAATGCTGTATGGTGATTGGCTGAGCGTCTGAGTGGCTGAAGGTATAAATGAGAGGATGACAGTTGAGAGGGGGTCAGTAGTTTGTAGTTGTTGTGGGTTGGAGTTGGTTGTGGGTTGGCTTGTATTAGGCTGGTATTGAGGCAGATTATATATGATTAGAAACATAAAGAGTAACACAATATATGAAACCATACGCTTGTTAAATATACCTTAAGTAATCTTGTTATTTCCTGGTGTTTATAAATAAATATTTTCTTGGTTTACCAAAAGCCTGATCCTTGGCTGGGGCTTTCACAGACCAGAAGGGTGGGCAGGGTATTTACCAAGGTGGAGAAACAGTATCAAATGGTGGCAGCGGTGAAGAGATAGTGTATCATCAAGTATCCAGGGGAACCCAGGGCTGTATGCTTTATTGGCACAAAGTTACAGGGGGGTTGTGGCCTGCAAGTGCACCCAGACACAAAGTAACAATAAGCCAGAAGGAGACTAAGGAAAAGTCTCAAAGCAATATTGTGAAATAGGGAGTGGCTGGTGGTGCTGCCTAGCAGTGGGATCTTGCGAGATCTGTGCTAGAGCCGGTGAGAGAACAAATAAAAACCAGGATCCTGACTGGAGGGACCTGACAGGAGGTGGCAGCAGGTGGGATCCTGACAGTGACCTTGTGCCAAGAACAACGAAGAAGGTTGGGGCACTTTTAACAGATTTGTTAGGGCATAAACCAGAGGTGGACAACTTTTTTTCTGCTGAGGGTCACATTTCTTTGTAGAGGTAATGTATCAGGGGCCACCTGATCACTGGGGGAGTGGTCACAGCCAGATGCCATAGGCCTCTGGTTGGCCACTGTGAGAAAAGAATGCTGGCAAAATGGGCTCTTCTTATGTTCTTACATGGGCAGAGCCACTCCTTTCCCTTCTTTCTTATCCTCCATTCTCTCCCTTTTTCCAGGCTGTCAAATGAAGGACACATTGCTCCTGCCAGAGCCATCATTTACAGAGGGCTTTTGAAATTAATCTGAAAGGCCAAATGTTGCCCATCCCTGGCATATGACCCATTCTAGTCTGGGTTCAGGCCTGATTATGGGACTGAATCAGCCTTGGTCGCTCTGATGGATGACCTTTATCGGGAGAAGGACAGGGGGAGTGTGGACCTATTACTCTTACTTGATCTCTCAGCAGCTTTTGATACCATTGACCATGGTATCCTTCTGGGCTGACTTGGTGAGATGGGTATTGGAGGCACTGTTTTACAGTGGTTCCAATCCTATCTCCAGGGTCATTTTCAGAGAACAGCATGGGGTGATTGTCTCTCAACACCCTGGTAGTTATGCTATGGGGTGCTGCAGGGTACCATCTTGTCCCCCATGCTCTTTAGCATTTATATAAAGCCCTTGGGACTGGTCATCAGGAGATTTGGGGCGAGGTGTCAGCAGTACTCTGACAAAACCTAGCTGTATTTCTCTGTAACATCTGAATTGGGACAGGCAGTGCAAGCCCTTGACAGCTGCCTGGACTCGGTGGTGGGCTGGATGAGGGCCAATAAACCGAGTCTGAATCCTAGCAAGATGGAGGTGCTGTGGGTTGGTGGTTCCCAAGTTCAGATAATTGGTCAGTTGCCTGCTTTGAATGGAGTCATACTCCCTCTGAAAGAGCAGCTCCATAGTCTCGGGGTGCTCCTGGATCCATCTTTGTTGCTAGAGGCCCAGGTGACTTCGGTGGCTAGGAGTGCCTTTTACCAGCTTCCACTGGTAAAACAGCTGCGTCCGTTTCTGGACTGGGATAGTCTGACCACTGTTGTCCATGCACTGGTAACCTCCAGGCTAGATTACTGTAACGTGCTCTATGTGGGGCTGCCCTTGAGGTTGGTCTGGAAGCTGCAGCTGGTGCAAAATGTGGCGGTAAGACTGCTCACTGGAGCAGGGATCGCCAACATGTCAGAAGGGCAGAATATAAATCAAATAATAAATATATAAATGTGCCTTTGTAGGCTAGCATTCATGCCATACTACAGGGGTAGGCATCTCGAGTGGTGCCCTCCAGATGTTGTTGGACTATAACTCCGATCATCTTTCACCATTGGCCATGCTGGCTGGAGCTGATGGGAGTTGGAGTTCATCTGGTAGGCATTACATTGGCTACCCCTGACATAATATATCTAGTCATCTTTAAAGTGTCAAAACCAACTGTGTTGTTTTTTCCTGTTACGTACCCACACAGCTCCTTCTTTGGAACTTGTACCAAGGGGTAACTTGGTGTGTATATAACTACATGATATGCAGTTCTCTCTTTCATCCTGGCACATTTTGAGGAGACTTTTGATATCCAACAAGTCCAGAAGTGGTAAAATGAAGGAGAACCTGTGGATAGGAATGGGGGAGAAATATGATTTGGTTCGCATTTTTAAAGGCAAACCTACCAATTCACACTTTCTGAAACAGTGTGCATACCGAAACACAGCCATACTTTGAAATTTGCACTTCTCCAGATTTTGCAGTGGCGTTCTCCAGCCAAGTAATGTATACAAAAATGCATATTCTAGAAAAGTATGCATAAAAATTAATATATTCATGAAAATAACATACAAAATGCATTATGTTTGGGAAAATTGCTTTCCAAAAATATGCATATTAGGGTAAATTCATCCTAAAATGCTGGTGAATTTTCATGAGAACTTTTTTCTTTTTTAAAAATTGCATACTGATGTGAAAATGTGGAGAAATGAAATTAAGATTGGGAAAATGAGAAACTAGCAGATTCACCCATCTTTACCTGTGGTTGTCTGTGAAGCAACTTACCATTTTTAAAAAATTAAAAAACTTGGAATAGAATTCAAACCTGCTTATTCTCAAGTTTTGGCACTGTTTTCATCCACTATTTTCAACACAAAAAGTTTTACACTTGGTCAATTATCAGCTTCAAGCGTCTTGCATTTCTGCCATGCATAATGGATGAGATCTGCATCTTTAATTGCCTGTATACTATGTCAAAAGGCTTGCAAACTTCATTGAGAACTTTTATGGGGCATTTCGACATATATTTGAAATCTATGACATTTTCCCTGTTGCTGCTTTTGCCCACTTGTGTCTATCACATTTTCACTACTTGATCTTGAAGTAGTTGATTCTTTGCAATGGTAGATGATGCAATGCATTTATTTCATATTGTAAAAGCTGGGCAGGATGTAAACACTGTGCTGTAATTCAGTATGATTTCCCAGAACAAACCATTCCCTCACCCTTGAAAGAAAAGCCTCTGTTGTTATTGCCTGTGGATATTACATGACATGGTTACATAACAAGGTACAGACCTGAAACATTGTTGAGAAATGAGAAGATGGGTTTTCTTCTGGAATAAAATCTGCTTCAGTGTGCAATCACTATAAGGTCTTGAACAAAATAACTTGGACACTGTCAGATGGTGGTACTAGTTTTTGTGCCACAGTGGAGTAATTCAAATTCAAGTTCACATTAAGAAGTTCTTTCAATGTTTCTTCTTCAGATCAATGTTCTGCAGAGTTTGTTATTATTGATCCAGATATGTAACAGGAAGGAAGCATAGTCCTGTATTGTTTTTTGTTCATTTTATCTACCTTTCCATGTATTTTACTGTAGTCATTTCCTCCCAATGTATTTTGAGCCTTGGTAAACAGGTTTTATAATATTTGGAATAACCAAAAGAAATTTCAGATTTGGTACCAAATTTTCCATTAATTCAGTTATTCTCTATTGTTTCAGATCAGATTTTTATGTAGTGATATTAATAACAATATTTTGTGATGGGAAAAAACAGATTGGTAAAAACAGCAGCTAGCGGACAAAGAACGAGCTCGAATCGATACTGGCCTGTTAGGTCAATGGAATGCTTTCAAACCAGCCCTGGCCAATGGATCCTGTCCCTAATAAGTAGTCCATATGTCCATATACATGTCTAAATGATTATAAACCCTGCGTTCAAACGTAGACAGGGCAGTGAGATCTTCGGACGACTGAGTAGTAGTGGATCGTGGGTGTATGTCCTTCTAGCCTTGCAATATAAGTGTCTCTTGTTGTCCATTTGTTAGTCCCCACACCACAGGACTATAATTTAAGAGTTGTTTAACATCTGCAAATATCAAAGATTTCTCAAAAACAAATTAAAGCAATACTTTCTGTCTAGAAAGAAGCCACTCCATGGTGTCTTCATTGTGACAGGGAGACAACATCCAGCTTTTATTGAGCATTCATTCTGATTTGTTTGTGGGGAGGTTAAATGACAGTGAGCATTCATCCTGATTTGCTTGTGTAGGGGTTCTTGTCAATCAGTTGTTCACGCTTTTTAATGAATTTCCTCATCGCATTCCTAACCACAAAAAGTCATGTTTTTTTTAAAAAAGTAGATTTGTTGCACCAGAGTGACAGAGGCTTTAATCCAATTTAACTGCACAAACATAAATTTCCAGTGTGCAATTAAATCCCTCCCACAAAATGCTGACAGTCTGGAGGTAACTTGGACAGCTGAACAGCATGATAGTCATTTGGGAAGTCTTTGTTGATACCACATCCCTGTTTTGCCCAGCAACTCCTGTGTTTCTTGCGTGTGCATGACCACTTTTTAATTCTTTCTATTACTTGTTTTGCTGCTGCACTGCAAGTTGGATTAACCTGTTGTATGCTTTCTGCTGTTTAACTTGCTGTTGTGGGTATGCTTTGTCCTTTTTTGTTAACACTGACACATTTCAGACCTCATACTAAACAATAGGCTGTCATTTATGTTGAGTTCTTATTTAATATAAAGCAGGGTTATTTGGACCAAGAACAGGAAGCTGTTTCATGATGAACAGGTTAACACACAACTGCATGGGAAAATAAAAGTAACCATAAGAACAAGCTAAAGTGTGGCCTCTTAGCTCCAATGGAAAATAACTGATGACAATGTTTAACTCTGTCTTTACCTGTTCTACAGTTAATGTGCACAAGCTGTGGTAACCCTTAGCCTCATTTGATCCCCTTCCTCCCTCTTCTGTGCATGAGGAGGAAATGTCGGTTTGCTATAAGGTTTGTTAACTGGTTATGGTTTGTACAAAGCAGTTTCTGGTGAAATGGAAAACTCTGGTTTGTTTCTTGTTTTTTTCCATTAACTGCAGTTCACCAGTAAAACTCTCTTTACAGTCTTGTTTTCACTTCCAGCTCTGTGTGCTTACTGTGCCCTAAACATAAAAACCAACAACAAAAAATTCTATAAATACATTCAAAGCAGGAGACCATCTAGGGAGGCGATTGGACCCTTGGATGATAAGGGAGTCAAAGGTGTACTAAAGAACGATAAGGAGATTGCAGAGAAGCGAAATGAATTCTTTGCATCTGTCTTCACAGTGGAAGATATAGGGCAGATCCCTGAACCTGAACTAACATTTGCAGGAAGGGATTCTGAGGAACTAAGACAAATAGTGGTAACGAGAGAGGAAGTTCTAAGCTTAATGGACAATATAAAACCTGACAAATCACCGGGCCCGGATGGCATCCACCCGAGAGTTCTCAAAGAACTCAAAGGTGAAATTGCTGATCTGCTAACTAAAATATGTAACTTGTCCCTCGGGTCCTCCTCCGTGCCTGAGGACTGGAAAGTGGCAAATGTAACGCCAATCTTCAAAAAGGGATCCAGAGGGGATCCCGGAAATTACAGGCCAGTTAGCTTAACTTCTGTCCCTGGAAAACTGGTAGAAAGTATTATTAAAGCTAGATTAACTAAGCACATAGAAGAACAAGCCTTGCTGAAGCAGAGCCAGCATGGCTTCTGCAAGGGAAAGTCCTGTCTCAGTAACCTATTAGAATTCTTTGAGAGTGTCAACAAGTATATAGATAGAGGTGATCCAGTGGACATAGTGTACTTAGACTTTCAAAAAGCGTTTGACAAGGTACCTCACCAAAGGCTTCTGAGGAAGCTTAGCAGTCATGGAATAAGAGGAGAGGTCCTCTTGTGGATAAGGAATTGGTTAAGAAGCAGAAAGCAGAGAGTAGGAATAAATGGACAGTTCTCCCAATGGAGGGCTGTAGAAAGTGGACACCCTCCCCTTTCCGGGGGTATATGATTTGTCCTGGCCCAGAGCAGATTTTGGGGCGTGTACCCCCAGTTACTTATTTTTCCTGTAAGTTTTTGTCCAGTTTGATTTTGGATAGATGCCCTCCCATGTGCCCTGCACCCAGCAGAGGCTCTGGGCCAGGCGGGACGCAGTGGAATCTTGTAGGGGACACCTTCCCCTTTCCGGGGGTATATGATTTGTCCTGGCCCAGAGCAGATTTTGGGGCATGTACCCCCAGTTACTTATTTTTTCCAGCATGTTTTTGTCCAGTTCGATTTTGCATAGATGCCCTCGTGAGTGTCTGGTGCCCAGCAGAAGCTCTAGGCCAGGCGGGACGCAGTGGTATCCCATAGGGAACACCCTCCCCTTTCCGGGGGTATATGATTTGTCCTGGCCCAGAGCAGAGTTTGGGGCGTGTACCCCCAGTTACTTATTTTTTCCTGTAAGTTTTTGTCCAGTTTGATTTTGGATAGATGCCCTCCCATGTGCCCTGCACCCAGCAGAGGCTCTGGGCCAGGCGGGACGCAGTGGCATTTGGTAGGGGACACCCTCCCCTTTCCTGGGGTATATGATTTGTCCTGGCCCAGAGCAGAGTTTGGGGTGTGTACCCCCAGTTACTAATTTTTTCTGCGTGTTTTTGTCCAGTTTGATTTTGCATAGATGCCCTCGTGAGTGCCTGGTGCCCAGTAGAGGCTCTGGGCAGGCGGGACGCAGTGGCATCTTGTAGGGGACACCCTCCCCTTTCCTGGGGTGTATGATTTGTCCTGGCCCAGAGCAGATTTTGGGGTGTGTATCCCCAGTTACTTATGATTTATGATTTTATGACATCATTATGTATTTATGATAATATCGGAATCCTGATGATTTTGATTGTATAAATTTATTGTCAGTCTTGACAGCGAGAGTCTCCTGATTACAGCGATATATCATACAGGGTACCCCATTATTTATTTTGGGGTTCAGGGGCATTTTAAATTTGGCTTGACGTTGCTGTAGCTGTCAACTTTTCTTCTTTGTTAGTGACTGAAATTTCACACAAATAAGGAACTGGGAACTGGGAACTAGTAACCAACTTCAGCGTCGTCAATTTCTTTTGTTCGTCCCTTTTATTCCGATTTATTTTTAATTTCCCATTATGTGCATGAGTCTGTCTTTAACCAGTGTATTAGCATGACTATATTTAATTTTGTTTGTATATCCAGTATAGTCTTTTATTTTTAAACTTCCTGTGTCTTTCTTTTAACCAGCAGCAGCACTAACATCGCACTGCTCAATAAAAAGCCTCAATCAACCCCTCCACAACTGCTAGGTGGGGGGGTATCGGACGTGCCGCTGCTAGGCCCATGAGGCCTGCCCCAGTCGCAGCCACACCGCAACGCTACCATCCACAGCTGTTGGGGCTCCCAAAACCCCCTCTGGGGGTAACAAATTAGGCCTAATAGGCCCAACCAACGCTGACTGTCCTGCAGCTTTCTCTGCTATGTCCCTCGTCATCCTCTCGTCACTCGCTGAAAGAGGAGGTAGGAGGGGCTGCCTGGCCTTAAATAGGCCCATGGCCCCTCCCCTCCCTGCCGCACATCACGCACACATAACGCTGCAACACACAATGTTGCCCTTAACGAAGATGGCCGCAGCAGCATCGCTCCCTCCTCGCAACTATGCCCCACTTATCCATGCTGCACAGGTCAGTGGGGCTTCATATAGAGGTGATCCAGTGGACATAGTGTACTTAGACTTTCAAAAAGCGTTTGACAAGTTACCTCACCAAAGACTTCTGAGGAAGCTTAGCAGTCATGGAATAAGAGGAGAGGTCCTCTTGTGGATAAGGAATTGGTTAAGAAGCAGAAAGCAGAGAGTAGGAATAAACGGACAGTTCTCCCAATGGAGGGCTGTAGAAAGTGGAGTCCCTCAAGGATCGGTATTGGGACCTGTACTTTTCAACTTGTTCATTAATGACCTAGAATTAGCAGTGAGCAGTGACGTGGCCAAGTTTGCTGACGACACTAAATTGTTCAGGGTTGTTAAAACAAAAAGGGATTGCGAAGAGCTCCAAAAAGACCTCTCCAAACTGAGTGAATGGGCGGAAAAATGGCAAATGCAATTCAATATAAACAAGTGTAAAATTATGCATATTGGAGCAAAAAAATCTTAATTTCACATATACGCTCATGGGGTCTGAACTGGAGGTGACCGACCAGGAGAGAGACCTCGGGGTTGTAGTGGACAGCACGATGAAAATGTCGACCCAGTGTGCAGCAGCTGTGAAAAAGGCAAATTCCATGCTAGGGATAATTAGGAAAGGTACTGAAAATAAAACAGCCGATATCATAATGCCGTTGTATAAATCTATGGTGCGGCCACATTTGGAATACTGTGTACAGTTCTGGTTGCCTCATCTCAAAAAGGATATTATAGCGTTGGAAAAGGTTCAGAAGAGGGCAACCAGAATGATCAAGGGGATTGAGCGACTCCCTTACGAGGAAAGGTTGCAGCATTTGGGGCTTTTTAGTTTAGAGAAAAGGAGGGTCAGAGGAGACATGAAAGAAGTGTATAAAATTACACATGGCATTGAGAAAGTGGATAGAGAAAAGTTTTTCTCCCTCTCTCATAATACTAGAACGTGTGGACATTCAAAGAAGCTGAATGTTGGAAGATTCAGGACAGACAAAAGGAAGTACTTCTTTATTCAGCGCATAGTTAAACTATGGAATTTGCTCCCACAAGATGCAGTAATGGCCACCAGCTTGGATGGCTTTAAAAGAAGATTAGACAAATTCATGGAGGACAGGGCTATCAATGGCTACTAGCCATGATGGCTGTGCTCTGCCACCCTAGTCAGAGGCAGCATGCTTCTGAAAACCAGTTGCCGGAAGCCTCAGGAGGGGAGAGTGTTCTTGCACTCAGGTCCTGCTTGCGGGCTTCCCCCAGGCACCTGTTTGGCCACTGTGAGAACAGGATGCTGGACTAGATGGGCCACTGGCCTGATCCAGCAGGCTCTTCTTATGTTCTTATGTTTATGTTCTTAAACCAAAACAGACTCATTAAAACCATACATTGTTATGATAATGTATGGAAAACATGTACACATCTGATCCTGTATTTCACTTTAAAAATCTCCTCTGTTTTACACAGTATTAACATAAGATTGGGGAGAACTAATACAACAAAGATCCAGGGAGTAAAGGTGGAGAGCCTGGATTTAATTTAACTATTATGCAGATGAATCACTAGTCTTCTACTCTTTCATTTCTGATTATTCAGAATTTGCTGTGTAGCTGACAAAGGAGCTCCCTTTTTCTGTTAGGATCAGCGCTTTTTTGTGATGGTACCCACTGGTATCTCTTTTTTGACTGCCCATGGCAACCATTTTGTGCTAGCAGTGGAACCCACAGCACTTTTATCAAAGTATGAATACTGGCACCTTATTTTTTACCAAAAAAACCTTACAACAACACTGGCAGGATCATTATGTTCAAGTAATATGCATGCTGTATTAACAAAGCCAATGTTTTTTACATTACATAAGGGATGCCTTAGCCCTTTCATTCCTAACATCTTTATTGGATAGTATGCACTTAATGATACATTCTCTTGTACATATATATGGAAAACAACAGGAGACATTCCTTTGAACTTTATAGAGGCACTGGGTAAAGTGCCTCTTACCTAACTATCACAATAAATTCTCTGGCTGACTGGCTGGCTCATACTGAGCTATGGTAATAAATATGTTCCAGTGCCCAGCTGGAGCAGAAAATGTAGGTGGCTATCAAACTGCAGCCACTGTTTCCAGAAAAAAGGCACTGCCTTTGTATGTAATAAATAAGACAAGGTATTGAAACATTATATGAACTGTGTGCCTCTCAACACATTATAGGAGCAATCTCACCATTCTTTTTATGGGAAGAAAGCTAAATGAAAGGTAACAGCTTCAGTGCAAGAGTTCTGCCTCAAGGATGTTACCTCGTCACTCTTTCCTCACCATCTACTATTGATGAAGCTACTCTTACAGTAAAAGTTACAGCGCAGGCCTTCTTGCTCTTCTTTAGTCATTAAGAACTTTCTGAAAAAATCCTCCTTTTGAACAAATCCTTGACTTCTCTGGGTGTGCTTCTGGATCCAGCTTTGTCACTGGAGGCCCATAGCTTCAGCGGCTAGAACTGCCATTTACCAGCTGCAACTGGTACAGCAGCTATGGCCATTCCTGGACCAGGAGAGCTTTACTGCAGTAGTTCAGGCACTGGTGACCTCAAGATTGGATTACTGTGATGCTCTCTATCTGGGGCTACCCTTACTGCTGGCGCTTCATGCAGAATGCTGCAGCATGATTGCTGACAGGAAAGAGATCCTGTCAGCATAACACCTCTACTCAGAGATCTGCACTGGTTCCTGATTTGTTACTGCACCAGGTTCAAGGTGATGCCATTAGTATATAAAACCCTTAACAGTTTGGGATTAGTTTATTTGTGGGATCACCTTACCCTGCATGTGCCCACCTGACCACTTCAGTCTGTGGAACTGTCACTGTTACAGATGCCATGTAATACTTATTCCACACTTATATGAAATCAATCTTTTAGTGTGGCAGCACCTACACCATCTATCAACAATAGACAGCCACCTTCAATGTACTCTTTTAGATGCCTGCTTAAAACATTTCTAGTTTGGACAGTTCTACCCAGATACAGTATGTAGAAATTAATGTATGTTTTAATATCTTTTTGGTTTATTGTTGGTTTTAGTAGATTTTGAATGTTTTTAAATACTTGTTTTTAACTGTCTTTTAATGTTGTTTGTGTGTTTTGTAAAATACTTAAGAGGTTCAATGACCTCTTAAGGTCATTGGTATATACATTTTGTTAAATAAATGTTTGGTCTCTAAATGAAACTTAGATGAAATTCTGTCTGATTAAAAGTACGATGTATTTAGAAGACTACTTGCATACTGCATTGGCAGATATTGGTCCAATTAAAGCTTTCAACTTTCCTATTTTATAAGTCTTTTTCGGTGTCTACAATCCTATACTCACTTATCTAGGAGTAAATCCAATCGAACTGAATGGGCCTTCTAATGCACAGGATTATATTGTCTTTTTAAAAAAATAAAACAACAAAACTAAACAGGACTAGAAAGTCAACCACACAACTTGCTGTAAGGATGAATCTTTTCTACGTTAACAGTGGTGTAGTTGTCCAGGGTCTCAGGGGTCTTAGACCCCTTACTTTTTTGGGAGCAGGGTCCTAGCAGGGTCCCTGTCTCTAGCATCCTATGAGCCAGTCAGCATGAGAGGGAGTATGTTAATCAGTAAGAAGAGCCTTCTAACATGTTTCTTTGTCCTTTCCTGCTGTTTGGAGCCAATCAGAGTGAAAGGAGGTGGGTCAGCAACTGAGAAGTTGCTAACACTTTCCCATTTGATGCTTATTGGCTGCTAGGGATGCCTGTTGTTGTGGGAGAAGGCATTAACAAGGATTTCATTCTTAACCCAGCAGCAAAAAAGGGGTGGTGGTGATGGCTATGAATACCATGAAGGGACCCTGCACTTCTGAATTTGCCACTACACTACTGTATGTTAATATCTTCCATATAGATCTTTCATATAGATAAACTCTCTCTTTCACTTCTTAATCAGTTAGGAAAACCATGCAGTCTTTGTCCAGTGAAATGTATTGACCTTTAAAAATTACATACACTGGATATTAAACAAGACCCTGAAATCTGTGGGCTGTTGCTAAATGTGCTGTTTGTCTTTTATGAATGACTGCAGATAATCACAACTATTGGGTTTGAACAAAAGCTGATTTCTAAAACCCATTTGAATGGGCAACTTCAAATTATGATTGATCTGTCTGGTAATGCTAGATATCCAGAGAACTGCAAGCAGTTATTCACCTGTCTTGTGATAATTGGATTTCTCCACCCAGGGAAAATTCTAGTTCATTCTTCCAAGTACAACAGCATGTAGGTCAGTATCACAAATAACTCTTGTTTTAGACAAATGCAGAACTTCCAGCTGATTGCGTTTCTTGTTTTGCTCTCCCAAATGCCAAAATCTGTCATCTAGTTAGATGCTGTTTCCATGCAAATTCTGGTTACTGGGGCTAAAGTAGCAAACAGTCAGGCTGATGAATGTATGATGGCTTCAGTGTCCCCTTAAGCTTGGCAAACTGAAAACCAAATTGAGAAACAGAATTTGAAGCACCTACATTAGATCAAGATGCATTTTGTTTCTTTGCTGGCATGTTTGAAACAGGAAGGTTGGGGGTGATTTTAAACTTCTTCCACATAGAAATAATGGAGATACCCAGGGCCAGATTAAGCTGAGGAGGGCGCCTAGGCTGATTCTGAGCCGCCCGCCGTCCTGTCCCATTCCATATCCCCCGCTTCACCTACCTTTCTGCTTTTTTTGCGGCTGCGCGCACAGGTTTGTCATCAATCAAGATGGCGGCCTGAGTTTCCCTAAGGGGCTGAAGCCTCTGCTGCCATCTTGGTTGATGGCAGCAATGTGCGCGTGTAGCATGCATGCATGCCATCAATCAAGATGGCGGCAGAGGCTTCAGCCCCTTAGGGAAACCTCGGCCACCATCTTGATTTTTTTTTTTAATAATTTTTATTCAAATTTTTCAAAAGACAAACAAAACAAAGCAAACAACAAAAACATAATACAACAAAAGAAAAAAAATAAAATAGTTGACTTCCGATTTGTCGCAGATCAGCTAAAAGTATATAATATATATCAAACCTGTCCCTTAATATATACATATAGGATCACTTTTCTCCATAGGCTATCTTAGTTAATCGTCAAATCCCAATATCATCATTTTATTTTGATCTTTCAACAAAAAGTCTAAGAGAGGCTTCCATTCCTTAAGAAATGTGTCTGTCAATTTTTCTCTAAGTAAACATGTCAATTTATCCATCTCTACTAAGTCCATTAATTTCAATAGCCATTCTTCCGTTGTTGGTGTTGATTCAATTTTCCACTTTTGTGCATATAATAATCTTGCTGCCGTAATCATACATAATATTATTCTTCCATATTTCTTTTCTATTTGTTTATCCATAAAACCCAATAAAAAAATTCTGGTTTTGACTGAATATTTATCTTTAGAATTTTTTGCATCATCCTACCTATCTGTGCCCAAAATGATTTTGCCTTTTTACACAACCACCACATATGATAAAATGATCCTTCTTGTTGTTTACATTTCCAACAAACATTAGAAACATTACTATACATTTTTGACAACTTTTCTGGAGTCATGTACCAATGATACATCATTTTATAGAAATTTTCTTTAAGATTATAGCATAATGTAAATCTCAAGCCTTTTTTCCACATATTTTCCCATTGATACATTTGTATGTTATAACCAAAAATTTTTGCCCACTTTACCATACACTCTTTTACTTGTTCTTCTTCCATATCCATTTTCAGCAAGAGTTTATACATTTTCGCAATTGCATTTTCATCATTTGTACACAAACCTATTTCAAAATCAGATTTACTTATTTCAAACCCATACATTTTCTTGTCCATTTTATATCTTTCTAACAATTGTAAATAGGCAAACCATTGAGAACTATATCCTTCCTTTATCAGTTGTTCTCTCTCTTTCATTATATATTCTCCATGTACATTTTCTAATAGTTCTTGATAAGTTAACCATTTCTCTTTTCCAGCCATTTCTCTTCTGTAAAATGCTTCTTGACTTGAGACACATAATGGTATTTTCGAATAGAACCTTGGTTTATATCTATTCCATATTTTCAACAGAGGACGTCTTATAAAATGATTATTAAAGTCTACATTTACTTTTACTTTGTCATACCATAGATATCCATGCCATCCCCACTTCAGGTTATGGCCCTCCAAATCCAATAGTCTTTTATTCCTCAATAAAATCCATTCCTTTATCCAGACTAAACAGCAGGCAGCAAAATAAAGTCTCAGATTTGGTAATCCCAGTCCTCCTCTTTCTTTGGCGTCTTGTAGTAATTTAAATTTAACTCTTGGTTTTTTTCCTTGCCATACAAATTTAGAGATATCTTTTTGCCATTGTTTAAAAGGTAAGTCAGAGGATATTACAGGTATTGTTTGAAACAAAAACATCATTCTCGGTAATACATTCATTTTTATCACAGATATTCTACCCATTAATGACAATTGTAGTTTATCCCATCTTAGCAGATCTTTCTTAATCTCTATCCATAATTTTTCATAATTATTATGAAACAACTTTGAATTTTTATTTGTCATAATAATACCTAAATATTTCAACTTTTTCTCTATTGTAAAATCTGTCTTGTCCATTAACTCTTTCTGTTCCCTTAAAGTTAAATTTTTCACCAACATCTTTGTTTTTTGATTGTTGATCTTAAATCCTGCTAACGATCCAAATTCTTTTAATTTGTCCATCAATACATTAATTCCTTCCAAAGGGTTTTCTAATACAATTATCAAATCATCAGCAAATGCTCTCAGTTTATATTCTTCTTTTTTTATCTTTAGTCCCAAAATCCTTTTATCTTGCCTTATATCTCTAAGCAGCACTTCTAAGACCAGAATAAATAGAACAGAAGACCAGAATAAATAGAAGGGGAGATAATGGACATCCCTGTCTTGTACCCTTTTGTATTTCACATGAATCCGTTAAATCTCCATTAACAATTATCTGAGCCTTCTGAGATGTATAAATCGATCTAATCCATTTTATAAAATTGTCTCCAAAATCCATTTGCTCCAAAACCTGAAACATAAATTTCCAATTCAAATTATCAAATGCTTTCTCAGCATCTAAGAAAATCAAAGCTGCTTGTTTATCATTTCGTTGTTCTAAATATTCCAACACATTCAAGACATTCCTGATGTCACGTAATTGTCTTTTAGGTAAAAACCCCGATTGATCTTCCTGGATAAATTGTTGCAATATTATTTTCATTCTTTCTGCCAAAATCATTGTAAAAATTTTATAGTCATTATTCAATAGAGATATCGGCCGATAATTTTTTGTTTTAGTTAAGTCTTGCTCCTCTTTAGGTATTAATGTTATGTTAGCATTTTTCCAACTATCCGGTATCTTCCCCTCTTGCAAAATAGAATTCATTGTATACTGTAAAGGTAACAAGAGTTCTTCCTCCAAACATTTATAGTACACTGCAGATAACCCATCCAGTCTTGGCGCCTTTCCTGATTTAATTTTGCTTATAGCTTCAGATATCTCTCTTGACGTGATAGGGCCATTAATAGCTTGTCTCTGAAAATCTGTAATTTTAGGCAAATTCTGTTTAGATACATACTCTTCTATTTTTTCAGATGGGATTTCCTGACACTTGTACAATGTTGAATAATATTGAGGAAAAACCTTTTTGATTTTTACATTATCTGTCAGCATCTCATCTCCTTCTTGTATCTTTAAAATAATATTTTTTGACGTTATTTTCTTAATTTATATGCTAACCATTTCCCTGGTTTATTTGCAAATTCAAAAGTCCTTTGTTTAGCAAAATTTAGTTTCCTTTCAATTTCTCTAACTGTCAGCATTGATACTTGATTCTGTAACATTTTAATTTGATTTACAATAGAAACTTTAGTTGGATTCTTTTTCAATTCTTCCTCTTTTTGTTTTATTTCTTCCAAAATTAATTGCATTTTCTTTTGTTTGTTTGTTTTTAATTCAGAGTTACATTTAATAAAATATCCCCTCATAAATGCCTTACTTGTATCCCAGACAATATTTTCATTTGTTCCTTTATGTAAATTATGTTCAAAAAACTCTTTTAATTTCTTCTTACATTCTTGTACTACTTTATCATCTTGATTGATGGCAAACCGCAAAAAACAGCAGAGAAAAAGGTAAGTGAAGCGGGGGGGATGGCAGGCGGGTCAGAAGCTCTTGTCCCACGATCCGCGGCTCCTGTCCTGCTTCCACGGATTGTGGGCCCCCAAGAGCTCCGGGCCCCTAGACTTCAGCCTACTAAGCCTAATGGATAATCTGGCCCTGGAGATACCTTAATATTATAATAAATGCCACTTGCATTTTGGAAGTGTCTTCCACAGGAAATTTCTTCTCCTCTACCCAAACTGCTAGACTGTGAAGGTGGACATTTCATAATCAGAATTACAATCCTGGTTGCCATTGTAAAACTGTCTTCCAATTTGAGGGTCTTTCAAATATGTGAGGAAGAAACTTCCACAGCCCAGCATTCCATCACATTAGCCCAGGCTTCTTCATACAGTAGGAATGTGCTAGAATTCCACCCAATTCAGATTTGGTACTGAATTTTCCATTAATTCACTTATTTTTAATAGCTGAGGATCAGATTTTAATATAGCAAATTTCCGCTGCTATTTTTGAAAATTGACTTTTTTTAAAAAAAATCCACCTTTTAAACATTGATTTTAAGAATTATATATTGATATTTCCTTTTAAAATATCAATATTTCCTCCAAAACGTCAATATTTTAAAGGAAATATAGATATTTCCTTCCAAGTTATAGATATTTTGTTTTAAAATATCAATATTAATATCCATATTTTTTCTGAGTGAAAAAAAAGGATAGGTAAAAGCAGAAGCTAGTGGATAAAAGAATGAACTTGAATTGATGCCAGGCTGTTAGGTTGATGAAATGCTTTCAAACAGGCACCCACCAACAGATCCCATCCCTATCATACAGTGGTCAGGAGGAGGGTGGTAGCTAATATCTATAAACCATAAATGCCAGGGCTTTGTGCAGACAGTGAATTAAATCTCCTGACAACACAAATACTATTCAGTATGATCTAAGCATTTAACTAGATTGTTAAGCTGTACTCTTCATGCAGTTTGCATTAATATGGCCCCGTAAACTTCAAAGAGAGCATTCCAGAGTAACAGAGAAAAAAATTATTAGGTTCACATTTTAATGCAAACCTGCCTAATGAACACTTCCCAACCAATACGCAAATTGAATCGTAGCTATTCTTCAAAATGTGTAGTTCTTTGAATTTTGTAATATATACAAACCAAATAATCACCGGAGACTGGTGGCTCCGATGTCAGTGTCCAAGTTACTGAAAGTTTCCACTGCAAATAATGCATTCAAAAATTTGTATATTAGGCAAAGTTGCATACAAAAATGTCCACATTAGGAGAAATGTGCATGAGAATGTATACACTTTTCATGTGGACATTTTAATAAATTGTGGGAAATTAGATGTGGAAATGGGACAAACTGAACTTAAGATTGGCAAAATAAGAAACTGAAGGTTCTGGCATACATTCCAGAATATGTGGTTTACTAGGTGAATGATGCTATTCCCAAGCATTTGTGTCTGGTGCTTTATGCTTCCTTTGACAACACAGTTGTTATGGTTCAGCGGTTTGACCCTGGCACTCTCATGGGTAAGTGTGATATTTAGTCGGCTTTCCACCTCCTGCCAGTCCACCCTTTGATCTATTGGGGGTTTTGTTTAAGGGTTTGTTTTATGTAGATCGAGCTCTGCACAAGGGTTGTTCTAGTTCGTGTTCAGCTTTTGAACATTTTAGTACATTCCTTGAGTAGGTTCTCAGGAGGTGAGCTGGCTCTAATGCAGTTGTGCATTATCTTGATGATTTTCTTTTTGCTGGTCCTGCTGGCTCACAGCAGTGTAGTCGGCTTATTTGGGCAGGTGGCAGGGGAGTTAGATGTACATCTGCATTTGGGCAGATGGCAGGGGAGAAAACTGAGGGCCCTTTGCCTGTGCTTACCTTTTTGGGTATTGAACATGACTCAGTAACACAGGCTTGCCATTTACTGGCAATCAAGTTAGGAGAGTTGAAACGTAGGGTTGATAGCATGAGGGATGCTGAGAAGGTGACCCTCACGGAGCTTCCGGAACTGCTAGGGCACTTAAATTTTGTGTGTAGGGTCATAGCACCTGGCAGGGCATTTTTGTGCAGGATTTGTGACCTGATGAGGGGCCTTAGTAGGCCTCATCATCAGGTTAGAATTACCAGGGACATGAGGGATGATTTGCTAGTTTGGTCACAATTTTTGGATTAGTTTGGTGGGGTTTCTTTTTGGTGTAGGGATTTATTATTGGAGGCTGAATTGCAAGTGCACTCTGATGCCTCTGGGGTTTTGGGGTTATTTTGGGAGGTAGCTGGTGTGCAGAGGCAAGGCCAGTGGCCTGGGCTGAGGCTGGCATTACTAAGGATCTGACTTTTTTTAGAGTTTTTTCCCATAGTGGTTGTGGTACATCTGTGGGCAGCTGATTTGGCTAACTCCATGGTGCATTTTTGGTGTGATAACCAGGCCAGAGAGCCAGTGTGGCATAGTGGTTAGGGTGTTGGACTATGGCCTGGGAGACCAAGGTTCGAATCCCCACATAGCCATGAAGCTCACTGGGTGACCTTGGGCCAGTCACTGCCTCTTAGCCTTATGAAAACCCTATTCATAGGGTCACCATAAGTTGGAATCGATTTGAAGGCAGTGCATATACATTTTTAACCAGGCCATCGTGCGCATTATCAACTCTCTTCTAGGAATGCTAGAGTGATGGTTTTGTTATGTGCTTTTGTAACTCAGTGCCTTAAATTTAATATTCTTTTTCTTGCTCACCATGTTCCTGGCCTGGATAACAGTGTGGCTGATGAGTACGTCATCCGATGTCACATTTCCAGGAGTTGACCCCTTTGGCCAGGCCTCTGCCAGAGCTGATGCCAGTGGTATTGTGGGAACTTGGCAGTTTGAAGCTGAGAAGCCCATACTATTGTCCCTTGCCACCAGCACAAGAAACTCCTATCTAAGAGCAGGTAGGAAATTTGACTGTTTTCATTTGAGCAAGGGGTATTCCCTTCTTTGGCTTATCCCAGTGGATCAGCTGGTTGAATTTTGCATGGTTCTTCACCAGCAAAGCCTTTCTGTGAAGACCATTAGGGGTAAGTTAGCAGGGATTGAATTTCTGGCCATGGTTAGGGGTGCACCTGGCTTATCAGGTGATTTCAGGATAAGAAAGATTCTCAAAGGGTTGACTAGGGCCCATCCTCCTGCACTGGACACCCATTGCCCTATCTCACCAGCAATTTTGTTGGGTTTTCATGGGCTTTGGTATGTAGTTCTAGCTATGAGGCAGTTCTATTTCATGAAGTTGCTGTTATACCTTTCACATGGGAGAGTTGCTTGCCGCTTCTAGAAATGACAAGTCCGCTTCAGCTATGGAGGTAGGTGATGTGATGGTGGATAGCAGTGGTGTGCAGATTCGGCTGTGCAAGTCAAAGACTGACCAGAGAGGGCAAAGGGCCGCTATCACCTTGGCCTCTTCCTCTGTTGGTGGGCTGTGTCCAGTCTGGGCCTTAGGGTACTTTTTGCAATTTAGCGGTAGCTCTGGGGGATTCCTATTTTGCCACCAGAGTGGTCAGCCTTTGACTAAGTTCCAGTTTACCAGATGGGCCTTGTCATGTTTGGGTTTGGATCAGCCTTTGACTAAGTTCCAGTTTACCAGATGGTCCTTGTCATGTTTGGGTTTGGATCCCGGGATTTTTGGTATGCACTCTTTCAGGATTGATGTGGCTTCCACGGCAGCTACTTTGGGATTTGGGAGCACAGCGATCAGGCAGTGGGGCGTTGGCAATAGGATGCCTTCAGTGCTTATGTAAGGCCAATCAAGGGCCCACGTTGATTGTTGCACTAATGAGCATATTGTTAATTGTTGTTTCTGTTTAAACAGGTTGGAGGGCGTTGGAGAGAGTCAAGGTACTCATTTGTGGCCACAGCATGGTGTTCTGGGTCAAGAGGAGGGTGTTTCAGACCAGGCACGGAACCCAGTTGGGGCTCAGCCATTGCGCTTTGGTCCAGTAGCCGTGTAGACGTGGCATGCTTTGGGAACACCTCCTACCAACACTATTTGATTCTTCATTGGTGCAGCACCCTCCACAGGTTTTGGTTATTCATTTGAGAGGCAATGACCTGGGGATGTTGAAGGGAAAAGCCCTTATCATTCAGGCTTGCCTGGACTTTGAGGCTATACATAGAAGGTGGCCTGGGACCGTGATTGTTTGATCTGATATCCTCCCCAGGAGGATTTGGAGGGGTGGGATTGACCACAGGACCCTGAACAAGGCTAGTAATAAAGTAAATAGGAGGCCTGGCTCGCCCTTGCTGATAGGCAGGGTGAGGTAATACATCATCCGGGGGTGACGTGTGGCAGGGCTGATCTTTACCAGCCAGACAGTGTTCATATGTCTGACTTGGATAATCTATTTTTGACTGATCTGCAGAGTGCCCTGCATGTAATTATGTGCTGCAGGTGGGGAAAGAGGGACTCTTTTGTGATGGATATGTGCGGGAATTTCACAGGGTAGGGTTTGGTGAGCACCCTTAGGAAACCTTTAAGGTGATAGGTTAGATCTGAGGCCTGCCTTCTGGGTTGTGTGGCCTGTTGGCAGGATAAGGCTCACCTTTGGGGCTAACCTGTAACACCCACTTAGAGTTGTGTGGCCCTGAGGAGGGCTGGAGCAGGAAGGCCTCCCTAACCACCCTGTGGGGATGGGGCCCGGAGAAGGGGATTGGGCTCGGGCTGCCCCGATTGGGTAAGAGTTTAGTCCCGCACTTTCTCGGCAGATCATTTATTATACAATCAAGTATTAATTGGCTTTATTTAAATAAACATGGCCCTTGATTTACCCACCTTTCATCTTGTCTTGCTTCTTCATTTCCTGGATATGGGCTGCAATATGTGGTTTACTATAAAGATTTGAAGAAGTGCAGAGTTTTCTTATTTGTGCAGATGGATAACTAGTCCATTTTCAGATGCTTTTTGTTACATTATTTAAATTTCATAAACAATTGATAAACAGTATTGCTTGTGGGGAAAATCCACTAAAAGTGGACATTCAAAATAATTTCCAGAGCTTGGAAAAGTTACTTTTTTAAACTACAACTCCCATCAGCCCCAGCTAGCATGGCCACTGGAGTGGGCTGATGGGAGTTGTAGTCCAAAAAAGTAACTTTTCCAAGCTCTGATAATTTCTATAGTGTTTTTAGTTTTATGATTGTTCATTTATTTGATTTCACAATAATCACATGAAGCAAGATGTTCTTACTAGGCCTCCTGTTCGGTTAATTTAACTACCCTGGCTCTTTGGTCTATAAATAATTATTCCAAATTTCTAATGACAGAACCGAGAGCTACATTTTCACTCTGTGTGCTTGGAACATCATATACATCAAGGTACACTCGCCCCACATTTTCATACTAAAGATAGCGTAATGCAATTAAGTGAACCAATGATTACATAATGTGATTGCATCTGTAAGATCCCTTGAAGCAGTAACTTTTGATGGTATAGCACTGAATAAGTATACAAGTTTCATACAAGATTGCATAAGGAAAACCCATGTATAATTAAAAAGGGTGTTTTCTGTGCTTACATACTCATGCCGTAATTGCCCATTTAATTTTATCAGAAACCTTAATGTGAGATCTTCTGATAACCCAGTTACTTGCAAAGGGAGAAAGGGTGTGGTATTCAATTCCACAAGATTTCACAATACATCTTAATTTGCTTTGTATGGCAATTGCCATGTTAATATCCTCTGCTTTAGTAGTGGACTCTCCTGCTCATTTTTCAACATACATCCCATGAGAATACATCTTCTTGCCTGCTACATATAGATGACTATGTTCTGGAACCAGTTAAAACCTAAAGGCTTACAGCTGAAACTGTATTTTTACTGTGGTTTTTTGTGTGTGTAATAAAACAGCCTGCTTTCATAGCATAATCAACAAACCACATACCCTGGAATATATGCCTGAATCCTCATTGCCTAATGGTAGGGCTAGATACACAACAATCCAGTTTACTCAAATGAGAAGTGAAAAGTATCATGAAGGAAGAGGCCACACAGAGGATCTAACAAGAACTTTACTATAACTATTATATACAGAGAACAAGGCCCACAGCATGGTGCTGCTTGTAAGGCAGGCCTGGAACTGAAACTGCCACAGCCTGGGGCTGACTCAGCAGTTCCTGGTATGGCAAGCCTGGAGGGCCAATACACTACACCCCTTCCCCCTAGATCTCATAGTCCTGAAGATACTTGGGACGAGCCTTGGTGCAGGTCGATCGATGACAATTTTGCATTGAAGTTGATAGTGCATCCCCTAGTTCCCCATTTGGCTCTGGTTGATGCTGGTCCACTTCAGGGTCCAGGCGCAACTGCTCTTGTTCAGCATCAGGAGCAGCCACTGGCTCATTTTCTCTTTCCACTTGAGTATTTCTAGCATCCTCAGAGAGGACTGATGGAGGTGGGCTTCGTCCTCTCATACGGTCCACATGTCAACGTAATACATGGCCGTCTGGTGTTTGAGCCTTGTAGGACAATGGGCCTGTGGCTTGGGTCACAGTAGCAGAAATCCACATTTCACCAGCACCGTAGTTCCTGACATACACAGGGTTACCTGGGGTGAACACCCATGCAGGAACTGCAATGGATGCCCTTGGTCAGTCCTCGGTCAAGTCAGGATGCAACCGATCAAGCAGAGTCGTTAGTTGTCTGTTCATTAATAGCTTGGCTGGGCTCCTTCCAGTTGTGGCACAAGGTGTGCTGTGTTGTGTCAGGAGAAAACTTGCAAGGCGTCAGTCCCAGTCACCTTCTACAATCCATTTCAATGCATCTTTTGTTGTCCTGACCATTCTCTCGACCTGGCCATTGGTTGCTGGATGAAAAGGGGCAGAAGTGACATGCCGAATCAGTCCATTATCCAGGAATGTGCAGAATTCTGCAGATGTGAACTGGGGCCCATTGTCTGAGACAATAGTGTTTGGCAACCCATGTGTTGTGAAAAGCCTGCGTAAAGTCTTGATAACAATATGAGATGTCTTTGACGATACCAGAACTACTTCTAACCATTTAGAGTATGAATCAACAACAATCAAGAAAGTTTGTCCCTGGAGGGGGCCTGCAAAGTCGATGAAGCAGTGACCATGGTGTTTTTGTCAATTCCCATGGGTGCACTGGGGCATGTGGTGGAGCTGGTCTTGAAACCTGACACTTCTCACATCTCTTGATGCATTCTTCAATCTTGCTGTCCATCTTGGGCCACCATACATAGCTGCACCTCAGAGCCTTCATTCACACTATACCAGGGTGACCAACATGTAGGGCCTCCAACACCCGATGTCTCAACACAGTAGGAATGACAACTCTATTTCCTCCAGGAGGCATCCCTTGTGCACTGATAGTTCATGTTGTTTGGATACAAATGGTCCAAATGTCTCCTCAAGCTTCCCCAATGGCCATCCCCTCCACACCCAGTTGAGAACACAGCCAAGAACTGGGTCCTTGGATGACGCAGGGGCAAGATTCCCAGCATGGAGGGGTGGTTCTGGTAACGACTCTAACAACAGCACATCCAACAGAGGAGTTTCATCAATCCCAGCAGAAGGGAGAGGAAGGCAGCTCAAAGCATCAGTATGGGCAATGCTCCTGCCAGGCCTATGTTGCAATGTGTAATCGTACACGTTCAGGAAAATTGCCCACTGCAACATGCATGGAGATAATATTTGTGGCGTCTGCTGGTTAGGGGCAAACAATCCCAATAATGGCTTGTGGTCAGTAGCAATAGTGAATGGTCGACCATAGACATAGTCATGGAATTTTTTTATGCTAGCCACAATAGCCAGGGCCTCCTTATCAATTTGGGCATAATTCCATTCTGTTGAAGACATTGTTCTGGAGTAGAAAGCGATAGGCGCCTCACAAGAGTCCTCAAGTTGATGGCTCAGGACAGCTCCAATACCATATGGAGATGCATCACACTTGAAAATCAAGGGCTTCCATTCATCATAGTGCACCAAGACACTGTCAGACGATAACAGGTGTTTTACATCATGGAAAGCCTTATCATGCCAGGCTGTCCACTGCTATGCAGCATGCTCGTCAAGAAGGCGATGCAATGGTTCTGCCACTGTAGCCTTATGTTTCAAGAAGGTGTGATAGAAATTCAAGAATCCCAAGAAGGCTTGGAGTTCCTGTTTATTACGGGGCACTGGAGCTTCATGAATTGCTTTACATTTTTCTGCGGTAGGCTGAATGCCAGTGGCATCAATACTGTAGCCAAGGAATTCAATCTGGGAAAACTCAAATACACATTTCTCATTCTTGACCCGGAGACCAGCCACAGCAAAACGGTGCAGTACATCCTGCACCCGTGAAGCAAGTTCAGCAATGGAGTTGCCGGCAACCAAAATATCAAAATATGGTATGGCACCTGGTACTCCTTTGAGAATGTCCTCCATGAAGCTCTGAAAAATTCCAGGGGCTACAGAAACACCAGACTGGAGTCATCTTACTCTGAATGCTCCACGATGAGTGGTGATAGTCTGAGCATTAGCAGTAGCATCATCCACAGGCAGTTGCTGATAGGCCTGGGCCAGGTCAAACGTCGCAAAAACTTTTCCTTGTGAAAGTGATGCCAAAAGATGACTCATCACTGGGATTGGATATGGATGCTGATGCAGGGCTTTATTGATAGTGCACTTGTAGTAATCACAAATGCAGATGTTGCCATTGGCCTTCAATGGGGTGCCAATGGGTGTCTCCCATGTAGGGTGTGTCACTGGCTCCAAGATACCTTGCTCTATGAGGTGATCAAGTTCATCATCAAACTCATCAAAGACAGGGTTTAATACGGATGGGGGCCACAATAGGATCCAAGAACAACAAAATAGGAGGCCCCTTATATTTCCCAAGACCTTTATCAAAAACAGCTTTGAAATCATTTAGGATGCTATCCCATAATGAATCACCAATCTGGTGGACCCCCATGAGAGCAATGTCCAATGGCTCAAACCAGTCTAAGCCAAGGAGACTGGTGCGATGCCCTTGAGCAACTAATAACTGTAAAATTCCATAGAAAGTTTGGTAATGCACTTCAACTTCACAGACGCCCTTTACTGGAACCTGATTTTCCTGGTAATCAGTACGTTTGGAGTGGAAAGGGACAATTTGTGGGGCCCCACAAGGAAATATTTGCTGGTAGGTTTTGTTAGAATAAGCAAACTTGCATGTTCCCTCTAAGGGATATTTGGGAAATTTCCCATGTACCTGTTTACCAGTGATGTAACTTCCTAAAGGGTGGGGTTACCTGGCTTTCTCTTCCTCCTCCTTTGTCTGGTAGTTTTGCATATTCTCCATTAAGCTTGAGGAGAGAGAAGCATGCACATACTTCTCTTCCAAGATGACCATTGCCAAAGACTAATGGACTCCTAATCTTTCCATCTAAGCTAAAGCCTATGTTTCCTGAACACATGAAAGGTCGTGAGTAAACATTATCTTTTTACCTAAGAAGATTGTGTCTGCTGTTATTTGTGTCTGAGGGAAACGTGGGCTGGTTTATTCTCACCCTACTGCTTGTGTTTATATCTCTGCTAAGAAATAGGACCACGAAATTGTTCCACTATGACCACAAGGGACAACCTCAAATGGAATAATATATGGAAGAAATGCTGGTGAAGTTGGATCCTAGTGGTTACTACCAATGGCAAATGGGTACTGGTCTGGTACAAACAGACAAATTGCTGAAGAGGCTGTTCATAATTTATACTGTTTGATATAGAAGATAATTTAACAGCACTCACATCCAACAGAAATATTCCTCAGCTCCCAAAAGGGTCTCTAAAGAGAAGGGTCTTATAGCTGCTAATAATGGTGTCTTCTAATGGTTCACAGGGTTCTGTTTACTCTTCATTGGGATTGGAAGGGTAGTCTACAGTCCCAGGACAGTCAGCAAAGAATCCCTGCTTCTTATTGAGAAAAGTGGGTATATATAGAGGCAAACTGTCAGGTATGTCAGCCCCAGCCTTTAGAGTGAAAATCAATCCCTTCAGTTGGGCAAAGAAGCTAATTGGTGGCCAGTGCAGTAACTACAACAAGAGTGAGGACGCTCCAGCCTCCGGACCAATCACAGGTGATGTCAGCTGATAGGCGGGACTTTCTAGTAAAGCCTGCCCCATGCTGATCCCTTCAACTACCGAAAAGGATCAGCCGAGGGTGGGCTTTAAAAAAAACTGGTCTGCTTACTTTTGCTGTGTGTGCAGCAAGAGCAAGCAGACCCAGTTTTTTCCTCCATTGCTGCATAATGGAGCACTGCATCACTTTTGCCTTAACTACTGTCCAGTTCAAGGAACATCACTATATTGGCAATGACTAAGAAGTCATCACGGGTTCTTCCTTATACAAATATGATTGCTCCTTAAAGATGCTTTAAAATAGGAATGGGATACCAGTATCACTCTGAGCTACTGGTGATGCTGGCAATCGGTTGATGGGAGTTGTTGTCCAGTGACACTGGAAGGCCACAGATTCCCCACTCTGCTTTTGAACTTTGGAATCTTCCAGGGCATTTCCTAGCCTGTGGGTCATGACCACAAGTGGGTCACAAAATCTGTGCAAGTGGGTCGCAGGCTTTATAAGTAAAACCAAAATAATTATAGCTTGTAATCCTTAATTGGCATGACAGATACCTCTCACAACTTTTTGTTTTGTTGGCGTATTATAACGCTGTGTTGACTTGACACTTGTAACCAAACGTCAGAAAGGCTCAAGTCTTACATTTTGGGAATCATTTTCTGGCAGCAGAGAAGACCTAAGGTCCAAAATGCATGGGACAATAAATTGAAGCATCACCATACCAAGGAAATTTGGACTTCTGTGGCCGTACCAAAAAGGTTGGGAACCACTGCTCTAGGGTATTTGTATTGCAAACCCAGCAGACACCTCTACACCAAACCTCTAGCCTACCAGTTTCCTGCCTTTCCTCTAATCCATTCCTGTGCCATCCCACCTAGATCTTTCATCCTGTCAGCTTCCAGTAACAAGTATACTGATTCTCATAAATAGACTTCTATGGAATGGAAAAAATGGTTGATACCATTGATTATCTCTTGACATAGTATATATCCGTGCAATGTATTGCAAATGTACAATTACCCTTTCTTCTACTGCTAGTGACTAATATTCCATTGGGTGAGAAGAGAGGAGACATTATCCATTTAAATCAGTAGAACATGTCATGTCTCTTCATATGTCTGTCATTTCTTCTGCATAATTTTCAAGTAGGTCAGTCTTCTAATGATGTGGCAGAATTGCATGGTTTTTGTAGGTATTTTCAGTGCTTTAGACGTATCAGGTTTGCATTTGATAAAAAGTAGGTTATAACCGCTCTGGGATTGTAGGAATCCACCTAGGTTCCATTCCAATTAATTTTCAAAAGCTGTTAGTGTTAGATAACTGGCTTGTTAATTCTTGTTCTGTCTCCAGCCAATTCATTCTTCTTCTTGGTTTCAACAATACCCCACATACTAGGGCAGATTCTCATTCAATTTTAAGCATTTTTGAGTCTGTGGCTTTCACCATTTTCAAGCTCTGTGCAAAATCAAGCTCCAATCTTCTCTACCCATTTCTGTCTCACTTTTCTGGTGCCTATGCCTTGAGCAGCCTATGACAATTTAAAATCACAAGTTAAAATCACAATATTATATAAAAACAATACATTTAGTTAAAATGCAATAAAATACATCAGAGGTAAAGAACACAGAGAAAAAGAGCCATAGTTAAATACAGGAATAACAATGCCTTTAACAGCCAGCTAAAGATAGCCAGAATGAGCCATCTGTGCTTCATGGGACCAGGTGTTCTACAAAGTTGGTGCAGCCACTGAAAAGGCTGTATCTCTTGTCACTCACAGCCATGCCTTCACCCTAGAGAAGGGTCTCTCTTTCAAATCTTAGGGAGTGGGCAGGTTGGTATGGGGGGGAGGCAATGTCTCAGATATCCTGGACCCAAGCCATTTAGGGCTTTGCACCTATTAAGATGAAAAAGTGCCTATATTTATGAACAAAAGTCCCTATAGCAAAGTACAATTGACAAATGAATCAATGGAAGACTTCATGGATATTCATCTATGCCCATCTCAGCTTGGCCTAATTCTTACAATTAAAGTACCCACAATTAAACTGCATGAACTTAATTAATCATTTGTGTTCACCTACGCAATGACAATGTCTTCTTCCAAATACATATTGTACCTTATCTTGTTTTATTGGGATATAAGAATGTTAGGAATTATAAGTTTACACTTTATTACACCATTTCCACCATGGAACAGAAACACAGAAACTGAACACTGCTTGTTTACTAAATGAGCTTTGGTCTTTTATCTTAGCGGAACCAGCATAAAATCAGAGCTTGGAAGTAACTCGTTAGAAATAATGAGTTACTTGTAATTTATTACTTTTTTGAGTAATGAGTGGGTAACTTCGTTACATTTTGCTTGTAACAGAACGAGTGGTAATTTCATTACTTTTCAGTTGCAACTGTAACGTTTCCGCATTACACCAGCTAGACTGGTGAGGACTAGAGAGAGGGCTTTTTCAATTGTGGCCCCCACTTTGTGGAATTTCCTCCCAAATGATCTCCGCCATGCCCCCTCTATGATGAGCTTCCGCCGGGCCTTGAAGACCTGGCTCTTCAGGCAGGCTTTTGGGGTGGGTTAGGTTTTATTATTATTGTTGAGATTTTTAATATTTTAATGTATTTGTATGTTTTTATTTTGTACGTCGCCCAGTGGACAGCCAGCCAGATGGGCGACTAATAAATTTAATAAATAAATAAATAAATACTTTTGGATGTTACTTAAGGGGGAAAACAGGGGAAGTCTTCTGCTGTTATGATTGGTGGACGAAAGACGTGCCTCACACTGGGCTTCTGTGCAGCGTCACTCTTCCCTCATGCTCTGTGTTAAGAGGCCATGAGGGAGGAGGTGGAGAGCCAGATGGTGTGGCTTGGAGAGAGAGAGAAAAAAATTGTGGACGGTGGTGAAGAAAGGAGTGGAGGGAGAGCCTGAGGGCAAGGATGAAGGAGGAGGAGGTAGCAGCAGAATGGAGGTGAGGAGCTCTGTGTGTATGTGTGTGTGTGTGTGTGTGTGTTAGGGTTACTAGACCTTTCCGGCTTTCAGGGGTGATCTCCAGACTCACTCCAGATATCACTCACCCTCCCCTCGCCACCTGCCTGCTAGCACACTGGCCCTACCACCTCCCTCTCGCTCAGTCCCTCACTCACAATTCCTCTTCTTCTTCTGCCTCCAGCTGGCTTCCTCCCTTGTCTCCATTGCCTCTGTTTCCATCTGCCGCCCCTTCTGTCCTGTCTCTGTCTCTGTCCTGGCCCTTTGGCAGTGCGTGGCTGACTAGGTCTGTTTCCTTTCTGCCACCCTGTCCCCTCAGTTTACTACTGTCTGCTTGAGAGCCTCCCTTCTGCTGCCTCCTCCTCCTCCTCCTCCTCTTCTTCTTCTGCGGCCTCGCCTCTCCCCGCCCACACAGTGGACCAGAGACAACATGCTAGCCGCTCTCCCTCTTCGCCTGGTCTGCGCTGTCTGCTCTTAGAGCCTCTTGCACTCCCGCTTATTCTGCTCAAGAGACTAGGTGGCAGTAGCCACAGCAGCTGGAGAGCAGCTGGCTCAGCCGCTGTCTTTATCACTGGGCAGGCAAACTCCCCTCCTGTTCCCTAACTCCACAAGCAGAAGACACACACCGCACGGTGAGCTCTTGCCTGCCTGTCCGCCCGCCTCATAAATGTGTTGCTTCATAAATGTGTGTGTTTTGCTTCACATTGTGTCATCCGTTCGCCATGAACCCCCCCGCACGCGGGCCCGCCCAGCCGCACATCCTCATCTCTCTCTCTCTCTCTCTCTCTCTCTCTCTCTCTCTCTCTCTGTATGAGCCCTTAATAATCCAAATAGAATAGAATAGAATAGAATAGAATAGAATAGGATAGATAGATAGATAGATAGATAGATAGATAGATAGATAGATAGATAGATAGATAGATAGATAGATAGATAGATAGATAGATAATTTAACAAAATAGAATAGGCATGTGTCATTTTGAAAGATTCCAAATCCAGATACTAAAGAGACAATCAATAGCGCAGTTCCACAGTATTCCCTTATTTTTGAAGTTTCCCACTAATCAATCCTTCCAGCCTCCATCACCTCAGTACCTGGTTTCAATCCTGTTTCTTTAAGAGTTTTGCTGTGCACAAAATTGGCAAAACAAGCACTATGAAAAAAGTGGTAATTGAAGCTCATATTTTTGATGCACCACTTACTTGCCCAGCTAAATAAATCCAGAGTGTTTATTCTGTGCCCAAGCAAGAAAGGGGCATTCACCTCTTTCTGCTAGGTGGATATTAATATGTAACAAAATTATAGCTGTTGCAGCCCCAGATCTAATTGTTATGGATCATTTTCAGCAGAACCGGCAAGCCAGCTGCTGGGAAGACAGGTTTTAGTGAATGCCTTGTCACACCAACACACCCCACTAGAATAATCTGAAAGGAAACAGAAATGTTTAATACCACTACCTGCAATTATTAATTCTATGATAAAAAGGAAGTAGACATATTGCATACCCTAAGGTAAGAAAATATTTTCATTTTCTTTTGCCCAGACAAATATGAAGGAAATGTATGTTTCTGATAGATCTCAGTTTGTAATTAACTTGGGAAAATGCATGTGTGTCTCTCTGTGTGTGCATGCACGCATGCATGTACACACTTCTGTATGTTACAGATCTGTGTTTTGGGGAGGATCATACTTTTCAGAGTTGAGAAAAATGTAGGAGAACAAAACTGGGAAGTCAATAAGGAATTACATAAATACAGTAGAAGGAGCCAATTACATCCTTTATGAAGCCTTTTTTTAAACATTGGAATCTCCCTGTGGGATCCTTGAAAGTCGACAACACCTGCTTTTCAAACAGACTTCTACAAGAATGACCCCCAACAGAGCGCAGATTCATTGGTGATCACTAGTGGCCGAGTAAGATTGTCTTCCAATATAATGTCTTTAACAGTGGGTCCGTAAGTGACTGTGGAGGCCAATTCTGGATCCACACAGCCTCCCACAGTGAGGACATAGGTTTCCAGGTGGAAGATGGTTGCGATGAGGATTTGTTTGACATGCCTTCCGCTTAGCTTGTCTTGTTTGCCCTGTATTCGTGCTTCTTCAAAGTCCATAGCACCTTTGATAATAGCCAACCTCCACTTGGGACGTTCATGGGCCAAGACTTCCCAGTTCTCGATGTTCGTGTTACATTTTTTAAGATTCACTTTAAGAACATCTTTAAACCTCTTTTGTTGTCCACCGGATTAGCAGACTAGTGGTATACACCTCAAGTGACTGGAGGCATTCAGCCGACTTCACCAAAAGCTGCCTGCACTAATATACCTCCTGATGAGGCTTGTTCCTATTAGTAAATGGCAACAAAGAAGCAGCCATGAACAATTCATGCTTATGTTGTAAGTAACCCTCCTCAGCCTACACTCCCCCCCCCGGACTACAAGCCCATCAACTCCTGTGAGAAAAGTTGTTCACAGAACATAATTTCCCAGTGAAAAGTAGTTGTTCTCCATCTGATACCTACTTCTTCCAGTTAGATAATTTTAGACTCTAAACTTCATGGTATTTACTGAAGAATTTTTGGATGATACTTCCACTGGTTTCAAAATATAATAAGTTATCCTTGCTTTATTTGGGGACCTTCCTGCTCATTCTGCTGAGTGGAGCCATGGACCTTGCCCCAGAAATCTGCCGCTGACAAGACCACTTAGTCCCCTTTCTTCAGGCTGGATCTTTTTTGGCCATACAGGGAAGGGTAGCAACAGAAGATGGCTGGGTGGGTGCAAGCTGCATTGAGAGTGGGCTGTGCAGATGACACCAAACTGGGTAGGGCAGCCAATACCTTAGAAGATAGAAACAAGATTCAGGATGATCTGGACAGGATAGAGAATTGGCTCAAAACTAACAAAATGAATTTAAAGTTCTGCGGTTAGGCAGGAAAAACTAGATGGACAAATACAGGATGAGTTTTACAGCAGTACATGTGAAAAAGGATTGAGAGGTTTAATAGACTACAAGCTAAACATGAATCAGCAATGCAACACAGTGGCTAAAAAGGCTAATGAAATTCTAGGTTGCATCAACATAATAATAATATCCAGATCACAAGAAGTAACGGTACCAACCTATTCTCACCTGGAGTACTTTGTCCAGTTCTGAGTGCCACAGTTTAAGAAGATAATGAGAGCCAGTGTGGTGTATTGGTTAGATTGTGGGACTACAACCTGGGAGACCAGGGTTCGAATCCCCACACAGCCATGAAGCTCACTGGGTGACCTTGGGCCAGTCACTGCCTCTCAGCCTCAGAGGAAGGCAATGGTAAACCCCCTCTGAACACCGCTTACCATGAAAACCCTATTCATAGGGTCTCCATAAGTCGAGATCGACTTGGAGGCAGTCCATTTCCATTTTCCAAATCATGGGTAACCAATGTGGTGCCCTCTAGATGTTGTTGACTACAGCTCCCATCAGCCCCAGCCAGCATGACCAATGCTCAATGATGATGGGAGATGTCATATAAATCACCTGGAAGGCATCATGTTGGCTGTCCCTGGTCTAAATAATGTATTCATGCTACATAGGATGATGAACAATGCATTTGATTTTTAAAAGATGTATGGATCACACAGTGAAGCTGAATGTTGCAGGTGGAAGCTGAATGCATATAGACCACGGACGATGCACAGAAAGCAGCGCATCCCTCTCCATCTCTAGGCTCGAGTTTTGTAGAGAAGGGAATGGATGAGGATCCTTCTGTGCAACACCTCTTTTAAAAAAGCAGGGGCCCCTTTAAAGGAGGCAATGATCAGATGGGTTTGTGGTATGCTTCTCCCCTCTCTTGGCAAATGATAGCTTTTGTGCCAAAAATTCACTTTCATAAAAACTTGGCGCAGCACTCACTACTATTCTATAAGCCCTTTCTTAACCTCAATATAAAGTATAAGGGTTAATAATGTACCTTGTTCTAGACACAAGCTTATAGAATAGAATGTTATGATGTATATGAGAACAAAATGAGTACAATGAGTTTAAAAAAATGGACGGTGGTGGTGAAGAATGGAGTGGAGAGAAAAAGGAGCCAGAGGGCAAGAACATGGATAAAGGAGGAGGATGAGGCAGCAGCAGCAGCAGAATGGAGATAAAGAACTGTGGAGGTGAAAGATGACAGTGTGTGTGTGTGTGTGTGAGAGAGAGAGAGAGAGAGAGAGAGAATACTGTGGTTGCACTTGGCACACAAAGTGGCTTCCCCCACCCTCTCTGGCTACTGTACTGCGTTTGCAGTATTTTAACTTTTTGCATCTCAGGGGAAAATGTTTGCTTGAGTGAGTGTCCCTTAATTGGTGGTAGGGCAGGGTCTGGGAGCTGGTTAAGTGAGAGAGATTATGCTTGCTGGCTGAGGGGGGGGGTTGCACTTGATTTGACATGCAAAGATCTGAGTAGTGGCCTTTGCTTCCCTCCCCACCTCCCTTACCAGCGGAGAGACCACCATTGCTATCTTACAGATAAAAAGAATTATTCTACTACTTCTGGATGTGTGTGTTTATTTTTAATGTTGTTTCAGGCTACTTAGATGTGCAGCAGCCAAGGCCAGCACCTTGTAGGTGTTTTTTTAAAAGAGTAACTGAAATGTAATTGTAGTGATTACTTTTGAGAAAAAGTAATTATAATGGTAATTACTACTTTTATTAGGCCACATAATTGTAACTGTAATTTTTTACTTTTAAAAAGTAATCTTCCAAGCTCTACATAAAATGCATAGGAAAGAAATCCCAAAGCCCCAAATCAGGCCAATCCCATATAGGACGTACAAGACACATTTCTTTACAAACAATTCATGGTGGGATGCAGAGGGAAAGTCTTTTGTCTTGGTAATAAAATGTTCATGTATTATGTGCCTGTGATATGAAGCATTCCCACTGAAAGCAGCTATCTCTGACCTATCAACAAGAAAGTCTTCCCCTGAAGGAGCTTTCTGATATTTGTGTGTATGTGTATGTGCTTGCCTGTTTCCAGAGCTATAAATTATTTAAGCTAAACCATTTCTAAAGGAGATGAAGGGATGTACCATGTAATGGAATAAAGCACTACTGTAGCCTTCTGAACCATCTTGCAGCATTTTATATTTAAACATTTGGAGATAATGGATAATAGTAAGAACCAGAACTGAGAAGCAGATAATAGTAACCAAGTAAAAACAAGCTTAGTAAATGAAACCTTTAGCACTCCTGTTCTTAAACATTGATGACAGTAACTAGCTACTAGCACCAATATAAGGTTACCTCAACACCAGTGTGAGAGAGCTCATCGTAAGTTCTTGTGCTCAGTCAGTCACAGTAAATTTTAGGATTCTACATCTTTTTTGCATATGTTCCTAATACACTTTCAAAATAATTATGACTCCAGTTCTACACATTTAAATTCTACCTGCTTGGACATAAGCTCCATTCAATTAAGTGGTTTTCTTAAGTAAGTAGAGATGCTGGCAAAGTTTTTTGGGGATCTGGAAAATTGCTTTACACTTCCTTGAATTCTTCTCCAAGCAGAGAATGCCTAGCTTCCCTAAGCTCTCCACAGCCCCCACTCCCCAAAGCAAACCTTCCCTTTGTTGACCTGGCCAGCAGGAACCAGAGCTTGGAAGTAACTAGTTACAAGTAATGAATTACTTGTAATTTATTACTGTTTTGAGTAACGAGTGGGTAACTTCATTACATTTTGCTGGTAATAGAACAAGTAGTAATTTCATTACTTTTGAGGAGCAATTGTAATGTTTCCGGGAAAGTCTTCTGCTCCTCTGATTTGTGAATAAAAATCATGTGCTACAAATTGGGCTTCTGTGCAGTGTTGTTCTTCAATAATGCTCTGTGGGTGCTTAGGAGGAGACAAGGGAGGAGGTGGAGAGTGAGACGGGGTGGAGAAAACAATTGTTTAAAAATTGACAGGAGTGGAACGACAAAAGAGCTGGAGGCAATATATATATACAAAAATGTGTGTGTTGGGGTATCATCATTGCTGGGGGTGGGGTGAGGGGATGTGAGATTCTGTTATGCCATTCTGTTAATCTTATGGATAAAAAAAAATTCTACTACCCTCTCTGTGTGTGTACTTATTTTTATTTTATTTTAGGCTACTTAGATGTGCAGCAGCCAAGGCCAGCACCTTGTAGGCAATTAAAAAAAAAGTAACTAAAATGTAATTGTAGCAATTACTTTTGAGAAAAAGTAAAGTAATCATTTACTTTCAGAGCAATTGTAATTGTAACGGTAATTACTACTTTTGGGGGGCCATGTAACTGTAACTGTAATTTATTACTTTTTAAAAGTAATCTTCCAAGCTCTGGCAGGAACAAAAGCAGTGGCAAGTCTTGGAAAGGGGAGGAATAAAATGTTTATTTATTTACATTTCTATCCCTCCTTTTCTCCAAGGAGCTCAAGCCACATAAATCGTCTGCCCCCATTGTATAGTCACCAGAAACCTGTGACGCTGAGAGAGTATGACTGCCCCAAGGTCATCCTGTGAGCTCCATGGCTGACCGGAGAATAGAATCTGGGTTTCCCTGGTCCTAGTCCAATATTCTGACAACTATACAATACTGGCTCTCCCTTTCCTCACTTCCTTTGTCTTCCCCTAGTATGCTGCCATGCTGAATACCAGAAGTAAAGGCATGGCAGTCATTGGGATTGATAGTCTCCCCAAGAGTTATTGAAGTGGCCAGATAAGGAAAGGGAAAAGGAAGGAAGAGGATGTTTGGGGTAGCAGGGACGAGGGATCATTCTCTGAACCTTCAGTTGGCTTGGAAAATGATCCAAGTTTTTCAGTGTTTGTCTTTAAAAAAAAAAGCTCTTGATTTGTTTCTGTGTTAGTCTGAGATGAGCTGGCAAGCGCTTGTCCATCTCTACAAGTAAGCATGTATGGGATTAGTCTAAATTTCAACCAACAAGGAATATAGTGCATGAGACTTTCCACCTATGATTATGATGCTTAACCACCTTTCCTTCAAGGAGCTCAAAGTGGTGTACATGTTTGCTCCTGTCCATTTTATCATCACAACAACACTATGATGTAGGTTAGGCTGAGAGGCAGTGACTGACTCAGGGTCACCCAATGAGCTGAGTAGGGATTTGATTCCTAGACTCCCAGGACATAGTCCAGCACTCTAACCATTGCACTCTAACCATTGCTTTGAAAATCTACAACCCATGTCCAATTTAAAACTAAAAACAAATTGTATTTAGTTTACCCAGGGAAAGGCTTTAATGATACTGTGTTAAATCAATATGTTGAGTTTGGTTTATTGTTATTGTTTTATGTGTCATTGTGCAAACAGTTCTTACACTGAACATACACATTGCTAAATAATTGCATGCCATGTTGCAAAGCTGTGCACAGCAAAATTAGGTCAGGCACACAAAATGTCTTCATTGTAAGAGTGCCTCAGTGGGATGCTACTTAGATGTTACCAGATTTTTAAAATGTGTAGCAGAAAGGATAGATACTCTATAGTGAAGTAATTAACAAAGGTGCACTGAAGCTTGCATAACTAACTGTAGCAGAAAGGGTCAGACAGATGCCTGCAAGCAACAGACAAATAGAATGACAAGCTGTGACAAATAATCCAAACTCTTTCCCCAACACATCAGGTTTTGGAGCCCTAAGGAGGATATGCCAGTGTAATCAATAGTTTCACCTTAATCTCAAAGATTGTGCTAAGAAGCTTTACACTATACTTATTGTCATTCCTTGTTCTGTGTTCCTCATGTTTAGATTTCAGATTTTAAAACCCAAGACTTCCAAATTTGAGTTTGCCTGCAATCTGAATAATGCTAAAATGTTCATAGAACAGGGCAGAATTTGAACTTTGAAATAGGAACGTTTTCACATTTTATTTTGAAGTGTATTATGTCTTTATTTATTAATTAAAATATTTCTATACCACTTTTCATTTACAAAGGAAATACCAAAACATTTCACATACTAAAAACACAATACGCAAAAAAATCAATATGCAGCAGTAGAAACATCCCAGTAACTAAGAGCACCAGGGACCAGTATTAATGGTCAAGGAAAGTCTGGGTAAACAGTATGTGTTCAGTCTCAACAAAGAGAGAATTTTGCTTGGATATAATAATAGGTATGGTTAGAATTGCACTCTAAACAAGAAGAATAGAAATTCAGTTTCTTGAAAGTAAATTTGAATATAGGCTATATACTAACCCATCCATAGCACAAAAATGTAGTTTTTGCCATCTGGAATAATTCATGCTTGTCCTCAACATGCTGCTTTCAATTTAGATTGACTCTAGATCCAATTGTCCAAAAGGGTGTGGGTGGTTACTTGATATATATTTGAAAATACTTCCCTTGATTAGTTTGTCCACCCCTTTTTTTCCCTGCATGAGCCGCAGGTGAATGAACAAGGAAGTAGTTATTGTGATCTTTGTAGCACCCACCCACAACACCACTGGGCAGTTGTGGATATTCTCCCCATTGCCAGGACTGCCTGCATCTGTTTTCACACTGTGGAATAATGCAGAATCAATCTGTAATGAGCTTTTATTTTCAGAATGAAACCAGTTTGTTGTGAAGTATTTTTTTGGGGAAAAAACATACAATAGATCTAGATCGTGTAAGTACATTTTGTACTATGCAGAAAACAACAACTATCCAATCTCCATTGATTCAAGAATAAAATGTTGTGTGTACGCAGCCTAAGAGATTTTGCTTTGGATTTCTGTCTTACAAATTTGTTTCAGCCTCGTTCATAATATTGCAGTGATGTTACATTTCTCTGTACTTCTTTCAACCTAAGAAAGTTCTTTTTGTTGAAACAGGTGGATGGGCCTTACATCATGTGCAGCATCAGACTGATTGTGTTAGGCATTGTCTTCTAGGTTAATTTAGCTAGTATCACAGTAAGCATACCCCTCCCCCGTAGTGGTGTTTAAGGTAATTTTAGACTCTTGACTTCATGGTCTTAAGCTCTCTCCTTCTTTAGATGACAACAATATAAATAACTTCGCCTAGTTCAAAATGGGATAAGCTAGTCATGCTGCATTTGAGAGCCTTCCTGCTCATCCTGGTAAGTAGGGCCCTGGATTTCTGCTCCAAAATCCTCTTCTAATGGGACCACTGCCATCGTGGCTTCCCCCAGTGTGGCTGGTGGCTCCATATTAGTGGGGCAGGGGAATCTGCTCTGGATTTGAAAGTTTGGACTAAAACCCAGAGCATATTCCACTGCCCCACTGACATGGAACCACCAGCCACCACTGCCTTTCCCTGTACCTTGCACTTTTTTCTTTCTGCAACATTTATAAGCTGTCTAAAATGGCTTACAGAATATTGATTTTTTACCATATGTAAAATCACAACACAGTAATAATGCACCCTTAAAAGACAGTTAAAACAGCAGCACCAAGTACAAATTGGTTCCAGCCCTTGGTGTACAGAAATGTTTTAAGTGACAGGAGGAAGCAATCAATGACAGCCTTAGTAGGATTTCTTGGGCAGATCCAAATGATTTTGAATTGTTAAGAGGTGTTCTAGAATTGCCCCCTGCCTCAACTGCTACCTCATAATTGTCTCTAGTTAGGACATGAACTGCCCTCCTGTACGACTGTAGTTCAGTGATGGCAGCCCAGTACTACCTTTGGCTCCTCACCTCACCACACACACTGGAGGTTTTAAAGGGTAAATGAGTCTCTGGGTTGTCGGCACAAGAAGTCTCCATGGAACCATCTGTAATTTTGCTTACCAGTGCTACTTGGCCTGTAGAGAATTGCTGTGAGAAATTCGTTGGAATTGTTCTGCTTTCCAGAATACCTCCAGAACTGTGGCTTATGGAAAGGAAATCTTTCAACAGGAGGTGTTCTCTACTATCTGACATCTCTTTAGCTCAGGAGTGCTGAACCCGTGACCCCCTCAGATGTTATTGAAGTCCAGCTCTCATCAGCCCCAGCCAGTATGGTGGTCAGGGATGATAAGAGCTGTAGACCAATATGTGGCAGGCCACAGATTCCCCATCCGTGACTATCACGGCAGTTTCACTGTAAAAGAGGTGTGCCTATATTAATTATATTGCAAGAAAGCTAGCTAGAGATCAATAGCTTTAAATTCCAGGAGTTTTGTCATCAAGGAAAAAATTAAAATTAAAATATGTCAGCAGTCACCAAGGAAACAGTCCTCAAAGAATATTGACTAACCACTGGGAATTAGAAAACAGATGGAGGTACTAAAACCGTCAATGAAATATTTTTGATGTCAGTGCAAATAAGAGACCAGAATATAGTGATGGAATAAAGGATTTCATTATTGAATGAAAAAGGTATGATAAAGAAAGGCGGCTTAAATGGGAAATGCTCACGGATAAGTCATTTGGGGTGAAAAACTGCAGAAGAAAGCTATTTTGAAAAGAACAGATGTTCTGCCCTAGAAAGCTGGTCAAATGTTGGTCAAATGGTCAAATGTTGGTCAAATGTTGCTGGTCAACTCTGCCCGTCTGTTCCCTGACCTCAACTAAACTGCAGTCTCCAACCCATAGACGTAATAAACCTTAAACAAAACTATGCAGGTAAGAAGCCAGCAGGGGTGTGGGGGCTTTCCAGTGTTTTGCACTGCCTGCAGCATGTACGACTATCTGCCTGTTGGACAGAAGTCGTGGGTGTGCTCTCAGTGCAATGAGCTCCTGGCTCTCCGGGAACGACTTCATTTCCTTGAGGCCAAGGTGGCGGACCTGGAAAAGCTGAGAGAGGCAGAGAGGTGTGTGGAGGAGGCCTTCAGGGACGTTATAGCTGTGTCCCACTCCAACGATGATAGCTCTCCTGCTATCATGGAGAACGATGGTCTCGGGGAAGGACAGCATCCAGCTGAGGAAGAGGGAAACGATCCCTTAGAAGGGACCCATTCCTTGGGGGATGAGCAGCTATCCTCTCGTGCCGAGGATATATCTCCAGGGGGTGGAGGGATCCTTGTAGTGGGTGATTCGATCATTAGGAACATAGACAGTGGGGTGTGTGATGGGCGTGTAGACCGCAAGGTGTTTTGCCTGCCTGGTGCGAAGGTTGCGGATATCGCCCGTCGTTTAGATAGTTTGGTAGACAGTGCTGGGAAGGAGTCAGTGGTCGTGGTGCACGTTGGCACCAACGACATGGGGAAATGCAGCCATGAGGTCCTGGAAGCAAAATTTAGGTTGCTAGGTAGGATGCTGAAAGCCAGGACCTCCAAGGTGGCTTTCTCTGAAATGCTACCGGTTCCACGCGCAGGACCAGCCAGACAGGCCCAGCTTCGCAGTCTCAATGCGTGGATGAGACGATGGTGTCGGGTGGAAGGGTTCAGATTTGTTAGGCACTGGGGAACATTTTGGGACAAGCCGGGCCTGTACAAAAGGGACGGGCTCCACTTGAACCAGAATGGAACCAGACTGCTGGCACTTAAAATTAAAAAGGTAGCAGAGCAGCTTTTAAAATGACTGAGGGGGGAAACCCGACAGGAGCTGAGAAAGGTCCGGTTCGGAATAAACCTCCCCCCTGGGATAAAAACCAAAGAAATGATGAAATTTTAAAAGGGGTAGGCCTAGAAGTAGGCATTGTGAGAGCAGGGGCACAGGATATAAATTCAGAAGAGCAAAATTACCACAGGCCTAACCACAAGTGCCAAAGACACTTGAAGAGAGACACTGCTTACAAGTGCCTGTACGCTAATGCTAGGAGCCTGCGAACCAAGATGGGAGAACTGGAGTGCTTGGTCTTAGAGAAGAGCATTGATATAGTGAGCATAACCGAGACCTGGTGGAATGGAGAAAACCAGTGGGATACGGTTATCCCTGGATATAAACTATATCGGAAGGACAGGGAAGGACGTATTGGTGGCGGAGTCGCTTTATACGTGAAAGAAGGCATTGAATCCAGCAAGCTCGAAACCCCAAAAGAGGCAGACTCCTCCACAGAATCGTTGTGGGTGGTGATACCGTGCCCCAGGAGGGACTTAATACTGGGAACGATCTATCGTCCCCCTGATCAAAATGCTCAGGGAGACCTTGAGATGAGATATGAAATTGAGGAAGCATCCAAACTAGGAAATGTGGTAGTAATGGGTGACTTCAACTACCCGGACATAGACTGGCTGCATATGTGTTCCAGTCATGACAAAGAAGCAAAGTTTCTAGATATTCTAAATGACTATTCCCTAGATCAGTTGGTCATGGAACCGACCAGAGGGACGGCAACCCTGGACTTAATCCTCAGTGGGGACCGGGACCTGGTGCGAGATGTAAGTGTTGTTGAACCGATTGGGAGCAGTGACCACAGTGCTATTAAATTAAACATACATGTAACTAGCCAATTGCCAAGAAAATCCAACACGGTCACATTTGACTTCAAAAGAGGAAACTTCACAAAAATGAGGGGATTGGTAAAAAGAAAGCTGAAAAACAAAGTCCAGAGGGTCACATCACTCGAAAATGCTTGGAAGTTGTTTAAAAACACTATATTAGAAGCTCAACTGGAGTGCATACCGCAGATCAGAAAAGGTACCGCCAGGGCCAAGAAGATGCCAGCATGGTTAACAAGCAAAGTCAAGGAAGCTCTTAGAGGCAAAAAGTCTTCCTTCAGAAAATGGAAGTCTTGTCCAAATGAAGAAAATAAAAAAGAACACAAACTCTGGCAAAAGAAATGCAAGAAGACAATAAGGGATGCTAAAAAAGAATTTGAGGAGCACATTGCTAAGAACATAAAAACCAACAACAAAAAATTATATAAATACTTTCAAAGCAGGAGACCATCTAGGGAGACAATTGGACCCTTGGATGATAAGGGAGTCAAAGGTGTACTAAAGAACGATAAGGAGATTGCAGAGAAGCTAAATGAATTCTTTGCATCTGTCTTCACAGTGGAAGATATAGGGCAGATCCCTGAACCTGAACTAACATTTGCAGGAAGGGATTCTGAGGAACTAAGACAAATAGTGGTAACGAGAGAGGAAGTTCTAAGCTTAATGGACAATATAAAACCTGACAAATCACCGGGCCCGGATGGCATCCACCCGAGAGTTCTCAAAGAACTCAAAGGTGAAATTGCTGATCTGCTAACTAAAATATGTAACTTGTCCCTCGGGTCCTCCTCCGTGCCTGAGGACTGGAAAGTGGCAAATGTAACACCAATCTTCAAAAAGGGATCCAGAGGGGATCCCGGAAATTACAGGCCAGTTAGCTTAACTTCTGTCCCTGGAAAACTGGTAGAAAGTATTATTAAAGCTAGATTAACTAAGCAAATAGAAGAACAAGCCTTGCTGAAGCAGAGCCAGCATGGCTTCTGCAAGGGAAAGTCCTGTCTCAGTAACCTATTAGAATTCTTGGAGAGTGTCAACAAGCATATAGATAGAGGTGATCCAGTGGACATAGTGTACTTAGACTTTCAAAAAGCGTTTGACAAGGTACCTCACCAAAGGCTTCTGAGGAAGCTTAGCAGTCATGGAATAAGAGGAGAGGTCCTCTTGTGGATAAGGAATTGGTTAAGAAGCAGAAAGCAGAGAGTAGGAATCAACGGACAGTTCTCCCAATGGAGGGCTGTAGAAAGTGGAGTCCCTCAAGGATCGGTATTGGGACCTGTACTTTTCAACTTCTTCATTAATGACCTAGAATTAGGAGTGAGCAGTGAAGTGGCCAAGTTTGCTGACGACACTAAATTGTTCAGGGTTGTTAAAACAAAAAGGGATTGCGAAGAGCTCCAAAAAGACCTCTCCAAACTGAGTGAATGGGTGGAAAAATGGCAAATGCAATTCAATATAAACAAGTTTAAAATTATGCATATTGGAGGAAAAAATCTTAATTTCACATATACGCTCATGGGGTCTGAACTGGCGGTGACCCACCAGGAGAGAGACCTCGGGGTTGTAGTGGACAGCACGATGAAAATGTCGACCCAGTGTGCGGCAGCTGTGAAAAAGGCAAATTCCATGCTAGCGATAATTAGGAAAGGTATTGAAAATAAAACAGCCGATATCATAATGCTGTTGTATAAATCTATGGTGCGGCCGCATTTGGAATACTGTGTACAGTTCTGGTCGCCTCATCTCAAAAAGGATATTATAGAGTTGGAAAAGGTTCAGAAGAGGGCAACCAGAATGATCAAGGGGATGGAGTGACTCCCTTACGAGGAAAGGTTGCAGCATTTGGGGCTTTTTAGTTTAGAGAAAAGGCAGGTCAGAGGAGACATGATAGAAGTGTATAAAATTATGCATGGCATTGAGAAAGTGGATAGAGAAAAGTTCTTCTCCCTATCTCATAATACTAGAACTCGTGGACATTCAAAGAAGCTGAATGTTGGAAGATTCAGGACAGACAAAAGGAAGTACTTCTTTACTCAGCGTATAGTTAAACTATGGAATTTGCTCCCACAAGATGCAGTAATGGCCACCAGCTTGGATGGCTTTAAAAGAAGATTAGACAAATTCATGGAGGACAGGGCTATCAATGGCTACTAGCCGTGATGGCTGTGCTCTGCCACCCTAGTCAGAGGCAGCATGCTTCTGAAAACCAGTTGCCGGAAGCCTCAGGAGGGGAGAGTGTTCTTGCACTTGGGTCCTGCTTGCGGGCTTCCCCCAGGCACCTGGTTGGCCACTGTGAGAACAGGATGCTGGACTAGATGGGCCACTGGCCTGATCCAGCAGGCTCTTCTTATGTTCTTATGTTCTCTTCTTATGTTCTTATGTGGTTTTGATAGAAAAGACAGACCATTTTCCCCAATGTGCTCTAAATTGAAGCCTCTTCATTTCAATAAAATAATTGAATAAATATTGAACAATTATTACTGTGTTTCTTCTTCTTAGGTATCAGTTCAGCAAATCACTGAATCCATTTCCCTTCAGCCATGCAGTTTATACAAAGTCCATATACAAAGATGTCAAGAGAACACTGCACATGAACATACATGGGTCCATTCAACTCATATGCAGCAGTACATCCAATTTGTACTCCACATTTTTAATAGTTCAATCCACAAGTTGACTTTTAAATGTGCCATATGTACAGTCATTCACACAAATCTGTATAGGTGTACATATTCCTTGCATATGTGTACAGCATAACATGTAAACAGCATTCAGCCACATGGCTGAGGTTATGCTGAAAGCTTCTGATTTGTAGATTGCCTACCAATATGGTGCCTCTTGTAGCCAAACTACATACGGCTTGTCTCTTGTTTTCCTTTAATTACAGGTATTGGGGCTATTAGCAAAATCACAGTACATGGGGGGAGATGTTTCTCAATTTCCTTCCCAGACATAACTGCTTTGAAAATCATTCCCCACTTGTTCAGCTATGGGGCTTTGGGGCAAAACCCCGTTCCGCGCCCACTTACCGGGTGAAGGGGCGTGTTTGCGGCCGCTGCCGAAGCCGGGCTGCCATCTTGAGGGGTGTGCGTGCACGCAGCGCGCAGGCGCACTGACGTAGCACGCAGCGAGGGGGCGGGATGGCAGACGACCATTTAAGGCCGTGCCGCCAGCTGCCCTCCCTCACTGCAAGCTTGGCGGCAAATTCAAACGGCGGCAGGCTCCGGCATCGGCGGCGCGACTCAGATCAATTCGCTTGCTGACACACGCGGCTCCTCAAGGCTCCTACGGGCCAGGCCTTGGTGCTGGGTGGCCGGCGGCGAGGAGCGGTCGGCACGCCTTGATTGCGGCGCGGCGAGGACAGCGGAGAGGCCCTGGCGCCCTGGAGGGGCAGTTGGGACTAGGCCTCTGGAGGCCCTTCAGCAGGAGGTGCGGCGGCAGCAGCCGTTGAGCTTCTCACCAGGGAAGCCTGCAGGAGGCATCTGCAGACCCGGCGGAGCAGTGGAGGGAGTCCTAGGCCTCAGGAGGCCCTGCGGCGGCGGAGGTGCGGTGGCAGCGGCCGTGTGGCTCCTCTCCAGGGAAGCCTGCAAGAGGCAGCTGCAGACCCGGCGGTGCAGCAGAGAGAACCCTAGGCCTCGGGAGGCCCTCTAGAGGAGCGAAGCGCAGCGGCAGCACGGCCTAACGGCAGCAGCGGATCTCAGGCGAGGCGGCCTTGTGGCCGCGTTCTTTTTCTTTGATTGCTACCCAGGGGCCCCCTGTGGGAAGGTTCTCTGCCCCTCATCCACCCCATAGCAAGGGAAGTGGGTCCCAGCCCCATCTTGCATGCCCTCCATTTCTCACTTGGCAGCCCAGGTTGCCAGGATTGTGGGGTGAGATAAAGGGGCCCATCAGCAGGGGAGGGGAGTGAGCAGGGGACACAGCCCAGCTGGGCTGTGAGGGTGCTGCCCCCCCTTATAGGTATCCCCACGCTGACCACCTCTCACTTTGCCAGGAGGCACTTCCACAACGGGCATAGGCCTTGGGGGGTCATTTCTGCTGGATAGACCCGGCTACACTCTGGCTCAGGATGCCACCTAAAAAAGGTCAAGGTGGGCCAAAAGGGAAGGGAAGGGCCCCCCAGGCAGAGGGTAGGCGCCCACCCCCAGCGGCAGAGGATGGGGGACAAGGGGAAGGCATGCCATGGACTGCTATACTGGCCAGGTTAGAAGCCCTGGAGAGGGGCTCAGCCCAGCTGGCACCTGGGAGAACAAAGGAACCACCCCCCAAGCGGCCCCGGGATAAAGCGCTGCGTCCAGTTGGCGGGGCTAACGCTGCAGCTATTACTTCTATCTTAGCACGACTGGACGCGCTGGAAGCAGGGCCTAATGGGGCCTCAGCAAGAGCGCCCAGAGCAGAAGCAGGACCAGCGTTGTCTTCACATGCAGCCCCGGGACCACAGCCCATGCATGGCCCCTCAGCAGACAACATAGTGGGTGAGTCTCCCTGGGCAGCACAACAACAGGGGCAGCCCCAGTGGGGCTGGCCCCCATGGGGGTTCCCATACTGGCCTTTTTCCCCACCAGCTGAAACTGAGCGGTATGGGCAAGCTGTGATCCCCATGGGTGTGGGGCATGGCATGCCACAACAACAGCCTCCCCTAGGGTTGGCCTGTGAGCAGGTCTGGCAGTCCACTGCCGGGACAGGGATGGGAGTGGGGGTGCAGCCCTCCTGGTCGGTACCCCCTCCTGCAGAGGACACTGACCCTCTGGGTTCAGTGAGGGACGGGGCTATACCTTTTGGGGAGACATCAGTCTCACTGGGCTTTCACCTGCTGCCCGCTACAAAGGAAAAAATATGGAAGGGGGAGTATGTCGACTTATTCTCACTTCTATACAGGGAGCCAGTTAGGAGGGAGAAGGATAAGGGCGAAGAGGCAGAACCAGACAAGCCCAAGAGGCGGCGCATAGAGCGCACTTGGGCCAATTGGTTGCCTGCATTTCTGACATACATGGGGGTGGTGATGCAGAAACAGCCACAGAAGGGCCCTATCCTGATTAAATACCTCGATATCGTATATCAGGGCTAATCTGAGTTCCAGGGGGCAGCATGGCTTGCCTATGACGAATCGTTTCGTATGAGGGCGGCCTTTGATACCTCCCTCCCCTGGGACAAAAAAGGAAGCAGATCTGTGGCTACAGTTTGTGTCTCACTCCAAGCCCATAGCCGGGGATAGAACAGACAGCGGCCACCTCTTGGCCCGCCAGGCGGCAGCAGCTCCTTCCTGCGGGCCCGCGGGGCAGGGGGTTCAACCCCGCCTGCTCTGCTGGGAGTTCAGCTCCCGAGGCCACTGTGGTCGTACCCCCTGCAGGTTCCGACACGAGTGCGCAATCTGCGGGGGTCCGCACTCCTGCGCTGCCTGCCCCAGGGGCCGCCCTTTCAGAGGTGGGAACAGGGACTCAGCCAGCGCAAGGAGACTGGGAGCTGCTAGCGCAGCTCAAGGAAAGGGGCCCCAGTCCAGTTAAACTCCCTGAACTCCAGTACTTGCTCTGCCTTTACCCCCGAGTCCAAGACGCCCAGTTTTTGCTCCAGGGCTTTACAGAGGGTTTTCGGATCCCCTATTCGGGCCCCAGGCACCACTTCATGTCCCGCAACCTCAAATCAATGGCAGGCATGGAATCAGTCGTGGGAGAGAAAATTGGAAAGGAGGTCATGGCAGGCCGCGTTCTGGGCCCCTTTACGGCACCACCCATCCCTTCACTCAGAGTTTCCCCGCTGGGCCTCGTGCCCAAGAAGGCACCAGGTGAATTTCACCTTATACACCACCTGTCTTTTCCCCAGGGTGGGTCAGTAAATGACTTCATCCCATCAGACCTCTGCTCTGTCCGCTACACGTCATTTGACTGCGCAGTTCGTATGGTTAGGGACTGCGGGATTGGCGCCCTCATGGGAAAGTGTGACATCAAATCTGCCTTCCGTCTCCTCCCTGTGCACCCACGGGACTTTGAGCTGTTAGGCTTTGCCTTCATGGGCAAATATTATGTGGATAGGGCATTGCCTATGGGCTGCTCCATCTCATGCTCAGTTTTTGAGCGCTTCAGTTCTTTCTTGGAGTGGGCAGTCAGGAGACGGGCAGGCCAGCCATCAGTGGTGCACTATTTGGATGACTTCCTGTTTGCGGGCCCTGCAGACTCGGGCGCCTGTCAGACTCTTATGGAGCAGTTCGCAGGGATGGCCAGGGAACTTGGCGTTCCCCTTGCGGCTGAGAAAACTGAGGGCCCGTCCACCACCCTCACTTTTCTGGGCATAGAGATCGATACAGTGGCCCAATGCTGTAGGCTCCCACAGGATAAGCTGGTGGCCCTTAAGGGGAAAATCTCGGAGGTGGTTGGGGCAAAGAAGGTGACATTGGCCACACTACAACAGCTGGCAGGCCATATGAACTTTGCACGCAGGGTGGTAGCACCCGGGCGTGAATTCCTGCAGCGCGTGTACGATGCCATGGAGGGCCTATCATGCCCCCACCACCACACGCGTGTTACTGCCGCTCTCCGGGAGGACCTGGCAGTTTGGTCCACCTTCCTGCAGGAATTCAATGGGGTCTCCTTATGGAGAAGGGATCGCCTGTTGGAAGCGGAGTTACTGGTGAGCTCCGATGCCTCAGGTTCCTGCGGTTTTGGGGTCATTTTCCATGACTCATGGTGTCATGGCAGCTGGCCACAGAACTGGGCGCAGGCTGGCCTGACCAGAGACCTGACCTTTTTGGAGTTCTTCCCCATTGTCGTGGCCGTACACCTTTGGCCCGACAAGCTGGGCAATTCCTCAGTCCACTTTTGGTGCGACAACCTCCCTACGGTGCATGTCATCAACACCCTGTCCTCTAGAAACCCCAACGTTATGCGGCTGGTTCGTGTGTTCGTGCTCCAATGTCTTCGCTATAATATACAGTTCCTTGCACGCCATGTCCCGGGTATTGATAATAGTATTGCTGATGCTCTATCACAGAACCAGATGGAGAGATTTCACCAGCTGGCGCCGTGGGCAAGGGCTCAGCCGGACGTGGTACCCCCAGTGCTATGGGAGATTGGAGGACCGAATCAGAACGGGCCATAAGCCTGTCTGTGGCACCCAGCACTTTGGCCAGCTACCAGGAGGCAGGTAGGGACCTGGCAAGCTTCAGAGAGTCCAGAGGCTACACCCAGGAGTGGCCCATCCCCGTGGAGCATCTTATGGAGTTCTGCGTGGAAGGGAAGCAGAGGGGACTTTTAGTCAGGACCATCAGAGGTAAGCTCTCCGGTCTATCCTTCCTAGGGAAAGCACAGGGCTTCCAGGACTACTCCGGTGACTTTAGGGTCCGCCGGATGCTGGAGGGGTGGTCCCGTGAGTGCCCACACACACCTGATGCCCACGCCCCCTTTTCCCCAGAGCTACTGTTGGGTCTGCAGGGACAGTGGAGGGTTCTATGTTCTTCCCATTTTGAGGCACTGCTATACCATGCTGTGGCCCTCACCTTGTTCTTTGGGGCCTTCCGAATAGGGGAGGTAGTGGCAGGTTCTAAGACGGATGGCTCCCTCCGGGCCCTTCTGGTTTCTGATCTCAGCTGGGAGCTGAGGGGGTCCACCTGCGACTCAGGCAGTCAAAGACGGACCAACACCACAAGGGTCATCTGATTGTGTTATCCCCATGCCAACAGGAGGAACTCTGCCCGGTGAGGGCCCTGCGCATCTTTCTGGCAGCCCAGGGGCTGCAGCCAGGGTACCTATTCAGGCATAGGGACCTCCAGCCCCTTACCAAGTATCAGTTTTGGTCGGTGACAAAGGCAGCACTCCATAGGCTAGGTGTGGATGCCCGCAAGTTCGGGACACACTCCTTCCGGATAGGAGCAGCCTCCACGGCCGCCCACCTGGGTTTTTCCAAGGGGCAGCTACAGGCAGTGGGCAGGTGGTCCTCGGATGCATATAAGACTTATGTTAGACCACTAACAGAGATGCAGGAGGCCAGCAGCTAATGGCAATTGTTGTCATTTTTGGCAGGCTGCTGGGAAAGATCGGAGCAAGTGAGCATCCTCCTCTGCGGTCACAGCATGATTTTCTGGGCAGGCCGCAGGGCGGCGAAGTCCCGCATTGGAACGCAGCTGGGGCTCAGTCAGTGGGCCTCAGTGCGGTGGCTTGGGTGCCGGGGGATGCGTTGGGACGGTCTCCTGCCTACCTTGTTCCAGTCGGCTGTGGACCGGGCGGTGCCCCAGGTGCTAGTCATCCACCTGGGAGGTAATGACTTGGGCCTGTTGAAGGGCAAGGCCCTGATCAAACAGGCATGTAGTGACCTCCAGGCCATTGTGCTGCGCTGGCCGGGGGTGCACTTGGTATTGTCTGACATCCTGCCGCGCAGGATGTGGAATTGTGCTGGTGACCCACAGGGAATGGGCAGGGCTTGGAAGAAGGTTAATAGACAGATTCAGAGGGCCATCAAGGGCCTGGGGGGTTCTGTCATACACCACCCAGAGATCAAGCACGATAGGCTGGAGTTGTTCAGGCCAGATGGCGTGCACTTGACTGACGGGGGCAATGACATCTTCCTGATGGACCTGCAGAGGGGTGTGCACCAGATTCTTATCGGGTGTGGGGTAAAGGGAGACTAAGCAGAGGCTTGTCCCCCTTTTGTGGCAAGGAAGCGTGGGGGAAAGGTTAAAAGGGAATGGGCAGCTAGGTGACACCTTTAGGCACCTTTGGGGGTGATTGGCGGTCTGGGAGCCTGCACCTCAGGGCTATACGGCCCGGGAGCAGAACACGGGCCACTTTTGGGGCCAACGTGCCTCATCCGCTCGGAGTTTCAGGGTTCCGGGGGGTGGTGATGCGGGTTGGACCCCCTACACATCTTCAGGGTGTGGCCAGAGCTGGGGCCTGGCACAGGGCAGCCCCAGGCTCAGGCAAGGTTTGGTTGTCCTATAGCTGCAAGCAGGCTTCGCCTGGATCAGCAGAATTCCCCCTCACTTGATTGTCCCTCTGCAGGTTCATTGGTTATAATTGACTCTGTTTTAATAAAGTGGCCCATGATTTAACCCAATGAATGGTGTCTGTGTTTATTTCGGCAATAGGCCGCAACCCCTTTCCGTGCCCACTTACCGGGCGAAGGGGCATGTTTGCGGCCGCCGCTGAAGCCTGGCTGCCATCTTGGGGGGTGTGCGTGCACGCAGCACGCAGGCGTGCTGATGTAGCATGCAGCGAGGGGGCGGGGCGGCAGATGGCCATTTAAGGCTGTGCCGCCAGCCGCCCTTCCTCACTGCAAGCTTGGTGGCACCCGCCCGACCCTCCCTTGGCTGCAATGTGATTAATTTGGTCGCTACGGGGCCGACTAGGAATTTTTGGCCTGCCTGCCTCGCTTTGCTGGCAGGTTTCTTTTGCCTACTCCACACTGTGGCTGTAGGGGAGGGTCAAGGGTTAGCACGGGTGCCTGCAGGGGCTAATAGGCTAATTGGTTTGTTTTGGCTTAATAGTTTAATGGTCACTGGTCAAGGAAGCGTGGGGGAAAGGTTAAAAGGGAAAGGGCAGCTAGGTGACACCTTTAGGCACCTTTGGGGGTGATTGGCGGTCCGGGAGCCTGCACCTCAGGGCTATACAGCCCGGGAGCAGAACACGGGCCACTTTTGGGGCCAACGTGCCTCATCCACTCGGAGTTTCAGGGTTCCGGGGGGCGGTGATGCGGGTTGGACCCCCTACACATCTTCAGGGTGTGGCCAGAGCTGGGGCCTGGCACAGGGCAGCCCCAGGCTCAGGCACGGTTTGGTTGCCCTATAGCTGCAAGCAGGCTTCGCCTGGATCAGCAGAATTCCCCCTCACTTGATTGTCTCTCTGCAGGTTCATTGGTTATAATTGACTCTGTTTTAATAAAGTGGCCCATGATTTAACCCAATGAATGTGTTTATTTCGGCAATAGGCCACAAATTCCCTTTGGCACCATGCACAGGAAACAACTTTTCAGGGGAGTCATAGCTGGGAAGAAATACATGTTCCCTCCCCATTGGTAATCACCTCTGTACTTTTAATTAAAGGAAAACAAACAGAGCTACGCATTAAGTGTAATATGTAGTTGGCCCTTCATGGGGCAAATAGTAGCTTCTGGAGGAAAGAGCTATTTCATTGGGAAAGTGGTGGAAAGAACAGATGAAGCCCTTCTTACCCAGTTCCATGGTTCCGATTAAAATCTGAACTCTCCCACTCCAGACATCAATTAAAAAGCAAACAAACATGGAAGAGCCGATCATGAATTGCCTGCCATCCTATATAGCTTGGAAATCATACAGATGTACATATGTATGCAAATACATATTCCAGTATGCTGGAATTGCATTTTAACAGGACTCTATTCTATATATTATTCTTGTTGCTGTTGCCCGCTTGATCCATTTAAGATGTGACAGACTAAAATGCAAAATCATAAACAAATAAATGAAGCTCTAGATACAATGTAACTAGAAAGCATGATTTTAAAAGATTCACAAGTTTCAAATCTTGCATCAGACTGCACTTGAGAAAAGAAAAACACAAAAACACAGCAACAATTAACTAGGTAGGATCCACACTGCAATAATTTAAAAAACCTTAAAGAACACCTGGCATATTGCTCCCAGCAAAGCTGTAATTTTTCCCTCTGTATTGAATAAAAAGTACTGATGCACAAAAAGCTCAGTATGAAACAATTAAAAAGGAGATGAAAAGAGAATTAAGTTTAAGAGGCATCATTCCTTTGAAAGCTATTCTCATTTAATGTTCTCTGCACCTCTTCTGCATTTTTCCCAACAGGGTATTTGTCTTTATCAATCTTGCCCCTACTCTCTCGCTCCCAGAAGAGCAGGTATCTGGCCTTGATGTGTAAGGAATGACAGACAGTTCCAGAACCCTTTGATAAATCAAGAGGGGAAGTTTGGGTTTTGATTCTTCTTTGGGTTCCCTCTTTACATCTTAAGGGAGCATGTATTGGGCAATGATTATGAAAAGAAACATATTTTTAAAAAGGGATGTCACAATACTATCAATTAACCAGTATTTTTTAAAAGAAAAACTATGAAAGTCATTTTTATAAGAGAAATCAAATTCCTCACTCTATCACCCTGAATATTAATAACCTCAGGATTTAAAGTGTTCCTAATATGCTTGTAAGTAATGGAAAAAGAATCAGAGATGGAAAGTTGAAGGGAGACCAGCTTATGTGTACAGGGATGTAATTATTCACAGCTCACATGACTTGCTGCTGGTGACCATCTTGATAGGTCACCACCCTAGTGGCAGGTGATGTTCAGGTGCAGATTGTGAAGTGGCTGCGACCCTTTCCTCTTCTCTGCCTGTGATGTGGATTACAGAGGATGCTTCCAGACAGGGAACTTACAGAATTCTGTGCTTTTTAAAAAAAGAAGAATTGAAAGCCAAACCTATTATCTTATGACTATCATGTATGAGATAATCCCCCATGTGTTCTGTGTAGAGATCTTGAGAGAGCAGCTGGGTTGTTGAAATTCAAATGTGTCTTCAGCATAAGGCACTTGGTAGAAATATGCACACTTGTATTGTTTGGGACAATGGTAACAAATTGATCAGGTTGTGCTCAGGGGAGGAGCAAATGGAAGGAGGAGTGTTGTGTTTGGGACCACCAACTGAAACATCACCACACACGTGATAAATTGTACTGCAAACAAGTTTCCATACCAACATTAACTTTAAATGTATAAAAGGTTGTTTTTACTTTTCAGAATTTCCATGATATGAGGGAATTATGATTAAATATATAAAAGAAGAAGAACTATGGGCTGGCAGCAAAAGAGGGGAAGATAAGCACAGCCACAGCTTAAATAAGTTCCGCCCACCCCCTGGCAGTACATAGAATGTGTGTGTGATGCAGTGGTGTCAGCATCAACTTTCCGACTTCCCCAGGCTGCAAACTCATCCCACAGCTCTACACTGAATTGGACTGCGAAACAGGACTTCAAGATGGCATCATATGGATGCAGCAAAAAACTTGTGTGTTTGAGCAGAGCCAATTCCACCATAAACACTAGAGAATAAGCCATCTGTTTTTGTTTTCTTTGAATTATCCTCAGGGACGCTTGAATATTTCTCTCCTGACTTCGGGAGATTTGCTATAATAGAAAGCTTGTTTTTTTTTTTTTGCTTTCTAGGGAAAAATCTTAACTTGGTGCAGGTCTTGGGTAGGGGCTCTTTTTTGCTCTCATCACAAGAAAAGAGCTAGTCCATAGTCCAGTGATGCCTACTCTAACAGTAGCTCTCTCTTCTCAGACAAGGCCCTTCCATTAGACAGAGGGAGGCAGTAGATGCTGGGGGTAGGCCAAAGAGCAGTGGTGAAGTGTTGGAAAATAGAGCTGTGTGTGCCACATGGCCTGCTCTGCTCCCCTTCAGCTTGCCTGCTGCCCTCAGGAGCAGATGGAAGATGCTATCCTGTCACCAGGTCTGGTTGGCTTGTGTAGATGGAACTGGAGAGCAAGTATGTGCGCCATCTTGTCCTTTGCCTCAGGCAGCAAAATGTCTTGGGCCAGCTCTGCCTGCTGTGTGACAGTGCCATTTTAACTGGAGATTCCAGGATTTGAAAACTGGACTTCACTGCATGCAAAACATGTACTCTACCAGTCAACTATAAGCACTCCTTATTGATTTAAATGAATGAATGGCAACTCCATCCCTACTCCATTCATTTGGATATAAATTGGTGTCCAGTTCAATACTGCAATCAATTAATCATAGTATAATCAAGTTAACTTGTTACTTTCTCACCTCAGTGAAGGACAGTTAGAGTCTAAAATTCATTACTCTGTTAAGATTTTCTCCCAGGTAAATTAGAGTCTGAGAATGCCTGGCATGCTGAAATTGGTTTCAATAACATTGTCAGTTAACTTCATTTAATTTTCTAGGGAGCCAGTTACTGGCAGCAAAGTCTGGGTTGAATGACATAAATTCTCCTAATGATTCAAAGTTCAAATCTAAAGCTATGTACATACAAAAAAGAAACCCTTCCCATATAAATTCTATTCAGTAATTATAACCCTCTCTAAGAGGGACATTAGCAATCCTCTGTTAACTTGCTAGGTGTAGCTGAGAGGAATTTCATTTCTCTCTCTCTCCCTGAAACAGGTTATAATGTATGCACACTCCACCTGCTATGCATTTTGCAAAGCCATCTAGCAAATTTCATCCACAGGCTTGTGCAATGCTAAAAGTTACTGCAAGTGAATCATCACACTCAAAACTGGTAACTTTTGCATCACAGAAATAAAAGTAACTCTGTTAGGTTCCTCACAAATGGACTACAACAGAGCTTCCTTGCAAAGTCTTAGTACAACCAAAGCCACCAAAGTCTGTTTTGCCTTTTTTGTCGGATCAACTGTTTAGCTGAGCAGCCAGTCAAATACTTATTTATAAAACCCCCTAAAAGAGATAGAACTCGCTACTTTGCAAATGAGTCAGAGCCTTTATTATTAGAATAAATGGAAACTGTGGAATCTTCACAATTATTTACAACAAGGGTCACCAACTCATTGCCCACAAAGGGCTTCAGTAGTGCCTCCTGCAAGTAGCCCAGAATGTGAGCTTTCATTTTTTTAAAAAAGTCTCTAGCCCTTCTATTTTATTTATTTATTTATTATTTCAATTTATATACCGCCCTTAGCAGAATAGCTCTCAGGGCGGTGAACAAACAAGATACAATACAATATATCATAGTAAAAAAAAACAAAAACATGTACAAACAAACAACAGAAAGCACAACAAAAACGAAATACAATACAAATTAAGAAGGATACATGTTAAAAGTAGAAAGATTAAGAAAATTAAAAGATTAAAATGCCTGGGAGCATAAAAAGGTCTTTACCTGGTGCCGGAAAGATAGAAGTGTAGGCGTCAGGCGTACCTCTTCGGGGAGGCTGTTCCACAACTCAGGGGCCACCACAGAAAAGGCCCTAGATCTAGTAACCACCCTCCGGGCTTCCCGATGAGCTGGTACCCAGAGGAGGGCCTTAGATTCTGAACGAAGTAAACGGGTAGGTTCATAGCGAGAGAGGCGTTCCACAAGGTATTGAGGTCCCACGCCGTGTAAGGCTTTATAGGTCAAAACCAGCACCTTGAATCTCACCCGGAAGCAAATAGGGAGCCAGTGCAGACGCGCCAGAATAGGTGTTATATGCGAAGACCGACTGGTCCTCGTCAATAGTCTGGCAGCCGCGTTCTGCACCAGCTGAAGCTTCCGAACTGTCTTCAAGGGCAGCCCTACGTAGAGCGCATTACAGTAATCCAATCTTGAAGTTACCAGAGCATGAACAATGGAGGCGAGGTCGTCCCTGTCCAGATAGGGGCGTAGTTGGGCTACCAGACGAAGATGGTAAAATGCATTCCATGCCACTGAGGCCACTTGGGCCTCGAGAGACAAGGAAGAATCGAAAAGAACCCCCAAACTACGTACCTGTTCTTTCAGGGGGAGTGTAACCCCATCCAGAACAGGGTGAACATCCACCATCTGAGCAGGGAAGGCGTTCACCAGCAGTGTCTCGGTCTTGTCTGGATTGAGTCTCAGTTTATTAGCTCTCATCCAGTCCATTATCGCGGTCAGGCAATGGTTCAGCACATCAACAGACTCACCTGAAGAAGATGAAAAGGAGAAATAGAGCTGCGTGTCATCAGCATATTGATGGCAACGCACTCCAAAATTCCTGATGACCGCACCCAGCGGCTGCATGTAGATGTTGAAAAGCATGGGGGACAAGACCGACCCATGAGGGACTCCACAATGGAGAGTCCATGGTGTCGAGTGATGTTCCCCAAGCACTACCTTCTGGTGACGGTCCGCGAAGTAGGAGCGGAACCACTGCCAAGCAGTGCCCCCGACACCCAACTCCGTGAGTCTCCCCAGAAGGATACCATGGTTGATGGTATCAAACGCCACTGAGAGATCAAGGAGAATCAACAGAGTCACACTCCCCCTGTCCCTCTCCCGACAAAGGTCAACATACAGGGCGACCAAGGCTGTTTCGGTGCCAAAACCGGGCCTAAAACCAGATTGAAACGGATCTAGATAATCGGTTTCATCCAAGAGCGCCTGGAGCTGGCCGGCAACCACCCATTCCAAAACCTTGCCCAAAAAAGGGACATTCGCCACCGGTCTATAGTTGTTCAAGTTATCTGGGTCCAAGGAGGGTTTCTTTAAAAGAGGTCTCACTACTGCCTCCTTGAGGCTACCAGGGACTACTCCCTCCCTCAAGGAGGCATTAACCACTTCCTTGGCCCAACCGGTGGTCCCAGCCCTGCTAGCTTTCACTAGCCAAGATGGGCAAGGATCCAGAACAGACGTGGTTGCCTGAACCATTCCAAGCTCCTTGTCCACTTCCTCAAGCTGCACCAACTGAAACTCATCCGATAATGAAGGACAAGGCCGTGCTCCAGACACTTCAATGGATTCATCTGTCACAACATCGGAGTTAAGATCCCTGCGGATACATGCGATCTTATCGTGAAAGTGTCCAGCAATTTCGTTGCAGCGGGCTTCTGATGTTTCCGTAGTATCGTGGGGGCCAGAGTGTAAGAGCCCACGCACGACTTTAAAAAGTTCCGCTGGGCGGCATAGGGATGATCTAATAGAGGCAGCAAAATAAAGCTTCTTTGCTGTCCTTACCGCTTTTGTATGCAACTTATTGGTGGCACTTACCAAGGCATGATTGTATCCACTGGGAGTTTTCCTCCATCTGCACTCCAGCCTCCTCCTCTCATGTTTCATCGCTCTCAGCTCCGGGGTATACCATGGAGCTGTATGAGCTCTACAGCGGAGGGACCGCGCTGGAGCGATCGTGTCAATAGCCCGGGTCATTTCCGTATTCCACAGTGCGACCAGGGCCTCGACAGGAGCACCAGTCCTATCAGCTGGAAAATCTCCCAGAGCCCTCTGAAAACCTGCGGGATCCATCCGGCTCCAGGAGCGGATCAACTTAATAGATCCTCCACCTTTGCAGAGGGAAAGAGCCGCTGTAAGTCTTACTTCTAGAAAGTAAGTTATGGACCAAAACATGCAGGTACTCTCGTAAGTGATTTATGTGAAATGAGCCAGCTTGGCTGCTGCTGCCTGTCACTATTTTTAGCCAATGAGTGATGTCAGAGCTATGATTGATAAGTGAGTTGTTTGGACACAAGGCCTGAGGTCCTAAAGAGATGCTGTTTCACCCTCCCTTTCAATGTACTTTTTCTGCTTGTCTTTTTTCCTAGTCCTTAGAATCTCCATAGTTTGCCCTTCCTTCTTCCCTAGCAACTAGCTTGCATGTTTTTATGGTTCCCCTGAGATCAGGTAGTCACAACATCAGCAGTACACCACTTCTAAAGATCTCAGAAAAAAACCCTCTTCTCACTGGTAAAACCATGTTTCAGAAGTCTTTTTTTAAAACAAGAGGATTTAAAAAGTTCTCATTAAAATTTGAGCAAGTTAGGGAGGAGAAAGTGAGAAATTATATAGTCTAGGCCAGCTTTTCCCAACCTTTGGGTTCCCAGATGTTGCTGGCTTACAATTCCCATCATTCCCAACCATTGGCCATGCTAGCTGGGGCTGATGGAAGTTGTAGTTCAACAACATCCAGGAACTCAAAGGTTGGGAAAAGCTGGTCTAGGCAAAGGTAAGAATCTTTCAATCCTATAGATTTCAAGCAGAGCTTGGAAGTAATTCATTACAAGTAACGAATTACTTGTAATTCATTACTTTTTTGAGGAATGAGTGGGTAATTCCTTTACATTTTGATTATAATGGAACTAGGAGTAATTTTATTACTTTTGTGGAGTAACTGTATGTTTCCAGCATTACTTTTGGACATTACTGGGGGGGGGGTAAGCAGGGCAAATCTTCTACTCCTCTGATTTGTGGATGAATATCATGTGCCTCAAACTGGGCTTCTGTGCAGTGGCGCTCTTCCCTCATGCTCTGTGGGTGGGTAGGAAGCAACAAGGGAGGAGGTGGAGAGTAAGACGGCATGAAGTGGAAAAAACAATTGTTTAAAAACATGGATAGTGGTGGTAAAGAATGGAGTGGAGGGAAAAAGGAGCCGGAGGGCAAGAACATGGATAAAAGAGGAGGCAGCAGCAGAATGGAGATAAAGAACTGTGAAGGTAAAAGATGACAGTGTGTGTGTGTGTGTGTGTGTGTGTGTGTGTGTGTGTGTGTGTGCATGTGTGTGTGTGAATACTGTGGTTGCACTTGGCACACAAAGTGGCCTCCACCACCCTCTCTGGCTACTGTGCTGTATTTGCAGTATCTTAACTTGTTTGCATCTCAGGGAAAATGTTTGCTTGGGTGACTGTCCCTTAGTTGGTGGCAGGGCAGGGTCTGGCAAGTGGTTAAGTGAGAGAGATTATGCTTGCTGGCTGAGTGGGGGGGTTGCACTTGGTTTGACATGAAAGATCTGAGTAGTGGCATCTGCCTCCCTCCACACATCCCTTACCAGCAGAGAGACCACCATTGCTATCTTATGGATAAAAATAATTATTCTACAACCTGTGTGTGTGTGTGTATTTTTAATGTTGTTTTAGGCTACTTAGATGTGCAGGCAGCCAAGGCCAGCACCTTGTAGGCACTTTTTTAAAAAAGTAACTGAAATGTAATTGTAGTGATTACTTTTGAGAAAAAGTAAAGTAATTAGTTACTTTCAGAGCAATTGTAATCATAACAGTAATTACTACTTTTGGGGCCATGTAATTGTAACTGTAATTTATTACTTTTTAAAAGTAATCTTCCAAGCTCTGATTTCAGGGCAAGAAAAGTAAGTGTGCAGTTTGCTCTCCCACGGAAATCAATGGAGTTTGAAAGTGCTTGATTTGAGATAGTTCGTACCAATTATTGTTGTTCGTGATGAACATTCTGCGTAGCCATTGTCTTTGACTGTATGTAGTTCCTAACAATATGAAAACAGGATGGCATTTTGAAATATTATTGAAATACTTTACCAGAAGATATGTATACCTGCATTCATAGCTATTAGTATTCCATTTTGTCTTCAAATATACTCTTTTTCTTGTTCCTATATGCTATTAATGTATATAGTCTTTTTTTACCAAACTGCTCAAATCACAGGCATTGATTTGCAAAAAATGTAGGTCAGTCACCATCCATCTCCTTGGCTCCACATATATTTTCATAGGCAGTTTCAAAAAACCACATGCTGAGCTGTTGCATGCTATTAAGAATTATCCGACTAAATAACTGTCAACCGGAATTGAACAGTACCAATTCCACATTCTGTACCTAACAAGGAAATAGTAACTCTAATAATGATTGGGTTATATTGTCATAGAACAGAAACTACTGTGCATTTACACATCCTGGTGTTAGCCACTTCTATAATAAATGAGCAACTGTGAATTACAGGTATTTAATCCTAGGCAATTGTGTCAGAAGCCACAAGACACCACTTAAGCAGTGTGGTTACTTGCCAGAGCCTTTTAATAAAATTGTAGGTCTGTCACAGAAAATGTATTTTGTTAATAAAGAAATATATATGATCCTGAATCTATGCCCGGTCCCAATTGCTTATCTCTTACATTTTGTAGAATATAAGCTCCTTAGATAAATATCTCTGCCAGGATGGCAACTTACCTTGCTTTTAATCATGCAGAAGTATCATAAAGTTACTTTACCCACATCTTGAATTCTGCACTGAAAGACCAATGCCAATACTGCAGGAAGGCCAAAGCGACAATAAGTTGGAACCAGTACATCAATTGGGATCAGTTGTATCATTTAAAATAGAATTAAATGATGTTTTCCTGATTTGATTATGTTGTGGGCATTGGGTCCCTATCTATCTTCATGCAGAGGCCCCATCCATGTACATTTTATTTATTTGTTTAGCAAGATTTATATACTGATTAATTTAAAAAAAACCTTCTAAGCAGTTTACATATAGTGGGATAAAATGTTAATTAACAATAGCAATAAAAGCACATTACAAACAGTAGACATAATAAAATTATAAAATTATCAAAATATAAATAAAATCAGATTTCAAAAACAAATTTACATAATAAATCAAATGTCTTGTCTGGGTATGCTTGTCTAAACAAAAATAGTGAGTGTGTATAAATTTTATTTATTTATTTTTACCACACAGGAACAAATACTACTGAGCAAAAACATCCAACAAATCTGGTACATGTATAGCAAATTGCAAGTATGATACATGGTGAAGAGACTGAATTGTCTAAGTGGTATGAAAATATCCACACCACAAGGAGACATGCGTCAATGGGAGGGATAGGGAATAAATTCGATTCAGTTCACATTTCAAGATGAATCTATCAAATCTGCACTTTCCAAAACAATGTTTTTAAATTGTGTTTTTAAATTGTTTTTTGTGTTTTAAAATTTGTGTATTTGTTTTTAACTTTTTTAATTGCTGTAAACTGCCCAGAAAGCTTCAGCTATGGGGCGGTATATAAATGTAATAAATAAATAAATAAATGTGAGAACCAAAACACAGCCATTCTTCAAAATTCGCACTTCTCTGAATTCTTCAGTGCAGTTCTCCAACCAAAGAATGTTTACAAATGGATGGATTATGGGAAAGTGTGCATTAAAATGCACATATTAATAAAATGCATTCTGTCTGGAGAAACTGCTTGCAAAATTGTACATTAGTCAAAACTACATAAAATGTGCTTATAAGGGAAAATTAACACGAAAATGCTAAATAATTTTCATGAGGATTTAAAAAAAAATCCACAAATTTCTGCAGAAATGTGGAGAACTGAATTTAAGACTGGAAAAAAATGACAAATGGAGAAAACCAAATTTGACACATCTTTCCATCCCTAATTGGTGGAGGGCAATTCGTTACCATGTGACAGTTTACACAGCTAATAAATGGAAACCATGCCTTAACAAATATGTTGTGTTTTGATGTACCCTGAACAATTCTGTGGTGTTGTGCTTCATAAATGATCTAGAGTTAGGGCTAAGCAGTGAGGTAGCCATGTTTGCTGATCCTACCAAATTGTTCAGAGAGGTTAAAAACAAAAAAGGATTATGAGGAACTCCAAAAGGTTCTCTCTAAATTGAGTGAATGAGCATAAAATATCAAATGCAATTCAATGTAAGCAAGTGTAAAGTCACATTACGGCAAAAATTCTAATTTCACATATATGCTAATAGGGTCTGACTAGTTGTGACTGACCAGGAACAAAACCTTCAGTTTGTAGTGGATATCTCTGTGAAGATGTTGACCCAGCGTGCTTTGTTGTTGTTGTTGTTATGTGCCTTCAAATCAACTACGACTTATGGTGACCCTATGAATCAGCAATCTGTCATGAACCACCCTGTTCAGATCTTGTAAGTTCAGGTCTGTGGCTTCCTTTATGACCCAGCGTGCAGCATCTGTAAAAAAACCAAATTCCATGTTAGAGATGATTAGGAAAGGGATTGAAAATTAAACTACCAATATCATAATTGTGTTATACAAATCTAAGATAAGATCATATTTGGATTACTGTGCACAGTACTGGTTGCCTTTCCTCAATACAGATATTGTAGAGCTGGAAAAGGTTCAGAAAAGGGTTAGAGCAACTCCCCTATCAGGAAAGGTTACAATATTTGGGGCTTTTTAGTTTAGAAAAAAATGAGTAGGGGGGATTATCAAGATGAATAAAATTATGCACAGTGAGGAAAAAATGGATAGGGAGGAGTTTTTCTCCCTGTCTCATGTTTTCAGAGGCATTTGATGAAGCTGAATGTTGAAGGATTCAGGACAGACAAAGAAAGTACTACTTCATACACCACATAGTTAAACTATAGAATTCGCTCCCACAAAATGCAGTGATGACCACCAAGTTGGATGGCTTTAAAGGAGGATTAGAAAAATTCATGGAGTATAAGGCTATCAGTGGCTACTAGCCACAATGGCTATGTTCTACCTCCACTGTTGGAGGCAGTATGCCTTAGAATACCAGTCTCTGGGAATCACAAGTGGGAAGAGTGCTGTTGCACTCAGATCCTGCTTGCAGGCTTCCCATAGGCACTAGGTTGGCCACTGTAAAAAACAGGATGCTGGACTAGATGGCCCTTTGGTCTGATCCATCAGGGTTAATGTCCTCAAGCTGCTCCCACCAGGTTTTACAGTAAAAAGGGGCGGGGTTTGACTAGCATCATGTGCCCCAGTTTTCAGAAGAGAAAGATGGAGACACACTGGAACCGGCAAAACAGTGTTTCTACCTGTTAACTGCAAGAACTGGTGTAATAGTCTAAAGGACTGAACTACTTCTGGTTTTGATCAGGATGTCACATGTTTAAATACATCTTCTTGAAAATACTATTCCATGGTGAAGCATCATTTTAAAGAGAAAGCTTGTTTTCAAGTGCACTTGCTGGAAAAAGAATATTTAATAGTTGCATGCAACATATGGTTGGACAGAGCGATCAGCTATTTGATTTTAAGTATTTAATATAACAGATTCTGACCTTGTTTTGTTTAGATCAGGTATTATTTGCTCTTTCACTTTACACTTCATGTACAACATACACCACTACTTAATCCTGCCTTAAAAGAACTCTCAAATACACACATTCACTAAAAGAACAATATTCCTCAAAAACATAAATCAATTACAAGGGACTTATTTTTGACAACCCTTACTGTAGCCAGTGATGCATGGAAGCACTCACATGTTTGCAACATCATATCCAATAAGGATAACATTTAGATTCATGGCTCTAATGGGAACTTCGAGGACACAGATTAAAACAATAAAATTAGTGTGAACTTTAGCAAAATTTTAGCTCTTTTGCAAATTAGTCTGTTTCCTTCGGTAGACAAGCCAGCTTGTTTAACAGTATCTACTAAGGGTGTGCATTGGTTCTGTGTGTACCTCAAATTTACAAGGCAAATAGGGGTGATTCAGTGAAGTTTCTCATTTGAGGGCTAGGGCTGAAATAAGACATGGACAACAGCTGTTGGGTTAAAATAATGGGCCATTTTATTAAAAACAGAATTCAATTAGAGTAATGAACCTGCAGAGGGGAATTTAAGTGTGGGGGCATCCTGATTACCCAGGCAAAGCCTGCTTGTAGCTATAAGGCGACCAACCTCTGTCAGAGCAAGGGCCTGCTAATCTGCCAAACCCTTGCCCTGGCCACACCCTGAAAGTGCATAGGGGGGCCAACCCGCATCACTGCCCCTTGGTGCCCTGAAACTATGAGTGGATGAGGCACGTTGGCCCCCAAAGTGGTCCATATTCTGCCCCAGGCCATATAGTCCTGAGCTGCAGGCATCCGCAGCCGCTTATCACCCCCAAAAGTGCCTAAAGGTGTCACCTAGCTGCCCTTCCCCTTTTAACCTTTTCCCATACTTCCTTGCCACAAAAGGGGGACAAGCATTTTTGTGAGTCAGATCCTGATATTAACAAGGAGTCTCAAGTTGGATCAGGGACTCCCTAAGCATCCAAGTGACTCTGTGATCTTGACTGTCCAAACCATGCACAGCTTCCTTCCCCACCCCTCGAAACGAAACCAAACTGACTGGGGGAAAAGCCCTGAGCCTGAGAGGGGATATGGGAGGATCTTTCATTTTGACAGACAGATCTAGCTTTTAATCACAGTGAATTATTTTCCCAAGACATTCCTATCACAGTGATTTGCGGGAGGGATTAAAATCTGTGCTTATTTTTCACATAGATCTTCCCCTATGTAAATCAGGTCAATGAAGAGATCTCCATTGAATCCCCCAAAAAATCTGTGTGTAGGGAGAGAGAAGTCCACTCCCCATCAATCCTTGGGTTACCAGGGTCTCTGCTGGGTTTTTTGACATTTTGCCTACCCCAGTCTTTCCAGAAGACTTATGCTATTTTTCTGCCATACCTTTCCTTACACAAGCCAATAGATCTCTCTCTCTCTCTCTCTCCAAGGGAAGAAGCTGTTTCTGGTGGAGAAGCCAACTATTCACCAATAGGCCTTGTGTCCTTGATGGAAACTGACATCTCACCCACCCATTCAGTCTTTCTGGGGAACCATACTCTTTTCCATCACTCCCCCCCCATGATTCCTTTGGTACTAACCACAAAATGGCAAAGTCTGCTCTTGTGAACTACTGCAGCTATCCTATATCTCTAGGGACGGAGGAATCTGTCAATTTCTGCTTCTCACCATTCCTCATTTCCCCAATTTTAAGTTCAGTTCTCCACGTCCGCAAGTTTGTGAATTTTTAAAAACCTCATGAAACCAGCATTTTAGTGTGTATTTCTCCTAATAAACACATTTTTGCAAAGCAATTTCCCATAATATAATGAATTTTTGTATATTATCTTCACTGACATGCATACTTTATCCTAGTATGTGCATTTTTGTACATATTATGTGGCTTACTTGGATGGAGAACTGCAGTGCAAAATTTGGATAATTTTGAATTTCAAAGGATGACTGTGTTTCAGTTCTATTGTTTCGGAAAGTGCAAATTAGTTAGGTTCACATTTAAATGCAAACTGAATTTAATTTCTCCCCATGGGGGAGCACTACAGTAAATGATAAGGGGTCCATCTGTTTTACCAGGAAACTAATCCCTCCAGCGCCACATCTGAGGGTTTGTACCTGTTGTTGAGCTGGAGAGACAGAACAATATCTTGTTGGTGTACCACCCGCCTCACTACGCAACAATGACCCTTGACTTGATTCTAACCAACAGAGATGATGACATAGTAGATAAAGTGGCACTTATAGGAACTCTGGAGGAAAGTGACCATGTTATACTTCAGTTCTTGATCTTAAAGGAAGCAAAAGCTGAGAGTAGGCATATGCAGAGCTTGGAAAAGTTACTTTTTTGAACTACAACTCCCATCAGCCCCAGCCAGTGCCATGCTAGCTGGGGTTGATGGGTGTTGTAGTTCAAAAAAGTAACTTTTCCAAGCTCTGGGCATATGTGCACCCTGGACTTCAGGGAAACCAATTTTAATAAACTCAGAACTATGATAAGTAAGGTTGCATGGCAAACAACCCTCATAAGAAAGATGGGTGGCAGTTTCTAAAAAAGGAAAAGGAAAAGGAAAAGGCACAATTGCAAACAATTCCAACAAGGAAAAAAAGATGGAAGACAGCAGAAGATGCTTATGCGGCTTCACAAAAAAGCTTAGAGATAACCTGAAAACAAAAAAAGGACACATGTAGGAAGACCAGGCCACAAAGGAAGAATACAGACAGGTAGCATGGAATTGCAGGGATGGCATCAGGAAGGATAAAGCTAAGAAAAGGCTAAGGTTATTGAGGGATGCTAAAGCAACAAAAAACCTTCTTCAGGTATATTCATAGTAAAAGACAGAGAAAAGAAATGGTGGTACAGTTACTCAATGAGGATGGCAAAATGATAACAGATGGCAAAGAAAAGGCAGAAGTGCTGAATTCCTACTTTGGTTCAGTCTTCTCCCAAAGGAGGGCCTATTATCCTCCTGACACAGGTGAAGTTGAAGGGGAACGATTGCAGCTTGAGATTTATAGACAAATAGTCAAGGAATACCTGACTACTTTGAACAAGTTCAAATCTCCAGGGCCTGATGAACTGCATCCTAGAGTTTTGAAGAAACCGGCTGAAGAATTCTTGGAACTACTGTCTATTATCTTTGCAAAATCGTGGAGAATGGGTGTTGCAGTTGAAGGATGAAATAAGACACTGACACTTCAGCTTGGGTTGAACAAGGGCCACTTTATTAAATTATAACACACAAACCCAATTTAAAGTGACCTGCAGAGGGAAAATCTAGGTGCGGGACTATCTCTAAGCAAGTAGCTTGCCATACAGCTCTTGGGCGACCAGTCCCTGCTGAGGCAAGGGCAAGCCCATCTGCTTACCCCTTACCCCTGCCACACCTTGTAGGTGAGTAGGGGGGCCTTCCCACGTCATCCCCACCCGGGGTTGCATAACCCTTGGGTAGATGAGATAAGTTAGCCCCAGAGGCAGCCCATATTCTGTCCTCGAGCTGCAAATCCTTGCTGGACAGGCCTCCGGAACTGCCAATCACCTCCAAAGGTGCCTAAGGGAGCCACCTAGCTGTTCTTAACTATTTCCCTTTCCGCACCTTCCCGCACCAGTGCTATAATGAACGTGCCTCATAGGGCATTAACTTTCAATATAGAAATTGCCAAATCAGCCAAAACAACCTATTAACAACAACACCCCCTAACCCGATTCCCTCCCACTCCTATAGTGTGGAACAGGCAAAAAACCTGCCCGCCAACAAGGGTGGGCAGGATAAAAATTCCTACTCGGCCCCGAAGCGACCCCTAGGCACACCATAAAAGAGGGAGGGCGGGGTGGGCGTCGCGATGAAAAGAGGAAGGTAGGAGGGGCTGCTGGGCTTAAATAAGCTCTCCAGCCTCCACCCCCTCCCCTCACCAAGTCACGCTCGCGTCACAGGCGCGACACGTGACTCTGCCCTCTTTCAAGATGGGGGCAACCGCTTCACCCCCATCTGCAACTATGCCCCGCTCGTCAGCTGTGCGACGAGCGGGGCGTCATTTGCAGTTGAAGGGTGAAATAAGACACTGACCCTTCAGCTTGGGTTGAACAAGGGCCACTTTATTAAATTATAACACACAAACCCAATTTAAAGTGACCTGCAGAGGGAAAATCTAGGTGCGGGACTATCTCTAAGCAAGTAGCTTGCCATACAGCTCTTGGGCGACCAGTCCCTGCTGAGGCAAGGGCAAGCCCATCTGCTTACCCCTTACCCCTGCCACACCTTGTAGGTGAGTAGGGGGGCCTTCCCACGTCATCCCCACCCGGGGTTGCATAACCCTTGGGTAGATGAGATAAGTTAGCCCCAGAGGCAGCCCATATCCTGTCCTCGAGCCGCAAATCCTTGCTGGACAGGCCTCCGGAACCGCCAATCACCTCCAAAGGTGCCTAAGGGAGCCACCTAGCTGTCCTTAACTATTTCGCTTCCCGCACCTTCCCACCACAAAAGGGGGACAAATCTCTATTTAGTCCCCCTTTGCCCCACTGCCGAGGAGCACCTCTCGCAGACACCCCTGCAGTTCCCCAAGAAATATATCGTTACCTGTGTCAGACAGGTGAACGCCATCTGCCCTGTAAAGTTCACCCTGCCAGTGCCGGATGCGGGGATGTGGGATTGTTAACCCACCGCGTGGAAGAAGGGCCAAGCGAATATGTCAGTTGACCGTCTTCCGTGCCCGATCTATAGCCCATGGATCCCATACGCCACGCCACTCCCTCCGCGGGAGCATGTCTGACCATATCAGACGTACGCCAGGCCACCATTGCCTAATGAGCTGCATGTCAGCACATGCTTGAAAGATGAGGTCTTTACCCTTCATCAAGCCAAGGTCATTCCCGCCAAGGTGTATGACCAATACATGCGGAGTAATCCGCGTCGCATGTACATGCGGAGTAATCCGCTTTGTGTGAGATGAGGGCTTTACCCTTCATCAAGCCAAGGTCATTCCCGCCAAGGTGTATGACTAATACATGCGGAGTAATCCACGTTGCATGTACATGCGGAGTAATCCGCTTTGCGTGAGATGAGGGCTTTACCCTTCATCAAGCCAAGGTCATTCCCGCCAAGGTGTATGACCAATACATGCGGAGTAATCCACGTCGCGTGTTGCTGGAATAGTGTGGGTAGGAGCCCCTCCCAACGCATTCCTTGCCGGCCAAGCCACTGTATCGCCGCCCATCTGCTCAGGCCCAACTGTGAGCCGGCACTCGAGTTCGCTGCCCTTCGAGCTGCCCAAAACACCATGCTGTGGCTGCAAATTAAGATGTGTGTCTGCTCCGTTCCTGACCAGCAACCTGTCAACATAAATGTAATCGTTAAGCTTCCGCAGTCCCCATCCGTCTAAGAAGGGCGAATATAGCCCTTAAAAGCGCCAGAAGACCAACGCCCAACAGCCTGTATCTGTGCTTGGGGAAAACCAAAACTTGCCGCTGTAGAAGCAGCTCCAATTCGAAATGAATGGGTACCAAACTGTGCAGGGTTGTAGCCCATCCCCTGTAAAGCCCTTTTTGTTAAAACCCAAAACTGGTAAATGGAAAGGGGTTCCTGGTTTGCATGGGTGAATAAATATCCTGTGTCGGGCCCCCTATCTCTCAAATATGCTTGCAAAGCCCGGACAGGGCAGAGGTTGGGCACTGATGCCGGGGCCAAATGCACGCGTCGTCCTTTACTCTTTTGGTCTGTTTTAGACCTTCTCAGGACTATACAGGCACAACCTCCTTCTATGGAGATGTCTGCAAACTGGAGGGCACGTCCAGATACGTCACGCTTAGAGCACGCCACTACCTCACCAATCCTGAAAGCCCCAAAAAACAGCGTGAGGGCCACCACATGAATTAGCTTAGTTTCATAGCTGGAGGAGCAAATTGCTTCCCATTGCTCAACCATGCGCAATAACATGTCTGGTTAAATAGGGCGATGGGAATCCGGTGTGACGGGTTGGTTGAGAGCCCACCCTGTCAACATGTGGCGGACCCTAAAGTCCCCAGCATGATCCGCAAAGCCACCAGCCTTCGCTAAAAAGGAAAGCCCTGCCAGCTTACCTTGAAGAGCATGGACTGACATGCCGCGTCGCTTACCGTACACAAGGAACTCCATGATGTGACTCACCGGAATAGACCACTCAGGAGCATAGCCCTTGGCAGCCCAAAAATCGTGCATCGCCCTACCTGCCCTCCGGTAACTGGCAAGCGTGCTGGGGGCAATGGATAGGCTTATGGCCCTCTCCAATTCAGCTCTCCAATCTCCCAAATCGCAAGGGGCAGTGCTTCCGGCTGAGCCCTGGCCCACGGTGCCAGCTGACGGAAACGATCCATCTGATTCCGTGACAGAGCATCAGCAACATCATTATTAATGCCAGGAACATGGCGTGCCCAAAACAAAAAGTTAAAGCGCAGGCATTGGAGAACGAAGGAATGGATGAGATCCATAACCCTGGCATTCCTAGACGCAAGGGAATTGATAACCTGGACTGTGGCCAAACTCCCAGCCCACAAATGGACTGCCACAACTATTGGGAAGAATTCCAGAAAGGTCAGATCCTTGACTAGACCTTGCACCCATGTCTGTGGCCATTGTCCCTTACACCAGGAAGACCCAAATACTACCCCAAAACCATAACCTCCAGACGCATCAGACTGCACTTGTAATTCAGCCTCTAATAGACGGTCTTGTCTCCAAAAGGATATCCCATTAAAGTCCTGTAAGAAGGAGGACCACACTGCCAGGTCAGCGGGTAATGCCGCTGTAACCCGAAACCTATGGTGGGGCCGCGAAAGCCCCCCCATGGCGTCATAGACTCACCTTAAGAATGCTCTGCCAGGTGCTATGACCCGGCATGCAAAATTAAGGTGCCCAGCTAACTCTTGGAGTGTGGAGAGAAAAACCTTCTGGGCACCTGAGACTTCTAAGATCTTCCTATGTAGAATAAGAAGTTTCTCATGTGGCAGCCTGCAGCATTGGTTGTTGGAGTCAATTTCTATGCCCAAGAAGGTCAAAACAGCCGCTGGACCCTCCGTCTTTTCCGTGGCTAAGGGAACCCTTTTTTCCCCCCCTCCTGACACAGGTGAAGTTGAAGGGGAAGGATTGCAGCTTGAGATTTATAGACAAATAGTCAAGGAATACCTGACTACTTTGAACAAGTTCAAATCTCCAGGGCCTGATGAACTGCATCCTAGAGTTTTGAAGAAACCGGCTGAAGAATTCTTGGAACTACTGTCTATTATCTTTGCAAAATCGTGGAGAATGGGTGAAGTGCCGGATGACTGGAAGAAGGCTAATGTTGTCCCTATCTTCAAAAAGGGCAAAAAGGAGGAACATGGAACTACAGATCAGTCAGCCTGACATTGATCCCTGGGAAAATTCTGGAGCCAATTACGAAGTGGTCAATCTATAAGCACCTTGAAAACAATGAAGTGATTACTAGAAGCCAACATGGATTTGTCAAGGACAAATCCTGCCAGACTAATCTTATCTCATTTTTTGATTGGCTAACATCCCTTGTAGACTGTGGAAATGCTGTAGTCATAATATATCTCAACTTCAGCAAAAGCTTTGACAAAGTGCCAATTAGCAAGCTAGCTAAATGTGGGCAGCATGGAAAAACTATCAGGTGGATCCACAGCTGGCTACCGAATCATATTCAAAGGAGTGTTTATCACTGGTTACTTCTCACTGGGGGGAGATAGCAAGTGGGGTATTGCAGCGCTCAGTCCTGGGGCCAGTGCTCTTTAACATTTTTATTAATGACTTGGATAAAGATGTGCAGGGAATGCATATCAAATTTGCAGATGATACAACATTGGAAGGGATAGCTAATATCCTGGAGGGCAGAAATAAAATTCAAAGTGATCTGACAGGCTGGAGCATTGGGTTTAAAGCAACACAATGAAATTTAACAGGGATAAATGCAAAGTTCTACACCTAGGAAAAAGAAACCAAGTGTACAGTTATAAGATGGGGGATACTTGGCTCAGCAATACGACATGTGAGAAGGATCTTGGGATTGTTATTGATCACAAGCTGAACCTGAGCCAAGGGTTTGATGTTGCTGCAAAAAAAAGGCAAATGCTATTTTAGGCTGCATTAACAGAAGTATAGTTTCCAAATCGTGTGAAGTACTAATTCTCCTCTGTTTGGCACTGATTAGGCCCCATCTTGAGTACTGCATCCAGTTCTGGACACCGCACTTCAAGAAGGATGCAGACAAACTGGAACAGATTCAGAGGAGGGCAACAAAGATGATCAGGGGACTGGGAAAAAAGCCCTACAAGGAGAGACTGAAAGAACTGGGCATGTTTAGCTTTGAGAAGACTGAGGGGAGATATGATAGCATTCTTCAAGTACTTGAAAGGTTGTCATACAGAAGAGGGCCAAGATCTCTTCTTGATCATCCCACAGTGCAGGACACAGAATAATGGGCTCAAGCTACATGAAGCCAGATTTCGACTGAACGTCAGGAAAAATCTCCTCATTGTTAGAGCAGTACAACAATAGAACCAATTACCTGTTGGATATGCTTTAGGTTGGATTTCTGCATTGAGCAGGAGGTTGGACTCAAAGGCCTTTTAGGCCCCTTCCAACTCTTCTAGTCTATGGAGCTGGTGGAGGCAGTTTCCAGTGTGATCTTCACCAATAGTTCTGAGGGTGTTCAGTGCCCATACTGCAGCTTCCTTGTCCGGTCCAGTTCAGGACTTTGTGGCCATTGTGACAACAATGGATCAGGAAAGATCGTACAAGCCTGGAGGCAGTGACAGGCTGGGTGAGGGCTAACAAAATGAGTCTGAATCTCAAAAAGACAGAGCTGCTGTGGGTAGGTGGTTCTCAAGTACAGGAATGAAACAGCCTGTTCTGTATGGGGTTGCACTCTCCCTGATGGGACAGGCACATTGCTTGGGGGTTTCTTCATTCTGAAGCTGTCACTAGATGTGCAGGTGGTCTTATTGTTGAGGAGTGCACACACCCAGCTATGACTGGTTCATCAGCTATAACCATCCCTGGATCAGGATAGCCTAGCCTCAGTTATCTGTGTTCTACTAACATCACAAGTGGATGACTGCAATACACTCTATGTGGAGCTGCCCTTGAAGACTATCTAGAATATTATGTTTGGTGTGATGCCAGGTGAACGGAAAGCTTCTTCTGCAGTATTTGAGCTGATCTATGATAGTTATTGTGCAAATGCGCGCACACACACACGCACCATCATCATCATCTGGGGTTACATTTTTCGAGTTATGAGCATGCATATTTATACCGCTCCATATATTTTAAATACAGGTAATCCCAAAGCCAGCTCATTTTCATTCACCTAATATGCCACTCCTCTCTACCACAATACATGGTCTCTTTAGTTTTATCTAACAAGCCCTTCAGTTCCTTTTTGTCATTAAGGCAACAGAGCTGAGAAATCAAAAGGGATGGTTCCCTATTCTCCCCTCACTAAGCTTAGCACCATCCAAATGTGTCTGTATATGGCATGCAAATTGCACAGCTAAATCTCTGAAAACTGGATCATTCAAAGGCTTTCACATCCATATTTGAGTGTGATTCAGCTCAGCTCAGAAAGTGAAAGACTGTCTAAAGTGTATCCTTCTATGGCCATGCTGTGAGCTCATTGAAATCAATAGAAGTATTCCCATTGAACTGAATAAGCTTTGGAGCAGGTCTTCCTGCTCCATTGAAGTCTTCTGTAATTTACTGTGAGTCCACTAACACTCCCTTCATGGTTAAGGTCTCTGGCACTGCCAACTTTGAGGTCACTCACTATTATGCTGGTTTCCCTGCTTTATAATTGTTTGCTCTCTGTTTGCCAACCACTGGATGTGTTCTATACAGCCAACAGGGTAGGCCAGCTCCAACTGGCTTTCTCTCAGAAGATCCACCAATTTGCAATGACTAAGAAGGTTAAAAAAAAAGAGACACTGTTTTATTCTTTAGCAGAGGAGGAGAAAGCCCTAAATGGAAATGTGCCCTGGATTTGTCAGGCAATTTGAGTTACCATGGAGCCTGAGAGCCTACAGACTTTACTGTTGCTCTCCATGCATTTTTTCACAGATTTCAAGAATGTCTATCCAAGCCTGTTGGCCTTAAAAGATCAAAGCTGAAGATTGATGTATTGCATTCTAAGTCAAAATTGAAATTGCCAAGAAATACTTAAGAAACTGAAGGCTTATTATATCACATTATTCAAGTGCAATGTTTTTGCTGCCTCTTGTTCTAAAACTTGGAGTGCAATACTGTGTATGTTTATTCAAAAGCATGTCCCACTAGTGATGGAGGAAGAATTCATTCTGTTTGCTTTTCACAGCAGATTGACCCAATTTGATGGTCCTGATTACACACTTCACCAGATTTTGCAATGATTTGGTGCACAAAAATAAGTATTTTACACTATGATGCATATAAAATGTGTATTTTGCAGAAAAGCTAATGGAAAAACACATATTTTAATGCATATATTAATGCATACAATTTGAACGTGAATTTTTCATGCATTCTTTCAACAAAAAAAACCACACACAAAATGGGATTTATTTTTGAGTACCGGCAAAAGAGAAAAAAGACAAGCTAAGGCTGATCTGTCGATTCCTATATTATTTATTTATTTATTTATTTATTTATTTTTGCTGTCCACCTCTCAGCCAGAATGCAGGTCCTGATAGATTTAAAAATACAAACATACATAAAACCATACAAAGATTTAAAAATACAAACACATACAAAAAATACCTAACCAAACCCATAAAATCCTTAAAAACACCAATACAATGGCACAAAGGATAGAAATTTAATTAAATGGTTGCATAAAAACATGGGTCTTCAGCAGCTGTCTAAAAACAGGAAGAGAGGGAGCTGATCTTAGCTCACAGGGGAGGGCATTCCATAGTTTCGGGGCCATTCCTATGTGCCACTAAGTGGAGCTTTCTGCCTAGCAAGTGTGCATCAGATTACAGCCAGTCACCTAAACACACTTTTATTACCTAAGAAGCAAGTGCAGATAGCTTTTCTCTGAAGCATTACAGAAGGGATAAACCAACAATAAGATTGATCTAGTCAAGAGTTCTCTCTCCATTATGATCTGAAGCTCACAAACAGGGTATGATTGCTATATGAACAAACCTCATGTTGTTCATACTGAGAATTTGCTACCCAAAGGAATACTATTTGAAGATGATTCAGGATGAGGTTGATGCAGGAAGATAGTTCACAAGACTGGGAGAGTTTCTCAAACTTCACAAGACTGGGGAGTTTGGAGTGGGCAGGTTGCCAACAAGATTTGGTGTAATAGGTCAGACAAGGGGCACTTTTGCCTGCATGGATTTAAGAGGATTAATGCAAATGTATAAAAAGTCTGTTTATAAATTGGGATCCATAATCTGAATGAATACACAACTTCCCTTGTTGCATAAATCGTAATCATCCTAAGAAAGTGATAAATTAGCTGAAAGTCTATCCTTGTACGTCACAAAGTGTGTTGCTAAATAATTCATTTTTAATATAGATTCACTAATAGGCAAAAAACCTTGCAGTTTAAGAACGTACTCATAGCCCACAGATATTTCTATCAAACTTTAAAAAGCAGTGAAATTGGGCAGCTACAGTAAATGCACCAGGGGAGCAGAAGACATAACCTCCTCTCTGAGATATTGTACTGCTCTACAAATTTGTCAAAATGCAAACACCATTTGGGTTGGTCTTTCACAGTCCAATCCACTTCCTGTGTAGCTTGGAAGAATTTGGTAACATGTGCCTCCCATTAGGTCTCCTGCTCCCCTGGTGCATTCACTATAGCTGCCCAATTTCCCTGCTTTTTAAGGTTTGATAGAAATATCTCTTGGCTATAGGTAAGTTCTTGAACAGCAACAGTATTTTTTAGTGAATTTCTCTGCTTTTTAATCTGGAAGGTAAGAAATGGGATCCTGTGCAAGTTTGCTGAGAGTGGATTCATCATTTGCATGCTTATTGAATTCAGTGGGATTTACTCCCCTGCAATCATGCTTAAGATAGGTGAAACTCAGAGCTTGGAAAAGTTACTTTTTTGAACTACAACTCCCATTAGCCCAATCCAGTGGCCATGCTGGCTGGGGCTGATGTAGTTCAAAAAAGTAACTTTTCCAAGCTCTGGTGAAACTGACCACAGGGGATGTGGAGGCGAAGAGGGAGGGGCGGAAGGGCAGAAGAGAGGATGGGGATGGGAGCAGGCAGGAGGGGGAGGGAAGGAGAAGGGCAGGTTCGATCATTTGCATATTTATTGAGCTCAGTGGGATTTACTCCCATGCAATCATGCTTAGGAAAGGTAAAACTGACCGGGGGGAAGGGAGGGAGGGCTGCAGTGGCCAGGGGAGGAGGAAGAAGAAAGAGAGGAGGAGGAAGAGAGAAGAGAGAGGAGAGGGGAAGGAGGGGAAAGGCAGGTCTGATCATTTGCATGCTTATTGAAATGGGTTTTACTCCCATGCAATCATGGTTAGGATAGGTAAAACTGACCATGGGGGAGGAGGGGGAGGGGAGACAAGAGGGAGGGAGAAAGGGAGGGGAGAGGGGAGCAGAAGGAGGGGAGAGGGAAGGAGGGGATTGGAAGGGATGGGCAAAAGAAGGGGGAAAGAAGAAGCAAAAGGGAGGTGATAGGAGGAAGGAGGAGGGGAGGGCAGGTTTGATCATTTGCATGCTTATTGAGTTCAATGGGATTTATTCCTGTGCAATCATGCTTAGGATAGGTGAAACTGACCTGGGAAGGGGGAGGGGAGGCAATTGGGTGGGTGGGCACTTGGCAGAAGGGAAGTCCCTTTCCTTTCCAAAAGGAAAACATTCTGAACAGTATCATTGCTTTTCAGTGTTTCCCACACCTTTTTATTCTACAGCAGGCACATGTAGCCTCCCACCCCAATTAGGAAATGTAGTTAGTGAAGGGTGCTGAAAGTTGCTAGGAGACGCCCTGTTCCCCTCACAGAGCTTCAATCAGAGTGGCTGACTGTTAAATCACTCTGGCCACTGGAGCTCTATCAGGGGAACAGGAGTCTCTTCTCAGCACCCTTCAGAAACTACACTTGCCAGGATTCTTTGGGGGAAGGCATGACTGCCTAAAGTGGAATAAAAGTCTGGTGTGGATGTGGCCAGGGACAGCTTTAGTTTAAATTTGGGTGGGAGGCTACATATGGCCCCCTGATTAGGCAAGCCCAGCAGCTGTGAGTCTGGGTTTTAGAATAAGGGCAGTTGGTTCTTACTGAGCATGCCCGGCCTTATCATTGAGTTTAATGCTAAATTTCTTAAATTAATTAAAAATCAGCCAGGCATTTTTTTTAACTTTAAAACTGCAGAATATGAAGGTCAGAGTATGGTGCAAGGTCAGTAATAGGATTACAGGTACTCTGTGAACATGGCTGATTTTTAATGAATTTCAACAAATTATGAGAACTGTAACAGAAAAAAGTCCAAAAGGATTCTGGTTTCTCTCTCTCTCTCTTTTTTTTTTTACAATAATTTTTATTCAAATTTTCATAAAACATACAAAACAAAATCATAAAACATTCAAAGACAAAAAACAAAACAAAACAAAAATGATTAAACAAAAAAATAAAATATTGACTTCCCATTTGTCACAGATCAAATCAGTTATAGGTCTACAATATATAACAATCCTGTCTCTTAGATTATATTATAAAATCACTTTCCTCCAGTAGTTATCTTAATTAATCATCAAATCTCATAAACATTACTTTATTCTTTCCACAAAAAGTCAAAGAGAGGTTTCAATTCTTTAAGAAATATATCTATCAATTTTTCTCCTAATAAACATGTCAATTAATCCATCTCATCAAAATCTGTTAGGTCCAATAATTTCAATAGCCATTATTCCATTATCCCTATTAATTTCATCTTCCATCTTCAATAGTCCTGTTAAGTCCAGTAATTTCAGTGTCCAATCTTCCATTATCAGTATTCCATAATAATCTTGCTGTCATAGCCATAGTCATATAATAAGAGTCTGATGGGAATTTCCTCTATCCCAAATATTTTCTTGCCATCCATTCTGAATAAGTTGCTGAAGTACTGTTGTAAAGTCATATCTCTGTTCTTCTTTTTTACAAAATGCACTGGCTCATCTCTTGAGAGTTTTTCCATTGTCACATGGCTGCAGTTAATTCCATAGATTTTCACTATATCAAACTCCATCACGTCATTCCAGTCCAGAAGATTATCCAAGCCATTGATAACTTTATCTCTAATATCTTCATTAATTTCTTCAGAGATAACCTTAAATTCCAAACAGTAGATTTTATTTCTAATATCCATAAACTCCAGATCTTTTTCCAATTCCACATTTGTTCCAATCTCCAGGGCTTGTATCTTCCCTTTATTTTTTCTTTTCTCATCTCTGATCTCATTCTCCTCTCTCACAGGATCCCCTATTTCTTTAAGCTCCTGCGTCATTTTGCTCAGTTCAATTTTCAGCTCCTTACTGCCCTGTCGCAGGGTTTGTTTCGTTATCTCAATCTCATCCATTATTTTCTGAAACATAATTACTTCCAGATTCTCAGCCACTTTCTTGATTGCCATTTTTAAAACCACGAAAACAAAGCAAAACAGAAATAAAGAAGAACCACTTCTTATTTCAGCAACAATTGGGTTAATATTCCAGGCTTGATGACATCACAGTATAAACAGAGCAGCCTGCCTTATCTCTCTATGTTCAAGAATACAAAACAAATTTAGTTCCCAGCATCAAAACAGTTAGTGGCGTCGTGAAGAAGCAGATTCGTCAAAATAAAATAGACCAAAAAGAGAATAGTCCCAGACAATATAATGTTCCTCGGAATAGAAATCCCTCTTCTGTTTATATCTTTAGGATGCACTTCCAGGACAGCTTTTTGCAACAGAAACAGAGATAAGGTGTTAATTTCGTGAATAACAGAGAAGAGTTATAGCTCACCCAGGAGTACTTCAAAGCCGATCAATCTGACAAATCTCCTTTTGCTGCAACAATTTAAACCAAGTAAGAAAAATAATAGAAAGAAGGGTGCTTGCCTGTTAGTCGGTTTTCTCTTTGAAGAAAAGATAAACGTATCGCATTAAACAGATAGAGCAAAAGTTTGGAAGTCCGTCCGGCATTGTTGGCTGGACCTTTTCTCATAAATTAATGAAATCCAGTCCTCCCAACAAAAACAGGCTTTTGAGGTTGATCTCTACGTTTCTCCCTGCCCGGGAGAAATTTCATCAGTCAAAAAAAAAAATGTTCTGACTGATTTATATCTGAATAAGCTTCTTTTGAGGCGGGAGCCCGTCTCAAAAGCAGGCACAAGCGAAGTCACCCTTCCTGGAAGTCCTCTCTCTCTCTTTTTTTTACACTTTGAACTCTCGATTCTCTCTGTTTTGTGTATCGCCATGAAAATTGACAGGGTTGTTAAGTAAGTGTTTCTGAGTTCAGGACTATACATTTTGTAATGTTTTGTTTTGAATTGAGCTTATGGGAAGCATCAGAATGGCATGGGGGGTATTTTCAATTTAACATTGTGGAATGTGAAATCCATGCTGACAATAGTATACAGCCACCCTTGTGGTTGCATAATTACTTCCAACTCACTCATGGGAATACAGCAGGGCCCCCTTTTGTTTATTTTGGTTTTTGAAGTTTTGCTTAGGGATATAAGGCAAGATGAAAGAATTTCGGGGTTAAAGATAAAAAAAGAAGTATATAAACTGAGAGCATTTGCTGATGATTTGATGCTTGTATTAGAAAACCCAGTGGAAGGAATTAATGTACTAATGGATAAATTAAAAGAGTTTGGACCATTAGCAGGCTTTAAAATTAACAATCAAAAAACAAAGATGGTGAAAAATTTATCTATGCAAGAAAAAAAGGAGTTAATTGATCAGACAGGATTTATAATAGAGAAAAAGGTGAAATATTTAGGTATTTCCTTGATGAATAAAAATTCAAAGTTGTTTCATAATAATTATGAAAAATTATGGGCAGAGATCAATAATAAATAATAATAATAAATAATAAATTTAATTTTTGAGTCGCCTATCTGGCCGAAACCACTCTAGGCGACGTACAACATTAAATTCAACAATACATAATAATACAATACATAATAAAATACAGCGCAGTCAACAATAACCATTTTAAAAAGCGGCAGTACAGGGCCATCAATAGACAATTTTAAAACAATGTAAAGAAATTAGCCCACCCCGGCAAGAAAGATATGTTAAGATGGGGCAAACTACAGTTGTCACTAATGGGTAGAATATCGGTGATAAAAATGAATGTATTACCGAGAATGATGTTTTTGTTTCAAACGACACCTATAATACTCTCAGACCTACCTTTTAAAAAGTGGCAAAAAGGACTTCTGGGAAGGATTGCTTCGCTTGTGCCTGCCTCTGAGACGAGCGCTCATCTCAGAGGAAGCTTTTTCAGTTTTAAAACCAGTCAAAGGGTTTTTTTTGACTGGTAAAAACTTTCTCCCAGGCAAGGGAGAAACGAAGAGATCATCCACAAGCTTTGTTGTGTTTGTTGGGGGACTTGAATTCATTAGGATCACCTATGAATGAAGGACCAGCCAGCAACATTGGACGGAGCCAGGGAATTTCAAGCAAGCTCAAACTGATTAAGCGAGACGTTTTTCTTTTCTTCAAAGAAAAACAGATTCTAACAGGCAAGCATTCTTCTATCTATCCTTATCATTTGGCTTAAATTGCTGCAGTAAAAGAGATTTGTTAAAAGAATCAGCAGTTAAGAATCCCTGGGTGAGTTATAACTTTTCTCTTTTATACACGGAATTAAGGCGGAAGGAAATTGAAATAGCTTATCTTTGTTTTTATTGCAAAAAGCTGGCCTGGAATTGAGCATTTTAAAGATACAAACGGATGAGAGATATCTAATCTGAGGAGAAAAATTTTGATTTATATGAACTTTTGAGTATTATATGTCTGGGACTATTTTTTCTGGTCTACTTCATTTTGACGAATCTGCTTGTTCTTTATGCCACTAACTATTTGGATCCTGTGAACTAAATTTGTTTTGCATTCTTGGACACATAAGAGATAAGGCAGTTTGTGCTGTCTACATTATGATGTCATCAGGTTTGGAATATTAACTCCTTTGTTGCTGGAAAAAGAAATAAATTGCTCTCTGCTTGGGAATTGTGCTATATTGGAAATTGAAGGGTTTTTTTTCTTCTTGGTTTTAAAAATGACAATTAAGAAAGTGGCTGAGACCCTGGAAGTAAATATGATTCAGAAAATAATGGATGAGATTGAGATAACGAAACATGAACTGAGACATGGCAAACAAGAGATGAAAATTGAATTTGGCAAAATGAAGCAGGAGCTGAAAGAAATAGGGGATTTTATGAGAGAGGAGGTTGATGAGATCAAAGATATAACTAGACAAGCAATAGAAGAAGAAAGAAAAATTAAAGGGAAGATGCAAGTCCTGGAGATTGGAACAGATATATCAAATGTGGAACTGGAAAAAGATTTGGAGTTTATGGACCTTAGAGATAAAGATTACTGTTTGGAATTCAGCGTTGTCCCTGAAGAAATTGATGAAGATATCAGAGATAAAGCTATCAATGTTTCAAAAAAATTTCTGGACTGGAATGATGTGATGGAGCTTGAAATAGAGAAAATCTATAGAATTAATTACAGATATGTGACAATGGAAAAACTCTCAAGAGATGTGCTAGTGCATTTTGTAAAAAAGAGGAACAGTGATATGACTTTACAACATTTCAGTAACACATTCAGAATTGATGGCAATGAAATATTTGTGAGGAAGGAAATTCCCATCAGACACTTATTATATGACTATGACTATGACAGCAAGATCATTATGGATGCAAGGATGGAAGATGGAAGATGGAATTAACACTGATAATGGAAGAATGGCTATTGAAACTACTGGACCTAGCAGACTTGATGAGATGGATTAATCGACATGTTTATTTGGAGAAAAATCGATGGATATATTTCTCAAGGACTGGAAACCTCTCTTTGACTTTTTGCGGAAAGAATAAAGTGATGTTAATGAGATTTGATGATTAATTAAGATAACTACTGGAGGAAAGTGATTTTGTAATATATTAAGAGACAGGTTTGTTATATACTATAGACCTATAACTGATCTGCAACAAATTGGAAGTCAACATTTTATTTTATTGTATTAGTTATTAATTTGTTTTTTTTTTGTTTTGTTTTGTTTTGTTTTTTGAAACTTTGAATAAAAATTAATGATAAAAAAGTGGCAAAAAGATATTTCTAAATTTGTATGGCAGGGGAAAAAAACAAGAATTAAATTTAAATTACTACAGGATTCTAAAGAAAGAGGAGGATTGGGATTACCGAATTTGAGACTTTATTTTGCCGCTTGTGGTTTAGTTTGGATAAAGGAATGGATTTTGTTAAGAAATAGAAGATTATTAGATCTGGAGGGCTATAAATTGAAGTGGGGATGGCATGGATATCTATGGTACGATAAAGTAAAAGTTAATGCGGATTTTAATAACCATTTTATAAGACGCCCTTTGTTGAAAATATGGAATAGATATAAAACAAGGTTTTGTTCTAAAATACCATTAGGAGTCTCAAGTCAAGAAGCATTTCATAGAAGGGATATGCCAGGAAATGATAAATGGTTAACTTACCAAGAATTACTAGAAACTGTACAAGGAGAATGTATAATGAAACAGAGAGAACAATTAATAGAAGAAAGATATAATCTGCAATGGTTTACATATTTCCAATTGTTGGAAACATATAAAATGGATAAGAAAATGTATGGTTTTGAAACAAGTAAATCAGAATTTGAAATATGTTTATGTACAAATGATGAACGTATAATTGCAAAAATGTACAAATTTTTGTTACAAATGGAAATGGAGGAAGAACAGGTTAAAGAATGTATGGTGAAATGGGCTAAAAATTTTGGTTATAATATACAAATGGAACAATGGGAAAACATGTGGAAAAAAGGGCTGAAATTTACATTATGTTATAACCTTAAAGAAAATTTTTATAAAATGATGTACTGTTGGTATATGACTCCAGAAAAGTTATCAAAAATGTATAATAATATTCCTAATATTTGCTGGAAATGTAAGAATCAAGAAGGATCATTCTATCATATGTGGTGGTTATGTAACCAGGTGAAATTATTTTGGGCACAGATAGGGGGGATGATTCAAAAAATCCTAAAGATAAATATTCAATCAAAGCCAGAATTTTTCCTATTGGGCTTTATGGACAAACAACTAGAAAAGAAGTATGGAAGGATAATATTATATATGATCACAGCAGCAAGATTGTTATATGCGCAAAAGTGGAAGATGGAAGCAATACCTACAATGGAAGAATGGTTATTGAAATTAATGGACTTAGTTGAGATGGATAAATTGACATGTTTACTCAGAAAAAAATCGATAGACATATTTCTCAAAGAGTGGAAGCCTCTCTTGGACTTTTTGCGGAAGGATCAAAATGAAATGATGATAATGGGATTTGATGATTAATCAAAATAATTAAGATAGTTTATGGAGGAAAGTGATTTTGTAATGTATCAAGGGACAGGTTTGATAAGTATTATATTTGTATAGCTGATCTATGACAAATCGGAAGTCAATAAATAAATAAAGCATTAAAAAAAAGGAATACAGTAGGGCCCCACTCATATGGCGGGTTATGTTCTGGATCCCCGCTGAAACGTGAAAACCGCTGAAAAGCGGAACTCATTGAATAGAATGGTGCGTGATGCCCGAAAACTGCTGTAAAAGCAGAACAAGCGCCGTATGAGTGGGGCTTTAGTCTAATTGAGACCGTTGCATTAGCGAAGCGCCATAAAGCAAAATGCCATAAAGAGGGGCTCTACTGTAGTGTCATTTAGTGAAATTTTTAAAACAATGAATTCAATCCAGCTCCATTCAAATTAATTAGAGCTTTGCCATAAAGCGCAATGTTATATGGATCAAACCCAGTGTGAATAATTCTATCAGCTATTTTCTGCCAGAATTCATAATTAATGTCGTAAAAGGGAGCCACTTGTAAGTTGGCAGCATACAGCTGGGCTATGTGCAGCTAAATCTCTAAAAAGGTAAAATAAACCTAAAGAAATTAACATTTAATTTGTCATCCTACATATAGACCTGAACTTACAAGATCTGAACAGGGTGGTTCATGACAGATGCTCTTGGAGGTCACTGATTCATAGGGTCGCCATAAGTTGTAGTCGACTTGGAGGCACATAACAACAACAACAACAAACATATAGTTTAGATTCCATCAATTTAGTATTATACAGTATATGCATCCACTGAATTTAGAACTCACATCTTATTTGTGGTTCCCATTGTTAGATAAGGATGTCCAAATTATATGGATAAGTATATAATAGATGCAAACAGAGGATTTCGCAAATAAATTGAACCCACCCTTTGTGCAGGCTGGAATTGGATGCTATGCATTCATAAAGGAGAATACTTTAATTATCTGCAAACCATAGGATCCGATAACCAAAAGCTTATGAATTCTTTATATACAGTTTGGAAATCCCCAAATGAAGTTCAAGGTATGCTTGAATGGCAACATTACAAATTGTTACTCACCAGTCAAATAGTGCAATCCAAAACTGCAAAGCTCCTTTTTCTACAGTTGCCCTAAACTTCATAGCTGCAATTCTTTCACTTCATTTTCATTGAAGAGCATAACATATTCAGCAGTAGCAATCTTTGCAGTAAGGAACACCACATTTGATAGATCGGGGCTTGTTCAGAAAGCAAAAACTGTGCAGAAAGCATTTGGGAAGCAGAGCTTGGAAGTAACTCATTATTTTTAACGAGTTACTTGTAATTAGTTACAATTTTAAATAACGAGTAGGTAATTCCATTACATTTGGCAAGTAACGGAACGACTAGTAATTTCCCTACTTTTCAGCTGCAACTTTAACGTTTCCACGTTAGGTTGGATGTTACTTGGGGGCGGGAACAAGGGGAAGTCAGCTCCTGGCTGTGATTGGTTAACACAAGACATGTGCCTCACACTGATTGGACCTCTGCGCAGACTGCCTCTTCCCTCGTGATCTATGTTAGGAGGCACGAGGGAAGAGGTGAATAGGCAGGGCCTGCTAGCGTCTGAGAGGAAAAAATGGACGCCGGAGGAAAAAGCCAGGGCAAGGAAAACGGAGGAGAAGGCAGCAGCAGAATGGCGACGAGCTGTGGAGGTGAGTGATGATGATTTGTGTGTGTGTGTGTGTGTGTGCCCCCCGTGGCCCCTTCCCCCCCACGGCCCCTTCCCCCAAGGCATTTTTGCCCCACCGTGGCCCCTTCTGCCCCCCCACTGCCTCTCCTTGCCTAGGTATGCATGGGAACAAGGGGGAGAGTTCAAAAAGGGGGGGGAAGGAAGAGAAGTAGGCCAGAGCTTGGAAAGTTACTTTTTTGAACTACAACTCCCATCAGCCCTAGGCAACATGGCCACTGGATTAGGCTGATGGGAGCTGTAGTTCAAAAAAGTAACTTTTCCAAGCTCTGGCCTACTTCTCTTCCTTCCCCCCCTTTTTGAACTCTCCCCCTTGTTCCCATGCATACCTGTGTGCTGTATTTATCCAGACAAAGCACTCCTGCCTTTTAAAATGCCGGTTAGCTTTTTATTGTATATTTATTTGAACTCCATCTTTCTTTTTATTTGTATTTTTGTCCTGTTTAATCACAAGACTGAATTGTATGTGGGACAAAAACTGTCTAAGTAGTAATAATAATAATAATAATAATAATAAATCATTAGGCATATAATAAATGGCTTAAGGCTGATTTTTTTGCTCTTGGCAGAGATGAGGTGAGAAGTAGGGTCCTTGCAGCTCCTCTCTCAGTCCCCCAGCTCTCAAACTCATGTTCTGTGAGAAAGAGAGAGATTCCCAGTCCCAGAGAGAGAGACTGTTGACAATTTCTGCTAATATCTATACAAATGTACATAACATGCATCACCTGAACTCACATGATCTAGAGTTACCTTAGATCTTGCAAGATTTGCAAATGAGAAGCAATAGGGTTTTATATTAGTTCTGATTGTCTATTGGGCTATCATAGGTTATATGTTTTTTTCATTTTCTATGGCAAAAACTCCAACTTCAGTGGAATTTATGTGATGTGTTCTAATCATTTGAATTTGGCTAATGAATGCTTTATTCTTTCATCAGAACTTTAGCAGTAGTACTAAAATATTAATAAAAAAGAAAAGGGAAAGAAAAAATACTTTACATACATCATTCAGCTGTATTGCTAATTATAGATATAGATATAAAAGATAAACGGCATTTTGTCAAAAGTATTTTTGTCTACATTTTATACCTCATCCTTGGTTTTCCAAGCTTGGCATGGAATGCTTCTCATACAGAATTAATTTGAAATGCTGCATATTTATTATCATAATCATCATATTCAAAATAAAAAATATATGTACCGCCTTCAAGTTGATTCCAACTTATGGTGACCCTATGAATAGGGTTTTCATGAGGCTGAGAGGCAGTGACTGGCCCAAGGTCACCCAGTGAGCTTCATGGCTATGTGGGGATTTGAACCCTAGTCTCATTTTGTTCTCACAACAACCCTGTGAGATAGTAGGTTAGACTGGCCCAGGCAGGGTTATTCAGTGAGCAAAAATGATGCAAATAGGATCTCTTTTAATTGTGCTATCGACCTGCTTACTTCCACTCTGACTGGGGGATCTTGCAGCATGGGGAAGAGATGGGGGCACATCACAGCTGAAGTTCACCCATATAGGAGCATTATCTCTTGTTTATTACAGAGACGCCTGTTGCAGGTTTTGCTGCTGAGAGCAGCAGTCAGTTAGTGCGGCCACTTGAGTCACAGCTTGTTGATCCTGAGGAGGCAAAACTAGAAAGTGAGGTTCAGAAAGGAGGCCCTGTGCATGAGGAGGAGGAGGGCATGAAGCAGTGCCAGTTGCCCACAGCCACATCTGCAGAACAGCAAGTACCATGGTTTGGCTTTGAGAAAGCTGGTACATTTGTGAGCCAGAGTGGGAAAAATGTTGTTGTACGATGCAATTACTGCCTTCCAAGGATCAAAAATCTGAGATCAGCTGTTTCCTCCTCATCCAATGTGAAGAAACATTTTGAGGTCAGCCTTTGTCATGCTGGTCCTCAAAGAGTGTCCATTGTCTATTTATGTTTAAATTGTGAAGTTCCTCTTCCATTTTTTCTTGGATTCATGCTTCGTTCTTCTTCCTCAGAGGGCACACCCTGAGAAGCTGAGAGCAATTGAAGAAGCAATAAAGGCAAGGAGACGTGGCCTTCCTGAACCAATGCATGACACCCCTCCTCCCAAAATGCTGAAGCAGCAGCAGACAACCCTTGAGAGGTGGGGATCTGGCAGGGAGCCTGTCACCCAGAGCAATCTCGACAGGAGAATCATTGATTTCATTGTAGAGGAGACATTACCACTTCAGACTGTGGACAAACCATCATTCATTAATCTGGTTCGCATTGGACTCCCCAAAGATCTCACCATCATATGTGCCAAGACTCTGAGAGACAGAATTGAGAAGACAGCATGCCACATGAGAGAAACTCTTGCAAACCGAATGGGTGCTGTGGCATATGTAGCAACCACTGTAGATTGTTGGACCAATGGCAAGAAGAGTTACTTTGGGGTAACAGCCCACTGGATCAACCCAACTACCCTGAAACGTGAGGTCGGGGCCTTGGCTTGTAAGCGTCTGAAGGGGCGCCATACATACGATGTCCTTTCAAAAGCACTGCATGATGTACATGTGCAGTACAGGATCCACAACAAAGTTATGTGCACTACTACAGACAATGGCTCCAACTTTGTGAAAGCGTTCAGAGTTTTCATGGCCAAAGAACCAGTGGAAGCTGCAGGCACCAGTGACGATGATGGTGATAACCAGGAGGAGGAGGAGGCTGAGGTGGAGTTTGTGCCTATCTGTGAGATCCTGGACACAGGACCTGAGGCAGAGGAAGAAGCTGCAGACTCAGGAGAGGATTTTGTTTTACCACCACACCAGAGAGGTGCTAGCCACACCCTCAACCTTGTGGCAACACAAGACATAGAGGCCATGCTTTCTGACTCCTCCAAAAGTAGTCTTCTTGGTCCTTTCAAGAAACAGTTTCATTCCTTGATGGGAAAGTGCAGCAAGTTGTGGTCCAAGCAGAACCAGTCAGCCCAGATTGCTGAGTATATCCGTGCACAATGTGGTGTGTATCTGAAGGTACCGAATAAGACCAGGTGGAATTCCACCTTTGATGCGTTGAAGCAACTACATGAGCTCCTGTCAACTGTGCCACTAAAAATGCATGCCATAATGGACCGCTGCTCCTTGTCCAGGATCACAGCTGCTGAGATTGAAGTGGTACAGGAATACACAGAGATTATGGAGCCACTAGCCCAGTCCCTAGATATCCTGCAACGGGAGAACGGCATGTTCATGGGGTATTTGCTACCAACGCTCTGCAATCTGGACCGCAAGTTAGAAGGACTGGAAAACAAACCTGAGAGGTACACATACTGTTTTCAGCTGCTGAGAGGTGTGCGCGAAGCCCTAAGAAAGCGGTTTGCAGCTATCTGGGAGGACAAGAGGCTTCTTCTGGCAGCCTGCCTACACCCTCGCTTCAAACTAGATTGGCTGGAATCGTGTCAGGCCACCACCCATACCAACAAGTAAGAACATTAGGGAAGCCCTTTGGGTGGATTACTCCAAGGGAAATGTTGTCTCAAGGGAGGCATCAGAGGGCTTAAGGAGGTAGGCAGGGGCTGGGCCTTTTCTTCCTGGGGCTCCTCATCACAACCTTGGGTTGCTGCAGGTAATCCTTAAGGGTCTGCTGTGCTGCCCCATGAGTGTGGTGACTTGGTCACCTTCCTACCTTCCATGTCATCATCCACAGGCTCAGGCTGGACCCTGAACCAGGGGACATGACAAGCATCAGGAAATGAAGAGCAGATGATGGTTTCCTAACATATATGTGTTAACATGTCCTCTCTCTTTCTTAGATACACAATGGAAGCCTTGTTGAAAGCTGAAATAAAGATGGGTGTACTTAATGAGGACAGTGATCAGTCTTTAGATAAAGACCAGGAAGGAGATGACTTAGAAGATGACTTCTTTAACTTTCTGCCCCAGGGCAAGAAGTCAGCAGTGGACACTGCTGAGGAGGAACTGGTGAGGTACCTGAGGTCTCCCAGCAGGGAAGTGTCATCACTCCATGGCTTTCCACGTGTGCTGCGGTGTTTTTTGCAGCACAACACAGGCATGCCTTCAAGCGCCGCAGTAGAACGCCTGTTCAGTACTGGTGGCAACGTAATGACTGTAAAAAGACATTCCTAGTCTGACATGCTCTTTGAGCATCTTGTTCTTTTGAGACATAACAGAAACATATTATAAAAGCATTTCAAGTGTAAAATTTGATTTCAAGAGTTGGGGTATCTTCATTGCTTGGGGGGATGTGAGATTCTGTTATGCCATTATGTTAATCTTATGGATAATTTTTTTTATTCTACTACCCCCTGTGTGTGTGTGTTTATTTTTAATATTGTTTTAGGCTTCTTAGATGTGCAGCAGCCAAGGCCAGCACCTTGTAGGAGGTTTTTTTAAAAAGTAACTGAAATGTAATTGTAGTGATTACTTTTGAGAAAAAGTAAAGTAATCAGTTACTTTCAGAGCAATTGTAATTGTAACGGTAATTACTACTTTTTTGGGCCAAGTAATTGTAACTGTAATTTATTACTTTTTAAAAGTAATCTTCCAAGCTCTGTTGGGAAGTAGACAAAATGATATACAGGAGAATCTTTGAAGGAAAGTCCCTGGGTTGTATCCAGTGTTAGGGTTGCCAGGTCAGAAGCATCCCAAACTCTGAGATTTCAGGGGTGGGCCCTAGTGATATCATCAGGGCGGGCCCTAGTGATGTCATTAAACATGATACATAAACCAGCAACCACGGTTGCTTGGATCATACCACTCAAACAAAAAATTTCTCTGATTAGAAATTAAGATAGAAATCTTAGCTAAATGAGGATGTTCCCAGGTTCAGCTGAAATTACCTGATCATTCTTTCTCATCTGCTTAGGGAATCTGAGTAGGGAACATTTAAACTAGCATACTTGCTTCTGGCAAGATGGATTTAAGGGTCCTCAGGCCTGGCCAGTCACCAGAAGGCCATTGTAGGAAGAAGGGAGCCTAGTGTTGTGGAGATGTTAGATGGGAGCACTCAGGTGTAATGATGGATGCCCCTGAAGGCTGCAATTCTAAACACACTTACTAAGGGACTAAGCCCCATAGAACTCAACAGGACTTACTTCTGAGTAAATATGGTTAGGTTTGTGCTGTTGGTAAGGCTTGACTAGGAATCCTCTGCAAAGATATTCATATCAAGCAGGGTTGGCAACCGCCTGCCTGGAATGGTCTGCATGCCTTTTAACATAGCTGCTCCAAGCTTCTTTAAAGACTTGACCCTTCACTTCAGAAAGAGGTTTGAGAAATGAGTAAGAGTAAAAGAAGATTCTCTACCCTTTCCTGCCTACCCTGTGAGCTGCTATAAATTCTCTTTGACAGCCAACCCAGTTCCAGTAAGTAATAATTGCCAGAGAGAAAACACACATAGTTTGGTCTACCTTCACAGGCAGTAGCTTGGCAACAACAGCAATTGAAGCCAGACTTCCCAGTGTGTGAATTTTCTATTATAGCAAGAAACAAACCATCATGCAAACAACATGTATCATCAGTGGATTTAAGGGGGTTGAGCTGACCACATGGAACCACTGTTGTTGCTTCTACAGATGTAAGGGAGTGAGATCAGAGGTAAATGAAATGCAAATAGAAAAATAAAAACAAAAGACAGTGATGATTTCCTAAATGCAATATCATACCAAGCACAAGAAGATTCCTATGAGTAAGGCAGAAAACTCAGTGGCCTGCAACCAGTCAGGGTTCCTAACCAAAAACCAAAACTAAAAGAATCTGGCAGCCAAGGTCACAGAAATCCCCATGCAACACAACCTGACCCAGGGGTTACACAGTTAGTGTAGAATGCTGCAGCACGATTGCTGACATGAGTAAGACCCTATCAGCACATAATACCTCTGCTCTGAAATCTGCACTGGTTGCCCATTTGCTACCAGGCCAAGTTCAAGGTGTGCTTTCCATGTTACAGGTGCCAATTAGTACTTGTTCTGCTCTTATAAGAAATCAATCTTTTAGTGTGGCAGCATCTACACTTTCGAACTCCCTGCCTATTGACATTAGGCAGGAGCCTTCAATATACTCTTTTCAGCAGCTGCTAAAAACATTTTTTGTTTAGGTAAGCCTACCCAGCCATGTAGAAGCTATTATGCTTTTTATCTGTTTTTAACTCATTGTTGGTTTTATTATTTTGAGTGTTTTTAATACCTTTTTAAAACTTTTTGCCAATAAGTTTATTGTTTTAATTCCTTCTGTAAACCGCTTTGAGGTTTTTTACAATAAAGTGGTACATAAATGTTATAAGTAAAACATAAATAAATTTCAAAGTCACTATGGCCCTTGGCTCTCTTTCCTCTTTTAGGAACAAAGGAATCTGAGGCCATTTGGTACTATCTAGCTCAGTACTGATGACATGGACTAGCATTGTCTCTTCTAGATTCTAGGCAACAGTCTTTTCCAGAGATTGAATTTTGGATCTTTGCATGCAAAGCATGTACCCTACCACTGAGCTACAGCCCTTCCCCTATTTAAAAAAGTATCTTTTAAAACTGTTCTTTTCAATTCACTAATGAATGCATAGCATATCTAGGGCACATCCACATCATGCATTTAAAGCACATTCAACATACATTTGAAGCACATGAATCCCATCACAGAATCATGAGAACTGTAGTTTGTAAAGGGTGTTGGGAACAATAACTGTGAGAGGTAAAATATATTTCCCAGGATTCTTTGGGGGAAGTCATGCACTTTAAATGTGACTTGGATGTAATGTATTATGTGGGTCTGCACTACTTCATAAACTTTGCCTGCATATAAATCATTTTAATTAATTTTTAAATGGAAATCAGCTACAAAGTTTACTTGGTGACCATGGGTTACTCACCATCTTTCAGTCTAATCTGCCCCTCAGAGTGAAAACACCAGGGAGGGACCATGACCACCCCAAGGAAGAAAGGCACACTTATGTATTGCCCCAAGGCTGATGGGCTTCCAGATTCCAGAGGTACCAGGGAGATGAATAGGCTAGACCCAGCAGATTTACTTAAAAGGAGAAGTTTATTGAGTAACTTTCAGCGTACACGCGTACCCAATACGAGTGGAACAAACTTGCATGGTTTTACACAAACTGCTGCCACAGTCTGAACACTGAACTGGGTAACAGAGAGCATTTTTATAGGATACATGTTTACAAGCACAATGATGGCAACTAATTACTACGAAGAATTAAGTCACAGCTTTCAATAGCTGATAGCAAAGCCGCTAATTGCCTGGCGGGGCATTAACTGCTCCAAGGTCTACACTATCTGGTTAACAAGGCACCTTCCCAGCATCCCACAGCACTCTTGGCAGCACATCAGACTGAATGCCTGTTAGGACCCCCAGATTAGACCCCCAAGTGGCTCTGAGTCACATTGGCCATCCTTGCCTATCTCCCTGCATGCTTAGACGCTGAATGCTAAACTCTAAAGAGAACTAAGGCTGGTGGGGGGGAATACAAGCCCCCCTTGCCTACAGGCAGCTATTCTGCTGGTTAAGATACTGAGCTTGCCCACGGGCCACTGCAACTTAAAATGTAGAGGAAATAATAATGTACAACCATAGTGTGAAATCAGATACACATTGAGACATAGTGTGAAGAAATATTTATATAAGCATGAATGTCAAAGGTGTTTATTATTTACACAACCTGTAAAGATATTTGTAGTGCAATCCTATGCATGTTTACTTAGAAGCAAGTCCCAATGTAGTCAATGGGGCTTACTCTAACTGGGAAGCATGCACAGGACTGCAACCTCAAATGATAAGAAACTTCACTCACCCAACCCAAAATTAAAAATCATGCCACTTTAAGCTGTTTTGCAACTGTTTTATACTTGTTTTATGGTTCTCAATTCTCATTGGGGCTGACCTCGGTAACAAGACTCATCCTCAAAATTCTGGAATTCAATGAAACACTTTCTGCACTCCCCTCACTGTCACTCTCCAACCTCCTCCTGTGTCAAACTTCCTACCACTTTAATAACCACCTGCATCTTGACTTTCTTCAGACTGTCAATTACCTTTTCTACTTTCTTGAGACAACACTTGCGGCAGAACCAGATGATCACCAGGTGGAACCCATTTTTGCCCCCACTACCTGTGGTTTTGCATTTCTGTTTCTGTTTCTGCCTTTCTACAATTTTTCCCATTTCCAATCAAGCAGCATTTCAAATATAGCAAAGGAACAATTTAGCAAAACAACTCATGAACAATAATGAAGCTTACTAACCCAAATTACATTAATACTTATACAAACTTATGAAAACATGTTTTCAATAAACAATTTTCAGGGTACATTAAAATTCCAAGAGCAACTCCCATATGCCCAATGCAATATCAACCTTACTTTTAGAAGTTCAGAGAATGACCACATATACACTTCACAAAATTTCAAAGTCCAAATTTCAGTCATTTCTGAGTCTCTCTCCATTCCAGGCTACCTTCTGCTTCACTCAATGAAGACCAAAAGGATTGTTAGGCCCCAAGAAAGAGTCAATTCACTGCTTCTGATGAGGCAGGTTCTGGGAGGCTTCATGTGTGCCCCCAGGAAAACTTTGGGTGCCAGTGCGTGCTGGCTTATCACTGGTCTTTCATGGGCATTATTATAGCCCTTTTCTTTTGTTGGTGACACCAAAGCTGTTGAGCTATTAAGGGTTTTCGAACTTGATGCAGCATGTATCTCAGTCATTTCCAAATCGTAATAAAAAATGAGCTCAAGCCACTTCACAGACAGGTATTTGTAACCTGCTTTACAGACCCCCTTATGTTGAGTGGAAGATCTGCAACCACTGGATGTAATGGGCAATCGTTGGCTCTCATTTCTTTTCAGGACATGGGTGACTTGCACCTCAGCAAGATGCAATAATGAAATTGATACATGAAGCAAAGGGGGGGGGGAAGAATCTTAATTTTGTATAGAAAAAATTGCAGTTGGCCGGATATTACAATACTGGTTCTGAGGAAACAAACACAGTCTGGGTGCCTAATAAAGCAATATCCCCCTCTGGTTATGAGTTAGCAAAACTAGTTTATCCTTTAATGTCCTCCAGCCCTTCTACTTAAGCATTCCCAAGCACCAAAGCAAATACAATAACAGAAAATGATAGAATCAGAAGAGAAAATGGCAACCAGAACATAATTTACTCTGCCTGCCCTTACAACCCCCCCAAAGTATATAACAATATAACCAATTTCCTTTCCAGATTAATACACAAAAGAAACCACAATAGATCCTTGGGGCTTTGTCATACTTTCCCCTCAGTATTTACGACAAGGGAGAGGCAGGTGGAGCATGCAGGCGGGCATCACAGGCCTGCTTGGCAGCAGGGGAGGTGCCTGGGAGCTCCCTGTCATGATGTGTGGCAGGGTCAGGAGCTCCCAGGCACCTCCCCTGCTGCCAAGCAGGCCTGTGATGCCCACCTGCATGCCCCACCTGCCTCTCCCTTGTCGTAAATGCTGCTGAGCTGCAGGTGCAAGCCTGCCATTAACCAAGATGGCTGCTGAGGTTTTGCCACCATCTTTTATTTATTTATTTATTATTTTATTTATATCCTGCCCTTCCTTCCAGCAGGAGCCCAGGGTGGCATCTTGGTTGATGGCAGGGATGCGCCCACATAGCATGAATGCCAAGATGGCGACGGAGGCATCAGCCCCTTAGGGAAGCTTTGGCTGCCATCTTTGTTGATGGCAGGCATGCACTTGCAGCACGGGCAGCATTCACCAAGGGAAAGGTAGGTAGGTGGGGCGTGCGTGAGTGTGGGTGCCAGGGCCCAGGGCAGGCTGGTGCCCAAGGGCCCTGGCATGCCTGGCACCAGCCCTGATCACCTGCCACAACTAAATCCTTGCTGGCTCTATGGATGGGTGAGAATTTTGATTCAGTTTGCATTTCAAGCAGAATTTATCAATTTTGCACTTTCTGAAACAATATGAGAACCGAAACACAGCCATCCTTCGAAATTCACATTTATTAGAATTTTGGGGTGCAGTTTGCCAACTAAACAATATTTATAAAAATGCATATATTGGCAGAAAGTGTCCATAAAAATGAATATGCATGAAAATAACATGCAAAAAGGCATGATGTGATGAGAAATGGCTTGCAAAAATGGGTACCTTTGTCAAAACTGCTTTCAAAAACATGTTTATTTGAAGAAATTTGCACTAAAATGGTTGAGAATTTTCATGAGATTTTTTTTAAAAAAATCGCAGGTTGCTGCAGAAATGTAGAGAACTGAATTTAACATTAGAAAAGTAAGAAACAGAGAAGCGAAATTGACAGATCTTTCCATTCCTAGCTGGCTCTTACCACTCAGCGTAGAAGGTGAGGATGGTTTTTCCCCTTATTTTTTGCTGCACCAGCTCCAGGCTGGCATAGATGTGGGGTCCAGATAAGGCCCCACTCTCAGGGAAACAATGCAGCTTAAGGTCTTGTGGATCCATGGCTAGCACTGCTTCATCCCCATAACACCCTATTTTGGGGTCCTATGTTGATTATTCTCCAGTGGTGGGTACCCTGAGGTGGCAGCATTCCATTTGCCACACTTTCTGTAGCTACAGTGAGGGCCTTTGCTATATGTAGGCCAATCCACTATATCCTAACCCCCTCTCAAAGCAATGATCAGGGGATTAGGATTGCACTCTAGGCTTTCAATCTTATACACCTTTACCTAAGAATGTTTCCTAGGCTTATTTCTCAGTAGACATGCATAGTGTTACATGTTTTACTTCTGGCTTCTAGGTAACCATGCATAGATAGAGAACCAAAGCATTAAACTGGGTTTAGAAATTCTTTGTGAAATCTTAATTTGAAAATATTGTCACATTAATGGTGAACTTTAGATTCAGTAGTATGGAGGAGAAAACTTTTTCAGCCCAGTGGGCCATGTCCTGTCTCCCCCCCCCAACTTTGATAGTTGGCTGGGGCTGCCCACCTGTTAATCATTTGATCGTACCATGATATCAGGTAAGTCATTATTGCTTTGCAGCATGGCTTGAACTCAAGCCACATTGCAATGGAACATTTTCCCCAGCCAATCCAAGCAGGGCTTGAAGGATCAGCTGATTAGTGGTAACTTGAAGTCTCAAAAATTCCCAGTTAGAAAGAGTGTAGCTAATCGGAGTGGGGCTTGACGTCACTGCCAATCAACTGATCAACAGTGTCTTCAAGCACCACTTTTGGCAGGGATTGGTCACATTCCAAAATTCTCTGTTGGAAACTCAAGAGTATAGTTAATCCCCGTGGGGCTTGAAGTCACTGCTGATTAGGGTTGCCAGGTCAGAAGCATTCCAAACCCTGAGATTTTGGGGGTGGGCCTTAGTGATGTCACAGGGGCAGGGCCAAGTGATGTCATGGGGTGGGCCCAAGTGATGTAATTAAGCATGATACATTAAGCATCAACCACAACCAATTGGTGCATACAATTAAAAAAAAACATTTATTTGATTGGAAAAAGATAGAAATCTTAGCTAAAAGATGGAGCCTGGGTAGGGAACATTTAATCTAGCCTACTTGCTTCTGGCAAAAAGGGTTTAAGTGCCCTCAGGCCAGCCCAATCACCAGAAGGCCACTGCAGGAAGAAAGGAGCCGTTTATACATTTTTTATTTACTTAGCACATTAAGATGCCACTTAATAACACGTTATTTGGGTGACTTACAATATGGAACTGACTCCAGAGTAAATGTGTTAGGATTGTAGCTTTATACAAATAAGTAATATTTGGGTGTAAGTTATTAACTTGTATCATATTACCATTAACAGAATTTATTAAAATGAAAATATTGCATACAGACTTCTAATAATCATGCAATATAATAAATAAAGCTACATTTTGATACCACATATACACACACAATAATCTGCAAATTTAAATATAACAGACTAAAATAAGCAAGATTACTTTTCTATAGTCTATTTACATTGTACTACACACTTCTACCACCGACAGGAATGTGGTAGGATTATATTAAGTACATAGTATATAAAACCAGAAAGTCTTCCTGGGAGTTGGCCACCCTGAGAGTATTTGCCATATTATTTCACCACAAAAATAGCCTAGAATCCTTGGGTACTAGGAAGCTGGGGGAAAAAACGATCCCAGGGTCTGTGTGTGCCTTGCTTTGTCCTTATATGAACAATGATGTCATGGCCAAGGTGGGCCTCTGAGGAGCTTAGACTTAAGTTAAAAGACCCCTTTCCAAGGACTAAGAAGCTGGTAATGCCAAGAATGATTGGATAAAAGGAAGTTCATTAATTAGGTAAAAATCTTTAAATCCCCCTATGTTAATAGTATGTGCTTACAAGATTAGCCCTTTCTTTCATCATATCCGTAGTGTTAAAGGAATAACCCTTTCTTCTTTCATTTCATGATTAGGATGTGCTAACCCTATAAACAACAACAACAACAACAATAATAAATTTAAAGAAAATCTAATCCAACCATTGTTTCTTCTTCTAGGATAACCATCTTAATATAACACAAAGAACTGCCAAATATTTCTATTTAAATTACTGTTTAAAAAAACATAGCGGGAATCTTACATAAAATGTACCTCTATCTCTGAGCTTATATATTTTTATACTGAATAAATGGTTGAACTGGCAAGTCTAATGTAGATGACCACCTTCTGTGGGATATTATGGGATAATCACAAAAAACACTGGAACTCAATCAAATATAGGATCAGAATACTTTAGACACCAGTAAACACAACTAAGGCAGTCAAGCATCACTTCCTGCTTAAGACAAATATCATTAGTATCCCACCAAAAGTGGAGAAAATGTCCAATGAACTCTTGGTCTGAAGAGGTGCTCCTACTTGCCTTTGTTAACTGCCCACAAAACTGTGCATAAATCTGTACCACAGACAGCTGAGAAAAATAAAAGGACTGTATAAAAGAGTTTATAATTTTTTTTACAGTTCCTCATTACAGCTGGCGATTTCAGCTACAGATGATCTCATAGTCTGCTGTGCGCCCGCCAGAGAGCTTGCATACAAATGATGCCCCGCTCGCCGCGCAGCTGACGAGTGGGGCATGGTTGCAGATGGGGGCGAAGCTGCCGCCTCCATCTTTATTTGGGGCAATGTCGCGTGTCGCACCTATTGTGTGCGTGCGATGTGCAGTGTGGAGGGGCGGGGCTTTGGGGCTTATTTAAGTCCAGCCGCCCCTCCTACCTTCCTCTTTGCCAGCGTGATGCCCAACCCACCCTCCCTCTTTTATGGTGTGCCTAGGGGTTGCTTTGGGGCCGAGTAGGAATTTTTATCCTGCCCACCCTCATTGATGGGCAGGTTTTTTGCCTGCTCCACACCATGGGAGTGGGACAGAATTGGGTTAGGGGGCGTTGTGTTTAATAGGTGGTTTTGGCTTATTTGGCTAACTAAAATGTATTAGACAGGTCAATGCCCTACCGGGCTATGCATCTTGCACTGGTGCAGGAGGTGCGGGAAGGGAAATAGGTAAGGACAGCTAGGTGGCCCCCTTAGGCACCTTTGGAGGTGATTGACGGTTCCGAAGGCCTGTCTGTCAGGGCTTTACGGCTCGAGGGCAGGATATGGGCTGCTTCTGGGGCCAACTTATCCTCATCTACCCAGGGGTTATACGGCCGTGGGTGGGGATGACGTGGGAAGGCCCCCCTACTCACCTACAAGGTGTGGCCAGGGTAAAGGGTAAGCAGATGGGCTTGCCCTTGCCCCAGCAGGGGCTGGTCGCCCAAGAGCTGTATGGCAAGCTACTTGCTTATAGACAGTTCCCGCACCTAGGTTTCCCTCTGCAGGTCACTTTAAATTGGGTTTTGTTTGCTGTAATTTAATAAAGTGGCCCTTGTTCAACCCAAGCTGATGTCTCTGTGTCTTATTTTGCCCCTCGACTGCAAATAGATGCCTTTGTACCACAGACCATAGAAACTTGCATCAAATTGGCCTTCTTTCCTTAACTGAGCTGCACAAACAAAGATGAGTTTGTTGCTGCCTAAGAAGCAGGAACTTTGTTTTGTAAGACTCTCTGAATGTAGTGTGCTTTACCACAGGAGAAGGTCCTCAACTTTAAAAGGAGGGAGAAAGTGACGGAGGGAGGGAGAAAGAAAACAAGAGAAGAATAGTAAACGGAAACCAGACAACAAATCAAAGTGTATACTCTTTCGGTAGATATTGGTGCTGGAAGAGGTAAAACCCTTTCTCTCTTTCTTTGTGAATACTGGTCACATTTCACAAGTTGAATAAAAATGAAAGGGAAGGGGACTTTAATTAATGGGATGCCTTTTGATTTGTAGAGCAAAACTCCTAGAACAGATGTAGTAGCAAAGAGGATTAGATTGTCCCTTTGCTGACACTCTGAAATTTTCTTTCTCTCCCTTTTGGTAACCCCCTATTGAGGAAGGGCTGTCTTTAGCACTGCTAAAGAAACTGTTGTATTTGGTTACAATAGCCAGCTCTCATAAGCCTAGACAGAATATGTGAGGAGAGAGCTAATATTCATTTAAATTCAAGGTTTCATTAGGACCAAGGAAAGGAGAAGTGCTGAGTCTAAATTCCTTCAAAGTCTATGAAATGGGTATTAAAAAGGAAACTTGCAATAATCTTGATTAGAAATTCACATAAAAAGACTCATAAGCCTACATTAGTTTTACATATTTTGGATTAATTTTGTCAGCTGTTTTGCTAATCTCTGAGAATTGCACTCCACTTTAAATGGCTGCAAATAGATGCCTTTGTACCACAGACCATAGAAACCTGCATCAAATTGGCCTTCTTTCCTTAACTGAGCTGCACAAACAAAGATGAGTTTGTTGCTGCCTAAGAAGCAGGAACTTTGTTTTGTAAGACTCTCTGAATGTAGTGTGCTTTACCACAGGAGAAGGTCCTCAACTTTAAAAGGAGGGAGAAAGTGACGGAGGGAGGGAGAAAGAAAACAAGAGAAGAATAGTAAACGGAAACCAGACAACAAATCAAAGTGTATACTCTTTCGGTAGATATTGGTGTTGGAAGAGGTAAAACCCTTTCTCTCTTTCTTTGTGAATACTGGTCACATTTCACAAATTGAATAAAAATGAAAGGGAAGGGGACTTTAATTAATGGGATGCCTTTTGATTTGTAGAGCAAAACTCCTAGAACAGATGTAGTAGCAAAGAGGATTAGATTGTCCCTTTGCTGACACTCTGAAATTTTCTTTCTCTCCCTTTTGGTAACCCCCTATTGAGGAAGGGCTGTCTTTAGCACTGCTAAAGAAACTGTTGTATTTGGTTACAATAGCCAGCTCTCATAAGCCTAGACAGAATATGTGAGGAGAGAGCTAATATTCATTTAAATTCAAGGTTTCGTTAGGACCAAGGAAAGGAGAAGTGCTGAGTCTAAATTTCTTCAAAGTCTATGAAATGGGTATTAAAAAGGAACCTTGCAATGATCTTGATTAGAAATTCACATAAAAAGACTCATATGCCTACATTAGTTTTACATATTTTGGATTAATTTTGTCAGCTGTTTTGCTAATCTCTGAGAATTGCATTCCACTTTAAATGTTTATCAGATGAACACTTTTCAACAAATTTGATAACGTCCTTGCTTATGAAAAAGAATTAGGCATTGTCTTGTTTGTACCTCTGTTGCTTATACAGCAAGTATATAAAAGCCACATTTAGCATCATTGTGTAGAACAAAATCATGAAGAAGTAACATATTCAAAAAGACTGAGTAGAGACATTTCTGGCCATTCACATCTATTTATATTTCAAGCCTGTAGTTTATTAGTATATCACATGCTTTACCTGCATACTATAGGCCCGGATTTAATCTTGACATATTCAGTTAACAGATCTTAAGTGGCAAGTCTGAGAAAGAGACCTGTGACTAAAATCAGACAAAGTAATCATCATTGAACTAGAAAGATCAAAGTTCTGACTCTGTGCAAGCTAGTTTTTTATGTATAACCCTTCCTAAGACTATGTGCAATTAATATTGAATCCATTGCAGTTCTAGGGTGGTAATCAATGCTAGTCCTAATCAGAGTAGACCCAGTGTAATTAATAGCCATGGCTAACTTACATTTATTAATTTTAGTGGGTCTACTCTGAGTAAGACTTAGTTGAATTACAACCCTTAGTTGCAGGGAGCAAGTCAAGCACAACAACTGATGGCCCCAGATCGGACTGTACATTTCCATTTATACCAAAAGTTACATGATGTCATGAAATGTCACCTGGCTAAACTTTGTGATATGAATGGAAATTCACAGGGATACAGATTTTATTTATTTGTTTAAAAGCATTTCCTAGTTTAAAAATATCTATGTGGTGTACAATATAAAACCAAACAATATCATTAAAACAAAATTATTTATTATTATTTATTTATTTAATTTAATTTATATACCGCCCTAAGCCCCAAGGCTCTCTGGGCGGTGTACATAAAAGATAAAACAAGCACAGTGTATAAGTACAATAAATACAATATTTACAACATAAACCAAATGAAACAGCCGTATAAGAGCACATAAAAACAAATAAAACAGGAATTCATGAAATTCAAACACATAAAACAGAGTCTGGTCTTATGGATCAGGGAAAGCCTGGAGAAAAAATAAGTATTACAAGATGGCTGAAGCAACTAATGGCTTCATGTATGGCAGATGGAAGGGCATTCCATAGTGCAGAATAGCAGAAAATGCCACTTTTTAGCTCACCAACTTATGATATTCTGTAGGGTGCAGTGCCCTTAGTATAATTTCCATAGATGGTCTATGTGATATTATGGGTCTATACAGGAGCGCCCTCTCTAGGATGCACACCTTAATGTGGTGAGGGGGTTTGAGAGTGTCAAAGAAGCTGACAGCAATGCCAACAGGAGTCTGGACCCAGAGGCTAGACTCCTAGCAGGGGCACCCAAGGCAGAATGGCAAAAGCTGAGACACCAGACTAAGATGCATCCAAACTCAGAGGAAGACAATGGTAAACCACCTCTGAATATCTCTTACCACAAAAACCCTATGAACAGGGTATCCAAAATGCATCACGAGATAGTGCTGGAAGATGAGACCCCCAGGTCAGAAGGCAGTCACCAAGCTACTGGGGAAGAACTCCAGGTGCTCTTGGATGAGACCGATTATCTGGATCCGTTTCAATCCGGTTTTAGGCCTGGTTTTGGCACTGAAACAGCCTTGGTCGCCCTGTACGATGACCTTTGTTGGGAGAGGGACAGAGGGAGTGTGACTCTGTTGATTCTCCTTGATCTCTCAGCGGCGTTTGATACCATCGACCATGGTATCCTTCTGGGGAGACTCGCGGAGTTGGGAGTTGGAGGCACTGCTTGGCAGTGGTTCCGCTCCTACTTGGCGGATTGTCACCAGAAGGTAGTACTTGGGGAACATTGCTCGACACCTTGGACTCTCCATTGTGGAGTCCCTCAGGAGTCGGTTTTGTCCCCCATGCTTTTTAACATCTACATGCAGCCTCTGGGTGCTGTCATCAGGAGTTTTGGAGTGCATTGCCACCAGTACGCTGATGACACACACCTCTATTTCTCCTTTTCATCTTCTACAGGTGAGTCTGTGGATGTGCTGAACCATTGCCTGACCGTGATAATGGACTGGATGAGAGCTAATAAACTGAGACTCAATCCAGACAAGACCAAGACACTGTTGGTGAATGCCTTCCCTGTTCAGATGGTGGATATTTACCCTGTTCTAGATGGGGTTACACTCCCCTTGAAGGAACAGGTTCGTAGTCTGGGGGTGCTTTTCGATCCTTCCTTGTCTCTTGAGGCGCAAGTGGCCTCGGTGGCAAGGAATGCATTCTACCACCTTCGGTTGGTAGCCCAGCTACGCCCCTATCTTGACAGGGATGACCTCGCCTCAGTTGTTCATGCTCTGGTAACTTTTAGGTTGGATTACTGCAATGCGCTCTACGTTGGGCTGCCCCTGAAGACAGTTCGGAAACTTCAGCTAGTGCAAAATGCAGCAGCCAGACTGCTGACAAGGACCAGCTGGTCAGCACATATAACACCTGTTCTGGCCCATTTGCACTGGCTACCCATCTGTTTCCGAGCCAGATTCAAGGTGCTGGTCATGACCTATAAAGCCTTACACGGCGTGGGACCGCAATATCTTGTGGAACGCCTCTCCCACTATGAACCTACCTGGTCACTTCGCTCAGCAGCTAAGGCCCTCCTCTGGGTACCAACCCATCAGGAAGCCTGGAGGACAGTTACACGATCTAGGGCCTTTTCTGTAGTGGCCCCTGAATTGTGGAATAGCCTCCCCGAAGAAATACACCTGGCGCCTACGCTGCTATCTTTTTGGCACCAGGTTAAGACCTGGCTATGCTCCCAGGCATTTTAATGTGTTTACTTTTATATTTCTGTGGTTTCTGTTTTTTTTTATTATTGTTTGGCTGTTTTTATTATGATATTTTGTATTTTAATCTTTTGTACACTACCCAGAGAGCTATTCGCTATGGGTGGTTTAAAAATGGAACAAATAAATAAATAAAATAAATAAAAGAACAAGTACTAGTAGTGCTGTGACTAATGATGCAGCTGCGTCAAAGCCGAAAGGAAGCCCAAAGGCTGATGCACCCAGATGCGAAAGGAGAGTCTGGAGTTTTACAACATACACAATAGGAACATGGAATGTGAGAAGCATGAACCAGGGAAAGTTAGAAATTGTCAAGCAAGAAATGGAACGTATTAACATTACAATACTTGACATGAGTGAATTAAAATGGACGGGAATGGGACATTTTCAATCAGGCAACTACAAAATATTCTATGCAGGAAATGAGAAATTAAGAAGAAATGGGGTTGCTTTAATAGTGAGAAGTGATGTAGAAAAAGCAATTAGGAGCTACAACGCAAGGTCTGAGTGAGTGATATCAATGAGATTAAACGGGAAACCCATTAACATAACCACCATTGAAGACTATGCTCCAAAGGCAAATGCAGAAGAAGAGGAACTGGAGAGATTTTACACCAAATCAAGGTGTGCTGATAATCATGGGGGACTGGAATGCAAAATAGGGAACAGAGAAGAACTAGGAATTGTGGGGAAATGGGGCTTAGGAGACAGAATAATAACAATAATAAATTTTATTTTTCAGCCGCCTATCTGTCCGGGTTAGGGACACTCTAGGTGACGAACAACAAGAATAAAAACAATACATATAGATCAACATAATCAAATTTTAAGCTAAAAAACCATTCATTAATTCAGAACATAAGTTAATCTGTCCCAATCTTGTAGGCCTTCCTGAACAGCCAGGTCTTCAAGGCTCGGCGATAGCTGGACAGGGAGGGAGCATGTCTGAGATCGAAAGGGAGAGAGTTCCAGAGGGTGGGGGCCACAACAGAGAATGCCCTCTCTCTGGTCCGCACCAGCCTAGCTGTTCTCACCGGTGGGACCGAGAGAAGGTCTTGCGAGGCTGATCTCGTCAGGCGGCACCATCGGTGATTCTGGAGGCGTTCCTTCAGATATACTGGGCCGAAACCGTATAGGGTTTTAAAGGTCAACACCAACACCTTGAATTGGGCCCGGTAGACAACTGGTAGCCAGTGAAGATCTAATAACACTGGGGTAATATGATCCCAGCGACGGCTATGCGTAATCAAGCGTGCCGCCGCGTTCTGTACCAGCTGTAATTTCCGGACCGTTTTCAAGGGTAACCCCACGTAGAGTGCATTGCAGTAGTCTAAGTGAGAGGAGACCAGGGCATGTATCACCTGAGGGAGCAGGTGAACAGGAAGATAGGGACGCAGTCTCCATATCAGATGTAATTGATACCAAGCTGCCCGGCTCACTGCTGTAATCTGAGCCTCCATGGACAGCTGGGAGTCAAGTATGACCCCAAGACTGTGGACCTGGTCCTTCAGGGGTAAACTTACCCCATCAAGCATCAGGTCAGTAATTCCTAACTTCCTTTTATCTCCCACAAGTAATACCTCAGTCTTGTTGGGGTTCAGCTTCAGCCTATTCTCTCCCATCCATCCACTTACGGATTCTAGGCACTTGGACATGGTATTCACAGCCAACTCCGGTGAGGACTTAAAGGAGAGATAGAGCTGAGTGTCATCTGCGTACTGATGGCACTGCAACCCAAAACTCCTGATGATTGCTCCCAGCTGTTTCACATATTTTTATTTATTTTTATTTAATTTAATTTCTATACTGCCCAAAGCCAAAAGGCTCTCTGGACGGTGTACATAAGAGTAAAACAGCAACATAAAATACAAAAACATAGAAATAAATAGCAAACTCAACAGAACAAATAATTAAATAGCATTAAAATACAATAAAATACAATTAAAGTGTAGTTAAAACAAGCAAAGACTCACATACATACACACACCAATCTCATTCACACCACACAGCATACATCCGGCGACAATGTCCCACGCCGAAGACTCTCCTCGCGCAGTGCAGCGGCAATGATGAAATAGGCTGGGACCTGGTCCTGCAGGGCGTGGCAGCTGTTAATAGCAGCAGTCCAGCAGGAAGGGTGGTGGTGGTGGTGGTGGTGACAGCCAGGGGAAGCAGCACAGCAGCAGCAGATGACGAGGGGGTCTCCCTCCCTGGCAGCACAATGTTCCTCTTCCTGCAGGCAGAAGGTCTCCCAGGCCTCTCAGCCAGCCAGCCTATATATTCCTCCAAGGAGGGACAGGTGGAAAAGGTTAGCCACAGCTGGCTGAGTACCTGGGACCTGGTCCTGCAGGGCGTGGCAGCTGTTAATAGCAGCAGTCCAGCAGGCAGGGTGGTGGTGGTGACAGCCAGGGGAAGCAGCACAGCAGCAGCAGATGACAAGGGGCTCTCCCTCCCTGGCAACGCAATGTTCCTCTTCCTGCAGGCAGAACATAGATGTTGAATAGCATGGGAGAGAGGATAGAACCCTGTGGCACTCCACAATGAAGAGGCCAAGGGTCTGAAACCTCATCTCCCAATGCCACCCATTGCTGCCTATCCGAGAGATAGGAACGGAACCACTGCCTCCTACAGTGCCTCCTATTCCTAATCCCTCTAGGCGGTTTAAAAGGATACCGTGGTCAACGGTATCGAAAGCCGCTGAGAGGGCCAGGAGGACAAGGAAGGTGTATTCACCCCTATCCAATGCCCTCCGCATATCATCTACCAGAGCGACCAAGGCTGTTTCCGTACCATGACCAGTCCTAAAACCCGATTGGTATGGATCTAAATAATCCGTTTCCTCCAAGTGTGTCTGTAATTGCGCAGCCACCACCCTCTCAATCACCTTGCCCAAGAATGGTAAATTAGAGACTGGGCGAAAGTTGTTTAACTCTTGGGGATCCAAGGACGGTTTTTTTAAGATGGGCTTTATTACCGCTTCCTTGAGGGCTGATGGCATTGCACCCTCTTCCAAGGATGCATTCACCATTGCCTTGATCTCTTCGCCCAGTCTCTCTTTACAGCTCATGATGAGCCATGAAGGGCAAGGATCAACCAGACAGGTGGTCGGCTTCACAGTACAGAGCACCTTGTCCACTTCCTCAGAGAGAAGAGGCTGAAACTGATCCCAACAGACCGGAATGCAACTGGCCGACTCTGGCCCACTTCCTGTCTCCACAGCGAGCGGAAGCGTGCTCTTCAGACGTTCGATTTTATCGGCAAAGTGTTTAGCAAAAGTATCACAGGAGATTTTAGAATGTTCCATGGGTTCCTGAGCAACTGGACCGACCAGGCTTCGGACCACTTGGAACAATCTCCTGGGACAACACTCTGCTGACACAATAGAGGCAGCAAAGAAATTTTTCTTTGCTGCCTTTGTTGCCACCTGGTAGGCAGCTATTGCTGCTCTAATCCGTGTCCGATTGTCTTCAGTGCAAGATTTCTGCCACCGGCGCTCAAGTCATCTCACCTCCTGTCTCAGACCCCGCAGCCGTGGTGTATACCAAGGTGCTGTCTGAGTTCTGTTCAGGGGGAGAGGACGTTTCGGAGCCACCTGGTCCACCGCCCTGGCAATCTCCTTATTCCACTCCATCACCAGGGATTCGACCGGGCGACCTTCAGTCAGCTCCATATCCCCCAGTGCATTCAGGAATCCTTTGGGCTCCATCAGGTGTCTGGGGTGGACCATTCTAATAGGTCCTTGTCCCCTGCGGAGGGCGTGCGGCATCGAGAAATCTATATTCACCAGATAGTGATCTGACCATGACACGGGGTTAGAAGAATTCACCCCCATTCAGAAATGAAGCAGGAGAAAGACTTATTGAATTCTGTGAAGCTAATAATTTGTTTCTTGCGAACACATTTTTTGAGCAACCAAAAAGATGACTGTACACGTGGATATCACCAAATAGTCAATATAGGAATCAAATTGATTATATAATTGGTAGCAGAAGTTGGAGAAGTTCCATACTTTCTGCAAAAACAAGACCAGGAGCAGACTGCGGTACAGATCATGACCTGGTCATATCGAAAATAAGAGTAAAGCTAAAGAAGATGGCCGCGAGCCAGGACGGATATGAAAGACGCTCTGCAGCCTAGAACTAATCTACAAAGTTAAAGTCAGTATATTGTTGACCGAAGTTATTTTAAACTTTTAATCTCTTATCCTGGTATTTTTATCTATGGGAATGTGCCTCTTCTTGAGAAACTAACAGCTGGAACGAGTTAGCTGAAGTTATCAAACTGAAAACATAGATAACGAACGAAGACTGCTGTGTACTTTTGCTAGGAGGCAGGAGAAAGCACAAGAAAGTTAAAGCTAAAATTAAAGTGTGAGTTTCTAACTGCTGGAAGTGGGTGAGACTGAAGAGACTGAAGATAGTGAAGTGATTAAAGTGTTTGGTGTATTTGGATTAAATGGAGAAAGACTGACTGCACACGCCTTGGGATTAATAATAAATTTAATATTAAACCCATATTAAGCACTATGGTTCTAACGAGGCAACAATGCAAAGCCCTTGGTCTCTCCCCAGATAAAGAAGATGTACAAATAATAAATAGAGGAATTCAAACAAAGATTACCTCTTATTACCAACTAAATGAGGTTATAAACTTACCAAAATGCGAACCGGAAATTAAACAAAAAAACCTGTTGTGTGATGATATTTTTTTTTTTTCAATAATTTTTATTCAGATTTTCATAAAACATACAAGACAAAATCATAAAACATTCAAAGACAAAAAACAAAATCAAAAATAGTTAAACAAAAAGAAAAAAAGAAAAAAAAAACAAAAATAAAAAATAAAGAGTAAAATATTGACTTCCCATTTGTCAAAGATCAAATCAGTTATAAGTCTATAATATATAACAATCCTGTCTCTTAAGTCATATTATAAAATCACTTTCCTCCAGTAGTTATCTTACTTAATCATCAAATCTCATAAACATTACTTTATTCTTTCCACAAAAAGTCAAAGAGAGGTTTCAATTCTTTAAGAAATATATCTATCAATTTTTTTTTCCAGATAAGCATATCGATTAATCCATCTCATTACTAATTATGATAATCTTATTGTCATAACCATAGTCAAAATAAACATTTCAATTAATCCATCACATCAGAATCTGTTAGGTTCAATAATTTCAGTAGCCATTGTTCTATTATCTCTATTAGTTCCATTTTCCATCTTCCATCTTCAGTAGTCTTGTTAAGTCCAGTAATTTCAATATCCAATCTTCCATTATCAGTATTCCATAATAATCTTGCTGTCAAAGCCATAGTCATATAGTAAGAGTCTGATGGGGATTACCTCTATCCCAAATATTTTCTTGCCATCCATTCTGAATAGGTTGCTGAAATACTGCTGTAAAATCATATCTCTGTTCTTTTTTTCAAAATACACTGGGTCATCTCTTAAAAGTTTTTCCATTGTCACATGGCTGCAGTTAATTCCATAGATTTTCTCTATATTGGGCTCCATCACATCATTCCAGTCCAGAAGATTATCCATGCCATTGATAACTTTATCTCTAGAATCTTCATTCATTTCTTCAGAGATAACATTGAGTTCCAAACAATAGATTTTATTTCTAAAGTCCATAGACTCCAAATCTTGTTCCTGTTCCACGTTGGTTCCAATCTCCGGGATCTCCTCTCTCACAGGGACCCCTATTCCAGTCTCCAGGGTCACCTCTCTCACAGGGACCCCTGTTCCAATCTCCGGGGTCTCCTCTCTCACAGGGACCCCTTCCAGGGTCACCTCTCTCACAGGGACCCTTATATCTTTAATCTCCTGCTTCATTTTACTCAATTCAATTTTCATTATCTCAATCTCATCCATTATTTTCTGAAACATAGTTATTTCCAGATTTTCAGCCACTTTCTTAATTGCCATTTTAAAAGAAAAATATAGGAAAACCACTTCTTATTTCAGCAACAATTGGGTTAATACTCCAAACTTGGTGACATCACAGTATAAACAGAGCAGACAGCCTTATCTCTCCAATAGTTAAGTAAACAAAATGCAGTTCCCAGGATCGAAACAATTAATGGCAATCGTCAAGAAACAGATTCGTCAAAATAAAATAGACCAAAAAGAGAGTAGTCTCAAAACAGTATAATATTTTTCAAAATAAAAATCTGGAATAGAAATCCCTCTTCTGTGTATATCTTTAGAATGCAAATCCAGGACAGCTTTTTGCAACAAAAACAGAGATAAGCTATTAATTAGTGCGTAGCAGAGAGAAGTTATGGCTCCCCAGTGAGATGTCAAAAACTGATCAATCTGGCAAATCTCTTTTAAACAGCAACAATTTAAGTCAAGTAAAAGAAAAATATAGAAAGAAGGGTGCTTGCCTGTTAGTGCGTTCTCTCTTAGAAGATAAGGTGAACGTTCGCTTTATCAGATAGAGCTTGCTGTTAAAAATCCGTCCCACCTTCGTCGGCTGGACCTCGTCCCATAAATTAATGAGATCTGGTCGTCCCAACAAAAATAGGCTTTGAGGTTAATCTCTTCGTTTCTCCCTACCCGGGAGAAGTTTAATCAGTCAAAAAAAAAAGAAAAAACTGACTGATATATCTGAATAAGCTTCTTTTGAGGCAGGAGCCCGTCTCAAAAGCAGGCACAGGCTAAGTCACCCTTCCCGGAAGTGACCTGTTGTGTGATGATAAAACAGACTGGGATATAAACAAAATACCTATTTGGCATTCGAATCTGGCGAGGAGTTATAATGAGAAGAATTTGGCCCAGGAAATTGAGGAGGCTGATAAGTTCCAGGAGGTGCCTTGGCTTGAGGAAGAGGCTAGTTTATTGCCAAGTAAAGATGAAGATTCTATGCCTCCGTTGGAATCTTCGGAGATCTACGATGAGCCTAATCAGAGACTTATTTCCATTTCTTTCTTGGCAGAGGATTTAAAGAAATATGACCAGGTTTCCCCACAAGAATCTAGAAGGAATGATGATTGGTGTCTTGCTGTATCGCAATCACTTTCATAAATAGCAAACTTTGTCGCTGAGGCAAATGTGTTGTTAACAACATTAATAGAATTCACAGTAAAAAAAGGAAATTATACCTCAAAGGAGTTAAGGGCTGTAGTAACAACTACGCAGGTTACCCAGACAATTCATGGGTTGGAGCCCCAGTTAGTGGAGAAAAAAAAGAAAAGTTTAAAATCTGTAACACAAGTAACCCAACCAATTAAAAAGAGTAAAAACATTAAATCTAGAAAGAAACATCAAAAAGAGCAAATGAACTTTGGAAAATTGTTTAAACTCCTAGATACACCAAAAGAGGCTGTTAATAATAAAAAGAAGAAAAAGAAACAAGCGAGGAAAAGAAAGAAACAAAATAATTTGCCTACCTTAGTTGAAAAACTCAATACATCTATACAACAGAACACCCAAGATTTGACTGAGGACTGTATAAATAACCTGAACCCGGTTATACAAATAAAAGAAGGAACTATTTATGACCTGCCAAAATGTGATATGATCAACTCTAAAGCTTCAAATATACCATCCAATCTTAAGCATTGGAACTTGTTATGTCAAAGAAAGCTGGCATTAATTAATTTCCCTAAACCGAAAGGGCATTTATCTCAGATTGAAAGAAAGAAGCATTTAATAAAAATTATAAATGAATCATCTCCGGGACTTATTCAAGTAAAAGATATTGAAAAAATCGAATATCTTTTTTATAACTATTCTAAAGCGAGAGCCATGGTATCATTCCTGTCAAAAGAAAAAACAAGTCTTTTTTATACCAAAAAAGGTCTACTACTAGCACAAGATATTCATACTGTAAGAGTATTTGAAGACCTAAATCCCCCGAGAAATCTAGTGGCTCTTTACTCAAACAAACATGAAGCTCCACCATTGCCAAATGACCAAGTTCGGGAAATGAATATGAGCACGCCAATTACAAATGATGATTATTTGCGAAATAAATATCAATTCCTACCCGAAGAATTAGGCTTATTAGATAATTTCGCTTCTCTGCCTTATGATGCAAGGTCTGAAATTATGGTTAAACTTGAAAAATTAATTATAACTTTAAAAGAAATGGAAAATAGTGAAGATAAACAGAAAGAAATCGTTCCCAAAAGTGATCCAGAAAAAATCTCTGACACAAACGGGATTAAGATGTTAATAGAGGGAAAAGAATCAAAATCCCAGACGGGTAATACAAACAGTTCAGATCAAAATATCATTTTGAGTCCAGCGGAGAAGGTAACGGGATCAATCTTCCCTAGTCAAAGAAGTAATTGACATAATGCTAAGATAAAATCAACCAACTTAAATATCCTATTGTGGAACATCGCAGGCTGGGCAGGTAAAATATGTGACATTTCCTGCATGAAATTCTTGGAACAATATGACATCCTACTGCTACAAGAAACTTGGTCATTGGATCAGATGGGGCTTGACGGCTATTCAGCATATCAGCTGGAAGCCTCCCTAAGTTCTAGGGGGGGACGTCCAAAAGGAGGATTATGCTTATTTATATCAACTGCACTTAATATCCCTGTTATCAGATGTGATCTGTTAGCAGAGATGGTTACAGCAATAGTAATGAAATTTCCATATTATTCTATTCTTTTCTTAAATGTATATATACCACCGTCAAGAGACAAAAAGTCAGGAATCAACAAGATTGCTGAACTTGAAAGATATATAGTTTCCCTGTCATCTATTTACCCTGAATCATATTTAATGATAGCTGGAGATTTTAATGCAAGAGTTGGGCCATCAGATGATGCTCTTTTTAAAAAATATAAAATGGTAGTTCCCTATCTGGATGGGCCAACCCTTGCACCTTTAAGACAAGCAAAAGACAGAGGTATTAATCATGCGGGTATATGTTTAATGCAACTGATATTTAAACTAAATTTGATTATGTTGAATGGACGTACAGAAGGTGACAGGGAAGGGAACTTTACATATTTATCATCTAGGGGAGCCTCTATCATAGACCTAGGGATTGTCTCCCAAGAACTTTATCATTATATTAACAGTTTTAGGATTATAGATCGCCCAGAAAGCGATCATTCACCTATTAATATAGTGTTGAATTGCGGAGAGGGACAATTTCGTTTAGAGCCTCAAACATTTAATATTTCTGAATGTGAGATCCTCCCTAGAAGAATCAAATGGATACCTAAAGTAGAAAGGATGGTATTAGACAGATTAAATGCTCATGATTGTCTTGCCCTTAGGGAGTTTATTCTCCTGATTGATCCAACACAAGACCCATACCCATACTTCCAGCAATTAATAAATGCATTGCAGATGTCCCTGAAGAAAAATACTGAATGTAAACACAAATTGATAAATAAAACCCAGTACTCTAAGCCTTGGTTTGATAACGCTTGTGTTGAAAAAAAAAAACTCTGATAGCCACCTTTAAATTTTATAAACAAAATAGGTCAACAGAATCATTGAAGTCATACTGTGAAGCCAGAAGTCAGTATAAACTCCTAGTCAATAGGAAAAAGAAATTAGCGACCCAAGATCTATGGCAGCGCCTTATTTATGCCTCTAAAGAAAAAAATTCTAATTTGTTCTGGAAAATAATAACAAACAACTGGCCAAAATTATACAATAATTTAGACTGCCATATTTCTCCTCAGGTTTGGGAAAGTCATTTCTTAAATTTATATAGAGATTATTTGAATCATTATTTAAAGCCTTCAGATAAACATCGGAACATTCCGGAATGGGAACCTGTAACGATAGAGGAAATTTTAGAACTAATAACTAACTTGAAAGCTAATAAGACCCCGGGACCAGACAATACCCCCGCAGAAATTTTTAAAATCAATGCAGTCTGGTGGGCGCCAGTACTTGCGATTTTGTTCTCACATATCGATCACACAATGCGAGTACCAACTGACTGGGGAAGGGCTATAATTGTCCCAATACATAAAAAAGGCTCAATGTTAAATCCAACTAATTTCAGGCCTATAAGCCTTTTAAATATTATTGGTAAATTATATGCTGCCCATTTACAAACTAAACTAAGTCTATGGGTTGAATCAGAACAAATTTTGGCACAGGAACAGGCAGGCTTCCGGTTAGGTCGTTCGATCTATGATCAGGCCTTGGTATTACACCATCTGTGTGAAAAATATACAACAAAATCTGGTGGTTCCTTGTATTCAGTATTTATAGACTTAAAAAATGCCTTTGACTCAATATCTAGAAGAAAACTTTGGGAAAAACTGTATAATTCTAATATTGATGGTCGCCTGCTGGCTTGAATATGAGGACTACATGAAAACACACATTTGCAGGTTAGATGTAATAATAAAGGACATCTGACTAAACCTATACCAACCTTTAAGGGTGTAAAGCAAGGATGTATACTAGCACCAATATTGTTTAACATCTATATAAATGAAGTTGCTACATCTTTAGCTTCAGTTTCTTCCCACCCTCCAAGACTAATGGAAAGCCCAAGATCTATCCTTATGTATGCGGATGACCTGGTAGTATTTTCAAGAACCCCGATAGGTCTAAAGTGATTACTGGCTACCTTGGCGATAGTATGTTCAAAGGAACAACTCATAATAAATAATGAGAAAACAAAAATTATGATTTTTAGATCCAAAAGGAAAAGGTCAACTCATCCCTGGCGTCTCAATGAACAGTTTATAGAACAAGTTCATGCGTTTAAATATTTGGGGATAACTTTTCAGTCAAATAAATCATGGCAGCTACATACGAAAATGCTAATAATGAATGCGAAGAGAACATCGAAAGCTATTTTATCCTTTTTTTATAATAAAGGTGGTCAGCTCATACCAGCAGCTATTAAATTATTTGTAGCGAAAGTTATACCTCAGTTAATATTCGGTACTCAAATCAGCACATGTACAAATTTCATAGCTTTTGAGGTGGTTCAAAACACCTTCCTAAGATCGATCTTAGCTATCCCGTCTTGCGTACCAAATTGTATTATTAGATTAGAAACGGGATTGCCATCCATTGAATCTCGGATCTGGTGCATACGAATTTCGTATTGGTTAAAGCTAGTATTCAATCCGGTTAGATTAGCACCCCAGATTTTAAAGGATAAATTCGAGTCACCGTGGAAAAAACTAATTCTAGATAAAATTTCAACAATAGGATTTTCACCTGCAACAATATTAGATATGGGTTATGAAAAGGCCAAACAGAGTATTCTCCAGAGAATTAGAGATATTGACCATCAGCATCAATTAATGCTAGTGAAAAAGACAAGATATAATAGTAAACCATCGACACCTATGGCTTATTTATCGAACCTTACGCAACCAAAAAGGCGAAGAACTTTTACTTTAGCAAGATTTAACGGCATGCCTTCGGCTTTACTTGCAGGCAAATTCAATAAAGTTCCATATCTGGACAGAAAATGTCCATGCGATAAGGAGGAGGTCGAAACAGTTTTACATGTTTTATTATATTGTCCATTTTATTCTGATCTTAGACATCAGATAATTAATCCCATCATAGATCTAATACCAGGTAGAAAGGATATATTTTATGCAGAATTTTTACTCGATGATCATTCCCCTGATGTAACCGAAAAAGTTGCGAAATACTGTGATCTAGCCATTCGACGCAGGAAACAATGTGTCGACAAAAGGGGTACTTAATTAATAATTTTAACTTAAAAGAATTCTTCAAAAGTAATAATTGAAAATAAACAAATAAATAAAAAGAATGGTGCTAGCTATAAAAATTTTGATGTCTGATTTTGTCATATGTATGTTGTAACAATGTATGTTTTTTTATTGGTCAATGACCGTAATAAATTATCTATCTATCTAAGCTAAAGAAGAACAAGAAAGCAATCATAATGCCAAAATACAATTTAAATAACATCCCAGAAGAATATAAAGATCAAATAAGGAACATATTTGAGGCTTTAAACTTAATTGACAGAGAACCAGAAGAACTATGGAGTGAGGTCAGAGACATTATCAGGGAATAATGAGAACGGGCCAGGTAAGGGGAACTCGTCCCAGACAAAATAGTGCCTGTGACTTGTTCCGGTTCTCCTCACATCCCCAGGACTGCTGGTTGTTTTGTCAGTCAGCCTTCGGATCTCCATATGCTGTTATTAAACGCCAGCTCGGTACATCATAAGATCTCCCTTGTTCATGATTTCATTGTGGAGGAGACTGCCGACCTGGTGTGTATAACCGAGACCTGGGTGGGTGATCAGGGACGAGTTGCTCTTTCCCAGATCTGCCCACCTGGGTATATGGTTCAGCATTATGGTAGAACCGAAGGACGGGGAGGTGGGGTTGCTGTGGTCTATAGGAGTTCTTTCTCACTCACCAAGCACCCTGTCCAGGTGACGACTGGTTTAGAGTGTCTCCACCTTGTGCTGGGCCAGAAAGACAGACTGGGAATTTTGTTGGTGTACCGCCCGCCCTGCTGCTCAACAAATTCCCTAACTGAGCTGACAGAGGTAGTCTCGGAGGTATTGTTGCGGTCCCCTAGACTATTGGTACTGGGGGACTTCAACGTCCATGCCGAGACTGCTTTATCTGGGGCGGCTCAGGACTTCATGGTTTCCATGACAACCATAGGGCTGTCTCAATTTGTTTCTGGCCCGACGCATGTGTTGGGACATACCCTTGATTTGATCTTCATCACTGGACATGGAGATGGTGATCTGGAGGTTAGGGATTTATCATCTATGCCTTTGTCATGGACAGATCACCGCTTGCTGAAGTTTAGGCTCACAGCAGCCCTTTCCCTCTGCAAGGGTGGGGGACCTATTAAATTGGTCCGCCCCCGGAGACTAATGGATCCTAAGGGTTTCCAAAGGGCTCTGGGGGTTTTTCCGACTGAGAAGACTGGCGCTCCTGTCGAAGCCCTGGTTGGATTGTGGAATACGGAGCTGACCCGGGCGGTTGACACGATCGCTCCCATGCGCCCCCTCCTATGCAGAGCTCATACAGCTCCATGGTATACCTTGGAGCTGAGAGCGATGAAGCAAGAGAGGAGGAGGCTTGAGTGCAGATGGAGGCGAACTCCCGATGAATGCAATTAAGTGCTTGTTCTAAGCAGTATGTAGTAGTGGTGAGGGCAGCAAAAATGAGATATGTTGCTGATACTATTAAGTCATCACTCTCCCGCCCAGCGGAGCTCTTCAAAATTGTGCCAGGGCTTTTACATTCTGGCCCTTGGGATATTATAGATTCATCTGTAGCCCGCTGTGATGAGTTCGCCGAGCACTTCCAAAATAAGATCGCATGCATTCGCTGGGACTTAGACTCCAATATTATAGCAGTTGGACCTAATGAAGTATCCAGATCATGGTCTTGTCCTCATTTATTGGATGAGTTTCAGTCTGTGCAGCTTGAGGATGTTGACAGGATCCTTGGACTGGTGCGGGCGACCACGTCTGTACTGGATCCTTGCCCCTCTTGGCTGGTGAAAGCTGGCAGGACTGGAACCGCCGGCTGGGCCAAGGAGGTAATAAATGCCTCTTTAAGAGAGGGAGTGGTCCCTGACTGCCTAAAAGAGGCGGTGGTGAGACCACTCCTGAAGAAACCCTCCTTGGACCCAGACAACTTGAACAACTATAGACCTGTGGCGAATGTTCCATTCCTGGGTAAGATCCTGGAGTGGGTGGTTGCCGGCCAGCTCCAGGGGCTCTTGGATGACACTGATTATCTTGATCCATTTCAATCCGGTTTTAGGCCCGGTTTTGGCACTGAAACAGCCTTGGTTGCCCTGTATGATGACCTCTGTCAGGAAAGGGACAGGGGGAGTGTGACTCTGTTGATTCTCCTTGATCTCTCAGCTGCTTTTGATACCATCGACCATGGTATCCTTCTGGGAAGACTCACGGAGTTGGGAGTTGGGGGTACTGCTTGGTAGTGGCTCCGCTCCTACTTGGTGGGTCGTCACCAGAAGGTAGTGCTTGGGGAACATTGCTCGACACCCTGGACTCTCCATTGTGGAGTCCCGCAGGGATCGGTACTGTCCCCCATGCTTTTTAACATCTACATGCAGCCGCTGGGTGCGGTCATCTGGAGTTTTGGGGTGCGTTGTCATCAGTATGCTGATGACACGCAACTCTATTTCTCCTTTTCATCCTCTTCAGGTGAGGCTGTTAACGTGCTAAACTGTTGCCTGGCCGCGATAATGGACTGGATGGGGGCTAACAAACTGAAGCTCAATCCTGACAAGACCGAGACGCTGTTGGTGAGTGCCTTCACTGCCCAGATGGAGGATGTTCATCCTGTTCTTGATGGGGTTACACTCCCCTTGAAGGAACAGGTTCGTAGCTTGGGAGTTCTTTTCGATCCTTCCTTGTCTCTCAAGACCCAGGTGGCCTCGGTGGCACGGAATGCTTTCTACCATCTTCGACTGGTAGCCCAGCTACCTCCCTATCTGGACAGTGATGACCTCGCCTCAGTTGTTCACGCTCTGGTAACTTCTAGGCTGGACTACTGCAATGCGCTCTACGTTGGGCTGCCCTTGAAGATAGTTCGGAAACTACAGCTAGTCCAGAATGCAGTGGCCAGATTATTGACGCAGACCAGAAGGTCGGCTCATATAACACCTGTTCTGGCTCGTCTGCACGGGCTTCCTATTTGTTTCTGGGCTAAATTCAAAGTGCTGGTTTTGACCTATAAAGCCCTACATGGCATGGGACCACAATACCTGGTGGAACGCCTCTCCCAATATGAACCTACCCGTACACTGCGCTCAACATCTAAGGGCCTCCTCCAGGTGCCATCCCATCGAGAAGCCTGGAGGGTTGTGACTAGAACTAGGGCCTTTTCGGTAGTGGGCCCCAAACTGTGGAATAGTCTCCCTGATGAGGTACGCCTGGCGCCGATGCTGCTATCCTTTCGGTGCCAGGTGAAAACCTTTTTATACTCCCAGGCATTTTAAAGTGTATTTTAAATTGTATTTTATAGTGTATTTTAGCAGTATTTTCATTATTGTTGTATTTTGACGTTGTTGGTTCTTTGTTATTGTTTGTTTTGATCTTTGATTTTGTTATACTTATTGTATTTATATATTGTGCTTGTTTTATCTCTTATGTACACCGCCCAGAGAGCCTTTTTGGCTTAGGGCGGTATATAAATTAAATAAATAAATAAATAAATAAATAAATACCTCTAGTTAAAAAGAAAGACCTCAATAGATGACTGAAGAAACTCTTAAAATGGTTAAAGAGACAAGGAAAGCAAAAGCAAAAGGAGATAGAAACACAGTCAGAACCCTAAATGCAACAATACAGTGACTAGTGCATAGGGACAAAGAGAACTATTGCAATAGTTATTGTATAGAAATAGAAGAGGACAACAAAAAGGGAAGAACAAGAGCCCTATTCTAAAAGATTAGAGAAATGAAAAGGAAATTTAAACCAGGAGTAGGGATGTTGAATAATCAACAGGGAAACTCATTGACGGACTGAGATGAAATAAAAGGAAGATGGAAGCAATACACTGAAGAACTCTATAAAAAGAGATGACGATGACAGATTCATTCATGGAGGAACCATATGATGAAGAACCAGAAATTTTAGAATGCGAGGTGAAAGCTGCTCTTACAATACTTGGAAGAAACAAATCACCAGGAACAGATGGCATACCAATAGAGTTGCTACAAGCTACTGAGACTGAATCTGTCCAAATTATGACAAAACTTTGTCAAGAAATATGGAAAACTGAACAATAGCCCACAGACTGGAAGCGTTCCATATACATCCCCATTCCAAAGAATGGGGATCCCAGGGAATGCAGTAATTATAGAACTATTGCCTTAATATCCCATGCAAGTAAAGTAATGCTCAAGATTGTACAACAAAGGCTCTTACCATATATGGAGTGAGAAGTGCCATATGTCCAAGCTGGATTTAGAAAGGGAAGAGGTACCAGAGATCATATTGCAAACATACATTGGATAATGGAACGGACCAAGGAATTTCAGAAGAAAATCACCCTGTGCTTTATAAATTACAGCAAAGCCTTTGACTGTGTAGATCATGAAAAACTATGGAATGCTTTATAAGCAATGGGGGTGCCACAGCATCTGATTGTCCTGATGCACAACCTATACTCTGGAGAAGAGGCTACTGTAAGGACAGAATATGGAGAAACCGATTGGTTCCCCATTGGAAAGGGTGTGAGACAGGGGTGTATTTTATCACCCTATTTGTTTAATCTATACACAGAACATATCATACGGAAAGCGGGATTGGATCAAGATGAAGGAGGTATGAAAATTGGAGGGAGAAACATCAATAAGATATGCAGACGATACCATACTACTAGCAGAAACCAGTAATGATTTGAAACAGATGCTGATGAAAGTTAAAGAGGAAAGCACAAATGCAGGACTACAGCTGAATGTCAAAAAGACGAAAGTAATGACAACAGAAGATTTATGTAACTTTAAAGTTGACAATGAGGACATTGAACTTGTCAAGGATTATCAATACCTTGGCACAGTCATTAACCAAAATGGAGACAATAGTCAAGAAATCAGAAGAAGGCTAGGACCAGGGAGGGCAGCTATGAGAGAACTAGAAAAGGTCTTCAAATGCAAACATGTATCACTGAACACTAAAGTCAGGATCATTCAGACCATGGTATTCCTGATTGAAAGTTGGACAGTGAAAAAAGTGGATACAAGAAAAATCAACTCATTTGAAATGTGGTGCTGGAGGAGAGCTTTGTGCATACCATGGACTGCGAAAAAGACAAATAATTGGGTGTTAGAACAAATTAAACCAGAACTATCACTAGAAGCTAAAATGATGAAATTGGGGTTATCATACTTTGGACACATAACAAGAAGACATGATTCACTAGAAAATACAATAATGCTGGGAAAAACAGAAGGGAGTAGAAAAAGAGGAAGGCCAAACAAGAGATGGATTGATTCCATCAAGGAAGCCACAGACCTGAATTTACAAGATCTGAACAGGGTGGTTCACGACAGATGCTGTTGGAGGTCGCTGATTCATAGGGTCGCCATAAGTCGTAGTCGACTTGAAGGCACATAACAACAACAATACAGGAGCAACCCAGTCTCAAGTTGTTCAGGGCTTTATATGTTAACCACAAGACCTTGGACATGACCCTGCAACCAAACAGCAGCTAGTGCAGTTTCCTCAGCACAGGTGTAATGTGTGCATGTCCAGGTGGTCCACTCAACTACCTGGCCACAGTATTCTGCACCAGCTGCAGTTTCTGGATGGGTCCCAAGGAAAGCCTCACAAAGAATGCATTACAGTTGTGAGCTTACCAGTGGATAAATCACAGCCAAGTTATCCCTATACAGGAAAGGGCATCATTGGAACACCAACCAAAGCTGATAATAGGTGTTCCTCACCACAGAGGTCACCTGAGCCTCCAGCGATAAAGATGGATGTAGGAACACCACCAAACTATGTACTTGTTCTTTCAGAGGGAGTGAAATTTAAATATCCTAGAAACTGTATGAAAGGGAAAGACAGTAGATGAGTTCAGCAGGAAAGAAAAGGACTTGGAGAGGCCAGATACATATAATACTAATATCCCTACCACCACCACTTATGAAAGGTTTCAGTTGATGCGGGCTGATGATGTAGACAAGGTGCTTGCGATTATGCGATCAGCAACGTGTACTCTTGACCCTTGCCCTACTTGGCTTATTAAAGCTTGCCAAGGGGGGTTGAACGAGTGGATCCAGGGTGTGGTCAACGCATCATTGCAGGAGGGAGTGGTTCCAGCTGCCCTGAAAGAGGTGGTGATCTGACTGCTCCTGAAGAAGCCCACCCTGGCCTGATTTGTTTGCAACAACTACCACTCAGTCGCAAATACCCCTTCTTAGGGAAGGTGATTGAGAGGGTTGTGAAGCAGCAATTGCAAGTATCCTTGAATGAAGCAGATTATCTTGACCCATTCCAGTCCGAATCAGTCTTGGTCGCCCTGACGGATGACCTTTATCAGGAGGACAGTGGGAGTGTGACCCTGTTATTCTTACTTGATCTCTCAGCAGCTTTTGATACCATTGACCATGGTATCCTTCTGGGCTGACTTAGTGAGATGGGTATTGGAGACACTGTTTTACAATTGTTCCGATCCTATCTCCAAGGTCATTTTCAGAGAATTTCATTCATTGGTGCTCACTCATGGCCAAGTAAGATTGTCTTCCAAGATAAGGTCTTTAACAGTGGGTCCATAAGTGACGGTGGAGGCCAATTCTGGATCCACACAGCCTTCCACAGTGAGGCTTCCAGATGGAAGATGGTCACAATGAGGATTTGTTTGACGTGCCTTCCACTTAGCTTGTCCCATTTCTGCAGTATTTGTGCTTCTTCGAAGTCCACAGCACCTTTGATAATAGCCAACCTCCATTTGGGACGTTCATCAGTTCTTGATGCTCACATTACATTTTTTTAGATTAAGCTGGATTGATGGTGCTACAGAGGGACTAGTTTGCACCTGCTGGATGTTTCATTCAGAGAATAGCATTGGGTGATTGCCTTTCGGCGCCCTGGCAGTTGTGCTGTGGGGTGCCCCAGGGTCCCATCTTGTTTCCTATGCTGTTTAACATCTATATGAAGCTCTTGGGAGCAGTCATCAGGAGATTTAGGCAAGGTGTCAGCAGTACACTGGTGATACCCAGCACTATTTCTCTATAACATCTGAATTGGAAGAGGCCGTGCAAGCCCTGGACTGGTGCCTGGACTCAGTGGTGGGCTAGATGAGGGCCAGTAAACTGAGTCTGAATCCTAGCAAGATGGAGACACTGTGGCTTGGTGGTTCCCAAGGGCAAGCACAATATTTCCTGAATATTCCACAATATTTCCTAGGGGCCAGCAGAAACCCAGCCTAGAGGCCAACAGACCAAGCAACTCAGCCTGGAGACACAGCAGCAGAGAGCTGAGGAAGAGTGCTTATTTGTGGAACTCAGTCGGAGAAGGAATAGTGTTTCGCAGTGTTCAGAAGCATGACAGTTTCACTTTCAGCTGGGATGCCTTTGGAAAGGCTCACTGAACGAAACTATTCCAGTTGGCGCTTAAGGATGCAAGCATTCCTTACTAAGGAAGATTTATGGCAGATGATTGAGAACGACCCACCACCGGCTCCGCAACCAGCTCCGTGGATTCGGATGGATGAGAAAGCGAAAGCGTTAATCATTTTGGCTGTTGATGATTCTCAGTTGTTGTTTATTCAAGATAAGCCAACGGCAAGGCTTATATGGACTGCTTTAAACTAAGTGCATGTGAGACAAACAGCAAGCAGCAAAATTCACTTAGCACTTAGACTATATCAGATGATGCTGACTGGAGACAGGACGATGTCTGTCCATCTTTTGGAAATGAAGAAGCTGTTTGCAGAGCTGCAAGAGAGACATGTGGTGCACACACAGTTGCAGCAAGTGTACATCATACTATCTTCATTGAATTCGTCTTGGGATCCGATCGTGAGCTCTTTGGAAGCAATGCCAGATGATGGTCTGACAATCGAGTATGTTTCGGGCAAGCTGCTCCAGGAGTGGGAGAGACGACAGGAAACAGCCGAAAGAAGAGAGAGAACTGAGAAAAGAGAATGCAGAAAGCCAAACTGCAAGGACACAGAAGCAAGATCGTTTGGACTAAAAGCCTGTTATTTCTGTGGTTCTACTACTCATTTACAAAGAAACTGTGAAGCAAAGCGAAAAGGACGAGGCAGGAAGCCGTCGTATGTGCAGCTGGTGAGTGCTGACAACTGCAAAGTGAAAAGTTGCGAAAACAGAGACAGTGCTGTATGGGTTGTTGACTCTGGCATTACCCACAGTATGGTGAAAGACATAACTTTGTTCAAAACTACAATTCCCGCGAAAGAGGATGTTGTGCTTGCGGATGGCATGCACAGACAGGTATTGGGAAGGGGTACTGTAAAGCTAAGTGATTTGAACACCATAATGACTGATGTATTGTTTGTACCAAGCTTAGAATGTAATGTCTTGTCTGTGAAGAAACTGAACGCAATGGGATATGTTGTCACGTTTAGAAAAGGAACATGTGAGATACAGAGAGGGGACAAACTTTGTATGAAGGGGTATCTAAGGAATTCACTGTTTTACATGCAATTCAAACCCACAGGATGTGCTACTGTGAGTGCAAACAAGAAGCCTCATGACAGATGCATTCATTTATGGCATAGGAAACTAGGACATGCTAGTTTTGGTACTGTCATGAAAACACCGAGTAACAGTGTGGATGTGACACTAAAAGAGTGTAATCAGTATGTGGAATGTGATGTATGTAGTCAAGTTGCTCCCATATGTAAGGAGGCAGAGAGTAGCACAAATGCACCATATCAACTGATTCATATTGATCTAGCAGGACCATTCCAAAGCTCACAAGGTGGTGCAAAGTATTTTCTGGTGATTGTAGACGACTATACCAGGTTTTGTACCGTATATCTGTTGCATGCAAAAGACGAAGCAGAGGGGAAACTGAAACAGTTTGTGAAAAAGGTTGAAGTGCAAAATGGTGTGACAATCCAAAGAATACGCTCTGACCAGGGGGGAGAGTTCACTGGTAAATCATTAGAGCAGTATTTGTCAAAGAAAGGGATAGAGCAAAATTTCACAGCACCATTTTCTCCATTTCAGAATGGGATAGCGGAGAGGAAAAATAGAACACTTCAGGATGCAACTAGAGCCATGTTGAGGGACTCTGAGTTATCGAACACGTTTTGGGAAGAGTGCATATTGTATGCCAATTATATCCAAAACAGGCTGTATCACAGGGCAATTCAAATGACACCATATGAAAGATTCAATGGGAAGAAACCGAAACTGCAGCACATTGTAAGATTTGGAGCAAAGTTCCCAAGGGAAAACGGCATGGGAAGCTAGCACACAGAGCACAGAAAGGGAATGTACTGGGATTCCAAAATGCTTATTACCGTGTCTGGGTACCAAATCAGAGAAGGGTGGTGCTCAGCAGAAGTATAAAAGTACATGAACAGGATTGGGATAACATTGAATATGTTGAACTAGGCAATTCACACAATGCATCCACAGAACATGAAATAGCGCATGAGATAAAACAAGAGGAAGAGGAACAACCTGTTGTTAGAGTGGATGAGAGAGGCAAAGAAGAAACAGAGCCTCAGGTAACATTAAGACGCTCTGAAAGAGCAAATCTCGGTAAACCTCCAGAAAGTTTTCATGTTAGCTCAATACAATTCAATCCGGTTTTAGGCTTGGGTTTGGTACCGAAACAGCCTTGGTCGCCCTGTATGATGACCTTTGTAGGGAGAGGGACAGGGGGAGTGTGACCTGTCAGGCCCGCCCGACCCTCAGGGTCCCGGGAACATGCATCAGGCTCAGACCCCCACCCTTAGGGAAATGAGACTGGAACCGAAAAGCTATTACTTCACCCTTGCCAAGGCTGTGTACGCTCACAACAACCTTGCAAGGTAGAAGGTAGGCTGCCACCACCCCTGTATACTGGTCCACTCAGAGCCAGGGGATCTCTGAGCCCAGAAGGTATATAAAACCAAGGTCCTAAAAGGCAAGAGTCACAGTTACACTCCTTGCCAGGCACCTCTGGTTTAACACTTAAAATCCAAGCTTTTAACTTCTTAACCCTCTTTGGTAGTGAGTGACTGAGGTTGGGTCAAAACACTGAATTTAGAACCACCCCTTCTCTCAAATGAACACACCAGGTTAAATAGAAGTAGCTTTATTAAAATATATAAGTGCACATATCATATAGCAGCAAGTAATCCTTTAAGACCATTCACCCAACAGGGGTTTAGGTTCTTACAAGAGAATTCATACACACAACAAGAAAATAATAAACTAGCTCACCTAACTACTTACATACGAGGTAGTTGGTTGCGTGGCACCTCTCCTAAGAGAGATGGATGTTCAACATAAAGCAATGGAACCAGACATAGGTTGCCTTCCCATAAGCAACCCCAGGAACCATAAGGCAGAAAAGGTTTGGAACTCTGGTGCCAGTCAGCATAGGCAGAGAACAGAGAACAAAGGCTGTGGGTCCCTAGCCCTATACTTAAGGGAAAAAGATCCTAACGGTCCAAGATTAATTGACCAATCAGGAATTGACTGATGTAACTTTCTTCTCGATGTTTCTCACATTTTCGCGCCTTCAGGCCCCCCTCCCAACGGTATTTTCCAACTGCATAGGCCAAGGATGACCTTGGGTGCCAGGCACTGGCTAATCAACAAAGATAAACAGGTGCAGCTTGTTAAGGCTTCTTCTAACCGTCTTCAGCTGGGAAAATGAAACTTAACTTTGCAAATTGGCAAGGCCTGTCCTTTCTGACTATAACCATCTCCCAAAGTCCCTTACTGGAACCAAAGTGTTGTCATCAGATTTCTAATAACTCATGACCATTACAGGTTCATGACACGCCCCTTTTTGGGAAGATGATGTCAGAACTCTAAATAGTTCTGCGTCATCGCCACAGCAACCAGGAATAAGGAAACAATCAGAAAAAAAAAAAATTCCATCAACATTACAATACAGCATATAAAAAAGAGAAGAAAAAACAACTTAATACATTTTAAGCAAGTGAGCTACTTCTTGTCTTATGCCTTCTAATTAAGTTCAAAGTTACAACATAACAAACAATAAAGGAGAAAAAGAAAAAGAAAAAAAAAGAAATAAGGGACCCCTAAAACACCCAAAAAGAAAAGAAAACTTTATTATCAAAAAAAAAAATAATAAAAAAAATAAAAAAAAAATAGAATGAAAAATGGGGTGATCCAAAACTGGTCCAAGTTCAAAAAAGGTCATAAGCCGTAAAATCTTTAAAAAGTCCATAAAACATGTTAAAAGCATAAAAGAATAAAACAAGGTCTAAAAACGGTCCAGAGGTCATCAGAGCCGGGAAATCAGTCAATGGAATAGGCATGAATCAAATATCAATCAACTGGAACAGGTAACCGAGATAGGGCATCTTCAACAACCTCCATAGCAGGAGTGCAAGTCAAAACCAGGTGTTTCCTAGAAAAATATTGCTTCATCATATTCACATGGTATACTTTAGGTTTCTTATGGGATTTAGGGTCAATCAGCAGATAGTTGGTGTCGCTCAACTGGGCCTTGACAATCAAAGGGCCTTCCCAGGCCACCGACAACTTATTGTCTACTTGGGCCTTTAGTACCAAAACTTCTGACCCCTCAACAAAGTGTCTTTCTTTAGCGTGAGCATCATAATGGGCTTTCTGCTGTTGTTGAGCCTCCCCCAAATTCTCATGAGCGACAGCCAAAACATCTCTTAAAATATTCTGTAACTTCTGGAGGTAAGTTACTACCGACACAGGCATAGCTTCCAACCTTCCTTCCCACTCATTCTTGAGTAATGACAAAGGCCCCACCAGATCCCTTCCAAAAACTAGCTGGTTGGGGCTGTAGCCCAAGCTGGCAGAGGGAGTAGCCCTATAGGCGAACATCAGGAAAGGTAAAGCTACATCCCACTCTCTAGGATGTTCTAACACATACGCCCTTAACATTTTATTAATAGTGGCGTTCATTTTCTCACATAACCCATTCGAGGAATGGTGACCAGCAGTCGTAATATGATGTTCCATACCAGCAAGTTCCCAAAGTTTTTTAGTTAACTTGGCCACAAAACTCGGCCCTCGGTCTGACAAAATAGTCTTGGGAAACCCCCAACGCGAAAATAACTCTAACAAGGTTTTAGCAATGACTGGGGCAGTGATGGAACTCAAAGGAATAGCTTCAGCAAATCTCGTGGCAAAGTCAATTACAGTCAAAATAAATCTTCTCCCAGTCTTAGTCGGATTAAAAGGGCCGATCACGTCCACAGCCACTTGAGCAAAAGGTTCTGCCACAATCTGGGATACTTGTAAGGGTGCCTTGGGGTGATCACGCGCATACCCAAGTTGTTGACAAATATTACAGGATTTTACATATTCTTTAACAGTCTTAGCCACTAAGGGCCAATAAAAATGCTGGGTAACAGAAAACAAAGTCCGTTTCACACCCAGGTGCCCCGCAGTCACAACATCATGGGCCAGCCGCAATACATCCAGGCGAAAAGGTTTTGGCACAACTAATTGTCTGACTGGTTGCCAGTCCGTAGAATTCCCCCCAGGTACATGTTCTCGATAAAGCAAGCCTTTGTCCCAATAAAATCTCACTTTCACAGTCTCTGATAAGGCAGGAGGGCTTCTCTCGGCTTCTTCTCTGCAGTTTTGCAAACTCTCATCCTTCAGTAAAGCTGCCTTAAAGGCTTGGGAGCTGGCTGCCGGTAATTTACATTCCTCCATCTCCCCCACACTGGGTTGAAAGGAGTTTTTTCCCTGTTGTTCGGGCAGGGTCCCAGCCCTCCCAACGGCAGCCCTCTCTTCCTCGCCACCCAGAGGCCATTTCTCCCCACAGTCTTCCATAGGTTGTGACAAAGTTTGAGACCTGGTAAGAGCGTTTATTTCCGCTTCACGTACAGTCTCTTGATGGCTTAGGAACAACAGATCAACTCCTATTAAAACATCCCATAAATGGTCATCCGAATGAACTATAACTCTATGGCGTCCAGTCCAGCCTCGGTATGAAAGCACCACATCAGCTACGGGCACTTGCACTGTCTGCTGGCCATACGCTGTGACCGCCACTTGTAACTCTGGAACATATTGCTCCGGCTTAACCAGCCGTTCTGCAATACTGGTAATTTCTGAGCCTGAATCGATTCTTCCCTTGACCTTAATACAGTTTACATATATGGATTCGGAAAACTGCGTTTGAACCCATTCTTTACATTCCGATGAAAGAGGTCCTGGAGAGTCTTTCTCTGGAAACAAACTATTCTTTACTCCTCCCTCTCGATCCCCTGACCCAGTCTGTACAACACTCACCGGCAGGGCTTTAACAACTGGTCCACGAGGAGCCTCAGGACGGTCTTGTGAATTTGGGGCAGAAAATACAAAATCCGATTCTGCTCCTTCATTCTCCTCGGCTGACGACCATGAAGAAAGTTCAGGAGGTTCCGCTCCAGGGGACGTTAAGTCTCTCACGCGTGCAACTGGAGCAACCTTTGGGTTCTTCCTTCCAGCAGGATTGGGCTTAGACAAGGTTTTAGAACAGGAATTAGCTTTATGTCCAATTTGCCCACATTTAAAACAAATTATTTCTCCACGGGGCTTCTCTTGTAATGCAGCCTCGGGCCGGGCGGAAGACACTTTGAAGTAGCCAGCAGGCCCCCCTTTCTCTTCCTTCGCCGGTTGCCCTGGTTTCTGCATACTTGCAGTCTCTCGCCTCGGCGGTTTCACAGGAACGTACTCCGGTCTCCGAAACAAAGTATACTTTTCTCCAGCTCTGTTTTTAAACATACGATCTGCTAGCATGCCTGCTTCAGTCAGAGAACGGGGCTGCTGGTCTCTGACTAGAGCCATCAAATCTCGAGGGAGGCGTCTGTAAAACAGTTCTTTTGCAAACAGATCTAAAACCTCCTCTCGGGTTACAGCCTCGGCTGTGTCAGCCCAACGTTCCACATTTCTGCCCATCCGTGCAGCAAAGGCTGAGAAGCTTTCCCGAGACTTCTTCTGGTCTATTTCTAAATGCCGAAAACAATCCTCTGAAGTTAGCGCAAAATGAGACTTGGCTAAAGCATAAAAGTAGTCAAAATCATCTACATACTCCAGTGGCAAAGAGTTCAACAGTTCTCTCAACTCGCCTTCAGCATTAATGCGTAAAGCACTCATCCAGTACTTTTTAGGCACACCTTGATCTCTACAAGAGTGAGCAAAAACTTGGAAGAAGGTAAAAATGTCATCTGTCTCACGAAAGGTCGGAAAGGATTTTTTATGGAGGTCTGGTCTTCCTCCTCGCGGTTGTTGCATCTCACGAGCAAAGCTTTCCCTACTCCGGCGATCTTCCTCCATAGCCTTGAACTGCAGGGACAACAGCTTCATTTGCTTAGCCAGGTAGCGCTGCATGCTCCTAGGCAGCTCTTCCTCATCCAAATCTGATTCCTCCTCATCTTCGCTATCCTCAGTTTGCTTAGACACGAACTCCTTTTCATCCACAGAAGGCTGAGGTATAAACGACAGAGCAGCAGCGCCTTCTTCCAGCTGAACAAGCTGACTAGGCAACGCAATGTCTGCCAGGAGCACATCCTCGGCTCCATTCTTTTGAGATCTGGTTTTTATCTTTTGCGACATTCTGCACTAACCTTACTACCCAAAGTAACAAACAATTGTGTCAGAAGTCTCTTTAAAATTTACAACTTGCTGCAATGCACTTATCTCACACAGCGTGTTCACTTAAGAGCAGGAATGGCTTCGATCCTCACCACTGCCAGCCATGTCAGGCCCGCCCGACCCTCAGGGTCCCGGGAACATGCATCAGGCTCAGACCCCCACCCTTAGGGAAATGAGACTGGAACCGAAAAGCTATTACTTCACCCTTGCCAAGGCTGTGTACGCTCACAACAACCTTGCAAGGTAGAAGGTAGGCTGCCACCACCCCTGTATACTGGTCCACTCAGAGCCAGGGGATCTCTGAGCCCAGAAGGTATATAAAACCAAGGTCCTAAAAGGCAAGAGTCACAGTTACACTCCTTGCCAGGCACCTCTGGTTTAACACTTAAAATCCAAGCTTTTAACTTCTTAACCCTCTTTGGTAGTGAGTGACTGAGGTTGGGTCAAAACACTGAATTTAGAACCACCCCTTCTCTCAAATGAACACACCAGGTTAAATAGAAGTAGCTTTATTAAAATATATAAGTGCACATATCATATAGCAGCAAGTAATCCTTTAAGACCATTCACCCAACAGGGGTTTAGGTTCTTACAAGAGAATTCATACACACAACAAGAAAATAATAAACTAGCTCACCTAACTACTTACATACGAGGTAGTTGGTTGCGTGGCACCTCTCCTAAGAGAGATGGATGTTCAACATAAAGCAATGGAACCAGACATAGGTTGCCTTCCCATAAGCAACCCCAGGAACCATAAGGCAGAAAAGGTTTGGAACTCTGGTGCCAGTCAGCATAGGCAGAGAACAGAGAACAAAGGCTGTGGGTCCCTAGCCCTATACTTAAGGGAAAAAGATCCTAACGGTCCAAGATTAATTGACCAATCAGGAATTGACTGATGTAACTTTCTTCTCGATGTTTCTCACATTTTCGCGCCTTCAGGCCCCCCTCCCAACGGTATTTTCCAACTGCATAGGCCAAGGATGACCTTGGGTGCCAGGCACTGGCTAATCAACAAAGATAAACAGGTGCAGCTTGTTAAGGCTTCTTCTAACCGTCTTCAGCTGGGAAAATGAAACTTAACTTTGCAAATTGGCAAGGCCTGTCCTTTCTGACTATAACCATCTCCCAAAGTCCCTTACTGGAACCAAAGTGTTGTCATCAGATTTCTAATAACTCATGACCATTACAGGTTCATGACATGACCCTGTTGATTCTCCTCGATCTCTCAGCTGCTTTTGATACCATCAACCATGGTATCCTTCTGGGAAGGCTCACAGAGTTGGGAGTTGGGGGTAGTGCTTGGCACTGGCTCCGCTCCTACTTGGTGGGTCGTCAACAGAAGATAGTGCTTGGGGAACACTGCTCGACACCCTGGACTCTCCATTGTGGAGTCCCACAGGGATCGGTACTGTCCCCCATGCTTTTTAACATCTATATGAAGCCGCTGGGTGCAGTCATCAGGAGTTTTGGAGTGCGTTGTCACCAGTACGCTGATGACACGCAACTTTATTTCTCCTTTTCATCTTCCTCAGGTGAGGCCGTTAACGTACTAAACCATTGCCTGGCCACGATAATGGATTGGATGGGAGCTAACAGACTGAAGCTTAATCCAGACAAGACCGAGACGCTGTTAGTGAGTGCCTTCTCTGCCCAGATGGAGGATGTTCATCCTGTTCTTGATGGGGTTACACTCCCCTTGAAGGAACAGGTTCGTAGCTTGGGAGTTCTTTTCGACTCTTCCCTGTCTCTTGAGGCTCAGGTAGCCTCAGTGGCACGGAATGCTTTTTACCATCTTCGACTGGTAGCCCAGCTACGTCCCTATCTGGACAGTGACGACCTCGCCTCAGTCGTTCATGCTCTGGTAACTTCTAGATTGGACTACTGCAATGTGCTCTACGTTGGGCTGCCCTTGAAGATAGTTCGGAAACTACAGTTAGTCCAGAATGCAGCAGCCAGATTGTTGACGCGGACCAGAAGGTCCGTTCATATAGCACCTGTTCTGGCCCGTCTGCACTGGCTTCCTATTTGTTTCCGGGCTAAATTCAAAGTGCTGGTTTTGACCTATAAAGCCTTACACGGCATGGGACCGCAATACCTGGTGGAGCGCCTCTCCCAATATGAACCTACCCGTACACTGCGCTCAACATCTAAGGCCCTCCTCCGAGTACCATCACATCGAGAAGCTCGGAGGGTGGTGACTAGAAATAGGGCCTTTTCGGTTGTGGCCCCCGAACTGTGGAATGGTCTCCCCGGTGAGGTGCACCTGGCGCCGACGCTGCAATCTTTTCGGCGCCAGGTGAAAACCTTTTTATATTCCCAGGCATTTTAATGCGTACTATTAATATTTATTGATGTATTTTGCTGCTATTTTGATTATTTTTGTTTGATTCCATTGTATTATTGTATTTATATATTCTCTGATTGTTTTATTATTATGTACACTGCCCAGAGAGCCCTTGGGCTTAGGGCGGTATATAAATTAAATTAAATAAATAAATAAGCGCAAAACAACATGGGGTTGGAAGGAATAATGGATGGAATTGCGTGCTTCACATGTATTGAACCTGACAGAAATTGAAACAAATGTAACCAAAGTGTAACACAGATGTGCAAATGTATTGAAAACTGTATAAAAATGTATGCAATCTTGTCTTTGTGGAAAGGTGGGAGCTGTAGGCTTCTGTTCAGTGTAAAGTTTCCAAAAAGACAAGGAACGAGTTAAAGCTGCTCTGTGGCTCAAGGACAGCTCCAAGGAGGGGGGGCTGCAGATGGCACAGAACTGAAAGTGCATAAAAACCTTGAGAGAGCAAACGTGTGTGTGTGGGTGTTTCGGTGTTAGTAGAGAGCTAGGAAAGCAATTGTCAGTATCTATTAGAGAAATCCTGTCAGTAAAGACTCTTAACTAAAACCGTGTCTGTGGATATCTTTCTGCTGGACATATTCCTGCTGGGCATTCAAAGGGCACAAGGCTGGGCACACAGCAGGCTCACGCTGACAATACACCGCTGCAACACCTGGACCCATTGGTCTGTGACAATTACCGACCAGTCGCAAATACCCCCATCTTAGGGAAGGTGGTTGAGAGGGTTGTGGTGCAGCAATTGCAAATACTCTTGGATGAAACAGATTACCTTGACCCATTCACTCTGGGTTCAGGACTGGTTATGGGACTGAATTGGCCTTGGTCGCCCTGATGGATGACATTTATCGGGAGAAGGACAGGGGGAGTGTGACCCTGTTACTGTTACTTGATCTCTCAGCGGCTTTTGATACCATTAACCATGGTATCCTTCTGGGTTGGCTTGGTGAGGTGAGTAATGGAGGCACTGTTTTAGAGTGGTTCCAATCCTATCTCCAAGGTCATTCTCAGAGAATAGCATTAAGTGATTGTCTTTCTGCCCCCTGGCTGATGTGCTGTGGGGTGCCGCAGGGTATCATCTTCTCCCCCATGCTGTTTAACATCTATATGAAGCCCTTGGGAGCAGTCATCAGGAGATTTGGAGTGAGGTGCCAGCAGTACGCTGATGATACCCAGCTCTATTTTTCTGTAACATCTGAATTGGGAGAGGTTGTGCAAGCCCTGGACTGCTGGCTGGACTCAGTGGTGGGCTGGATGAGGGCCAATAAACTGAGTCTGAATCCTAACAAAACGGAGGTGCTGTGTGTTGGTGGTTCCCAAGTTCAGATAACCTGTCAGTTGCCTGCTTTGGATGGGGTCGTACTCTCTCTGAAAGAGCAGGTCCATAGTCTCGGGGTGCTCCTGGATCCATCTTTGTCACTAGAGGCCTAGGTGACTTCAGTGGCTAGGAGTGCCTTTTAACAGCTTCCACTGGTAAGACAACTGCGGCCATTTCTGGACTGGGATAGCCTGACCACTGTTATCCACATACTGATAAACTCCAGGCTGGATTACTGTAATGCACTCAGTTGGGCTGCCCTTGAGGTTGGTCTGGAAGCTGCAGCTGGTGCAAAATGCGGTGGCAAGACTGCTCACTGGGGTAGGGTATTGCCAACATGTCACCCACTGCTGAAAGAATTCCACTGGTTGCCCATTTGCTACCAGGCCAAGTTCAACATTTTAGTCTTGGTGTACAAAGACCTATACAGCTTGGGACCAGGATACCTGAAAAACCGTCTTATTCCTTATATACCCAGTCGATCACTGTGCTCTGCAGGTGAGGGCCTCCTGGAGATACCATCTTATTAGGAGGTCCATTCCGCACAACATAACAAATGGACCATTAGTGTGGCAGCACCTACCCTGTGGAACTCCCTCCCCTTAAATATTAGACAGGTCTATCTCTTATCTTTTCAGCGCTTATTGAAGACCTCCCTCTTTCAACAAGCCTTTTAAGTTGAGACCTTATCCCAGACTGCCTCTGTGCTGGAATTGCTTTTTAATACAGTAGGGCCCCGCTTTTTGGCAGCCCGCTTTTTGGAGTTCCACTAATATGGCAGCTAAAATTAGAGTAAGGTCCCACTCATACAGTGCTTGTTCTGCTTTTCGGGCATTTTTCGGGCATCGGGCGCCATTTTATTGAAGGAGTTCTGCTTTTTGGCAGGTTTCGCTATTAGACAGGGGTCTGGAACATAGCCCGCCATATGAGTGGGGCCCTACTGTATGTTTTTAAACCTTTTTTAAAAAAAAAACTGTATGTTTTTAACCTTTTTTAAAAACAAGATGTCTTGAAAGCTTTTTAAAAATGTTTTAAAATATGTTTTGTTTTAAGGTATTGTTATGAGTATGGGAGTTGGAATGGATGATCCCTGTGAGTCCCTTTCCAGCCTTTGATTTGGAATCCTGTGCCTTGGGGGAGGGACTGGCTCTGCTGGCTAGATGAGCTTCTTTTGTTAAGCTAATAGAGTGGCCAGTTTGCTAATGGGTCTTTCCAGAGCTCAGCAATTGGTGAATGAGCCAAGAAGATCCTTTTGTCATTGAAACTCTTCAGGAGAGCCTCCCCCCCTCCTGGCGACTAGCAGAGGTTTGTGCTTTGAGTGTTTTCAGAGTGTCTGGAAAAAGGCTGGGAACTGGAGGCAGGCAGAGAGGCTATCTCTCTGCACGATGGCATTAGGATGCCTCCTGTAACCCTGATGGAAAAGCTGGATATTGGACTGCTGATTTCTTGAACCCCTCCATCCTAAGCTCAGGTTGGAATGTGTGTAAATAAATAAACCATATTTCATAAAGATGCCACGGTCTCTGCTGACCTTCTTCCCAAAGGAAATCAAACCCCTGAAATCTCACAGCTCAGAGATTGGGGAGGCACGCAACACTGGTCTCAGAAGTGGGATTGAGTTTCCTGGGAGAAGCATTGGGAGCAAGGTGTGCCTGAGTCAAGATGGAGGGGATAACAGCAACCCTCCTGGAACAGATGAAATTGATGTTCCAGCAGCAAGCACAACGGACTGAGAACAGTGAGCAGCAAAGACAACAGGAGCGGCAGGAGCACTGGCAAAGAATGGGAGAGATATTTGAAAGCACATTTGGAGAGGAAAAGGAGACCCCGTGTAAGGAGGTGAGAGCCCTGCCTGATCAGCCACTACAAGAGGTCGAGAGTGACCCAGGAGTCCAGCTGCAGAGCACCCAGACTGGGGTGGCTAAAGAGATCCAGAAATTGGATGGGCAGCTGGAGGGATTGGACTGTGAGGAGTTGCAGTCAGTAGCAGAGGAAGAAGAAGAAGCTTTGATTGTCCAGGAGCCTGCCAGGGGGAAAGACAGCAGAAAGCGGGAAGTGAAGCCCCAAGAGCTGAAGGAGGGCAGGCTGGAAAATGAAGAGGAAGAGACCTCAGAACGAAGTGAGATAGAGTCTGGAGAAGAGATGCTGCTGGTAGATTTCTCTGCTCCATGTGTGCCTGTTGTTGAAGAAGTAGTGCAGGAGGAAGAAAAGGCCTTGGAGAAAGGTGAACTTACAGGCTGGAGAAGAGCAGCTGTTGATAGGTTTCTTCACCCCGTGTGTGCCAGCTGTGGAAGGGAAAGTGCAGGAGAAAAAGTTGGAGGCATGTGTGTGAGAGGAGCTGCCAGTGCCTGGAGAAATGGCTGTGCAAGAATAAGTGCAGGAGGAGAAGCCTGAGGTGGGAGTGCAAGTCCAAAGAGGAGCTTCCAGCACCTGCAGATAGGTGAGATAAAATCACCAAGTGACTTTGCCCCTTGGGTGCCCCATAATGGTCTTATAGGGTGGGATGCAGCTCCTATGATGGGTGCAGCCCCTGGGCAAATTCCAGCAGTGAGAGGCACACAGTGCCCTGTGAGTTTGGAGGGCAAGAGACACTAGGAGGGTCACCTGCCTCTGTTTGGGCCAATGTTTCACACTGGAGATTGTGACGGAGAACAGAGAAGATATCTTTCTGCCATCCTGGGTGGGCTAGGCCAGCTAGTCCTGAAGAAGATACCCCCAGATAAAGACTTGTGGCAGGACTTTGATTTGGAGTTTGGGGCAGGAGATGGAGTGGACTGGCTTAAAGACTTTTCCCAGAGTGGAGAGTGGGAGGAAAATGGCTACAGTCTGCCGTATGCTGATGAGGAAACAAATTTGTTCCTGGACAGGAATCCCAAGACCCTGCAGGCAGCAGCAGGGATCAGCATGGACTGGGAACTCCATGAAGCCCCAAGACAAAGGGCCATGTGGGCAACTGCATGGTTTGGGGGTGGGGGTTATGGATATGGGACTGTGTTCTGATTTGCTGTAGGAATTCTTCTGATCATTGTAGTATTGCCTTTTGAAATGCTGTTGATTTGTGCCTTTTGCATTCTTGTGGGAATATGAGCTGTTTAATGATTTTTTAGAAATTATGCAATAAGGTTTTAATGTTAAGATTTACTATTCTGTGACTGTGGGATTGTGGGTGTCTATACACCTGTTTGAGGGCTTCTTTGGTTTTTAAGGATTGTTTTATTATGTTCATAATGTTGAAAAGTTGTTTTTGCTTATTATATTTGTTATGTCACTGTTTTATTATTTTTTGTTATTAGGAAATTGTTTTTGCAATTGTTTTTGAGATGTATTTTTGTTCAGCTTGCTGTAAGCCGCCTTGAGCACAATTTTATGTGGAAAGGCGGCATACAAATAAAATGATGAATGATGATGATGAATGAATGAGGGCTACTGTGCTGCAGTGCCACGAGGTAGGACAAAGGAGCTCCAGTACCAAGGCTGTAATATTGCTTAAACCTGTTTGGAACTCAGTATCTTGGCCACTGCCGAGGTAAGCTGTTTGGATGCAGAACTGTGACTGGGGGATCCAAGAAAGAAGAGGAAGCCTAAAGAGAGAGTAATTAATTGAAAACATGCTGTAAGGGAATGGACTGTTTTTGTACTTGTGTGGGAATGCAACTGTATTTCTATGACTATGCTTTTAATGTTGTATATTTCAATGTCTTACTAACCTGTACCTGTTATTTCTTTGTAGGGAAAGCTGTTATTCTGTTGTTTGTTTGCAGGTCTGGGACAGACCTTTTCAGGGAAGGGGTAGTGTTATGAGTATGGGGGTTGGAATGGATGATCTCTGTGAGTCCCCTTCCAGCCTCTGATTTGGAATCCTGTGCCTTGGGGGAGGGACTGGCTCTGCTGGCTAGATGAGTTTCTTTTGTTAAGCTAATAGAGTGGCCAGTTTGCTAATGAATCTTTCCAGTGCTCAGCAACTGGTAAATGAGCCAGGAAGATCCTTTTGTCATTGAAATTCTTCAGGAGAGCCTTCCCCCCCTCCTGGTGGCTAGGAGAGGCTTGTGTTTTTAGTGTGTGTAGAGTTGTGATGGAGAAAAAGGCTGGGAACTGGAGGCAGGCAGAGAGACTGGCTCTCTGCAACATGGCTTTAGGATGCCTCCTGTAACCCTGATGGAAAAGCTAGATATTGGACTGCTGATGTCTTGAACCCCTCCATCCTAAGCTCAGGTTGGAATGTGTGTAAATAAATAAACCATATTTCATAAAGACACCACAGTCTCCAATGACCTTCTTCCCAAAGGAAACCAAACCCTGGATGAGCGCAGGGACCCCTGAAATCTCACTGCTTGGAGATTGGGGAGGCACGCAACAGTATTTTAAATCCTGTTTTTATGATGTTTTAAAGTGTTTTTATTGCTTTTGCTTGCCACCATGGGCTCCTGCTGGGAGGAAGGGCAGGATATAAATCAAATGGATGGATGGATGGATGGATGGATGGATGGATGGATAATATTACAAGCTTTAACTATGTTAATGGATGGATGGATGGATGGATGGATGGATGGATGGATAATATTACAAGCTTTAACTATGTTTGAGCCTACTTCTACAAATTCTTATTGGTTGCCATGTGGGGATGTTGGGAGCAGGGGCAGCATTCATGGCTGCACCCACCCCCTGAATCTAATTTCTTTTCTTCTGAAGAGAGCACTGTTTTCTGCAACAACCTCTTAAATTAGTGGGCAACCAGGACTTTGCTCTGGCCTTTGCTCATATTTGTTGCTCCCTTGTCACTTCAAAAAAAAAAAAAAAGATATGAGCAAAAAAAATGCAGTGGGGACTGACACAGAGAAAGCATTTAAGTGTCCTTCCACAGGCCCTAATTTGGCCTCCACCTTCTAGTGTATAAAAATGTCATGTTTCATGTGAGTACATACCTTTTCCCAATTTCACTGCGAAATACATTCATATAATGAGAGGAAATGGAACTTTCAGTATTCAATGATATAAAGATTTCTATGCTTTAAACCTAACATCACTCTTTACCCCTCCTAGGGTTACCAGGTCAGAAGCATCCCAAACCCTGAGATTTCAGAGGCAGGTCATAGTGATGTCACGGGGCTGGGCCATAGTGATGTCATAGGGGCAGGCCCTTGTGATGTCACAGGAGCAAGCCTTAGTGATGTCACAGGGGCTAGCCCTAGTGATGCCATTAAACATGATACATTAAGCATCAACATTGGAGCATACAATTCAAAGAAAAACATTTCTCTGATTGGAAATTACAATAGAAATCTTAGCTAAAAGATACAGCCCGGGTAGGGAACATTTAATCTAGCCTACTCGCTTCTGGCAAGAACAGTTTAAGTGCCCTTAGGCCAGCCCAGTCACCAGAAGGCCACTGTAGGAAGAAAGGAGCCTAGTGTAGATGTTAGATGGGAACACTTCGGAGTAAAGATGGATGCCCCTGAAGGCTGCAATTCTAAACACACTTACTAAGCCCCATAGAACTCAATAGGACTTACTTCTGAGTAGATATGGTTTTGATTGTGCTGTTGGTAAACCTTGATTAGGGATCTTTGCAAAGATATCCATATCCAAACAGGGCTGGCAACCCCCTGCCTAGAAAGCCCTACCAGTACCTTTTAACATGGCTGCTCCAAACATCTTTACAGATTTGACTCTTCACTTCAGAAAGACGTTTGAGAAATGAATAAGTGTAAGAAGATTCTCTACCCTTTTCTGTCTACCTTGTGGGCTGCTATAAACTCACTTTGACAGCCAACCCAATTCCAGTCAGTAATATCTGACAGAGTGAAAACACACATGGTTTAATCTATCTTCACAGATAGCAGCTGGGGAACAACAACAGTTGCACCCACATCTCCCAGTATGTGAATTCTCTTTTACCACTATTGGGCAAGAAACAAACCATCATGCAACCAACAAGGTGCATCATCAGTGGGTTTAATGGGGTTGAGCTGAGTGCATGGAACCACTGTTGTTGCTCCTATGAATGAAAGGGAGTAAGGTTAAAGGTAAATGAAATACAAACAGAAAAACAAAAACAAAAGACAGTGATGATTTCCTAAATGCAATATCATACCAACAACAACAAAATTCCTATGAGTAAGGCAGAAAACTCAGCATCCCACAGCCAGTCAGGATTCCTAACCAAAAACCAAAATTAATGCCCTTTAAGACATTTTTCGTCATTGCAAACTAGTGTCAATTTTTCTACGCACTCTAGAAACCAGAGCTCTAACTTATTTATTCATATAAGTTCTAGCACCTCCTGTAAATCACATCAGCAGCACAGGCTTCTGCTGTTCGTCAGAGCAAAAGATCCCGGTTTATTATGACTCCTGTCCATCTTATTTGTTTTCAGTTCGGAAACTTGTTAAAAAATTATTTGTGCCACATGAGGAGCTGGCCCCTATAATAGTAATATTATTCTTATTACATTAATTTATTTAATGTTATTTAGAAAAGTCAAGTAGCAACATATGATAGGCCTGTATAAACCCTATAGAGATACTGTAATGTGTGTTTTGGCTTAATAGTGACTGGTACGAAGGCTGCTGAAATCCTGAGACATCCAGATAGGGAAACTGTTGCAAAGGAGTTAAAAGCTGTGGTAGGATGTTGGGGGAAATGGTTGAGCAGTTCTGATAACCAAATTTACAGTGCTGACAACAAACATACGGAAACTGATAAAAAATTAAACAGCTAAAGTGCTATACTTCACATACAAAAGTCAATTAAAGATAGATAAAACATACTGAGTTAGCACCCTCAGTTGATCAAAAAGACTGAGACAGCATATTCCATGGAATGGAAGGAATAAGCATTTCACAAGTCCACTCAAAACCAAATTTCTTCTATGATTAACTTTTTAACATTCTCCTACAATTCCTATCTACATCTAATCTGCAGGATTTGCCCTCTGGCCTTCACCTATCCTGCACCCCTGATACTACTACTAATATCTGAATAGTTGGGTACAGTCTCCAGAGATGTATGTAGAGTTAGCCCAGTTGGGTATGGTATTAGTGCCAAGTTAAAACACAGTACCTTATTTGTCTTCTGGAGTGCTAAATGTTCCCATTGCACTCCAATCTAAAAGTACTCTGTGGCAGAAAATTATATGGTGGAGCATGTACAGCTTTGTTCTCTGCTCATCTTTAAGAAAAGCCTATACTAAATAGAATCATGAGGCAATAATTTTCATGTGTTATTGTATGTAATCATAGGTCCCTCAGCTCACATTCAGAATTAGAATTTACTCCAGTGCCACAATACTTTGATTTGCAACAGCCTGAACTGTACTGTTCCATTGTACCATGAAGAAAATATAAGGGCTATTCCCACCAAGTGTGATGCCCTGTACATTTAGCTCTCTGCTAAATTACAAATGAAACAAAAAAATATCTAAATGAAGTTAATAAATGGAATGAGAAAGCACAACTTTTCCTGATCACAGCCTACAGAGGCTCACAACATTCAGCCTCAGTTAAGCTGTTGGTTTTAGAATATCTGTTGCTTGGCAACCAAGTAACCCTTATCTGCCAGAGGTGTCATTTTGTTAAACTGTATTTTTATATATACTAGCATCTTCCTTAATATGATACCTTGTAAATAATATCTAAAAGCAGCTGACACTAAAGGGCAGCCTGAGACACTCCAAAAGCTTTATGACATTTACTATTCATGCAACAAGCCGGATGATTCTGTTAATGATCCATATTTTGGCTATGGCACAAATGAAAAGAAATAATAGGCATATCAGTTGCCATGGGAAAAGCTCCTAGAGTATTGCTTTGCACAGCCTCCTTCCTTTCCCTCTCCCCATCCTGTCAACCAACTTCCTACAAGAGGCTAACCTATAATGAATTCTATGCAGTTTGCAACCTGCATCCTTATTTCCTAGAAATCCTACAATTAATCTAGAATAGCTAGATTTGGCTAGATTTGATGGTGCTGATCTTTTGTATCCCTGTAAAATAAATAAATAAAATAATCTGTAAAATACTGAAGAAGCTTCAGTAGGAATGATGAGGGTCACTTCATATTATATTTTTACATGAACAAAAGTGTGTAAGTTGCAATTTGTGTACACTTTAAATACTGTTACCTGCACAGTAGTAAAAAAACAGAATGCTGTACTATGAATGCAGGAAAGCGTAAGGGTATGTTGAATTTTATTTTCTTCCACTGCATCACACATAAGAGTTCTGTTCATATTAAACAGCCACAACAGTGGCTGTATACTATAGCCAGCATGGATTTTCCACATTCCGCAATGTTAAACTGAAAATACCCCCATGCCATTCTGATACTTCCCATAAGCTCATTTCAAAACAAAACCTTGCAAATACTTACAGTACTGAACTCAGAAACGCCTGCTTAACAACCCTCTAAATTTTCATGGCAATACACAAAACAGTCAGAGAGAATCGAGAGTTCAAAGTGTAAAAAGAGAGAGAGAAAATGGACCCATTTTGGACTTTTTTCTGTCAATAGTTCTCATAATCTGTTGAAATTCATTTAAAAAAAATGCCTGGCTGATTTGTAATTAATTAATTTTTTTTACATTGAACTCAATGATAAGGCCAGGCATGCTCAGTAAGAACCAACTGTCAGTGTTCTAAAAGCCAGCCTCACTGCTGCTTGGCTAATCAGGGGGCTACACTAATGCCAGATGTTTACTTCACTTGACACTGTCATGGCTTCCCCCAAAGAATCCTGGGAAGTGTCATTTGTGAAGGGCACTCCTTTCGACTCCTGTTCCCCTGATAGAGCTCCAGTGGCCAGAGCATTTTAACAGTCAGCCACTCTGACTGAAGTTGTGTGAGAGGAACAGGGTGTCTCCTAGCAACTCTCAGTGACTACACGTCCCAGAATTCTTTGGGAGAAGCCATGACTGTCTAAAGTGAAATAAAGGTCTGGTATGGATGTGGCCTGGGGCAGCTTTAGTTTAAATTTGAGTGGGAGGCTACATGTGCCTGCTGTAGAATAAAAAGGTGGGGGAAACGCTGAAAAGCAACTATATTGTTCACAATGTTTTTCTTTTGGAAAGGAAAGGGGCTTCCCCTCTGCCTGGTGCCCACCCACCCAATCTCTTCCCTTGCCCTTCCCCATCCCTCCCTCCCCCTCCCCTCTCTGCCCCTCACCCAGGTCAGTTTCACCTATCCTAAGCATGATTGCATGAGAGTAAATCCCACTGAACTCAATAAGAATGCAAATGATCAAACTTGCCCTCCCCTCTTTCCTCCCATCACCTCCCTTTTGCCCCTTCCCTTCCCCTTCTTTTGCCCTTCCCCTTCCAATCCCCTCCTTCCTCCTCCCACTCCTTCTGCTCCCCTCTCCCCTCCCTTTCTCCTTCCCTCTCCTCCTCCCCCCGGTCAGTTTTACCTATCCTACCCATGATTGCATGGGAGTAAATCCCATGGGAGTAAATCCCATTGAACTCAGTAAGTATGCAAGTGATTAGACCTGCCTTTCCCTTCCTTCCCCTCTCCTCTCCCTTCCTCCTCCTCTGCCCACTGCAGCCTTCCCTCTTTCCCCCCGGTCAGTTTTATCTATCCTAAGCATGATTGCATGGGAGTAAATCCCACTGAACTCAATAAACAAGCAAATGATCAAACCTGTCCTTCTCCTCCCCTCCCCCTCCCATCTGCTCCCATCCCCCTCCTTCCCTCTGCCCACCCTCCACTCCCTCCTCCACTCCCCATCCTCTATGCTCAGTTTCACCTATCCTAAGCATGATTGCAGGGAGCAAATCCCACTGAATAAGCAAACAAATGATCAATCCACTCTCAGCAAACTTGCACAGGATCCCATTTCTTACCTCCCACAGAGAAATTCACTAATAAGCAAAAAACCTTGCAGTTTAAGAGTGTGCCTATAGCCCACATATAATTCTTCCTAGCTACACAGGAAGTAGGTTGGACTGTGCAAGACCAACCCAAATTGTGTTTGCATTTTGACAAATTTGTAGGGCAGTACAACATCTCAAAGAGGAGGTCAGGTCTTCGGCTCCCCTGGTGCATTCACTATAGCTGCCCAATTTCCCTGCTTTTTAAAAATGGAAATGGACTAACTTCAAGTGGGCTCACCGACACTTGAGACATTCAAGAGGCACCTGGACAGCCATTTGTCAGGAATGCTTTGATTTGGATTCCTGCATTGAGCAGGGGGTGGACTTGATGACCTTATAGGCCCCTTCCAACTCTACTATTCTATGATTCTAAGTCGATCCCGACTTATGGCGACCCTATGAATAGGGTTTTCATGGTAAGCAATATTCAGAGATGGTTCACCATTGCCTTCCTCTGAGGCTAAGAGGCAGTGACTGGTCCAAGGTCACCCAGTGAGCTTCATGGCTGTGTGGGGATTCAAACCCTGCTCTCCTGGGTCATAGTCCAACACCTTAAACACTACACCACACTGGCTTTTTAAAAGACATCAAACTTTTTAAAGTTTGATAGAAATATCTGTGGGCTATAAGTATGTTCTTAAACTACAAGGTTTTTTGCCTATTAGTGAATAATTTGTTTGTTCAGGGAGGAAGTCACCCTTTTATTCCTATATTATTTGATACACATGCATTATATATATAGGGAGAAGGGGTTTATTTATCTATTTTTATTTATTTTATTTATTTTAATTTATATACCGCCCTAAGCCCGAAGGCTCTCTGGGCGGTGTACAAAAAGATAAAAACAAGCACAATATATAAATACAATAAATACAATAAATAATAATAAAACAAACAAACAATAACGAACCAAACAACATCCAAAATACGGAAATGCTGTTTAAAATACACTTTAAAATGCCTGGGAGTATAAAAAGGTTTTCACCTGGCGCCGAAAAGATAGTAGCATCGGCGCCAGGCGCACCTCATCTATTGTCTATTCTATTGTTGTCTATTCTAGCACCAGATTTTACATCAGTTTTCCTTTGGGTAAATATATTATCCTTAATGGAAAATAGCTGCCGTCCTAAGCATGCTCACAAAGCCCCACTGAAAACTTGTGAGATATTCTTGTGCTTTTATAATCATTTCACAGAAGGTATTGTTGCACTTTGAACTTGTGCAGTTCTTTGTTTGTCCCTGTGTGAAGGCAAGAACTCCACCGAAAATATGAATGCACATACCAGAAACTGGTAGCATATTCTGGCGTCCACCATGGCAGAATTGTCTTAGGAGGGGTGCTTACTGGAATCTACTGTAGAATTGAATCATCTGGAAAAGTGTTTCCGTTAACACCAGTCCCTCTAGGATTCTACTGAAACTTAACTATCTATCATGAGGGAAGGACATCTTTAATCAGTGTGGCCTATCAGGCCTTAGCTTAGGAAAGCCTGCTGTGCAACTGAACCACTTATATAAATATGGGGTAGGTTGTCTTCTTTTTTGGTGGCAGTGGCAGTGACTAGACTGAGACTTGGTATGCTGACACGGCTGTGCTCCAGATCCAGATCTAGCAATTCCTGGCATGTCATCGCTACTGCTGTTGCTCACTGTCCTGCCCAGAGCAAGACACTCACAAAGGATGCAAGAGCTGTCCCTCTCTTGGTCCTTGGTGGAAGAGGTAGTGGTGCTGCTGACTAGGCTTTGCCTTTCAAACTATCCCTCCAGCAAATATAGTGTTGGTGTTATTGGTGTCTACAACTGGTCTGTGAAAACACCGACTTAACAAAAAAAATCCTAAGCCTATCTCACATTATTGCCTTCTAATCCCAAAATGAAGAGGTACATATGTACAAACAAATCATGATAATCACTCTTGAGACATAGAGGGAGAGAAAGAGAGAGAGACCAAAGGAAAATGAAATTATGATTGCAGCAAAGGCTTACAGTCATACTCTTAGTGCATACAAACCTTAAGATGCTTGACAAATGGATATGCATTTAGTTGAGTATAAGCTCTGTCAGTATCAAGAATATATTCTTTAAATGAATTGTACTAGGGTCTTTGTTCTATAACAAGCAATTAAGGGAATAACCATGGCATAAAGACTTGAACTAAATTAAGGGCCAATATAGAATGATCTAGTTCTTAATATAAAGGAGATCCATTGGGAAAAAATTCTGATTTGCACAGGAAAATAAGAGTGGAAAATCTGCTGCTGTATAAAACTATTTCAGTGCCAGATATACTAGAGACATTGTTAATTAACAGTGCACCCTCTCACACATGGATTATCCCTGTAGCGCTGCCAATGCCAGTTCCTGAATGGGTGATTTGCCAAGTAAGTGCCAGTTTTGTAATATACACTTTAGCAGGCATGGAAGCAATTCTTACTTTCACACCCACCTCTTGAATTGGCATTCTTTGCCCTCTTTGTGCCAGTGTTTTCCATTCAGAATTGTTATGGCTCTTGTGGAAAGTCAGTGTCCATGTGTTTGCTTGGTAGGAAACTAAACCAGCTAGTCACAGATTCCATCAACGCCTCACATGAAAGCAAAGATTCTGATCCAGAGCTCCATGTGTGCTCCAGTATACATAATGAGCTCCTCTTCAGGCAAGCTTCCCCACTGATTCAGGAAGGAAGAGTCTGCAAATATTTTTCCTCCATTTAGATTAATAGGGAAGCTTGCCAGAAGTAGTTCAGAATGTGTTTACTGAAGCTCATATGCTCCCAAAGAATCATACACTGGAATGAGGCAAAACTATATAATTTTCTTTGAACTCCAAAGGTTACAGTCTCTAACCTGAAAGATAACACCTGTATTTACACGAGATAACCATGGCAAGTGAATGTACATGGAGTAAGGGCCAAATGTGCCCTGTATAATATGTGCATGGAGCAATCCTTCTCAGGGCTTAACCCTGAATCTGGTGGCCAATCTCTACTGTTTGTGCTGAAACAGTAGTAGATGAAAAATCATTTGCTTGTTTTGAAACACTGCCCAAATTTTGAGCTACATCAGTATAATCCAGAGAACTTAGATGTGCCCAAATCTCCTTGGAATCAATGTTTTTTAACAGTGTACTTAAATCCCATTGCTTTTACTGGATTGTCTCAGGCACACTTAATTTTATCTGGATTGCACCATATTTTACTTATACCAAGGCTGAAATCCAGTGCTGAGTTACATGTGCTTGAATTCTGCTCAAATCAATGTAGCCCAGCTTACTAACTGCCTGATTAATAGTACTAATAATTTAGTATAGCCAGTGCAAGCTGGTGTCTCTGATTCCAGTGGGACAGTGAATCTGCTTTAGGTTTAGTCTGAACTTCCAAGGAGCAGTCCAAGGTGCACCTTGGACAGCCCCTTGAAAGTTCAGACTAAACCCTGGAGCAGATTCACTGCCCCACTGACATCAGAGCACCAGCCTCTACTGAGTACAGCAACAAATGTAACATGTTCACCGATTAAAGTACTCTAATTATGTTTATGTTCTGCTGCAATGATCTGCTGTAGCCTCATGGTGCACCCCTGATGCCCTGATTAGGAAGGGGTCACTGAGCTTCACAGGGTCTTTCCGCTGTAATACAGCAATATGGTCTTTTGGAAAATCCTACCTTTTAAGTAAGGAGAAGGTTGGTAAGATCTATGGAGATGTCCAATGACACAAAGAAGAGTGATTATTCAAATCACAGAAACAACAAAAAAGAGGCCTAGAATGAGAAGTACTGAACCTGAAGAAGCAGCAGGCATGGTGGTGAAAGAACAAATGGGGCATGGAAAGCAGAAATGAATGCAGAGGGATGGTCTGAATGGAAGCGGGGAAAGAATTGTGAGAGTAGCTGAAAAGAAAAGGAGGAGGGGGCAGCAGCAAAGGTAAAGAAGAAAAAACTAGAATGTGGAAAATGAAGAAAAGCTTGCAAAGCTGCTTCAGCAAAGTATTTGGCAATGAAGGTCATATCTACCATAGACAAAGCTTAATTATCTAGACCATTACAATGTTTTAAAAAGAGAAAATAAATTAAAAATTTCTGCATCTGTTTAGAAAATTATCGAGGAAAGATTGTTGACCAAAGATAGCTGAGAAGGGAATCTGGCTACCTTGGTTACTCATAAGCCATTATGTATCTATATGTAACTGCAGACTTCACTCATCATCAGCAATAAAAAACTCTGTTGTTGGTTCCATGATCACATACAGTTTTTATAATCGCTTTGAAAAGAAATAAAGAGACTTTGATTTTGCTAGGAGCTTCTCTTTTTCAGTCTGTGTAAATTTGATCATGGAAACAAATCACTCCCTTTGCATCCATTTTTCATCCCTAGATTTCCCAGGGAATGGGGGAGAGATAAGAGATTGTAGCATGATAGTGGGTTATTATCCCAGGATAACAGATCTTGGAAAGAGATACACAGAAGAATCATGAGGTTCAAAAACAATAAGACTGCATGTTCAGTGCCTAGGAGAATAAAACGTTACGAGCAACTCCCCGCTCCACACGGTACTTACCGGCTGCGGGGTGAGATTTGCGGCCTGGGGTGAAGCCCTAGCTGCCATTTAGAGGAAGGGCAGGCGCACCAGGACTGGCATGATGTCATCAAGGTGTGCCGCGGGCGACGAGCAGCCGAGCCTATTTAAGCTCGCGCCGGCCCCTCACCCTCCTCTTCTTCTTTGGCACCCTCCCTACCCTCCCTCTGCTGCAGTGTGATTAATTTGGTCGCTTCGGGGCCGACTAGGAATTTTTGGCTTGCCTGCGCTTTAGCCGGCGGGTTTCTTTGCCTACTCCATACTGTGGTTAGCAGTGAGGGTGCTCAGGGTTAGCATGGGTGCATTTCTGGTTATAGGTTGATTTGGCTGTTTGATCTTAATATCTTAATTGGTCGCTTTATGGCAAGGAAGTGTGGGAAAGTGTAAAGGTGAAGGGCAGCTAGGTGACACCTTTAGGCATCTTTGGAGGTGATTGGCGGTTCCGGAGGCCTGCAGCTCTGGGTTATATGGCCCGAGGGCAGGATACGGGTCGCCTTTGGGGCCAACATGTCTCATCCACCCAGAGTTTCAGGGCACCGGGGGGCAGGCAGTGACGCAGGCTGGCCTTCCTACACACCCTATGGGTGTGGTCAGGGCAAGAGGTTGGCAGATTGGCAGCCCCTTGCCTGGCAGGGGTTGAATCGCCCCAATAGCTGCAAGCAGGCTTTGCCTGACTCACCAGGAGAATCCCGCACTTATGTTCCCCTCTGTAGGTTCGTTATGCAATGTGAATTTGGTTAATAAAGTGGCCCATTATTTAACCCAAATATATATTGTGTCTGTGTCTTATTTCACCCCTGGGCCGCAATTATCTACTCATTGTTTCTGACAGCATTGTATTGTGATCTACAAATCTGTGGTTTACTATTTGGAAAAGTAACAGGAGCAGTCTCCTACTGAGGAAGGAAGGAATGTATCAGCTTTGGCAAAGTCAATATAAAATATACTTTTGTCTGATGAAATAGATGCTTTGCACTCCTCTTGATGTTTCCTTGAAATATTTATAAAATAACTCAAGCAATGCAATACAGTTAGATTTTCTTGGGAGAGGTACTGAAGGAGAAACTTGGTTCAGAATTAAATGCTTCCCTCTTTCCTGTAATATTTTCAATATGTTTATTACTACTGTAATGTCATACTTTGGGTACGTAGTCTTTGTTTTGTCCTTTTGCCTCTTTCATGGGCTCATAAAATTTATTTATTTATTGCATTTGTATACAGCCCCATAGCCGAAGCTCTGAGCAGTAATTGTAAGAGACATTGTAAGCAGTAATTGTAAGTTAGTAAAAATAATTAAAACAAATCTTAAACCATGACAATATGTGTATTATAAACTATGTAGTATGGCAGATAACCACAGAAGAACATAAATGTAAAGTTAATCTCATCTGCAAACAGATAGGATAAAGTAAACATTTTGCAGGGTGAAGAGTTTTTTTTAATATTTCTGAGTAGCAGTTGCTTTATATCTAGAAACCACCTTTAGTATTCATTCCACATAACCCAACTGTTCTTTCCAAGAGGCACTGCGAGTCAGCTTTTGGCTAGATGGAGAATCTTTGACAAATATACTAGAGAGAGGTCTAGCCATTTAATGACTCCAGTAGCTCACTCTGCTAACCAGTGTTCTAGATTACACTACTGTCATGTCCTATTAAGATTTAGCAGCTATTAAGTATTTTTTAACTGAAAGCACAGTTCATGATTTGCCAACCCACTGACCTGATTTAGAAAGTGGTGTGCAGGAGCAAAGTAAAAGATGACCACATGGGAAAAGAACCAGTAGGTATATCACTGTGTACCAAAAGCAGGGTTTAATTTCTAAAATGAAAAGTGCTGGGGTTCAAGCTGGCTGAAGCAAACACATATTTTCCCTCGTCTTTCTGCTGCTGGGCTTGCAGTCTCTTACCAGGGCAAGGACATTAGCAAGCAGGAGAATAAATAGAACTGTTCAAGCTGCTGACAAAATGAAAACCACCCACAAGCCACAGCAGCTTGACAGAGCAACCCCCCCCCCAAAAAAACCCCACCAACACTAAACAGCTGCACAGCAGTGTCCAGAATCTCAAATAATGGGAGGGCAGGCAGGCATCAATGTTTTTGGGCCTCCCTGGATTCTAGCCCCCACAGTGGGGGAGGGAGGACTCTGCTATCCCACCAGTGGCAGTCCATTATCCTTCCCTACTCTTTTCCCTCTCCCCAAGCAGAAGGATGTCCCACTTTGGAAATATAGGAAATGCAGGGGAAATGCAAAGAATGTACCCTTCATAAACATTGCTGCAGTTTTCCCAGTGTTTAGAGCTGAATGCTAAATATTTTACTTTGGGCATCACCAAGCCAAAACAAATCATTCTAAAGTTGTATTGATTTAAATTAGAGAAATTTGAGCATGTATTTCCCATTGAAATCAGTAATACATTTTACCAGACTGTCCATAAAAATAAAGTTCCAATATTACAGGGATGGGCAAATCTGTCAATTGTCATAGAATCATAGAATAGTAGAGTTGGAAGAGGCCTATAAAGCCATCGAGTTCAACCCCCTGCTCAATGCAGGAATCCAAATCAAAGCATTCCCCACAGATGGCTGTCCAGCTGCCTCTTGAATGCCTCCAGTGTCGGAGAGCCCACTACCTCTCTAGGTAATTGGTTCCATTGTCGTATGGCTCTAACAGTTAGGAAGTTTTTCCTGATGTCCAGTCGAAATCTAGCTTCCTGCAACTTGAGCCCATTATTCCATGTCCTGCACTCTGGGACGATCGAGAAGAGATCCCGGCCCTCCTCTATGTGACAACCTTTCATGTACTTGAAGAGTGCTATCATATCTCCCCTCAGTCTTCTCTTCTCCAGGCTAAACATGCCCAGTTCTGTCAGTCTCTCCTCCTTTGTTTCCAGTCCCCTGATTATCTTTGTTGCCCTCCAGTTCCAGTTTTTCTGCATCCTTCTTGAAGTGCAGAGACCAGAACTGGATGCAGTATTCAAGATGAGGTCTAACCAGTGCTGAATAGAAGGGAACTAGTACTTCACGTGATTTGGAAACTATACTTCTGTTAATGCAGCCTAATATAGCATTTGCCTTTTTTGCAGCCACATCACACTGTTGGCTCATTTCTCTCCGTTCTCATTTTTCCAATCTTAAATTCAGTTTTCCACATTTCCAGTTTGTGAATTTTTTATAAGTCCTCATGAAAATTCATCAGTACTTGATTCCTTATATACACATGTTTGAATGCAATTTTGTCTAATATACACATTTTTTGCAAAGCAATTTTATCTAATATAAAGCCTTTTGTATGTTAGTTTCACTGATATACACATTTTTGTACACATTACTTAGCTGGAGAACTGCATAGGAAAATTTGGAGAAGTGTGACTTTTGGTTCATGTATTGTTTCAGAAAGTGCAGATTTAGCAGATTTGCCTTTAAATGTGGACTGAATCAAATTTCTCCCCATCCCCAGAGGTAATAAACTTCTCTGAATTCATTGGGGTTTATTCCCAAGAAAATGCACACAGAATAGGGTTGCTAATCTAGGGAAAGATATGTAGCTGCCACAAGGCAGGAAAGAGAAAACTATGAAAGACAATGTATGCAGGTATCATTTTTATGATAGCAAACACATTGGAGGTAGAAAAACAAATCAGATATGAAGCCTAATTGGTGTACAGCAATCAGAAAAGCACATATGGTGTGTTAACTTACTTGCCACACAATATAAATAAAAGAGAATACAATCTGGCTATTTGCCACACACCATCCACCTCACTGTGTAAGTTGTGGAATGGTTTTCAGGTATCAATTTTATGGCAAAAAATGCATTTCGAATAACATAAGTAGCAAAAAAGACACAAGAAATTTTCAAAAAATGTAACAGGAAAAATGAAGATATATTAAACAAATTCAGCTTAATTTTTTGTAGCCTGGTTAGCTTCACTTTTGACTTTACTATGCCTCTCTGGATCTTGTGAATTGCTTTTAGTAAAGCATGTCTCAGTTCCTCCTCCCACATAACAAATGGTACCTGGGCAATGTTGCCTGTTTTATTTTAACACTGTGTAACTGATAATATGCAACCCACACACAGGCAGTCCTGATTAAAATGTTTATGACATTGCATGGATATACTGTATGGTATAAATATATTTGAAATCACAAGATGCTATTGTACTTGTGGCGGACGTTGGGATGGGAAATCAGATGCTACCTGAAGTCTGAGATAGCTTGTTCATAAGAATTTGAAATCAAACTGCCTTACATTGACAGGGCTATTTAGGCTGAGTGGCCAGTTGTGCATAAAAATTATACCAATGCTGGTCAGTGAAACATAGCCAGGAAAAGCTAGGCCTTTTGTTGGTATGGGTTGCTGATGCCTTCTTATTGTTTTATGAAGACTGCTCCCTATGGCTGCTGTCTCTTTCCCCAAATAAGGTGGGCTGTAACATTATTGTTTGCCTGTCCAGGTATAGCTTGGAGCAACTTTCTTCCCTTTGGAAATATTTGTTTAAAAAGAAGTCACTCTGTTGCTTTACACATATAGGGAAATCGCTGATTTTTGTGCCAAGTACAGCACTGAGTCAGATCTTCATTCCCTAAACCTTGCATGGTCCTTGCCTTTCCTATTGATCCACAGGCCATGGTATCATTGGTTGTTAGACTTCTTAGAAGCTTTAGGACCTAATGCAGTGGTGGGACCTGTGGCCCTCCAGATGTTGAATTACAGCTCTCATCATCCCTGACCATTGACCATGCTGGATGTGGCTGATGGGAGTTGGAGCCCACTGACATCTGCAAGGTCACAGGTTCACTACCCCTGGTCTAATATGCTGTATCCAACATTGCATGATTGGAAGACGGCTCTCAAAATGAATCTTTCCCTTCCTCCCTCCGTATCCCTTTAAAAACCTCCAGTATCCAGAAGATCAGGCAGACCTTCTGGAAATTGTGAGCTGTGCCTTATGGGTTACAGTAGGAGGGGGAAATCGGTTGCACATTCCTGTCATGAAGTGGTGGATACAATCGTTGGGCTTTGTGGTATCCCTTTCAGAAATACCAGGTGTGTGATTGTGCTCATTGGGAGTAGTTTGGCAATAAACTAAATGCAAATTCTTCATTTCCATCCAGAATACCACTAGTTGACTGAAGGACACAACTTCTTTACACTTAATTTTTTTTTTAAAAAAAACCATACCATTTAGGCCCTTTTCTTTTACTAAGGAAGCAGTCTTGTGTGGTCATGATGATAAAATTTGATGAGGAATGCTGATAGTGCAGTATTAGAGACACCAGACCAGCAGTCTGTTGCTTGTGATCAAATTACTAAGTAACAGTGGCAGCTTCTTGGATAATTTCTGTTCTCTTAGAACAGCTCCAATATGTTTTATGTCAGGATAGCTCATATTTGCTGAAATAATTTAGCTGTATTTTTATTTATTGTTTAAATATTTTTATTCTGTTTTTCTACACCAAAGTATATTTAAGACAGCTCAGAGTAAAACAACTGCAAACCATAAAATTCAATCAATTGCTTCAAATTTATCATTTCAACCTTATATTCACAACCTCAAGGTTGGATTACTGCAATGCACTCTATGTGGGGCTACCCTTGAGGTTGTTCATGAGGCAGCAGCTAGTGCAGAATACAGTGACTAGATTGCTTGTGGGGGCCAGCTAGTGCCAACATATAACACCTTGTTTGCAGGATTTGTACTGGCTGCCAATCTGCTACCAGGCCACATACAAAGTTTTGGTACTAACAAAGAAAGCCCTATGCAAGTTAGGACCATGTTGAGAAACCGCCTTAACTCTTACATACGCAGTAGGTCACTGTGTTCTGCAGGATAATTTTTCCTTCAAGTCCCAAAAATGTCAGAAGCCCACTGCACAAAACTCAGAGCGGGCTTTCAGTGTGACTGCCTCTGTTCTGTGGAACAGCATACCTGTTGAGATATGACAGGCACCTACTATCTGTACTTTCTGGAAAAATAGAAGACATTTTTTGTTTCAACAGCCTTTTCCAGATTGATGAAAAGGTCTAGATGTTCATTTTGTATTGTTTTTAAACCTGTCTTCAGTTATTTTTGTATTGTTTTTTCAAACTGTTTTAGGTGTTTTTCTGATGTGTTTGTAAATTGCCTTGGCACACATGTAGATGGTGATTAATAAATTCAATAAATAAATAAAACCATGAGAAATAGAAGCTCCTTAAAAAGGAAATAAGCTCCTTTCCATATTGAGTTGTTCAAGGTTCAATGCAAATCAACATCTAAAATAGTTTTAAAAACCAACAGTAAAAGCATCAAAGAGGCCAGATTAGGAGAACTCTCATTGGAATAAAATCCTCTTTGCTCTCTACTGAAAGCCAAGCAGTAAGAAAGAAGGTCAGGGGCATTTCCTCAGGTAAGCTGTTCCAGAATCTGAACACCACAGTTCTCTCTCTCTCTCATGTCCTGTTGCCATACCTCAGATAGCAAGGGAACACACTCATGGAGTTGGATGAGGTGATTCTGACATCAGAAATGAAAAATAAAAATCTGATAGAGTTTCCTTCTATGTCTAGAGATGGACAGGACTATTGTACTAAAAGTTTCTAAGTTTGTTGACATGGCCCTCTCAGTCAGAGAATGACAGTTTTCAGTTGCCTCATTTCCATCCACAGCTGTTATTAGACAGGTGTGTGTGTGCATGCACACATACACATGTGTGTGTGTTCATGTGTATGCATGTACACATATACCCCTGGCATGCACAGAAGTTGACTCAGACTATGTATTAACACACAACCATGTCAGTAGTTTCTGAGATTTGGGGGGAGCAATGGAACTGTTGTATAACCTAACGTTTATTAAAATCCCTTCCATGGACTGGAAATAAAAGTAGTATTTTTAGGAAGGCTGTCCTCATGTATAGCTAAATAAGAGTTAAAACATGAAATGTAAAACAAATTATTTGTGAACTAAGCTGTTAAAAAGTTATCTTCCCAGTTGGAAAAAGAGCTTGAAATGAGGTGTATTCGGTATAAATAGATAGTGGGATTGTTCCCAAAAGGAGGTAAATAATCTAAGATAATAAATTCATATCCTGCACACACACGAACACATGCATACACACAGAGAGTATTTTCTCCAAAACCACCTTTTATCTTTTCCATGGAGTAATAATGAATGTTGGATAATCTTTTTTTCTACATACTTGCTGACTTTCTAACTCTGACAATAAATTGGCCACACAAACAGAATAACAGAATATGCACACAAACACATATCCTATCACTCCTGTAGGTGGGGACCATTAGGAGATAATAATGGTAATTCTCAGAACAGACTGAGATGGCTGATTTTATGGATATGTGGACAAATTGTGAGGCCATGTGGATTGTTGGCCACACAACCAATGTGATGTGTCCTCCTTTTCACTCCCAGCACTTAGCTCTGTAGTCATCCGTGGGGAAATATGGGTAACAGCAGGAGCCTGCACAAATTGTACTCACTCTGTCAACACCCGTTCTGTCAGTGTTCATGTAATCTTCCTCTCCTCCTTAGTTCCAAGGCGAGGGGGGGGAATGAAGAGATATGGGGGTGGGGAGGCCTCTGCATTTTGCTACAAAGCAGGCTTTATGCGTGGTGACAATTCTGAACAGTAAAATTCTGAACAGGAGATGATGTATTTGTATATAAATCTACAGGACTGGCTTTGCTATTAATTAGGCTGGACATCATTAATGAGAATCCTGAAGTTCAGAACAGAGAAGGTTCAGAAACTCCAAGCCTATTACAAGGCAAGCCCAAAAGCCTAGCTAGTACAGGCTCAACCCAGTGCCAGCTCTCTCCAAAAACAATCACTCTCTTCCATGTCCCTTCCAAGCTGAGCTTGGTAGCTGAGCCTGTAGCAGTGTCCTTACTTTTGGTCCTCATTAGTCCAGGGAAGAGTCTTGAGCACGGGAGTTTTATTTTCTATGGACAGAGGCATTCCATGGGGAAAATGAATAGCAGCTACTGCCCTGGGCCCACACTTTGGGAGGCCTTGTGCCTGGCACCAGTGACCGCAACCAGCAGCCCTCATGCCTGGCCAGCCCTGCCTCCATAGAGATGGAGGCTCTCACCAGCAATGTGACACTAAAGCAGTGACAAAACAACAACAAAAGAGTAAGCTAGGGGGAGAAAGAAGGCCACCACCATCATTGCTTTGATGAGTAGAAGCAGCAGAGGCAGGGGAAAATAAAGGCAGCTGCAGGGGGAGGGCACACAGTGTGATTTGACCCCAGAGATGGACCTACCTATGGATCCTTGAGCCTTGGATACTGCTGTGCAATAATCTGTGGGAGATGTCAAGATTATGGGAATTGCATTGCCATGGATCCTTGTAATTTGAATGTTGCTAAAGCAACATAAATGCCATTTTAAGTGGAGAAGTTAAGAGTTAAAGATGATTATTATGATTTAATGCATTTACATATCACTTAATTACCAAAGTCTCTAAGAAATGTACATCAATATTATAAAATCAATTAAAATTAATTATAATAACAGAAAACGTCCTTAAAATGCCTGCTAAAAAAGAAAAGCCTTGTCAGGTACCTGAAGTTCAACAGGGAGGGGTCCTGCCTAATCTCAACTGAATGGAATTCCATAGATATGGGCCCACAATACTGAATGCACAGTTTCTGGTGGATAGGAGCCATGTATCTGAGCCTCACGGAACACTAAAGAGATTCCCCGAAAATTTCAGTGATCAGGCAGGGATATAAGGGATCCTTAAGGGATCCTATACCCACGTTGTTAAGGGCCATGTAAATGAATACAAGAGGCTTGAACCTGGCTCAGTAACATATAGCCAAACAGTACATACATTTGTGCAGTGGCGTCACTAGGGTTGGTGTCACCCGGTGCAGCCCGCAGTGCCTTCTCTCTGACTCCGAGCGAGTGCGCGGCCGCACATGCGCGGCTGAAACAACAGGGCCCAGGAGTGTGCTGCCGCCTCGTTGTCTGCCGCCGCTTCCACCTCCTAACAGGAAGGCAGCCGGTGCGGCGCACCACGGCCATGCGAAGGCTCTAGGCGGTGCCTGGGGCGGCGGCTCTGGGTGTCACCCCTGTCTGGTGGTGTCACCCAGTGCGACCCGCACCTGCCGCACCCCCCTAGTGACGCTCCTGCATTTGTGGGTAACATATAGTTAGATCCTCAGCTGAAGTGGTTGATTTGTGTGAGGGAAAGAAAAGAGATAGAAAAGTAGACCTTATGTATTCAGTTAAATGTGGCAGTATACAGGATGTGATAGGATCCTTGCTTTTACCTGTTGCAGGAGTGAGGATTCAGCCTAGTGGTTACTGAATGCTTGCCGTGGAGAAATTCAGGGATTAAACCATTTGCAGATACTGTAAGGCAAGAACATTATACCAAAGCTGAATTAAACTGCTTCCCGTACAAAGCTCCAGAAGTTCTAGAGGGTGAAACCAAACAATCTTTTATATCTTGTATGAACTTGCATGGCAAATTAAGCTACAGTTAAAAACAGCTTGCCATCTGAAATGGAGTATTTTTCCCAATGAGATTATTCTGTCTCTGAAATCTCAGCCCTTGTCATAAAAATTGCATCTCTACAGAAACTTTAAGATGTAGCAGGACATGAAAACTCATTTATTATCTTATGACAAAAGGATATCAAGTGGGCCGGGCGACTGCAGTTATCGTGATATCTTGCATAGCTCCCCCTTCTGGTCCTTGTAGTGTATGTGTTTGAAATGGAAGGAGGAAAGTAGCTTGTCATGTATCTATCATATATTATGTATGAATAATCAGAAAAATAAGATAGAAAGGTGCCACATCATTATAAGGTCAGTTTTACTGAGGGATGATCATGTGAGTCATGACGTCACTTTTGCAAGGTGCCACAGGACTTTTATTCCTGTCTGAGCAACTGAATAAAAACGTGTACTTTTAATAAAGCTTTGCTGCCTTTATAACTATATTGCTTCTTTGTGATGCTCCAATCTGCCTTTGCCATGTGGATGAGGGGGACCAAGCAGGGGCTGAAGAACCCCACACTGACTTGTATTGTCTTTGCCAATTCAGTTTGCAGTTGAGAGTTGATCACAGACCCCCTCATTGGATCTTTTACTTTTTATTCTTCTGACTAGATCTCATTTTCCTTTGTGCTCTGCATTGCTTAGCCATTTGGCCTCACCTCATAAAAGCATCCTCACCCACTCCATTTTTAAGTATTCACAGTATTAATCATTTCATGCATCTGACGTGGGCTTTTGCTACTATATATTAGCTTTTAAGGTGCCACAAGACTCTTTGTTTCATTCAGCCCTATATAGTTCAGTCTCTATAACCCAAAATTGGCTTAATCTTACACCAACAAACAATTGTTCCAACTTACATTACATTACTTATTTTATCACATTTCTTTTTCCCTGAGACAACTATGGCAACAGATATCGAATTATTTCTTTTTCACAATTTGGAACTAAACTAAGTACTTTCCAGCTGCTTTAAATCTGCCACATTTCTTACAACTAAGAAACAATAGCTCCACAGCCCCTTTAAAAATATGTCACAGTGAAGGTTGCTAATCATAGAGAAGCAGAGTTATTGATATATATATAGGTGAGGTACTGGAAATGATGCCAAAATAAAATATAAATGTTAAAATGGCTCCTCAGTGTTAGAATGGCTAAACCAGAATGTGCCATTTTCTCTCATTTATTGGGATTCAGGTGTGTGGAGAACTGTGCAAACTGAACTCTAATGCTTCGTGTCTAAAATAGGTGGTGCCAGAGCATATGCCACACTCTTGGTCCAGAGGACCTTTCTTCTAAACCTTGATGACCCAAGAATGCTAATAGTTGTGAATATTCAGGAATCACAATAAGGGCAGAATCTCATGTGCCTAACTGCTGTAGTGTACAACTAGGAAGTATAATTAATGGCCCTAGATAAGGAAGATAACTCTTTTGCTGAGAAGACCCACACTCAATGAGTGAAGCCAGCTGTACAGGTTAACATAGCCTTTACTCATCATTACTAAGAGAGGTCAAAGTACCTCTCACAGATCTGATTTCCTGAGAAGTGACATTTTAACACAGCACTGCTAATCGCCACAGCTGGAGTAGTCTGGATTCTGCTTTCCATGGGAGAGAACACAGGGCTGGCCCTACCATTTGGAAGAATGAGGAAGGCAGCAGATCCTGGGGAACTATTTCTCCCGAGGACTCCTTCCCCCTACCATTCCTCTCTGTTAGAGGACAGATCTGTGTGTACCACATGGCCTGTCCTGCATTCTCTAAACTAGCTTGTTTCCCTTAACTAGGTGCAGTGGAGGGCCCTGCCCCATTGCCAGTATTGTACTAAGAGTCTGCTAGTCCAGCTGGCTTCTGTATATGGAAGGGGTGGGTGCTATTTTGCCCTTCACATCAAGCAGCAAAGTATCTTGGCACAGTTCTGAATCTTAGTACAGCTCTGAAAGATGCTCTGCTACTCACCGTGGCATGTCAAACCAGCAACTTTGAAATCCAGCATTTGTATCCCTTACAAATACCTTGCACAGTCTTGGAAGCCCTTCCCTGCTATCAGAAGAGGAGGTTGAAGAAAGACAAGAAAGAAAATCTTCACATTTCCCTAGCTGTGCTATCTCATTGTGCCTAACAGCAAAATTGGGGTCTGCATAGTGGGCCTCTGGTAGAGTGCCCAGAGAACCACGTCGCCATCTCTGTTTAATTTTATTTATTTATTAAATTTATATCCCACCCTTTCTCCCAGGAAGGGTGGGAGCCCAGGGTGGCCCAAAAACAAACTAAGCAAGGAAAATCACTACTGGCAATAATTGTCACTGTTAATTTTTGTGACAACAAACATTATCTCAGACTCCCCAAGGGGTTGTGTGTTGCCATTTACTGACACAGCTACTGTGTGAGTCAGTGGGCACTAGGCGCCCTCAAATTCGCTTCCCTCGTCCAATTGGATATACTACTGAGGGGAAAAATATTCAGCAGCACACCACTGGCAATGCTCAATCCCTCCACCCTTAAAAAAAAACCTCTGTAAAGAGGAGGAAGGCATCATCTTCTTCTTTAATGCACAAAAAGCTGAGTTTCTTCCTTCTCTGCCTGCTTTCTTGAGGAAAAAGAGCGCGTGAAATGTGCAGCGCCGGGATTTTAAGCAGAAGCAAACAAGAGCTAAGGATGCTTTCCGTGGCTACACTGAAGCCGCTTTCATTCACATTCTTTCGCTTTGCGCGCACTCCTCTCCCACCCCCATCTTCACCATCCCTCTTCCTCAGCTTCTCTTTCTCCGCTGCGCACGCGCTCCCTTCCTTCTCACGCACGAGCGCGAGTGAGCGCGCACATGCACACACACATCGGCAGCGCGAGGCTCCCTTCCTCTTTGAGCGCATTTGGTCTGAGGAGGCTGGGAAGTCTCTCAGAGATGCGCGTCTCGAGGCAGCTCCTGCAAGATTCTTTCGCAGGTTCCTGCTAAAGGAATTATTTCTCTTTCTCTTTCCCGCCCCGCCTCCTTCTCCCGGTTGCTTCATTCGGAAGCATTGAAAACCTCAGCCTGGAACTGTTTCCCGGTGAGACCAAGCGCGCCTTGCCTGGGGAACAGAGAAAACGGCAGAGCAAGGTTTGTGGGGGGAAGGAAAAGCCCAAGACGGTTGGAAATGTTACACCTTGGGCGTTTGCTCCTCGCTTCCATCCAGCTCTTCTGTGTCCTCCGAATAGGTGAGTGTCTGTGGCACTGGATTCGGCAACTTTGCTTTTCCACCTCCGCCCCGTTGCCTCGCCTTGCGCCTTGTTAGAAACGTGCCTCTGCCATCTTCGAGGGTAGGATATAGGAACGGCTTCCCCTAACAAAACAAACAACACTTCTTGGGATGTGGTGCCTGGAATGAAGGGCAGCCATTCTGTCATGTGAGAATGGGGAGCCACAATGGAAAGAAGCACCTGTTATTTTCTCAGGGGCTATAATGTTCTGTAATAAGAGGACTCCCTTTAAAATAAGGGTCATTCCTTCCTCATTTCAAGATCTGACAAGCATGCTTCTAACTCTGCCGCTCCTGTTAATCACCGTCTAGGGGTTGTACTTGTACTGTTCCACATTGCCAGCAGATCCATTGATTTGGAAAAGCTCCAGGGTCGCATTCTCTCCTTCTTTGCCTTGACTGAAATCACCAGCCTAATACAAATTGCATTGCTGTGAAGGAAGGATGCCATCTAGGCACAAGCTTTGCATAAGAAAGTGGGGGCACAGGAGCCCCTGTTATTTCATCCTTTCATTCTTTACCTAGCCAGGTAGGATGAAGCACTCATGTGGGCATCTGCGCATGATGAGAGAGAGAGAATGACAGAGAATGAGAAATTGCCTACAGTCCAACAGAGAGTTTAGAACAGGCATCAACCTGCCTGTACAGTGTGCTCAGTGTTAGATTGTACTGCATGTTCAGGCAGTTAGCATTGGGTGCAACCACAATCCATTAATGTGAAAGCTGTTTCCATTGAAGTTAATGGCACTCATCTTCAATGAGGTTAGGAATGGAATGTTATAACTGGGATGCAGTGAAAGGGGTGGGTGAGAATTTCTCAAATGAATTGTGTGAAACATCTATGAGCAAAACAACTAATAGTCCAATAAAGATAAAGATAAAATATTTATATATATAAATAATATATAAATATAAAATATTTGTTAAAAAAAGAATTGGGTTCTTATTTGTCTTACAATAATGTATGTTGTTACATTAGTAGCCTTTGCTAAACAGAGGATTGCAACAGATTGTTCCCTGTTCAGTGAATGAAAGTAAAGATTTCCTGCAGTAATGTATACCTATGTTCAGTTTTACAACAGATAAAGTAGATATTAACCTACATTTTATAGGTGCTGCTGCTTTTGGTTCATTAAACCTTTGTAAACCAGAAGGATCAGCATCATACTCTAGCTATGCAAGAAATTTCATTATAATAAATGTATGATTTATTACACATATAAAAGTAATTTGAGTTCCCATTTTGAAGACTGCTAGAAGGGCTTAATTTGTAACTAACTGTGATTGGTTCGACAGACGTTACATTTGAATGACTTTAACATTAAATAGCATTCTTTACAGTCACCATTAAGTTGATTTTTCACAGAGAGATCATCTTAATGAAATTAGTAGGCCCATACGGACCAGAAATAACTGTATGTAAAAACATTTGTGGTAGCTGAAAATTGAAGTCAATGCAAACTCAGTGGCAGATGAACTCCACTTATTTTCTCATGATATGTGACAGTTCCATGGCTGCTGAAATGTTTGCAGGCAAAGAATCCATTTTGTCAATGTAATATGAAATTGCTTGTAAAACTGATATTACTTGAGATTTTCTTAATTGCCTGTTTTTTTCCTGTAGCTGTACATTATCAAGTCTTACTTAAAAGGCATAAAACAGAACCCAAGTTTTGTAGACTCAAGGAATTTTTTCCTTCCTGAAGATTTTCAAAACTTATATTTGGAAATAAAATGCTAACGTGATATGACATGAAGCCCAGAGTCACAAAAGCATATAACATTGATAAGAGCAAAGTTTTATTCATATACCAGGTGTAACTTTAGCTATATACCTCTGAATGGCCCATGATATTTTTTCAAGTATAACATGAAGGGACCTTAACAAGTGATGTATTGTTTTATTCTCAGTGGTAGTCTATTGTTGATCCTATTGAGCAAGACAGTCTTGTGTGCTGAAGTATGTGATTGCTCTCTGATATGAATACACTGTACTCTGTACTATCAGAGTAAATTTGGATGCTTGTTACCTGCTGCTGTTTTCTATGCAACATTTCCATTTTGGTTAATGTTTGGTTTTGTATTTTGTTATATTTTTGTTGCAAAACTTTGAGGAAGTCTTTGCATTTGTGCATGTGGGACATACATATAACCCCAGCATTCAGAATCTTTGGCATGATACTGCTAAAGATTCTAGTGGTTTGTATCATCATGAGAGGATAAAATCTGTAGACTTAGTTCATGGGGCATTGTTGCAATTTTATTTGCTTCCTTTTAATTTGACTTTTTCTGCTTTGTTTGTAATATTATGAAATCTCTTTTTGGGAGCATTCTTATTCATATCTTCAGCTGTGCTATATAAATGGATGTGTGGGTATTTGGCATCCTCACTGGTCTTTTGCCTCTTCCCAGTCTTAAACCTCTGGAAAGGATCAGCTGGTTGCACTTTCATGGCCAACTGTAACTCCTGTTTGAACTGAATGATCTTTTGTATTTTCTTTGTGTTTTCCTCTTCACTGAGACTATTGGGGCCTATTTAGTGAATCTTGACCATATGAGAATAAATGGTAATACACAGATTAAACCAGAGGGTGAACAAAGGGTCAAGGATGATATAAATTGTATGACATGTTCCACCCACAAATACTTTTGAATCAGATTCAAAGGAATTTACTAACATTTTTATAGCATGGTCATTTCTCCAAACCCATACGATGTATAGGAATACATAGAAAGTTACTGAAATTTTACATTAGGTTGTTGTAAGAGAGTTGAAATGCTTAATAATGAAAATAGTTTGTGGGAACTACATATAAGAGAAGAGAGTCAAGTTTTCCATTGTTAGTACATTGTGATAATTTTAATGAGACAATGTTATTTACTCTTCTTTGGATGCATTCAGTACATCATATAGATAGAAGAACATTTAAAAAGCAATGATGATACTAAAATGCAGCCTTCCCCAAACTAGTGCCCTCCAGATGTTGTTGGATTACAACCCCTATCATCCCTGACCATTGGCCATGCTGGCTGCAACTGATGGGAGTTGGAGTCCAACAACATCTGGATGACACAAAGCTGAGGAAGGCTGCTATAATGAATTGATACAACACTCTCTCTTTCCCCTCACAGCATTTTCCAAAGTGCTTGAATCCCTTACAGTCCAATCCACAACCCAGTTGTCCCAGTGTATTGGATTTCAGCCTATTTAGGAACAGTTTCTTCAGTAGTCCTGAAAAGGACTTAAATAATACTTTGGTGCTCCTGCATTGTTTTTGTATCTGACATAGTTCCACTGAAGACTGTGGGATAACTGTGAAGTAATTAGTTTGAATACTGTCGTTTTAACAGGTCTTGTTTTCCTTCTTTCTTGCACTTGTCATTTAAATGGTCAGTTCCCACTGTGACTGGTCTAATTAGGAATTTAAGGGTGAGAAGGTTCAGCTCTTTTGCTGACAATTTCAATTTCTCTTGAAACAGTCAGTGTTCTTCAAGTTCTCCTTCAAGGACTGGAAATCTGGGTTGGTTTCAGAACTCCAGTATCACAGCTGAAAGCCTTTTTCTGACAACTTCATACACCATTTGTGAACCTTCCCAGTATTACACATCACTTGTCACTATCCTTATAGACTCCTCATTAAGGCAAGTTACTGTTTGAATATATCAGAAGGTTCTGAAGAGGAAAACATAAATCAATAGGAAAAAAGTATTTAAAGCTTAGAGCAAGCAAACTGAAAATGTCCTTATCACTCTACAGGCTACACTTCCAAAAAAACTAGCAATGTATACTGGGTTTTTTAGCTCCAAAAAATTCTGAACTATTTTTCTGGAGATACACTATTTCCCCCCTGTATGATACAGATTTTATATAAAAACAAACTTATTCTTCAGAAAATGTGGTCAAGAAGTATGAAACGCTGAGTGCACAAATCAGCTTCAGAGAATTATTTAGAGAGGCTAATGAAATTACTCCAGGCATTTGAATATTGTTTCCTAATTACTTGTTTAATTTATGATGTTGCTCCCTTTGTTTCAGAATATTCTTCCTCACATTAAAAAAATCCTACAGGCATTTTAAATGAGTTTTTTTTAAAAAATTCTCTTCTGTGGCTGCCAGAAATGTATTGGTTAATTATTAAGCAGTTCTGTTCCCTTACTGTATTTAATTTAAGATGTGTAGATTAAAATAATTTTCCTCTCATCTCTGACCAATGGAGCATGTAAAATCTATATGGAGCAATATCTATACACAAGGAAGTTTATGGAAGTAATCACATTGAGGTTATACTGCAATTGCCATTATCATGTGAATACATCCTCAGACCATGAAGTAATCAGATTGAAGCTGGGGGCATAGAGTACCATAGTTGGATTTTAGACTAATTTACATCCAGTCTTGAATAAGTCATCCACCCAACTGGTGTCTACTCCATGTGGCAGCTGTAATGTCAAGAGTGGCTTACTATGTAGAGAGTTTCCACAGCAGAGGGAGCATTTTTCATGATCTTCTACTACATGGTAGTAGTAATGTAATAAAATTTCCCAAGTGCTCAGAGCACTTCAGATACATTGTGCTTGATCCAGACTTAGTAATGCTCAGAATAAACCCATTGAAATTAATAGGTCTGTTCAACCATGACTTAAGTCTGGATTAATCTGTTACATGAGTGACACCCTATGAAGTAAGTCACTATCATCATTAGTATTATCAACCCAAGGATCTTGGGTTGAGAGGTCACAGCTTGGATTGAGAGGTCACCATTAAATTGGGAACTTCCTGGTTCATGTTGCAATCTCTTAATCACTACACATATATAGCTCTCAAAGAGGCTGAACTGATGTCTGGGAAACTTTGCCCTCTGCAGTTTGTTGGAGATTCTGTTGCTCACTCCAGGGGCATGAAAACAGTCCACATAATATCAGTGATCCATGTTGTAAGTCATTCTAGGATGAATTAGTGCTGCCATGGAGGGTTTTCTATTACTTCTGTGTTCAGGCCAATAATGTATAGGGCCTAACAGGCATACAGTTAATTTTCATATCAGTGACATATGTGATTTTTAAGAAACCCATATAGCCCATATGTGATTTTTAAGGAAAATCTTGCGATGAAAAATCCCAGTCGCATGCTACTTACTTGCTAGCAATTGCCTTGACTTGCTCTAATATAAAATATTACTTCATGGTTTTTGAAGCTTACTGTTTTTAAAAAAAATAGTGGCAAAGGTCAATACTAATTCGGTGTTTTTCAGTGCATATATCTAAAATGCAAAGTGTTTTCTGGATTAAGAATAGAGAAAAAGGAGAAAATTCAATTCAGTTTGCATTTCAAGCTGAATCTATCAAATTTGCACTTTCCAAAACTATATGAGAACCGAAACACAGCCATCCTTCGAAAATCACACTTATCCGAATTTTGCAATGCAGTTTTCCAACCAAACAAGGTTTACACAAATGCATATATTAGGGTAAAGTGTACATAAAAATGAATATATGAGTGAAAATAACATACAAAAATGCATTATATTATGATAAATAGTTTGCAAAAATATGTACATTAGTCTAACCTGCCTACAAAAATGTGTTTTTTAAGGGAAAATGCGCACTAAAATGCTGGAGAATTTTCATGAGGTTTTTAAAAAAGAAAAATTCACAAATTGCTGCAGAAATGTGAAGAACCAAATTTAAGATTGGAAAAATGATAAATTGAGAGTACCAAAATTGTCAGATCTTTCCATCCCTGGTGCCATCTTAGGCAGGATGTGATACTATGAATTATCATGCTGGTTTACAAGCAGTCAGGATACAGAGTAGTGACTATTGCACTGGTGTAAAGTGACAACCTGTGGAACTGTGCCAGTGTTGAACCCAACATAAGATGTTATGCTGTGCAACAACATACATTACTGTTCAGGTAGCCATTGTAAATGAAGCTTAGGCATGATCACATGAAGTTGATGCAATAGAAAAATAGACAGAGGTTGGGCATCATGGAATCTGAAATATTTTTCAAAACAGCTATCTTAAGCTACTGTAGCAAACCCAACAAAGAGTCTTGTGACTTGAGAGCATATTCTACAGATGGGGAGCCAAAACTGAAAAGGCCCTCTCTCTTGTTACCTCCATGCCTCCTTTAGAAGGGGGAACTCAGAAGAAGAGTCTGGGTAGGTTCATATTGGGAGAGGCATCCCAGAAGATGCTGGGATCCTGAGCCATAAAGAGCCATAAACCAGCACTTTGAATTGGGCTTGGAAGTGTATAGGCAGCCAGTGTAACTGGAATTAGCATTATATGATCTGTTTGCCTGAGACCATTAACAATTGGGCAGCCACATTCTGCACTAATTAAAGCTTCTGTTTTCAAAGACAGCCCCATGTAAAGATCATTGCAATAATCCAACCTTGAGGTTACCAGAGCATAGATTACTGTAGCCAGGTTATCACCGTCCAGATAGGGTCACAATTGGGCCATGAGCATAAACTGGTAGAAGGCACTCTGTGCCACTGAGGCCACTTGTGCCTCAAGTGATAGCAATGTATCCAGGAGAATCCCCCTTCAGAGGGAGTGTGACTTCATCTAGAGCAGATCACACACCACTTATTTGGTCAGAGGAGCCACCCACCAACAGCATCTCAGTCTTGTCTGGATTCAGCTTCAGTTTGTTGGCCTTCATCCAGTCTGTTTTTGCAACCAAGCACTGATTCAGCACATCCACTGGACATACTAATGACAATGCACTCCAAAATGCCATATGACCTCAGTGGTTTCATCTGGATGTTAAACAACATGAGGGGTAGAACTGATATCTGTGGGACCCCATACTGGAGAACCCACGGAGCTGAGCAATGCTCCTCAAGAACCACCTTCTGGAGCCAATCATCCAAGTAGGAATAAAACCACTGCAATCTGGTGCGCCCAACATCCAACTCAGACAGTCACTCAGAAGGATACCATGCTCAGTGATATCAAAAGCTGCTGAAAGATCAAGGAGGATCAACAGAGTTCCACTCCCCCATCTCTCTCTTGACACAGGTCATTGTACAGGGTGACCAAGGCAGTTTCCGTACTAAACCCAGACCTGAATCCCAATTGAAATAGATCAAGAAAATTTGTTTCCTCCAAAAGTACCTAGATCTGGTTGGCAATTACCCTCTAAAGAGCCTTGCCCAGAAAGGGGCCATTTGCCACTGGTCTAAAATTATTAGGATGTCCTGGGTCCAGGGAAAGCTTCTTCAGGAGTGGTCTTACCACTATCCCTGGCCCATCCAGCTGTCGTCTCCCTGCCAGGTTTTATCAGCTATGAAGGGCAAGGGTCCAAGACACACATGACTGCACAAACCCGACCAAGAACTTTGTCCATGTCCTCAGGCGGCAGCAACTGAAACACATCCAATTACATCAGACAAGAAAGTGCTCCAGAAACCTCATCTGAATCATCAGCATCAACAATGGGGACCAAATCCCTGCGGATGGAAGTGATTTTATCTTCAAAATGCTTAGCAAATATGTCACAGTGGGCTTTAGATGGCTTTACCACAAGTAAACATGATCTCAATAGGCAAAAGCCTGGTGGATCAAAAATGTTTTTACCAGCTGATGAAAGCCACATGAGGCAACCACAACATTGGTGCAGTCACTGAAAATGCTGGATCTCTTGTCATCAATCATCAGCCATGCCATAACACCCCCTGCAAGCTGGATGTTTGGCTAGCATGTGAAGTGTCCCAATGTGCATACTGCCTACTCATGTAAAATAATTCCATGTAAGGTTGGGTCCTGATAAGCCTAGTCTTCCCTCATGGCAGTGAAGGCACTCTGTGCATGTAGGACCACTTCACACATTGGCTAAATGCAGTATTGGCAGGGGGTGTAGCCAGTATGCTTGGTGACAGAGGGATGTGGCCACCATGCGTAACCCCCATTCCCCCATACAGGGGCATGTCAGTGCATGAGGAATGCTGGTATAAACATCCCTATTGTGATCAATAATCACAGGTTTTTTGTATCACAATAATAACAGGGTGTCCAAATATCAGCTTTATCTATACAACTTAGATACGTTGTTTGTAATGCCTGTTCTGTGCCTCAGATTTAGTTGCCACAAGCATCTATAGCATAAATGATGGACTGTACTTGATTCCTATAAATGGGGACAGGAGAGGTCTTTGAAAAGGCTGAAACGGGACAGAGAGAGCATGCAATTCCCTACATCAGCAGTGTCCGTTTTTTCATACTTGCCAAAATTGTGGCAAATGTACAATATTTTTTAATTATTTATTGATAGAAATAGTGAGAAATCTGACATCTTTTCATTAAGTAGTATGGGGAAATCAGGCATAAAATCAGATAGACTACGTCTCAACACTCCCTCCAAATTTTCATCCAGTATTTGCAACCTATATATGCAGTGTTCAAAAACAATGGTCAAGTGTGGACTTCACCCATAGTGCAAGTGCATTTTGCAGTGTATAGGACCAAGGATGAATCTGTGATTGTTAAGGATGGAGGGTAGATCCTTTTTTTGAACTAGTACATATATAAAACAATTTTATTTAAAATTTTATTACAACTAAGTAGTAGAAATAAAGCATCAATTCGCCACAGATCAATAGCCATTTCACCACACATACCGAATAGTGACTATGTTGGGCACCAGTCGGGATGGAAAACTGTCAGTTTGGCTTTTCTAGGTTTTTTATTTTTCTAGTCTTCAATTCAGTTCTCCATATTTCTGCAGCAATTTGCAATTTTTAAAAGTCAAAATCCTCATGAAACTTCTCCAGCATTTTAGTGTGATTTTCTCCTGATAAACACATTTTTGTCAGCAGTTTTGGCTAATGTACACATTTTTGCAAGCAATTTCTCATCATATAATGCGTTTTTGCCACTCTGGGCTCCTACTGAGAAGGAGGGCGGGATATAAATTTCATAAATAAATAAATAATTTTTGTGTTATTTTTATGCACAATTTCCCATAGCACATGCATTTTTGTAAACATTGTGTGGTTGGCGAACTACATTGCAAAATTCAAATAAGTGAGAACTTCAAAGAATGTCTGTTTCAATTCTCATATTGTTTTGGAAAGTCCACATTTGATAGATTCGGCTTGAAATGCAACCTGAATCAAATTTCTTGACCATCTCTAGACACCAGGGCCCTACATAGTTGCAAACCCACGTTTTTGCCATGCAATATCTAGAAAAATATCTAGAAAATATTAGTGTGTGAATTACTAGGAGGTGGACACCTTGTGCGGTGATGCTATTTAGCAAGGAGCATTATTGATTGGAAGGCATGGGCAAGAATAGAGCATAAAAACAAAAATGGAGGGGGAGAAGAAGTGATAACAGGTGGAGGTACAGTAAGAGAACAGTATGTGTGGAGAGAAAAGGATGGTCATATTGAGAGAAGCAAGAATACAGAGATGGAGTGCAGGTTTTAAAAGAAAGTTAAAAGGAGAGTAAGCTAAAAAAGAAAACAATTGACAAAAATGTGTTCCCATGGTTGATAAGCAATGCAATCCTTTTTGATTTAATAAAAGTGCAAAACTGAATATCAGAGTGATCTGAGTCATGTGCTGCTGCAGTAGATAGTTATGGTTAAAGTGTCACTGTAACAGTAGAGTTATTATATCCTGGAATGGCCAGAGTAATGCAGTTTAACACTTATATTTTGTTGGTCTTTGTTCAGTACCCATTCCTGTGATCCATGTTGAAACTTATGGGCTTCTAACCTTTATGTTATTCGCAAAATTAAATTCACATAATTTGTATATGTGAAGAATTCTGGCTTTGGTAAAGAATTAATAAAGCTTTAATCATTCAATCAGTTAAGTCAAGGCATCAGTAGAACTGAATTGGCTTAAATCCAAGCATTTCTGTTAAGTGATGTCTAGACATATCTGAAAAATTAGATATGAAAAATAGATCTGAAAAGTTGTTATAGCTTAGTAATAATTTTAATAATTTATCTCTGGTAATACAATAAGGAATGGAGCACTGTAAAGTTTTTGGAAAATGAAACAAATAGCTTTTAAAAATTGTATCAACATGCAGTTCTAGCTTCTTTTAAATGCATTGTGTACTGAATGTTGTATACAAATAGATCCAGAAGTATGAATTGCAACCTCTTTCCTGTGCACACGCTGATTTCACACACAGTAATGTGTGTATTTAAATTTTCTTAGTAAGTCATTAGGGGTTTCCTTTAATGTGACTAGCTTTATGTTGTTTTGAATGATGTATATCAGCTTATTTCAATATTCCAGCAGTCAGTGAAAATTCTTAATTTGAATGTAATAGGAATGGTTTCCTTTAAGCAATTTAAGTCTTAAGACGGACATTATCTAGTATGAATATCCAATGAACCTCTGGAAACCTGAAAATTAAAAAGTTTGAAAGTTCATTTTGAATACCAATGTAAGGAAGGCATCTGGCCAGCTTCATGAGGGGGATGCAGACAGTTACTAGGAAAGGCAGGTACAAGGTCTTCTTCCCTACTTTTCTTCTGGTGGAGGCACAGTATTGAACCATCCTCTTTGTGCCACTGCAACACAGGATGTTATCTGATCCATGTTTTGGCTTAACCCAGCCCTACAGGTAGTTATTTGCCCAAGGCAAGTGACATAATTTCCACACAAATTGTTTTCCATTCTCTTCATTCAAGTTGTATTGATCCTCACAGATATGCACCAACAAGTGGGAAGGTCAGATTTACTATGGGGGGCTTCTAGTCTGTGTATTTATCTATAAATCTGTTGTGTCAGTGATGATGGTCAAACTATCTGTTGCTTTTCATCAGTTTTGTGCCTCCCCATGCAGGTCTGCATGACTAGTTTTTCTCAAGACTTGAATGCACCTTTATATTGTATCTGATCCTTGCTAGCTACACCATTTGGATCCTGAGCTGGCCTTCCATTTGCTTGCAAAACATATTTAGAGAAATCACAGCACCAGTGTGAAGGTGCAGTCTGCATGCCAAGCAGGCACGAGTGTTGGTGTGTGTTCTCTGCTCTGTCAGTGACAATCTTCCCTGGCAATGTCTGCACATGAGTGCAAAAACTGGACCATAGCAAGTTCCCCTAAAAAGTGCCTTTGGGGGTTCCTCCCTCAGAAATTGTAGTGCTGAGTGTAAGTGCTCTTGGAGGTCACTGATTCATAGGGTCGCCATAAGTCGTAGTCGACTTGGAGGCACATACAACAACAAGTGTAAGAGGGGAAGAGCCATCATTATGGTGTAGTGCACACATAATAGAGCTGGAGGGCCTTTTAAAAATAGTGGAAGGGATAAGCAATAATCCTGCAACATTTCTCATGCTGCCTAGGGAGAAGACCTCCAAAACTGAGGATGGACTAGCATAGCAAGGTGGTTAATCCTCACTATTCTTCCTCTAACTCTGATTGTTTTGTAACTGTGGTAAATGGAGGCACACGGGAGTAATATTCAGTGAGTTGCAACAAAACAGGCCATGCATTCAAACCAATAATCTGTAGATCAGGGGTCACCAACCCATTGCCCGCAGATGCCATGGCATCCCCAAAGGCTTTCCATGGTGTCACACTGGATTGGACAGCTCAGATTCTGAGCTTTCATTTTTTTAAAAAAAAAATTAAGTCTCTAGCCCCACTAGAAAGTAGATCAAAATGTGCAGGTACCTTTCTAAGGGTGCTTTCACATAGCACTTTATTCCGTTATTCTGACGATTTCTTACCTGGTAATTTGCGCATTATATTTGAGCTTTCACACGACATACCAAGTAGCTCCGGAATTCTGGTGGAATGTAGTGCAAGTGTAGCACTAATTCCCGCAATAAATGATACCAGAAATAATCCGTTAGCAAGGTTGGGGACCTGGAAGATCGTGGGAGTGTTTCGCTAGCTGCTGCCGCTCACGTGACAGATATCCCAGCATGCAGTGCATTCCCGTCCTTTAGTCGCACAGGTTTTTTTTTTGCCTGATGAACGTTGTACCGGTATTCCGGCATCAGCACAGATAGCAGCAGCATTTCACACATACACCCGTCTTGATACAACTAAAACAATTTAAAAAGTCAGATCCTAAAGGGAGAGGGCATGCACGGCGATGGGATGAGATCTTAGACTTCCTACACAGTGGGGAACAGTGTGCATGGGTGAGGGACAAAAACAAGCTGTGTGAAAGACAGTTGCGTGAAATGCTGTTATATCGGCTGAAAAAGTACTGTTCCTTATCGCAAGAGGTACTGCAGTGTGAAAGGGATTTTAGAAATCAGGACAGAAGCGCTACCTTTTTAATCTGTTAAACTAGCGCTATTAGCCCCATGTGTGAAAGCAGCCTAAGAGATTTCTGTGATATGAGCCAGCCTGGCTGCTCCTTCCTGTCAGTGTTAGTAGCCAGTGGGTAAAGTCAGAGCTGTGATTGATAAGACACCAGGCAAAAGCAACCCCTGGGTTCTAAAGAGCTACTTTTGCCTTCCCTTTTAGTACACTTTTCCTGCCTCTGTCTTTTTTCTAACCCTTGGAATCTCTGTGGTTTGCCCTTCCTTTTTCCCTGGCAACCCAGATGAATCTTTCCTGTGCTGGGTTTGCCTGAAATCAGGTTGTGCCTAGAAGTTAGAAATTTTCCATGCATGTTACTACACAGTAAGTGTGGGTAAATGTTAAAGAATCCCGCTTCCCTCAAAAGGAAAAGGGTGAAAACTTTGCAAAGAGGCTTAGGCATGTCCTGCTTTATAGGAGCTAAGGACTCATTAAGAATGCACTGTATAGGTAACTTAGAGTACAGCAGTATACATGTCTACTCAGAAGTAATTCCCTTTGTATTTATTGGAGCTTACTTCCAGATAACTGGGTACAGGGTGGCAGCCTAGGCTTTTGTTTGGGGTTGGCATTGGGAAAATCAGGGTTCCTGTGTCTTTAAGAGCTGTGTGAGAGGTAGAAATTCAAGAAATCAAGCCTTTTCTAGTTTGGAAATACAAACTCCACCCTATTTCACATTGCTGTAAGAATAAAGATGGGGGAGGCATCCAACTAAGCAGAGTTCCTTGGAGGACGACCATGTTAAAATATAACAAAAATACAGATACAAAATTTATTCATAGCCTTTCTTTGAGATCAGTTCTGACACTATATTGGGACTGAACTGGCTGTTTCAGCCTCCTAGTTTGTCCTGAGCAAGTTCCTTGATTTCTGTATGGACTTTAGCATCCCCTTATATAGTCTGTTGATTGTTTCAGCAGGGGGTATGTAAGAATGAATATTTTAAGTGGTTGGTGAAAGATTAATCTGGGCACTTCAGACCATCTCACTGAAGTATATTGGATCAATATGAAATAAAAGTGTTCTATATGAACAGCTATGAACATCTATTTGACCTGATGTCAGGGCAATCTGGTTCAAAAGGAGGAACCTTTTAAGAGCTGTGCAGACGACCAAATTTTTGCAATAGCTTTTCATATTGTCCTGCTGCAGAAATAAAAAGAACCTGTATCTGCCCCAATATGGCTATGCACTCCCAAATATGCCCAACATAAAACAAGGAAACAAGAGTTTTCATATAAAAGTTTTTCAATTGTTCTGTAAAATTGTTTTTTTTCTGTACTACCGTGTCACCATTTTCTGTGAGAGTTTTCAATGCTTGGCATTAGTTGGTTGACGCAAGAGAGCAAACTTCAGTAGTCAGCAACTGAATACAAAATAGACTGAATAGTTGTCATTCAAGTGTTCATACAAATACTTTTAGCTTAGGAAGTATTCTCTTTCCCCATTTATGGCCAATAGGTCTATACAAAATGATCTGATTCTCACTGTTTCCGTGGCATTTCTGAATCATACTGTCAGCTGTGGGATTTGTTTTGTATCAATCTGGCAGAGAGATGTTCTACCATGAGCCATTATTATTTATTATCTACACATGGGAAGCTCCAGCTTTTTCCTTTGTGGCAATGTGACTGCAGTGCAGAGAGATTTGCCTAACTCATAGTGTCATCTCCTAAAGCAGAAGTGTCAAAGGGAATGTGGCTGTGGCAAAGATGGATTTATACATCTCTATGTCCCCATGTTATTGTGTGCACAAATGTGCTAATATCCCAAAATATTCAAATGTTTACAGTAGCTGAATATTAACTCAGTAGGTCAAGTCTGTGTATATTTGCAGTTTACAAAGTGGGGTGGGATGGGATGGGGTGGGTACTATCCTACTTCTTTTCAGGTGGACCTAAAACTACCCCACTTTTCAGTGGTTGTAAAACCCTCCTAGGATGCTGCACAGAGTTACACCAGCATTGTGAAGTCACTTTACCTAGGGTTGCCAGGCCATGGCCTGAGACTGATCCTGTATCTTTAGGAGAAGAGGTCAGCCAAGTGCAGGTGTTCTTGCAACTCTGTAATGGGAAAAAACACAAGGTGGAATTCTCCCTCCCCCCTCCAGAGCTTGGAAAAGTTACTTTTTTGAACTACAACTCCCATCAGCCCCAGCCAGTATGGCCACTGGATTGGGCTGATGGGAGCTGTAGTTCAAAAAAGTAACTTTTCCAAGCTCTGCCCCCCTCCCACAACTTTTAAAGATACAGAAGACCTCTTGGAGGCCGGTTCTGGCAACCAAGAGGTCTTCTGTATCTTTAAAAGTTGGGCAGGGGGAAGGGAGAATTCCATCTTGTGGTTTTTCTCATTACAGAGTTGCAAGAACACCTGCACTTGGCTGACTTTCTCATCTCCTAAAGCAGCCTTTCCCAACCGGTGTGCCTCTAGATGTTGTTGGACCACAACTCCCATCAGCCTCAGCCATTGGCAATGCTGGCTGAGGCTGATGGGAGTTGTGGTCCAACAACATCTGGAGGCACACTGGTTGGGAAAGGCTGTCCTAAAGATACAGGATCAGTCTCAGGCCAAGAACCTGGCAACCCTACCTAGGTCAGAGCTGTTTGTAAAGCTGGGAGATGCAGGCATTTACAAAAGGAGCTTTCTCTTCCTTCAGAACCAGAGCCCCAAGTCTCTGCTAGACTTAGGCCTTGGAGGAAGAGGAAACTGTCTATCCAACAGCCCGCCTGCTGCCTGTGCCAGCTTTACAAACAGCTCTGGCCTAGACAAGGCTAGAAAATGGGAAAAAGCACCATAGTTCTCCATTCTTTTCAGTGTGGATATACTAATTCAAGTTTATTAACAAAGTTATAAAGGTGGTAAACAGACAGTAAACTAAAGAGAGTCTGTCCTAATTCGAAATGAAATCATCCCCCGTTATTATCTCGTGAAACGAATGCTGATGAAAGTTAAAGAGGAAAGCATAAAAGTAGGACTACAGCTGAATGTCAAAAAGTGTTACTATAGAATTACAGGAGATAAACTGGGTGGCATCAGGACCCCAAAAGCAAACTAAGGCACAGATTTCACAAGTCATCCAAATAGGTTATATCAGTCTAAATTAATAAAGGACCAAACCTAGTTCCACAACTAAGACATGATAAAGTTCAGGGGATCAATACTTTTTACTGAGTCATGCAACCAACCAGCCTTACTTTAGTAAGCCAAAGTGAGGGGGTGGGGAAAGAGAGATAAGGATTTATTATTATTATTATGTGCCTTCAAGCTGATTACGACTTATGGAGACCCTGTGAATCAGTGACCTCCAATAGCATCTGTCATGGACTACCCTGTTCAGATCTTGTAAATTCAGCTCTGTGGCTTCCTTTATGGAATCAATCCATCTCTTGTTCTCTCATAGCTGCCCTCCCCAGTCCTAACCTTCTTCTGATTTCTTGACTATTGTCTCCATTTTGGTTAATGACTGTGCTGATAATTGATATTGATAATCCTTGAGAAGCACAATGTCCTCATTGTCAACTTTAAAGTTACATAAATCTTCTGTTTTCATTACTTTACTCTTTTTGACGTTCAGCTGTAGTCTGGATTTTGCGCTTTCCTCTTTAATTTTTATCAGCATTCATTTCAAATCATTACTGGTTTCTGCTAGTAGCATGATATCATCTGCATATCTTAAATTATTGATATTTCTCCCTCCAATTTTCACACCTCCTTCATCTTGGTCCAATCCCGTGTTCCGTATGATATGTTCTGCGTATAGATTAAACAAATAGGGTGATAAAATGCATCCCTGTCTCACACCCTGTCCGATTGGAACCAACTATTCTCCATATTCTGTACTTACAGAATACTCTTGTCCAGAGTATAGGTTGCGCATCAGGACAATCAGATGCTGTGGCACTCTCATTTCTTTTAAAGCATCCATAGTTTTTCATGATCTACACAGTCAAAAGCTTTGCTGTAATCTACAAAGCACAGGGTGATTTTCTTCTGAAATTCCTTGGTCCGTTCCATTATCCAACGTATGTTTGCGATATGATCTCTGCAGAGCTTGGAAGATTACTTTTAAAAAGTAATCAGTTACAGTTACAGTTACATGGCCCAAAAAAGTAGCAATTACCGTTACAATTACGGTTGCTCTGAAAGTAACTGATTACTTTACTTTTTCTCAAAAGTAATCACTACAGTTACATTTCAGTTACTTTTTAAAAAAAGTCTACAAGGTGCTGGCCTTGGCTGCTGCACATCTAAATAGCCTAAAACAACATTAAAAATAAACACATACACATACAGACGGAGTAGAATAATTCTTTTTATAGCAATGGTGGTCTCTCCACTGGTAAGGGAGGGAGGCAGAGGCCACTACTCAGATCTTTGCATGTAAAATCAAGTGCAACCCCCCCCACTCAGCCAGCAAGCATAATCTCTCTCACTTAACCACCTGCTGGACCCTGCCCTGCCACCAACTAAGGGAGACTCACCCAAGCAAACATTTCCCCTGAGATGCAAAAATGTTAAAATACTGCAAATGCAGCACAGTAGCCAGAGAGGGTGGTGGAGGCCACTTTGTGTACCAAGTGCAAACACACACATGTCATCTTTCACTTCCACAGTTCTTTATCTCCATTCTGCTGCTGCCTCCTTCTCCTCCTTTATCCATGTTCGTGCCCTCTGGCTCCTTTTCCCCTCCACTCCATTTTTTTAAACAATTGTTTTCTCCACTCCACCCTGTCTCATTCTGCACCTCCTCCCTTGTCGCCTCCTACCCGCCCACAGACCATGATTATAATTAGAGTTAAAGAGTAAAGCACAAAAGCAGGACTACAGCTCAACGTCAAGAAGACTAAAATAATGACAACAGAAGATTTATGTAACTTTAAAGTTGACAATGAGGACATTGAACTTGTCAAGGATTATTATCAATACCTCGGCACAGTCATTAACCAAACTGGATATAATAGTCAAGAAATCAGAAGGCTAGGAGGGCAGCTATGAGAGAACTAGAAAATATCCTCAAACGCAAAGATGCATCACTGAAAACAAAAGTCAGGATCATTCAGACCATGGTATTCCCAATCTCTATGTATGGATGTGAAAGTTGGACAGTGAAAAAAGAGGGTAAAAGAAACATCAACTCATTTGAAATGTGGTGTTGGAGGAGAGCTTTGCACATACCATGGAGTGCGAAAAAGACAAATAATTGGGTGTTAGAACAAATTAAACCAGAACTGTCACTAGAAACTAAAATGATGAAACTGAGGTTATCATACTTTGGACACATCATGATTCACTAGAAAAGACCATAATGCTATGAAAAACAGAAGGGAGTGGGAAAAGAGGAAGACCAAACAAGAGATGGATTGATTCCATAATGGAAGCCACAGACTTGAACTTACAAGATCTGAACAGGGTGGTTCATGACAGATGCTCTTGGAGGTCACTGATTCGTAGGGTCGCCATAAGTTGTAGTCAACTTGGAGACACATAACAACAACAAATAGCTCCCAAATATCTCCCAAATGTGTCCCTTGCTTCTGATTGCATGGGACAAGAAAGTATGTGACCTATAGCTGTTCATTCACACAATATGCCACCATGGTTTAGCATTACATCTGAACATAACTACTCTGTCTTCAACAGCAGCCAAACAAATTACTTCAAATGCCCATAAGCAAATCAGGATGTGCCAACCAGAAGTATACAGCCTCTGAATGTAGATTCCATTTAGCTATCATGTGCTTCATACACACAATCCTTCATAGATGCATCTTTTTTTTTAAGCCATCCAAATTAGTGGCCATCCAGCCCTGAATTCCTTAACTTGATTGCATGTTGTACAAAAAGACACTTTATTTTCTTTCTACTTCTAACCAGAGATGTAGTCATCCAGGGTTGTGGGGGGGGGTCATAGATCCCTAACTTTTTTGGGACCAGGGTCCCAGCCAGATTCCTATATATGTGTCAATCAGAATGAAAGGGGGGCACATTAGCCACTGAATCGAGTCATTGTCCTTTTATGATGATTGGAGCCAACAGAGTGAAAGAAAGTGAGCCAGGCCCTGAGAAGACTCTTCTCAATGGCTAACATGCAGCCCCCCTTATTAGCTCCAAGTGACATCTATTGTAGTGAAGTGCGGACTTGGAGATGACAAGGAGAACAAGGAAGATGAGAGAAGATGGAAAGTGGGCATAGCTGTGAGAGGGCATGGAGTCACTATTATGAAGAGACTCTGCACTTTTGAATTTGCCACTATTTGCTAAGACTCAGGCCACATTCACACCAGACATTTAATTCACTATTAAACTGCTACATCAGACAATAATTTGCATTAATTAACTTATTTTGTAGAACCCAAACTTTCTTGTAGACCTGTAGGAGTTTCTGTTGGTCAGTGAAGCATGCTGTGAGACTCACAGACAGGGTTTTTATTCCTGTTCTAGACGGCTCTTGGATGATCTATACACGCACACATGCAACAGTTTCATAGGCACTAATGCAGGGGCCTAGTGGGTAATCCAGCCCTGCACACAAGTATGCCACAATGGTGCTGGAGGAGCCCTGTTGGATCAGAGTAAAGGCCCTTCATATCACAAGCTATATGGCTCTGTGTAACATTTGCTGGGAATCACAAGTGGGGACAGCGCTGCTGCACTCGGGTCCTGCTTGTGGGCTTCCCACAGGCATCTTGGTGGTCACTGTGCAAACAAGATGCTGGACTAAATGGGCCTTTGGCTGATCCAGCAGGGCTCTCCTTATATTCTTCAAACCCAGCATCCAACCCTGGCCAGTCAAACGCATCCTGTAAGCTCACAACCAGACAGCAAGGCAATAGACCAGGGGTTTCCAAACTCACCACCACCACTACTTGAACATTACTGAGGGTCTTGGCAGACCACTTAATGACTTTTTTTGCCTGCTGAAGCAATTGAATGTTTTTTAATTGCATCAAGATGAAACGTCTTATAAAAGATTATACAAAATAAGAATAATCTTTTATAAAAGATAATAATGCTTGGGAAAATAGCAGGGAGTAGAAAAAGAGGAAGGCCAAACAAGACATGGATTGATTCCATAAAGGAAGCCATATGATTCCATAAAGGCATGTCTACCAAGATCCTGCTGTGCATGCTTCTTGGATGTTCTGGACCTCGTCCTGGCTATCTACAGCAAGATAAAGGTGGAGGGACAGGCACATCAGCGCTGAGAATTGTTCAGCCCACAGCCGCTGCCCCTCTCTCTGAGGTTATGCAGCCCATTGCTCTCTCTGCCCCCCCTCATTTATTTATTGCTACATTTATTGTAGCATGATGAACAGAGACCCCCCTGCTTTAGAGTCACAGAGAGGCCAAAAGGCCAAGAACAGGACTCTTGTTTTTCCTGCAAGACACTAACACACGTACCACTCTGAAGCTAGTCACTTATAAGTGCATCCAAAACAGCATCTTCAGTCTAGTTTGGTACTAAGAAGCATGCAAGTTGGACAAAGCAGCCCACATTGCACTCTACAATTCCCATTTACTACTACAGTTAGGCAGTTTTTACACAAGAACAGGTTCAAGTTATCAAAGGTACAGTGAGAAAATTGATTAAAAAAGAAATGCGAACATATAAATCTGCTTCTACTGAGCTAGACCATTGATCCATGTAATCCATCCAGTATCATTTACTCTGACAGGCAGCTAGCTGCTTCTCAAGATCTCAGGCATGACTTTCTCCCAGCTCTGCTAGCAAAGATCCTTTAAAACTGGAGATGCATGAACTTAGAGACTCCTTCATGAAAAACACATGCTCTATAGCTGAGCAACAGCTCCTCCACAAGATTCAAATTTGGACCTTCCTGATTCAAAGTGAAGACTGTCACCCTGCTTTTCAACATATGGCATTTCACTTACTAGTTGGCATGCAGGTGCAACTGGGCAAATTCAGTTTTAGTGCATGCAGTTTCTGGAAGCAAGGATTTAGAAAGAGTCTAAATTCTGCCTTGGGCTCCTTTAGAAAGAAGGCTGGGATATAAATTTAATAAATTTTAAAAAATTAGTAGGGGAGAATGAAGTGGTACAAAAAACAATGCTAACTGCACACTGAGAAGTTCTATCCATCATTTGCATATTTATTTATTATAAATATTTTATTTCACCCTTAAATTATATTACCAGGACAGTTTATCCTCAGCAAACTATTCAACATTACATTTCTAAAAAGATTTTGACAGAAGACACTGATTTCCCAGCAACCAGCAGCCAGATAAGATTTGCCTGCCAGTAAACAAAAAAAAAAAAAGCCCCACCTCACACACCTAGTAAAAGAAATTATGTTCTTGTTAAGGGGGTATTCCTAAACTTCTAGGTACATAAAACTCCTGAGGATAGGAAACCACCCATTCTCCTGTGAAGGAGATTTCCATTTTTCAGGAGGTGGCAGCTCCCAAACAAGGAATAAGAACTGTCTATGGCTGAGGGAGGAGATAAGGTGATGATATGAATAGGTAAAATGTCACTCAAGGTTCAAAGAACACTAAAGGCTCAGCTAGCCCTAATGGGGTGGAAGACACTTCAATAAATGCAACTGGAGAATTTCTCATTATGAGAATGCAGGGATCTCATGTTCCCCAGCCCTCCCCTGCACCAGGGGTTGGTTAAGAGCTGTGTACAAATAAGGACAATGGTTTCCTGTCCCACTGCAGGTAAGGGGTCTCTCTCTTTCTCTCTCTCTCTCTGGTTTCCTGTCCCACTGCAGGTAAGGGGTCTCTCTCTCTCTCTCTCTCTCTCTGGTTTCCTGTCCCACTGCAGGTAAGGGGTCTCTCCCTCCCTCCCTCCCTCCCTCCCTCCCTCCCTCCCTCCCTCCCTCTCTCTCTCTCTCTCTCTCTCTCTCTCTCTCTCTCTCTCTCTCTGTCTCTCTCTCTGGTTTCCTGTCCCACTGCAGGTAAGGGGTCTCTCTCTGTCTCTGTCTCTCTCTCTCTCTGGTTTCCTGTCCCACTGCAGGTAAGGGGTCTCTCTCTCTCTCTCTCTCTCTCTCTCTCTGGTTTCCTGTCCCACTGCAGGTAAGGGGTCTCTCTCTCTCTCTCTCTCTCTGTGTGTGTGTGTGTGTGTGTGCGACACCGCCCCATCAATGATGATGATGGGCAGTGTCAGCGATCAGAGGTGCCGGGGGGATGGGCAGCATCGGCGATCGGAGGTGCAGGGGGGATGGGAGGAGGCAGCAATCAGCAGCGGCGGGGGGATGGGCGGTGGTAGCAATTGACAGTGGTGGCAGGAGGATGGGCAGCGGGGGGGATGGGTGGCGGCGGCAATCGGCAGCAGCGGGGGGATGGGCGGGGGTGGCAATGGGGGCCAGCAGGACACGTGAGGGGGATGACAGGAGATGCGGGGAGCATGAGGGGGGTGATGAGCGGGGGGGGGCGGCAGGACGTGCGGGAGGCACACACTCACACACACACACCATCATCACTTACCTCCACAGCTCTTCACCTGCATTCTGCTGCTGCCTTCTCCTCCACCGTCCATTTTTTTCTCTCCAGAGCTCCACGATTCCCTGCCTCTTCACCTCCTCCCTCATGCCTCCTAACACAGAGCACAAGGGAAGAGAGAGGCTGTGCAAAAGCTCAGTGTGAGGCACATGTCTTGTGTCCACCAGTCACAGGAGCTGAAGACATGCGGTTGATCCCACCCCCAAGTAACGTCCAAACGTAACGCTGGAAACGTTAAAATGGTGGTTGAAAAGTAGGGAAATTACTAGTCGTTCTATTACTTACAAAATGTAACGGAATTACCCATTCGTTAGTTAGAAAAGTAATAAATTACAAGTAACTCGTTAAAAATAACGAGTTACTTGTAATTTATTACTTTTCTAACTATTACTTTATTTATATTAAAAGTAATTTATTACTTTTCTAACTTCCAAGCTCTGGATCTCTGGTGCCTCTTCCCTTTCTGAATCCAGCTTGGATGTCTGGTATTTCTTGCTCCATATATGGTAAGAGCCTTTGTTGTAGAATCTTGAGCATTACTTTACTTGCATGGGATATTAAGGCAATAGTTCAATAATTACTGCATTCCCTGGGATCTCCTTTCTTTGGAATTGGGATGTATATTGAACGCTTCCAGTCTGTGGGCTATTGTTCAGTTTTCCATATTTCTTGACAGATTTTTGTCACAAATATATAGGTATGCCATCTGTTCCCAGTGATTTGTTTCTGCCAAGTATTGTAAGAGCAGCTTTCACCTCTCATTCTAAAATTTCTGGTTCTTCACCATACGGTTCCTCTGTGAATGAATCTGTCATCCTGGCATCTCTTTTTATAGAGTTCTTCAGTGTATTGCTTCCATCTTCCTTTTATTTCATCTCGGTCAGCCAGTGTGTTCCCCTGTTGATTATTCAACATCCCTACTCCTGGTTTAAATTTCCCTTTCAGTTCTCTAATCTTTTGGAATAGGGCTCTTGTTCTACCCTTTTTGTTGTCCTCTTCTATTTCTATACAATAACTATTGCAATAGTTCTCTTCATCCCTACGTACTAGTCACTGTATTGTTGCATTTAGGGTTCTGACTGTGTTTCTATCTCCTTTTGCTTTTGCTTTCCTTGTCTCTTTAACCATTTTAAGAGTTTCTTTGGTCATCTATTAAGGTCTTTCTCTCTTTTTAGCTAGAGGTATTGTCTTTTTGCATTCTTCCCTGGTAATGTCTCTGACTTCACTCCATAGTTCTTCTGGTTCTCTGTCAACTAAGTTTAAAGCCTCAAATCTGTTCCTTATTTGATCTTTATATTCTTCTGGGATGTTATTTAAATTGTATTTTGGCATTATGATTGCTTCGTTGTTCTTCTTTAGCTTTACTTTTATTTTCGATACAACCAGGTCATGATCTGTACCACAGTCTGCTCCTGGTCTTGTTTTTGCAGACAGTATGGAACTTCTGCTACCAATTATATGATCAGTTTGATTCCTATATTAACCATGTGGTGATGTCCACGTGTACAGTCATCTTTTTGGTTGGTCAAAATATGTGTTCGCAAGAAACAAATTATTGGCTTCACAGGATTCAATAAATATTTCTCCTGCTTCATTTCTGTCTCGTAAGCCCCATTGCCCCACAATTCCTAGTTCTTCAGTCCCCCATGATTATCAGCACATCTTGGTTTGGTGTGTGATCAATTTCTTTCTGTACTTCTGTGTAAGATCTCTCCTATTCTTCTGCTTCTGCATTTGCCGTTGGAGCATAGACTTGGATGATGGTTATGTTAATAGGTTTCCCATTTAATCTCATTGATATCACTCACTCAGACCTTGCGTTATGGCTCCTAATTGCTTTCGCTACATCATTTCTCACTATTAAAGCAACCCCATTTCTTCTTAATTTCACATTTCCTGCATAAAATATTTTGTAGTTGCCTGATTGAAAATGTCCCATTCTCATCCATTTTAATTCACTCATGGCAAGTATTGTAATGTTGATATTTTCCATTTCTTGCTTGACAATTCCTAACTTTCCCTGGTTCATGCTTCTCACATTCCATGTTCCTATTGTGTGCGTCGTACAACTCCGGACTCTCCTTTCACATCTGTGCACATCAGCCTTTGTGCTTCCTTTTGGCTTTGACCCAGCTGCGTCATTAGTCACAGCACTACTCATACTTGTCCTTTGTTCTTCCCCAGTAGCTCAGTGAGTGCCTTCTGACCTGGGGGTCTCATCTTCCAGCACTGTCTCGTGTTGCATTTTGGATTCTTTGTTCATAGGGTTTTCGTGGTAAGAGGTATTCAGAGGTGGTTTCCCATTTCCTTCCTCTTAGTCTGGTGTCTCAGCTTTTGCCATTCTGCCTTGGGTGCCTCTGCTAGGAGTCTAGCCTCTTGGTCTAGACTCCTGATGGCATTGCTGTCAGCTTCTTCAACACTCTCAAACCCCCTCACCACATTAAGGTATGCATCCTAGAGGGGGCTTATGTAACTGGCACTTATATTGGGTGCTACTTATAGTTGTTGTGTCCCAGCTGAGACACTGACTCTGTTGCAGGCCAGAACAATGAATCCCAGTGTTCACATGGTGCACCAGCTGCAGCATATGAACAAGAGCAAGTGTGCTTCTCTGAACATCAGGCCACCTTCATTTTGTTGTGAGAGATGGACTGTTAGCACATATCCTATTTGGGTTACCAAATGCAGTACAGGATGAACCTAATAACCATTTGATACCTGTGTAGACAAAGGATTTTAGCAGATGCAACTTTTTTTATCCCTACAGCACTGTGACATGGCAAGCTGCACCTACCTGTAATTCCTGTTATACAAAACTATTTGAAGGTCAAGAGCTGCATCATTAACTGCAATATGGTCATAGTGCCATTATGCTGACTCTTCCAGCTCAGATCAGCTTTTGAGCACATATTGTGGGGAAATTGCAGGTCTTGGGTGGCTTTGCAGAGTCTAAATATGAAATACCACTAGTTATTTAAGAAATATGCTTCCACTATGTTTTACTATTTTAACTAAGGTGTGGTGAACCTGCAGTGGCCTGTGAAGCTTCAAGTGGCCCACTCACTTCTCCAAAAATTGGCCTGAACTTACCTTTCAAAAGCACTTCTTCTCCCTCTGGTGCATTGCCATTGCTATGACATCTAAAGGTGTGTCTGAATATCTGTGTATGTGTGCTACAAGTGTGGTCTGGTGTGTATGTGTGGTGTCTGGTGTGTATGTGTGATGAGTGTGTGATCTCTATGTGTGCATATGTAGTTAGTTGTGTGCATGTACGTGAGTGTGCATTGGCCACTTTGGCCATAGTCACCATTGAAGTTCTCAGAGTGTCAACCAACTTTCAATGTGGCCTTCAGCCTGAAAAAAGTTAGCTACCTCTGATTTAGCAAGATAGTTGCTTGAGTCTCCCTAGTTTCCCCCTATATGGGTTCTTTTTGGTGTTCATATTTATTATCTAAAGCCCTAAAGGCTTTCCCCCGCCTACATCAGATTTGCTGCTGATCTCTGTATATGTTGCTTTCTCATACAGGATGTGGTGTGACAGGCTTGCAAGACCTATCTTTGCTATAATAGTTTGCTGAACCTTGATAGCACAGCTTTCTCTTGCTGTCTAGCTGGAATACATTATGTATTGTATTCAGTGTTAGTCATATTTAGAATAGACCCATTGAAATGAATGGAAATGACTAACTTAGAACTAATCTGGTGAGTATTGTGGAATATCCTTTCTGGATTTGATAAAAGAATTTTCTCAGCACTGCAGTCCTTTGATTCTAGAAAATATCTTTAGAACAAGAATTGGAAATCTTCCAAAATGTTGGCCAATAACCTAGGCATATGGAATCCTAAAAGAGATTGTGAGCATTGGTTAGAAAAACTTTGCCGTTAGTAAAGTAACACAATAGAATATCAACTAGGTATTTGTTTCCATTGGGGAATTTTGCAGTGGGCATACTTAGTTGTGTTCTAAATAAATGGCCTCACTCACATGTAACACTAAACCAACCCATGGCTTAGTGAGAATGAGCAAGCATGTGGGTACACAGAGCGAAAACCGTGGCTCCTTCTCTGATTTTACTGCTGCCACACTACCAGGAGCTAAGACATAGTCTGACTTAACATTATGTGCCAACCCACACTTGTGGTTTGTCATGGTCCCAACAAACTAAGATGTAATCAAAGTTTGTTCTTGTTTTACTGCTCATAGTTTGTTTGATGCACCAGCATTTGGAAGTAATGCTAAGCCAATTGACCACTATTTGCTCTCTGTACCCACTTACTTGCGCATTCTCACAAAGCCATGGTTTGAGTTAGCATTATATGAAAACCTGGCCATTGTATCCTGATCTCTGCTACATAATTTCTTTTTTTGTATTATACTAGCATCTTTGTGCTTAAAGGTAACTTAGAATGTGGTAAAATGCAAATTTGTTCACATACAGACCACTTCAACAGAAAGCTTAAACACAGAAGAATGACATGGGAAGTCCACTCACATAGAGACTTTCTTTCTTGTGTGCATGCATTTATTTATTTGAGAAATGAAATAAGCTTTTCTAATATGAAGAGGATGCAAAGAAAACTTTAAAAGAAAACTATGATTTTACAGTAATAACCTTCATAGGCTGCACTGAGAGCATCTGGGGCTTAAAAGCAGGACAAAACATTATATAAATAACTAAATAAACTAGGCAAGGATTATAGAGCTGAATTCAGTGTCGCATATTGACAGAATCTCATACAGGAAAGCCCAATAATTATAAACTGGTTCATTTTATATTGTCTTTGGCCTCAGGCCCCCTTCCATTTATTTTTAAAGCATGTAAAGGAACACAAGACAACATCTAATTTACATTTATTAATTGTCAGGCCAAAGATTTTTTTTGCCTTCAAAAATCCATTAGGTAGTACTGTAGAATAACAGTTAATAACTAAGTAAGCATTTTTAAAAATTCAGCTTGCAATGCCTGATCTTTATTTCATTACATTATTTTACGCTTTCCATTAGACATCAATAACCCTATGATAGTTTTCTGCTCTACCATAGGATCCACACCACCACACCACAGCCGCCACCTTTTTCCCTGCTGGAAATTACTTTGAGTGGAAAGTGCATTGTTTAGAACATTGCATTCCGTAATAAAACTAATTCAATGAATTTATGAAATTAGCTGTGTAGTATCAGGCATGCAAATCTATTTCTACCTTGATCCATCTTTTATTATGAATTCAGCAGCACCTTAATTTTCTGCAGACACAATCAGAATAGCCCTTGTATTGCTGAGACTGAAAGCAAGTTATCTCTAGTACCTGGATCTAAATGTTTCCCCTCTATTACTCACCTGCAACTTTGTTCCAGTCACCATGTAACTCAGTGTTTTGTGCATTGTGTTGCTTATAGTGGTATGCCCAGTCCAGAGAATTTATGTGCTTGTTTAGCTGGTCCCGGTGATCTGAGTGAATTCGGTGCTTGTTGTTTATTGCTAACACTTATTTATGGAAGAAATGTCACAGGGGATAGAAATGCTTTGGCAAACATCTATATGTGAACTAGATGACCTTGTAGCTATGGGTGACAAAAAATATTGTTCATAAAAGTAGCACTTAACTATGACTTCAGACATTTTAATGGGAGCATGTCTTTTTTCCATCCTCTTCCCTTAAATGATGTGTTCAAGGGATTATTGGTAGGGTCATTCTCCTATGAAGGCAAGACTGAAGGATTTTGATTGTACCTTTGTAAGTTTATGTACAAATCAACAGATTGAGAAGGAGTGATACGGATGCTGTAGTATCAGTGCAGATCTCAAGGAACAATACACGTCAGCCCCACACTTCCAGTCCTGGAATACAAAAAAAATGCATAAACTTTTTAGAACCACATTCAAGAGTCAGAGGGTGAGTGAGACTCATAGGCAGAGCATTCCCATCCACCCCCATAGTCAATTGGGTATCCTGTGTCTATGAGAAAAGAAAATCTGGTTCCCTGAACATTAAGAGAGATGCAGTTCCACTATGGGAGAAGAGAGAGAGAGAGAGAGAGAGAGAGAGAGAGAGAGGTGCCGGCTAAAGACATTAGGTTTGCAAGTCCTGTGTTCAGCATGCCTTCGTCCCCGGGGCTCAGTCATTGGGGTGTGTTGTGTGGGCAGGCGCCAAGCTGTGCCCATGCAGCAGAAGTCTGCTGTTGCTGCGCAGGAAGAGGTGGTGGAGGAAAATTCACAGGCGCCCCTGAGAAATCTGAACACTCATCATTATTATTATAACCAAAAGACTCATCCCCACATCTGAAACAAGCCCTTTCACCCCCCTCATGACTGGCATGCCTGCCCCCTCCCAGGCTGCCCTCCCCACAGAACCCTCTCCCTTGTCCCCTCCTCTGCCCGCGAAACCCGCGGCCCATCTGGCCACCTCTGAAAGCCATAGCCAACATCTGAAAATCCTCCTTTTTATCTCTATTCTTGCAACGTTCCTTTTCATTCTACCAAGTAAAATCAGTCACATCCAGAGCAACTACCACAGACTCCCCGCCCCAACCAGGTCTATAATTTAGAAAATAGTCTCGAATTGCTGGCTGAGACGGATGAACAAAAGAAGAAATTAAGGAGGGGTGGTCTGTTGCCCTCTCAGGATCCAAATTAGTAAAACTATGAGCCCCTTCAAGCAGGCGAGTCCAAAACTGCCTCGGGGACTCATTGGCTTCTTGTTTTATAGCCAGAAATTTGCCCTGGTTAGGCGGCTTCTGTGACATTTGTTGAAGATGCCCCAAAAGCCTCTCCCTATCTGCCTGCAACTGGGTGCGGTTGGCCTGTATCCAATTTTCCACAGTCCAGCCCGCTGCCATTCGTGTCCTCTCGGACCAAGTTAGCCTCAATCCGCCTTCAGCTGCCCAAGCCACTTCCAGTGCCCACAATCTACTTCGTTCCTCTCCTGTCAACATCTATTCAATAAATCCAACACTTTCCTTGGTTGTTCCCCCCAAAAGCCTGACAACTGGCTCCATTCCTTAAGATCCCATTCCAACCACATCTTGTGCTCAACCACCATCATGTGGCTCAGGGTTCCTGCGTTGTCCACACAAGGCTGGCTGCGCAAAATCAGTGGGAATTCATAACTTGCTGCCTGCTTTTTCCCCTCAATTTCCTCTTTCTCTTTTTTCTTTCTAATTTTCTCTTTTTCTCACAAGCGCGTGACCACTCCCCCTGAGTCTCCCTCCGGTTCTCCGTTTTCCCGTTCCTCCTCAGAGGTCAGGGGAGTCCCTTCTGCCCTCACCTGAGGAATTTCACTTCAGGGGTTGGGAAGCAAAGGGGGGGCAGAAGGTATTAGGCTGCGACTCTGTATGCGCCTTCTTACTGAATCATCAGTGAAATAACTAGGAGGGGGGTCCTCACTGGTCAAAGATCTAACAGCCATTATTCTTATTCCTTTCCATTTCTGCGCTCCTCTCTTCCACAGGAACCAGAAATCCATTTGTCCTGGGTTGTTAACCTCAATCTGCCCCCTTACTCCTCTCAAAGCGGCAGCTTCAAAGGAACCACCTCTCAGCCACCTCTGCACTGGGGCCAACACTGCAGTGAAGCGTGTCCACCATTCCATGCATAACTCAATCATCTTTTTCTTCTTCATGCCTCTCTGAACTGGCAATTTCCCATACTCCCTTTTTGTCCCATGGCGTCTGACTGGGGTTCCTCAACTGCTGCTTATCCTGCAAGCTGGCAGCAAAGGTCTCTGTCCAGAGCAACCGAGAGAAATCTCTCGTGGCACCTGTTGCCTGAATCAGAGAGCGGATGCTGCCAGCAAGAGGGGCACACAGGAGATCCCGGACGAGCCCCCAAATTGTTAGGTCAAAACTAAAATTCTGAGCTGTCCATTTAACCTTACTCACGTCACATTCACCCCGGGAAGAGTGTGGAGCTGAGTCACTTGAACCCACTGCCGGAGACCCAGGAAATAATGACAACAAAGAACCTTTGACAAAGGGGACCTAAACCTGTCCAGCAAGGTGCCTTCCAGAAATGGGAACCCCGTTTATTGGAAGGGGTTCAGATTATATACCCTCAAGGAGGGACTACAGATCAGGGGGATGAACCTAATACAGCATAAAGAAATGACACGGTGGCATAAAGGTCATGGAAGGGGGGAGAAGGAGAGCAGGGGGAGATGAGCGGATTTGCCGGGGCATGCTGCCCTTTGTAAATCAGAATTTGCCAACTGCTACAGCCTTGAGATAAAGGCTGGAGCCAGAGAGCTCAAACAACCAGGAAGAGGATTGTAATACACAGACATAGCATAAACAAACGCAAAACATCTCCTTGAGTGGACAAAGGGTTTCATCCTTTGGCACATATCTGTTAAAGCACACTGAGCATATGAAAAGGTGTCTTCAGCTTACATTCTGGACCAAAGTTCTTTCTGCAAAGCTTCCTGGGATGGGTCAGGTTAGGGGCAAATAAACTGAAATCAATTTTATATCTTCCATGATTCATTTTAACCCAACACTTTGAAGAATATGAGGCTTCTTTTCTAAAGGATCTCTTTCCAGCATCTGTTACAATCAGTACATCTACTTTTTTTCCACAGCCTACTAAACATCCCTAGTTTGAGTTCCATGAATTTGCTGTTCATTGCTATACTAGTTAGACAGTTAAGACTCTTGAGGGCTGCATGCTATAGATGGGTATTGTGGGTGACATCCACATGATAGAACTTTCCTTTCCTCTCTTCCCCCCTGAAACCCCTTGTGTCTCCCCAGCATCTGCTTTGGAGGGTCCCCATACCTCTGGAGAAGGTTTTGGGACATACAGGGAGCTGTAGGAGGGAGGGTGAATCCATTCTGCCAATGGTATCTATTGCCGGTGGATGGACATCCAGGGCCATATAGATCCCTAAAAATATACACAGCTTTGTTTTATTTTTAAAATGTTAAAAGAATGTAAACTACATATTTTCCAAATATAGGGAAAAAGAAAGGTGAGAGTCAAGATCTTTGCAAGAAGCTATTAGAAAAGTCTTTTATAAGATGTACAAACTATGAGCCTCTTCACTCCTAAACATTTAGTCTCTGTACTACTTTTGATTAATATTTACTGAAGCCCTAGCATGGCTTTGGCATCCACTTTCCCTCTGCATGAGTGTGAGGAAAAGGTTAACTCACAGCCAGAAAGAATCAACTGAGGAAGTTAATTTCACTAGGAGAGGCCTATGAGCTTACTCCCTGGGGGTACAAATGAGATGAAAGAAGGAAGAGAAAGTGTGCTGGGAAATTAAGCTTTCAGTGCTGAAAATGGATGTGAAATGTGAAAGGTGGAGAAAATTAATTCAGTCTTTGGCTGGGAGGAGCCTGTGATACAGAAGAGATAAGAATTCTAAAGAACTCTGAATATTATAACTGTAGCTGTCTAAGGCAGCCTTTCCCAAATGTTGGGTCCCCAGATGTTGCTGGACTAGAACTCCCATCAGCCCCAGCCAGTGTGGCCAATGGTCAGGAATTATGGGAATTGTGGTCCAGCAACATCTAGGGACCCAAAGGTTGGGAAAGGGTAGTCTAAGGAAACGACATTTTATGGAATAAGGCAGTGTGTTTTGCAGCTATGCCATTTTATGACCAGTGTTGGACAAGGACTGAGGAGACCTAGATTTCAATCCCCACTTAGCCACAAAGCTCTCTAGATGATCTTGGGCCAGTCACTCCTTCTCTCAGACTAACCTAACTCTCAAGGTTGTTGTGAGACTAAAATAGAGAGGAAGATAATTATGTGGGCTAACTTGCTCTCTTTGGAGAAATGGTGGAATATGGGTAAGTAAATGACTAAATAATATGTCTATGCAAAGGTTTAGGAAGATCCTTAAAATGAATCCAGTCTGGATATTTATGTATTTATTTAATTTGTATACCACTTCATACTTGAAAAGAAGCCTCTAAGAGGTTTACAGTGTTGAAAAAAAATGAAATCAATTACACATTTAAAACAAAACAAAATGTTTAAACCATCTTAAACATGTAACATCTTAACATTAACAATAAACATCATAAGAACCAAATTACACATTTAAGACAATACAAAACATTTTTTAAAAAAATCTTAAACATTAATATAACCTAAAATAATTAACATAATAAATCATAATCACTAACAGATTAAAACACAAATATACCAGGAAGACAAAACAACCCTTTTGGATATGAATGGCAAGAGTTTACAAATGCTGATTTGTTAAATAGATAAATTCAAGCTTTATCTCTAGAAAAAGTAATGATCTAGCAATTCATACCAAGAGGAAAACCATTCTGAAGGCAGAAATGATGCTTATTTGTGTTCTGTGCTACTTTCCTCCTCATGGTAATTACTGGCTTTGTGTGTGTGCAGTGAATTCTATTCCTATAAGAGTATATGATTAGAATAGTTACATCTACCCTTGACTTATGAAGGATTTTTTAAAAAGCTTGTGATAGAAAGTAGTAATTAACCCTAAGCTTAGTAAATTTCCAGGCTTTGGGATCAAAGGCAAATACAGTAGCTCCATAATTAGCTTTATATGCTACAAAATTAGATTCCAGATGAAAAAAAGACCATTTATTAAAACCCATGAGCTTTGTAAAAGGGAAAATGGCTTTAGTGGAATAAGAGCCTTAGGTTGCTTTGGTTAAGGAATAAACAAGATGCCTGTTTTATAATAATGCAAATACTGGCACAATTTCTACAGTTTGAGGCTTTGCTATGAGCAGAAGTTTTTCCATGCCTTCTGAATGGTGAGGAAGGTTAAAACCCCACAAATTGCTTGTTTGTCGAGGAAGAGCAGAGGTGAAGCAGCCTAGACCAAATCTTAGGCTTTATATGGGCATATCTCCATGCATGTTTTCTGCTGTAGAATTAGCTGTTTTTTCCCACAGTTCGTCTTGGAATAATACACATACAGTGTCTAGAACAGGGGTTCCCAAACTGTGGTTTGCAGACCACCAGTGGTCCACAAGCTTCATCCAGATGGCCTGCAGCATGTCCACATCAGTCATGTTGATTGTTAACTGTATTTTATTGCTTCTTGTATACAACACAAGAAATGAAAGAAGCAATAAAAATATAATTATAATCATATAGCATCTAGCACAGTGGACTACAATTGGTACAACAGGCAGAACAATTGTTAAGTGCTGTGCCAAGACGCTCAGCAATGTTCAAGTGGTGTGTGGTGAAAAGAGTTTGGGAACTACTAGTCTAGAAGAAATGTTGTCTCACCCATCCACCCCACCATAGCCATGCTAGAGGCTAGCAACGGGCTCCATTTCAGCAATGATTGGATTTGCAATCAGATTAATTATTTTTTCTGATATTCTTTATCTTTGTGGACAGAATTTTGAAGTAGCAACTCTCTGTACCTGGTTTCCGATTTATTCTTCTTTTCTGATTAATTTTTTTTAATTCACTTTGAAATAATTGATAGTGTGAGTGATACTTTTATTGAGCTACTTTCTGTGTGAGCTCTTCAAATATGTGTTTCCTTCTTTGCATCTGTCTTCACAGTGGAAGATATAGGGCAGATCCCTGAACCTGAACTAACATTTGCAGGAAGGGATTCTGAGGACCTGAGGCAAATAGTGGTAATGAGAGAGGAAGTTCTAGGCTTAATGGACAATATAAAAACTGACAAATCACTGGGCCCAGATGGCATCCACCCAAGAGTTCTCAAAGAACTCAAATGTGAAATTACTGATCTGCTAACTAAAATATGTAACTTGTCCCTCGGGTCCTCCTCCATGCCTGAGGACTGGAAAGTGGCAAATGTAACACCAATATTCAAAAAGGGATCCAGGGGGGATACTGGAAATTACAGACCAGTTAGCTTAACTTCTGTCCCTGGAAAACTGGTAGAAAGTATTATTAAAGCTAGATTAACTAAGCACATAATACATATATTGTATTATATTGTATTTTATTGTATCTATGTTCACCGCCCAGAGAGCTATTGCTAGTCGAGCGGTATATAAGTTTTAAAAAATAAATAAATAAAATAAATAGAAGAACAAGCCTTGCTGAAGCAGAGCCAGCATGGCTTCTGCAAGGGAAAGTCCTGTCTCAGTAACCTATTAGAATTCTTTGAGAGTGTCAACAAGCATATAGATAGAGGTGATCCAGTGGACATAGTGTACTTAGACTTTCAAAAAGCGTTTGACAAGGTACCTCACCAAAGACTTCTGAGGAAGCTTAGCAGTCATGGAATAAGAGGAGAGGTCCTCTTGTGGATAAGGAATTGGTTAAGAAGCAGAAAGCAGAGAGTAGGAATAAACGGACAGTTCTCCCAATGGAGGGCTGTAGAAAGTGGAGTCCCTCAAGGATCGGTATTGGGACCTGTACTTTTCAACTTGTTCATTAATGACCTAGAATTAGGAGTGAGCAGTGAAGTGGCCAAGTTTGCTGACGACACTAAATTGTTCAGGGTTGTTAAAACAAAAAGGGATTGCGAAGAGCTCCAAAAAGACCTCTCCAAACTGAGTGAATGGGCGGAAAAATGGCAAATGCAATTCAGTATAAACAAGTGTAAAATTATGCATATTGGAGCAAAAAATCTTAATTTCACATATACGCTCATGGGGTCTGAACTGGCGGTGACCAACCAGGAGAGAGACCTCGGGGTTGTAGTGGACAGCACAATGAAAACATCGAGCCAGTGTGTGGCAGCTGTGAAAAAGGCAAATTCCATGCTAGCGATAATTAAATAAAATAAAACAACCGATATCATAATGCCGTTGTATAAATCTATGGTGCGGCCGCATTTGGAATACTGTGTACAGTTCTGGTCGCCTCATCTCAAAAAGGATATTATAGAGTTGGAAAAGGTTCAGAAGAGGGCAACCAGAATGATCAAGGGGATGGAGCGACTCCCTTATGAGGGAAGGTTGCAGCATTTGGGGCTTTTTAGTTTAGAGAAAAGGCGGGTCAGAGGAGACATGATAGAAGTGTATAAAATTATGCATGGCATTGAGAACATGGATAGAGAAAAGTTTTTCTCCCTCTCTCATAATACCAGAACTCGTGGACATTCAAAGAAGCTGAATGTTGGAAGATTCAGGACAGACAAAAGGAAGTACTTCTTTACTCAGCGCATAGTTAAACTATGGAATTTGCTCCCACAAGATGCAGTAATGGCCACCAGCTTGGATGGCTTTAAAAGAAGATTAGACAAATTCATGGAGGACAGGGCTATCAATGGCTACTAGCCGTGATGGCTGTGCTGTGCCACCCTAGTCAGAGGCAGCATGCTTCTGAAAACCAGTTGCTGGAAGCCTCAGGAGGGGAATGTTCTTGCATTCGGGTCCTGCTTGCGGGTTTCCCCCAGGCACCTGGTTGGCCACTGTGAGAACAGGATGCTGGACTAGATGGGCCACTGGCCTGATCCAGCAGGCTCTTCTTATGTTCTTATGTTTTTATGTTCTTTCACTGATGCCAATGAAGTGTTGATTGCAACTGGCAGAATGAAAGCAGCAGAAGGGAATGGATTGTAAGCAGCATGGGGAAGACACTGACTTGATTACCTGCCTTAATCTATCAGCAGTGCACTTGAAAAGGAATGTAAACAAGCAATTATTACAGAGTTCAGAATAAAGATTGACACCAGTTGAGACTCATGAATAAATAACAATTATAATATCGATAATTCTCTGCAAAGCAAAGAAAACATCAGAAGAAAATGAAAAGATATTGGAAGGAAAAGGAATTGGATCATTAATGACCACTAGGGGGGCACACTTAAAAATGAAACATAAAAAGAGGAGAGGATCCCATCCGTACTTCAGGCAGACTGACCACTTTATTATTTTTCTCAAAATGTTCATTTTTTCCCCAGTAGTGGATGTTCCACTAAAATGGCAACTATGGAGCTTTGTCTGCCTTGTATATAACAAAACAGCACTCTCTGTTAAACAGAACACATCAAGTATCATAAATCAAAATATTGTATAATTTGAGAAATATGCTATATAGCTTTAGTGCAACTAGGTGTCATGACTGCAAAGAAAAATACTAACTTTACATGTTGGTTAATATGTATAATTTAACAGTAACTTTGTATTTAGAGACAAAAGGATATATTACAGAAGATATACCAGAAACATTGCGCTAGTAAAGTATTGACTCTGTTCATTGTGTAGACTTATGTAAACTTTCAGAAACCTGGTATGAATGGTTGAGTTTTGAATCTCTGTCCATGGTAATCAGTTCAAAGTGTAAAGGAAGTTACAATGGCATTAACCCATGGAAAGGGTTGCTTCTTTTCATGGACAGCAGTCAAGACAAGCTTTGCATTCATATAGCCATGTTAATCAGAGCTAAGCAACTTTCAGTAAAGATTTCTATTCAGAAGTGGCAATAGTGGCCACCAAATAATTTTGGTGTTTTAATTGGCTTCTACCTGCTCTGTGACCATATGATAAAATATCTATTGTATAAATAAATACTACTTACTAGTAATGCCGTTATCAGCATTGTGTTTTACCAGCACAAACAGCTAAATATGGGTTTCCCCCCACCCCCCTCTTTTATAAGGTTGAATGATATTATTAATTTGAGAGATGTATAGAAAACTTGGGAGAGGAAGTAGAGGGTCATTTAAACATCTGCTTTTCTATTTGTTTCCTATTGCCTTAACATAAAAACATAAACATGTCTTGTAGGACCAGTTTCATTCCTACTTGACTGAAATTTTGCCTGTTCATCAAAGTTTCTGCCATTATATTCCCAGTATGTTGCCCCAAGTAGAAGAAAGTGGACTTTTGAGCTAGCTTGCAAAACTAAAACGTGTATGCCTTTGCCATGCAAACGGCATAGGGTGCTTCCAGATGGATTTCTATTGTGGTATTGGTGCTTCTCATACATGCAGTTGATCCTAATGAGGTGTCCGGAGCACAGTCTTGTCATGTTTTATTGGATGAGTTTCAGTTGGTTCAGCTCGAGGACGTGGACAAGGTGCTTGGACAGGTACGTGCAACCACTTCGGTACTGGATCCTTGCCCCTCTTGGCTAATAAAAACTAGCAGGGAGGGAACAGTTGGCTGGGCCAAGGAAGTGATAAATGCCTCTTTACGAGAGGGAGTGGTCCCTGGCTGTCTGAAAGAGGCAGCGGTGCGACCACTTCTGAAAAAACCTTCCTCGGACCCAGAAAACTTCAACAGCTACAGACCAGTGGCAAATGTTCCATTCCTGGGCAAGATCTTGGAACGAGTGGTTGCTAGCCAGCTCCAGGAGCTATTGGATGAAACCAATTATCTAGATCCATTTCAATCGGGTTTCAGGCCTGGTTTTGGCACTGAGACGGCCTTGGTCGCCCTGTTTGATGACCTATGTCGGGAGAGAGACAGAGGGAGTGTAACTCTGTTGATTCTCCTTGATCTCTCAGCGGCTTTTGATACCATCGACCATGGTATCCTTCTGGAGAGGCTCGCGGAGTTGGGAGTTGGAGGCACTGCTTGGCAGTGGTTCCGCTCCTACTTGGCGGGCCGTCTCCAGAAGGTAGTGCTTGGGGAACACTGCTCGACACCGTGGGTTCTCCAATGTGGGGTCCCGCAGGGTTCGGTTTTGTCTCCCATGCTTTTTAACATCTACATGAAGCCGTTAGGTGCGGTCATCAGGAGTTTTGGAGTGCGTTGTCATCAGTACGCTGATGACACGCAACTCTACTTCTCCTTTTCATCTTCTTCAGGTGAGGCTGTTGATGTGCTGAACCGTTGCCTGGCCGCGACAATGGACTGGATGAGAACTAACAAACTGAAGCTCAATCCTGACAAGACTGAGATGCTGTTGGTGGATGGTTTCTCTGATCGGATGGTGGATATATATCCTGTTCTGGATGGGGTTACACTCCCCCTAAAGGAGCAGGTTCATAGTTTGGGAGTCGTTTTAGACTCTTCCCTCTCACTTGAGGCTCATGTAGCCTCGATGGCATGGAATGCATTCTACCAACTTCGGTTGGTAGCCCAACTACGTCCTTATTTGAGTAAGGAGGACCTCACATCAGTGGTACATGCTCTGGTAACCTCGCGTTTGGACTACTGCAACACGCTCTACATAGGGCTACCTTTGAAGACAGTTTGGAAGCTTCAGCTAGTGCAAAATGCGGTGGCCAGATTGTTAACAAGGACCAAGCGGTCCGAGCATATAACACCTGTTCTGGCTCGCCTGCACTGGATTCCAATATGCTTCTGGGCCAGATTCAAAGTGTTGGTATTAACCTATAAAGCCTTATACGGCGCGGGACCACGATACCTGTTGGATCGCCTCTCCCGATATGAACCCGCCCATACACTACAGTCTACTACAAAGGCCCTCCTCCGGGTTCCGACTCATAGGGAGGCCCGGAGGGTGGCGACGAGATCTAGGGCCTTCTCAGTGGTGGCCCCCGAACTGTGGAATAGTCTCCCCAAGGAGGTGCGCTTGGCGCCGACATTATTATCTTTCCAGCACCAAGTTAAAACCTTCCCCTTCTCCGAGGCATTTTAATTTAAGTTAATTTAATTTTAATTTTAAATGTGTTGTAATCTGATTTTAGATTTTGTACTTTTTATATGCTCTGTTGTATTACTGTGTAATTTTATTGTATTTTTTGTTGTTCACCGCCCAGAGAGCTATTGCTAGTCGGGCGGTATATAAGTTTAATAAATAATAATAATAAATAATAATAATCTATTTTTTAGCAGCATCCATATGATGTCATTGGCATCAGAATGCCAACCCATATACCCCTCCCCCCAATTTTAATCTGGACTTAATTTTTCCAGGGAAAATCTGGTAAGTAAAAAAAAAACCACCTGTTGACAATAACCTCTTTGTGATATCCGAACAACTGTTTACAATATTATACTCCGGTGTAGAAGCATCCCAGTCATTCCTATATTCCTATATTATGTGTATAGGAATTGGAGTCTTCACATCAAGTCATTACCATTCTACCTTGGTGTAGCCTTTCCCAGGGTGCTCTGTGATCTGGTCATGAGTCATGACATGGCATTGCCTAGATGAATTTCTGCTCCACTTTATGTTTCATTGTTAAAACAATTCTGAAAGACAGATCAGTAAAAGCTATCTGACAAACTTAAACTGCATTATCTAGAATTTAGGGTAATTCCAGGGAAATCCTAAAAAATGCACACATAAAAGCAATCATCCATATCCTCCCAAACACAATTTGAGGAGTATTTATGGAGTGTATTGAGGGCTGTTCTGTATTTTTTCCCCTAGTTTTTAACAGTGCAAAACTCCTTAGAGCAGCTTCAATGTGTGGTATGTCCACCATGCAGGGAAAAATGTTTTTAAAAATGGTAGAGGAAGTGACTGCACATCATTTCCTGTGTGATTCTGTGCACAAAGGGCCATTGTACATATAATGCAATGGCTGATGGGTACATTTTGTTGTATGTACAGTTGCCCTTTTATATAGGAAATGGCATGTGGTCACTTCCTGTGCCATTTTAAAAAACATGTTTATCCTGTACAGTGGAGATACATTTTGAAGCTGCTCCAAGAATTTTTATACTGTCAAAAGCAAGGGGTGAATGCAGAACAGCCCCTAAGGTATACCCCCTAATTGTAATGGTTGAACCAGCCATCTGAAAGGTTTGTAGTTCTGTAGACACTAAATTGCAGATCTATGTTCCATCCTAAGAATTTGCTCAATGTGATTAATGAAGGGTTCGCTATAAAATCTGGCCTGGATCAAAATTCTTTGTCATCCCTAGACCCAGCTGATCCACATAGTTGCCATTTACAAAATCATAACTGTGTGGTCCCACATTTTTCTAAAGCGCAATTTTCTGGTTGCAGAAAGTCTTGGAAAGACCCACGAACTGTTTCCACTTGGCTGTGGAACACTGATAATCTAGTATCACAATGTGTGACCTTTCTGTTTACAGTCAGCTAATGTGAAGCCTGTAAGAGAGTGTCTGTGCTGAAGGGCTTCCTGTTTAAACGGGGATAAATAGAATAAAAAATGACAACTGTGAAAAGGTCATGATTTCTATTATTTGGTTCAACAAACCAAAATAAGCCTTTTCATGTTGTCAGTACTATTAGAGAAGTCATAAACGCTTCACTGCTATATTAGTTGAAATGTTAGTACAAAAAAGCAAAGGTTTATGTCTGTGATGGCCATTTCCACTACTATACCTTTGTAGAGGAAGAATATCTGAGTTTTGATCGTGTTAGGGTGTTCCTGCAAGAAGAGATATATAGGCTTTCTGCGGCATTGTTTAGATTTTGATTATGTTGTCTGAATTTAGCAGGGCCTTGGATAGAACTATGTCACTCATATCAAATATGTCATCATATTTATCTAGCTTTCTGAAGGCTTACTCAGAATTTGGATTGCTTTGTTTATCTCTGTTTTGGAACTGTAATATTAACTGGATATGGTGTCTCTTCAAGACCAATGCATATTCCTCTCCTTCATTAGCCTCATAGCTGTATGTGGATCAGAGGTGTTGAAACAATAACAGTGTATAGCTGTTGCTTTGTAGTCTCTAATTCCATGTTTGGAATATTGTACAGTGGGGCAGAAGCCACCAAAGGCCTGGATAATGACCTGCCTTGTGAGCTTTCAAGGAGCCAAGATTGGGAAGAGATACATGCATCACAACTGCTTCAAAAACTTCATTTGTTATTTACTTAATATATTTCTATCCACTTTTTAGGACAAGCTCTTACAAGGTAGCTTACAATAAACATATTAAAATAAAACAAACAAGCATAATTAGCAGTGAGATCAATAAAGTTTGGCAGAATGAAAAATGTCTTTAGCAATCACTTAAAGGCCACAAAAGGAGGCCAAATGGAGTTCTGGGGATAGGAATTCTACAAGTGTGGGACCATCACGGAAAAGGCCCTTTTCCTGGTACCTTCCAACTAGGGTTGCCAGGGCTCCGTTTTTTGGCCAGAGTTTCAGGGAAAAAGGGGCCGTCTCCGGCCTCCGGCAATACTTTGCTTAAACTGGATGATCTCCGGCTTTTCATTGGCTGCCTTCCCGCCCTTTGTCATTGAGGCAGGGAGAGCTGGTGCCGCCGGGGCCGGGCTCTGTCTTCCCAGGCAGCAGCCTGTCTTGGACAGGGGCGAGTGGGAGCGGCAACGAGGGGCTGGCCCTGGGTGCGCGAGGCGGGCGCTGCTTAAAAGGCCAGTCGGGCGAGCGTGGCGCTGTCATTCTCCCTCCTGCTGTGGGCGCCGCTGGGCGGGAGTGGCCGCGATGGAGCTCGGCAGTGGTGGCGGCGGTGGCGGCCGCAGCGTCTCTGGCTGGGGAGCGCATCGCGGCCGCTGCCACCCAGCGGCTCCCACAGCATGAGGGGTGAAGCGGCTGGGCGTCCTCGGGGCTAAGAAGGAGCTGGCCCCGTCCGGCGTCCACTGCTGCTGTGGGTAGCAGGCTGGAGAGAGAGAGAGAAAGAGAGAGAGGCTGGAGAAAGAGAGAGATGCTGGAGAAAGAGAGATAAAGAGAGAGAGGCTGGAGAAAGAGAGAGATGCTGGAGAGAGAGAAAGAGAGAGATGCTGGAGAGAGAGAGAGAGAGAGAGATGCTGGAGAAAGAGAGAGATGCTGGAGAAAGAGAGAGATGCTGAGAGAGAGAGAGAGAGAGAGAGAGAGAGAGAGAGAGAGATGCTGGAGAGAGAGAAAGTGAGAGAGGCTGGAGAGAGAAAGAGAGAGTTTGGCCCTAATCCTCAGTTTCTTACTATTTCCTCTGGATAATTGCACTGCTGGAAACGGACAGAATCATCATGTAATTGTCTTTTCTTGACAGGATGTGGGAGTGAGATTGAAATGACAACAAATAGGAATGTGTGCCACTGTTCCATTTTTCTGCACATTTCCCATCTCCCCAAAGCAGCCTTCCCCAACCTGGTGCCTTCCAGATATCTTTGGGCATACAGCTGCCACCAGCTAACATCTGGAGGGCATCAAGCTGGGGAAGTCTGCCCTAAATTGTCAGCTGCTTCAGGTCTATCAGATCTAAGCATATGGTCACCCTGTTGTGGGAAAGTTCCCATTAAACTGACTCGTGTTGTCTCATTAAGTCTCTAATGTGGCAATTTAAGCGAACAGACCTGATCTTGTTCTGGGTTTTGGACTTCCAGCAGGGGCTTAGACTAGAAGGACTAAAAGGCCCCTTCTAGCTCTGTGATTCTATGCTACATGTAAGTGTGTGTGTGTGTGTGTGTGTTACACACAAACGCACAGGCACACACACAAGCATACTTTTTTTCTTTGATCAATTTTGCTTAGAAAAAAAGTGTCTTGTTCTTGTCAGTTGACTTCCTTTTTTATTCTTTGTATGTACTTAAACAAGCTGGTCTGTTTTAAAAGAAAAGCTTGGTGGTGTTTGTGAGAGCCCACGAAAGAGCAATTTCAGGTAACTGCCACAGCCAAATGGTTAAGAATTGGCCTTATGACATAATGTGTACTGGCTGGTCTCTACAGAATTCCAAACACCATTTCAGACTTAAGGCTGCCATCTATTATCCCAAAGGCAGCCAAAGTAGTATCCTCCAGATATTGTACTAAACCTCCCATGAGCCCTATCCTGCTTGGCCAGCAATCACAATAAAGTCCAAAAACTTGACTGCATCTGTTTAATTATATGCATGGAAATGGAAATGGACTCCCTTCAAGTTGATTCCGATTTATGGCTACCCTATGAATAGGGATTTCATGGTAAGCGGTATTCAGAGGCGGTTTACCATCTAAGGCTAGTACTCCCCACCTGGCTAGGGCCTGCTCAGCTTGCCACAGCTGCACAAGCCAGTCCCTTCCTTGTCCGCAACTGCCAGCTGGGGGAAACGGCTCCTTGCGACTATGCACCTTGCCCACAGGTGGCAGGGCACATAATCCCTGAGCCACTCACTGTGGGGGTGATCTTTAGCTGGCCCTTGACATCCAGGAGACACGAGCGGGGATTTAAACTCATAGACTCTGGACTCCCAGCCAGGCTCTCCTCCCCACTGTGCTATACCATCTGTTGCATGAGCATACAGTTAACATACAACTGACTTCATAGCACCATGCAGATAACAACTGGCTCATTCTGCATTAGCATAGCTGCTGCAAGCACTCTTAGTTCATTTTTACAAGATAGTTCAACATGCTATCTTGTTCATTAAAAAAATGCATTCATTCCTGACTTTACCTCTTACCACTTCTCCAGGCTGTAAAAAATAAAATAAAACACCTTCCACTTTCCTTTTTTGTATCTTTAATTCAGTTGTTGTTAATGTGCCTTCAAGTCAATTTCAACTTATGGTGACCCTATGAATCAGCGACCCCAATAGCATCTGTCATAAACCACCCTGTTCAGATCTTGCAAGTTCAGGTCTGTGGCTTCCTTTATGGAATCAATCCATCTCTTGTTTGGTCTTCCTCTTTTTCTACTCCCTTCTGTTTTCCCCAGTATTATTGTCTTTTCTAATGAATCATGTCTTCTCATTATGTGTCCAAAGTATATGTGTCCAAAGTCAGAGGAAGGCAATGGTAAACCACCTCTGAATACCTCTTACCATGAAAACCCTATTCATAGGGTCACCAAAAGTTGGGATCGACTTGAAGGCATTCCATTTCCATTTTCCATCCATACTCCCTAAGATGGTGAGAAGGAATATTTATTTATTTATTAAATTTATATACCGCCCGACTAGCAATAGCTCTCTGGGCGGTGAACATAAAATAGCATAAAAATACAATGAATAACAAAATAATACTAAAATACAATCATCAATCCAATACAATAAACATTTAAAAAAGTAAATCAGTGTAACTTAAAATGCTTCAGAGAATAGGAAGGTTTTGACCTGGCGCCGGAAGGAGAGCAGAGTCGGCGCCAGGCGTACTTCCTCGGGGAGACTGTTCCATAGTTCGGGGGCCACCACTGAGAAGGCCCTAGATCTTGTCATCACCCTCCGGGCCTCCCTGTGAGTTGGAACCCGGAGGAGGGCCTTCGTAGCAGAACGTAGTGCACGGGCCGGTTCATATCGGAAGAGGCGTTCCGCAAGGTATCGTGGTCCAGCACTGTATAAGGCTTTATAGGTTAATACCAACACTTTGAATCTAGCCCGGAAACATATTGGCAACCAGTGCAAGCGGGCCAGAACAGGTGTTATATGCTCGGACCGCTTGGTCCTTGTCAGCAATCTGGCCGCCGCATTTTGCACTAGTTGTAGCTTCCGAACTGTCTTCAAAGGTAGCCCTACATAAAGCGCATTACAGTAATCCAAACGTGAGGTTACCAGAGCATGTACCACTGATGTAAGGTCCTCTTTACTCAAATAGGGACGTAGCTGGGCTACCACCCGAAGTTGGTAAAACGCATTCCTAACCACCGAGGCTACTTGAGCCTCAAGTGAGAGGGAAGAGTCTGAAAAGACTCCCAGACTACGAACCCGGTCCTTTAGGGGGAGTGTAACCCCATCCAGGACAGGGTATATATCCACCATCCGATCAGAGAACCCGTCCACCAACAGCATCTCAGTCTTGTCTGGATTGAGCTTCAGTTTGTTAACTCTCATCCAGTCCATTGTCGCGGCCAGGCAACGGTTCAGCAAATCGACAGCCTCACCTGAAGAAGATGAAAAGGAGAAGTAGAGCTGCGTGTCTTCATCGGACAAAGGTAATGTATTCTCTGAAGAAATTGAGGATGAGTGGATGAAAAGGAAAATCTGGAAGAAAGAAACTTAGACAAAAAGATTAGTTAACCATATTGGCTGCATCAGATTCCCTTCTGATGCACGGTTATACTACAACTGATGCCTCCCAAGAGAGAAATGAGAAAAATGAAAATCAAACTGCTAGCAAGGAAAGGCAATTATCATCCTTTGCCGTTAATCTTGAGCAGGAAGCCCCCTATTTTTCAAGTACCCCTCAAAAACCTACTCAAGGAAAGTTGACGGGGAAAAAGAACTTGTTCCATGGGAATCTATAACATGCTATCCATGCATGAGAAATTCAACCATACAAAGGGTCTACATCGATGCAGATGACATGAAGTCTCTTCTGAATCAAAACTGGCTAGTTGATGCTGTAATTGAGGGATTCCAAATTACTAGAACAAACCTAGAGACTGTGACAAGTACAGATGTTGACGTGTGTCTTCAGCCCATTTATTATGCGGTCCATGGAATTACAGGGATACACAACAAGTGTTCATAACTTTGGCACAAACTTGGATGTTGTGATGAAGGACATCTGGCTCATCCCCACCAATGTACACAGTTCTCATTGGGTACTAATGATTGTGTTCTTCAAGTGGAAAATTATTCTGTATCTTGATTCCAAACACGGCATCTCCACCAAGTACACCAACATGCTGCAAACATTCATAGATATGCAGTCAGCTTCAGCAATGAATTGGTCAGAGTGGATCATTCATGCACCTCTTGACATACCAGTTCAAAAGGACTCTTCCAACTGTGGGGTGTTTGTATGTCTGTTTGCACATGTGTTGTGCAGTGGCTCTCCAATCCCCTTCCCAGTAGACATGGTCCCTGTACAGCAGTGGATTGCTATGGAACTGCTCAGCAAGAATGCATTACTTCCACAACCAAGTGCAACTCAATGACAGCAGCAGAGAACAAAGAAACAAATAAATCAGAAAGTCTTGAACATTTTCAACACTCCTGTCTTAAGAAATGTGCCTAAAGGATCATTGTCTACAATTGCATTCTTATCTTCAGCAGTACAACAGTATTATAATTCATCTTGGTCATTGTGTTTAATGGGTAATCTGTGCAATAAACCCAAGGAGGACACAATGATTCTCTGCCAGGGAGTCTGTCAGGACTGGTACCATCTGTCCTGCCTTGAGATAAATCAAGCTCCTCGTGGCATATTCAAATGTCCAAAGTGTTGTGACACATTATGGAACAATCTCCCTGATGAGGTACGCCTGGCGCCAACATTGTTGTCTTTTCGGCGCCAGGTTAAGACCTACCTCTTCTCCCAGGCATTCTAGCATTTTAGCATTTTAGTATTGTAGCATTTAGTATTTTAGTACCATTCATTTTTAGTATTTTTAGTATTTTAGTATTTTAGTTTAGTATAGGTTTATTTGGAAATTTAATGAGTTATGTTTTAAATTGATTAATGTGTGGTTTTAAATTGTATGTTGATATTTTGATGTTGTGAACTGCCCAGAGAGCTTCGGCTATGGGGCGGTATAAAAATTTAATAAATAAATAAATAAAATTAAATGAATCCATGCCACAGGCAAAAATGTTTTCCTCTGTAACATGATCTTATCTAATGTTATATGATTATTTTCAGTGTTGATAAATACTGTTCTCTACTTGAAATGATCTTGCACGCCTACCTGCACAAAAGAGTACATTTGTATTCTATTTATTTTGCAAAATATTTACAAAAATATTGGTTCAGTTGCTGCTATTTATATTATGTTACATTTATATCCTAATGTTGTTTTAGAATATATATATATATATATATATATATATACACACATATTTGTATACATTGTTTTACGTCTTGCTGTGTGTGTTTATTTTTTACTGGATTCATATTTTTCCAAAGAATATAGCTAATGATGCTATATGTTAAAATATATTTAGAAGAATGAAAAATCATCACAGTATTTCAGAACTACTCTTTATATTTATATTTATTTATTTGTGTCATCGTAGCTGTACATAGAACAGGTATGCTAAACCTTTTCTGGGTGGAGGAATGGATGCTTGCCCCACCACTTTGTAGGCCAGATAATGTCAGAGGGACTGACCTCAACCCTGACATCTGATTGCTTTATTTTGTGATTTTGTTGATATACACTGGTACAGTGGTGTGGCATTTTTGGCAAAGGAGGTGGTACAATAATAATAATAATAATAATAATAATAATAATAATAATAATAATAATCCCCAATGTAAATAGCAGGTGCAGGGACTAATGCCCCCATGTCAGGACCCCACTAGGGATCAGCTGCCCTGCACCTTCAATTTAGTGTTGCAAAGCTCATCATGCAATTGTTTATTGCATGATTGGTATCTCATCTAGTTTGGCCCTCAGACTGGCAGTGGCTGTCCAAGGTCCTGTTCTCCAGCCTTCTTGCCTCAGAGCCTTTTGACTGGAAAGTTCTTCTGCCTCCACCTCATGCGCTCTGCCCAGTGAGTAGGAGTCCCTCCCATAGGTTCCAGACTTTACTAGCCTTGATTTTGAAAGTAGTTGTGTCAGAAACTCATTTCACAGAAAGCAAACTGGTGAGGTTTGGCCCAGAACTTGAATACAAGGCAGAGGTGGAGTCTGACCCCAAGCACACAAGAGCACTTCTTGGGACCCGTTTTTTTCCTGTGATAGCACATCTATTTCACAGAAGGCAAACGCAATTTCTCTCCCCCTTCTGCCAGCCGACTTGCCCCTCCAATCTCTCTTTCTCTCTCTCTCCCCAATTCACCAGCCATTCGCAACCTGGTAGCAGCACCAATAGTGCTGCTTAGTGGACCTACAAACAGCAAGAAAGGGTATTGCTGATCACCCCAGAGGTTCCTGGGTCATCCTGTGTTATCTCCCATTTCCCAACAAAAGGAGAGGCAGCAACATGAGTGGTTGGTGAATTTTGGTAGGTCTGGCTGATTGGGAAGTCGCCGTTTCGGGCTGTTTTACGTAAAAGCGTATTATAGCCTGGAACGGGTATCGGAATGTGGTTTGCGCGGACGTTTTGTGTCTTATTCCATGCATCCCATGTAGTCATGTGGGACTGGTGAATTTGGTGGGTCCGGCTCACTGGGAAGTCGCCGTTCCAGGCTGTTTTACGTAAAAGCATATTGTCTTCTGAAATTCCTTGGTCTGTTCCATTATCCAACATATGTTTGCGATATGATCTCTGGTGCCTCTTCCCTTTCTAAATCAAGCTTGGATGTCTGGCATTTCTCGCTCCATATATGGTAAGAGCCTTTGTTCAATGCTCAAGATTATACATTACTTTACTTGCAAGGGATATTTAGGCAATAGTTTGATAATTACTGCATTCCCTGGGATCCCTTTCTTTGGAATTGGGATGTATATGGAACACTTCTAATCTGTGGGCCATTGTTTAGTTTTCCATATTTCTTGACAAATCTTTGTCAAAATTTGGACAGATTCGGTCTCAGTAGCTTGCAGCAAGTCTGTTGGTATGCCATCTGTTCCTGGTGATTTGTTTCTTCCAAGTATTTTAAGAGCAGCTTTCACCTCACATTCTAAAATTTCTGGTTCTTCATCATACGGCTCCCCCGTGAATGAATCTGTCATCCTTGCATCTCTTTTATAGAGTTCTCCAGTGTATTGCTTCATCTTCCTTTTATTTCATCTCGGTCAGTCAGTGTGTTTTCCTGTTGATTATTCAACATCCCAAACAAATTGTGTTTGCATTTTGACAAATCTCAGAGAGAAGGTCAGGTGTCCTGCTCCCCTGGTGCATTCACTATAGCTGCCCAATTTCCCTAATTTTTAAAGTTTGATAGAAATATCTGTGGGCTATAGGCAGTTTAAAACTTTTTTTTCCTGTTAGTGAATTTCTCTGCTTTTTAATCCAGGAGGTAAGAAATGGGATCCTGTGCACATTTGCTGAGAATGGATTGATCATTTGCATGTTTACTGAGTTCAGTGGAATTTACTCCTGTGCAATCATGATTGTTGTTATGTGCCTTCAAGTCGACTACAACCTATGGCGACCCTATGAATCAGTGACCTCCAAGAGCATCTGTCATGAACCACCCTGTTCAGATCTTGTAAGTTCAGGTCTGTGGCTTTCTTTATGGAATCAATCCATCTCTTGTTTGGCCTTCCTCTTTTTCTACTCCCTTCTGTTTTGCTCAGAGGGACATGTTACCAAATTCTTGCAAGCTACACAGCAAGTGGATTGGACTGTGAAAGACCAACCCAAATTGTGTTTGCATTCTGACAAATTTGTAGGGCAGTCCAATATCTCAGAGAGGAGTTCAGGTCTCCTGCTCCCCTGGTGCATTCACTATAGCTGCCCAATTTCCCTGCTTTTTAAAGTTTGATAGAAATATCTGTGGGCTATGGGTATGTTCTTAAACCGCAAGGTTTTTTGCCTATTAGTGAATTTCCCTGCTTTTTAATCCGGCAGGTAAGAAATGGGATCTTGGCCAAGTTTGCTGAGAATGGATTGATCATTTGCATGCTTATTGAGTTCAGTGGGATTTACTCCCCTGCAATCATGCTTAGGATAGGTGAAACTGACCACAGGGGATGAGGGAAGGAAATGCAGAGGGAAGAACTGGGATGGGAGCAGGCAGGACAGGGAGGGGAGAAGGACAGGTTTGATCAGTTGCATGTTTATTGAATTCAGTGCGATTTACTCCTGTGCAATCATGCTTAGGATAGGTAAAACTGACCAGGGGGGGAGAAAAGGAGGGCTGGAGTGGGCAGGAGAGGAGGAAGAAGGAAGAGGGGAGGGGAGGAGGAAGGTAGAGGAGAGGGAAAGGTGGGAAAAAAGCAGGTCTGATCATTTGCATGCTTATTGAGTTCAATGGGATATACTCCTATGCAATCATGGTTAGGATAGGAAAAACTGACCATGGGGGAGGGGGGAGGGGGAAGGACCATATTGGAGGGGGCAAAGGAAGGGAGATGGGAGGGCAGTTTTGATCATTTGCAGGCTTATAGAGTTCAATGATATTTACTTCTGTGCAATCATGCTTAAGATAGCTAAAACTGACAATGGGGAGGAGGAAGGGGATGGGGAGGAGGGGGAAGGGGAAGGAGGGGATTGGAAGGGGATGGGGATGGGGAGGGAGGGGCAAAGGAAGGGGGAGGGAAGAGGCAAGAGGGAGGGAATAGGTAGGAGGAGAAGGGAGGGTGGGTTTGATTGTTTCCATACTTTTTGAGTTCAGTGGGATTTATTTATGTGCAATCATGTTTGAAAATGGAAATGGACTGCCTTCAAGTCAATCCTGACTTATGTTGACCCTATGAATAGGGTTTTCATGGTAAATGGTATTCAGAGGTGGTTTTACCACTGCCTTCCTCTGAGGCTGAGAGGCAGTGACTGGCCCAAGGTTGCCCAGTGAGCTTCATGGCTGTGTGGGGATTCGAACCCTGGTCTCTCAGGTTGTAGTCCAACACTGACCTGGGGGAGGGGCAGGGAGGAGAGGGGGAGGAGATTGGGTGGGTGGGTGGGTGGGTACTGGGCAGAAGGGAAGCCCCTTTCCTTTATTTATTTATTATTTGATTTATATCCTGTCCTTCCTCCCAGCAGTAGCCCAGGGCTGCAAATATAAACAATAAAAACACTTTAAAACATCATAAAAAGACCTTAAAATACATTTTAAAAAATGTTAAGAATATTTTTTAAAAAGCTCTAAAAACTTTTTTTTTTAAAAAAAGGGTTAAAAACATTATTATAGAAAACATATTAAAAGCAATTCTTACACTGAGGCAGACTGGGATAGGTCTCAACTTAAAAGGCTTGTTATAAGAGGAAAAGTCTTCAAAAGGCACCAAAAAGATAGCAGAGAACAAAAGGAAAACATTGTGAACAGTATCATTGCTTTTCAGCGTTTCCCCCACCTTTTTATTCTACAGCAGGTACATATAGCCTCCCACCCAAATTTAAACCAAAGCTGTCCCTGGCCACATCCACACCAGGCCTTTATTTCGCTTTGGACAGTCATGGCTTCTCTCAAAGAATCCTGGGAAGCAGGGCCGGCTCCAAGAATGCCAGGGCCCTTGGGCATCAGCTTGCCCTGGGCCCCAGTGTGTGTGCATGTGCGCGTTTGTGCATGTGTGCAGCCCACCCCCACCTACCTGTCTTCTGTCTTTTACTATTGCCATTAACCAAGATGGCGGCCACGGTTTCCCTAAGGGGATGAAGCCTCCGCCGCCATCTTTGTTGATGGCACGCATGCGTGCTATGCGCACGCATCTCTGCCATCAACTAAGATGGCAGCAGGAGCTTCAGTACCTTAGGGAAACCGTGGCTGCCATCTTTGTTAAGGGCAATGGTAAAAGACAGCAGACAGGTAAGTGGGGAGACGTGCTGGGCTGCGGATCATGGAAGGGGAGCGGAGGGGTGGCTGAGGGGCCCCCTGTAGCTCCAGGGGCCATCGGGCCAGTGCCCAAACTGGCCTCCCTTTAGAACCAGCCCTGCTGGGAAGTGTAGTTAATGAAGGGTGCTGAGAGTTGCTAGGAGACTCCTTGTTCTGCTCATAGACCTTCAATCAGAGTGGCTGACTGTTAAACCAGTCTGGCCACTGAAGCTCTGTCAGTGGAATAGGAGTCTCCTGTCAGCACCCTTCACAAACGACACTTCCCAGGATTCTCTGAAGGAAGCCATGACTGTCTCAAGTGAAATCAAAGTCTGGTGCGGGTGTGGCCCCCTGATTAGCCAAGGCCAGCAGCTGTGAGGCTTTTAGAACACTGACAGTTGGTTCTTACTGAGCATGCCCCGCGTTATCATAGGCTTCAAGCCAAAATTTATTAAATTAATTAAAAATCATCCAGGCATTTTTTTAACTTTTAAACTGCAGAAGATGAAGATCAGAGTATGGGGCAAGGTCAGTATTAGGATTCCAGGTACTCTGTGAACATGGCTGATTTTTAATGTATTTCAACAGATTATGAGAACTCTCAGAGAAAAAAGTCCAAAAGGGCTCTGAGGTTTTTTCTTTTTTTATACTTTGAACTCTCTACTCTCTCTGACTGTTTTGTGTATCACCATGAAAATTGACAGGGTTGTTAAGCAAGCGTTTCTGAGTTTAATACGATACGTTTTGTAAGGTTTTGTTTTGAAATGAGCTGATGGGAAGCAACAGAATGGCATGGATTACAGATTACATCAAAGCCTTTGACTGTGCAGATCATGAAAAACTATGGAATGATTTAAAAGAAATGGGGGTGCCACAGCATCTGATTGTCCTGATGTGCAACCTATACTCTGGACAAGAGGCTACTATAAGGAGAGAATATGGAGAAACTGATTGGTTCCATGTCGGAAAGGGTGTGAGACAGGGATGCATTTTATCACCCTATTTATTTAATCTATATGCAGAACATATCATACGGGAAGCGGGATTGGACCAAGATGAAGGAGGTGTGAAAATTGGAGGGAGAAATATCAATAATTTAAGATATGCTGATGATACTATACTACTAGCAGAAACCAGTAATGATTTAAAATAAATTCTGATGAAAGTTAAAGAGGAAAACACAAAAGCAGGACTACAACTGAACGTCAAAAAGAGTAATGACAACAGAAGATTTATGTAACTTTAAAGTTGACAATGAGGCCAATGAACTTTTCAAGGATTACACTGGTCAACACTAATTTTATTGCCAATGATGTTTGATCGATTTTAGGGTAACTTTGTGTCACTGATTCCGAATATGGCATCGGTTTTGCTAGATTGGCTCTAATTTTTGAGATAATGGATGCCCCCATTGAAAAACGTAACAAATTCAAAAAATTTGATGGTCAGGCATAGCCTACCCACAAATGACATGGAAACTGTCTCAAATCATACAAAAGTAAACACATGAAATACCTAATGGTGTTGTATTCAGTACAATAACATTAAAACACAGTAAGCCGATTCAGATAATCACAATTAATGCATAGAAAAACACTGTGTGTACGATTTTCTTTTATGTGGGGCACCAGGACAATCACGTTGGAGGCTCCAGCAGTAGTCTGCCATCTTGTGTCTGTCCCATCTGCCTTGATACCTTTCCTCCATCACCTTTATATCCTGATGGAACCTCTCCCCTTGTTCCTCACTAAAATCACCAAGATTTCCAGAAATCTGTCTGTGGCTATGGAGATAGTGTACCTTTATGCTCATATTAGTACCCAAATGTTTAAAGTTAGCGAGCATGTTTTGCACCAATTCTTCATAATTGTCTGCTTTGTGGTTACCCAAGAAGTTCTTGACAACTGAGACATAACTGCACCAGGCAGAAGCTTCAACATCATTCATAAATTTAGCGAAATTCAAATCATTGATGAGTTTATTAATTTTAGGACCATCAAATATTCCTGCTTTTAGTTTTTGCATAGTCAGTCCAAGGATTGATCTACAAATGTATTTGAAGCAATCACCATCTTTGTCCAAGGCCTTAACAAATTGCTTCATTAGTCCAAGCTTGATATAGAGTGGTGGGAGAATGATTTTTTCTCTGACAACCAATGGCTTGTTAATGATGTTCGCTGCACCTAGTCATGTGTTCCCTTGAAGGCCATGCCACTTTTTTCCAATGATCTCGCTTTGCCCTACTATCCCACAAGCAGATGAAACAAGGGTACTTCGTGTATTCACTTTGCTGCCCAAGCAAGAAGTTCACCATCATTAGATCAACACAAATACACCACTGGTGCTCATGATAGCAAGACCATTTTGATATTTTCATATTCTTCTTTAAGTTTTGTTGAGTGAGCAATTGGAAGAGATGCATAGCAGTTACCATTGTGCAATAAAACACATTTCAAGCTTCTGGTGGAGCTGTCTATAAAAAGCCACCAATCTTCTGGTTGATATTCCGGTAGTCCCATTTGGAGAAGAAGTCCAGGAATGTTATTGCAGTATACAAGCTCTTCATCTTGGCTGAAGTATGGAAGAAGTCCCTCCTCTCTTGTCCGATAAGCTGTTATGTTAGCTTCTGGCTGTAGACAGTTCTTTTCCATTAGCCTGGATGCTATAAAGTTCAGATGCTTGCTTTGGCAGACTGAGGTCTTGTACCAGATCATTGAGTTCTTTTTGGGAGAACTGCTCAGGTGCTGAAAAGCTTTCTTCATATCCACTTCCAGGGCTACCACCTGTGCTACACTCCACGTCCAGCATTTCTTCAACATCTGACAATGGAAGGTCAGGCAGTGAGGTAAACACTGGTATGGGAACGTCTTCGCTGTGTGGCACAGGTCGCCTTGCTGAGTCCTTGCTGAGGATACTCTCACTTATGTTTCTTGTAGCAATTGAAGCCTTTCACATTCACAACACAAAAATAACAATCATCGTGATGGTTTTGTGGCTCTCTCCACACCATAGGCACACCAAAGTTTAAACGTTTCCTTTCTCCATTTTTCCACTGTCGTAGGCACTCTACACAGGTTTTGCAAACCTTATGGGGAGCCCAAGACTTATCTTGATCTCCAAGCTTCACTCCAAAATAAGCAAGATATGCTTGTTTTACAAAGTCAGTGATGTTTTTTCTTTGTTTTTGCAGAGTGTATTCGCCACCAGGGCCGGCTCCAGGAATGTGGGGCCCCTTGGGCATTAGCCTGCCCCGGGCCCCTCGGCTTCCCTTACGCGATCCCGTGGATCGCAATATGAGCTTCCGAACCGCCCGCCATCCCGCATTGCTGCCATCAACCAAGATGGCGGCAGAGGCTTCAGTCCCTTACGGAAACCTCGGCCGCCATCTTTATTGATGGCAACCCTGCGCGAACAGCAGAGAAAGGTAGGTGAAGCGCAGGGGATGGCAGGCGGTTCGGAAGCTCGTCTTGTGATCCGCGGGATTGCGGAAGGGGAGCAGAGGGCCCCCCAGGGGCCCCTAGAGCTGCAGGGCCCTCGGGCCAGTGCCCAACTTGGCCGCCCTTTGGACCCGGCCCTGTTCACCGCAAATGTAGCAGAATGCATTAGGATTGTTAAAGCAGCCTCTTCGTGATGAACTCATATTCCTCTTCAAAAAAAAAAGTATCAATATGATATTATATGCAATGGATAAACTTGCAAAACAATGTTCAAGAGTAAAAAGACAGACCAAACCCTGCTGCATATGTCAGCAGCTACAGGTCGTATTGGGGTACAATCGTCATTTGAGGGGTATCCATTATCTCAAAAACTAGAGCCAATTCGGCAAAACTAATGTCATTTTTGGATTTAGCACCCCCAAAATACCCTAAAGTCATTCAAACATCCTTGGTAACTAAAAAAAAATTTGTTTTTGTTGGGCTGTGTTATCAATACCTTGGCACAGTCATTAACCAAAATGGAGACAATAGTCAAGAAATCAGAAGAAGGCTAGGACTGAGGAGGGCAGCTGTGAGAGAACTAGAAAAGGTCCTCAAATGCAAAGATGTATCACTGAACACTAAAGTCAGGATCATTCAGACCATGGTATTCCTGATTGAAAGTTGGACAGTGAAAAAAGTGGATACAAGAAAAATCAACTCATTTGAAATGTGGTGTTGGAGGAGAGCTTTGCGCATACCATGGACTGCGAAAAAGACAAATGATTGGGTGTTAGAACAAATTAAACCAGAACTGTCATTAGAAGCTAAAATGATGAAACTGAGGTTATCCTACTTTGGACACATAATGAGAAGACATGATTCATTAGAAAAGATAATAATGCTGGGAAAAACAGAAGGGAGTAGAAAAAGAGGAAGACCAAACAAGAGATGGATTGATTCCATAAAGGAAGCCACAGACCAGAACTTACAAGATCTGAACAGGGTGGTTCATGACAGATGCTCTTGGAGGTCACTGATTCATAGGGTCGCCATAAGTCGTAGTCGACTTGAAGGCACATAAGAACAACAACTATCTAAGGAAATGAAGAAGTAGGTTATATTACTATGTATGGCTAAGGATTAAACTGCCACTTTTATTTGGAAAGCTTCCAACTTCACTTTCCTGTGACCAACCAAAAAGTCACAAAATAGTGAGCAAATCTTTGAGTCCCCCAGAACTCTTTATTAGCCTGGATGTTATGCAAAGAGCTATCATGTCTGCATTGGTCAAAAATTCATTTTTTTGTTACATAGACTTAGATGGGTGCGGTTATGAGAGTGTGGCTATGGCGGTCATCATGAACAGTACCTGCACTTCAGAATTTTCCACTAAACCAGTTATGTTATTTGTCCATTGTGTGAATACAGAGCAAAGGTCTATAATCACTGACACTGATTGTTGTTTATTATTGTTGTTGTTGTTCCTCTGTATTACCTAATACTGACATGTTTTATTGTTGCTTGTTTATTTTAGAATTGGCTTCTGGATACTTTAGACAGCAACAAAAAAATATTGAGGTTGATTGGTCCTATTCAGGTAAGTGCATTGTCTGGTATTTTATTATGATTAGTTATTATAAATCAGAAAACTGTTTTCTTTGCAATGCACACTGAACCACCTGGGAAAAACGCTACTCCCACATAACATTAAATATTAAATACTAAAAGAATGAAGAGATCAGGAAGTATTCTTTGATTGGTTGGATACTTAAGATTTCCCCCAGCTTAAAAAAGAAAAAAAAAGACCTGAAGGTGATCAATCGCTGAATGTGAAACAGGATGAGAACCTACAGATCTCTTACACTGGATTCCTTATTTAAAATGAATGAAGAAATTGCTAGAACTGAGTCTGCTTTCTAGCTTAAATCCCAATTTTCAGTTGTTCATAAACAACCTTGTGAAATTCTGAATTGCTTAAGTGATTATGGTCTCTAAAAGCTCATTCATGGAAAAAAAAAACTGGTCTGGGATTAACCTCATAACTATTGTCAGATTTTCTGCCAGAGATCTTTCTGTCAGAGATACTTAGACAAAAGGGTTAGTGAAATGCATTGCTGCATTTTCCCAGCTTAAATCTGCTAGTTATCTATTGTGGTTTCCTGTTATATTATTTCTTTGAAAGGCCAAACTGTGTATATTGGAACCACGGAGGAAAGACAATAGGTAGGGCCAAGAGTGCCCCTACCTAAAACCTGGAGATCTGCTGCAAGTCAGTGGAGATAATATTGAGCTAGATGGACCAGTGGTCTAACTCAGTATAAGGCAACTTCCCATGTTCCTAGAGGTGACATAGGAACATAGAAAGCTGCCTTACTGAGTCAGACCATTGGTCTATCTAGCTCAGTATTGTCTACACTGACTGGCACCAGATCTCCACGGTTTCAGACAGCAGGTATTCCCAACCCTACCTAGAGATGCCAGGGATTGAATCAGGGACCTTCTGCAGACAAAGCAGATGCTTAACTACTGAGCTACAGTCCTTCAAATGCTTAATAGACCAACATAAACAAATTTAGTTTAGTTATTAAATATTTGAAAGGGTAGGTTTACTTACTCCCTGAGGTCCTTTGGGAGAAAGGGACGGATATAAATGTAATGTTTGTATAGACATACAGCCTTAACCTATCTGAGGAAACTCATGATTCCTCATCACCATGAAAAAATGCCCCCCTTAACTGGAGAAACTGTACAATGCCACCACCAAGAAAAGTAAATATGTTATTTCTGAATTAATTGATTTTCTTTCCAAATATATGTTGCAGTAGTAAAATGAAAATAAACAGATTGAGAGTAAAAATTGACTGTTAGAGTTAAGAGCCATCATGATGTAGTGGTTAGAGTATTGGACTGGGATTTGGGAGATTAGGGTTCAACACCCCCCTCAACCATGAAGCTCACTGGGTGACCTTGGGCCAGTCACTGTTTCTTGGCCTAAAGTATCTCACAGGTTGTTGCCAAAGTTTGTTGTTGGCTTTCCACTTGGGATTTTTCTGGGGGAGACAAACCACAAACCTTTGTTTGGATGCAAACCCAAGCCTTGACTTAGCTCCAAGTAGTATGGCAGCAGTTGCGACCCAGGGGTGAAATAAGACGCAGACACAATATGATGGGTTAAATAACGGGCCACTTTATTAAACCAAATTCATATTATGATAATGAACCTGCAAAGGGGAACATAAGTGCGGGATTCAACTGATGAGTCAGGCAAAGCCTGCTTGCAGCTATTGGGCGACCCAAACCCCTGCCGGGCAAGGGGGTGCCAATCTGTCAACCCCTTGCCCCGACCACACTCTAATTGTGCGTAGGGAGGCCAACCTGTGTCACCGCCCCTCGGTGCCCTGAAACTCCGAGTGGATGAGACTTGTTGGCCCCAGAGGCGATCCGTATCCTGCCCTCGGGCCGTGTAACCCGGAGCTGCAGACATCCAGAACTGCCTATCACCTCCAAAGGTGCCTATGAAGAGGGAGAGGGGGCAGCTGGCGCAAGCTTAAATAAGCTCGGCCGCCCACGCCCATTCTGGCAGCGCACCGTGACGACGTCATGCCAGTCCGGCGCGCTTGCCCTCTTCCAAGATGGAGGCTCTGGATTCACTCCGGGCCACAAACTACGCCCCGCGACCCAGTAAGTCCCGGGTGCGGAGCAGGGAACTGTGGAAAGAGTGAAAATGGCACATTTTTTATTGTGAGTATTTATTTATTTATTTATTTTTATTTATTTTATTACATTTTTAGACCGCCCTATAGCAATAAGCTCCCAGGGCGGTGTACAGCATAATAAAACAGGTTAAACAGGTATTCACATGCTTGTGCATTCACAGCAATGGTTTGGCTTAGTGTGACATGCAAACTGGGCTTACGAGTGCCTCAGTGATAGGCTAAACCACCTTATTATAAATTAGAAACCAGTCAGAAGTATGTTTTATTTTAGCCCTTTCTAGAGACAGTCATATATATTCAAAAGAAATAACTAAATTAGTTTAAACTCAGTTTAGAGGCCCATTGGTGGATATATATCCCTGGGGAGCAATAGTGCTCAAACTGTGTATAACCTGTCTTCCTTCTGTATACAAACATGGGAGATGAAAACCCTGATAAAGAATTTTTGTAGATTGGCCTTGTGTAGGATATCACCATATATTCGAGAGGACAAAATTTCCCCTCAAATCACAAAGTATTAGCAGATCTGCTTTATAGCTGTTCCTGTAGCCTCAGGGCTTCTATAGCACCTGCAGCTCTTTTGTTTTTTTCCTTGGTTTTCAGACATGCAACTGGATAATATGCATGGGAATTAACTTCTCATGTTCAATTCCTTTTTTATTTTTTTTTATTCAAGATAAAGTAAAAGTACCAAATGTTCTAATTCGATTACACAGAAGCATTACAAAATAAAGCAGCAACAACAGCAAAAGCAAAATATGAAATGAACAAAAGTAATAATAGGTAATTATTAAGGTTAACTTCTTATCCCTTCATATTTAAGCATAATAATATAATACAACAGTTTCCTATATTGAGGTAAATAAATTAAATGGAGCTATTTCATCTATCACTTTATCATTCCAGAATTGTATAAATAAAGCCCATTTCTCTACAAATTTATTTTGATGGTTATAATTCATCGCATTTCTATTATAAGTCATTTTTATCATTAATACTGTCTCCCAAGTTTTTTTCAACCAATCAATCAATGTTGGGGGTTTGTTATTCTTCCATTTTTGCACGATACATATTTTTGCCACTGTGAGCAAAGTAGCTACTAATTGAAAATCTACATTAATAATTTCTTCACGAAATAAGCACAAAATAATTATTTTAGGATTTCTGGATAACGTTTGACCTGTAATATTCTGTATTATACCTAAAATTTCGTTCCAAAAAGGTTTTATTTTAACACAGCTCCAAAAAAGATGTATAAAATATGTGTTACTTCTTGTACATCTCCAACAGTACATATTTTGATTAAATATTTTGCTTAATCTATGTGGTGTTTACCATTGATAAACTGCTTTAAAAAATTCTCTTTCAAATTACTATTTGATAATGTGGTTGGGATATTCTTAAACAACCAAATCAACTCTTCTTCCGATATTGATAAATTAAATTTCTTTAAATCTCTGCTCCATTTCTTTTTATATGTTGAATGTAATTGTTGCATACTTAATGAGGAGAGGATTTGATATATTTTAGCAATAGCATTTTTTCTCTGATTGTAGTAAAAAAGTCTCAAAAGCCGTAGGAGGACGTGGGTTTCCGTGTTTTGTTTTTATTTGTTCTACTATATGCCTTAATTAAAAGAATGGAAAGATTGGAGGCCTCTTATTATTCAAAATTTCAGCTGCATTTTCATAAGAAATAATAAATCCTTGTTTAAACCAGTCACTATACTTGAACAGTTTTCTCCATGTATGGTAATTAATCGTTTGTTGTAGTTGATTGTTTACAAATTCGTTTCTCAAAATTGAAGTCAGGGGGGAGAAACCTGGGGCCAGCTTTTTTACACAATAAATCCATACTTTAAATACTGTGTTTGTAGATGTAAGGAAATTCTGTTTAGTTATTATTGTTTTTGGCTTAATCCATAGTAGTTCCTGTAATCTTCTATACATTTCTTGCTCTGCTTTTAATAAGATACTATCGCAATCTTCAAACCAATCCGTAATTAATGATAATTTGACTGCTTGGTAGTACCTAATAATGTTGGGTACTCTGAGTCCTCCATTACTAATTTTTTGATACGGATGTTCATTTGCTGTTCTACTTGGCTTGTTTGACCAGATAAATTTCAATATTTTTTTCTGTATTTGAATAAGTTCATAGTTTTCTATTTCTCATGGTAAGGTCATAAAAATAAATAAAATCTTAGGTAGGATCATCATGGATATAGCTGCTATTTTTCCTAGCCATGACAGTTGTAATTTCCCCCATTTATTTAAATCTTCCTCAATCTGTTTAAGCAATCTTTTATAATTATAATCTTTGATTATTTGAAGATTAGGATGTAGCCAAATGCCTAAATATCTTATTGGTTTATCTTCCCATTGTAAACCCGTGTCCTTTAGCTGTTTTTCTATTTGCCTTTTGTATATATTAACTCCAAAGCACTCAGATTTATCTATATTTATTTTATATCCAGATGCTTCACTATATAGTTGTAACACCTTAAAAGTGCTTTCAATAGATATTGCTGGGTGTGTTAAAGTTAAAGCTATATCATCTGCATATAAGTTTATTTTGAATTCCTCCGTACCGTATTTGACTCCTGTTATTTGTTGGTTGTTTCTTATTAATGTTGCTAATGGTTCCAAAAAAATAGCAAATAATAATGGTGAGAGTGGGCATCCCTGACGAGTTCCATGTTTCAGCCAAATAGGTTTTGATACTTGATTATTAACATATACTTTTGCTGTGGGTTTCTCATATATTAATTCTATCCAGGATTTAAATATCCCTCCCAAGTTCATTTCTTGTAGGGTTCTAATCAGAAATTACCATTCCACCCTGTTAAATGCTTTCTCTGCGTCTAAGAACAAAAATAACGCTTGTAAATTTTGCTTTTGACTTATTTCTATGCAATCAACAATTTTTTTAACGTTATGTTGTAGTTTCCTATTTTTTATGAATCCCATTTGGTCTTGCTTAATGTAGCTTGGTATTATATTATTAAGCCTTTTTGCTATAATGGAGGTCCATATTTTTGGATCTTAATTTAATAATGAATTGGCCTATATGATTCCAGCAAGGTGGGATCTTTGTTTGGTTTTAATATAACTTTAATAATGGCTTCTGACCATGATGCTGGTAGTTTTCTTTGTTGCATTGATTCATTTATCATTGTTAGATAATGAGGAGTTAATGTATCCACAAATATTTTATAAATTCGCTTGTTAACCCATCTGGTCCAGGAGCTTTATTATTTCCTGATGCTTTAATTGTAGTTCTTATTTCTTCTTCTAATGCATTTATCTATAAGGTTCTTAAATCTTGTTCTGTTACTTTAGGCAAGTTGATATTTAAAAATATTTTATCCGTTTGTTCCCCTAATGGTTTTTGCGAAGAGTACAATTGTTGATAAAATTGTTGAAAACTTTCTGCTATTCCTGTTGAATTTGTTGTTTTTCTGTCTTTATATTTAATAGATGGAACTAGAGCTTTTGTTTATCTTTTAAAAATTTAGATAGCGCTCTTGATGGTTTATTAGCATATTGATGCCATCTTTGCTTCATACTGTTAGTGTATTTTTCTAGTTTTTCATTTTGCATTTTTTGATATAGCTGTCTCAATATATTTAATTGTTCTAATACTTCTGATGATTCAGTTCATTTATGTTCAGTTTATTTTTCGACGATCAACAAGATTAATTCTTCTTCTTTTTGCTTGCGTTTTCTCCTTTGCTCAATTGTTTTTTGTATTAAGATCCCTCTTATGTATGCTTTAGCAGCATCCCATATAGTTGACCAGTTTACATCTGGAGTTATGTTTTGTTCAAAATATAATTCCAAATGTTGTTTGATTGTTTCTCTAATATCCTCATTTTGCAAAATAGTATTGTCTAATTGCCCTAATCTATTATCTTGACATTGTTGTAATTTTAGTTTTATCTTTATTGGAGCATGATCTGCATATGTCATAGGTTGAATCTTAATTTCTTCTATTTGAGTGAGTAAATACGGAGTTGTCAGAAAGTAATCTATTCTTGAATATGATGTACATGGGAGAAATATGTATAATCTTTATCATCTGGATGATAGAATCTTCAAGCATCTGCTAAATTGTTCTGCTTCATCATTTCTATAAACTTTTTAGGTAATTTTCCTTGAAATGCTTTTTTTTTAGATCTATCCATTGTAGATGATATTACTCCATTTAAATCTCCTCCAAGAATGATTTCTCCTTGAGTATGATTTTTTATTAAATTGTTTATTGTTCTATAAAAAATTTTTTTTGTCTGATTAATGGCGCATATACACAGATTAAGCTGTAATTATGATTAGATATCTGTACATTCAAAGGTACGTAATGCCCATTTTCATCTTTTTCAGAGTTTATTACGTTAATATTTGGGTGTTCAATTCCTAAATGATTAAAATCTCAATTAAGCCTGCTCAGCTGAAGTATTCTGATAAAAAGCCATATCCTGGGTATTGTTATTTCCTGTCAGAAGATACAGGTTTCTCCACTTAGATCTCAACAACTATTATTTTAGTCTGAGTATTTCTTTGGAGTTTATTTGTATAAGAATTCCTTGTGTTCCTATATTTATATCATATAAGTGTAGATATAGTATCTCACAAGATGACTGAATAGACTTTGAAATTGGGTAAGAAATTCTACCTTTATATATTTGTTTTTGAAAAGTTTTAAAGATGTTTTTGTTGTTTTGCCACTTGTTTTCCACCCTGGGCTCCTTTTGGGAGGAAGGATGGGATATAAATAAATAAGTAAGGCTGAGAGATTATTATGTTGATTTGATAATCTTTACAATTTGATACATAGCTGTAATCCATTCCCCTTTTGCATATGTCCTCTAAGGAAGTGCAAGCTCACGCTGAACTGCATCCTATGGCCATGATCTATAGAACAGATATGCATGAATACAAGAGAACATTTTGTTTACTGCCATTTTCTTATCCTCTTTTTGCAGACCTTTAGCTCTGTTGTCACCCAGGGGTCCAACCTTCTTCCTCTCAGTTTTTTGCTTCTGGTTTTTAAATAATTTTAAAAACATCAGCCACAGAATCAACCAATGAAATAACACTTGAGAGATCTATATTTTTGGACTGGCTGGTTAACATGGAACAAAATGTCATACCATATACATAAACATACAATAAATCTAAATTCACAAATGAAACCTAGTAATTGATTTGCCTAAGAGTACCCATCATGACCAAGAATTGTACCATATGTAAGCTCTTCTAAAGCTTCAACAAGTTGTGGCAACTGCCACAGAACAGATTTAACTGCATCTAGGCAAGCACTCCAATGTGTCTGAGAAAGAGCTTTCAAAGTCAGCTTTGTCAAATGTTTTGAGGCCACTTCCCAGAGTTTTGTTGCTCCAGAAAAAAAACACATAAATCTGATTCAACTTTCCAAAAAAAACCTCTTGCTAGGCTAGAACTGCTTGCAGCATGCACTAATACAAGATTCCAGTTGTGGGATGAACAAGGTACAAAGAAAGCCTGAGGATTTTTTTCTGAAATAATGGCTTGCACTACTTTGTATTGTCCCCTCATATTGGCTCCATTGTCATAGCATTGGCCACGAATGTCAGACAGCAATAACCCATATTTTTCAGTCAATGTGTCCAACACTACAGTGGCTAGACCTTTTCCTGTGGTGTCTGTGAAATGAAGAAACTCCAGAAAGTTCTCCTTCGCTTCCACTGATTGTTAATTTCATCAGTGGCAACATATCGGACCACAAGTGAGAGTTGTTCCTGCTTTGAAATGTCTGGGGTACAATCTACTATGATGCTGAAATATGTAGCATTTTTAATCATCATCATCATCATCATATTTTAATAATAGTGTTTGTCACTGCAGCTGCAAGCAAATGAAGAAATGCATTCTGCATGTTCTTGCTTCATGGACATTGGTCCTCTCTTTAGCTGTACGCTGCAAATGTTCATCCAAAACAGTGTCATATTTTGAGAACACTTGAAGGAGCCGTAGGAAAAGTCCATTATGTTCTGTAAAAACCTTGTCTGATGACCCCCTGTTGTTTCTTGCCATACAGTGAATCACATCCAGTAAATGCCACAATACTTGACACCAGCACTGCTCTTCAAACTGGAGCTGTCTATGCAAGTCTTTGTCAATAGTAGTGTTTGATTTTAGACTAGCTTCCAACTTTTTCCACATGTAGTAATTATTCAGGTGAAAGCTAGAGAGCTCGTGTACATGCAAGGACCCCTTGCCAGAGAGATGCTTCCAGTCTTTAAATCCTCTTCGACTTGAGTATGTGGATTTAGCATCTGCATCAAACAATCTGCAGCAGAAACAATATGCAGAATAATTTAGTGGTGAGTAAACCAGCCAGTCTCTCTCAACCTTGCAACCAATGCCCACAGTTCTGTAATAAGATGCTGAAGAGAATCTCCTCTTTTGACCATCAGGAAAGTCACTCAATTGAAAGTCTCCATTTGGCATATCAGAGACTTTCAGTTGCTTAGGACCCATTTTGATGGCTTGGCAGCTCAGCAGATCACTAATGGTCTCTGGCCACTATGCAAGATCATCACTGAGTTCTGGGAGCGGTTCAGAAAGATGAATCTGGGGTTCCTGACAAGAACCAGAAGGCAGATCACTGATGGTCTCTGGCCACTCTCCGGGATCATCACTGAACTCTGGAAGTGGTTCAGAAAGGTGGATCTGGGGTTGCTAGCAAGAACCAGAAGGCAGAGCTGTGACTTTCTTCTCAGTGTAGGAACATTGTCAAATGCATTGTGAAGTATCTGATGTGCTGGTGGAGGCAGAACATCCACTTCCCTCAGTGTTCTCAAGCACACTGCTCTTCTGAAGGAAGTGGTCAACGGATGATGTTACCTTCTTGGATCTTTCTTCCAGTAAAACCTTTTCCTTTCTTTTATGGTGTCCAGACTTGTGTTTCTTTGCAGGTGTTGTTTCTTGGTGGATATACTCCTTAGGATCCATTGTGTCTATTGAACAAATGCATTTAAGTAATGGCTGCTGCAAAAGATACCAGAGTTTGGCCTCATGGCACAATCTCAGTCACATCAACCAAAATCCACTTCAACCCCATTTCCTGAAGTTATTGTGCTAGATACCAGTTATCTGAATTATGCTCATCATCAGGAATTCTGCTCCATGAACCTTATTTCCTGCATGGAGCATTTACACTTCAGGCTTGCAGGATCTAGTTTGCTTTAAACTAGCACTCCAAAATCCACCAAGAACCTCGTGCAAAAGGCATACACTTAGGAATATAGATCAGTGGTAAAGCACATGATGATTGGTCCAGACTTGGTTGGCTTCATCAAGGTAGTGGACCCATTTATCTCCAAGCCATACTCTGGGACTTTTCTGATTGCTTTTGGAGAAAGGTCATAGCTTAGAAACTAAGCATCTATTTTGAAAATCCAGGTAGGACTAAGAACATTTCCTGTCTGAAACTCTGGAAAGCCACTGCCAGTCAGCGTAGACAATGATGAGCTAGATGGACCAATGGTCTGACTTGGTATAAAGCAGCTTCCTATCTTCCTAATTATCACCAGTCTGCTACTGTGAATGGTGTGCCTTCTGTGAACATACATATGTTGTTGTTATCTTCCTTCAAGTCAGTTACAACTTATGGCGACTGTATGAATCAGTGACCTCCAAAAGCATCTGTCATAAACCACCCTGTTCAGTTCTTGTAAGTTCAGGTCTGTGGCTTCCTTTATGGAATCAATCCATCTCTTGTTTGGCCTTCCTCTTTTTCTACTCCCTTCTGTTTTTCCCAGAACATAAGAACATAAGAACATAAGAAGAGCCTGCTGGATCAGGCCAGTGGCCCATCTAGTCCAGCATCCTGTTCTCACAGTGGCCAACCAGGTGCCTGGGGGAAGCCCGCAAGCAGGACCCGAGTGCAAGAACACTCTCCCCTCCTGAGGCTTCCGGCAACTGGTTTTCAGAAGCATGCTGCCTCTGACTAGGGTGGCACAGCACAGCCATCATGGCTAGTAGCCATTGATAGCCCTGTCCTCCATGAATTTGTCTAATCTTCTTTTAAAGCTATCCAAGCTGGTGGCCATTACTGCATCTTGTGGGAGCAAATTCCATAGTTTAACTATGCGCTGAGTAAAGAAGTACTTCCTTTTGTCTGTCCTGAATCTTCCAACATTCAGCTCCTTTGAATGTCCACGAGTTCTAGTATTATGAGAGAGGGAGAAGAACTTTTCTCTATCCACTTTCTCAATGCCATGCATAATTTTATACACTTCTATCATGTCTCCTCTGACCCGCCTTTTCTCTAAACTAAAAAGCCCCAAATGCTGCAACCTTTCCTCGTAAGGGAGTCGCTCCATCCCCTTGATCATTCTGGTTGCCCTCTTCTGAACCTTTTCCAACTCTATAATATCCTTTTTGAGATGAGGCGACCAGAACTGTACACAGTATTCCAAATGCGGCCGCACCATAAATTTATACAACGGCATTATGATATCGGCTGTTTTATTTTCAATAGCTTTCCTAATTATCGCTAGCATGGAATTTGCCTTTTTCACAGCTGCCGCACACTGGGTCGACATTTTCATCGTGCTGTCCACTACAACCCCGAGGTCTCTCTCCTGGTCGGTCACCGCCAGTTCAGACCCCATGAGCGTATATGTGAAATTAAGATTTTTTGCTCCAATATGCATAATTTTACACTTGTTTATATTGAATTGCATTTGCCATTTTTCCGCCCATTCACTCAGTTTGGAGAGGTCTTTTTGGAGCTCTTCGCAATCCCTTTTTGTTTTAACAACCCTGAACAATTTAGTGTCGTCAGCAAACTTGGCCACTTCACTGCTCACTCCTAATTCTAGGTCATTAATGAACAAGTTGAAAAGTACAGGTCCCAATACCAATCCTTGAGGGGCTCCACTTTCTACAGCCCTCCATTGGGAGAACTGTCCATTTATTCCTACTCTCTGCTTTCTGCTTCTTAACCAATTCCTTATCCACAAGAGGACCTCTCCTCTTATTCCATGACTGCTAAGCTTCCTCAGAAGCCTTTGGTGAGGTACCTTGTCAAACGCTTTTTGAAAGTCTAAGTACACTATGTCCACTGGATCACCTCTATCTATATGCTTGTTGACACTCTCCAAGAATTCTAATAGGTTACTGAGACAGGACTTTCCCTTGCAGAAGCCATGCTGGCTCTGCTTCAGCAAGGCTTGTTCTTCTATGTGCTTGGTTAATCTAGCTTTAATAATACTTTCTACCAGTTTTCCAGGGACAGAAGTTAAGCTAACTGGCCTGTAATTTCCGGGATCCCCTCTGGATCCCTTTTTGAAGATTGGTGTTACATTTGCCACTTTCCAGTCCTCAGGCACGGAGGAGGACCCAAGGGACAAGTTACATATTTTAGTTAGTAGATCAGCAATTTCACCTTTGAGTTCTTTGAGAACTCTCGGGTGGATGCCATCCGGGCCCGGTGATTTGTCAGTTTTTATATTGTCCATTAAGCTTAGAACTTCCTCTCTCGTTACCACTATTTGTCTTAGTTCCTCAGAATCCCTTCCTGCAAATGTTAGTTCAGGTTCAGGGATCTGCCCTATATCTTCCACTGTGAAGACAGATGCAAACAATTCATTTAGCTTCTCTGCAATCTCCTTATCATTCTTTAGTACACCTTTGACTCCCTTATCATCCAAGGGTCCAATTGTCTCCCTAGATGGTCTCCTGCTTTGAATGTATTTATAGAATTTTTTGTTGTTGGTTTTTATGTTCTTAGCAATGTGCTCCTCAAATTCTTTTTTAGCATCCCTTATTGTCTTCTTGCATTTCTTTTGCCAGAGTTTGTGTTCTTTTTTATTTTCTTCATTCGGACAAGACTTCCATTTTCTGAAGGAAGACTTTTTGCCTCTAAGAGCTTCCTTGACTTTGCTTGTTAACCATGCTGGCATCTTCTTGGCCCTTTTATTACAGCATTATTTATTTACAGCATTATTGTCTTTTCTAGTGAATCCTGTCTTCTCATTATGTGTCCAAAGTATGATAACCTCAGTTTCATCATATTAGCTTCTAGTGAAAGTTCTGGTTTAATTTGTTCTAACACCCAATTATTTGTCTTTTTCACAGTCCATGGTATGCGCAAAGCTCTCCTCCAACACCATATTTCAAATGAGTTGATTTTTCTCTTACCCTATTTTTTCACTGTCCAACTTTCACATCCATATCACTGAGTGTATTATGTACATCTCATTGTCATTCAATTCCCACTTTACATTTGGCCCCCCAGGGAGTTCCTTGCAGCTTGCTACCTACTGCCAGCCCTGTATAAGCACGTGCAGTTTCACAGCAACACACACACACACACATTTTGCCAATCTTGATAAACAACAAGTATCCTTGAGTTGAAGTACAGTCTATAGGAAATGTAATTTGATGCTGGTGTTATAAATCTGTGTTTGCTACTTGGTTTTCTATTTTGCGTTTCTATTTTTGTTTTGTAGTTTACTGTATCATAATAAACAACACCACAATGATGAGAAGCACACTAGTAGCCACTGTGCGAGGGTAGATGAGAGGGAGATTCCTTAGAAAACCAGGGATGGGGGTGGCATTGCAATATCAGCAGTTTTTCCTCAATACAAATGAAGCCTCATTTATTTCAACAGAGTTACTACTGAGTAAAACATACCAAAGCCAGGGAACTGTATTTTGTACATGCAAAGGCAGCATCTTTGGGCAGTGTATGAAATAATGTGGACAGGAAGGAAAGATAAAAATGCTCCCCAGTGCATAGAATTAATGTACCTCAGTCTAGCAGCAAGGACAACAAGCTGCTGCTGCTGCTGCTGCTACTGATGCTGCTGCTGCTGTTGCTGCTGCTGCTGTGAGAGGATCTCTTCCAAACCCAGGTCAGCTGGTGAGTACTGGTGAGCCTGGTAGTGGTGGCCACAAAATCTAAAGTAGATTAGGTTTACAATGAGGAGGAGCACACGTGCACTGCACATTAAGCATTTCAACAGCTGCTTTTGCCGCTCCTGTTCACTCCCCAGTGTTTGACTTTGGTGTGGGCATGCACATTCTGTTTACCCCACCCTACCTCCTGTGCCTACTACAACTTTGCAAATCTTTACTATGAGAAGCAGCTTCTGCCAGGCAAGGCAAGAGGGTCCCTTGCCTCACTCTGCTTTTGCTGGCCTCTGCTATTGCTTTCCATTCCAGCAACTGGAGCGCTCCCAAAGGGTTTCCTTGCGCCTTTTGGATTTGGATTTGCAGCCGGAAGTGTATGTATGCCTCTCCTTCTTGCTCGATACGGTGATCCTTTCCTCTTGGAGGAGAAGACCAGGCATGCAAAAAGGGGGAAGCATCCCAGCCAACTCCGAAGGGAAAGATTGAGGCTTTGAGGGGAAACATAGCGGTGGCAGGAGACTTCCAGTCGGCTGTTCGAGAGGGAGGACGCTGAACAACAAGGCTCCGTATTTATGCTTTATACTTTCTTTAAGAACTTTCTCTTTGAAGTACTGAAGAACTGAAATAGTATTAAGCTGGTTTATGAGGTCATCTATAAGTCGGAGAGAAGAATAATGGGTTTTTATGCACTGAACAAGTCATGCAACAAACAAACCCCCTTGTATTTCCCATTCTAAATTGGTATTTACAGGAGACGACTATCAGTATTTAACATTCTGAAAGTCTGCCTTTCAACCTCATGTTGCGACTAACTCCCACTGATAAGAACATAAATAATTGGGAGAGTGAACAAACGCTCTGAGCAGAAAGAAAAACAAGCTTTTTACTACAATTCTAACCCTATTTGGCATATTTTAAATCAAGGTCCAAGCTTACTCTCCAGGAAAGATAAGTGATTTCTTATAGATATACTCTAGAGTAAAGACGGGATTAGCAGCAATGGTGTTAACAAGACATTCATACAAAGAGCTGGGCATTACTCTCTACCCTGAAATGGATTCATCTAGAAATAATTCCAGATTGCCAACAAGAAAACAACCTAAAATCACACAGTATTATAAGGTAAAAGAACCAGAGGTTAATTCCTCCATGCCGAAGGAGCTTGAATCCCCTGCTAACTTGGAAGAGATCAAGTTAACTAACGAATGCCTCCCTCCCTTTCTAAGTAAAGTGAACGTGCCAAGAGAAAGCATAGCCTTTGAATTACAGACAGAAGGAGAGTTAGCAGGTTTTTTATCGTGCCCTGAATATGATGATGCAAGCATCAGTACAAGTAGTTCTATGCCTACTTTAGAATCATCGCAGGAGGAGGAATTACTTGATTCGATAAAGTCCCCCTTAAGAGACATGATTGCACAGCAGTCGGTAATTAATCAGGAACTTAAAATAGGCGAAAACCTCGGGCTGGATAACTTGAACTCTATGGAACTTTCGAATATAGAACCTTGGAATATACAGGAAGATGAAGATCTACATATGGAAACATCAATAGATAATGGGGGAAAAACAGAGATTCAGATACTCGATGATAAAAGTACAAAAGAGGGGACCTGGCCATTAATGGTTACAGCTTCTCTATCACAAATCTCCAAATTTATAGAAGAAGCTATCCCTTTGCTGACAATTTTAACAGAATTAATTACAAATACGAAAAGCTCCAATACTAGCGGAGATAAAAAACCGATCATGAAATCTCAGTTTTTGCAAACAACTCGGATAAACTCTGCATTATTAATAAAGGAAAATAAAACAAAGAATCAGAAGGTACTTAGAGGTAAGAAAAGTAAGAACATTAAGAACACCAAAGTAAAAGATCATACTTCATTGAATTTTAAGAAATTGTATACGCTCCTAGACACCTCACAGCAACAACCGAGAAAGAAAAGAAGGAATAGGAAGCGTAAGAAACGCAGTTGCAAATCTGATCTTGAACAAAACTTACCTATACTATATGCTACCCCTCCTAATCCCATCGGCATCAAGGAAGGAACTGTTGAGGAGAAATTAGCCGAGGACCTAGAGGATGTGTCTAGGATGGATCAGATCTCTTACCATACCGCCACTCCTGGGACTCTACCCACTGAGAAATTAGACCCAAAAGAGAAAACATGGGAATTAGTTTTAAACACGAGCACGTTAGTGTTCATAAATTATCCAAAACCTAGAGGATTATTAAGTTTGCCCCAACGAAGGCTTCATCTCTGGAAAATAATTAAAGCTTCTGAATCAGGACCTCTAGATATAGATGGAATCCTATCGATTCAATATTTATTCCATAACTACAGAAAGGCTAGAGCAGTGATTACCTTTCGAAGCCCTGCTATTGCGAACTTAATATATGATAAAAGATCATCCCTTCTTTCCCAAAATATCCAGGTATCAAGACTATTTGAGAATGTTGCACCTCCATTGAAATTGCCAACTTATATTACATCTAACGAAACAGGTTCTATGCAAACTAATATAAAGACATTATCGATTACAAGTTCAAATGAGACACAGGATCCTACGGAAAATTCCATAGGACAAATACAAGTTAATATAGATAAGTACGAATTGGCTGAAAACTCTTTAGTTTCATCAATTGTACCAGAAGAACAGATGCTTGTTGATCTATGCACTGAGCAAGATACAAAGGAATGTGAAAAGATGATTGGCCGCCTCAGAGCTTTAATTGTAGCTATTGAGGAAAGAATGATAATAACACATACAATTACTTCAAACAAAATACAGGAATCAGAGTCATCATATAGTAAAAAAGTACAAACGACTCCTATAAATGACATTGAAGATTTTGTGGACTCTAATCCTCTACTAAAGTCCTCTGAACAAGATGAGAAGAAAAAATTGAATGCCTCTTTCTTAAACACTCAATCCAATAGGAAACAACTCAACAGAAATCACACTTCTCATTACTCACCGCATTGACTGCAAACATCCTCTCCATCAGATCAATTTAAAATAATATCATAGAACATTACGGGATGGCAGAGCAAAGTAAAAGACTGTGACCTTAAATCATTCTTACATTCCTTTGACATAATCCTGTTCCAAGAAACTTGGCATAAAGATAAATTACATATGGAAAGATACTCAACATTTGACATCCAAGCCTCTGTTAGTTTAAAGGGAGGGCAACCCATGGGGGGGGATTTCTATATCGGTCTCAACCTCCCTAACAGCTAATATTAAATTATTGAATTCACTCCAAGATCTGGCTATTGCTTTAATGCTAGAATTCCCTCATTTTTCAATAATTTTTATCAATGTTTATTTACCCCCAGGTCGTTCTAAAGATATTATTAGTAATTATTTTGCTAAGCTGGAATCATTTCTCACTAATTTGATAACAACTTATCCGGATATTCCGGTTATATTATTAGGAGATTTCAATGCGAGGCGAGGCTCCTCTGATGAAGCATTATATTCTAAATATTCACAACAGCATTTAATTTCTGAGGAGAACATGAACTTCCCTCCAAGATGCTCGAAAGATTCGGGAATAAATTATGCGGGTCTTCTCATAACTAAACTAAACTAAATTTCACCTTATTGAACGGCCGATCCCCGGGAGATTTAGAGGGTGAATTCACTTTTGTTTCTCACTCAGGAGCATCCCTTATTGATTTAGGTTTTATTTCAAATGAATTGTTCTTTATGATATCTAACTATGCTGTTATTAGCCGTACGGAGAGTGATCATTTCCCAATTAGTATAGTATTAAATTGCATGAAGAAATCTATACATTTAAACAAAAAATCATTCCCAGATGAGGATATCCTTATGCATTCAGCTAGAATCAGATGGATTCCCAAAATAGAAGAACAAATTAATAGAGTTTATATAACACCAGAGGTCAAGTCTCTAAAACAAGATATATTAATCTATCCCTATTCAGCAGATTCTTTGAATAAATTTCAGAAATTAATTATGCTTCTACAATCGACACTATATGAGTATTCCAACAAAACTCCGAAAGAGGGATTACAGAAATCAAAATCATGGTTTGATCAGGACTGTATTAAGATCAAAAAACAATTAAGGGAAACTTACCAATTGTATAGGTTGTCAGGCTCTCAAGAAGCCCTGCAAAAATATGGCTTAATAAAGAAAAAATACAAACAAGTAATTAAAAATAAAAAAGGAGCTGAAAGAACTGAAATTTGGCTTTGCCTCCAGAATGCAGCAAAGCTAAAAAATTCGAACCTTTTCTGGCGCTTAATTACATATTATTGGCCAAAATCATATTCCTATCCTAACTGTAATATTACCTCTAAAGTTTGGGGAAAGTATTATGGTAATTTGTTTAATGGATCAGCTGATATAAGAATTTATGAGTATACAATTTTAATTGATCTACCAGAATGGCCACCAGTAACGTGTGAGGAAATTTTAAGTTTGATTGGTAACCTTAAATCTAACAAAGCCCCCGGACCAGACAATATCCCCCCAGAAGTATTTAAAGCAAATGCTAACTGGTGGGCACCGGTGTTGGCAGCATTATTCTCACACATTGATTCTACTATGACCATTCCGGAAGACTGGGGAATGGCAACGGTTATCCCCATTTTTAAAAAAGGCTCTAGGTCAGATCCAACAAATTATAGACCAATAAGTCTTTTAAATGTAATAAGCAAAATATATGCGGCTCACTTACATAACAAATTAATTGCATGGTTAGAGCAGGTAGATTTATTGGCCCCAGAACAGGCAGGTTTTCGCCCAAAAAGATCTGTAATAGATCATATATTAGTATTGCAACATATTATTTCTAAATATGCACAGAGGAAGGGAGGTTTTCTTTATGTAGCATATATAGATCTGAAAGCTGCATTTGACTCGATATCTAGAGCTCGGCTGTGGTCTAAGTTATACAACCTAGGATTGGATAGACGTTTAATATCATTGATGCAAGGCCTATATAGAAATACAACGCTCCAAGTTAGATGTAACACTCAAGGTCATCTAACTAACCCCATATTAAGTACTAAAGGGGTGAGACAAGGATGTATTTTATCGCCCTTGTTATTTAACCTATACATTAATGATGTTATAAAGAACCTAGCTCTTTATGCTATCCATTCGCCAATGCTGGCCAATACCCCTAGAAATGCCCTTTTATATGCAGATGATCTGGCTCTGTTATCAAGAACATCGGTTGGATTAAAGAGGTTATTAGGAGGATTAGCCCAATACTGCCATACTGAGGTCTTAGAGATAAATTATCAAAAAACTAAGGTAATGGTATTTAGTAAAAAAAGATTGAAACATCAGTGGCTACTAGATGGTAAGCCAATAGAGCAGGTTAAATCATTTAAATATTTAGGCTTTACCTTCCAATCTTCAGGTAGCCATCGCCATCATATAAAATCGATATTGTTGAATGCAAGAAAAACATCAAAATCGCTGATATCTTTCTATTACTCTAATGGAGGACAACTGATTGCTCCTGCCATTAAAGTGTTCAAAGCGAAAATTATCCCTCAACTAACCTATGGCATGCAAGTAACAACAGAGGATAAATTTAATGACCAAGAAGCCGTTATGACCTCTTTCATACGGATAAGTATGGCAATACCATCCTGTGTCCCAAATTGCATAATCCGACTTGAAACAGGTCTACAATCAATAGAGTCAATTATTTGGACACTGAGAATTAACTGTTGGTTAAAACTGGCTCTAGAACCACAAGGATTAGCTCCACTCATCCTTAATGACAATTTTAAATCAACTTGGAACATTTTAATTCAAAATAAATTACAATACCTAGGTTTCTCCATGCAATCTATTATGCAGATGGGAATAGAATCTGCTCGCTTAAATGTAAAACAACGATTAAGAGATATTGATCATCAACATCATATCGCACAAGCAAAAAGATATAGACATAATCTAAACTTCTTTATACCAATGTCATATTTATCCAACCTGTGTACGGCTAAATATAGGAAAGCTTTTACTTTAGTTAGATTGAATATTCTTCCCTCTGCCCTACTTGAGGGCCGATACAACAAAATACCATATGCAGAACGACTCTGCCCCTGTGGAAAAAGGGAGGAGGAATTGAATGCCCATGTGCTCTTAAGGTGCTCTTTTTACGACCAAAAGAGACTACAACTAATCTTGCCACTCTTAGCACCATATGCTCTAAAATCTGAATCCGCCCAATTGAATTTTATTTATTTATTTATTTATTTATTTAATTACATTTCTAGACCGCCCTATAGCAGAAAGCTCTCAGGGCGGTGTACAACAAATAATTATTTATTATTTATTTATTAGGAGATTATAACTCCGAGACAACATTAGCAGTAGCAAAATTTACTCTAGCAGCTATATCAGAGAGAAGATCTAAAATTAACACTCACTACTAATTTTTTAAAATAAAAAGGAATTAAGATAACCCTAGAACATTTATCACAGACAATCATTTAGTGGTCCCTTTGACCTAAAGTCAAGTTTAATTGATTATATGAGATGTTGCTGAATATTAAAGGGGGGATGTCTTTTTTATATCGAATGATGGAATTTGTAAATTAAGATTTTATATTTTTAAATTTTTATATTAATTGTAAAATGCTCTTGGATATGCTGGTCATGTGACCGTAATAAACTTCATTCATTCATTCATTCATAGCGGTGGCAGCAGGAGCAATAGGAGAAATGCAACTGATTATAGCACTCCAAAATGGCTTCCTTGTGCCTATTGCAACTGCTCCTCTGTCGGCAGCACGACAGAGAGCAGGAAGTGTATGTGTGCCTCTGCTCCTCACTTGCTGTGGTGATTCTTCCCTCTTGGAGGAGGAGGAGGAGACCAGGCATGCGCAGAAGGAGGAACATCTGAGCTGACTCTGAGGGAAAAGATTGAGGCTTTGAGGCAAAATATTAAGGTGGCAGGCAGCGGCAAAAGGAGGAGAAGTGCTGGGGTGTCAGGGATGGGCTCAGGCTGGTGAAGGGCCCCTGTGAGGCTCTTGGGCCCTCAGCCAGGGCCCAACCTGGCCGTCCTTTAGAACCAGTCCTGTGTGTATGCCATGGCCTGCGGACTACATGTGATTCTTGCAGGCCTTTTATGTGGCCAGCTGCAAATGTGCAAGCCGCTGCCCCTCTCAGCTGCTGAATTTTGCTGCCAGGGGCAGGAGTGTCATGTAAAATGCAGTCTGCCTTATCTGCAAAACAGTCTGGCAGGAGTGCAATTGCAATGGGGAGGAAGATGCACAGGGAGTGTCATGTAAATCACACTACACCCAGCCGGCCTAAAAGTTGTTTGGTGGGATAAGAGAACCATTGTATCTTCCTACTGGGGTGGACAGGGTTCATCCCTAGGGCCGGCTCCAGGAATGCCAGGCCCTTGGGCATCAGCTTGCCCTGGGCCCCAGTGTGTGTGTGCACGCGCACGGATGCACGCATGCATGTGGCCCCCCATGTTCCCCATCTACCTGTCTGCTGTCTTTTACCATTGCCCTTAACAAAGATGGTGGCCACGGTTTTCCTAAGGGGATGATGCCTCTGCCGCCATCTTTGTTGATGACACGCGTGCGTGCTATGCGCATGCATCTTTGCCATCAACTAAGATGGCAGCAGGGGCTTCAGTACCTTAGGGAAACCACGGCCGCCATCTTTGTTAAGGGCAATGGTAAAAGACAGTAGACAGGTAGGTGGGGGGGCATGGATCGCAGAAGGGGAGTGGAGGGGCTGCTGAGGGGCCCCCTATAGCTCCAGGGGCCGTCAGGCCAGTGCTCCACCTGACTGCCCTTTAGAACCTGCCCTGTTCATCCCCCCCCCAAATGTCTGCTATTTGCTTGGGAGGACAGTTTCCACTGGCACCAATAGAAGTTTTCCTCCTGGGGCAAATAGCAAGCATAGAGATAGTGTGTGGACTGGGACCATGAAACAATTTAGACTGGGACCATGGCAGGGGCAAAGGGTTAAAGCCTATCTACCACACACACATACACATCATGATCCTGATCAAGTTCACATGCCATGTCCCCAAGGCTCAGTGGAGGCTGGTGTAACCTAATCCCCTGGTGAGGAGCCTATGAGGTCCCCATCCTGCTCTCTTGCAAAGAAACAGTGGGTGCTTAAGCAGTTCTACAAATATTTAGCATCTAAAAGTGTCTTGCCTGGTTCAGAAGGGGTCCCTGTGGTTGCAGTTGCAGTAATTGCTGCTTCTCAACACCCTGGCACCCCCGAGACAACCTCATATTTACCATGGGAAGTCAGTTATGTCTTGCTGGTCCTGACTGTTGGGAATAAAGCACCAACGCATGTTGCGGTGTGTGTGTGTGTTATAAATATCAAGGCAATCGTTTCTTCCCTCTGTTGATTTCTTCTCTAAAGTGTTTGTTGTTTTTACAGGCTTTGCTCCTCTCCTTCCTCCCTTCTCTTCCTGTCTTTGTTCTAAGTGAATTAGTAATGGCTCCTTGAGTGCAGGCTGTCTGGCTGCTTCAGTATGTGTGACTGTAGTAATAATAAACCTTGTTTCTTTATTATTTCAACTACCAGTCTTAAGAGACTCAGTTATTTCTGCAATATATTTCCACTGCAATACATGATTGTGGAAATACAGCTCTTAAAAGACACAAGAACCCTGTTTTTATCCTGGCTCCTCACCAGAAAAGCAGACTCAAGACTTGAAGGCTGGGTTTTACACAAAGCTTTATTCCAGTTGTCAGTACAGGAATGAAGCTTCAGACATTCTAGACATGATTCAGGATTCAGAAAGCTAACAGGCTAGGCATATTTCTGAAACAGGCTAGGCATGTCTCCTGATACAACTAGGCAAATGGAAGCATCAGCAGGCTACATATGTCAGGATAAAAACTAGGTATGTGGAGGCAATGGCAGACTGGTGTTGCTATGCCTTAACGTTGGCAGCTCATCCTCACTATAAGAGAGGTGGGTAGGCACATACTTGCCCAAGCATTCTCTAGTACTTTCATGCTTTTGCTGCAAGGCGAAGGCTGCTTCTAGGAGCGGAGAGTATTTTCTGATGCCCTTTTTTCTAATCTCCTTGACTTTGGAAAAAGTGTAAACTCTCTGACAGACTGATCTTGCTTTCCTCTCTCTGGAAGACTCCAGATTGTTCATTAATTGTTATCTATTCAACAGCTATGTCTGGGCTGGGTGCCAGTGAGGGAACCTTGTCAGTTGTCAGAGATGGGGGGCAATGGGCTACATTAACCTAACTAACAGTTTCCAGAGGCTTCTGGAAGTGTCTCCCACAGGATTTCCCTAGCCCCTTCCCAATATCTGCAACCCACTCTTCTGCCTCCCAAAGTTTTTTGACTGCTGTTAATGTTTCCTGACATATGCGCCACTTGATTAGTTCATCTTAGCCGGAAATCTTAGGTCTTTCATGAGCAGCACTTTTTGAAACTCTCTTCTTTTATCCTTCCTGGAATTTGGTGGTAGCATGCAAAGATCAGCAGTTCTGTGGTATGCTACTGGGCAACAGAAAGATTTTGTCACCACAGGAAATGTCTCATCTTTGAAATATATATTCTAAAACTATGCTAGCTTCTCTGTTAGACACAAAGTTGTATATTGATAACTGGTCTTAGGGACTGGGCATTTTTTTTGTCTTTTTGCAATGAATGCTGAAGCTGTTCCTCACCTCTCCACACTCCTGGAGCAAGACAGCCACCCACTAGTCTCCCATCACAGGCACTAACCCCATCCGTCTCCCCCCCCACACTCATTCCAGATGACCATAGCTCATTCCCATGCCTCTTTTTCTGGGAATATAAGGTAGGGAACAATTGCCACAGAAAAGAATAGTGAACATTATATTTTGTTGGAGAGGTCTGGCCCTGCCTTGCAGCAGGCATCGCCATAGTTGTGGTACATGAAGATAGAAATTTGTGGCACATGTTAACAAGTTCTTCCAAGCTTCACAGACAGTGGATTGGACTGTGAAAGACCAATCCAAATTATATTTGCATTTTGACAAATTTGTAGGGCAGTACAATATATCAGAGAGGAGGTTAGGTCTCCTGCTCCCTTGTTGTACTCACTATAGCTGCCCAATTTCCTTGCTTTTTAAAGTTTGATAGAAATATCTGTGGGCTATAGGTAGATTCTTAACCGTAAGGTTTTTTGCCTATTAGTGAATTGGCTTTTGGTTTGTTCCTGATCCAGCAGGGTGGTTCTTACGTTTTTATGCATGGAAGACTGTTGTGCAAGTAAGCAGCATTAGATGTTACCTAAACTCAGAAAAACAATAAAATTGTATACAACAGCTGGGAATTCACAGTAAGAACAAAAATAATTTGATCACCCGGAATATTTAACCCAGGGTTGGAGAAGCTGTGGACCTCCAATTCTCATCAGCCCCAGCCAGTATGGCCAATGCCAGCCAGTGATGAGAGATGTTATAGTCCAATAACATATGGATGGCCACAAGTTCCCCACTCCTGATTTAAGCTAAGGGCCATCCATAATTCACAATTTTCCCAGGCTCTTGAAACAGTTTACTTCCAGTCATCATTCTTTTGATCAAGATCTCAGTAGAATTGAAGTGGTTAGAGTGTTGGACCAGGACCTGATAGACCAGGATTCATATCCCCACTCAGCCATGATGTTTGCTGGGTGACCTTGGACCAGCCACATTCTCTTAGCCTAAACTGCCTCACAGGGTTGTTGTGAGAAGGAGAAACATGTATACCACCTTGAACTTCTTAGAACGCTGTCCTTCAACTTCAAGTCCCCAGATGTTGTTGGACTACAACCCATCATCCTTGGCCATTGGCTAAGCTAGCTGGAGTTGATGGGAGTTGTAGTCCGACAACATCTGGGAACCCAAGGTTGAAGAACAGTGCCTTAGACGACAAATGGGGTATAAATGTAATAAAAGAAATGATGGCACAGCTACTCAATGAGGATGGCAAAATGATAACAAATGACAAAGAAAAGGCAGAAGTGCTCAATTCCTACTTTGGCTCAGTCTTCTCCCAAAAAAGGGTCTATGACCCTCCCGGGAAATATGAAGTAAAAGGGGCAGGATTGGAACTTGAGATAGATAGAAAAATGGTCAAGGAATACCTAATCACTTCGAATGAGTTCAAGTCTCCAGGGCCCGATAAACTACATCCTAGAGTATTGAAGAAACTGGCTGAAGAACTCTCAGAACCTCTATCTATTATCTTTGCAAAATCATGGAGAACTGGTGAAGTGCTGGATGACTGGAGGAGAGCTAATGTTGTCCCTATCTTCAAAAAGGGCAAGAAGGAGGAACCAGGGAACTACATACCAGTCAGCCTAACATCAATCCCTGGAAAATCTCTGGAGCAGATTATAAAGCAGTCAGTCTGTAAGCACCTTGAAAACAATGCAGTTATTACTAGGAGCCAACATGGATGTATGAAGAACAAATCCTGCCAAACTAATCTTATCTCATTTTTTGATCGGGTAATGTCAGGCCCAGGATGAGACTCAGGAACCAGACCAGGGGTTGTAAGTAATTCAGTTTTTATTAGAGTAATGTCCAAACAAAGACTGCGTCTTCTCATGAAGCAGTACAGAAATACAGGTCCTGCGGCATTGAGAGAAAGTTGACAGAGTAAGGAGCTGCTTCCCGCTTGTTCTTTAAGAAGGGGCCAAACGGGCGCGCAACCTTTCGTTCCTCCTTAACTGCCCCTCAGGTACTACCCGCTTTCCCCCCCTTCTCTCTTGTCTTTTCAGATGTCTTCGTGTGCGTGGCGAAGGGGGAAGCATCGGCCCCTCCTCTTCTGAAGTTTCCGATTCCAGTATGGGGGATAGGGGGAGGCTGATGGTAAACTGCCTTGCGGCTTTTCTGCCTTGGGCAGCCCTCCCTCTTCTCCCTCCTGTTCTGAGCCTCGGAGAAGGGGAGGTGTGGGAATGTCCAGGGACGATTCTGAAACTCCAAAGCTCTCAGGCTCTCCGTTGCTAAGCAACCCTATCTCTGGCATTTCCTCTGCTTCGTCTTCGCTCCACTCGGGCGAAGTTGCTCCCCCTCCTCCCTGCCATCCGTCTGAATCCCCTTCTTCCAACCCCCCGGGACCCTAACTCTGCCTCCCAACATCATCCCCTCTCCCAAGCTGCCCCCCCTTTTGCTGACTTGGGGCGGTGGGGAAAACATTGATGGAAAAGTATTACCAAGACTGGAGCATGCACGTCAACTTCATCTTCCCATGATCTATCAGCTAGTCCATAGCCTTTCCAGTGAATCAAGTACTGCAACTTGCGACATCTTATTCTGGAGTCTAGGATTTCCCCAACTTCAAACTCAATTTGCTCATTTACCAGGAGCGGAGCTCCGGGAGGCTCCTCCGGCCGTAACTCACTGGGAGGGGCGGCTTTTGTTAACAGGGATCGATGAAACACAGGATGTATTTTAAACGTGTCAGGTAGCTTCAGTCGGTACGCCACGGGATTAATTTGAGTTTCTATTTCAAAAGGACCCACCCTCTTGTCTTGTAATTTTCTACATTTACCTGGCATTTGGAGGAAGCGGGTGGACACCCAGACCCGATCTCCCGGCTGCAGGGGGGGGGCCTCCTTCCTGTGCAGGTCAGCAACTCGCTTGTACTCCGTTTTGGCTTCGTTTAACTGTTGTTTCAACGTCTGTTGCGCCGCCTGCAATTCCCTAAGAAAGTTCTCTGCCGCCGGTACCAGCATACCCTCTGAGCTGCTTGGAAAGACTTTAGGATGGAATCCATAATTAGCAAAAAATGGGGTTTGTTGAGTGCTGGAATGCAGGGAGTTGTAGGCAAACTCTGCAAAATGCAAATATGATACCCAATCAGTCTGTTGATAGGTCCCATAACTATGTAAATATCTTTCCAAAACAGCGTTCAAGAGTTCCGTCTGGCCGTCTGTCTGGGGGTGATGGGCGGAGCAGAGTTTTAACTCCGTCTGCAGCTGTTTCCACATGGCTATCCAAAATTTGGCTGTGAACTGAGTTCCTCGGTCCGAGACTACACTGTTTGGCAACCCATGCAGCCGGTAGACTTCTTTGATGAATAACTTGGCCGTTTCTTTAGCCTCTAAGGCCCCTGCACAAGGAAGAAAATGCGCCATTTTGGTGAGTAAATCTACCACTACTAGAATGGCTGTCATTCCTTGGGACTTGGGTAAATCAGTTATAAAATCCATGGATAGGTCCTTCCAGGGTTCATGTGGGACAGGTAACGGTTGTAACAGTCCTGCTGGTTTTCTGTTTGTGTTTTTGTCCGCATACAGACAGAGCAGGACTTTACATAGTTTTCAATATCCCGACGCATTTTAGGCCACCAAAAGTCCTTGGCCACGTTCTGAATGGTTTTGTAAATCCCAAAGTGTCCCGCCATGACGGAATCATGGCACTGGCGTAGGATTCTGAGCCTTAATTCCCCTTCTGGCACATATCTGGCTGTTTTGAACCATAACAGTCCATCCCTCCAGTGGAAAGTTACTTCTGAGTCTTGATCTTGTCCCGTCTCCTGCCTATATCTTAGCATGTCTACATCTTCTTGTTGTGCCTTTTTGAGTTCCTCTTCCCATGAAGGCTGACATGATCCCAACGTTAATTTCTCTGGCGGGATCACGTACTGAGGCTGGTCCTCTGATTCACTTTCTTTGAATTGTGGCTGTCTGGATAAGGCATCTGCTCTCTGGTTTTTGGCTTGGGCATGATAAATAATCTTGAAGTTGAATCTAGTGAAGAACTGGGACCATCTTATCTGTCTCTGGTTCAACTTTCTGGCTGTTTGCAGGCTTTCCAGATTCTTGTGGTCGGAGCGCACTTCAATCTGATGAGAGGCCCCCTCTAGGTATTGTCTCCAGTTCTCAAAAGAATCCTTGATGGCCAGCAGCTCCTTCTCCCATACTGTGTAATTCTTCTCTGCTGGCTTTAACTTCCTAGAGAAGTACGCGCAGGGGTGCAGCTCCTTTCCCCCTTGGTCTAATTGCAGAAGGAGCCCCCCAATGGCAAAATCCGAAGCATCTGCTTCCACGACAAAAGGGCGGGTTGGGTCAGCAAAGCGCAGAATGGGCTCGGAAGCAAACCTTCTCTTCAGCTCCTTAAAGGCCTTGGTGGCATTCTCTGTCCATTGAAACTTCTTCTTTCCCCTTAAGCAGTCAGTCAGAGGAGCTGTTAATTTGGAAAACCCTGGAATGAACTTTCTGTAATAGTTGGCAAACCCTAGAAACCGTTGTACATCCTTTTTGGTAACAGGCAGGCCCCAGTCCAATATACAGCTTACTTTCCCTGGGTCCATCTCCACTCCTTCCGCTGAGATTCGGTACCCAAGGAAGTCCAAAGACTTGAGGTCAAATCCACATTTCTCTAACTTGGCATACAAGTGATTCTCTCTCAGTCCCTTCAGCACCGTTTTCACATGCTGATCATGGTCTTCCTGGTTCTTTGAGAACACCAGGATATCATCTAAGTAACAGATTACATACGTGTCCAACAGGTCTCTAAACATGTCGTTCATGAACTTTTGAAAAACTCCTGGACTTCCACAAAGCCCGAACGGCATGACCAGGTACTCAAACTGACCATAAGTGGTCAAGAATCCCATTTTCCATTCATCTCCCTCCTTCATTCTGATCAGATTGTACGCTCCCCTCAAATCCAGCTTCGTGAAGACTTTTGCGGAGCGCAGTCAGTCTAGCAGCTCTGAAATCAGGGGCAGCGGGTAGCTGTTAGGGATGGTGATCTGGTTCAATGCGCAATAGTCGTTACAAGGTCTGAGTTCCCCCCCTTTCTTTTTCACAAACAATAGTGGCGCTCCAGCAGGGGACTGTGAGGGACGTATGAATCCTCGCCTCAGGATTTTATCCAGAAATTCCTTCAGGGCCTCCCTCTCAGTCTCTGTGAGCGAGTAAATTTTCCCCGATGGGATGCTGGCTCCTGGCATGAGATCAATCGCACAGTCGTAAGGGCGGTGGGGGGGTAGAGTCTCTACCTCTTTTTCATCAAATACATCTTTGAATTCCTCATACTTCAGCGGCAGGGTCACTTGCTCGCTCTCCTGCGCTGCCGCCGCCAGGGTGTTCTTGATTCCTTCGGGTTGACAGTTCTCCTGACAATACTGTGAGGTGAACCACACCACCGCCTCCTTCCAACTTATCTTGGGTTCGTGCTTTGCTAGCCAGGGCATTCCCAGAATCACCTCAAAGTTCAAGAGATCTGACACGTATAGCGAAATGAACTCTTCATGCCCAGGGATTTGAAGTTTCACTTCCTCCATGGCTTGTGTCACCTCTCCTGACTTCAGGGGTCTCCCATCGATGGTCTCCACAGCTAGGGGAGCGTCCAGTTTCCACCGGGAAATTCCATGACGCTTGGCTAGCTTCGCATCAATAAAATTTGTGGAGGCTCCACTGTCAATCAAGGCAGTAGAATTAAACACCTCTGGAAGTTGTAATCTGAATAGGTAAGACCAACACCCCTTTTGAGGGAGGTTGGATCGTTGGAGGGCCTTTATACATCGCGGCCCCCAGTCCACCGGCCTGCACGTGGACTGGGTGTTCTAGTTTCCCAACGGCTCGGCTTTCCCCCCTTTCAGTCCACAGTCTCTGGCCACATGGCCCAGTCTTGAACAATAAAAGCATAAACGTTCTCGACGTCGTCTTTCCTTTTCTTCTTCTGACAATCTTGGCCTAGCCCCTCCTTGTCCCTCAGTTGCATTACCTGCCGCCCCTGCAGTGGAAAGGGCCTTGCTGCGGGATGCCAAGGCTGAGTATCTCGGGACCTCCTGCTTCTTTTCCAGGCGTCTTCCTTCCATCCGGTGATCTATCTGTAGGCATAGCCGGATTAGCCCTGGCAGGTCGGTGGGAGGGGTGGTCCTGGCCAGCTCATCTAGGATTTCAGCATTTAATCCACTCCGGTACATAAACATCAAAGCGGCATCATTATAACCCGTTTCCTGGGACAAAATTTTAAAAGCGTTAGTGTACTCGGAAACAGTCCCTTTAGCTTGCTTCAGAGCGCCTAGCTGCCGCGCTACTGTTTCAGCTCTTTGCGGGTCTTGAAACATGTCGGTCATCTCCTGTATAAATCCTCTGTATCTTCTTAGGACAGTATCCTTTCTCACCAGATATGGAGTCACCCATTTTGCAGCTTCTCCCTCCAGAAGGCTAATCACAAAGGCGACTTTAGCCCCATCGTCTGGAAATTCTGTGTGCCTGACATCCAGATATAATTCACATTGAGCCACGAAAGTTGCCAACTGATCACTCTGTCCCGCATATTTTTGGGGCAATCCAATGGGAACCTTTACTGCGGCAACTGGAGGGGCTGTTCGCATCTGGTCTATCATCGTCTTCAAGGCTTGATTATCCGTTTTCAACACCTTGACGGCTGCTAGCAGGGCTTGGACATCCGTCTGCAAATCAGCTACCTTAGTCCTCAAGAGTTTCACTTCTTCCGTCTCGGAAGTGGGGTTCGTTCCCCCCCGCTCCCTTTGACATCTTGTCCCAGTCAAGTGAAGAGAGCGTTGAGGGTGATTGAGGTGGCTCTGTCAAGCTGTCAGGCCCAGGATGAGACTCAGGAACCAGACCAGGGGTTGTAAGTAATTCAGTTTTTATTAGAGTAATGTCCAAACAAAGACTGCGTCTTCTCATGAAGCAGTACAGAAATACAGGTCCTGCGGCATTGAGAGAAAGTTGACAGAGCAAGGAGCTGCTTCCCGCTTGTTCTTTAAGAAGGGGCCAAACGGGCGCGCAACCTTTCGCTCCTCCTTAACTGCCCCTCAGGTACTACCCGCCTTCCCCCCTTCTCTCTTGTCTTTTCAAATGTCTTCGTGTGTGTGGCGAAGGGGGAGGCATCGGCCCCTCCTCTTCTGAAGTTTCCAATTCCAGTATGGGGGATGGGGGGGCTGATGGTAAACTGCCTCACGGCTTTTCTGCCTTGGGCAGCCCTCCCTCTTCTCCCTCCTGTTCTGAGCCTCGGAGAAGGGGAGGTGTGGGAATGTCCAGGGACGATTCTGAAACTCCAAAGCTCTCAGGCTCTCCGTTGCTAAGCAACCCTATCTCTGGCATTTCCTCTGCTTCGTCTTCACTCCACTTGGGCGAAGTTGCTCCCCCTCCTCCCTGCCATCCGTCTGAATCCCCTTCTTCCAACCCCCGGGACCCCAACTCTGCCTCCCGACAGGTAACTTCCCTTGTAGACTGTGGGAATGCTGTGGACATAATATATCTTGACTTCAGCAAAGCTTTTGATAAAGTGCCCCATGATATTCTGATTAGCAAGCTAGCTAAATGTGGGCTGGATGGAACAACTATCAGGTGGATCCACAGTTGGCTCCAGAATTGTACTCAAAGAGTGCTTATCAATGGTTCCTTCTCAAATTGGGCAAAAGTAATGAGTGGGGTACCACAGGGCTCGTTCCTGGGCCCAGTGCTCTTCAACATTTTTATTAACGACTTGGATGAGGAGGTACAGAGCATGCTTATCAAAGTTGCAGATGATGCAAAATTGGGGGGCATAGCTAATACCGTGGAAGACAGAAACAAAATTCAAAAGACCTTGATAGGCTGGAGCATTGGGCTGAAAACAACAGAATGAAATTTAACAGTGATAAATGCAAAGTTCTACACTTAGGAAAAGGAAACCAAATGCACAGTTATAAGATGGGGGATACTTGGCTCAGCAATACGACATGTGAGAAGGATCTTGGAATTGTCGTTGATCACAAGGTGAATATGAGCCAACAGTGTGATGTGGCTGCACAAAGGCAAATGCTATATTAGGCTGCATTAACAGAAGCATAGTTTCCAAATCACATGAAGTACTAGTTCCCCTCATTCAGCACTGGTTAGGCCTCATCTTGAATACTGCGTCCAGTTCTGGACTCCTCACTTCAAGAAGGATCTGGACAAACTGGAACAGGTTCAGAGGATGGCAACAAAGATGATCAGGGGACTGGAAACAAAGCCCTATGAGGAGAGACTGAAAGAACTGGGCATGTTTAGCCTGGAGAAGTGAAGACTGAGGGGAGATATGATAGCACTCTTCAAATACATGAAAGGTTGTCACATAGAGGAGGGCCAGGATCTCTTCTCGATCGTCCCAGAGTGGAGGACACAGAATAATGGGCTCAAGTTGCAGGAAGCCAGATTTTGACTGGACATCAGGAAAAACTTCCTAACTGTTAGAGCCATACGACAATGGAACCAATTACCTAGAGAGGTAGCGGGCTCTCCGACACTGGAGGCATTCAAGAGGCAGCTGGACAGCCATCTGTGGGGAATGCTTTGATTTGGATTCCTACATTGAGCAGGGGGTTGGACTTAATGGCCTTATAGCCCCCTTCCAACTCTACTATTCTATGATTCTATGAAATAAATAATGTAACTATTTTTCTTAATTTTTCAATTTTAAGATGGGATACAGCTACTGATAGATTTGGACTGTGATGGGACTTCAGTGCACTTACCTCAAAGCTGAATTATGACCTAAGTATGCTAAGTAGAATGTAATAAATCACAGTTAAACACCACAAGAACAAATGGGACTTAGCAAGTTGGAATGTCTTCAGTTGTTTCCTAAATGTTCATGGTTTCTTCTGTTCTTTGTTTTATATTTTGGCTTTAGTTTTTTTCCACTTTTTTGTTTTGATAGTAACAACTCTGTTGTTGTTTTTATTGGTTATTATTTGCCTGAGAAATTAAACTGCTGCACTCCAGGGGCTGATTCACACATTTCTTTCTTACAGAAGCACATGATGGCTACATTCACACATCTTGCTAAACCGTGGCTTTCTGCAGGGGTGAGGAAACTCAAGCTCAAAAGCAGCCTTCTGGGCCTCTCTGTTTGGTTCTTGGGACACTTCACAAGCTAAGCTCCTCCTCAGACCATACCTCCTCTCCTAAGGCCACACCCTTACTGGCCCTGCTCTACACTTTCCTCTTTGCCTGTCTGGAATGTGTTCTTGAATTGTGACAATGCCTCTTGCTTGCTTGGATGGAGGACAGAGAGACCTGACTTCTGTGTGGCTGAAATGTGATCTGATCTACAAAGAAAAGAGTCACATCTCTTGCTCCACCCATATTTTGCCTCTGGCTGTGCCCACCACTGGCATGTTGCCCCCAGAAGGTTGCTTGGGAGACCATAGGCTGAAAAGAGGTCCCCACTCCTGGTTTAGTGCATCATGCACAAACAGCAAGGAGCTACAATGGGCCTGCATTGTCCCTTCTCCTCTTGCATGGCCAGGAAAAGTTCAATGGTTCTACATTCAGTTTCCTTTAAAGATGGCTTGTCTTGTAATTTAGACTACAGAACTTGGTGTAAGAGTAACCAGTGTCAGTTTCAAAAGAAGTCAACTTCAAAACCACATGTAATGAAGCTAACTTATTTAAACTGCTTGTAACATGGTGCTAAACAATAGCTTAGCATGATATGTTAATGTAGTCTGTGGATAGCAACATTCTGCCACCGTCCATCCTGTGCCTTGTCCCTCACTCTCATAGAATTGAGGGCTGCTTACCTTCAAAGTGCTTCCAAATTTTCTTTGTAAGGTACAAGGAAATTGCTGCACAGCCTGTTTTCATTCTTCTCTCTTGCAGCAACTGATTTCCTGTTTTCTTCCTTCTTCCAATTATCAGAGCAGAAAGCATCATGTAAGTAAGAGAAGCATACTATGCAGGTTTGCTGGCTGGGCTGTTGCTATAGTGGGGTGCCGTCTCTCTTGCATCAGAAGGAATACAGCAGGAACTGAGGACTGTTTTGCTATTGTTTATTTCTAGGACAATTGTCTGTGCCTTTTTTATTCCCTTCTCACTTGGCATGTTGTTTGAAACAAGATTTTCAGAATGTGCTAAAAGTTGGTATGTGATTACATAATCAAAACACAATCTCTAAAAATGTAGAAATGTAATTGTCATTTTGGTTTAAAACTGAAACAAGGTGAGAGAACAGATATTTAAGTCTACTTATGGCCCAGAAATATCTAATGACAACCCTGAGATAACTTCTCATTCTTTCTGGCAAGGAGAAGCTGTGGTTTGTTGGTGGTCAAACCAGAAGCCAGGAAAAGTTCAGAAAAGCTTCTGTACTTTTGGTGCCTCATTACGAGACTAATGCCTGCAACAGCTATAGGACTAGCTCATCAGAATCTTTTTCAAAGCATGATAGTTGCTTGCATGAGCTCTGTCAATGAACTGCAGTTTTTTATTTCATGAAAGGGAAGGAAAATGCTCACTTAAGTTGGTTGTTGATAGATTACAGTTATCACATTGAGAAAATGCATGAGCAGTTATTTACAGGAGTTGTGGATATTTTCTTATTTTTATTTATTTGTTTTAAATATATATATCTTGCTTTTCACCATATAAGTCTCAAAGAGGCTTACAACAATAAAAATATATAATGTACAAAATTTAAAACTGCAAAAAAAATAAAATTGCAGAAATTTAAAACAAAGAATGTCATTAAAAAATCTATTATAAACATTTCCACAGATGTATTTGTCTGAAATGACAGCTCTTATCTCTGCATCAGTGCTGTTGCAGTGACAGTAGAAAGTCATGTTAAGCAGTGTTGCACTACAGTAAACGGTCTGTTTTGTTTTGGCCATTCAAATCGTTTGAAAAAGACACATGGTGCAACGCCAGGTGCAACACTCACGTAATTCTACTACTACCACCAAGCTTATATGGGGCTCTGGCACCATATGTTTGGAGGTGCCCTAAGATTAATATAGTCCTGTTGGAAACCAGGACCAAGCATAGAGTTCCTTGTTAAAATCCAAAAGAAATCCCACAGAACTGATAATTAGCTGCTACCACTCCAGATATTTATTTGTAAGCTTGTTGTGAATGGCATGTCAAACTGAGGAAGGTAACATCAAAGGCAGTTCAGGAGAGGATGGAAACAAACTGAAACTTAATCAAAACAAGACAGGTGCTATTTAGTCAAGGGCTCTGGTAGTCAAGGTGAGATGGTTCAACTTTTTCTTGATGAGGTTACGTTCCCCTTAAGAGAACTGGTGGCTCACTGGATAATCTTGGGCCAGCCACAGTCTCTCAGCCTAACCTACCTCACAGGGTTGTTGTGAGGATAAAATGGAGAGGGAGGAGAACCATATACGCTACCTTGAACTCCTTGGAGGAAAGGTGGGATATAAATGTAATAAATAAACTGTAGTTGGGGGGTACTACATTGATCCATTGCTTCCCCTAGATTCTCAGGTTGTGAATTGTTCCAGGAGTGCCTTTTATCAGCTTCAGCTGATTCACCAGCTGCAACCTTTCCTAGAGAAGGCAGACTTGGCTTCAGTTACCTCCAGACGGGATTACAGTAATGCATGCTAAACCTTTGAAAATTGGCGAGGAACTTTAGTTGGCCCATAATATGATGACCAGACTTATGTATGGTGCTGAGGGTTGCCAGGTCTCCGTTTTTTGGCCGGAGTTTCAGGGAAAAAGGGGCCGTCTCCGGCCTCCGGCAATACTTTGCTTAAACTGGATGATCTCCGGCTTTTCATTGGCCGCCTTCCCGCCCTTTGTCATTGAGGCAGGGAGAGCTGGTGCCGCCGGGGCCGGGCTCTGTCTTCCCAGGCAGCAGCCTGTCTTGGACAGGGGCGGGCGGGAGCGGCAACGAGGGGCTGGCCCTGGGCGCGCGAGGCGGGCGCTGCTTAAAAGGCCAGTCGGGCAAGCGCGGCGCTGTCATTCTCCCTCCTGCTGTGGGCGCCGCTGGGCGGGAGTGGCCGCGATGGAGCTCAGCAGTGGCAGCGGCGGCGGCGGCGGTGGCGGCTGCAGCGGCTGCAGCGTCTCTGGCTGGGGAGCGCATCGCTGCCGCTGCCGCCCAGCGGCGCCCACAGCACGAGGGGTGAAGCGGCCGGGCATCCTCGGGGCTAAGAAGGAGCTGGCCCCATCCGGCGTCCACTGCTGCTGTGGGTAGCAGGCTGGAGAGAGAGAGAGAAAGAGAGAGAGGCTGGAGAAAGAGAGATGCTGAGAGAGAGAGAGAGAGAGGCTGGAGAGAGAGAGAGATGCTGGAGAGAGAGAAAGAGAGAGATGCTGGAGAGAGAGAGAGAGAGAGAGAGAGAAAGAGAGAGATGCTGGAGAAAGAGAGAGATGCTGAGAGAGAGAGAGAGAGAGATGCTGGAGAGAGAGAGAGATGCTGGAGAGAGAGAAAGAGAGAGTTTGGCCCTAATCCTCAGTTTCTTACTATTTCCTCTGGATAATTGCACTGCTGGAAACGGACAGAATCATCATGTAATTGTCTTTTCTTGACAGGATGTGGGAGTGAGATTGAAATGACAACAAATAGGAATGTGTGCCATTGTTCCATTTTTCTGCACATTTCCCATCTCCCCAAAGCAGCCTTCCCCAACCTGGTGCCTTCCAGATATCTTTGGGCATACAGCTGCCACCAGCTAACATCTGGAGGGCACCAAGCTGGGGAAGTCTGCCCTAAATTGTCAGCTGCTTCAGGTCTATCAGATCTAAGCATATGGTCACCCTGTTGTGGGAAAGTTCCCATTAAACTGACTCGTGTTGTCTCATTAAGTCTCTAATGTGGCAATTTAAGCGAACAGACCTGATCTTGTTCTGGGTTTTGGACTTCCAGCAGGGGCTTAGACTAGAAGGACTAAAAGGCCCCTTCTAGCTCTGTGATTCTATGCTACATGTAAGTGTGTGTGTGTGTGTGTGTTACACACAAACGCACAGGCACACACACAAGCATACTTTTTTTCTTTGATCAATTTTGCTTAGGAAAAAAGTGTCTTGTTCTTGTCAGTTGACTTCCTTTTTTATTCTTTGTATGTACTTAAACAAGCTGGTCTGTTTTAAAAGAAAAGCTTGGTGGTGTTTGTGAGAGCCCACGAAAGAGCAATTTCAGGTAACTGCCACAGCCAAATGGTTAAGAATTGGCCTTATGACATAATGTGTACTGGCTGGTCTCTACAGAATTCCAAACACCATTTCAGACTTAAGGCTGTCATCTATTATCCCAAAGGCAGCCAAAGTAGTATCCTCCAGATATTGTACTAAACCTCCCATGAGCCCTATCCTGCTTGGCCAGCAATCACAATAAAGTCCAAAAACTTGACTGCATCTGTTTAATTATATGCATGGAAATGGAAATGGACTCCCTTCAAGTCGATTCCGACTTATGGCTACCCTATGAATAGGGATTTCATGGTAAGTGGTATTCAGAGGCGGTTTACCATCTAAGGCTAGTACTCCCCACCTGGCTAGGGCCTGCTCAGCTTGCCACAGCTGCACAAGCCAGTCCCTTCCTTGTCCGCAACTGCCAGCTGGGGGAAACGGCTCCTTGCGACTATGCACCTTGCCCACAGGTGGCAGGGCACATAATCCCTGAGCCACTCACTGTGGGGGTGATCTTTAGCTGGCCCTTGACATCCAGGAGACACGAGCGGGGATTTAAACTCATAGACTCTGGACTCCCAGCCAGGCTCTCCTCCCCACTGTGCTATACCATCTGTTGCATGAGCATACAGTTAACATACAACTGACTTCATAGCACCATGCAGATAACAACTGGCTCATTCTGCATTAGCATAGCTGCTGCAAGCACTCTTAGTTCATTTTTACAAGATAGTTCAACATGCTATCTTGTTCATTAAAAAAATGCATTCATTCCTGATTTTACCTCTTACCACTTCTCCAGGCTGTAAAAAATAAAATAAAACACCTTCCACTTTCCTTTTTTGTATCTTTAATTCAGTTGTTGTTGTTAATGTGCCTTCAAGTCAATTTCAACTTATGGTGACCCTATGAATCAGCGACCCCAATAGCATCTGTCATAAACCACCCTGTTCAGATCTTGCAAGTTCAGGTCTGTGGCTTCCTTTATGGAATCAATCCATCTCTTGTTTGGTCTTCCTCTTTTTCTACTCCCTTCTGTTTTCCCCAGTATTATTGTCTTTTCTAATGAATCATGTCTTCTCATTATGTGTCCAAAGTATATGTGTCCAAAGTCAGAGGAAGGCAATGGTAAACCACCTCTGAATACCTCTTACCATGAAAACCCTATTCATAGGGTCACCAAAAGTTGGGATCGACTTGAAGGCATTCCATTTCCATTTTCCATCCATACTCCCTAAGATGGTGAGAAGGAATGACCTTGTCACTTCAGCTGGACCTCTTTTAGGTAAGATTTCTATTTTAATTTCCAATCAGAAATTTTTTTTGAATGGTATGCTGCACGCAAGCGTGGTTGATACAATGTATCATGCTTCATGATGTCACTAGGGCCCGCCCCGTGACGTCACTAGGGCCCGCCCCGTGACGTCACTAGGGCCCGCCCCATGACATCACTAGGGCCCGCCCCATGACGTCACTAGGGCCCGCCCCATGATGTCACTAGGGCCCGCCCCCATTTTCTCAGGTTTTTGGATGGTTCCGACCTGGCAACCCTAATGGTGCTTGTAGGTCAAAGCATATAATTCCAATCTTTTGTTAATTTCATTGGCTTCCTATGTGATTCCAGGCTCAATTCAAAGTGCTGGTTCCAGTCCTTAAATCACTAAAATGGTTTAGGATCAGATTAACTGTTCGGTCTTGTAGGTTTAATGCTCATTAGGCTGCTCCACCTTCTCTTTCTTCATGCCTACTATGGCCCCATGGATGCCTGCATAGCAAGACTTGTTCTTCAGCCTAAGCTAGGTTTCACACTCCTGGCCTGTCCACCATGTTCGTTATTTTTATGAGTTAATGAGGACGCTTGCAGAAAGCATACACCAGAATTATCACAAAAGAAAAGTTTTTTTTTCTATTTTTCAACTTCATTGGGAGGATTTTTTTATTTTAATTTATTTTAATTTTCAAATAGAATAAAGTTGCAGATAATAAATCACATTAAAAGGATAATAATTCCATCAATAATTGCTTATACAGATTTCTTCCTCTTTACAATATAACTCACTTCATTGGGAGGATTTTAAGAAACCTAGGGTAATAGTCAGGCTTTGGCTTGAGGACCACCTTATTGGCACCCTGTTCTCACCTGAACCCATAGGAGTCTGCAGAAATTTGAGGGGAGGAAGTAGGAGAGGAAAATACTCCAAATAAATAAATAAACAAATGTAGAACTGTTGTCTGAGGCTAGTTACCATTTCTGGTTGTTTTGGTGACTGAGTGGTGACAAGGCCTAGGTAGTCCTGGCCTATGAGAAACTTGCATTTCATGTGTACCCAACTATGGTAGACCTGCTGGGTGGAAATGGCATCCAGACATATTTTCTATCACTGCTGAAACCTTCAGTTCTCTCCCTAGCTTCCTTCACCTCCTCTAGCCCTTAATTAATTGCACTGCTGATACACTCAACCTCACAGTCCCCTCCCCACTGCATTTCACTAAGAAACAAACCAAAATGCCAGGTCTCTCTCTCACTCACCCCGCACACACACCTTGGGCAACCCTCCTTCAGAAAATCTCTTCCTTGGGATAACTGCCATTGCACTGGTGGACATCAGCCTGAGCATGTGTGGACATGCCTGCCACTCCTTCCTTCACTCCCAACCTTTTCTTCCTATATAATAAAAAGGTAAGACACTACACCTCCTGATGTCCCGCAGTGTGAAATCGGGGGTGCAGCGGCAGGGCAGCAAAACACAAAGATGGCTGATCCAACAGCTGAGGCAAGTAGGTTGAGATGGAGACTGTGAGTGCCTGGGCAGTGGCAAGGGGACAGGGGGGCTGGTGGGGGGGAGCAAGTGAAACTAGGATGGCAGGTGGATGAGTGAATGAGCATTGGGGCAAGCAGGTGGCAAGTGGGTGCACAGGTGAGCAGATGGGCCATCGTTGGTGGCAGGTGAGTGAGCAGGCAGGTGAGCGAGCATCAGGAGTGGGTGAGCAGGTGTTGGGGGTGAACAAATGGGAGTAGGGAGGCTGGTGAGCAAATGGTAGTGACAACAACGCAGGAAGCAGGGTAAGCAGTTGAGGCAGGGTGGTAGCGGTAGCATGGCCAGGAGGGAGGCTGGTAAGCAGCCTAAACTGAGTGGTGGCAAGTACCAGTTTGGAAGTTGCTGGTGGGTGGGTGGGGCTTTGGGGAGTTGCCTCTGTATAGGGGAGATGTTTTGGGAGGTGTGTGTGTGTATGTTTGGAAATTCCTGTATATGTGTGGTTTCTAGGTGGTCTGGTTCACAAGACATACACCAAAACATCACACACACACCGCAACTTCAGTGTAATGATTTCTTCGCTGGCTGCTCTAACCCCACCCTTTCAGGTTAGTAGCCAATAAGTGAAGTCAGGGTTGTGATTGACAAGGGATTTCTGGGCCTCCAGGCAGTACCTAAACTGCATTGCAAATGTAGAAAACTGTTGTTTTTTCCCTGTTTATCTGAAAATCTCATAAACTAAGTATATACCTTTCAGCAGTACCAAAAGTCTTTTTTGTTGTTGTTGTGTGTAGGAATCAAACAAGTTTAAATTTTCCTGGGCTGTTGAAGATGGCACTGTTTTGAAAACCTTCCTAATATGAAGCCTTAATCCAATACTTGCTTTTCTGGAAGTAAAGCTGCAATGCTAATCCCACATATGCAGAGTAAACCCCACTGAATTCAAAAGGACTTACTTTTGAGTAGACATGGTTAGGATTGTGCTGTAAATTAATGGGACTTTTGAGTGAACATAGCAAAGGATTGTGCTTTTGTTGTAAATCTTTCCTCCTCCAAACCTATTATTTAAGCAATTAGGCATGGCTTACATAGGTACTGCTTTTATTATGCAGGAAACTAATACTAATGTTATTTTTTTTTAAATGTTCTGTAATGACCAACTGGTTTTGACAATAAACTATTATATGGGGCCTATGTATTTCTACATCTACAATGTATGTGTGTGTGTGTGTGGAGTCTTCCCAACAACCCTGTGAGGTAGGATTGCCGATTGGAAACCAAGGCAGCTCACAACTCCGTTTAAAATCCAATAACCATAAAAAGTATAAACGGTTGCAAAACAGCTTAAAGTAGCATGATTCTGAATTTTGGGTTGGGTGAGTGTTCCTTATCACTTGAGGCTGCAGTTCTGTGCATGCTTCCCTGTTTGAGTAAGTCCCATTGAATACATTGGGACTTGCTTCTGAGTAAACAATCATAGGAGTGCACTACAAATATCTTCACAGGTTGTGTAAATAATAAACATCTTTGACAGTCATGCTTATATAAATATTTCTTCATACTATGTCCCGATAACTATTTGATTTCACACTATGGTTGTAAATTATTACTTCCTCTACATTTTCAGAGTGCCCTTCTTGCTTGGGGTGGTCATGGTTCTCCTCTGCTGTTTTCATCCTGAGGGACAGATTAGGCTGAGAGATGGTGAATAGTCCATGATCACCCAGTAAACTTTCTAGCTGATTTCCATTTTAAAAATTAATTAAAATCTTGTGGATAAGAAATTGGTTAAGAAGCAGAAAGCAGAGAGTAGGAATAAACGGACAGTTCTCCCAATGGAGGGCTGTAGAAAGTGGAGTCCCTCAAGGATCGGTATTGGGACCTGTACTTTTCAACTTGTTCATTAATGACCTAGAATTAGGAGTGAGCAGTGAAGTGGCCAAGTTTGCTGATGACACTAAATTGTTCAGGGTTGTTAAAACAAAAAGGGATTGCGAAGAGCTCCAAAAAGACCTCTCCAAACTGAGTGAATGGGCAGAAAAATGGCAAATACAATTCAATATAAACAAGTGTAAAATTATGCATATTGGAGCAAAAAATCTTAATTTCACATATACGCTCATGGGGTCTGAACTGGCGGTGACCGACCAGGAGAGAGACCTCGGGGTTGTAGTGGACAGCACGATGAAAATGTCGACCCAGTGTGCGGCAGCTGTGAAAAAGGCAAATTCCATGCTAGCGATAATTAGGAAAGCTATTGAAAATAAAACAGCCGATATCATCATGCCGTTGTATAAATCTATGGTGCGGCCGCATTTGGAATACTGTGTACAGTTCTGGTCGCCTCATCTCAAAAAGGATATTCTAGAGTTGGAAAAGGTTCAGAAGAGGGCAACCAGAATGATCAAGGGGATGGAGCGACTCCCTTACGAGGAAAGGTTGCAGCATTTGGGGCTTTTTAGTTTAGAGAAAAGGCGGGTCAGAGGAGACATGATAGAAGTGTATAAAATTATGCATGGCATAGAGAAAGTGGATAGAGAAAAGTTCTTCTCCCTCTCTCATAATACTAGAACTGGTGGACATTCAAAGAAGCTGAATGTTGGAAGATTCAGGACAGACAAAAGGAAGTACTTCTTTATTCAGCGCATAGTTAAACTATGGAATTTGCTCCCACAAGATGCAGTAATGGCCACCAGCTTGGACGGCTTTAAAAGAAGATTAGACAAATTCATGGAGGACAGGGCTATCAATGGCTACTAGCCGTGATGGCTGTGCTGTGCCACCCTAGTCAGAGGCAGCATGCTTCTGAAAACCAGTTGCCGGAAGCCTCAGGAGGGGAGAGTGTTCTTGCACTCAGGTCCTGCTTGCGGGCTTCCCCCAGGCACCTGGTTGGCCACTGTGAGAACAGGATGCTGGACTAGATGGGCCACTGGCCTGATCCAGCAGGCTCTTCTTATGTTCTTATGTTCTTAAAATGATTTACATGCAGGCAAAGTTTATTAAGTATATCCATACAATACATTTAAAGCACATCCAACTTGCATTTAAAGTGCATGACTTCCTCTAAAGAATCCTGGGAAGTATAGTTTCCCCCTCACAGTTACTGTTCCCACTACCCATAACAAACTACAGTTCCCATGATTCTGTAGTAGGATTCATGTGCTTCAAATGTGTGTTTAATGTGCTTTAAATGAAAGATGTGGATCTGCTCTAGGTATGATGTGCATTAGTGAATTGAAAAGAACAATTTTAAAAGATACTTTTTTAAATAGGGGAAGGGCTGTAGCTCACTGGCAGGGTATATGCTTTGCATGCAAAGGTCCAAAATTCAATTTCTGGAAAAGACTACTGCCTTGAATCCTGGAGAGCCAATCCTAGTCCATGTGATCAGTACTGAGCTAGATGGTATCAAATGGCCTGAGTCTGTGTAAGGTAGATTCCTTTTTTCCTAAAAGTGGAAAGAGACTCAAGGGACACAGTGACTCCAAAATTTATTATGTATTTTATTTATAAGATTTATATACTACTTTATTGTAAATAAACTCTAAGTGGTTTACAGAAGAAATTAAAACAATAAAATTATTGGCAAAAACAGTTAAAGACAGGTATTTAAAAACATTTAAAACGATAAAACCAACAATGAGTTAAAAACAGATAAAAAACACAATAGCTTCTACCTGCCCAGGTATGTTTGCCTAAACAAATATGTTTTTAGCAGGTGCTAACAAGAGTACAATGAAGGCATCTTCATGCCTTCAGCAAAATATGCTGTTATTTGGACTATAGCATATTTTTGTTAAACACTGTTGTGAAGTGTGTGGGGATTGTTTAATTGTATATTGAGATGTTCTCATTAGTTTGTTGTTTATTATTATTGTTTGGCTACTTATATACTGTGTATATTTATATGTTAAAAATAAAAATGCTACTTATTTGCTGGGAAATTGAAGATTTTTATCTAGGCCTTTTTATAAAGTGTTTGGTTCTCTTATTGTGACACATTTAAATGTTTTTTCTTTTCTTTTAATAATGTTATTTGTTATTTAATTTTGAGAATTGCATTATTGTATTTATGCTTTATGATGTGTTATATTCATGTTTTTGTAAGCCGCCTTGAGGGCCTTTTGGCCATAAGGCGGGATAAAAATTTAATAAATAAATAAATAAATAAATAAATAAATAAATAAAATATAATGTCAATAGGCAGGGAGTTCCAAAGTGTAGCTGCCACACTAAAAGACTGATTTATTACAAGAGCAGAACAAGTACTATGTGGCTCTCGTAACATAGAAAGCACACCTTGAACTTGGCCTGGTAGCAAATCGGCAACCAGGGCAGAGGTATTATGTGCTGATAGGGTATGACTCTTGTCAGCAATCGTGCCACAGCATTCTGCACTTACTGCAGCCTCTTGGTCAGGTTGTGCTGCATGGGGATTTCTGTGACCTTGGCTGACTGGCTGCCAGTATTTTTTTTTAGTTTTGGCTTGTGGTTATGAATCCTGACTGGTTGTGGGATGCTGAGTTTTCTGCCTTACTCATAGGAATTTTGTTGTGGTTAGTATGGTATTGCATTTAGGAAATCATCACTGTCTTTTCTTTTTCTGTTTGCATTTCATTTACCTTTAACCTCACTCCCTTACAGCCATAGAAACAGCAATAGTGGTTCCATGCACTGAGCTCAACCCCCTTAAACCCACTGATGATGCACCTTGTTGGTTGCATAATAGTTTGTTTCTTGCCCAATAGTGGTAAAAGAAAATTCACATACTGGGAAGTGTGGCTACAATTGTTGTTGTTCCCAAGCTGCTGTCTGTGAAGGTAGATTGAAATATATGTGTTTTCTCTGTTAATTATTACTTACTGAAATTGGGTTGGCTGTCAAAGTTAGTTTATAGCAGCCCACAAGGTAGACAGAAAAGGGTAGAGAATCTTCTTACTCTTACTCATTTCTCAGACCTCTTTCTGAAGTGAGGGGTCAAATCTGTAAAGAAGTTTGGAGCAGCCATGTAAAAAGGTAGGGGCAGGGCATTCCAGGCAGGGGGTTGTCAACCCTACTTGGGTATGGACATCTCTGCAGAGGATCCCTAGTCAAGTTTTACCAATAGCACAATTGAAACCATATCTACTGAGAAGTAAGTCCTGTTGAGTTCTATGGGGTTTAGTCCCTTAGTAAACGTGTTTAGAATTGCAGCCTTCGGGGGCATCCATCTTTACTCCTGAGTGCTCCTATCTAACATATCCACAACACTAGGCTCCTTTCTTCCTACAATGTCCTTCTGGTGACTGGGCTGGCCTGAGGGCACTTAAAACCTTCTTGTAAATAGATTAGATTAAATGTGCCTTACCCAGGCTCTATATTTTAGCTAAGATTTTTATTTTAATTTCCAATCAGATAATTTTTTTTGTTTGAACTGTATGCTCCAAGCAACTGTAGTTGCTTAAAAAGATAAAGGTGTCCCCGCACTTGTAGTGCGAGTTGTTTCCGACTCTTAGGGTGACGTCTTGCGATGTTTACTAGGCAGACCATATATATGGGGTGGGATTGCCAGTTCCGTCCCCGGCCTTTCTTTACCCCCCAGCATATGCCGGGTACTCATTTTACCGACTACGGATGGATGGAAGGCTGAGTGGACCTCAACCCCTTTTACCGGAGATTCAACTTCCTCCTTTCGTTGGAATCGAACTCCGGCCATGAGCAGAGCTTCGGCTGTGTTACCGCCACTTACCACTCTGCGCCACAAAGGTATCATAAATAAATCATGCTTAATGACATCATTAGGCTCTGCCCTTGTGACATCACAAAGAGCCACCCCTTGACATCACTTGTGCCCACCCTGTGACATCCCTAGTGCCTGCCCCTGAAATCTCAGGGTTTGGAATGCTTCTGACCTGGCAACCCTAATTATATTGTATAATTTGTTAGTTTCATATAAAACTAAATGTTCATCACAAGTTTATGTAGCTTACTTACCTGTATTATTTTAATGTTTAGGAGCATTAAATCAAACAAACTGGGGAAAAAAATATCCAGCATGCAGTGGTGCCAAGCAGTCACCTATTAATATTGATGAGGATCTAACTCGAGTAAATGTGAATCTTAAGGAGCTGAAATTCCAAGGCTGGGAAAAGGAATCATCAGAAGATACTTTAATCTACAATACAGGCAAAACAGGTAAAGTTTCATATCTCATGTTTTGATTTATTTAATGTTTTAATTTAATGTTTTGAACTTATGTATTTAAAGTTTCTTGTTTCGTCTTATTTCTTTTATCTTCCTGAAGTCAGGATTTTTCCAATTGTGGGGAAGATAGCTGGCAATAGCAGTCAAACATCAAGTCAAGAGGACTCAAAGAGAAATCATATGCATAGATAAAAATAGCCCTAGAAATAACATAATTACTGTAATCCATTAATGCATACTTAGTGAAAATAAAGATTTTTCACATTATAGACTGTTAATATCTAGACTTGACATGCTGCTATGCTAATGTTTTCACAACTATACAGCTAGTGTTTTTAAAGAACAATATATAAAGACATTTTCTATTACGTTTGAGAAATCATTTTATATGAACCTCTCACTTATGTGTAGGACTGGAATTCTAAAGAGAAACCATCACTATTTGGGTTGCTATGGCTGGCCACAAAAGTTTATCCATAGGTTTACTATGGAAGAGTGTTGGTGAGCCACCTAACTGGAGATTTGGGTGGAGGTTGTTGATTGCTATTTGGTGGTCATCTGAATGTGCAGACTATCACTCTTCTAGATTTTTCAGGAGAGTTGTGATATCTTTCATAGTCCTTGATATAAAGAACAGTATAATTTGTGTTTTTTCTTAGAGGGATATCCAAATGTTTTTGAAAGAAACAATACATTTTTATTGCTAATATGAAGGTGGACATATTTACTGGTTGGGAAAGATTTTTGTTAGTAATCACACTGAGATTTCAATTAGTTTTTAATTTTAAAACTCAAAATAGTTAGAAAGATTACTATGCTATGTTAGCTAGAACCAGTGAAGCAAAGGATTGCACTCATCCTGATGCAAGAGTTGCTAGTTCAGTGGACAGAAAATGTTCATGTATAGGGAGGATGTTTACTCTAAAGTTGATAATAACATGATGAATGATTTACCCATGCATTTTGGGGTGCAATCCAATTCACATATTGAGCTGGCTGAGCTGTGGTACCACCAGGAGCCTGCCGGTACTACTGGGGGTCGCCGGAGACAGCCAGCCTGGTAGACGGAGGGCTGGTGGAAGCTGGTGGAAGCCCCGAAAATGGGCCGTTACAGTGGCATGGTGGGGAAGGAGCCATGGGGGGGGACTTGCGCAAGATCCTCATCAAGTTCAGAGCCCTCCCTCTGGTCCCAATCCCCCTACAAACTCCGCCGGCCAAAAGGTCGGTGCAGTAAAATAATTTTAATTAGGTTCCATTGTGGCCTACGGGAAGCGCTTACTCAACAGGAGGCCTGTTTGTCAGAACCGACACTTCCCGGCTGACTTGTGTGTATTGTTCCCGACAGAGCCACTGTTTAGCCGGGCCGGCGGTTCCCAAGTGGGAGGAAGATCCCACAGAGCTTTCCACCCACTCATCCTCCGCCGACCCCCCCCAGCTTCTCAGCATTTGAATTGCTCTGTTAGAAACCTAAGACATATATATAAGTCAGAAAGATTGACATTTATTTTCGTGGTTTGATCATTTCAATATGTATTTATATTCATAAAATATATTTACAAAACAACCCAGCTAAATAAATAAATAATTGTTAAAAAGAAAAAAAGAAAATGTTCATATGTGGTGCATGATCACAAGGACACGTTTTTGGGTAGGGTAAGAGAGAATGAAAATAAAGTCATTGCTGAACCTTGAGCTTCATCTTAAGAACCTCCCAAAGATTCTGTAATATCCCCAGTCCACAACAGTATCAATTTGTAATATTTATTGCAAGGGTAGGGAACCTTTGGCCCTTCAGATGTTGTTGGACTACAGGTCCTATCAGCTTTGACAATTGGCTGTGCTACAGGCGGCTGATGAGGGTTGTAGTTCAGCAACATCTGAAGGGCCAAAGATTTCCCACCCCTGATTTATTAGGCTGGATAAAGACAAACAGCACAATCCTAACAATGTCTACTCAGAATTAAATTATATTGAATTCAATGGGGCTTACCCAGATAAGTGGGATTTCAGCCTAAGTTAGTTGAACTTAGATCTCATTGAATCAACGGGACAGGTTAGTAGTGACTTAGGACACAATCCATACTCTGACCACTGCCCAGCAAGGATTGATACAGCAGCAGGACCACTGCCGTATCTGCAGCCCTGCTACACACACCAGCTGGGATGGAAAGTTGGGAGGAGCTGTGCAGCAACTGTGCCCAATTCAGGCCTGGTGCCTTCATATGATGGGTGGAAAGGGGAGCTCCATACTGGTGGAGTGATACCAGTGGGAATACCTCAGCAGAGGCTAGCTGGGTGGAAGGACATCTCCATCCAATCCAACGCTTACCTACTCCAGTCTGGTGCAATGGGGGTTTGAATTTTGTCAATTTCTATTGAAGGCATTAGGACATAAGTTGAACTAATTGGTCAGGATCCAGTCCACAGTGTTGAGCTTTCATTTATACTGAGCATTTCAAAATGGTGCTCCCCACCCCTTCCATTCTAATGCTGATATGTTTGAACTGAAAGACTGTTGTGTTTTCCTCATATGTTAAATAATTACTCCTTTTCTTTCTTTAGTGGAAATTAATCTCGCAAATGAATACTATGTAATTGGAGGAAGCCTAGAAACTGTATTTAAAGCAAGCAGGATAATGTTTCACTGGGGAAAATGCAATATATCTCATGATGGATCTGAACATAGTATAGATGGGCAAAAATATCCTCTTGAGGTAATGAACACAATGACATTTGGTACAGTAAGTCATTAGAAATACCAGGATATTTGTGCACTTTCATGTGTATGGATGGTATTAAAATGGGCAATAGCCACATACAGTGATAGTTATTAAACATGCAATAGTGATTAGTGAAGTTATTTGTAATATGCTATTTGTAATTTATTTTATCTTTTGCCATACTAAAATACAAATTCTCATAATTTGTCATGGTTTTCCATGCTTTCAGAGTTCAGTATATCTCTCTTAGGGAACAGTCTAGCCCTACCATATAGTTGGTTGAGGAGTCTTAGGAAGTGGTGTACAAGTGCCACTCCACCAGTGGAGACAGAGTTACACCAATAGGGTGACATTTACGCTGCTCAGCCCTGTGGAACTTTTCAGTGGTGTAGCTGCTGTGGAAGTAGAGCAGGAGAAATGGAGCATATTGGGTGGTTATCCAAAGCTCGACTGTTTCCCTGAGGTGCCCGCAGAAACTGTGCAACTGTATACCACCCCTAGGACTAGCAATTAATTCCCTCTCATTGTAGCCAATTTGAAAAAGAAGACAAAGCTACCACTCCTACCCTGTAAGTGGCTTTCCAGGGCATTTCCCTACCCCACACACAAATATGATTTAGGATTTCTCTGCCCATGTGGCAAAACCTAAGGAAGTTTGATGTTGTACACTCAGGACAGCGTTGATCAGGGTTACACTAATCTCTTCAAAACCTGTCTCAGTCTTTTACAATAAACCATATACCCAATTCAGCAATCTCTTGTAGGTAAAAGGATAAGTCACATGGGCTTTCACTTCAATCAAGGGGACAGCATCATGCTTCCACAGAGGTTTGAATACAGCTGCTTCCTCTCAAAATGGACAAGTCTTTGACAAGAAAAATCTTTGTCTCTTAGCTTTAAGAACAAAGAAAATTAATAGCATATAACGTTGATCCTCAAGCATTTGCATATTTCTGAAGCTACTTTTCATGACTATTTGCCCTTCCCTGCCCTGTTTATCCTTCCTTATAGTGTTCCATTCTTCCAGGGCATTTGTAAATGGTAGCTCTTTTAATGTTGAGCCATAGAGTATAAGCATAAATTCTTTCCAGGTCAGTAAGGCTTTGAAACAGGCTTGTTAACTACATAGTTGATGCCGCAAGGGCAGAAACTATACAATTTATAACAGAAATTTTTCATTGGCATTACTTATAGTACAAATGGTCTTTAAATTGTTTCGGGACAATCAAAATTTGACTTGTAGTTTCTTCTTTTCCACTAGAGTGCAAAATACCCACCTTTAAATTGCCAAGCTTCTGTGCAATAAATATGGAAGCAGTTGTGTGATCCTTTCCCATTCACCATTTCTGTGTTAATGAAGGGACACAGGGTCCATAAATCTGTGCTTGCCAGCAATTTTGTCCCTCTCCTGACATTATGGTGAGTTTTGTAGGCACTTGAAGCTCCTCCAAAGCCCAGCATAACTGCAGCAACGACCCCGGCTGTTTTCTCCTTCTCTGAGCTGGGAAATAAAATGGGAGATCTTTAGAGACCAATGCAACTGGCAAGTCAGTTTATGGACCCCTGCAGGCAAACCCAGTCATGCTGACATTCATTCACTGTTTTCATAATTAAGAGTGCTTTGTGAGTATTTTGCCATTTTAACATTGCATACATTTTGTACTAGATATTAATGTGTGTACTGGTAGTTAGTACACAATCTAGTTCAGCTGGGGCCTGTGGCTGATGGTGACTTCTGTTGGCTAAAACAGGCACCATTGACTCCCAATCCTGTTTTATAGAATCTGATAATATTTCCTTTTTCAGTCTAAGGCATGTACAACAGGTTTCCAATGTATTTTTGAACAGGGCTGAGTTTCAGAAGCTTTTATCTGAAGTAAATACACATTTGATATTGCTGATATTTAGGGAGGGGGAAAGAGAAAATACCTAAATTATTATTATTATATTTACAGATGCAAATCTACTGTTATGATTCAAATCAGTTTGTGGATATAGATAAGGCAATTGAAGGAAATGGAAAATTAAGAGCTTTATCAATTTTATTTGAGGTAACCATTGTTTTGCATATTGGTCATCTTAACTTTGAAATGTTATTTCCACCATAAAGGTAAGAGTTGTAATGTGTGTGCATGTATTGTTGCTAATTAATGTTGCATGAGGAAAAATAAGCCTTATCCATTGCAATATTTTGGCATGAAGCTTTGTTTACGCATGTATGTACTTAGATACTAATACAATATACCACTTTATAATTTGAGTTTTAATAGACTAATAAAACTCTGGACTCTGCTTAAGAATAAATCATGCCATATTTCTTCAACAGGTTGGTCTGGAAGATAATCAGGATTACAATTCAATTATTGATGGGGTGGACAGTGTTAATCGCTTTGGTGAGTTAGTGGTGTAACACGAGAAACCATCTGCACAATTATCTATTTGAATACACTAACAGTGGAATCCTATACATGTCTCGCCATCAGTAAATTCCATTGAACTAATGTAAAGGAGTATAGGATTGCACCCCAGACCGAGTAGTGATGTGAATTAATGAAGTCTTGATAAACCATATTTAAAGCTAAAACAATAAATGTCCGAACATATAACACAGATTCTGAACCGCTTGCATTGGCTGCCTATATGTTTCCGGGCCCGGTTCAAAGTGCTGGTGTTAACCTATAAAGCCTTATACGGTTCGGGACCACAATACCTGATGGAACGCCTCTCCCGATATGAACCTACCCGTACACTACGCTCAACATCGAAGACCCTCCTCCGGGTGCCTACTCATAGGGAAGCTTGGAGGGTATCAACAAGAAAAAGGGCCTTTTTAGTGGTGGCCCCCAAATTATGGAACAATCTTCCTGATGAGGTACGCCTGGCACCAACATTATTATATTTTCAGCGCCAGGTCAAAACTCTCCTCTTCTCCCAGGCATTTTAGTATTTATTTATTTTTTATTTAATTTCATTTATAAACCGCCCATAGCCAATGGCTCCCTGGGCAGTGTACAACATACAATAATACAATAAATGAACAAAATCACAGATAAAAATACAAATTCATAATAACACTAAATGATATTAGCATAGCTAAAACATTAAAACAGTAAAATACATAGAAATATATTAAAATGCCTGGGAGAATAGGAAGGTTTTAGCCTGGCGCCGAAAGGATAGCAGCGTAGGCGCCAGGCGTACCTCCTCGGGGAGACTGTTCCACAATTCGGGGGCCACCACCGAAAAGGCCCTAGATCTTGTCATTACCCTCCGAGCCTCTCGGTGAGACGGTACTCGGAGGAGGGCCTTAGATGTCGAACGAAGTGTACGGGTAGGTTCATAGCGGGAGAGGCGTTCCATCAGATATTGCGGGCCCACACCGTGTAAGGCTTTATAGGTCAATACCAGCACCTTGAATCTGGCCCGGAAACAAATCGGCAACCAGTGCAAACGGGCCAGAACAGGTGTAATATGTGAGGACCGCTTGGTCCTCGTCAGCAGTCTGGCTGCTGCGTTTTGCACTAGCTGCAGCTTCCGAACCGTCTTCAAGGGCAGCCCCACATAGAGTGCATTACAGTAATCCAATCTAGAGGTCACTAGAGCATGAACAACTGAGGCGAGGTCATCACCGCCAAGATAGGGGCGTAGTTGGGCTACCAAACGAAGATGGTAAAACGCATTCCGAGCCACCGAGACGACCTGAGCCTCGAGTGACAAGGAAGGGTCGAAAAGAACCCCCAGACTACGAATCTGTTCCTTCAGGGGGAGTGTAACCCCATCCAGAACAGGATGAACATCCTCCATCTGAGCGGAAAAGGCGCTCACCAACAGCGTCTCAGTCTTGTCTGGATTGAGTTTCAGTTTATTAGCTCCCATCCAGTCCATTATCGCGGCCAGGCAACGGTTCAGCACATCAACAGACTCACCTGAAGAAGATGAAAAGGAGTAATAGAGTTGCGTGTCATCAGCATACTGATGGCAACGCACTCCAAAACTCCGGATGACTGCACCCAGAGGCTTCATGTAGATGTTGAAAAGCATGGGGGACAGAACCGATCCCTGCGGGACTCCACAATGAAGAGTCCAGGGTATCGAGCAATGTTCCCCAAGCACTACCTTCTGGAGACGATCCGCCAAGTAGGAGCGGAACCACTGCCAAGCAGTACCCCCAACTCCCAACTCCGCGAGTCTCTCCAGAAGGATACCATGGTCGATGGTATCAAAAGCCGCTGAGAGATCAAGAAGAATCAACAGAGTTACACTCCCCCTGACCCTCTCCCGACAAAGGTCATCGTACAGGGCGACCAAGGCTGTTTCTGTGCCAAAACCGGGCCTAAAACCGGATTGAAACGGATCTAGATAATCGGTTTCATCCAAGAACGCCTGGAGCTGGCTGGCAACCACCCATTCCAAGACCTTGCCCAGAAATGGAACATTCGCTACCGGTTGATAGTTGTTCAAATTATCTGGGTCCAAGGACGACCTCTTCAAGAGAGGTCTCACTACAGCCTCCTTGAGACAACGAGGGACAACTCCCTCACTCAAGGAGGCATTGATCACTTCCTTGGCCCAGCCGGCAGTTCCAGCCCGGCTAGCTTTAACTAGCCAAGAAGGGCAAGGGTCAAGTACCGACGTGGTTGCACGCACCAGTCCAAGCATCTTGTCAACTTCCTCAAGCTGCACCGACTGAAACTCATCCAACAACTGAGGACAAGACCGTGATCTAGGTACCTCAATGGATTCAACTGTCCTAACATTAGAGTCAAGGTCCCTGTTTTTTAACTTTTTAAGAATTTAAAAATTTTAAAGTTGTTTTAAATTGTCTAAATATGTGGTTTATTGTATTTGATGTATGATTGTTGTGAACCGCCCAGAGAGCTTCGGCTATGGGGCGGTATATAAATTTAATAAAATAAAATAAATAAAAATAAATAAACGTGCTCCAGATTTTATAGCTTTTCATAAATGTACCTGTAGGGAGGGGGAAAGGGAATTGGGAGTTGATTTACAAGCCATCACTGAAGCCCCCCCTCCGACTACTTCAAAGAGCCACCTCATTAATTTCAACACGGGGTAAATCTGTCTGCACATATGAAATGGAAATGGACTGCCTTCAAGTCGATTCCAACTTATGGCAACCCTATGAATAGGGTTTTCATGGTAAGCAGTATTCAGGGATGGTTTACCATTTGCCTTCCGCTGAGGCTGAGAGGCAGTGAGTGGCCCAAGGTCACCCAGTGAGCTTCATGGCTGTGTGGGGATTTGAACCCTGGTCTCCCAGGTCGTAGTCCAACACTCTAACCACTATGCCACACTGGCTCTATCTGCACATATAGTCCATTGCATATCCAGATGTGCTTCTAACACTGAAGTGAATGGGGATGCCTGCATATATGTTTGAGCTCCAAATCTGGTACCAACTGGGAACCATCTACGTTCTATTGAAACTGATAAGAATTTCCCCTTTTTATGGTCTTTAAAAGAACAATTGTTTTCTAAATTTAGAGCAATTCTACTACAGTGTATTCCTATATTCACCATTTTGAAGAATAATATTGTTGTGCCATAGCTAGTAGATTGCCAAGTGGTGACAATGTGGAAGTGGGTTTTTTCCACAGTGGCACCAACCCCATGGAACACCTTCCCCCATGCAAACCAAGAGGCATCAACAGTGATGTGTTTGAGATGCCTATTTTAAAAAGTATTTCTTTGGGCATTTCCTGACTGTTAAATGTTAGATTGCACAGCTCAGCATTTTGTTTCACTCTTTTGATTCTGGATTTTTATTGTGATACTGGCAGTATATTTTACAAGTGTAATTACTGTGAACATCACTAATACAAAAAAGCTGCATTCAACATGATTATATTAACTTTTTTTGCAGCAGTAGCTCCTAGCATTTCCTGGGCAGAGGAGGATGCTGCCTCAGCTGTTCTCCTTGGTCCCTGCCAATAGCTTTTTTTGCTTGCTGTTGGGATGGGAGAAAGTTGACCGGCTGGAGGAAAAACCAGTGGGAGGGAAAATGGAATGGCTGCAACCCTAAACAGAAGCACTTGTTTCCACTATTTCTGATGTTCGGGCATGAATGAATATGCAGCACAAAATGGCACCATCCGTGCACAAGAAGAAGGCTGAGGTTTGCAAAAGTACAAAATCTGGTTAAAAATAAAGGGGGACCTCCCTAAAACAGCCCAGTGAGGAGTCAGTGGCCACAGGATGCTGACTGACAGTTTGGGGGTGAGTGGAAACCAGGTTGGAAGTGGAATGGGATGAAGTATAGTGGGAGAGGGCAAGGCTGACTGACCAGAACACTGAACAGGAGTGCTGCAACATTTTGTTGCAGGTCCCACTTCTCATGACATATAGCCATTGATTAATAATCTATCCTACATGAATTTGTTTAATCCCCTTTTTAAACTACTTAAGCCAGTGGCCATCGTTACATTCTGTGGCAGCAAACTGCAAAAGCTATGGAAAGAAGTACTTTATTTTGTTTGTCCTGAACTGACTGCAAATCTATCTTAGGGTTACCCTAAGTTTAATGTTATGAGAGAGAAGGGAGAAATTCTCTCTTGACACCATGCATAATTTTATATATCTCTATGAAGATTTTTCAAGTCTTTTATTTTAAACCCATTTCCTAATAATACATTGCATTTGCTTTAATTCACAACTGCTGCACACTGAGCTGTTTCACTTAGCTATTCACCCCATCGCCAAATTCTGTCACCCAGTTAGTCACAGCCAGTTCAGATCCCATCAGTCTGTTGGAAATGTTTGGTCCATTATGCATAATTTTATACTTCCTTAACACTGATTCTGTTTCATGAAAATCATAACTATGAGTGCTTATGATAATTTTTAAAGAAGGGAGCACACAAAAGCAACCTTAACGTATCAGAAAGACAGCTGTGATGGAAGAAGGAAAGTAGCTATTATTTTCAGCCTCTGAATATAAAGCTAACTGCAGGCAGCACAGGTTTGGGTTTAATACTCGGTAGAACATGCCATCTACAAAAAAAGTTGAACAAAGTTGATTAATTTCCATTACTGGATATTTACAAGCCTTAGTAAATTACTAATATCTAAGACACAATATCTAAGGGTATTTTTCACATAGGTATAATTACTGCCATGCTTGGCTATAAATATAGGTTAGGCATATAGTACTGTAGAAAGGTTAAACAAAGAGAACTAAAAGAAGTGAAAGGACTCTAATTGATCTTTCAGTTTTTCAAAACAGGCAAGGATCAGGGTAGAGCGTGGGAGGAGTTTTACCAAGCCCAGAGGAGTGGTACAACCCTCCCTCCCTATCACTCAAATAATATACTGAATTGTGTTAACGTATAGGTACTTTCTGGGTTTTCTTTACCTGTACACAATGTAAGACCTAAACAACTAACCCCGCAGTGGATGAATTCTGTTGTTACTGTTCAAAAAATATTGTTTGCGCTCCAGTTCCACTTGTATTTTATGCAGCCTTGATTTAGAAATGTCATCACTATTTACTTATAAATTATATTTTGCAGGGAAAAAGACTGAACTGAAGCCTTTTGTCTTGTTGAATCTTTTGCCAAATTCAACTGATAAATATTACACTTATAATGGATCTTTGTCAACTCCCCCCTGCTCAGAGACAGTTGAATGGATTGTATTCAAAGACACTGTTAACATTTCAGAAAACCAGGTAATTTATATAAGACGTATCGAAGACATAGTTATTCCTTATTGCACAAAAAACATCATGGTGGCATTGAGTACTGGAATTCTGTTGGAATAGACCATTCATTTGTACAGGTTTTCTGTATTTTGGGGCATAGATCCATTGCAAATTGATAACATATTGCACAGTTAAGTTGTTTACACACACTTATGCAAAAAGCAAGGAGTCATACTATAGTCTTATACACCATAGCTTCAGGAGAAACACAGTTTTCCAAACTGGCCTCTCTCTCTCTCTCTCTCTCTCCCTCTCTCTCTCTCTCTCTCTCTCTCCCTCTCTCTCTCTCTCTCTCTCATATGACATAACTATGTTGGACTAATAAACTATGGTTTTTAAAGCTAAAGCTGAGAATAAGCATCAGACCTGAATGCTCCCCCTTTCCTCCTCCCCTTGTGTGCAAGTTTCAGTGCTTCCGTTGTGGTTTGCTTAAATCCAGCCAGGAAGCAGTAGCTTGATGGCAACTTACTAACTAGAATATGAAACCAGAATCAAATCCTGAATCACAATTTCAATAACAGCAGCAAAAGGAATGGCAAATTCCTTTTTGTGTGTGTATCTTTCAAACAAGGTTTTAAAGATTTGAATGGGGAGGTATTAGGCAGAGCTTGGAAAAGTTACTTTTTTGTACTACAACTCCCATCAGCCCCAGCCAGCATGGCCACTGGATTGGGCTGATGGGAGTTGTAGTTCAAAAAAAGTAACTTTACCAAGCTCTGGTATTAGGGACATAGTTCCTTCAACATAGTGCTGGATATTGCAGTGTTTTAGAACAGTTACCCTTGGGTGGTGGGAATGTGGGGTGAAAGAAAAAGCCAACTGAGATGGGAGGTTGATGATGGAGGCAGCAACTTGGCCATAGATGAACTGTACAGAGGAATAAAAAGGTTCAGGTGGCTATGCTTCTGGTAACTAAAACACAAAGGAGGAAAAACCCATCAGCGTGGAAACACTAAATGTGAATGTGCATTATGTGAGAACTGTAATATAATCACAATGATGCATGAAATACAAATACTGATTTCTCCACCACCCTAAAAGTACATTTTGTTAGTGTAGTTTATGCAGAGTTATTTCTAAAGAAAACTCCCTATGTGATTGCATTTACTGCATTTTGCAGCTGTCAGCATTTTGTGATGTCCTTACCATGCAACAATCTGGTTATGTGATGCTGATGGACTACCTGCAAAATAATTTTAGAGAGCAACAACACAAATTTTCTGGCCAGGTGTTTTCCTCATATACTGGACAGGAAGTAATTCATGAAGCAGGTATGTATTGCTAACTTGCTTACCTGACAGATATGATCACAATTTTAACCACAATGAATTGCTTCTATAAGAAAAATACTGCCTCTGATTCAAATGCACTAATGAACAAAACTGTCAGGAAATCAATAATTATGCCAGTCAGCTGTTTGGCAAGGAAAAAGAGTTGTGTGCTTTTAAATTAAATACAGACCTGGCCTGCCTGAACAGCTGAACTTTGTGATTGTCTATTTTCTGAGTAGGGCTATGTATGTGCAGTTCTGGCAGCTGTATTATGAGATTGGGGGTTCTGGATATAATAAAAGGTTTTGTGTGCAGTTTTTCAACACACACATATTTCCCCAAATTGGATTTAGATAGCAAGTGTTTACGTGTAATAAGTTAACAATAGGGTTTTTAAAAAACTTTTACTTTAAAAAAAAATGCAGTTCAATAATGAAATGGCCATGTAGCTGCAGAGAGAACAATGGGTAATAAAAGCTGAACAAGTTACCAGCTGTGTCCTTTGAATGTACCTCTCCTTGAGCAAAATACCTTTTCCGTTAAATCAAAGTAGATTTTACTGTTCATTGCTAATGTATATTGAAAGACATATAGTTTGGTGAAATGGAATAGGATCCACACTATTTCATAAATTCTGCAGTGGGTATTATGACATTTGTGTTCATTTTGTATCTCAAAAACATATAAATTAATACAATTTTCACCAGCCACAACTAGATTATGGGACACCTTTCCCTTCACTTTTGGAATTTTCTATTGGTCATTGAAGACCTTTCTATATCAGAAGGCTTTTGTTGCACTGCTTTAGATGAAGGCCTATGTTGAGGCCTGATTTTTTTTTAAAAAAAATGTCATGCCTGTATTTTTTGTAATTGTATTTTTAAAAATATGATTGATTGTGGTTATGATTTTAATTTATGTAACCTGCCTTGATTGGGACATAAGCCTCAGAGAGGCAGGGTAAAAAACCTAAAGTTGTATTTTAATGAATAAAGTAAATTACCACTGTTCAGCACTAGCGATACCCTTTCCTGTTTCAGAGGTAGCACTTAGGTAAATAAGTCAATCAGTCCAAAACCCATAATGTGTTGAAGGATATTTTTTCACTAATGGTTTATGTGATTTAACTATAAGCTGGTGTTTTTAATGAGATATATTATTAAGAATGAAGTAAGTAATGGTGACTATATTAGCTAGGATAAGGATGAGGTTATACATAAAAGACAATAAAAAAGTTATGTTCTTTGATTTCCACATATTATAGTTGCATCTAGAATTAGTAGATATTAAAAAACACTGTTATTTTTATTCTGTTAAATTAACATTTTAATTTTAATCATTACTTCTTTCTCATCCCATCACCAGTTCTGTTCCTTTTGTGCTATAGGTTCTGCTACACTTTTCTTTTATCCTCATGTTGTCCTAAGTGCTGGAATAGGGACTTTCCTGCATATTCTCACTGCAGCTGTTTTGCTTCCCTCCTTAGTTTTGTCCCCTGGCTGAACATCCATTTGGGGTTGCTGTTATCCCTTGCACTGTTTCTGGCCTTTATCTTCAGCAGCTGTTTGGACTATTCTCCTTTGCCAGGTGGCATGCATTAAATTGGAAAATAGGAAGATTACTGAGATGCATGAGGATTTTGAGGAACTGGGGAGGCATATCCATCTGGTTTTAGTCTAAATACATGTTAATTTCTGTCTCATCAGAGTAACCTCTCAGCAAAGATCCACATGGAATCAAGCACAGACATCCATCAGGATTATGGATCTAGCAAAAATGAGTTTCAGTTCATTGGGACCTTTTTGCATGCAGGAGTTCCAGTGTTTACATGGAGTTCTGCTGAAATAGAACTTCATACAAGCCATTATTTACCATGTCAGATAGCAACTTCCGACTATATGTGCTTCATACTTCTCATTCCCACCTTTCTTTGAAAAGTTAAATTCTTGCCCTTGCCCTTGTGGTGAGATTTATGTACTCCTGATGCATGGGTAGCTTACGCCCCTCTCCTCAGTGGAACATCCTTGAATTTTGCTTCAGACATTTCAAAGAACCATGAGAATAGGAAGCATGGTTCGCTCTCACTTTCTGTTCTCTGTATATTTTTTAGCTTTATTTTATCTACAGTTTTGTTGTACACTTCTTAAAAAGCCCTTTGATTAAGAAGTTTATAAATCTTCTAAATAAATATATAGCAAAATTTAAAGTTCCTTAGACAATGCTCTCCACCCATCATGCATATGTATACACTTTTCTCTGTATCCCCAAGAAATATAGAACCCTGCTTGTGTGGAACTTCATGTGCACATTGGACACTTTGGATTGATTGGATAGGTCATAATCCAATGTGTTTCAGTCTGCAATCCTGAACACACTTGATAGAAAGCAATCTCCATTGGACACAATGAGACTTATCAGAATACACATTCCTACAACTGAATTCATAATTAATGCTGAGTTTTGAGATTTGCTGAATGTGTTGATCAATATTTTAAAATCTTCCCATAACCCTTTTCTATATAGGAGAGACAGAAGATTATTGAATACTAGAGCTTGGTGCCTTGATCCTAGTTCTGTACTCTATCCTCTACATCCCACTATCTCTTGCAATCCACTGAACACTGCTTTCTTGCAACTCTTATTCCAGTGGATGGGATGCCATAAGTTTCAGTGTTGCATGATAATAATAGTCAATAAATTGTACAAATATTTTCCAAAATAGAAATTCAAAGTCTCTTTTCTCAGGATCATTATGACTGGAAAAAGGAAAGAAAGCACTATGTATTTTTATTATGTTGTGAATGGTGTTCTCATTCCACCTGCTACAGTTTCAGCTATTAAATATTGTTGGCTCAGTATACTACAATTTAACAAGTTTTGTTTCCCCCACTGGATACTTCATGTTATCGCAATAATTGCTCGATTTAATAAACCAGTACATAACAACATGTAGTAAATACAAACTGGCACAATGATAGATGTAGTGTTTTATTTTGAAAGAAACTTTAAATGGCTCACAACTTAAATAATATTGCTCATTAGACTTTATATGCTGTTACTTATGGTATAAGGGCGGGAGGGCCTTTGAATTGTATCATACAGGTTTAGTATTGGAAAGCAATCCTGAGCCTTGAGTGCCCTCTTGTGTTCCAGAGGCAAATTCTTAGATGATGATAATGAAAAAGAAAGATAACCTCTTCCCGAGTAAAATAGTTTTAATGAAAGTTGATCATGCTAGTGACTTTTCAGCTGATGGGTTAAAATTTTTGTCAGTCTTGAGGCTAATGTATATTTCCATGTAGTTGCGTTTTAGCCACTTTAAATCCAACCACACAGAGGCTTTTCCAAATGGCAATCTGCTAATACACAGCCTCTTGCCTCTGTGGAAAATAATTGATTTTCACCATGCCTCCACAAACCTGTGCTTTTCTCATTGTTTTTGCTATGAAGTAGCATGATGAAAGAGATTCCACATGGTAAGCAATTGGATACACATATCCTGGCTGAACCAGGATGGAGGACTCATGCCAGCGTATCTCTGGCTGAGCTGGGATGCGGGAATTCAGGTGGCATAGGCCTGTCTGAGCTTATCCACCTATTCCAAACTCAGCTCATCCCAGTGCATCTTGGGTTTGAATTGCTCCTTAAATAAGCTAAGCAAAATAGGAGGTAGGTTAAGCAAGTATGCATGACTAACAAAGTGCCACTTTTATTTTGAAAAATTCTGAAGTCCTTTTACTATGACCAACCAAAGTACCACAAAATAGTGAGCAAGTTTTTGAGTTCACCAGATCTCTTCATCAGGCTGTGGATATTAAGGAAAACAGGGGAAGTGTATCAGAAAAAAACCTGGCATGGTGTTGAAGCCATAATGTCTGTATTGGTCAAAAATACTTTTTTGGGGGGGAGTATAGTTTTGAAAGGGGCATGGCTATGAGAGTGTGGCAATGGAGGTTGTTATGAAGTACACCTGCATGTCAGAATTTATCACTACACCAATGTTAAGAAAGCATATAATTTGGAGGCATTGTAGTCTGTTTTTTTGGTTATGAAGCCAAAAGGAAGCTGGGCTCACCATACATTTGAGGAACATGTTTTGGGCTTTTAAAAAATGTTTTATTTTGAAAGAAACTTTAAATGGCTCACAGCCTAAATAAGATTGTTTCATTATACTTTCATATGCTGTTACCATGGTATAAGGGCAGGAAGCCTTTGAATTATATATTATATCACACAAGTTTAGTATTGGAAATTTATTATATCATACAGGTTAAGTATTATCCCTGATTTCTTGTAACTATTATTTTGTTTTTGTTTTTTTAAGTTTGCAGCTTAGAACCAGAAAATGTTCAAGCTGATCCAAAGAACTACACAAGCCTTCTGGTTACCTGGGAAAGACCACGAGTTGTATATGACACAATGATTGAGAGATTTGCTGTTTTTTACCAACAGTTAGAAGGAGAAGACCAGACAAAGCACGAATTTCAAACAGATGGATATCAGGACTTGGTAACTGATTACTTTAAAGGTTTTCTAGAGATCATGATTCATTTACAAATTCTTATTGGGAGGGTGAATGTTTTGATAGCACTAATGAGAACTCAGGATGTTGGTTAGGATTGCCAGGTCAGAAGCATCCCAAACCCTGAGAGGGTTTCAGGGGCAGACCTTAGTGATGTCACAGTGCGGGCCCTGGTGATGTCATGGGGCAGGCCTTAGTGATGTTTTTCAGGGTGGGCCCTAGTGATGTACATCAGGGGCAGGGGCAGGCCCTAGTGATGTCACAGGCTGGGCCCTATTGATGTCATATGATACATTAAGCATCAACCACAGTTACTTGGAGCATACCACTCAAACAAAAAATCTGATTGGAAATTAAGATAGAAATCTTAACTAAATTAGGGTGTTCACAGGTCCAGCTCAAGTGACAGGATCATTACTTCTCACCTGCTTAGGGAGCCTGGGTAGGGAACATTTAATCTAGCCTACTTGCTTCTGACAAGAAAGATTTAAGTGCCCTCAGGCCAGGCCAGTCACCAGAACGCCATTGTAGAAAGAAGGGAGCCTAGTGTTGTGGAGATGTTAGATGGGAGCACTCCGGAGTAAAGATGGATGCCCCTGAAGGCTGCAATTCTAAACACACTTAGTAAGCCCCGCAGAACTCAATAGGACTTAATTCTTAGTAGATATGGTTAGGGTTCTGCTGCTTGTAAGGCTTGACTAGAATCCTCTGCAAAGATTACTGATATCAAGCAGGGTTGGCAACCCCCTGCCTGGAATGCCCTGCCTGCCTTTTAACATAGCTGCTCCAAACTTCTTTACAGACTTGACCCTTCACTGCAGAGAGAGGTTTGAGAAATGAGTAAGAATTAAGAAGATTATCTACCCTTTCCTGCCTACCCCTGTGGGCTGCTATAAACTCTCTTTGACAGCCAACCCAATTCCAGTGAGTAATGAATAACAGACAGAAAACACACATGGTTTGGTCTACCTTCATAGGCAGCAGCTTGGGAACAACAGCAATTGAAGCCAGACCTCCCAGTGTGTGAATTCTTTTACCACTATTGGGCAAGAAATAAACCATGCAAACAACAAGGTGCATCACCAGTGGGTTTAACGGGGTTGAGCTGAGACCATGGAACTACTGTTATTTCTTCTATGGATGTAAGGGAGTAAGGTTGGAGGTAAATGACATAGAAATAGAAAAAGAAAAAAAAAGGACAATGATGATTTCCTAAATGCAATACCATACTAACCACAACAAGATTCCTATGAGTAAGGCAGAAAACTCAGCATCCCACAACCAATCAGGATTCCTAACTAAAACTAAAGAAACCTGGCAGCCAGTCAGCCAAGGTCACAGAAATCCCCATGCAGCAAAACCTGACCTGGGGGCTGCAGTTAGTGCAGAATGCTGTGGCACGATTGCTGACATGAGTGAGAACTTGTTAGCAGATAATATCTCTGCTCTGAAATATGCACTGGTTGTCAATTTGCTACCAGGCCAAGTTCAAGGTGTGCTTTCCATGTTATGGGTTGCCACATAGTACTTGCTCTTGTAAGACATTGATCCTTTAGTATAGCAGCACCTACATTTTGGAACTCCCGTCTATTGGCATTAGGCAGGCGCCTTCATTGTACTCTTTTCGGCACCTGCTAAAACATTTTTGTTTAGGCAAGCCTACCCAGGCAGGTAGAAACTATTATGCTTTTTATCTGTTTTTAACTCATTGTTGGTTTTATCATTTTGAATGTTTTTAAATACCTGTCTTTAACTGTTTTTGCCAATAATTTAATTGTTTTAATTCCTTCTGTAAACTGCTTTCCGGTTTTTTATGGTGAAGTGGTATATAAATGTTGTAAATAAAATAGATAAATAAATTTCAGAGTCACTGTGGCCCTTGGGTCTCTTTCCTCTTTTACAACAAAGGAATCTGTCTTATACCGACTCAGGCCATTTGGCATTATTTAGCTCAGAACTGGTGACATGGACTAGCATTGGCTCTCCAGGATTTCAGACAATAGTCTTTTCCAGAGATTGAATTTTGGACCTTTGCATGCAAAGTATGTGCCCTACCACTGAGCAACAGCCCTTCCCCTGTTTAAAAAAGTTTCTTTTAAAATTATTCTTTTCAATTTATTTATTTATTTGTTTGTTTGTTTATTTATATAATATCCTGCTCTTCCTCCCAGCAGGAGCCCAGCATACCTAGGACAGATCCACATCATGCATTTAAAGCACATTCAACATACATTAGAAGCACATGAATCCCACCACAGAATAATGGGAACTGTAGTTTGTTAAAGGTGGTGGGAGCTATCACTGTGTGGGGGAAACTACACTTCCCAGGATTCTTTGGGGGAAGTCATGCACTTTAAATGCGAGTTGGATGTGCTTTAAGTGTATTAAGTGGATCTGCATTACTTCATAAACTTTGCCTGCATATAAATCATTTTAATTATTTTTTAAAAATGGAAATCAGCTGCAAAGTTTACTTGGTGACCGTGGGCTACTCACCATCTCTCAGCCTAATCTGCCCTTCACGGTGAAAACACCAGAGGTGGACCATAGACACCCTAAGGAAGAAGGGCACACTTGAAATGTAGAGGAAACAACAATGTACAAATATGAATGATGTTCAGATACATATTGGACCATAGTATAAAGAAATATTTATATCATGACTGTCAAATATGTTTATTATTTACAGAGACAGTATTTATAATGTAATCCTTTGCATGTTTACTCAGAAGCAAGTCTGAATGTATTCAGTGGGGCTTACTCAAACAGGGAAGTGTGCACAGGACTGCAAGCTCAAATGATAAGGAATGTCACTCACCCAATTCAAAATTCAGAATCATGTCACTTTAAGCTATTTTGCCACTGTTTTATACTTATTTTATGGTCATTGGATTTTAAAAGGATTTATTTCTTGTTGTGAGCTGACTTGGTTTCCAACACAACCTCACAGGGTTGTTGGAAAGATTCATATACACACACAGGAGATTAAAAATACATATACTCAATATAATAGTTTATTGTCAAAACCAGTTGCAGAACATTTTTTTAAAAAAATCAGTATTAGCTTCCTGCCAAATAAAAACAGTGACACGTAAGTAAGCCTTGCCTAATTGCTTAAAAAAAGGTTTGGAAGGAAAGAGAAAGATTTACAACACAATCCTTTACTGTGTTCACTCAAAAGTCCCATTGATTTACAGCACAATCCTAACCATGTCTACTCTACTGAATTCAGTGGGGTTTACTCCCAGTCAGGGGTGTAGTCATCCAGGGTCTCAGGGGGGTCTTATACCCTTTACATTTTTGGGAGCAGGGTCTCAGCAGAGTCCCTATGTCTTCAGCATCCTATGAGCCAATCAGCATGAAAGGGGAGTGTGTTGGCTGCTGAGAAGAGTCTTCTAACATGCTTCCTTGTCCTTTCCTGCTTATTGGAGCCAATCAGAGTGAAAGGAAGTGAGTCAGCCATTGAGAAGACTCTTCTCAGCAGCTAACACTCTCCCCTTTTATGCTGATTGGCTCCTAGGGATATCTGTTGTTGTGGGAGAAGGCATTAACAAGGATTTCATTCCCAACCCAGCTGCAAAATGGAGGGGGGCGTGATTATGACTAACATTAAAGGACTGTGCACTTCTGAATTTGCCACTATACTACTGCTTCCAGGTATGTGGGATTAACATTGCAGCTTTACTCCCAGAAAAGTGAGTATAGGATTAAGATTCATATTGAGAAGGTTTTCAAAACAGGCTATGAATTAGACAAATGAACTCCCTCTTCAACAGCCCAGGGAAATTTAAACTTGTTTGACTCCTTATAATTAGAAAAGAATAATACATTGTGATGGCATTATAAGCTGTAGCATGTATACTTTTTCAAATTTCTGTCAAAAAATTATTTGAAAGATAAAATGTATAATATACTATTTTTGCAAGTAATTAAAAAAAACCCTGCATGTACATTTTTATTATAATCGTAACTATAATTGTTTACTTTGTAATGCCTACCAAGATCCTGCTGTGATCTTCAGTTCTAGATTTCCTGCTATATTATTGTAGAGAGAAATGCAATCTTGCTGCTGCTGAAAGTTATACATATTCAACTTCTGATGTGCAGACAAGCAGGAAAAGGAAGCTTCTTTTCAGGATTTGCTATGGGTTCTAGCTATTGTCTGGAATTTCTCATCAATTACAATGCTGACTTCACTTATTGGCTAAAAAACTGAAAGGGCAGTGATTAGAGCAGCCGACTTCTAACGGAAGTTGCGGTGGGTGGCGGCTGACATTTTGGTGTATATCTCTTGGACCAGACCACCTAGAAACTTATTTTTTTTAATGAAAGCCAGGAGTCCGAAGATTGGGGTGACTCACCCAGAGACCCAGAGAGGACCCCAAAAAACCAGAGTCTCCAGGCAAAAACCAGAGAGCTGGCAAGCCTAATGCTGGTTGTCCTCTTTCAAATGTTTACACGTTGAAGAACTATGGCATAGTAATCAACAGTATTACTACAGTTTATACTGTTTGTTAATAGCAGTCATTGTTACAATGGTATATGCAGAGTATTTCCATTACCTAAAGATCTGTAATAATGGTGAGCATTTTATTCAAATGATAACTTTAATTATCCATGGTGATATTTACATAACTGGTACAATGCACTTCTCATATGGCAAACTTTGGGCCAAAGCAGACATCGCGGAGCCATCATTCACATGTTTGCCCCATTCACATATAAAATGAAGTGATGCTTTAACCATGAAAGGAACAGCTGGTTGTGGGACACTGAACTTTCATCCTCCCACCACCATCACCACCACCACTACGCCTTGTCTCTCCACACTTGCTTTGCTTCAAGCACTTTTGTCCCTCCCAGCTCTGATACTAGAAGCAAGCCATTGAATTGAGAAGCTCCAGCTGATTTTCTCAACAGACTTTGGGGAAGTAAGATGTGCAAGATTTAGGATTCAGTTCCTCTCCCCTGTGCATTCCTTTTACTGTTAAAGGAAGACTGAGCCACTACCTACTTTATATGTGCATGGGGCAGATACATAAAAAGAAACAAGCATCACTCTAGTCTATTAACACTATCACTGTTTAGTCTAGTTTGGTGCTAAGTTGTGTGAATTCATTTTATTTGTTATAATGTTTGGGCAGTGCATAAACATAGGAACATAAGAAGAACCTGCTGGATCAGGCCATGGCCCATCTAGTCCAGAATCCTGTTCTCATAGTGGCCATCTAGATGCCCATGGGAAGCCCACAAGCAGGACCTGAGTGCGGTTTCCAGCAACTGGTATTCAAAAGCATACTGTCTCTGAGTATGGAAGCAGAGCATAGCCATCATGCCGCCCTGGGCTCCTGCTGGAAGGAAGGGCGGGATATAAATAAAATAATAAATAAATGGCTATTAGCCATTGATAGACTTTTCTCCATGAATTTCTCTGATCTTCTTTTAAAGCCATCCAAGCCACCACTGCCCTTGTAGGACCAAATTCCATAGTTTAACTATGCACTGTGTGAAGAAGTGCTTTCTTCGGTAGCTTTACCCACTGTCAATTATTTCAAATGCATATCAGTTCTGACAAGTATATATAGCCAGCTATAATGTGAATGTGTACTACTTGAATAGTGCACTGTATTTGAGAACTATTCCTTTCCATAGTGGTTATTTTATATATAATGGGCTCCTAAGTTAGAATACAAGCAGAGGTGGGAACTTAATGCTAATTTTGGTTGGAAGTGGGGCAAGAGCAACTCTTGTTTTGTTCTTTTGTTTATGTTCCAGAAGGGAGATAGAGTTAGGGTCCAGGTGGCTAGGCTTGACTACCTTTACCTGTGATGCTCTGACTGACTGACTTCTGTCGTTAGACTGATATACTTAAGGAAGCTTATCTGCCCCTCCTCCTTCCGCCCTTCTTCTCTTCTGCGACTGTCCAAGAGAGGAGACACCTTTGTCTCTGCTCTTTCTCTCCTGAGCCACGAGGGCATCTCCCAAACCTGGGTGTTGCACCTCCAACTTAGTTAGAACTAGGTATACCTTCCTATCTACTATGTATTTCTATAAATAAAATAGCTTTTCTTATTTTACTAAGTCTTAAGTCTCAGTGATCTCAATGCAGGGTAAAAATTGCTTTCTTAGGTAAATGCATACACTGGCACACAGCATCTCAGACCGCTGACAATCTCTGCTAGTATCTATACAAATTTACACAACCATTTTAACATGCACAGCCCAGTGACAAGAAAAAAAGCAGGTGTGTCGAAGATACCTAATGCACATTTGCTGTTTCTCATCTTGCTCACAAGCAATGAAGATAATGTCACACATTTTGGAGGAATGGGCTACAAATTCCCAGTCTATCTAATAGTAAGGATATTCTAGTGGCAAATGTCCCACAATTGACATAGATTATATCATGAGGTACACTGAATAATCCACAACTAGTTATCCCTTTGAAGTAATGAGTTCCATAAGCAATGTCAATATTGGGGGCTCCAAAACACTTAAGGCAGTGATACGTTTGACATTGGTTGTTGCTTATCTGCTTTATTGGATATTCCAAAATAGTGCACTAATAATAATTACTGGTAGAAAAATGTACTTAGAGGAGTTTATATTGAACCATTCAATTGCTTTCTAAATGTTGTGATTGCAGTAGTAGCAGTAGTATCTTTAGGAAAATTACAAATGGTACATTTTTATCTTTAAAGTACTTAGAAGAAAATCTTATTATTGTCAGGGAACTTGCAAGTAATATACATAAAACATAACCTTAGTATTTCTCTCTCTTTTAAAATTAATTATTGAAATGTGTTCAATAATTAATAAAGTTAATTGGCTTCTATCTTTCCAGGGGGCCATTTTGAATAATCTCCAGCCTAATACAAGTTATGTTCTTCAAATAGTTGCTATTTGTGCTAATGGTCTCTATGGAAAATATAGTGATCAAGTGATTGTTGACATGCCTTTGGATGATCCAGGTAAGTGCACAATTTTTATTTGAAAACCCACAAGACTCTTTTATTTGCAAACCAGCAGAAAATGCAATTCAATGGAATTTCAGTATCAATCTTTTTCACTTAATATTTCCAGGCTTTTCTGTTTCCTGGCACTTTCCTACAGTGTTAGAAACAGATGTTTTATTATTTTAGATTATAAACTATAATATTGATGGGGGGTGACCCACACCCACTCTGATTATGGCTTCAGCATTTTGCTGCTGCCTAAGGTATATCAAAGTAGTTTTATAAAATTAATGAAAAAACCTTAGATTCCAATTCCTATTTGACCATGAGATAGTTAGACCATCTATCTCACATGGACAAATAAGATTAAGATTGTTAAATTGCTTCTATATTAAAGAATGGCCCATGAATTAGTAAAATATGATTCCATTGATTTTGAAATCTTATTGCATGTTGCTGCTTTGAAACATGATTTCAGTGCAAATGTGGTGATGGAATTCCCTTGCTTCTTAATGTTGGACAGCAAAAATCAAAAGAACTAACAATTACATTTTATTTATTGCAGAGCTTCTATTTTCACTCCATACTGTGAAAGATGCTACATTAATTGTTTTATCTGTTTCTATTGAACTACTTATCCTATCTTACTTCATTGAATTCAGAATAATTTCATTGATATAAGCACTATTTGGTACAGCAGCTTAAGAAAAAAGCATTTTAAAATTATATAAAAAGATAGATTTTCACCCTTATCCTTACATTAATAGCATGAATTGAATAAAACACAATTCCCAGAAAGACACAGACAGTCTAAGTTCCTAGAAAAATGCAGACACCTATCAGATACAAGCTCACTCTTCACCCATCTTCTGCAACAGTCACTGGATCAGAGAGTACACATCACACCCCTTTCCAGGAGGATGTCTGTCTGATTGTTTGAATTGATTAATGATGCTTGGATATAGGGAAAACTCTTTAATTTTCTATATTCTTTTTGCTTTCCTAGGATACTTAGCAACAAAGTATCACATGCTAGAAGTTAATTTAAATTACTGTGTGATATGTTTGTTCCAAGGATGAAAGTGAGCCTCTCCCAGTAATTTGTCTTTCTTTTATCTCTTATCAACTATCAGCTCAAACAGTTGTTGTATTGACCTAAGGAAGCTTATTATGACAAGTCTGAGAACTTCTGAAATATACTATGATAGTGTAATCTTGTATATTTCTATCAGAAAGTAAATTGCATTGAGTTCAATGAGACTTGCTCCCAGCTATGCGAGTTTGAATTACAATCTGTTACCTTGGCAGTACAATACAAACAGTAACATATGTATGAAGTAGGGTTGCCAGGTTCATGGCCTGAGACTGATCCTGTATCTTTAGAAGAGAAAGTCAGCCAAGTCCAGATGTTCTTGCAACCCTGTAATGAGAAAAACCACAAGGTGGAATTCTCCCTTCCCCCTGCACAACTTTTAAAGATATAGAAGACCTCTTGGGCCAGGCCTGGCAACCAAGAGGTCTTCTGTATCTTTAAAAGTTGTGCAGGAGGAAGGAAGAATTCCACCTTGTGGTTTTTCTCATTACAATGTTGCAAGAACACCTGCACTTGGCTGACTTTCTCTTCTAAAGATACAGGATCAGTCTCATGCCAGGACCCTGGCAACCCTAGTATGAAGTAATGGAGAGAGACAACATAGTCTGCTTTTAAAAGAACAGTTTATCTCCATTTGGTCTTCAAAAATAGTTACATTTTGGGGATTCTCTTCAGTGGCTCCACAGTGAAATCAAGAACTACAGAGCCTGCACATTCTTAAGTTACAGATTGATTAAAGTAGATTAGTAATGACCAAGGCTGCAGTACTATCCCATTCTCCACCCACTTGGGAGTAAGCTCTACTGGACACAGTGCATGTTATTTCTAGTATTGTGATGTTCATTCCACGAAAACAAATTATCTACCTATAATTGAGTTACAGTCAATTAGTTTGGACTCCTATAGGAGTAATCATACATAACAGATTTTTTTTTAAAGGAACTATCTTAGTTAGGATGACAATTCTAGAAAATGAATTGAAACTATGGAGGAACAACATGATTTTTGTCCTTTTTTATTGTTTCTGCCCCAGAATAAAAAAAACCCAAACAAATTATTTCCTTGTATAATATTTATATTATTAAGATTGCTTTTAAATCTACTAGCCTGCTTTTGTAGTGTATTGCTTCTATTACCACACTTAGCTGAAGGCTAAAGGTGAAGGTGTGAAAAGATGTTTAGTTATTGTAGTGAAATGTGTCTTTAAGTTAGATGCACAGCAAACAAAGGGTTAACTTTCTCTAGAGGGTATTACACATGCTAGGGAGAGCTAGACTAATTTAGTTACTGAAGTTAGTCAGTGTTGTGTGTGCTGGGTGAGGCCTACCCCAGAACAAGGCCAGATGTTTTACGGTTTAAGAATGATTAAATAAAGAAGCCCTATTTCATCCTCGGCCTCATCCTGATCAATATACAGGCGGGACCCGCTAATAAGGCAGGTTCCATTCCGGACTGCCACCGAAAAGTGGAAACTACTGAAAATCAGAACCCATAGACAATAATGGTGCGCGTTGCGTGAAAATGACACGAAAAGGGCGTGCAATGAGAAAAACCGCCATAAAAGTGGAACAAGTGCCTTAAAGCGGGGACTTTCCGCATTTGTGCAATGCTGCATTAGCAGAACACCAAAAAGCGAAGTGCCGTAAAGTGGGGCCCGCCTGTAACATGGTGTCAGAAAATCAGAAACCCTCATAGAGTCTCCAGAGTAGCAGAGCTCCTGGGACAACAGAAGAAAAAAGCAATGGCAAAGTTTTCCCCACCAGAGGCCTTTGATTTCATCAGGCCTGCAACATGACCAGATTGGATGCAGAGGTTTTCCAGATACTGCATTGCTACAAAACTGAAGGAAGAGAAGGAAGAAATTCAGGTATGCTCCTTGATTTATGCCATGGGCCAGCAAGCAGAGCAGATATTTTATCATTTGAGTTTGCTGCTGCAGAGAACCAGGATGCTTCCACCAGAAACATCAGAAACCAGGGGAATCTGCAGAGGCCTACATAAGATGGCTGCATGAGAAACCTGATGAATGTGCTTTTGGGGACACCAGGAGTAAAATGCTCAGAGGCCGATTGGTAGTGGGAATTTTGGATAAAGACCTGTCCCAGAAGCTGCAGATAGAATCCAGATGTTGGAGAGGGTAGTGGAGATGATAAGAAACTCAGTTCATCCAGACGACTGCAAAATGTGTGACACGCCCGCTATGTGTGTTCATTATTTTTCGGTCGTCCAAATGACGTCTCGTGCTGTTATGCATTTTCGTGGGTTAAACCCGCTCCTTGCAATACCGGCAAAAATGCGATTTGCTGTTTAAAATCGGGAATCATCTGCTGTGCCTTCAGGAGTTAGGATGCAATACCACGGACTTTACAGCTGATGGGCTGTTCTTGGGCATTTCCCCTTGCCCCTTCTCCTCATTCCAGCCAATCACGCATCTGCACTTTTGCGCATGTGTGAGAATAAGCCCGGGAAAATTGAACCAATTATTGCAATGGTGGGGTGTTGGGGGGTGTCTACAACTACTGCGCAGATGCATTTAATTTTTTGCCAGCCTGCAAACTGGGCAGCCGCTCTGGGTGAGATCTGCAATGCACACCAAGCGAGAAAGGGGGAGTGGTCGGTTTTAGCCTGCCTCCGAAACCTTTGTCAATTTCATTCTACTTGCTGGGGTTTTTGCTTCAAATCAGAAAAGCATACATTTGTTTAAGTGTAATATCGCAAATACAAACAAGAAAAGGGCTTCTGGTCAGTTTCAAGCCTGCTCCGGAGTGGGAAGGAAAGGGAGAAGGAGGCGTGTGTGTGACACGTTTCTTGCTTTTTTGGAGAAATGAATGCAATTGCCAGCGTGTGTATCTCCTTAAATATCAATAAAGGCAGAAAAGCATACATTCATTTAAGCATATCGCAAATACAAACAAGGCAGGTGTGAAACCGACCAGCAGCCTTTCCTTCTGAGGCGAGAACTCCTTTACAGCCATATTGTCCTTCGTTGCAAAGGGGGAGAGGAGCATACGTAATTTTTTTGCTGACCAATTGGTTGATAGGGGGAGGTTTTAGAAGCGGAGCTTGGGGTCTTACCGCTGTGGGTGCGGGTGCAAAAATGTATTTTTTTTAATTGGGAAAGAGCGAACTAAAAGGCAAAGTGAGGACTATCAGATGACAAACCGAATATGGAAACCGTGGATTATCCCACTCCGTTTGGATAAGCCCTCAGAGCTTATAAAAGGCCAGGTCCAAGACCAGGGTGTTTTAAAAGGGCTGCAAGAAATAGCCAAGAAACCCCTGCAGAAATGGAAACCCCAAACTTCAAAATACCAGAAACAAATATACAGCCAAGCATCTAATGCTCAAATAAAAGCTCCTAAATGCACAAGATGTGGGAAAGGGCATACACAAAGAGCAGTCTGTCCTGCAAAGGATGTAGAATGCCACAAATGTAGGAAGATAGGTTATTTTGCTGCTATGTGCTGCACTAGAATGGTGAGTGAAACTGTGGAGCAGCAGAAAAGTCAAGAACAGTTTTTTCTGGGTCCAGTCACACAGGTGGAAAATTCCACAGATCCTTGGAAAGTATCACTATACAGTGGGCTCTCGATAAAGTTTAAAATAGACAATGGTGCAGATGTCAGCATAATTTTGGTGTCTGTTTACAAGTCTTTTTCTAACCCATCTAGTCTCCAGCGAACAGCAGTTTTAACTGTTCCAAGAGGACAGAATCTAAATTGTGTGGGATACTTCATAGCAAGAACCTGCTATAGAGACGACTATGACTTTAAGGTCTATGTGATCTGTGCAAAGACACATTTCACCACAGTTAAAACTTTAAAATACCCAGAGCTTGGAAAATTTACTTTTTTGAACTACAACGCCCATCAGCCCCAGCCAGCATGGCCACTGGATTGGGCTGATGGGCGTTGTAGTTCAAAAAAGTAACTTTTCCAAGCTCTGAAAATACCCCACATCTGGGAAACTGGCCCCATGGGCCTAGTTCTTACATTACTGTGTCAGTGTGGGAACTCCTAACTATGCCACTGTTTCTCACACAACCCAGTAATACACAGGCAAAACTCATGCTGCAACTCCTTCATTAATCTGTGTTAACAAAGGCTTGACACTGGTATGGGAGAAGTAATAGTGTAATCCAGGGCTTCTCATATTACTTCAGCAGTGTAGGATAGAATGGTGCCACAGCGGCGCTAGTAAAATGTGAGTATTGGGTCATAGCTACAGAGTTCATAGCCTCCAGTTAAGCACTGCTATGTCAAAGGTTTCACACTGTCAACAGATGTAGCCATCGCTTACAGGTATCTGGCTCCCTACACAGTTGTTAAAGCTGATTTTTCTACTCTTAGAGAAAGGACAGAGGAACACAACCTCATGGCATAAGAAGGTTCTCTTTCTCATGAATACATGTTTTCTCTTTCTACTGAACATAGTTACATAGGTCTTTGGCCATTCCTTTCCCACCAGCTTGTTAGAGAACCATTTTACAACCTGATCATAACTTGCAGATGTTTTCTTGACATATCTTAAGATGGTTGAAATTGCTCTAGATTTTGATCTAATTCAGTGAAATATGGATGGTGTGCTATCTATCTCCTTTTGATTATTCCCATTATTAATATCCATGATACCTGGTCCTGCATGATTGCATTTGTTGGCTCCAATTTCTGCTTATGCACATGCCTCGTTGAATATTCCTTGAATGGATTCACTGGCCTTTGTCCATGGAACTGGCAGCTGAACATACCTTCAGGACAATACAAGTCTTTTTTGAACTCCAGGCAGACAAAAAGCAGATGGTATCCATCCTCCTCAACTTCTCATAATGATTGGTATTGCCTCCATTTATATTTCAAAATCTTCTGAACGTGTAAGACACATAGTCCCACAGCAATACTATGTGAGGCTTGTTTCACCACACTGATTTTGCCTGCTTACAGACTTGGAGGCAATGGAAATCTTATAACTTCCATAAGGCCAGTGCCTGATCAACTTACAAAGAAGCAGTAATCCTGCTTGCTTCTGTACTCTTGATTGTTGTTTCATACCTGTATTATATTTGTAATCCCGCCTACCCTAGGAACTCTATTTTCTTATAGCTTCTGGAATCTATTGAAACATAAGATAATTGAAGAAAGGGAGTTAGAAGGACAGGGAAATGTTTGTCATCCTGGACACTAAACATGAGTTTTATCAGTCAAAGATAGACATGGCTAGTTTTCCTTTCACTATATTCCATGTATTTATATTATTTGTGTAGATATGTATAAATATGCATGGTACTTTACAGAGCATCAGAGGAGAGGTCCCTGCTCTGGGGAGCTTACAGTCTAAAATTCGGCACAGAAAACAACAGAGAAAGGGAAGTAGAGGCAAGGGTAAATAGGGAAGGAACATGTGGTCATTTCATTTACAGCCACATAAACTTACCCTAGGGTAAGAGAACATCAGAGTTGTGACAAAGGCTTCATGTGATCCTTTTATAATTTATTATTACAGTCACATAGTTGAAAAATTCTTTTACAGTACTTCAGAGCGTTGTCGTGGGTTTTGCATAGCTTCTCACATAAAATATGTTTTTTCCATCAGGATTTTTTTAATAGATTATGGTGATGGCTCCTCACGTTCGTTTTTTTCTCTCCAGAATTAGTAAATCATGGCTTGTTTTCAGCTGATCACCTTCGTACAAAAAGGAAGCTTCTTTTTAGTCTGGACTGTGACCTAATGCTCTATTTTTCATTAAGAGTTGTGTTGTTGGCAAAGGGCACTTTAGCAAAACCTAATGACAAATTGCAAATATTTCAAGCCTTACAACACCGAATATTTTTAAAACAATAAAAAACTCAATGAAAATGTATGTTTCACTCCACAATATGAAAATTCTAACAGATGCCAGCAGTATAATGCAGATAACTAACCGGAAGAAAAATACTACTTATACCAATTTTGTAAACACACTTATACATTACAATCCTCTTTTATAAGCCTTATGACAGGATTAGTCAACTTGGAGTCCTCTAGATGTTGTTGGACTACATCTTCCATCAGCCCCAGCCAGCATGGCCAACTGTCAGAGAAGATGTGAGTTATAGTCTAACAGAATCTGGAGGGCACCATGTTGACTACCCCTGATTCATGTTATGCCACAGGCAGGCAGCAAATGCCAAACAGCAGCAGAACAGGATTCCTTGGGAGCCCCTAGTCTGCTCAAGTTTGTTGAGGCAACTTGATGAGTCTCTTAATTCCTTTTTTAAGGAGGTCTGAGACTCTTCTCATGATATGGTTTCTGTGAGGTTTAACTATACTGTTTTAAATCACCAACATTTTATAGACCTATTTTACTTTTCCCAGGGTATCTGCAGTGCCCAGGACTGTGTAGTTGCTTCACTCACAGTCCTCTATTTTAGCCATCTACCCCTTAGATCTGCCTCTCCTCAGCTTTCTTTGATGCTTCTGAAGTTGTGGTAACATTCTTCCTAAACCTCCTTTACTTGCTGCTGCTGTGTCTTAGCCATCTTCTTACATGTGGGTGGGGGCTGAGTCAGTGTTCAGGTTGCTCCAGCAGCCAAGCCACATCATTAATCAACACTGACTTTATTCTGGATCATTCGTGCAAAATTATATTGGTGTTCATGTGTTTTAGAATGCTTCCCCACTCAAAACACATTGTTTTAAATTATTTATGTAATACTGAAACAACTTAGTGTTTTGCTTTGTTTCGTTTCCCTTAATACAAGTAATACCAAGCAATGCAACATTTCCAGCTGCTCAGGCCCAGCCAGTGTTGTATCTTATCTAATTTTTTCTCCTCCCTACCTAAAGATACTCATCTACCCAACTTGCCAGGTAACCAATACACCTATCTTTCCCAGTGAGCTCCTACAAATATCTCCCTTGGTACTTGGAGACCTCTTCCTCCAGCTGTTTTTTTTAAACTTTATGGGCAGCCATTTTTAGCAGGTGGCCTGGTACGTGTCAAAGTGATGCACCAGCAACTAGTTACCTGCCATCTTCATTTTCCCAGAATGGTTCTACATGTTAGGAAATTAAGCTGGCTGGTGCATCACTTTGAAATTCACCTGGCTGGCTGCTAAAAATGTTTTCTAGAACCCACGAGAAGAGGAAGAGGAACAAGGAACATTGCCACTGTGTGACATGGGGGAGTAGCAATGCAGGGTCAGGTTAATGTGGGGAGGACAGCAGAGCAACACAGAGATGGGGAGGATAGTGGAACAATGGGACTGGGATGGAGACCAAAAAACTGGATTCAAAGAGTGGTTTTGTGTGGGACCTCATGTCTGCCTTATCCTCATGTTGTTGGATAATTTTCATGTCTTTTAGCCTCACTGACCTGCAGTAATGGGGCCAGGGTACTTACCAGACCTGCTGTCACCAGCATCACTGTGACTGACCAAGAGGGGGAGAGAAGGTGGTGGTGAAGTCCCCGCAGTGTAAATGCCACTGTCAGAGCTGATCCAGTACCCCTGCCAGTGCATTTGTACCACACCGACCTCACTTCTCCCTCATCCCTCTCCCTACTGGTAAGCCATAGCGATGCTGGTGACAAGAGGTCAGGTAAGTGCTACTACCTCTCCAGTGGCTACTGCTAACTTGTCTTCTGTAAAATTGTTTTGTTGTGCTATCTGGGGTCAAACACATGGCTTGGTATTGGGGCTCAGACTCAACCCCTACTTTGTATTCAGGGGCAAATTACTGGCCTTTCAGCCTCACCAGTTTGTGAAATGGCTGTTCTGTTTCAGTAATGTTATGATTGGCCACATCCCCATTTTGTGATGTTGCCCACAACACTTTCTCAGAATTTCAGTGTGCCCACAGCTCCCCATGTGTGTGTATATCTGTGTGTGTGTGTCCTGCTATACATCTTTGACTTAAGCAAATTTACAGACAACTTTAACAGAGTAATTAAAGTATGGTGTTGCTTAAGGATGTTTGTTTACTTTCTGACCAAAATGTGTTGTCTAAATAAGAATTCCTGGCTTGTGGGAGAGAAGGCTAGTTCACATCAGTGGCTTATAAGAACTGGTGAGTGAGTCACCAGAGTCTCCCCAGTAGGTTTTGGATACAATGCAGCACAAAGACATTAGGAAGCTCCAAGTCTTATACAGGGGGATGGAACAGACAAAAGAAACACAATTCCACAAGTATCCATTTAATAAATACTTAAATAATCACTGATATACAAATGCATGCTACTTTAGAGAAACATTAGTTCACTGTGCTTGCAACAGAGTAGTAATATGTTACCGTGTTTCCTGAAGTGACATTTTGTTCAAGTCTTGCTCTTTTAAATGTGAGGTTTTGTTGATTTTTTTATAGGATTGCATTCATTAGCTTTTTTTAATCATCCATTTGTACTGTTCTAACTCTATGGCTAAAGGATTTGTTCTGCCTGAAGTGTAAAAAACAAATTGAAGCACTGCAAAAAGAGAACAGGAAACTGAAGGGGGAGGAGATCCAAGCCAAAATTCACTTTTTGCAGTAATGATAATCACGCTTTTCTATATTTAAAATGAAGGTTGTTTGAAAAGTCTACTGAAATATATGAAATACCTGCTGTATTAAATATTTTAAATGGCTATCTAAAAATTTTATTACAAACCATTGAGAAGCCAGGGAATATCATCATTATTTTATCCTTAGCCTCCTAATCTCCAGAAAGTAACAGGTAAGACAGTTTTTTAAAAAATATTTAATATATCAGCTTCTGCTTTTACTTCTAAATTGCTTCTTTACATATTACTCGTTTGTTTTTGAAACAATTGTTTAGCTGTTTTTTACTGGACATAAAATGTATAGCATGTTGCTCTTTGTTATCTGTTCTTTAAAATCCTTAAACTACTTGTTCTGGAATAGGAATAGGCCTGATGCAGTCTTATTCATTTTGGTGGAACTTCAGTGAGGATGAGGGCTTGAGGACTGCAACCTTGGTAGGTCTGATGTAAAAAAAATATTTGTGGCTGTGATCTACAGCAGGTATTGGGTATTAGCACTGTGCAAGAGGCAGGACAGATGTAAGGTCCCTCCCCCCCTGGTTATTTGAATGTGATATGGGAGATCCATGACTGGAACTCCTGGCATCTTTTCTTTGCTTAAAAGCAGCTATAGGGGTGAGCCAGTTTTGAACAGGACTGTGTCAGCTGTGAAGAGGGCACCATTTTCCCCACATTATCATTTGTTTCTATTTATTAAAAATATACCTTTCCATTTTAAAAAGCACTTAAGACAGCTAGCTGGCATGAATTTTAAACTAAATCAGATCATGAAGACAACAGAACCACAAATTCAGAGGCAGGAGCACCACAGATTGTTAAAAAATTGATGAATTTACTATAAGGAATGGAAAAGAATAATCTGAATTTGGCAAGTCAATTGCCTGCCATAACAGGTACTCATAATATGATGAAAGGACATATGAGGTGGGACACATGTTCATCTCTTAGGTTTAAGACACACACACATATGCAATAAGCCCCGGGGGGGATCCAGATTGTCTTTTTCCAATTTCATGGTAGTGGGGGAAGTTCAGTCAAGAAAACAACATGGGGCAAAGGGTTAACTTCCCTTCTCAGTGCATGGCTAATAATACATGAACATACATAGCTAATAATGTGTGCATGCACACACACACATACAGGTAGCTGCTTTTAAGCAAAGAAAAATAATGTCCAGAGGTTCAGTTGCAGATCTCCAGCATTACATATAGTTTGGCTCTTATAGTACAGCAGGACAGCCAACCAATTGTACACTTTTTTCATAAAAGCAGAAAATGTACACTATTTGTGGACTAAAGAAGCTCCAGCACTGAACCACAAATTGTTTTTAAACCTCCATCCACACATCCATCTCTGTCGTGAGACAGTGATTAGAAGAAAACTGAGAATGCTGACCATAGGGGTGTTTTGTGAATAAATGCCCTCTTTTTTACTCTATCAGTTATTATGTCATCCCTGAATAGTTCCCTATTTTCCAACAGATGTCTAGCTAACCCTCAAAATTAGCATCGCAGAACTAATTGTGCCTGTAACCAGGGAATAGGAATTTGTTTAGCCTGTAAAAAATATTTGTAATGCAGGCATCATTTAAAGATTTCTTAAGTAGTTGTGTAATATATATACTGATGTTCTGTGAGATTAAAATATTAGTTTATATAGTGCATGTTTTTGTTTTATAGAAAATGATTTCTTTCCTGAATTGACTGAAACTGAAGATTATGAGGTATTGTATCATCATGCACTTCACTTGTACAATTGTTGCCAAACATATACTCCTTGAGTTTAACAGAATATTGAGTATGAACTGGGTGGCCACATTCAAAAGAGCCAAAGAAAGAGGAAGGTCCCCAATATAAGAGCAAAAAAGAAGAAAATACAGGAACCAAGAGGCAGGAATAAGGTCCTGTTAATATGAACTTGTATAAATAATTTGGGCAAGAAAGAACCAAAATGTGAAAGAAAATTAAATCAATCATAAGCTGCTATGTAAACATAATAAGATACTCCAAATATTCTAGTTCAGTTATTCAGACATTAATTAGCTGCCTAATAAACATAAAAGTACTCCAAATGTTCCAGTTGTTAACGAGATCTCCTGGATTGCATCTTGTTTCATACTTCCTCAGATAGAAATGGAGACTATGCAAGGATGGCAATTTTTTAAAACCCCTATTGCCTCAAAATTATTGTCAAATACATTTCTTTCTTCAGGAATACGTCCTAAGACTAAATCCTGAAAATGTATAATATTTAATTAATCACCCCAAAACTAAATTTTAAGAAAAAACATCAATAATGCAATGCAATAATGCAATGAATATACATGTTGCAAATCTGCATCTGCCATACAAGCATAAGGGTATTCACTAATAGGCAAAAAAACCCTTGCGGTTTAAGAATGTACCTATAGCCCACAGATATTCTTAAAAAGCAGGGAAATTGGGCAGCTATAGTGAATGCACCAGGGGAGCAGGAGACCTGACCTCCTTTCTGAGATATTGACTGCCCTACAAATTTATCAAAATGCAAACACAATTTGGGTTGGTCTTTCACAGTCCAATCCACTTGCTGTGTAGCTTGGAAGAATTTGGTAACATGTGCCTCTGACCATATGGTGAGTGGTGGCAATACCTGCCATCTCCAAAGATGGAGAATTACATTTTTGTATGTTTGTTGGTGTTCTTACTTTGCTTCTCCTGTGTTACTACTGTTTCTACAGAGAATCTAAAGTAGAAAATTTTATTTCCCTCATTATTCATCCTAGAAGTCTGTGTCAAATTTATTTTTATTAATTTCAACGTCTTTTTATTGGTCAATGTCATATGATGGTGAAGACAGCCTTTTGTATTTCAAATTGTTAGTTATGTTCTATTTCTATTTTGAGTGCATTAACAGTTGAATCTGAAACTGCAGTTTGATGTAAAATCAGACTGATTACAATATGTTGCTACTTCAGCAATGACTCTAGCTGTTGGAAAAAAGAGGATGCATGTTGTCAGCCTGCTATGTTTCAACCACTTCATTTAAAGCAAGGTGGGCACGGTCAATTAAAAACATAGAGCACATCTAGAATTTTGCTAGAATATATTTCACCTCCCACTATTTTTTCTTATGCAAATTGAGACACTCCTGAGGTCCACTGGAGACTATTCTGCAGAAGTCAGTGCCATTATTCCACAATTATGTTTGGAGTTTTTTTAGTGTAAATTTTGCAAAGTGTTGCTGTACTTCACATATTCACAGAAATAGAAACAAAAGAAAATGATTTCCTATAGGAAACTTAACTAAAATTGCAAAGTAAATCAGACATATTTAAAGTGACCGTCTGAACTATATCAACTGTCTTAATAATGTTGCTTCCTCCCTGCTAAAACAAGATCAGCTCAGCACATGTCTTCTTTCTGTTATTTGGGCTGATTGCAGGTGTTGCCACCACTTACCATATGTTCAGAGGCACATGCTTCTGAATTCTTCCAAGCTAAACAGGAAATGGATTGGACTGTGAAAGGCCAACCCAAATTGTGTTTGCATTTTGACAGATTTGTAGGGCAGTATAATATCTCAGAGAGGAGGTCAGGTCTCCTGCTTCCCGGTGCATTCACTATAGCTGCCCAATTTCCCTGCTTTTTAAAGTTTGATAGAAATATCTGTGGGCTATAGGTACATTCTTAAACCGCAAGGTTTTTTGCCTATTAGTGAATTTCCCTGCTTTTTAATCTGGGAGGTAAGAAATGGAATTCTGTGCAAGCTTGCTGAGAATGGTTTGATCATTTGCATGCTTATTGAGTTCAGTGGGATTTACTCCCCTGCAATCATGCTTAGGATAGGTGAAACTGACCACAGGGGATGGGGAAGGGAGGAGGAGGAAGAGGAGGAGGGAGGGGAGGAAAGGCAGAGGGCAGGGCTGGGATAGGAGCAGGCAGGAGGGGGAGGGAAGGGACAGGTTTGATCATTTGCATGTTATTTAATTGAGTTGAGTGTGATTTACTCCCTTGCAGTTATGCTTAGGATAGGTAAAACTGACCGGGGGGAGGGAAGGAGGGCTGGAGTGGTCAGGGAAGGAGGAAGAAGGAAGGGGGGAGGAAGGGAGAGGAGAGGGGAAGGAGGGGAAAAGCAGGTCTGATCATTTATGCTTATTGAGTTCAATGGGATTTACTCCTATGTAATCATGGTTAGGATAGGAAAAACTGACCATGGGGGAGGGGGAAGGAGAAGGGGAAGGAGTGTATTGGAAGGGGGCAAAGGAAGGGTGGGGGAGGGCAGGTTTGATCATTTGCATGCTTATAGAGCTCAGTGGTATTTACTTCTGTGCAATTATGCTTAAGATAGGTAAAACTGACCATGGGGAGGAGGAAGAGGAAGGGGAAGAGGAAGGAGGGGATTGGATTGGGGGTAGAGATAGGGGGAGGGAGGGGCAAAGGAAGGGGAAGGGAAGGGGCAAGATGGAGGGGATAGGAAGGAGAAGGGAGGGTGGGTTTGATCTAGGGTTGCCAGGCTCAGGGCCTGAGAATGATTCTGTATCTTTAAGAGAAGAGAAAATTCAGCCAAGTACAGTTTCCTTGCAATACTGTAATGGGAAAAACCACAAGGTGAAATTCTCCCTTCCCCCTGCACAACTTTTAAAGATACAGAAGACCTCTTAGAGGTTAGACCTGGCAACCCTAGTTTGATCAGGTGCATACTTTTTGAGCTCAGTGGGATTTATTTCTGTGCAATCATGTTTGGAAATGGAAAAGGACTGCCCTCAAGTCAACCAAACGTATGGCGACCCTTTGAATAGGGTTTTCATGGTAAATGGTATTCAGAGGTGGTTTTACCATTGCCTTCCTCTGAGGCTGAGAGGCAGTGACTGGCCCAAGGTCACCCAGTGAGCTTCATGGCTGTGTGGGGATTTGAACCCTGGTCTCCCAGGTCCTAGTCCAACACTGACCCGGGGGAGAGCCGGGGAGGGGAAGGGGAGGAGATTGGTTGGGTGGGCACTGGGCAGAGGGGAAAATCCTTTAAGAACATAAGAAGAGCCTGCTGGATCAGGCCAGTGGCCCATCTAGTCCAGCATCCTGTTCTCACAGTGGCCAACCAGGTGCCTGGGGGAAGCCCGCAAGCAGGACCCGAGTGCAAGAACACTCTCCCCTCCTGAGGCTTCCGGCAACTGGTTTTCAGAAGCATGCTGCCTCTGACTAGGGTGGCAGAGCACAGCCATCATGGCTAGTAGCCATTGATAGCCCTGTCCTCCATGAATTTGTCTAATCTTCTTTTAAAGCCATCCAAGCTGGTGGCCATTACTGCATCTTGTGGGAGCAAATTCCATAGTTTAACTATGCGCTGAGTAAAGAAGTACTTCCTTTTGTCTGTCCTGAATCTTCCAACATTCAGCTTCTTTGAATGTCCACGAGTTCTAGTATTATGAGAGAGGGAGAAGAACTTTTCTCTATCCACTTTCTCAATGCCATGCATAATTTTATACACTTCTATCATGTCTCCTCTGACCCGCCTTTTCTCTAAACTAAAAAGCCCCAAATGCTGCAACCTTTCCTCGTAAGGGAGTCGCTCCATCCCCTTGATCATTCTGGTTGCCCTCTTCTGAACCTTTTCCAACTCTATAATATCCTTTTTGAGATGAGGCGACCAGAACTGTACACAGTATTCCAAATGCGGCCGCACCATAGATTTATACAACGGCATTATGATATCGGCTGTTTTATTTTCAATACCTTTGCTAATTATCGCTAGCATGGAATTTGCCTTTTTCACAGCTGCCGCACACTGGGTCGACATTTTCATCGTGCTGTCCACTACAACCCCGAGGTCTCTCTCCTGGTGGGTCACCGCCAGTTCAGACCCCATGAGCATATATGTGAAATTAAGATTTTTTGCTCCAATATGCATAATTTTACACTTGTTTATATTGAATTGCATTTGCCATTTTTCCGCCCATTCACTCAGTTTGGAGAGGTCTTTTTGGAGCTCTTCGCAATCCCTTTTTGTTTTAACAACCCTGAACAATTTAGTGTCGTCAGCAAACTTGGCCACCTCACTGCTCACTCCTAATTCTAGGTCATTAATGAACAAGTTGAAAAGTACAGGTCCCAATACCGATCCTTGAGGGACTCCACTTTCTACAGCCCTCCATTGGGAGAACTGTCTGTTTATTCCTACTCTCTGCTTTCTGCTTCTTAACCAATTCCTTATCCACAAGAGGACCTCTCCTCTTATTCCATGACTGCTAAGCTTCCTCAGAAGCCTTTGGTGAGGTACCTTGTCAAACGCTTTTTGAAAGTCTAAGTACACTATGTCCACTGGATCACCTCTATCTATATGCTTGTTGACACTCTCCAAGAATTCTAATAGGTTACTGAGACAGGACTTTCCCTTGCAGAAGCCATGCTGGCTCTGCTTCAGCAAGGCTTGTTCTTCTATGTGCTTAGTTAATCTAGTTTTAATAATACTTTCTACCAGTTTTCCAGGGACAGTAGTTAAGCTAACTGGCCTGTAATTTCCAGGATCCCCTCTGGATCCCTTTTTGAAGATTGGCGTTACATTTGCCACTTTCCAGTCCTCAGGCACGGAGGAGGACCCGAGGGACAAGTTACATATTTTAGTTAGCAGATCAGCAATTTCACCTTTGAGTTCTTTGAGAACTCTCGGGTGGATGCCATCCGGGCCCGGTGATTTGTCAGGTTTTATATTGTCCATTAAGCTTAGAACTTCCTCTCTCGTTACCACTATTTGTCTTAGTTCCTCAGAATCCCTTCCTGCAAATGTTAGTTCAGGTTCAGGGATCTGCCCTATATCTTCCACTGTGAAGACAGATGCAAAGAATTCATTTAGCTTCTCTGCAATCTCCTTATCGTTCTTTAGTACACCTTTGACTCCCTTATCATCCAAGGGTCCAATTGTCTCCCTAGATGGTCTCCTGCTTTGAATGTATTTATAGAATTTTTTGTTGTTGGTTTTTATGTTCTTAGCAATGTGCTCCTCAAATTCTTTTTTAGCATCCCTTATTGTCTTCTTGCATTTCTTTTGCCAGAGTTTGTGTTCTTTTTTATTTTCTTCATTTGGACAAGACTTCCATTTTTTGAAGGAAGACTTTTTGCCTCTAAGAGCTTCCTTGACTTTGCTCGTTAACCATGCTGGCATCTTCTTGGCCCTGGCGGTACCTTTTCTGATCTGCGGTATGCACTCCAGTTGAGCTTCTAATATAGTGTTTTTAAACAACTTCCAAGCATTTTCGAGTGATGTGACCCTCTGGACTTTGTTTTTCAGCTTTCTTTTTACCAATCCCCTCATTTTTGTGAAGTTTCCTCTTTTGAAGTCAAATGTGACCGTGTTGGATTTTCTTGGCAATTGGCCAGTTACATGTATGTTTAATTTAATAGCACTGTGGTCACTGCTCCCAATCGGTTCAACAACACTTACATCTCACACCAGGTCCCGGTCCCCACTGAAGATTAAGTCCAGGGTTGCCGTCCCTCTGGTCGGTTCCATGACCAACTGATCTAGGGAATAGTCATTTAGAATATCTAGAAACTTTGCTTCTTTGTCATGACTGGAACACATATGCAGCCAGTCTATGTCCGGGTAGTTGAAGTCACCCATTACTACCACATTTCCTAGTTTGGATGCTTCCTCAATTTCATATCTCATCTCAAGGTCTCCCTGAGCATTTTGATCAGGGGGACGATAGATCGTTCCCAGTATTAAGTCCCTCCTGGGGCACGGTATCACCACCCACAACGATTCTGTGGAGGAGTCTGCCTCTTTTGGGGTTTCCAGCTTGCTGGATTCAATGCCTTCTTTCACGTATAGAGCGACTCCGCCACCAATACGTCCTTCCCTGTCCTTCCGATATAGTTTATATCCAGGGATAACCGTATCCCACTGGTTTTCTCCATTCCACCAGGTCTCCGTTATGCTCACTATATCAATGCTCTTCTCTAAGTCCAAGCACTCCAGTTCTCCCATCTTGGTTCGGAGGCTCCTAGCATTAGCGTACAGGCACTTGTAAGCAGTGTCTCTCTTCAAGTGTCTTTGGCACTTGTGGTTAGGCCTGTGGTAATTTTGCTCTTCTGAATTTATATCCTGTGCCCCTGCTCTCACAATGCCTACTTCTAGGCCTACCCCTTTTAAAATTTCATCATTTCTTTGGTTTTTATCCCAGGGGGGAGGTTTATTCCGAACCGGACCTTTCTCAGCTCCTGTCGGGTTTCCCCCCTCAGTCAGTTTAAAAGCTGCTCTGCTACCTTTTTCATTTTAAGTGCCAGCAGTCTGGTTCCATTCTGGTTCAAGTGGAGCCCGTCCCTTTTGTACAGGCCCGGCTTGTCCCAAAATGTTCCCCAGTGCCTAACAAATCCGAACCCTTCCACCCGACACCATCGTCTCATCCACGCATTGAGACTGCGAAGCTGGGCCTGTCTGGCTGGTCCTGCGCGTGGAACCGGTAGCATTTCAGAGAAAGCCACCTTGGAGGTCCTGGCTTTCAGCATCCTACCTAGCAACCTAAATTTTGCTTCCAGGACCTCACGGCTGCATTTCCTTTTCAAAATGAAAACTTTGTGAACAGTATCATTGCTTTTCAGCGTTTCCCTCACCTTTTTATTCTACAGCAGGCACATGTAGCCTCCCACCCAAATTTAAACCAAAGCTGTCCCTGGCCACATCCACACCAGGCCTTTATTTCACTTTGAACAGGCATGGTGTCTCTCAAAGAATCCTGGGAAGTGTAGTTAATGAAGGGTGCTGAGAGTTGCTAGTTCCCCTTACAGACCTTCAATCAGAGTGGCTGACTGTTAAACCAGTCTGGCCACTGGAGCTCTGTCAGTGGAATAGGAGTCTCCTCTCAGCACCCTTCACAAACCACACTTCCCAGGATTCTTTGGGGGAAGCCATGACTGTGTCACGTGAAATCAAAGTCTGGTGTGGGTGTGATCCCCTGGTTAGGCAAGCCCAGCAGCTGTGAGTCTGGCTGTTAGAACTCTGACAGTTGGTTCTTACTGAGCATGCCCCGCGTTATCATAGGGTTCCAGCCAAAATGTCTTCAATTAATTAAAGATCACCCAGGCATTTTTTTAAACGTTTAAACTGCAGAAGATGAAGGTCAGAGTATGGGGCAATGTCAGTATTAGGATTCCAGGTACTCTGTGAACATGGCTGATTTTTAATGAATTTCAACAGATTATGAGAACTCTGAAAGAAAAAAGTCCAAAAGGGCTCTGGGTTTTTTTTCTCTCTTTTTAGACTTTGAACTCTCGATTCTCTCTGACTGTTTTGTGTATTGCCTTGAAAATTGACAGGGTTGTTAAGCAAGCATTTCTGACTTCAGGACTGTAAGTTCTGTAAGGTTTTGTTTTGAAATGAGCTTATGGGAAGCATTAGAATGGTATGGGGGTATTTTCAATTTAATATTGCGGAATGTGAAAAATCCACACTGGCTGTAGCATACAGCCACTCTTGTGGCTGTATAATAATTTCAATGGTTTTGACCTTAGCCACTATAATAAATCTGTAAGTATCAAATAATAAACCATATCAAAATTATACTAATAAAATAAGAAATAAATACAAATCATAAACCAGGTGAAAATTTCACAGAAAAAAATTCAAATGCTGCTAGAAAAAATAATTTAGCTGAGGCCTTATATAGGAGGTAAGAAGCCATCCTCAGTACTATCAACAACTGTGTTTCTCAACAGTTAAAGGGAAATATATATGATAGGCCTACAAGGTCAGATGCAATGATACAAAAATATAAGAAACCATGTTTATAGTATCTTTATAGAACAATCTTTGCAGAATAGTGGCACATATACAAAAGTTTATAAAATTACATTCATGAATACAGATAGGTTCATCTTATCATTCAAACCTCTGAAGACATTGTATTCAGTGTGTGTATCCGAAAAGTCTCCTAAGAGAAAGTAATGGATCTAATGAAAGTTTCTTGTAAGGAACTGGCTGAATTTTTTCTATTACAAAAAACTTTTAAGGGCACAGTCCAACTTGTATTTGCGCCGGGCTGGGAGGAGTTGTATCTAGCAGACCCCTGGCTGAGCTGCCAGGCTCTTGGCACCACTGGACTCAGCCACAGAAGCCCTCAGCCTGGCTGAGCCACGCCACTACTGGAACTCTGCAGGCTCAGCCAGAAGTCCTCCAGGGAAGCTCAGCAGCCAGCAAGCGGAAGGCCGAAAAACAGGGCATTCCGGGGTGTGGTGTAGGTGGAGCCAAGGAGAGAGGACTTCCACTATATTCAATTCAAGTCCCAATTCGGCCAAAATTTCTGCTGGCAAAAAAGTCAGCATAGATAAATAATTACATTGGCAGTCAATGAGGAGTTCTTACTCCCTGGTAGAAGTATTCGTTGGAACTAGCTTTTATCTTCCAGTCCGTATGTGTAGTTTCCGACTGAGCTTGCGTTCAGCTGTCCCAGCAGCTCCCCAAAGGCAAGTGGATACTGCGGAGCTTCCTGCCATCTCCTCCTCTACTGCTCCCCCTTCTGCTGGCTACCCATAACTTTGATTGCTCTGTAAATCAGTAGGTTTGTGATTATTCTCCAAAAACTGTGTAGTCTCCATTTCCATCTGAGAAGTACAAAATGAGATGCAATCCAGGAGATCTTGTTAACAACTGGAATATTTGGAATACTTTTGTTTATTAGGCAGGTAATTAGTGACTGGATAACTGAATAACTGAACTACTAGAATATTTGGAGTATCTTTTATGTTTATGTAGCAGCTTATGGTCATTATTCTTTCATGTTTTGTTCCTTTCTTGCCTGTATTATTTATACAATTCATATTAATAGCATTTTATTCTTGCCTATTGGTTCCTATGTTTTATTCTTTTTTGCTCAGATTCAAAAGAGGACAGGATTTCTGCACCTTTAATATTTGGGTAGAAGAGGGATTTTCAGCAGTATTGTGCAACCTACATCTGCTGCAAACTCTGCTAACTATTAAAAGGTGCAAGAGCCTTGTCCTCTTTTGAATATGGACCTCCTAATTTGAATAGTTTGAATTTTGAATTGAAATATGAAATTATATTTCATACAATTTCATACAAAATCACAAGGTCACCTTGGCTTTCAGTATTCTAAAAGTAATTTCTAATTAATTTTAAAAATGACTCTTAAGTAAATATAACCTCCTTCCTATCACAGATGTATTCATACTGATGTAAGGGTATTAAGGCTTCAATCCAATACACACTAACACCAATACACACCTGGGGCTAAGTCCCATTGAACCCAGTGGGGCTTACTTCTGAGTAGACATGTATTGGATTGCAGCCTAAAGCATCTTGCTGAAAGTAAATGTTATGGAAGATGCATAACTGCTGCTAAAAATAGTAGTGCTGTGTTTCTTTCTAAGTTCCCCCAGCCCTCTCCACCTCATTGGCTGCTGTTTATAGGGGCATGCAAACATTGAGTACATTACATCACATGTTTTGCATTAATAGCCATTGCTAAGGTAAACAGGAGGAAAATGCACAGAGCTTCTATTTTGTTTCATTTTTCCTGGCAGCTACTTATCCTTTGCACCATAAAAACATAGGAAGCTGCCTATACAGAATCAGACCAACAGTCCATCTGGTTCTGTATTATATTACTGCTGTCTGGCAGTGGCTCTCCAGGAGTTCAGACTGGAGTCTCTCCCAGCCCTACCTGGAGATGTCATGGATCAAATCTCAGATCTTATGCATGCAAAGCAGGCACTCTGCTATTTTGCTCTTGCCCTTCCCCAAAGCAATCTAACTTTCAGGCATCTAACTCTGCCTTCTTACGTGGTTGTTTATTATTCAGAATCCTTCCAAATAATAATGACAGATGTCAATTAATAGGTTCACTATTTCTTTTGGAAGTTCCAGAATACTGCTAATGTAATATATAATCATCTGTTGTAATGATATATCACATTACTTGATCCCTCCAACCCTCCCCATATTTCTCTGGCCTGAATGAGAGATATACTATTTGCAAGATTGTTAGGAGGGAAGGTTAAAGATTTCATTTTGCCTTTCCATGGACCAATTCTTCCCAAATGCTTCTTTGATTAAAATCAAGACGGCCTACATATATTATACTTGTTGTGTGGTTGTTTAGTGCCTTTGCTACTTTGGCAGCCATTTACACCAATCAACCCCATCTTCTTGCACCTTTTGCATTATTACAGCTTCCAGCATTAAATGATAAGCAACTGTGATGCATTACACTCTGATAAATTAAAATATTTCCTCACATTGGCCTGGTTTGCATGTAACACTAAGCCATGGTTTATAACCTACTTGTGTGATATGAATTTGAACTAGTGCTAGAAAAAATTGAACTAGAAAAAAAGTTTACTGATCAATATGATGAGAAGTCAGCAGTAAAAATGCAGTAAACATTCATGCTTTGAGGGGCCTAGGCAAAGGTAATTATTGCCATGTGTATTGATATGGAAGAGCAGTAGGTGAGGTGGCATGGGTGGGGCACCGTTACTCTACTGGCTTCTGAACACAATGGGGCACTGCTGCTGCCCATAGGGGGGTAGGCACAGGGAGTGTGATGCAGTGTTGCATGGTGCAGCACAAGTGTTGGATTGGTTCCACTGCATCACACTGTGCTGAGGTCCCTGCGTGGCCCCCTTCAGTCAGCAGCAGTGCCCTAGCATGTTCAGAAGCCAGCAGAGTAACTGTGCCCCACCTATGCTGCCTCACTGGCTACTTCTGTGGAATAGGTCAAGATGGGCATATTATGCTGAGAAACAATCAGCACACCTACTGCCTGTACACAAAACTGAATAACAGCATGAATTATAGTACTTGGAAAACTAGGAACAAATACCCTGGGTTTGGGTAATGGGGAAAAATGAACTCTGCTTATTATGTGATGATTCAGCTATACCTAGACCAGATTTGTATGCATATTTTCACTGTTTGATTGGCTTTATGCTTGTTCCCAAATAATTTAACATTATATTATGAGGATGCGTCTTTAATCTGCCCCTGCCTAGCTATGACAGCCATGAACAAGTGCTGTGGTGGTTGACTATTTATTTATTTATTTATATTTATTATTTCAATTTATATACCGCCCTTAGCGAAATAGCTCTCAGGGCGGTGAACAAACAAAATAAAATACAATATATCATAACATATACAAACAACGAAAAGCACAGCAAAAACAAAACTATGCATGCAACAATGATGTTTTCTGCCCAAAATAATTACAGTTGTGAAACTTTAGTTATATTTTAACTGTTCTAAAAATTAAGTTTAGTTTGACATGACTATTTTCATTTAAATTAGTCCAAATTCCTAAATTGGAAAGGTCTGCACAATTTTTTAAAAACACCTATGATTGCTATTCTCTCACTTTTAGCTGAGTTAGATTATATGTAAAATGTTTAAGCATGGGAGCCCATACTCCATTTGTGAAAAAATATACAGTATGATAATTTCTAACTCGTAGCCAATATAAAAAATATTTTGAATTTTAATTGCAATATTTCTGCTATGATTTATGGAAATGCAAATATATAGATATGAGATTTCAGTATAATATATCTTCCTTTATTAACATGTCTTCTGAAAAGACACTGACTTTGTATGTGTGTGTGTGTGTGTGTGTATTGTTTTTAAAGGATGAAGATGAAATGGAAGAGGCAAGGGCAGGGGTGGGTGAAGAAGCTGCACTAATTGCCAGTACAGACAGCATGGCAAACCAAATAAGAAAAAAAGAGTTCCAGTTTACTACATCTAGCTACAGTCAGGAGAGAATGGGGACAAAATTTAATGAAGCAGGAACAAACAGACACTTAGCAAGAGAGAAAGATTCATATGGAAAACATGATCATTCCAAAGCAATTTTTCATACAACTTCTCAGTCTGTCACAGAAATACCAAAGGAAGAAGAGGATGATTTCATGGAATCTCAAGCAGCTACTGCAGTTATCCCTCCAGCAAACAGCTCCACCAAAGGTAATGGGGAAGAATATGCACATACTTTTTCTGACAATGAGACAAGAAGAGCATCTGCTTCTGATAGTAATGAAGACGATACAGAGGTGTCTGCTTTTAAACCCGATATAGACACCGATGACTCTTGGGGTTCCATTCCTACCACTTCTGCTACATGGTTAGTTACTGTGGATACATCCCAGGAAAACATCTTTAGTTCAGGAAGCCCAGAAATAAGCACACATGATGATCTCTCTCAAGACTATATTAAAAATCTGTCAGAAGATATAATACCTCCAACAGCTGAAGATTCTGCAGAGAAAATACCTGCAGTCAATGGGGATTTGTGGTATCATAATGGTACAGATATTACTTCTCTTCCATTGGATAGTCAGCAGCTTTTTCACATTAGTTCCCCAAATCCTACAACAGTACCTTATTCCAATGATCCAATGGTGTCACAAGATACTTCAGTTGTGGATATAGAATGGCCACATTCTTCTAACTTTGCTTTCTCCCCTACTGAGTTGTCATCTTATTCTGTCTCTTCAAATTCTGAAGAACATGGCTCTGCTTCTGCTGGCAGTGAGGTACTCTCACAGACAACTCAACCAGTATATAATGGTGAGATACCACTTCAGCCTTCCTACAGTAGTGAAGTGTTTTCTCTAGTCACCCCTTTATTGTCTGACACTCAGATGCTCAACACTTTCCCTGCTGCATCAAGTAGTGATGTGACCTTGCATGCTACGCCTGCATTTCCCAGTGTTGATGTGTCATTTGAATCCACCCTGTCTGCCTATGATGATGTGCCTTTGCTTCCATTTTCCTCTGCTTTCTCCGGTAGTAAAATGTTTTACCATCTTTATATGGTTTCTCAAACATTACCACAAACTGCTCAAGCTATTGAGAGTGATAAGGTGTCCCTGCATGCTTCTTTGACATTGGCGGACAGTGGCATATTAATGCAATCAAGCCTTGGTCAGTTTTCTGATGTGATATCACATCAGATAGTTCGTGCTGCTTCAGAGACATTGATATTTGGTCATGACAGAACTCGCTTCTTGTCTCAAGTTGAACCATCCAGCAGTGATTTAAATATGCATGCACTGTCTACAATGTCTGAACTTAGCTATGCTTTATTTAGTAATGTGGGCACTCGCCAAAATGTTGCTGCTTCCTATTATATGTCAGAATTTGTGCATGAGTCTGTTGGCACATTTCATCAGGGTCCGTTATTTAGCAGCTATAGCAATGTGCTGGTGCATAAGCCTTCTTCTACAGTCCCACAAGCTGACACTTTGCTACAGCCTACATGTTCTCTTTCTAGTAAAATGGATTGGTCTGAAGCATATTCTGGTAGTGAGTCCCTTTTGCCTGACACAGATATTTTTTCCATGCTTAAAGCCTCTTCGCATGAATTGATGTGCAGCACACCTGGGTTTGGTGGTGATGTTGAGATGCCTCACAAAAGTGGTGTAATACATGAAAATGATGGAGAACTGCAAATTTCTTCTTTCAGTGAAATGGTTTCTCCTACTGAAAGTGCAATGACTGAACCTCCAGCAACAGTTTCTAATGATGAGATTACTAAGCAGGATACAACTGTACAAGAAATATCCATTACTGTATCTAGTGCAAAGGGAATCCTTCCAGTATCTATTGCTTTTCCTGTTACTAAGATGTTTGATTATGTTAGTAAACTCTCAGGAAATCATGTTCCTATTCAACCTTTGCATGTTACAGCTCCAGCCTTTGATGACACTTTGCTTAAGCCTTGGCTTAGTGCATTCTCACAGCAAGCTTCCTCTACCCCTGCTTCTAATGAAATATTGTCTCCTTCTACCCAGCAGTATTTTTATGAGGCTTCAGCTACACTAAATAATAATACATTGCTGCAAACTTCCTTTCAATCTTCTGATGATGATATACTGCATAGAGCATCTGTAACTGTGCCTAGTGATCCAGTACTGATTGAAAAAAACATGTGGGCTGATAATGGTAGTTCTGTAGTTGACCAAATATTGCACCAAATGGCACTAGATTCTGCTGTGAATAAAAGAATGTTGCATTATACATCACCACCATCTGCAGTAAATGCATCACATGCTACCAGTAACCCCACAGGTTCACCAGAAGGTTTAACTATTGCCCATATAAGCAATGAATACATTTCACCTAGGTTGTTTAACAATGAAGACATACACCAGGTTGCTCCTTCATTGTACAGTAACGATGTGTCATATCAGTCAACTAATGTTGAAAATACAAGTGCCTTTCCCCTCAAAACAATGAACACAGTGACTATCCCTGTTCTGTCAACTGATATTTTACCAAAGACAGCTACATCTGCTAACAGCCATAGCTTTTCAAGTATCAGTATTGTTGATATTACAGTTCCTGTGCCTGAAATTATTTTTGATTCTGTTCAACATACCTTTACAAATATACCAGATATGTATATTTCTGTTACAACTGATTCTTCCAGCACTGAAAGCGATAAAAATTCAGACACTTTATTAGTTGTCGGTAAAGTATCCAGTGAGCTGTCCACCACAGCCAGTTCTGGTACTGATTTGTGGCCCTCTGTTGTTGATGATGATTATGATGAGTATGATAGTGGTTTGCCTGTAAATGGTTGTCACACATGCATTTCCCATAGAGACACTCAGGAGGAGGTAGATGAGCAAGATATACAGGTAGACAGTGTAAACAATCAGCATAATTTAGTTATAAATTCACATTTTGAAACATCTGAAGAAGAGAAGAAAACCACAATTGCTCTATCAGCCAATATGATAACCTATGCAATGGACCAGCTGAAATATACGCCAGCCCCAGCAGTGGCTTCAAAGACAAAAGCTAAGAAACACAGTGATCCAGCTGTATTGGATAACCACATTCAGACTGTTAGCAATCCCTTGCAAAAGGCACCAGAATCTAAATCATGGACAGTTTTTACAAGTGATGAAGAGAGTGGTTCTGGTCAAGGTACCTCAGATAGTGTTAATGATAATGAGACTTCAACAGATTTCAGTTTTTCTGATGCTAATGACCAAGACCCTCAGGAGGTAGTTGGAGCAGGTAATTCAGAATCAGAATTAACTTCTGGATCACAACAGTCATCAGTAGCATCCATACCTAGTGGTCATTCATCAGTATTCAACGTTTCTGAGGAAGGTTAGTTATGACCATCTACTGCATAACATGCTGAGCTGTAGCATTCTTCCACTGGGTATAAAGGTAACAACTTGACATAAACACAGATATGTGAACAGTAAGAATTAGCATGTGTGTTTCAATTACAGGCCTGATATAATAGGAAAATTGAAGGGAACTGAAGTTCCATATTCAAATCTGCAAGTCAGGTGTTTGTTTTTACATTCAGAGCTTCTCTCAGGTATGAGATGATTAAAGGATGTGTCTACTCTAGGAACTGGACATGTTTAAATCTCATGATCTTTGGAACTCTTCTAAAGGTACTAATTCTTAGATATTTCTAGCCCTCTGAATAGCAGTCAACTACATTTACATGTTCTGTGGATTGAACAGCACTAATAGTTTGATAGTTTTCTGATTTTAGACATAAGAATGTTTCCACTTTTTGAAAAATGTAGAAGTTATATATGGTCTGAAGGCATGATTTAATTATGTCTTTTTGTGATTTTTAATTATGTTTGCTGGTATATTCTTCAAATAAGGTAATAAGGTAAAAGAAAATCGACTAGATAAATATTCATTTAAGTTTAATGGATTTAATAAATCTGCCCTAATTAATAATAATCCATTTCCTTCCATAGGTGTGAGGTTTGCAAAATGTCATAAATCTGCTAGGTTCCACCAAGAATATGAATTTCCTACTAAACCAAGTTTTACCTGTGCTGTCAGATACTAATATGAGTGAAAAAGCAATTAAAATTGGGGTTTTTTTAGACATTCTAAGGGCATATCTTGAATTACAAATACCAGTTGTATACCAGTTCAAGTCATGGCATCCCCAGAAGAATCCTAGGAATTGTAATTTGAAGAAAGTCTTGAGAAGCCTTACCCCTTTACAGAGCTTTGGTTCTTGGGGTTCTCTGGGGACGGGGGATGTTGATGGTGATAATGATAATGATGGTGATGGTGATTCTGTACAGGGATTTTTAAAAGACCTTATCTGCCCAAAGGCTCCCAATCTAATAGACATAATACAAAAAAAACAAGAATGTGGATGAAAGTGGAAAGCAAGCATATTCATGTAACAGGTCTTAATGTTACAAAATTGTTTGTAATAGTGATAAGCTAGAATGGTCACTAAGGAGACAGTTCTGGGAGAGGAGGAGCCAAATGGCAGTTGGTCCCAGCAGTCCTGATGGAGTAGAGCAGGCGTTGCTGTCTATCCTCTTCCTCTGATGCAGCCAGGTAGACATGGCTGCTGATGGATATGTCTGTAGTATAGATATGTACTAATTAAAATGGATGTAAGATGATCAAACTGCAAATTGCATTGACAGCTGCCCCATCAGTTGATACTATAACAATTTTATTTGTGAGTGTTCAAAATTAACTTGACAAATTTAATATAAAATGACTGAGGCTGTTTTTACATATTTCCATTGTCTGTAGACCGCAGTATTACTCAGTATTACTCAAGAAATTTCACATTCAGGAAACAATTAGGGTATAGAAAGTATGTAGTCTCCAGAGGATTCAGCCTTATTTAGATGCATTTCAGGAATTTTAGGCACAGATATAGAACCAAAGGATTTAAGGAATATACTTTGTATTCTGCTATTACTGCTATGCCTAATTGTTTGCTTCACTGAAGCTATGATATGCATGTGATACTAGGGATGAACATATCTGTAAATTTCAGTTTCTCTCAGTTTTTCAGTCTTAAGTTCAGTTTGGTCCATTTCTATATCAGTTTTGTGACCTTTTTATAAAAAAAAGTGTGCAAGAAAATTCTTGTGCCATTTTTGTGTGTTTATCCTAATAAACACATTTTGAAGGCAATTTCCCCTATCATAATGCATTTTTGTACATTATTTTCACTAACATAATGCTTTCTGTACTCATTTTTGTACACAAGCATAGCTGCTTTTATTAATTAAAATATTTATTTCTCAATAATTGTCATTTCTAAGCTGTGTACACAGAAAAAAGACATACATAAAAAACCAAGAATAATAAAAATCATCATAAAACCAAACATTATTTTAAAATGCTTGCTGGAACAAGAAGGTTTTAGTCTGGATCCATTTCAATCGGGCTTCAGGCCTGGACATGGGACTGAAACAGCATTGGTCGCCTTGGTAGATTTATTTTATTTATTTATTTAATTTAATTTATATACCGCCCTAAGCCCAAAGGCTCTCTGGGCGGTGTACAAAAAGATAAAAACAAGCAATGTATAAATACAATAAATACAATAAATTTAAAAAAAAAAACAAATAATAAAGAAACCAAACAACATCCAAAATACAAAATAATAATGAAAATGCTATTAAAACACACTTTAAAATGCCTGGGAGTATAAAAAGGTTTTCACCTGGCGCTGAAAAGATAGTAGCGTCGGAGGGCGTGGGATAGGGGCAAATGCACCTTCCTTGTCCTCCTTGATCTCTCAGCGGCTTTCGATACGGTTGACCACGTTATCCTCCTGGACCGCCTGAAGAGGTTAGGCATGGGGGGCACTGTATTGCAGTGGTTCCATTCCTTCCTCTCTGGTAGGTACCAAAGAGTGGCATTGGAGGATGAGGTTTCGGATCCTTGGCCTCTCACTTGTGGGGTGCCACAGGGTTCCATCCTCTCCCCGATGCTGTTCAACATCTATATAAAGCCGCTGGGGGCAATCATCAGGAGATTTGGGCTGCAATGTCATCAGTATGCGGATGACACGCAGCTCTATCTCTCATTTAAATCTTCACCGAGGTTGGCTGTAGAAACCCTGTCCAAGTGCCTGGAGTCGGTGAGTGGCAGGATGGGAAGGAATAAGCTGAAGCTGAACCCTGACAAAACCGAGGTACTGTTTGTGGGAGACAAGGGAAGGCTGGGGGATGTGGACCTGGTGCTCAATGGGGTACGATTGCCCCTGAAAGACCAGGTCCGCAGCCTGGGGGTCATTCTTGACTCCCAGCTGTCCATGGAGGCTCAAGTCTCGGCTGTGAGCCGGGCAGCGCTATATCAACTCCATCTGATACGGAGGCTGCGCCCCTACCTTCCCAACCATCTGCTCCCACCAATGGTACATGCCCTGGTCACCTCTCGCCTAGACTACTGTAATGCGCTCTACGTGGGGTTACCCTTGAAAACGGTCCGGAAGCTGCAACTGGTACAGAATGCGGCAGCTCGTCTGATTAATGGCAGCCGCCGGCAAGATCACATCACTCCAGTGCTGAAGGAGTTGCACTGGCTACCGGTTGTTTACCGGGCCCAATTCAAGGTGTTGGTTTTGACCTTTAAAACCCTACACGGTTTTAGCCCAGTCTATCTGAAGCAGCGCCTCCAGCATCATCAGGGATGCCGCTCAACAAGATCAGCCTCAGAAGACCTTCTCTCGATCCCACTGGTTAAAACAGCTAGACTGGTGAGGACTAGAGAGAGGGCTTTTTCAATAGTGGCCCCTACCCTGTGAAACTCTCTCCCAAATGATCTCCACCATGCCCCTTCTATGATGAGCTTCCACCGGGCCTTGAAGACCTGGCTCTTCAGGCAGGCTTTTGGGGTGGGTTAGGTTTTTACTGTTATGGTTTTAAATTTTAACGTTTTAATGTATTGTTTTTTATCTTGTACGTCGCCCAGAGTGGCTGGACAACCAGCCAGATGGGCGACTAATAAATTAAATAAATAAATAAATAAATAAATAAATAAAAATAAAGTCATACACCTGAAGTTCAGTAAGGAAGTTGCCTGTCTAATCTCAGTTGGCAGGGAGCTGGGCCGGCTCCAGGAATGCGGGGGCCCTTGGGCATTAGCCTGCTCCGGGCCCCTCTGCTTCCCTTCTGCGATCCCGCGGATTGCAATATGAGCTTCCAAACCACCCGCCATCCCCAGCTCTTCACCTACCTTTCTCTGCTGTTTGCGCAGGGTTGCCATCAATAAAGATGGCGGCCGAGGTTTCCGTAAGGGACTGAAGCCTTTGCCACCATCTTGGTTAATGGCATGCAGCGCGCGCATTGCTGCCATCAACCAAGATGGCAGCAGAGGCTTCAGTCCCTTATGGAAACCTCGGCCACCATCTTTATTGATGGCAACCCTGCGTGAACAGCAGAGAAAGGTAGGTGAAGCGTGGGGGATGGTGGGCGACTCGGAAGCTCGTCTTGCGATCCACGGGATTGCAGAAGGGGAGCGGAGGGCCCCTCAGGGCCCCCCCAGGGGCTCCTAGAGCTGCAGGGCCCTCGGGCCAGTGCCCAACCTAGCCGCCCTTTGGAACCGGCCCTGGCAGGGAGTTCCACAGGCAAGGCTTTCAGTTTGTATATTTAGATGTGCCAATTAGGTAGGTTTCCATTAAAATGTGAACTAAACAAATTTGTACCCATCCCTACATGCTATACAGGTTAAAATTAATCAAATTAAAAAATCAATATATGAACAACCCAAGGAAAACCATAGAGATATGTCATAATGAACTGCTTCAACATAAAATTATTCATTAAATTGTTTAATGATACGTTGTGTCCTGATTGTAGAATTTAGACGAGAAAGTAAAGAACCTTGGGTTTTTTTTAAAAAAATGTTAAACTAGTTAATTATATAAATGATAACATAATTATTTCTGATTTGCTGTAATGAAAGGTAAAACACTGAAGGTCTCTAAAAGGATACTTTAAAAGGGTTATATATATCATATTGCTTGGGTAACAGCACTTGTTAGCAACTGAGCCTCTCATTCTCATTACAGCACTTTCATGACAATTATTTTCTTCTGACATGTGCCTTATTTTGCTTTTATCATAACAGCACTTAAACACAGGTGCTTTCTATCAGGAGGTCTTTTGCTAATCAACCAGAGTTGCCCATTAAATCTATTTTTAAAATGACAGCAATAGCAGCTAAACATGTATATATAAAGTTAAAAATCCATCCTTGCTAACGGAAGAAATTAAACATTGTGTTGAGACTGTATGATTTTTAATATTTGTGAATTCATATTCTAGCCTATATTTATTTATTTATTTTATTTATTTGGTTGCATTTATATACCGCCCTTAGCAAATAGCTCTCAGGGCGGTAAACAGCATAGGGTAAAATACATATATGGTAATAATAAAATCACAAAAACATATATGACATAAAAACAAATACAGTTAAACAGAAAATAAAAATAAAGACTTAGTATACAAGATTAAAAAGCTAAAAAGATTAGAGTGATTAAAATGCCTGGGAGCATAAAAAGGTCTTTACCTGGCGCCAAAAAGATAATAGTGTAGGCGCCAGGCGTACCTCTTCGGGGAGGCTATTCCACAACTCGGGGGCCACCACAGAAAAGGCCCTAGATCTAGTAACCACCCTCCGGGCTTCACAATGAGTTGGTACCCGGAGGAGGGCCTTCGATGATGAACGAAGCGAACGGGTAGGTTCATAGTGGGAGAGGCGTTCCACCAGGTATTGCGGTCCCACGCCATGTAAGGCTTTATAGGTCATAACCAACACCTTGAATCTCGCCCGGAAGCAAATAGGTAGCCAGTGCAGGCGAGCCAGAACAGGAGTTATATGCGAAGACCGACTGGTCCTCGTCAATAATCTATCTGCCGCATTCTGCACTAGCTGAAGCTTCCGAACTGTCTTCAAGGGCAGCCCAATGTAGAGTGCATTACAGTAATCCAATCTTGAAGTTACCAGAGCATGGACAACTGAGGCGAGGTCATCGCCGTCCAGATAGGGGCGTAGTTGGGCTACCAAACGGAGATGGTAAAACGCATTCCGTGCCACCGAGGCCACTTGAGCCTCAAGAGACAAGGAAGGGTCAAAAAGAACCCCCAGATTACGGACCTGTTCTTTCAGGGGGAGTGTAACCCCATCCAGAACAGGATGCACATCCACCATCTGAGCGGGGAAGGCGTTCACCAACAGTGTCTCAGTCTTGTCTGGATTGAGTCTCAGTTTATTAGCTCTCATCCAGTCCATTATCGCGGTCAGGCAACGGTTCAGCACATCAACAGACTCACCTGAAGAAGATGAAAAGGAGTAATAGAGTTGCGTGTCATCAGCATACTGATGACAACGCACTCCAAAACTCCTGATGACCGCACCCAGAGGCTGCATGTAAATGTTAAAAAGCATGGGGGACAAAACCGACCCCTGAGGGACTCCACAATGGAGAGTCCAGGGTGTCGAGTAATGTTCCCCAAGCACTACCTTCTGGCGACGATCCGCGAAGTAGGAGCGGAACCACTGCCAAGCAGTACCCCCAACTCCCAACTCCGCGAGTCTCCCCAGAAGAATACCATGGTTGATGGTATCAAACGCCGCTGAGAGATCAAGGAGAATCAACAAAGTCACACTCCCCCTGTCCCTCTCCCGACAAAGGTCATCATACAGGGCGACCAAGGCTGTTTCAGTGCCAAAACCGGGCCTAAAACCGGATTGAAACGGATCCAGATAATCGGTTTCATCCAACAGCACCTGGAGTTGGCTAGCAACCACCCGCTCCAAAACCTTGCCCAAAAAGGGGACATTCGCCACCGGTCTGTAGTTGTTCAAATTATCCGGGTTCCGGGAAGGTTTCTTTAATAGAGGTCTCACTATTGCCTCCTTGAGGCTACTTGGGACTACTCCCTCTCTCAAGGAGGCATTAACCACTTCCCTGGCCCAACCGGTGGTTCCAGCCCTGCTAGCTTTCACTAGCCAAGATGGGCAAGGGTCCAGAACAGACGTGGTTGCCCGGACCATTCCAAGCACCTTGTCCACTTCCTCGAGCTGCACCAATAATCAATCCTAACCTAATATTTTTCTTGTCATTTACTCAATAGATGTAATAAGAATACTTAGAGCACTATACTAACCTCCTGAGCAGAATACTGACCTGCTGAGTTGCTGGGCTGGAGGGAATTAGGATTTGTTGTAGGTCTCACTCTACCAGCCAGGGGACTCTGAAGCCACAGAGACCGTTGCTGCACTCACCTAAATCATGGCCACTGAGGCGCTACTTCCACCAGTTTTCTCACCAGCCCCAGCCACCAGACTCATAATTAGGAGCATGGACAGAGCTGGGTCAGTCATGGGTCTTCTAAATCCTAGGATAACCAGTTTCCCACAAAGGGGTGCAATTTATGCCTTTCTCCTGTGCTAGCCTGGAAGAGAACAAAAGAAAATCTCCACTTTCTGCCTGGCCAGCAGGGCTGCAAATATAATGGAGGACTACCCCTCCAAGGGTTGTTCGACCTGTATTTATGTAGCATTTTCCATAAGTGCGAAAGAAATATTGTGTGTTATTTTGGGCAGTCCTTTAAGGGAGACCAGCATTGCTGTTTCCATAAGATAGAAGGAGACTTGAGGTCTGAGATTATCTAGTGTATTTAGTCCTAGTTATGGCTGAGTAGAACTGCCTAGTCACAGACTATTCCTACCTGCAGTGCTACACTTTATCTTACCACTCAAAACTGTAAAGTGATCTTTTAGGAAATAAGGGTCTTAGCAAGGTTTGCTATTAAATAAAGTCAAGAATGCTGTCACTTTTGAAATTTGATGTAGCTGTACTTATTTTTGAGGACCAATTAATATGTTACATTTTCATGTCCTTTTCATGCAGATGATTTGTGTCTAGATGCCCATAAAATGTAGTTGTGCAAGTGCACACAGTTTAATTCCCTGCAAACTCATATGCTATAGATGTTCATGATCTGAGAGTTGCTTCATTTATTATATTTTCAGTTATGGATGCCAGACTAAGATTATTAAAAAACATTGAGACAAACAAAACAAATTTATGTTTTGGGAAGCTTATAAAGGTATTGGATTCTGAATGTTTATATAAAATTTATCTAAATGCACACTTGCATTTTTTCCCCATGAATTGCTGTTTATGCTCCTTTTGTAATGTGATCCCCCTCCATCCTGAGCCCTTGCAAGCATTAACTCTGCTTTATGAAGACATGTGTCCTATGTTTATAAGGCAGTGAGGAGAGGATCATGTTTAAAACAAAGTAGCAGGCTTGAGTAAGCCTTGTGTAGTATAAATGTTCATAGAGCAGGGGTAGCCGATGAGGTGCCCTCCAAATGTTGACTACAATTCCCAAAATCCATGATTGCATTGCTGACTAAGAGTGATGGGAATTGGAGCCCAACAACATCTGGAGGGCACCACATTGGCTATCCCTGTTTCAGTGGGCTCTTCAACTGCACAAAGGATAATCTAATTCTGATTCTGGACTAAGGGTTAACTAGAGATTTAACTATGGCTGCAGAAAGAGGATATCTAAGTTATACCCAACATTCTTCTGAGGGGAAATATCTGGTTTGTTGTTGTTCTGCTGTTTACTATAGTTTCCTGCAAGGTTCAAAATTATTTCATGCTTATAACTCCCTTTCTGCAGACATGTTGCACAGATGTTATTTGACTCTAAACAAAGTTTATTAATTTGTATGCTCCAGACATGGCATGCTAGACACATGCCATGCTCCTGATTGCTCTGATCAATGGTCTGCCTTTAACAACTGCTAGACATAATGAAATTAAGCTAATGAAGCTTTTACTGTTGTCCCTCTTTTACTGTTGCCCAGAATAAGCTGCTGCTTCTTAATTGCAATGTATGGAGGGTAGTTGTATTGTTAAATTATTATTATTGTTATTTATTACATTTGTATACTGCGCTATAGCTGAAGCTCTCTGGGTGGTTTACAACAATTAAAAACATTAAAAACAAATATACAAATTTAAAAACACTTGTTAAAGGCACTGAAGCAAGACTAGTAAAAAAGTTGGGAACCCTACATCAGTTGCCCCTTAAAGAGTGAAGTATTTTATAGGTGTCTTGCCATCTCCAGTATAAAACCAGAGTATTCCATTGAAATCAAATGCACACACAGCTCTGACTTAAATAAATATGAATCCTTTGATGATACCTGTTGCCTATTCACTATGCAATGCTCCTTTTGCACTACTGCCAACTACAGATGCTAGCAACAAAACAGGTATGCGTCAAGTCTCAGGAGGATTCCTCTAGCAGTACAGTAAGGCTATATTATTATTATTATTATTATTATTATTAACCCACCCTCCACCCTGAGGTCCTAGGGCAAGTTACAACAGTTTAAAATACATCATTAAAATCACAAACATTACAAAAATGGGGGGTGGGGGTTCCTAAAAATATACATTTCAGGTGTCATATGCTTCATCAGGCAACACAGGACAAAATAACTTGGGGCATCTTTGCTGGTCCCAGGCACTTCATTCTTCCCATCTAGGTTTGGCCTAAAAGACTAAGGAAAAGTGAGGGTGCTTAGAGGGTCAGTTGTAAGCAAGTACAATTTGTGACATGGCACAATATGTTACTGATTGTGGGGCATCCCTGTTAAGGCATCAGACTTAGTTTCCTGTTACCCAGCTTTATGAAGCTTGAGCCAGCATGAGATAGCCTTAACTTTGATCTTAAAATGGCAGTTTTCTTTTTGAATCATTGATTATTATTTTATTTTAAATAGATTAATGAAGAAAAGCATATGTTTTAGTATGAACCATTCTACAATTTCCCACCAAGTACTACTGGTTTAAAAGTTAAGCCCTGACCTTAATAAGAGAATCCAAATCCCTCTCTTTCATGTGGGTTTTATCAGAACAACGTTATAATACACATTTTTATTCTAAGTGAACAGCATGTTCAAGACATTTAATAGCATGCTACAAAGAGTCTGTCTTGTATAGATCAGCTTTTTTGTGAAAATGGGACAGATAGGGAACTAAGTTATCACATCTTATGACATGAAATATATGGGGAAAATATTTACAAGTGTATTTACTCATAAGAATGCATTTCCATTTATATCTAATTATAGAATGTACAAATAAAACTATTGTTTTAGGTCAATCTCGATATGTCAATATATATAGCTTCAGTATCCTGGAACTTTAATACAAAATTGAATCAAACTTCTTCATTTTATTCTTTCCTCAAAAATATAATTTTGAAGTAGCTGCAAAATAAAATTTGGCACTGCTAGGGTGTTGAGTTGCCTAAGCTATGATCCTCTGCTTTGCCACCTATCTGCTTGCTTTCTTAAAACTGGTTTGCAAATATATTTGTGCAGTATATGCTTAAAAATAGGAACGGTAAGTAACAGTACCTAGGACTTTGAAATCATGGCCAATTATATTGTGCCTTTTGCCAAAGTTTAAATAAAGGTTTCAATTTTCTCTGACTGCAGAGGCAAGTAATAGTAGCCTTCAGTCGCGTATTGGTCTCCCGGAACAGAAGACAGTTATACCTCTTGTGATCGTATCTGCCCTGACTTTCATCTGTCTGGTGATTCTTGTTGGTATTCTCATATATTGGAGGTAAGATTATATATGTGTTTATATTGCTGTTATTTTTGTTAATATCCTATTGCCTTTTGCATCTTTATATGCTATCCTAGATGCTTGATTTCTTGATACAGCTCTTTTTCACATATTTGTCATGTTTTTCTAGAAGTCATCTCATGAATTTATATAAGGTCATAGGTTAATAGCCTAAAAACTAGATGCTGTCAGAGAAGCTGCTTCTAACAAAGAACAATATAAAACTGTTCAGGAATATTGAAATGCCACAATCCCCAATTCTGTTCTAAACATATATGCATAGTGACAGTGAGATGCATAGTGGCTTGTAACTAAAGCAGCACATTGTGTCTGAAAAGTGGGCAAGTCTTTTGCACTTTGATGTGCATTCTGCCATCTCTTTGTACCATGTATCAGGTGTGTATCTTAATACTAGCATAGCTTACTCTAGGTCAGCTAAAATTTCTTTAGAAGACAAGTCATTCCTAGTTCTGTCCCCACCATATCCCATTGCTCAACAAGAGTCAAATGGGTGCACAGAGAATGAAAATGTGTGTGAACTCCTGTTTCTGGGATAGGTTAAATTTGCATAATAGCGTAACGCCATCTGTGGCTATGATGTGTATTGTCAGTAGAGAAGCACTAATGCACTCTTAATATTGTTACAAGGTCTTAGGTTAGTATCAGAAACTGACACTCTTGGGCAGCTGTCAGGCCTCAGGTACCCTGGAAGGGCCCACTGGTGCTGACTCCAATTTGGTCCTCTGCCTACCCTTTTCCCCGCTTCAGCCTTATCTGGTGACAGCTTCTGACTGCCATGTTACAATATTCTGGAGCACCGCAATGTTGGGTGGAAAACTTAACAGGGTGGCCAACTTCCCAGACCAAATCATTATTAAGTAAGCCTGTGGCCAAACGGGCACACAAAATGTGACCCTGGTTGGTATGCAGTATCAAAAGTAGTAAGGTTTCACTCTATGGCCACTGTACTCTACTGACCTTTTGTTTGCTGGTGTAGTGACCTATAGGATTAGTTCTTAAGTTACACTGTGTAGTATTTTTAGTAGATTATGAAATTTTTGACAGCCTTGGAATGAAACAAGAGAAGTGTGCCATTGTTACACATTTTCCTTTTTTTGTAGTTCCTTTCTTTTTTAAATAAAATATTTTATCTCTGAATAATGGGATAAGTTCTAGTTTAGGCATATAACTTTATCACTTTACTGCTGCAGCTTCAAGTGTTGACTTGCATATGTGAATGAACTTGTCACAGATTTAACATCATAGATTGTGCTTACATATAGCCTATCTTCCTTCAAATATAATTTTTAATAGTCAGTTCACACATTCTGCTGTTGTTTGTGTACATACATGCTTGTGTAAACCAGCCCATTGAAGAGAAATATTGAAAGAGCTGCGCATTTAAGCTAGTTGTCCGCATTGATTTAAATGGGTCTAAAATGAGTGTTAGTAGTTGGATGCAACCCCTTATTTTTCATTCTGGGTTTAATATGGAGATTTATAGCTAACCATCTTCATTTTGGTGACAAGCCTTTCTGTAGCTTTGTGGTATTTTACACATGAATGTGTTCATCTTCCAAAAGGTTTTATCTTTGAGGCTAAATAATATCTGAAATATTTCCTGTTTAAGAGAAAATGCTGCCATACACCAGGATTGCATAGTATAGTTTTAGTAATCCTACATGTGTTCTGATCTGTGTTCTTTTCAGATGACCTTATGTTCATTTTCTTATCTTTCCCTGAAAAAAAATGCAGTTCTGCAACCTTTATTTTTAAAAACAAAACATATATCCCATTAATGGTAATATATCTTAGATGTTAAATTTAATCCTTCATGTCTTTTCATTGTCCTTCAAAATAGAATTTGTATCTCTGTGTGTGTGTGTGTGTGTGTGTGTGTTAACGTGAAGGAGAAATTGTATTAGCCACAAGAGGTAACTAACATTTTTTGTAGTTTCTGTGACATAACTGAATACTTCAGGAAATTGCTCAGCTTTGCCACAGTTTCTCTTGAAGTCAGAAGAATCTCTTTTTGAAATATTGGTCATGAATCTATATCTTCAGGTGCTTGTATAGTTGGGTTTGAAAAGTATAAAATACAATGCACTAAACTGTATTATAAATTATTCTCTCTCTTTTAGTTTGTAGAGTTTGTTTCTATGCTCCTCTAAGCTGCTTCACACATTGCATGGCTCATACAGTATCACAATAATGCATACTACAGGTTTTATGTACAATCACATTTACATAATAAGTTCTGGATTCACCTCATCTCCCCAAAACAAGAAGAATATTTTTGCTATCTGTCTCTCACAGTTGCTCCATGCACTAAGTACAAGTGATGGATGAAATTGCAAAGGCTCAGTGTACAGAAGATTAAGCAGCCTTACATGATGAGAGTAAGTTCCATTGAAATCAATGGGACTGATGTCTATGTAAAAATGTTCATGATTCAAGAATATGATATAGAACAAGAAAGAACCTCTTGATCATATGTGAAAATGAAAATGCATATTGACCTGTGTGCACATAGATCCATGCAAAATGCACATTTCCTTGTGTGCTAGAATGATAACTAAACCCGGATTTTAAAATACATTTTGCAAAGTATGACAACAAAGTTGAAGTAGCTTTGCAGGGAAAGGAAGTAACAGTGCTTTGCACTTAATGTTTATTGTTTGCTGCCTTTAATACAAAGTCAGGATTGCTAAATGAATCCACCATTTATTTGATTAAAACATCATGAAGTTATACATTCATGCATATTTGCTTGGTGGAGTGATTTTTTCTGTAATATTACCGCTTATCTTATCCTGAAGAAATAATACTTAACATTTGTATAGTATCTTCAATTGGGTAAAGTGCTTCATGTGTATTATCAAATAATAATCCTGCCTTTGGCTACGACCATAACTCAGTGGGAAAACAAATGCTTTGCATGCAAAAGGTATCAGGCACTATCCCTGGCAAATGCTGTGAGGGCTGAAAGAGACTCCTATCTAAAGCCCTGGACAGTCAGTGCCAGTTAGTGTAGACAATGCTGAAATAAGCTTGGTATAAGAGCAGTCCCAAGGCTACCTTGGAACAAGAGAGACTCAATCTGGGGACACCCTGATTTGTAGCTCAGTCGCTTGAGTATTGTGCAACTCACAAATGCACCACAGGAATTTATTTCTGTTCACTTTCATAATTATTCAAGAGGCACAAATAGCCTATGCTCTTTACAAATATCCTATCCTATTTTATGTTTTTGGGTCTGTTGTATATGCATGCTACAAAAAATTCCCATCAAAAGCTAAATATCTTATTGATGGCAGCCAAGAGATTATATGACCCATGCTTCAATGGGAATACTCAAATCGAGGGGTGGGGAACCTCCAGCCCATGGGCCAGATTTGGCCTAACATAGGTATTTATTTGATCTGTGATGCCATTTTCCCCAAACCATGTCCATTTGCTCCACAGGTGACATCAGATGTGGGACAGATAGAGATGCAGCTGGATTAGCTGTGCAACCCATTGTGGGAAACTTGACCACACAGCCAGTCACTGCAGAAGCAAGGTTGAAGTCACTACCCATCAGCTGATAAACTGTGGGATTAACCCTGTTGATCAGCGGTGCTTCAGAGCAGTATGCAGGACTCTTAGGCTGCTTTCACACATGGGGCTAACAGCGCTAGTTTAACGGATTAAAAAGGTAGTGCTTCATTCCGGATTTCAAAAATCCCTTTCACACTGCAGTACCTGTTATACCGGCATTTTGCGCAACAGTCTTTCACACAGGTCTTCACCTACCGGTTTGAGGCCTGTTCTTTCAGTGCGTGGGGGGGTTTGAAGGAGGCGCGATCGCGATCAGCTGAGAGGTGCAGCAGTGCAGCAGCAGAGGCTCTGGTTAAGCAGCAGCAGAATAGGCTGCTCTCCAGGAGCAGCTGGGAATCGCGGCAGTGGCAGTTGGTAAGGGTGGGAACACACTGCATGCTAGGATGGCTGTCACGTGAGCAGCGGCAGTAGCGCAAAACTCCCGCAATCTTCCAGGTTCCCAGCCTGCTATCGGAATTTTTCAGGTATTATTTATTTTGGAATTTAGTGCTAAACTTCCACTACATTCCACCAGAATTCCGGAGCTACCCGTTATGTCGTGTGAAAGCTCAAATTTTATGCGCAAATTAACAGGAAATAAATCATCAGAATAACGGAATAAAGTGCAGTGTGAAAGCACCCTTAGCATGGTGCTTTGAAGTCCTCATGATCATCACTTGACATCATTGACTCCAGGTGATTGACAGTTGAGCAACCCCACGCACCTGTCAAATTTGGCCCAGAAGGAGTAGGGCACATAAAGCCTGCTAGCCAGATCAGGTCCTCATCCACTAAAATCCCATTGATAGCTTCACTCCAAATGCATTAAGTACACAGCTTTTCTTTCTAGTGAATAGAACTGGTAAATTAGATTTAGAGAAAGTGGTAAATTAGATTTAGAAATTTAGAGAAATTCTAAAAAGAAAAGCCCTCTCAACCATAACTATCATAATTTCTTTTTTTAAAAATCTGTAGATTTATAAAATCCATAGTAACAACAGTACACATGACACTAGTAGTATGACCAAAAAAAGAGAACAATAACTATATGTGCTGAAATGGTTTGTTATGACAGAAGTTTTTATAAGCAGGTGCAGAAAGTGTACTAAGAAGGTTGTAGTTGTCTACATATATTTGAGCTGGTCTACACTGAAGGTTAAAAACTTGGGGACTTCTGAAACCACCTCCTTGATCATTTAAATAATATTTACAAACCATTTAAGCTGCCATATATGAACTTCAAGTGACTTTCCTTTCATTTGTATTGTAATAGCAGGGCAGTAATTTACCAGATTATTTCCCTTATGCCGTGGCATAAAGACTATTGAAGCAAAATAAAGCAAAATCTATTGAAGCAAATTCAACAGAACAATCACTTTCAGTCTGATCCAAGTTAGTGTGTGTGTGTGTGTGAGAGAGAGAGAGAATGAGAGAGAGAGAGAGAGAGTATTTATTCATTTAGTAGTAGTAGTAGTAGTAGTAGTCAAATAAAACTAAAACCAAGTATTTCAGCTTAACTGATTCATGGATCAGCCAGAGAAAACTCAGCAAAATGGCAAAGAAAGCAAAAAAGATTTAGGCACAGTTGCAGTAAAGTAGAATTTAATAAATTTTAAATTTTAAAGGTTTTTTTTTCTCATACAACTATCTCATTTTAAAGTTAATCAATTGTGAATAATACTTTAAACAAAGCAAATGACCCATATAAAGTGTTATTAGCAGGCTTAATTATCTGAAGATTATTTTTTTTAATTAAGGAAATGCTACATTGTGTAAAGATGAAGTTGATTATTACAGACATTTTAATTGCTTATAGTCATCTCTTACCAGATGTCGTTCCTATTATCTTCACATATGGAGTATGAAAGAAGATTCAAATGATACTGTGAAGCTCAGTAAACATTTTGATTCCAAACCCTACCTGCCTTCATTAGTTAACATTTAGGTACTACCCACTCTGCATTGTAGCAACTTCCATGGATGAGATATGTCACAGTGTAATGGGTTGGGGATTAACCAACCTTTTCCCCTGAATTTTAGCTGTTTCATTACGAGTTTCTAAATTTTATTCTTCATAATGATTTTCTTTTTCATTCAACTTCATCATCTCTGGGGAAAGAGGTATCTCACTGTGGTATAAAAAGGTGTATGCTAGCTGCAGTATTAACAAGTACAATTACCTAGCAGTTGAATCGGTACCACTGAAACCTGATATAAACCTGCTTCAGATTTGCACTCTTGAGTATTTTGTTATGACAGATGCCTGCAATATCTTCTGTGTCTTCTTCAGGTAAAAACCAAAGCATTCAAACTAGGAATTATTGTACCATCTATTAAGGTAATAACATGAATTGGAGGGGCATGATCCAGCCAAAGTTACTTACTTTTAGGGGTCATCAATGTTCATGGGAGACTTAAGCATTTGGTTAATTGGTTAGTTTCAGAACTGTTTTATCTGTTTTTACTTTTTTATTATTTGATTTTGGTGTAGCATTATCATTTTTTCATGATTGCTGGTTTATAAATAATCCAAATAAATAATAAAATAAATAAAAATAATTAACTCCTATTAAAATCAATGAGACCTAAATACACTTAGCTGCAGCATTCCCCAAGTCAAGTGTCATTACCTCGAAGTGCAGCACAGTTAATGATTATTTAGATCTTCGATAGATGTATGTAGGTAACTTTTTCAAGTGTTTCTCTAACTTTCTTTTATTTTTGGACAAAGGCCTAAGAAGCTGTTTCAGAATGTTCGGGGTAGCCAATATGTATTGATGTGAAATATTATTTCTTTTGCTTTCTATCAGGAAATGCTTCCAAACAGCACACTTTTATTTAGAAGATAACACATCACCTCGGGTGATATCCACTCCCCCAGCTCCAGTCTTCCCTGTGTCAGGTAATTTACTTAGGCGTGTGATTAATTCATTCTCAAATTAATTTGTTTATTTTAGAAACTGTTCCTGTGTTGTTGTTTTAGCAATGGGAAGTTAATTATTGTTTTTTAATTAAAAAGTATTTGGCTAACAGTGTTTATGTCAGTGTGTTCTCTAATTATAACTTTTGTGGACAAAAGTTATGGAATGACCCATGTAGATGGACACCAGTGCTCTGACCTATTGACTGTGGTCTGTAGCTATGTTCTATGTATAGCATCCATTGGGGGGGCAGTCCCTCCCCCAGATGAACTGTAGGCTCCAGATTCCCAGCTTTAATTTTTTTTTAATAGCAAGTTTCTAGTGTTTTTAGAACCTGAGATACGTACAGGTACTATTCTCAGTTTTTGAGAAGTTAGACTGCTTCTCCCCTTCCACTTTCCCCCTGCCCCGGGAAAGATTCCTGCAGATGCCCGTGGTTCTGTCAGAAGCAATATGCCTCTGAATACCAGTTGCTGGGAACTGTAGGTGGGGAGAGAGCTGTTGCATTCAGATTCTGCTTATGAGCTTCCCATGGTCATCTGGTTAGCCACTGTGAGAACACAGTGTTGTACTAGATGGGCCTTTGGCCTGATCCAGCAGGCTGTTCTTATGTTCTTAAGTCTGTGACTGCTAAAAGGTTGGATGACAGGGCCTATGAGTGTAACAAGCTGCTATGCAGGGAAATCCAGACAGCATTCAGAGATTCAGTGTGCAGTGTGGATTTTTATCTTCCACTCTCTTTGGATACCTAATCAGGAATAGTGGAAAGCACTGGCTTCTCGTATTTCCTCATACTGATTAACGTTGCTGTGAAGTGCAGTTCTGCAGGATGGTGCATCTTTCATTCTTAGCTATGTTGCTTAAAATGTGGATTTTGCTTATGTTCCTGATGGTGAAAATCTTTCTATTTATATATAATTATACACGTATGGAACACAGATGTAATTAATAATGAAGTTGACATGGGATGGGATAAGAAATAAAAGAGATAGCAGTGAGAAAAATTCTAGAACACATTATTAAACAGTTGGTCTATGAGGATCTAGAAAAGAAGGCATTGATCACTAGGAGCCTGCATGGGTTTATCAAGAATATGTCATTTCAGACAAAGCTTATCCCCTTTTTTGATAGAGTTACTAGTTTGGTAGATCATGGGAATGCCATGGACAAAGTATATCTTGATTTCAACAAAGCATACCTTGATTTCAAAAAAGCATTTAACAAGGCCTCCCATGTTATTCTTATTAACAACATTGTAAAATGTGATGTTGCTGCTGCTGTTAGGTGGATCCACTGATTGAATAACCATATCCAGTGAGTGCTTTTTAATGGTTCGGCATCAGCCTAGAGCAAGAACACATGAAGGTTTCAACTGCAGGTCTGAAGTCGTACCACAGTGTTCTATCCTAGGACCCATGCTGTTCAAAATGAAGCTGGGATGGATAGCTAACACCACAGAAAACAGAATCAAGATTCAACTTGATATCAATAGGCTGGAACACTGGACTGAAACCAACAAGGTGAAATTCCCAGTGTCCTACATTTAAGTAAAAAAACCTCAAAGGCACAAGAGTAAGATGAGGGAGATCTGCCTTGGCAACAATATATATCTGAAAAGGATGAAAGTGTGTTAATTGATCACAAGCTTAACATGAGACAGTGGTGTGATACAGCTGCTTAAAAGAAAGGTAGTGTCCAGTTCACAGGACATAATAATTCTGCTCTATTCTTTATTTATTATTATTTATTATTTAATTTGTATCCCGCCCTTCCTCCCAGCAGGAGCCCAGGGTGGCAAACAAAGCACTAAAAACACTTTAAAACATCATAAAAACAGATCTTAAAATACATTAAAACAAAACAGCATTAAAAACATTTTAAAAAAACTTTTAAAAAGGGTTTAAAACATTATTAAAAAGCATATTAAGCAATTCTAACACAGATGCAGACTGGGACAGGTCTCAACCTAAAAGTCTTGTTGAAAGAGGAAAGTCTTCAAAAGGTGCCGAAAAGATAGCAGAGATGGCGCCTGCCTAATATTCAAAGGGAGGGAATTCCACAGGGTAGGTGCTGCCACAATAAAGGTCCGTTTCCTATATTGTGCACAATGAACCTCCTGATAAGATGGTATCTGCAGAAGGCCCTCACCTGCAGAAGGCCCTCACCTGCAGAGCACAGTGATCAACTGGGTATATAAGGGGTAAGACGGTCTTTCAGGTATCCTGGTCCTGAGCTGTATAGGGCTTTCTTTACTGATGAGCCACATTTGGAGTAGTGTACCCAGTTCTGGGCACCACATTTTATAAAGGACATTTACCAACTGAAGCATGTCCAGAGGAGGAGGATAGTGAGGGGCTTATGCACAGGCTTTATTAAAGCAATAACTCTGGCACTGAAAACACAAAAGCAAAACCCCAAAGTCACACAAAGCATCAAGCCACTGTTACAGACTCATCCGCCTCCCCTCCCTCCACAGAGCCATGCAGGGCTCCTCTCTCCCTGCCTATAGTGTGTTCAGAGGAGGGAGACCAGACTAGTGAGCAGCTTCAAACCAAGTCCTTTGAGGACTCTTTGAAAGGGCCGAGTATGTTCTACCTGGAGAAGAGAAAATTAGGGGAAGCATGCAGTGGCCTTATTATCTGAAGAACTGTCATGAAGAAGATGGAGCAATTTTGTTCTTTGTTGCTCCAGAGGGCAGGACTGGAACCACAGGGAAGCAGATTTTGGTTAAATAATAGGAGAAACTTCCTAATGGTAAACATTGTTTGGTAGCCTCAGGAGGTAATGGCCTCTCCTTCACTTGGAGGTATTTAATTAGGGGCTGGGCAGTCTGTCAGGAATTCTGTAGTTGTATTCTACATGTCAGATCCTCCATTGAGCAGGGTGTTGGACTAGATGACTTCCAAGGTCTCTTCTACTCTGTGGTTCTATGAACCAGGTTTACTCAACTGCAGTATACAGGCATTCTGATTTCCAACATTTAAACTGAAGTATATTTAAGCCAGTTCAGTTTCATTTAATTTAAATGGGAGTAAAATAGACTTATTTTTTATCATTTTTTATCATTTCTATAGCACTTTTCAGTAATTATACTTATCCTGTCATCAATTCAGTGAGGTATATTGCTATTATACCAAGGCCACCCAGAGAACTATTCGAACCTACATCCATGGGCCAAACTAGACATATGATACCTGTATGACAGGGGTGGGGAACCTTTTTGGCTCCATGGGCCAGATCTGCATCTGACTTGTGGGTCAAATTTGACAGTTGGATGGGGATCTTCCAAATCTCCCCTTCCCCTTTAAATCCCTGATCAGGGAGAATGAAAAGGAAAGCTCGGGGAGACTTGGAAAAGCATTTTCCAAGTCTCCCATGTCCCCCTTTTAACTCCCCAACCACAGAGATTTAAGAGTAGTAAGGGGAGACTTGGAAAAGACTAAGACAGCTCTTGCCCTTCCGCAGGGGTTTAGTCATCCAGGGTCTCAGGGAGTCTTCGACCCCTTACTTTTGTGGGAGCCAGGTCCCAGCATGGTCCCTGTGTCTCCAGCATCCTACAAGCCAATCAGCATGAAGGGGCCACTGAGAAGAGACTTCTAACATGCTTCCTTCCCCTTTCCTGCCAATTGGAGCCAATCAGAGTGAAAGGAGGTGAGTCAGCCACTGAGAAGACTCTTCTCGGTAGCTAACACACTCCCCTTTCATGAAATTAAAGAAGAAGAGACAGTGAATCCTGGTGATAGCATCCCATCAGCATCTTCAGGCAGTTTGGTAGCAGCAGGAGATAAACATAACACTGAATTCAGTAATTCAAGCAATATGTCTCAAAGTGAGAAAGGACAGTCAAATGGTGACAGTGACAGAGAAGCAGAAAGCCTTGTTCATGCTTGGCCAGATTATTCTATAATCTTATAAGATTGTATAATCTTAGAAGGGGTGTGGCTGTGAGGGGACCCTGCACTTCTGAATTTGCCACTACACTACTGCTCTTCTGATTGAGCATCAGGAGTGCAGGAGCTGTCTTACAGTCTTTGCAAAAGCCTCTTTGAAATAGCTTGCATGCAAGCTGCCTCAAAGGGCACCTTTGCCAAAGCTATAATCCCCTCCCAGATGGAAACAGGATTGTGCAGCCAAGGAAGAATTAAACCCTATCCTCCTGCCCATCACTTGATATCACTAGTGATGTCAGCTTGTGTGCAGGTGGGCATGGTTTGGGGAAAATGGCCTCACAGACCAAAGTGGACCGCTTGGAGGGCCATGACTAGCCAAGAGGCCAGAGGTCCCCCCCCCACTTTATGATAGGATGCCAGAATGATACTTGTATGTTTCCCCCATGGGAAAGCTTTGAGGGCAGTGATTTTAATTAGGAAACTGTTAGAAGGAAATTATGCTATACGCCGAGGTTTTCTTCTTTCCTAATCTCTAATGCCACAAAAGAATCTTCACTCATGGCAGCTTTAAACTCCTTCAGGGTTTACAAGTCCAAGGGTTCAACATACAGTAGGGCCCCACTCATACAGCGGGTTACGTTCCGGACCCCCGCTGTAAAGCGAAAACTGCTGTAAAGTGGAACGCATTGACTAACAATGACCAAAATGGCGCCTGACGGCCAAAAACCTCCATAAAAGCGGAACAAGTGCCATAGGAGCGGGGTCTTTCTGCAATTGACAACTGCTGTATTAGCAGAACGCTGTAAAGCAAAGTGCTGTAAAGCGGGGCCCTACTGTACCAAAGCTTGCCACTTTGAAGGATGCAGAAGCACACTCTTGAGGTGGAAAGAATTATTTAAACTTTGCAGTTAAGGAAGGCTCTGCAAAAGATTGTTTCTAGGATTGATCCTAACACATTTAAGTGTTTTTTTCATAGCAAGTAGGCAAAATTAGAAAGAATCTACACCAACAGGTTTTGTATACAACCTATGAGGAATATACTTCTGATATTCCTGCAATCTTCTTTACGACTCAGGACAGTCAGTTATTTCCATCTTTCCATTTTCATTTTAACAAGATTTGAAATGTAAATTTGGATCCTTAGACATGTCCACATGTTTAAGTGGATCATGATTGCATTACTTTCCTTTGAACCCTTGTAATAAAATTTCAAAATAGAAGAAGCTCTCCTTAAATAACAATATTGACTTTCCATAAGAGTCTTCATAATTCCCAAGGAAAATAACAAACATGGGTGGGAGGCAAAGGGATGGGGAGAGGAGGCAAGCAGAAGTAATCTACTAAGGCTGAAGATGTTTGGCTCCCACAGAAATCCACAGAGCCAGAGCAGCCTTGAAAAAGAAAGAAAAGGGCATTAGCTCTAACACAAAAGTTCATCTTGTTAAGGATAGGGCAGGATGTAAGGGACATTAAGTGACAAAGGACACAGGTAGTGAGCTGTCAGCAGGTATCAAAACAACTTTATCTCTGCAGAGTTGCTGCATAGTTACAAGGAGTTCCTGCTCCTTGTGCATGGGAAAGGCAGCAGCTCTTTTCTAGGAAATACAAACATGTACTTAATTTAGTTACTGGTGGAAGATGCTTGCTAGAAGAAGCCTTTAGAGAAAACTAATAGCTAAATAACAGTGTATGCTTGCATTAGATATGGTAAAGATTTCAGAGACTGATTAAAATGGTAGTGGAGAACCATGTATGACACTTTGAGCTCCTTGGAAGAAAGGTGGGATATAAATGCAATAAATAAGTAAATAAATAGGCTTTCACCGGTGTTGTTATCAATATGACTGCTCACTCATATTTTCAGCTTCTGCTATGGGACATGATTTATCTTAAACCAGTGTTTCTGTCTCTGTCACTTTGCAGTAATGCTGCCATAATTAAACAGAGCAAAGTTAGAATAAACACATAGTTCTGAGTCATGTGCTGAGTTCTACCTGAACCAAGCTCCTCTGTTACAGTGTGCATAGGATTTCAGTGTTACTTGATTTGAAAACACATTTGTGCCAGACTCCTTCTCCAAAGTGTCAAGTTGGGTGTTACACATTTGCACAATTTTCTGTAAGCTTGAATACCTAATTCAATTTGTGTATTCAGATCCATTCAAGTAAAAAGAAGAACAGATGGACCCCAATACAAATTAACAAATTATTACTAAGTGAAGCCTAAAAAATATTAGGTGTCTTAGATGATGAAACATCTGTTGACGTAAATAGCAGTTCCTTATGCAGCTTGTACGATGTTTCCTCAATATTTGAAGCACTTTTGAAATAATAATAAGATACCTGCTGGATCATGCGAAGGTCCATCTAGCTCAGCATCCTGTGTCTAACAATGGCCTGCCAGATGCCTACAGAGAGTCTATAGTCAGGGCACGAATAATCAGCAGAATTCTAGGGAAATGTTTTGTCATCTAGAAGCAAAGGTGACTAAAACACTGTGACCTTTTACCAATTAATGCGAATATTTGATTGTGGGTACTATGAAAGGGCAGCAAATTATTAGTTATTTCATTTGTTGCTACTGCACTTTTGCTGCCAGGGAGAGATGTGCTTGTATGACTTTCTGCCTCAGGTGCCAAAATAACTTTTCTTTCCTTGGGTACTATGCACTTTGACTTGTGGCTGGGTTAGCCCTTCTTTACAGGAAAATATGCAGATGTACATACTTACAGTATCAAGAGAAATTAATCTCAATGTGCATATTAAAACAATGATGTATGGCACAGGATGTAGAGTCTTTCACCAGAAAATCAGTATATAGTGTGCCCTGTCTAATCACGGGGCATTGTCATCACCTATACATTCCTGGTTTCTTTCTATTGTTATTCTTGACTCTTCTCTTTTGACATCAGTGGTTTTGGAGCTTCATGTGATGGACATTCTGAATTTGCTTCAATGTCCTGTTTGTTCTGTAATAGCTGAACAGACAAGATTAAATGGAACTTTGATAAACTAATGGGTTGTACTCATTGCTAGTCACATTCAGAATAAACCCATTGAAGTTAATAGACATGGCTAATTTAGGTTCATTAATTTCAATGTGTCTACCCTGAGTAGGACTTAGTTGACTACAACCCCATGTTTGTGACTGCAGGACAGCTTAAGACAAATGGAATTTCTCCTACAGTGGAGTGCATATAAAAGCATAGTTTTTGGTTTTGGAGAATGATGAGCTCCTTATTCTTAGGTACATTTTAAAAGGGAGGTATCTTGGCTGTGCATGTGCGTGAAAAGGAAAGAAACTTAACACAGCTAGAAGGCAAGATGAAGGAGATCCAGATGCTCTTATTCACAACATTTTCAACATATATAAGCAATCCTTAAGAGCGCTCCCAGATGTTTCTTAAGTATTAAGCGTGCAGCTTTATCTCAGCCAATATTTTTACTCTCCACAAAGAATATACTATCCCATGGCTTCTACTCCAAATGGAAAAAACAACTGATGCATTACTGGACCGTGTGTGTGTGTGTGTGTAGGAATCTGAAGTACAAAATTCTACACGTATTTCTGGTATCACACTTCCATTTCTGTTCTCAGTTCTATAATGAAGCATTGTGGGACGCTGCCTCTTGCTGAATTAATAAAAGCATTTGAACATTTTGCATGTTTTACTCTGCCCTGGTATAACTGGGATAAATATGGCATTGTCTGTTGCATGGTTTTGAGTTACATTTCTCTCTCTTTCTCAAAATCCATCTTTCAGATGATGTTGGAGCAATCCCAACAAAACATTTTCCGAAGCACGTTGCAGACTTACATGCCAGTAATGGGTTTGCTGAAGAATTTGAGGTATGAAATATTATCCCTTTAAAATGAGAGACTGACATACATTTTGAATGTACTGTTAAAATTATAGGTGTTCATGTGACTACACCAACAGAAGTGCAAATTGGTTGGTAAGGGAAATATTGATATACTAATTTTTATGGAAGACTGTTCATGCCCACAAAGTGTAACATGTGCTCAGATGTGATCAAGTTGAATGTATGAACAATTCTTCAGATCATGGATTTCTCATATATGGGTATGAAAAAGGAAAGATCCAAACATTCCATGTGTGTGAACACCACATCATTTGCATAGCTGATAGTGGGGAATCCATGCACTCGAGATCTAGAGAAGTGCAGTAATTAAGAAAGACATCAAACAAAAAGCGGAACTAACCAAGGAGGTGCAAGAAATTTTGTGTGACTTACACTTCCTGTTTAAAGTGTGAAGTGGGAACTCATAAATTGTTACTGTAGTAAGATGCAAAGGCTCCATGATCTGCAACTCAACATCACACTACAGCAGATATTGAATTCCCAATTCACATGCTATACAAAAACAGAAAATGCAAGTCAGTTGTTTTTTCTTCTGCTTGTGTATAACATCTGAACATGTTCTGAGTATAGATAAGTACATCTGCGGAACAGTGTTTGAAGCCCTTGATTAAAATTGAATGGTTACATTTTACACTAATTTGCCAAATTCAGACAGGCATAGGGAAAACTGTTCAACACTGAATGTGAGGCTCTAATTGTGTTTTTACTTTGTTTGACAATGTCACTGGCACAAAAATAATTTAATACTATAACTCCATGATGAAGTGATAGATATATAATATTGCTGTAAGATGTAGAAAATGTTGAGTAATCTCATTGAGCATCTAATTTCTGTGTCTTGCATCACTAAAATAAAATTTAACTTCATTTGCAATACATGTATTTCAGCTCTTCCATGCATGATTGAATATTTGCATGTTTCTCATGGGAAAAGTTGTCATTATTAATATTTTCATTTGTAAAACAAATAAGTTTGTATCCACAAATCACTTTCTATGGATTAGAATACTATTGAAATCAACTGATTAATTGTTGGTGACTTTTACACTGAATCAGCCATCTTGATTCATTATAATCGGTGGGTGTCCTGCCATTTACTTCCATGGCAGATAAATTACACCTCTAGTTACTGAAATTATATTTCAACATGAATTTCCTTTATTTGCATGCTGTAAATTGGAAATACTCAACTGTTCTATTACGAATGTGTACATGAGTATATTTATCTCACAACCATAATTGCTTCCCATTGTTGTATTTGTACTATATAAACATTTATTCATTTGTTGTGTGCTGTGGAATTTATTTTTACTTTTTTGCATTCATTTCTTCATTAGACACTGAAAGAGTTTTACCAGGTAAGGGATTCTTTCAACATACTTTATTTTGTAAAGATGTAGTTGCAAGCTACATTGGATATTTTGTGGGGTGGGGCCATGTATGCAAATATATTTGTGCATTCAACAGAATGTTCTGGCTTTCTTTTTTCAGGAAATCCAGAACTGCACAGCTGATTTAGGCATTACATCAGATAGCTCCAACCATCCAGACAACAAGAACAAGAACAGATACATAAACATTGTTGCCTGTAAGTAATCACATACATATGTTTGTACATGTACATTAAAAGCTTACATAGAGGCCTCTTCCAGAGTTTTTTGAGTACTCCAGTTATGCTAAGTTCATACAGACATTGAGGGTCCATGAAGGGACATTGATGAATTGCCTTCATTTGCAGAGATTTGCCATCCATTTCAGCGATAAGTATGTATCCCTTTGAATGTCCAGAACAGATCCCTATAGTGAAGTACATAGAAAAGCTTTTGCAGATGAAGGAGATCCATGTGTGATCCTCCGTGGAGCCTCAATATCTGTAATAAATCACTGGAATGAAGCAAGTGAGTTAAAATACATTATGGCTGCAGAAATATAATTGTTAAAAGCTGCAAGGAGTGGTCAGTTGAAATATTTTGGTGCTTTACAAACATTAAAAGTTATTGCTGAGCTTCACCCAAGACAGCCAATGTGAAACATAATGCCTTCTAATGCTTTTCAGGAAAAGTTCCTCTGAACTACAGGGGGAGGGGGAGAGTGCCTTTATTTTCTAAGTTAACCTTTGTGCAGTTTGATGTAATGATGACTTGTCTCCTTTAAGAGCCAGAAGTCAGGCTATAAAATCAAGGGCTTATATGAAAAGATAGATTTCCCATTGGAACTGTTTCCCAGGACTGGGAATGGGTTCACCATAGTACACCAGCCAGTGCCTGTTATGGGAGGCCTGTATGTAATCTTTCCCAATGTATTCAGTGACTCCACCCTTCTAAGGATATTTGTGCTCAAAACAAGAGCATCTGCATGTTTTGCTCTAGGATGAAGTTGGCCAGTTGGACATATACATGGGCCTCACATAACGGCTGGTACACTATAGTAATATTGGATTGAATAAATGAAACAAGTAAATGTGTTTAGAACATTTTGAAAAACTATTGTTTCAATGCAGCCAAGGTATGGGCAACTAATGTGCAACAACCAGATGTCATTACAAAAATTTATTTCCATCAAAAGATGTAGTAGCCAGTTCAGCGGGATCCAGGTAAATAGTATATTGCAGGCAGGCATCCAGATGTACATCTGCATCAGCTGCACACATGGAAAGCTGCTTCTGGACACAGATCTCCCTTGCTGGTTCAGGGTGATTTAATTCAACTATGTCTGTTCAGATATAGAATATTGGCACTTGAGTTAAACTAATTTTATATATTGATATTATGACTTAATTTTGGGCTTTTTCTTTCAGAGATCATTTTTGTTGCTGAAATCTGTTTATTCTAACTTTCTTCCCCAATGTAGATGATCACAGTAGGGTTAAACTTGCACAACTTGCAGACAAGGATGGAAAACCTACTGACTACATTAATGCCAACTATGTAGATGTAAGTGCATCTTCTCATTGCTCTGTCCTGCTGTTTTCTGTCAGCCTATGCTAGGGTTGGTCTAGTCATTGCACCAGGACTTTTGCTTTAGCAGCAGCAGATGACAAAGACTTCAGTCTTCCAACACTGGAAGTAATGAAGATCTGAAGACAAAATAGAAGAGTGTGGGGTTGGGAGGAAAAAGGGCAATCGAGGTCTGTCAAGTCAAAGGCTAGGTGGAATGGGTCAAGAAAGACTGGCAGATATAGTAGCTCTAAAAGATGAGATTTGTGAGGAGGCTACAACAGCTTGCATTTTGTGTGTATTATATTTATTTTTCTTATTTATTAGATTTATATCCCACCCTTCCTGCCAGTAGGAGCCCAAGGCAGCAAACAAAAGCACCAAAAACACTCTAAAACATAATAAAATAGACTTTAAAATATATTACAACAAAACATTGTTAAAAAATATTAAAACATCTTTTAAAAAAACTTTTTATTAAAAAAAAAGCTTCAAAAACATTTTTTAAAAAAAGCTTTCAAAACACTAAAAAGCAATTCCAGCACAGATGCAGACTGGGATAAGGTCTATACTTAAAAGGCTTGTTGAAAGGGGAAGATCTTCAGAAGGCACCAAAAAGATAACAGAGACGGCGCCTGTCTAATATTTAAGGGGAGGGAATTCCAATAGGTAGGTACCACCACACTAAAGGGTCTGCTTCTTATGTTGTGCGGAACGGACCTCCTGATAAGATGGTATCTGCAGGAGGCTTTCACCTGCAGAGCACAATGATCAACTGGGTATATAAGGGACAAGACGGTCTTTCAGGTAGCCTGGTCCCAAGCTGTATAGGGCTTTGTACACCAAAACCAGAACTTTGAACTTAGCCTGGTAGCTAATAGGTAGCCAGTGCAATTCTTTCAGCAGTGGGATGACATGTTGGCAGTACTGTGCCCCAATGAACATTCTCGCTGCCACATTTTGCACCAGCTACAGCTTCTGGACCAACCTCAAGGGCAGCCCCACATAGAGTGCATTACAGTAATCCAGCCTGGAGGTTACCAGTGTGTGGACAACCGTGGTCAGGCTATCCCGATCCAGAAACGGCAGCAGCTGTCTTACCAGCCAAACCTGGTAAAAGGCACTCCTAGCCACTGAGGTCACCTGGGCCACTAGCAACAAAGATGGATCCAGGAGCACTCCCAAACTACAGACCCTCTTTCAGAGGGAGTATGACCCCATCCAAAGAAGGCTACTGACCAATTGTCTGAACTCAGGAACCACCAACCCACAGTGCCTCCATCTTGCTAGGATTCAGACTCAGTTTACTGGCCCTCATACAGCCCACCACTGAGTCCAAGTAGCAGACCAGGGCTTGCACGGCCTCTCTTGATTCACATGTTACAGAGAAACAGAGGTGGGTATCGTCAGCGTACCCCAAATCTCCTGATGACCGCTCCCAAGGGCTTCATATAGATGTTAAACAGCATGGGAGACAAGATGATACCCTGTGGCACCGAACAGCTCAACTGCCAGGGGCTGAAAGACAATCACCCAATGCTATTCTCTGAAAAAGATCCTAGAGATAGGATTGAAACCACTGTAAAACAGTGCCTCCAACACCCATCTCACCAAGTCATCCCAATGGTCAATGGTATCAAAAGCCACTAAGAGATCAAGCAAGAATAATAGGGTTGCACTCCCCCTGCCCTTCTCCCAATAAAGGTCATCCATCAGGGCAACCAAGGCCGATTCAGTCCCATAACCAAACCTGAACCCAGACTGGAATGGGTCAAGATAACCTGTTTCATCCAAGAGTACTTGCAATTGCTGTGCCACAACCTTCTCAATCACCTTCCCTAAGAAGGGGGTATTTGCAATCAGTCAGTAGTTGTTCAGGGTGGGCTTTTTCAGGAGCAGTTAATCACTGCCTGTTTCAGGGTGGCTGGAATCACTCCCCTCAGCAAGCTTTAATAAGCTGAAAAGGACAAGGGTTGAGGGAACACGCTGGCCTCATTGTCGCAAGCATCTTGTCCATGTCATAGAGCTGTGTCAACTGAAATTGATCCCAAGAACATGCAGCAGATGTTGCACTGGACACCTCATTGGGGACTACAGTAGATGTGGATGGTGTATCAAGATTGCTATGGAGGCGAGCAACTTTACCCTCAAAGTGCTTTGCAAACAATTCACAGTGGGTCTCCAAAGGGTCTAAAACTCCATTTCCTAGAGCTGATGTCAACAGGCCCCTGACAATATGGAAAAGCTCCATTGGATGACTACTTGCTGATGCAGTGGTGGTAGAGGAGTGGGCCTTCTTCACTGCCCTCACCACCACACAGTAGGCACAGTTATGATGTTTTACTCATGCCCAATCAGCCTCACAGCACTTCTTTCATCACTTGCACTCTAGCCATCATCCAGCCTGTTTCATTGCCCTTAGCTCACTGGTGTACCAAGGTGCAAATAGGGCTCCACAGTGCCGGAGAGGGCACTCGGGGGCAACCCATGATAAGAGCCCAACACATCTCACTGTTCCATAGCATGACAAGGACTTCAACAGGGTCACCTGCTCTATCTACTGGGAACTCCTCCAGGGCATTCATGAATCCAGTGGATTCCATTAGTCTTCTGGGGTGGACCACCCTAATCTGTCCACCATCCCTGCAGAGCCATAAGTCTAAACTTCACTTTCCTTCAAAGAGCAGATAGATATTCCATTTAATACTCAGAGCAACCTTGTTAGGCTTAGAGACTGGCTACTGGTGACCCAGTGAATAGGCATTTGAACCTGGTCCTCTCCTTGATAGAACATAGATATTATTGTTGTTGTTGTTGTCTGTAGTAGTAATAGTAGTAGTAGTAGTAGTAGTAGTAGTAGTAGTAGTAGATCTGTTACCAGCAGGTCCAAGGGTAGGTTCCAACAATTTAAAATTCAGAGTTAAAATCAGTTAAAACAAATTACCGTCCCTGGAACAGAGTGGGTCCTGAAAACGCATATCTCAGGTCTCAAAGGCCAAGATAAAGAAGTGCATCTTCAGTGGTTGTATACTGTAGCCAGCATGAATTTTCACATTCTGCCATGTTAAACTGAAAATACCCCCCAGGCTATTCTGCTAGTTCCCATGAACTCATTTCAAAACTAAATCTTTCAAAATCCTGAACTCAGAAATGCTTGCTTAACAACCCTCTATGTTTTCATGGCGATATGCAAAACACTCATAGAAAATCTAGAGTTCAAAGTGTTGGACTTTTTTTGTCAGTGGTCTCATAATTTGGTGAAATTAATTAATATTTTTAATATTTTAATATTTAATATTTTTAGATCTGTTAATAGTTTGTATTTGTATCTAATGTTTTAACAGACAGTCATACGACACACCTTTTATAATTGGATGATTAGTTGGTTTTTTAGCTGCTTTTAAATTGTTTGTAAGTGTTTTTTTTTTTTATGTACACCGCCCAGAGAGCTTGCTATGGGTGGTATAAAAGTTCAATCAAACAAATAAATAAATAAAATAAAAATCAGCCATGTTCACAGAGTACCTGTAATAATCAAACCTTCCTTTCCCTCCACTTCCCTATCTCCTCCCCCTTCCCGCCCTCCTTCTCCCTCCTTCTCCCTACACTGGAAGTGGATTAGACTGTGAAAGACCAAATTGTGTTTGTATTTTTACACATTTGTAGGGCACTACAATATCTCAGAGGAGGTCAGGTCTCCTGCTCCCCTATAGGTACATCCCGAAAGCACAAGGTTTTTTGCCTGCTAGTGAATTTCTCTGCTTTTTAATCTGGGAGGTAAGAAATGGGATCCTGTGCAAGTGAATGACCCTAGTTATCTAGAAACACCTTTGGCTTACATCCAAACAACCAAGTACCCTCTTTTTAAAGTTTAACTATAGGTTAAATTTTATTTCAGACTGTTCAACAGCCCACTCTTTTTAAGAACGTACCTATAGCCAACAGATATTTCTATCAAACTTTTAAAAAGCAGGGAAATTGGGCAGCTATAGCAAATGCACCAGGGGACTAGGAGACCTGACCTCCTCTCTGATCACACATGTTACCATATTCTTCCAAGCTACACAGGAAGTGGATTGGACTGTGAAAGACCAACTCAAATTATGTTTGCATTTTGTCACATTTTTGACAAATTTGACAAGTAGGGCAATACGATCTCTCAGAGAGGAGGTCAGGTCTCCTGCTCCCCTCGTGTATTCATTATAGCTGACCAATTTCCCTGCTTTTTAAAGTTTGATAGAAATAGCTGTTGGCTGTAGATACATTCTTAAACTGCAAGGGTTTTTTGCCTGTTAGTGAATATATAATGAAGGTGCAAAAGCACCTCTGTGGGGAGGGAATTCCACAACCTAGGAGAACACAGAAAATGCCTTATCTTCAGCCACCACCTCTCAAACTTCTAAGGATGGTGGACCACCAAGAAGGCCCCCTCTGCCGATCTGTAGGGAAGGAGGTGGTTCTTCAGATATTTGGGGCCTAATTCATTTAGGGCTTTAAACACTAATGTGAGCATCTTGAATTGGACCTAGAAATGAACTGACAATGCAGCTAGTTATATGAGTTCTAAAGGAAACCGTAGTCAGTAATCTGGCTGTTGCATTTTCAACCAGCTGGAGTTTCCAAGTCATGTTCAAGAACAGCCCTACATAGAACAAATTGCAGTAATCCAATCTTGAAGTTACCAGAGCATGGAAAACCATGGCCAAGCCATCTCTGTCTAAAAGGGGTCATAGCTAGTAAACTAGCCATAACTGGAAATAGGCACTCCTAGCCACGGAAGAAACCTAAACTTCAAGTGGTAGTTTTAATATCTCATATGGAAAGCACCAGACACCAAAGGACAATTCTACTTGTTTTGAATAGCAGCTGCAAGGGTAACAGAACCATTATGCTGTGGGTGTAGGAGTTTGACCATTTCCCCCTACATCAGTTCCCTAATAAAAATCTTACATTCCACAAAGAGAAAAAGAGAGCAGCTATCTGCTCCATTAGGAAAAACCTAAGTGTATCTGTGAGATTTCACTAACAGCACAAAGAGCGGCTTGGAAGGAGGACAGCTTTCATCGTGAAAACGGTGCAGGAAAAATGGTGACCCACCTAATGCTTCAGTCCCAGTGAATCACACAGCAATATACATGGCCCTGACTTCAGTACATGCTAAGAAATGTTTCAAATTCATAGTTTGGTTCAAATAGCTTAGATTCAAGAACTAAAAGGATGTTGTCTGTATTTTATGCTATAAAATGAGATTCACACCATCAGTGGCATAAAATCTGAGGTTAAAAGTTCTGGTGTTTCCATTGTCCCAATCCAGTGTGTTCTGAACTAGGTTTATTTTGGTCAAAAAAGCATTTTTTTAATACAAAATGTTTTAAATAGCCATGATCCAGGAAATTGGATTATCCATGCTTATATAGCAGGAATTGGGAACCTGCAGTCCTCCAGATGTTGTTGGATTACAACTCACATCAGTCTTGACCATTGGCCATGCAGGCTGGGGCTGATGAGAGCTAGAGTCCAACAATATCTGATGGACCACAGGTTTTCTACCCCTCTTCTGCAGAGTTAGAACATGTTTTGCTTGTTTCTGCATCCTGGTGCAAGGACATACAATTGAACCTGTTTAACTTTATGCAGTGCATGTGGGACACTGGGTTTAACTCAGAGTTCCCTGCTATTCAAGCTGTTTCATCCTGAACATTGTTTCACTGGTATCAGGCCCTCCAATGAATGTTCTTCTGTTAGAGGAGTATTTTGATTATCTCAGCCTGTGAAATATGGATGAACCATATTTCTCTTTCCCTTTTCTTTTAATATTTATTAATTTTCCAAAATACAAGTGGTTATTTGTTTGTACTGATACTTGTTATTAGAAAATTAAATAAGAAACATTAAAAATATAACAAACAACAGTAAAACAGTATGCAGAGTACAGTTTTATCATTTGTGCAAGTACGATGAAAAATTGCAGTTGAAACTTGTCAGTGTTTACTTGAGTCCCAAAATAATCATGTAGAAGTTTACTTTAACTCCTGATCTGTATCATGTACTTCCAAACTGTACCATGGAAGATTGAGGGGGAGGGTATCATTGTTCTATTCTTATTTACATATATCAGAAAGGGCATCCAAATAATCTGAAATGGTTAAGCTTTGTAGTGCCCCTCAAGGCCCTACTATATGTATTAAATGCTCTCACAGAACCATGGCCTAAATCCAATCCAGCCATCCCTTTTATGGAAAAATTGTCTTCCAGTGACAAACTACCTTCTTGTGAGCTACTGCAAGCAGAAGTATTACTATGTTTCTGTAGACTGATTTCATGCCTTCTCTGCAATCAATTGATAGCTATTTCCCTTTTCTTGTGCCACATATTAATTGGTGCTTTTCTTTTTTTAACATAGGGTTATAACAGACCAAAAGCATATATTGCCGCTCAAGGTCCTTTAAAATCAACAGCAGAAGATTTCTGGCGAATGATTTGGGAACATAATGTGGAAGTCATTGTAATGATAACTAACCTGGTTGAGAAAGGAAGGGTATAAGCATCTTTTAAAACATTATTTTCTTTTTATGTATTACATTTTCCCTGTTAATGAATCTAATTAACAAAGTGAGGCTGTAAAACTGTGCACACTTTCATGGGAATTATTTTCATTGAAAAGAGTGGGCTGTATTTCTGAGTAAATATGCATGGGATTGTGCTGCAAGATTCTATTCAAGATTATGAATAATAATACTAAGGATTGTAACAAATATGCACATTTGTATTATATAAATAACAAGCCTGAGAAGCCTCGGGACCAGGGATCAGGTGATGGGGACCGAAAATGTAATTCTTCTCTCTCTGCCACATTCCCAACAAAAATCATTTAAAATGTAATTCTAACTATATTTACTCAGACGTAAGTCCTATTGAATTAGTGAAGCTTATTTCTAGGGGGCAGCAAAATCCAACTTATGGGTAGCCATCAGGAGTGTGAGCTGGTGGAGGAAGAGCCAGCGGGAAGCTCAGCAGCATCCACTTGCTGCTTGAGAGCCACCACCCCAGCTGAACACAGGCTCCTTTGGGAGCCGGGTGTGGGAGCCAGATGGGAAGAGCTGGCTCCCATGAATATGTCCACCGAGGAGTAAGAACTCCCCATAGACTACCACTGAAATTATTTTACTTCGCTAGCCTTTTTGCCAGCAGAATTATCGTGTGGATCTGAACTTGGGGGAGTGCTCCAAGAGGGACTTGGATCTCATGTAAGTCCCCCTCCCACATGCCACCAGAACACCCCATTTTGGGGGCTACCACCAGTTTCCACCAGCTCTCCATCTGCTAGGTTGGCCATCCCTGGCGGCACCGGCAGGATCCTGGCAGTGCTGCAGCTCAGCCGGGAGAGGGGGCTTCTTTGGTGGAGCTTGTCAGCTCACAGGGGCACTGCCTCATCCAACTCTGCCCAGCCAGGAACAAAATCAATTGCGCCCTAAGTGGGGTTAGGATAGCTTATTTACTTTTTATTGTATGCCAGTTAAGATGTGAAAATTATAAGTAGTTTACATAAAACACAATTAAGATCATTTTTATAACTTTATAACAAAAAATACAAAGAAGTGCATATATACATTTCAATAGAAGCTTCCCAGTGGGAGTCAAATGTCTAGTTTGGCCCTTACACACTGTCACTTTCTTTATTCATTTATCTCTGAATGTTGATTTTGATACAATACTGGCATTTCTGGTTCATAGTTATAGCAAAGAGCACACAAAGGATCACTTTGGCTATGGAAGTCCCTTTAACTTGTGGTGTTCTGGATAGTCACTGGACTTTTTCAGGTCCTCTTTGCGACCACAGCACTGTGATTTTCAGAAAGCCATTCCTGAAAATTAAGGGATTTTCCAAAGTAGAATTTCATGAAATGAAAGGTACTGTAACCAGAAGGGGAAATTGGCAAGCCCACTGTGCACAAGGGGCTGTTTGCATCCTGGCCTAATTCTTTTTCTCTGTAATAATTGCCCTTGACAAAATGTTAGTTTGCTGATTGCATTAACTTAAATAAAATTAATGTTAAAACTGGGAAAAGCTCAAAGGAAATGTTTTCCCTTGTTTAGCTCTTGATAACAAATAATCTTGTCCAGAACTCCAAGTGTATATGCTCTTATTTCCTTAAAATTGAATTCAGAGGGAATTCTTATGTTCTTACTTAACAGCATATGTACCCTGATACATACCAAGGACAGAGTCTACTAGTTAATATGCAAATGGAATGATAAAACATTATTTTTAACACTGTATATTCCTTTGGCTCTCAGAGAAAATGTGACCAATACTGGCCTGCTGATGGTAGTGAAGAATATGGAAACTTTTTAGTCACTCAAAAGAGCATTCATGTACTTGCTTATTACACTGTGAGGAATTTTGCTATTAGAAATATGAAGGTGAAAAAGGTAGGTAATAATCAAAAAGATAGCTATGGTACAGTAAGAAATCACCAAAAAAATGTATACCATTGTGTATATGTGTACCATTGTGATACAAATTGTTTTTCTTATAACAGGTGGTCATCTTACCAGTAAAATTCTCATTGACCTCTGAGTTTAAAGTGTGCAAAGAACTGCATCCTTTATGTTTATATTACAGTGTCCTTTATATGGAATTTTCTAGGGCTGTATCTGATTGGCAAATTATGTAAGAGCTAATTTAGTGTTGTAGTACAAAACTGGAACTGGGAAGAACAGTACCTCCAGAAAGGACTATGTAGTGTGTGATTTTGTGCTACAGGCACTTTTTTAAAAGTAACTGTATTCCTTAAAAGTAAAAAATCTAAGTATTAAATTATATATACTAGTAACAGAAGTATTAGGGTCACTGGAGTAAATTTTATGGATGTCAAAGACACACATGACTCTCAACAAGATTTATTCTCAACAGAAAATTTGTTATAAAATGATTGATGCAGTTAATGCAGATGGAAGAAGCAGAGCAACCTTTGAAAAGTCAAATAACCAGTTTTCAATGCAAATCGTTGAAGCACAGCTTTAAACACTTTGTGTAGAATTTGGATGTTCCTAATTTTTTACCAACTAGTAAAGTAAATGTTACTTGATATTAGGGCTTGGATTCAGAGTTCCTGTGAGTGAGGTTCTGCTTATAGGACACCCTTGCCAGAGGAAGTGGGTAGGGAAACATATCCTTCTCCTTGCCGCCCCCTGTGCCCTATAAAATAACTGCTCCAGAGAATTAGGGAAGGTGGCAAGGGGGAAGGCGAAGTAAGCAAAAATTACCACCCTTTCAATATCATCAGAAACCTCTGTTGGTTCTCAGACCCTTCCAGGAATGAAAAGAGCTTTTGCATTCACAGAAGGGACATTCTGTATCCAACCTTGGATAACTAGAATCTAACTAGTTTAATTCATAGATTAATTTAGTTCTGTTTTGGATCAATTTCTCAGCAATTTAAAATAGAACAGAACCTCATGTTAGAGTAGCCAAATGTGTTACTCTGGAGAGGGATAAATACCTGCTCATAGAAGCTGCTTCTCCTATGTTGTTTATTTTTTGCTTCTGCTACATGCTACCAGAGAGTAGCATTGGAGGACTTCTGCTCCATGACACTTGTGCTGTGGGGTCCTGCAGAGTTCTATCTTGTCTCTCATGGTATTTAACATCTATATGAAACCACTGGGATTTGGGGTGTGGTGTCATCAATATGTGGGTGACATTCAGTTCTATCTCTTCATTCTACCTGAATCAGGAGAGTCTCCAATCGGTCTACTCTGAGCAGGACTAGCATTGAATACCAGTCAATGTTTGTATTTCTGTTTTTTTCTGTATTGCTATCTAATAATTATTGTCTTGTTTTAGGGTTCCCAAAAAGGAAGGCCCAGTGGTCGTATAGTTTCTCAGTATCACTATACTCAATGGCCTGACATGGGCGTTCCTGAATACACTTTGCCAGTGCTCACATTTGTTCGAAAGGCATCATATGCCAAGCGTCATGCTGTAGGACCAGTTGTGGTTCATTGCAGGTCTGTTGTTTTTACTGAAATCTTTCCCCATTTTAATCTGCTTACATTATTTGCAATAATAGAATTAACCTTTGCATGGTTCCGTGAGTATGAGTATCATAATGTGAAGAGCTTCATGTGAACTCTATTACACACGTAGATCTTCCACAAAATTGGCTTCACCATTCAATTAAGAGTTGTGCACTTTGGCTGACATTTTTAACAAAGCAATCTTTGAGCCATGAGTTTAGAAGTGTTTTCTGGTATTAGTTTTGTAAGCATGCATGTAATATCATACATTTTTCTTTCATGGGTTTTTTTTCATAAAGGGACAGATCTGGGCTGCTGCATTTTTGCTGTTTCACAGATTCAGATATATTCATTTGTTTTAATGTTTAACAGTGCTGGTGTTGGAAGGACAGGCACATATATAGTATTAGATAGTATGCTACGGCAAATTCAGCAAGAAGGGACTGTCAACATATTTGGATTCCTGAAGCACATACGGACACAAAGGAACTACTTGGTGCAAACAGAGGTAAGGAAAAAAAATGTCTCTATTCTTAGTGTCACATGCCTCATTATAAAACCTCTCACAAAGGCTAACAGACACTTTATAATGGATTGAAAAACACAATTATCATTACTAATTTAAACCCCAGCCTCGAAAAGGTTAATAAAAAGTTGTTTAACCTTGTCTAACTACAGAGGAATGGTGCTTCCTAACTGTGGTTTCCTGACAGGAATTCATCTTTATATGCCCATACTGTCCAAAATTGGCACATGGATGATAGATATGCATGTGGGTGACTCAGAACATCTTACCCCTTACAACTGTTGTCTGTGCTATATCTGAGGCTGCTTTTTGAAGAAGACCTAAAATTGGGAGTAGATTGTTAGGAAGCATTAGGAATTACATGCTTTACTGTACATATGTAGAATTCATATTTTTTTTTAAAAAAAGTCTGGATAAAAGCCCTCAAAAATATACTCTTTACAGTATTAAAAAAAAATGTTGAGTAATATAAAGTGATTGTGAGCATGAAGACACTCTACTCTATACAATGTTGAGCTTTCAAAAAAAATCTATCATTACAGTTTGTATAATTCAAAAAGTAATAAAAACTGTTTTTAAAACTTTTAACTTTTGTCTGGAACCATTCTGCATCATGATATTACACAGTTGCTGAAAACTGCTCTGGCTTGCCAGTACAATGCTGAGCTATATTCAAGGTGTTACTGTTAGTGTATAAAGCCCTAAATGGCCTAGGACCAGGTTATCAGAAGGACCATTTCAGTCATCTAGAGAAGCCCTCCAGACTGTCCACAGTTACTTCATATTTATTTAGTTTCTACAAGTGCTTTTTTGGTAAAATAATGAGGTGCTAGTACTCATTCTCGTGTTGCTGGTGAAAGTCATCAGCTTGGGTTATGGCTCCACCTTGTGGTCTCAGGCAGGAAAGACAAAGTGAGGGAAGTAGGATACTCCCAGCATTCCTCAGTTCGCTTTCCTGCCTACATCAAACTGGTTTCATTCTGCCTTTGCTCCCATTTTCCCTCAGGTTTTTTCTTCTTACTAACTATCATTGTCATTTCCTAAAGCCTTTCTCCTGCTATACTGTTCTAGTGACTGTTTTTCCTTAAAAAAAAAAAGTTATCTGTCTTTCCTGCCCTTTTCTTTTTTCTGTTTACTACTCCTAGCTTAGCCCTTTCAGCAGGGGAGGGAGGGAGAATAAAACTGTACCTCCCCTTTGCATACAACAAATTCTTTCTGCCTGAGTCCACCGCACCTTCGTGTTGGGCACGTGTGTTGCACTCCGCTTGCCTCCTTTACCTCAGCCAGGACCGCTGTAATGATGTCCAGTGGTTATTTATCAGAGGCATCTACATCTCCTACACTCCCTGCAGCCTGCAAGGCCAAGCAGAAGCACAGACATTTAGAGCCCCCCCCCCCGGCCAAAACAAAGCCCTGGGGACAAAAAAGCAGCTCACCATGGAGCCATCTGCCTCAAGTCATGAACAGCAAGTATTTTCTCGCGCCTTGCGGCCACAAAGCAAACTTAAGGAAGGGGTGCCTTTCCCACCGCCTTGGTGACACAGGGGATCAAGTTTATCAGCAGTGGGCTCCATCTCCTCATACCTCAGGACAGTAAGAGTTTCTAGGCTTTCCGGAGTCTCTCCCATAGTTCAACAAACTTGTCCAGCCTTATCTGAAGTCTGACTGTCTCCATCCCATACTCAGGGCTCTGATGATGCTGGCCAAGAGTTCCTCCTTAGTGCCAATGTACTGAGGAAAATTAAAGAAACTTTAATGGGAGAATTATCAACAGAGTTAAGGGCTGCTCCTCCCCCTTCTGCTGCTTGTGAAACACAGCACAATGCGCCTCATGGTTCTGCAGACCCTGGTGCGTCTTCCTCATTGCATGCCAGGCCTCCTAGACAGTTGCTGGTGTACACTAATTGCTCTAACCATAGACAAGCCCATACTTCCACAGAACATACATCTGCCTCTAATTCTCCTATCCCCTTTGCTTTGGATAGGGGTACATCCAGGGTCACCTCCCTCAATGACTAGGTCACCCTTTCTGTGAATGCAGATCCTCTTGACCCTTTTGTAGATCCCGGGTCAGAGGGAGGGGAATGGAGTGAGGGCTCCATGGGGGAGAAACACACTTGAACATTGTCTGTTCCATGACTCATATTTTGCTCCCCTGCTGCACAGAGTACTGACCACTCTAGAACTTAATTTTCCTCCTACTGACCTACCTCCAGCCCAGTCTAAAGGTAAGGCTGTGCTACCTGAACCTAAAGCCTTGGGCAAATGTATCCCAGTACCTAACTCCTTTAAGGCTATTACTAAAGCTGAATGAGATACCCCTCTTCAATATAAAAAGCTGTTTCTTTAGCTAATAAACTTTATAATTTGGACTCTGAGTTTACAGACTTACTTAAAACTCCAGTCATTGACCACCGTGTTTTGGCTTTCATGGTCAAAAACGTCCTGCCGAAAGATGGGGATGCTCAGCTCAAAGATCCTAATGAGAGGCGCTTAGATTATTCCGTATGTAGAGTGCATGAAGCCACAGCTTGGACCATGCATGCATCCTGTGCTGCTTCTGTCTTCAGTCGTGCAGCTTTAGTTTGGCTTGATGTTTTAATTGAAATTCCCAACCAGAATCCGGATTGCTTACGCAAGACCCTGCTGAAAATGTATAGGGTGGCTGCCTGCCTATGTAGCAAATGCAACTCTGGATGCCACCCAATTTGCAGCTCAGTCCCTTGTAGCAGATGTGGTGACCAGGAGGACCTTATGGTTGAAGCATTGGGACGCAGAAACCACCTCAACAGTCAACCTTTCCACAGCTCCTTATACAGAAGGAAAGCTCTTCAGTGACGAGGCATTGAAAGATGTTCTGGTGGAAACTGCAGGATAAGAGAAAGGTTTTGGTTTCCTTGCACAGAGAAAATAGGTGTTTCCTTGCAAGGACTCTTCATACCAGTCAAGTAATTCCTTTTGTGGCTCCCATCCACCATCAAGAGACCAAGGAGGCATCCATTGCTTCCGCTTTGGGAGAGTGAAACCTGGAGATGAGCCTTTTGAGTTGATGATTCTCCTGAGAGGCAAAGAAGCCTTAGGTGAGATCTGAGGCAGGCTGCAGCTATATCTACTCTAGCTTCCTTGTCCACAGTGTCTCGCATATCCCATCACCTTCTATTGAAGAGATTCCTTAGGACGGTAACCCTTAAATGTCCTCCTACGGTGCATAGTTACCCATTGTGGGATCTCCATAAGGTCCTCAGGGCCTTACAGAAACCACCTTGAGCCCCTCAGTAAGGTTTCCCTTAGATTTCTGTCGCTGAAAGTCCTTTTTCTTGTGGCGATAACATCTGCCCATAGGATTTCAGTATTAAATGCTCTGCCAGTGGCTAAGCACCTCTGTATATTTCATTCAGACAGAGTAATCCTCTGTATTGACCCTTCTTTCCTCCCTAAAGTATTTAATAGATTCCATAGACAGCAAGAGTTAATCCTTCCCACTTTTTGCCCTAATCCATCCCACCCCCTCAAAAGAGTGTGGAGTTCACTTGAAGTTAGGAGGGCCCTCGAAGTATACATTGATAGAACAAAAGCCCTTGGACAAATGGACTGTCTCTTTATCTCCTACCACCCAGCCTCCTTGGGGAAGAGGGTCACCTCCCCTACACTCTCAAAGTGGATTACGGCATGTATAGCACTCCCCTATAAGTCACAGAAATTGCCAGCCCCGACTAGAATCACCGCCCATTCTACGAGAGCTGCTGCTACCTCTTCAGCTCTGTCAGCCAATGCTCCTTTGGAGGAGATCTGTAGAGGGGCCACTTGGGCATCACTCAGCTGATTCACCAAACACTATAAAATTGACACGTATGTTCCAGCCAAAGGGTTCTACAGCAGGTTCTATCTGATTGATGGACAGCCTTTTACATATGGCCCTCCCTACATGGGAAACTTTAGAACATCCCAAGCTGATGAGTTTCACCAGCAACATGATAAAGAACCACTGGTTTCCTACCTGAAGGGTAGTTCTGTGTTGCTGGAGAGAAACTCATCAGCCCCACCCTTGTGGCTGTCCTTCCCTGTTTGCCTGTTTACCCAGGGTTCTCATGTAATCCTAAATTAAGGGAAGTAGGTTCTTGTTTTCCACTATTGCATAGTTGTTTATTCCTTTGATCTATTCAAGCTTGGCGAGGATGCAAACTAAGGAATGCTGGGAGTGACCCACTTCCCTCAACTTGTCTTTCCTGCCTGTGACCACAAGGTGCAGCTATAACCCAAACTAATGAGTGTAATGTTCCTCCCCTGGCACCACCTGTCAGGCTCCCACCCGTGGCTACCACCAGGAAGAAACATAGTTTTTATTTTTTCTTTAGCTCACCCTAGCACAGATCTCACAAGATCCCACTGCTAGGCAGCACCACCAGTCACTCCCTGTAAACAATACTGCCAGAGACTTCACCTTAGTCTCCCTATGGCTTGTTACTTTGTGTCTGGGTGCCCTTGCTGTCCACAACCCCCTTGTATCTGTCTATAAAGCATACAATCCTGGGTTGCTCTGGATACTTGACGATGTTACAATATCTCCCTTCACCGCTGCCACCATATATTTGATACTGTTTCCCTCCAGCCTTGGTAATTACCCTGCCCTCCCTTCTGGTCTGTGCATCCCCAGCCAAGGATCAGGCTTTTAGTAAACCAACAAAAGTATTTATTTGATAACACCAGGAAATAACAAGATTACTTTAGGAATGTTCAACATGCGTATGGTTTCATATAGTATCACTCTTTATGTTTCCAGTCTTATATATTCTGCCTAAATACCAGCCAAATATAATCCAATGCACAACCAACTCCAATCCACACTCCACAACCAACCGCCAACAACTCTCCCTACCAAACAGAACCCTGAACCAACTGTCATCCTCTCATTTATACCTTCAGCCGCTCAAACGCTCAGCCAATCATCATACAGCATTCTCCAGCCTTCTAACCCATGTACTCCCCCCTCTAACTCAATCCACTTACCATATATACCTTAATAAACCCGCACTTACCATATTTACAGATATTAAAATACAGGGACATCACAATGAGTTTCTGTCCAGCAACACAGAACTACCCTTCAGGTAGGGAACCAATGGTTCTTTCCTTGATAAAAGTGCTGTGGGTACCAACACAAAATGGCTGCCATGGGCAGCAAAAAAAAAAAAGGTGCCTGTACTTCGTACTTGTGAGTACTGTCACAAAAAAAGCCCTAGTTTCTACTTTAAGGCATTTAGCGTAGTGGCACCATTACTTCAGAACACTTTACCTCATTGAAATCAGGCATCCAATTCTTATATTTTGCCAGCTACTGAAAACATTTAGTTAATTAATTTGCTTCAGTGTTGGTCATTTGTTTGTATTTTATGATTTTATGATCGTAGAATCATAGAACAGTAGAGTTGGGAAGGGCCTATAAGGCCATAGAGTCTATCCCCCTGCTGAATGCAGGAATCCAACTTAAAGCATACCCAACAGGTACCTGTCCGGCTGCCTCTTGAATGCCTCCAGTGTTAGAGAGCCCACCACATCCCTGGGTAGTTGGTTCCACTGTTGTACCACTCTAACAGTTGGAAGTTTTTCCTGATGTTCAGCTGAAATCTGGCTTTCTGTAACTTGAGCCAATTATTCCATTGTGTCATAACTTGGAACATATTATTCCATGTCCTGGGATGATCAAGAAGAGATCCTGGTCATCCTCTGTGTGACAACCTTTCAATTACTTGAAGAGTGCTATCATATCTCCCCTCAGTCTTCTCATCTCAAGGCTAAACATTCCCAAATCTTTCAATCTCTCCTCACAGGGCTTTGTTTCCAGCCCCCGATCATCCTCATTGTCTTCCTCTGAACCTGTTCCAATTTGTCTGCATCCCTCTTAAGTTTCGGTGTCCAGAACTGGATGTAGTACTCAAGATGAGGCTTAAGCTGTATTAAATAAAGGAGAATCAATACTTCACACAATTTGGAAACTATACTTCTGTTAATGCAGCCTAAAATAGCATTTGCCTTTTTTGCAGCCACATTGAAATATTGGCTCATATTCAGCTTGTGATCAACAACAATTCCAAGATCCTTCTCACATGTAGCATTGCTGAGTCAAGTATCCCCCATCTTACAATGGTGCATTTGGTTTTTCTCCCTAGGTGTAGAACTTTGCACTTATCCTTGTTAAATTTCATTCTGATGTTTTCAGCCCAATGCTCCAGCCTATCAAGATGACTCTTAATTTTGTTTCTGTCCTCCAGGTATTAGCTATCCCTCCCAAATTTGTGTCATCTGCAAATTTGATAAGCATTCTCTGCACCTCCTCATCCAAGTCATTAATAAAAATGTTGAAAAGCACTGGGCCCAGGACTGAGCCCTGTGGTACCCCACTAATTGCCTCCCTCCACTTTGAGAAGGAATAATTAAACACTCTTTGAGTACAATTTTGTAGCCAATTGTGGATCTACCTGATAGCTGTTCCATCCACCTACGTATAGCTAGCTTGCTAATTGGAATATAATGGGACATTTTGTCAGAAACTTTGTTGAAGTAAAGATATATTATATCCACAGCATTCCCACAGTCTACCAGGAGGTTACCCAATAAAAAAAAAGTGATAAGATTAGTGTGGCAGGATTTGTTCTTGACAAACCCATGTCGGCTTATAGTAATCACTGCATTGTTTTCAAGATGCTTGCAGATTGACTGCTTTATTAACTGCTCCAGAATTTTCCCAGGGATTGATATCAGAATGACTGGTCTGTAGTACCCATATTCCTCCTTTTCGCCCTTTTTCAAGATAAGGACCACATTAGCTCTCCTCCAATCATGCATCCTGTAGTGGTTAAGGTGTTGGACTACGATCTGGGAGACCAGGGTTCGAATCCCCACATAGCCATGAAGCTCACTGAGTGACCTTGGGCCAGTCACTCCTCTCAGCCTCATGAAAACCCTATTCATAGAGTCGCCATAAGTCGGAATCGACGAAAGCAGTACATTTACATTTTTAATAGACAGTGGTTCCAAGAGTTCTTCAGCCAGTTCCTTCAATACTCTAGGATGCACTTCATCAGGCCCTGGAGATTTGAACTAGTTCAAAGTAATTAGGTATTCCTTTATCATTTGTTTGTCAATCTCAAGCTGCAATCCTGCCCCTTCAACTTGTACTTCACATTTGCCAGGAGGGTCACAGACCCGCTTTTGGGAGAAGACTGACCCAAAGTAGGAATTGAGCACTTCTGCCTTTTCTTTGTCATCTGTTATCATTTTGCCATCCTCATTTAGTAGCTGTACCACCATTTCTTTTCTCTGTCTTTTATTACGGATGAACTGTTTACTATGGATGTACTCTTAGCATCCCTCACTTAGCTTAGCTCATTCTCAGCTTTAGCCTTTCTGACACCATCCCTGCCATTCTTTGCTGCTTTTGTCTGTACTCTTCCTTTGTGGGTCTGGCCTTCCTTCCACTTCGTATATATGTTCTTTTTTGTTTTCAGGTAATCTCTAAGCTTTTTGTGAAGCTGCATTGGCTTTTTCTGCTGTCTTCCACTGTTTTACTCATAACAACCACCTTGTTCCTTTTATCCCTTGACCCATTCATTTTAATCCAGATACTCTTGGTGGGGCTACCAAGCTCATCCTCCTATGTTTCTGTGTAGGTAAATATATTTTTAACATATAGTGCAACTCTGCCTCTCTTTCTATTCCTTCTGTTCTTTTCGAACAAGTTATATCCTTCAATTGCTGTATTCCAGTCATGGGAGTCATTCCACCAAGTCTCAGTTATACCTATCATATTTACCCTCCTGTATTAAGAGTTCAAGTTCATCTTGTTTGTTTCCAATTGATTTATGGTCTGGCTTCCTCTCTGCCTTTTTATAAATGTTAATACTGGCCCCATTTGAACCATTTTCTCAGTTCCTTTTACTGTGCATCGTTACCTCCAAGTTTACGTTTCCCTTCCCCTTAGAATGCAGTTTAAAGCCCTCCTGTTGAAGTTCTCCATGCTGTGGCCAAACACATTCTTCCCAGTCCTTGTGAGGTGCAACCCATCACTTGCCAGCAGTCCATCTTCCAGGAAGTGCAGCTATGGTCCCAGAATCCAAATCTCTCATGTCAGCACCACCTTCGTAGCCAGTCACTCACCCGGGGTATTTCCCCCCCCCCTTTCTGCTCCTCTTCTAAGTACTGGAAGGATGGATGAGAAAACTATCTGGGCCCCAAAGTCCTTGAGTTTCCTTCCCAGAGCTTCAAAGTCTGACATGATTTCTTCATAGCTCCACTTGGCAGTATCATTCGTTCATACATGGATGAGAAGACGGATATGTGTCAGTGGGTTTTATGAGTGTTAGCAACCCTTCAGTCACATCTCCAATCGTTCTTCAGGGAGACAGCATACCTATCAAGTCCATGGGTCTTCTTGGCATACTTGGGTTTCAATCACATTAATCATCATCTTCATTATCATTATATAATCTGCCCTTCACCCAGAGGTCCCAGGGAGGGTTACAACAATTTTAAAACACATAGTTTAAAAAAACCTAAACAACATCACAGTAAATAGGGTGGGTCCTAAAAATATACATCTCAGGTGTCAAAGGCCAGGGTAAAGAGGTGCATCTTCAGCATTTACTGAAAGTTGTACAATTAAGTAGCCAGATGCACCGTGGTGGTGAGGGAGTTCCACAGCTTAGGGGCTGCCACAGAGAATGTGCTCTCTTGGGTAACCACTACCCCAAGCTTCCAAAGATCCCAGAACTACCAAAAGGCCCCCCTCTGCTGATCTCAACTCCCGAGAGGGTCTGTAGGGAAAGAGGTGATCTTCCACTACTACTGCTCTTCTCTTCTTGTTGTGGGGCGTGGTTTCATTGCCTTTGTTTGACTGAGCTTCAGCCTCTCGCTCGTCTCACTGGGTCTTGTGTAATGCTTTCTCTGCAGGCTGTTCTTCATTTTCATCCTCAAGTGCCTAAAAGCGGTTCCATAGTTCCACCAGTGCAGGTTGTCTTTTAGCTCTTCTGCTCCTAAAATGTCACTCTTTTCCACAGTTTCCGGCACTTCATTTTTCTTCTCCTCAACACTCTCCTCTTCTACTTCAGCTTCCACTGGCAGTACCTCCTGTAACAGTGTCCTTTCAATCAACAGCTATCAGGCCACACCCCTTCCACTCAAGCTGCTATGGAACCCTTCAGCCTTTCATCTACCCAGCTGAACTCATGGGGACTCAGAACAGCTGAGCACATGGTCAGCACACGGTCACTCAGAACAGACAGCCTCCTGGAGTTACTCCAGATCACCTCTCCTCTTCGCCTTTTTCTTTTACTCCCTACAGCTTTGCTGGTAAACTCCTGTGAGCTCAACTCGTTTGCTCACTCTGTTTGCTCACTCTCTGAGAGCTGGCTCACTTTTACAGTGCCTTGCAAACGTTCTCAGATCCCTGACCAGTGCTCTCATATTACTGAATTGCAAATGGTACATTGTAATTTCATTCTGTATGATATTTTATTTTGAAACACTGAGACTCAAAATCAATTTGGTTTTATGTTGGGAAATGTTTATAAGAAACACAAAAAACTGAAACATGTTGCTGGCATAAGTATTCAGCCCACACACATCAATATTTGATAGAGCTACCTTTCGCTGCAATAACAGCTTTAAGTTTTTTGTGGTAGGTATGTACCAGCTTTGCACACAGTGTCGGAGGGATTTGGGCCCATTCTTCTTGACAGATTCGCTCCAGTCGTTCGAGTTGGTTGTATGTAACTTGTGGACTGCAATTTTCAAAGAGTACCACAGATTCTCAATGAGATTGAGATCAGGACTTTGACTGGGCCACTGTAGGACGTTAAGCTTTTATTTCTTGAGCCACTCCAATGTTCCTTTGGCCTTGTGCTTGGGATCATTGTCCTGCTGAAAAGTGAATTTCCTACCAAGCTTCAGTTTTTTAGTGGACTGAAGCAGGTTCTCTTGCAGTATTTCCCTGTATTTTGCTCCATCCATTCTTCCTTCAGTTTTAAGAAGATGCCCAGACCCTGCTGATGAGAAGCATCCCCACAGCATGATGCTGCCACCACCATACTTCACTGTAGGGACGGTGTGTCTTGAGGCATGGGCAGTGTTATGTTTGCGCCACACATAGTGCTTTGAGGTTTGGCCAAAAAGCTCTATCTTGGTCTTATCTGACCACAAACCTTTTCCCACATTGCAGTTGGGGTGCTCTAATGCTTTCTGGCAAACTCCAGACATGCTTTCTGATGGTACTTTTTGAGTAATGGTTCTTTCTTGCCACCCTCCCATCCAGGCCAGTGTTATGCAGAGCTCTTATGGTTGACTGGTGCACCATAACTCCATTGCCAGCCACTGAACTCTGTAGCTCCTTCAAAGTGATTGTTGGCTTCTCTCAAAAATCTTCTTGTTCAAGCCCTGAGTTTTGAGGGACGGCCTTTTCTTGGCAGTGTCTGGGTGGTGTAATGCAGCTTCCACTTCCTGATTCTTGATCCAACTGTGCTCACTGGGATATCCAAACACTTGGATATTATTTTGTACCCTTTTCCTAATCTAGGCATTTGTACTACATTATCTTTCCCTTCTGTAGAATACTCTTTGATCTTTATTTTCCTTCAGATCCACAGCCTGAACAACGATCCTTCAATAGTGGGTTTTTTATCCTGACAATGTGACAACTGTGTCCTCGATAGGGCAATTTCTTTCATCTGTGTAACCTGGGAGCTTTCACAAAACGGGTTTCCCAACATAAAACCAATGTCACCTTACAATAATTGATTTTGAGTTTCAGTGTTTCAAAATAAAATGTCATACAGAACAAAATTACAATGTGCCATTTGTAACTGAGTAATATGAGAGCATTGGTCAGGGGTCTGACTACATTTGCAAGGCACTGTATATCCTCTGGACCAGCCAAGCCCTCTGCTCTGCTTAGTTAGGAGTCAGGAAAACAGATGTTTTAATTGTTTTATTTTACACCACCATGACACTATTTCAGCTGAGTGAGAAATACACTTATAAATAAAATAAATGATGGGGAGACATGAAACAGGTTTTTGGATATTTTGTTTAGTTATCTGCATATGCAGTATAGCTATTTAGGATTTTGTGATTAATGTCAGCACCTCAACATTTGCACAGCAGCCTATAATAGGAAGTCAATGCAGACTTTGGAAAAGGATGTACATGTTAGAAGTTGGATACAACAGCAATGATAGTTCAGGTTGTTCTCTTTGGACAGTCTAAGACTCTGTGTTGCCAGTGTTGTGTCAATGACGATGATTTATTGAATTTATATCCCACTCTTGTTCCTGAAGGACCCCAGGGTGGAAAACACATTAACAAGGCAATTAAACAATTTAACAACCAAAAGAAAAATATTCTAAAAATTGTCAAACACATTTTAAAAGCAGATTAAAACATTCTTTCATCCCAGGTTACCATGAGCAGTCTCCTTCAGCCACCAAATGCCTGGGTAAACAGGAATGTTTTCAAATTCTTCCTGTAAATCAGTGAAGAGATAGATGTACCTCAGTGAGGACAGCATTCCACAAATGGGGAGCAACCACTGAAAAGTCCCTGTCACAGGTCATTACCAACCAGGCAGCCCCCAGTGGCAGCACCATCAACAAGGTCTCACCTGCCAATTGTAGGGTTTGGGATGGTACACGGTCTTTTAGATACATGGGTCTCAAGTAGAGTTGCCAGGTCAGATGCATCCCAAACCCTGAGATTTCAGGGGTGGATCCTAGTGATGTCATAGAGGGTATGCCCTGATGATATCACAGGGAGTATGTTCTAGTGATGTCACAGGGGGCAGGCCTTAGTGATGTCATTAGGCATGATACATTAAGCATCAACCACACTTGCTTTGAGCATACCACTCAAACAAACAAAAATCTTTGATTGGAAATTAAGATAGAAATCTTAGCTAAATGAGGGTGTTTCCAGGTCCAGCTGAAGTGATGGGATCATTCCTTCTGACCTGTTTAGAGAGCCTGGGTAAGGAACATTTAATCTAGCCTACTTGCTTCTGGCAAGAAGGGTTTAAGTGCCCTCAGGCCAGGCCAGGCCAATCACCAGAAGGCCATTGTAGGGAGAAAGCCTAGTATTGTGGAGATGTTAGATGGGAGCACTCAGTAGTAAAGATGGATACACCTAAAGGCTGCAATTCTAAACACACTTACTAAGGCACTAAGCCCCATAGACCTCAACAGGACTTACTTCTGAGTAGATATTGTTAGGATTGTGCTGTTGGTAAGGCTTGACTAGGAATCCTCTGCAACGATACCCATATCAAAGCAGGGTTGACAACCCCCTGCCTGCCTTTTAACATGGCTGCTCCAAATTTCTTTACAGACTTTGACCCTTCACTGCAGAGAGAGGTTTAAGAAATGAGTAAGAGTTAAGAAGATTCTCTACTCTTTCCTGCCTACTCTATGGGCTGCTATAAACTCACTTTGGCAACCCACCCAATTCCAGTGAGTAATAATTGACAGAGAGAAAGCACACATGGTTTGGTCTACCTTCATAGACAGTAGATTGGGAACAACAGCAACTGAAGCCACACTTCCCAGTATGTGAATTCTCTTTTACCAACAAGGTACATCATCAGTGGATTTAAGGGGGTTGTGCTGACCACATGGAACCACGTTTTTGCTTCTATGGAAATAGAGTAAGGTCAGAGGTAATGAAATGCAAATAGGAAAACAGAACAAAAGACAGTGGTGATTTCCTAAATGTAATACCATACCAACCACAACAAGATTCCTATGAGCAAGATAGAAAACTCAGCATCCCACAACCAGTCAGGGTTCCTAACCAAAACTAAACAAAATCCTGGCAGCCAGTCAGCTACGGTCACAGAAATCCCCATGCAGCACAACCTGACCCGGGCGCTGCAGTTAATGCAGAATGCTGTGGCACGATTGCTGACATGAGAGAGACCCTATCAACACATAATATCTCTTCTCTAAAAGTTGCACTGGTTGCTGATTTGCTACCAGGCCAAGTTCAAGGTGTGCTTTCCGTGTTACGGGTTCCACATAGTACTTGTTCTGCTCTTATAAGAAATTGATCCTTTAGTGTTGCAGTACCTACACTTTGGAACTCCCTGCCTATTTCCATTAGGCAGGCGCCTTCATTGTACTCATTTTGGCACCTGCTAAAAACATTTTTGTTCAGACAAGCCTACCCAGGCATGTAGAAGCTATTAATTATTTATTTATTTATTTATTTATTTATTTATTTATTTATTTATTTATTTATTTATTTATTATTTGATTTATATCCCTCCCTTCCTCCCGGCAGGAGCCCATTTTTTTTTCTCAATTTTTAACTCATTGTTGGTTTTATTATTTTGAATGTTTTTAAATACTTGTCTTTAACTGTTTTTGCCAGTAATTTTATTGTTTTAATTCCTTCTACAATCCTCTTTGGGTTTTTTTTTACAATAAAGCAGTATATAAATGTTGTAAATAGAATAAATAAATAAATTTTGGAGTCACTGTGGCCCTTGGGTCTCTTTCCTCTTTTATACTGAGTTAGGCCACTTGGTACCATCTAGCTCAATACTGCTGACATGGATTAGCATTGGCTCTCCAGGATTCCAGGCAATAGTCTTTTCCAGAGATTGAATTCTGGACCTTTGCATGCAAAGCATGTGCCCTACCACTGAACTACAGCCCTGTTTAAAAGAGTTTCTTTTAAAATTGCTCTTTTCATTTCACTAGTGAATGCATAGTATACTAGGCCAGATCCATATAATACATTTAAAGCACATGAATCCCACCACAGAATCCTGGGAACTGTAGTTTGTTAAAGGTGGTGGGTACTATAACTGTAAGGGGAAACTACACTTCCCAGGATTCTTTGGGGGGAAGTCATGCACTTTATATATGGGTACTTTAAATGTATTATGTGGATCTGCATTACTTCATAAACTTTGCCTGCATATAGATCATTTTAATTAAATTTTAAAATGGAGATAAGCTACAAAGTTTACTGGGTGACCATGGGCTACGCACCATTTATCAGCCTAATCTGCCCCTCAGGGTGAAAATAACAGAGGGGGACCATGAACACCCTAAGGTGCAATCCTATGTGTGTTTACTCAGAAGCAAGTCCATGGCTTACTCAGACAGGGAAGCATGCCTAGGACTACAATTCAGTGATAAGGAACTTCACTCACCCAATCCAAAATTCAGGAGCATGCCACGTTAAACTGTTTTGCAACTGTTTTATACTTGTTTTATGGTTATTGGATTTTAAATGGCTTGATTTCCTGTTGTGAGCTGCCTTGCTTTCCAATCTTACCTCACAGGGCTGTTGGAAAGACTCCATATACACATACACACTAGAGATGTAAAAATGCATACACCCCATATAATAGTTTGAGGTCCAAACCAGTTGACCATTGCAGAACATTTTTTTTTAAAGTATTAGTTTCCTGCCAAATAAAAGCAGTGACACCTAAGTAAGCCTGACTAACTGCTTTTAAAAAAGGATCAGAGGTGAAAAGATTTACAACACAATCCTTTTCTATGTTCATTCAAAAGTCCCATGGATTTTCAGTACAATCCAAACCATGTCTACACAAAAGTAAGTCCTACTGAATTCAGTGGGGTTAGCTGTCAGGTATGTGGAATTAGCATTGCAGCTTTACTCCCAGAAAAGCTTCGTACTGGGAAGATTTTCAAAACAGGTTATGAATAAGACAAATAAACTGCCCTCTTCCAGTAAAATTTAAACTTGTTTGACTCCTTAATTAGAAAAGTATAACACTGCAGCATGTACACTTTTTAAAACTTCTGTTCAAAATTTATTTGAAAGATAAAATGCATAATATGCCATTTTTGCAAGTAATTAAAAAACCCTGCATGTGCACTTTTATGCATACCAAGATCCTGCTGTGAGCTTCTGTTGTAGTACAATCCTATGCATGTTTACTCAGAAGCAAGTCCCAATCCTGTACAGAGAAATTACTGTTTATGCTGCTGAAAGCTATATATTTATTGAATTCCTGATGTGAGACAAGCAGAAAAAGGAAACCGTGAGTTTAGCTACTGCCTGGAGTCAACAAATCATGTCAGTCACAACCCTGACTTCACTTATTGGCTAAAAACCTGAAAGGGCAGGGAGTAGAGCAGCCTGTAGTAACAAAAGTTGCGGGGGGGGGCTAACATTTTGGTTTATATCTTTTGAACCAGACCACCTAGAAACTTAATTTTTTAAAATGAAAGCTAAGAATCCAGAGATTAAGGTGAGTCACCTGAAGACCCAGAGAGGACCCAAAAATCAAGTCTCTGGGAAAAACCCTGACACCTTGCAACTCTAGTCCCAAGGCATTTAGGGCTTATATAGGCTAGTATTGAAATTCAAGGCTCCTTGAATTGTACCCAGTAACTCACTGGAAGCTAGTGCAGCACTTTCAGGACCAGTAACACATAGTCACATTTGGCTGCCCCACTTACCAGCCTAGCAACTGCATTCTGCAAGCTGCAGCCTCCGGACCATCTTCAAGGGCAGCCCCACATATAGCACAATACAATAGTCTAGACAGGAAGTCACAACAGCATGGACAACTGAATCCAGGCTATCCTGATTCAGGAATAGCCATAGCTGGCATATTAACCTCAGCTGGGCATAAGCACTCCTAGCCACAGAAGCCACTTGGGACTCTAGTGACAAGTTGGAGTACTCCCAGACTATAAACCTGTTCCTTCAGGGGGAGTACAACCCCTCCCAGAACAGGTCATAGACCTAATTCCCAGATATGGGACCACACTTCTGTCTTATCAGGATTCAGCCTCAGTTTATTGGGCCCCATCCAGCCCATCACTGCCTCCAGACACCTGCCCAATACCTTCACATCCTCTTCTGATTCAGATGGAATAGAGAGATAGAGCTGTGTCTCATCAGCATATTGATGGCAACATGCTTTAAAATCCCTGAACGACAGCTCCCAATGGTTTCCTATAGATGTTAAATAGCATAGAACAGATCCTTCTGGGACCCCATAGCCCAAAAGCCATGGAGCCAAGCAACAATGTCCTAGTACTACTTTTTGGAAGCAGCCCTGCAAGTAGGAATAGAAACACTGCAATACAGTATCTCCAGCTCCTTTAGTTGCTCCAGAAGAACATCATGTCCAATGGTGTCAAAAGCAACTGAAAGGTCAAGAAGAACCAACAAGGTTACGTTGCCCCATCTTTCTCTTGATAAAGGTCATCAGTTAGGGCCACCAAGGCTGTTTCAGTGCTGAAACCAGGCTGGAAACCACATTGGAATAGATCTAGATAATCTGCTTCCTCCAAGCATGCCTGCAGCTGGCTAGCCACTGCCCTCTCAATTACCTTGACCAGGAAGAGAGTATTATAGACTGGGTGGTAGTTTTCTAAACCTCTGGATCCAGGGAGGACCTCTTCAAGAGGGGTGACATTACTGCCTCTTTCAAGGCAGTGGAAGTAACTCCCTCCTATAATGAGACATTAACCACTCCCTGGATCTATCCAGTAAATCCCATCTTAATAGATTTCACCAACCGTTATGGACAGGGATGAAGAGGGTATGTAGTTGGCCTCACTGCCACAAGCATCCTGTCTACATCCTTGGGCTGCAAAAACTTAAAATGATCCCACAAGCTGTAATTCAACTGTGTTCCATGTCACCTTTTCTGTGTGTGTGTGGGGGGGACTTCTTATGGATTTCTCCAAGCTGATAGTAAACTAAAAGAGTAAAAAAAAGGAGATGCTGTCATGCAGGTCCATCCAAGAAGTGGATCAAACTACAACATCCCCAGAGTAGATACTATTCAATTAATATAACTATAATATTGTGAAAAAATAATATAGAAATTTGTATAATTGTAATAATATTTGTATTTTGGGAAAAACAGTTTCTGCCTTTTTGATATTTGTACATCTTTAGCAGGATCCATTCTGTTTTTGCTGGTTAATCTGTACCATACATGTACAAAGATAACTGGTAATTTTAGCCAGCAATAATAACTAATATTAAAACCAAAATGATTTGCTCATGTTTTTTCTTTTCTTTTTAACTAGGAACAGTATATCTTTATTCATGATGCACTTGTAGAGGCCATACTTAGCAAAGAAACGGAAGTACCTGAAAGCCACATTCATGCCTATGTTAATTCACTCTTAATACCTGGACCAATGGGAAAGACAAGATTAGAGAAACAATTCAAGGTGAGATCTCTTTAATTTGGAAGATTCAAAACAGTTGATTCTGCACAAAAATGTTTATATAGCCACTGTATCATTGGGCCGTAAAAAGTATTTTGGAATCGCATCTTAACCATAGAAAACTGATGTCTCAAACTAGTTTCTCAGGGCTGAACGTGCAGTAAAAGTAAGAGGCTCATATTATAATAGATGACATAATTAGGAACATTTCACCTCTGGTGATTTGAAAAATCACAGACAACTGGAATTGGCCTTTTATGTGGCCATTCATGTGGGTGCACATCCTGGTACTTAGGGAGCTGAATGGAGACTAGGTAATGTTACCCAGAAGCATTGCACTTCACATGGCTGTTGAGGCCCACAGGTGGTAGAATGTTACTGTTTTGTTTTGGGGGCAAGGAACAGAAAAGAAACTAGCCCATTAAGTTCCTTTCCAAATGTAGAGTAGAATATCAGGTATATGAATGTCATGTATCTTTTTTAAGGAATGCATCCCAGAAAACTGGAATAATTCTTAAGAGAATCTCTCTGGACCCTGAAGTGTGTGAGAAGTGTTGCCCACTTGTTAATATCACCTTTTTGGGTAGGGTGCTGGAGAAGCTGATGGCCGTGTACCTTCAGGCATGCTTGAATGAAGCAGATTACCCTGACCCATTTCAGTTGGGTTTTAGGCCCAGGTTTAGCTCTGAAATGGCTTTGGTCACTCTGATTGATGACATGTATTGGGAGATGGACAGGGCCTTGTTGATTCTCCTGGATCTCTTGAGCTTTTGATACCACTGACCATAGTATTATTCTGGAGCAGTTCTGTGGGTTGGGAGTTGGTGTTATAGTGGTTTTGTTCTTTCCTGTAGGACTGCTTCCAGAGAGTCCCAGTGGGTGGCTTCTGATTAGCATTTGCGCTGTGGGTCCATAGGGCTCTTGACATCTATATAAAACTGATGGGTGAGGTTATCAGGGGATTTGTAGCTCAGTGTCATCAATATTCTGATGACACCCAGTTCTATTTCTCCATACTGAGTCAGATAAATCTGTTTCAGCAATGAACCTGTGCCTGGAGGCAGAGAACCAATCGCCTGAAGCTAAATACTCACCCTGAAGGAGTAGGTTCAGTGCCTGGTTCTAGGTTCAGCACTATCAACTGAGCCCTAGGCGACCTTGATGGCAAGGAGTTCTTATTTCCAGCTATGATTTGTACACCAGCAATGGCTATTCCTAGACTGGAAGAGCCTGGTCACAGTGCTGCGTACTCTGGTAACAACATATTTAGATGAATAAAATGCACTCTACACTGCCTTTACCTTGAAACTGCAGCCAGTACAGAATTCAGTCTAGAGTTTTGACAGGTGTATATGCATGATGTCATATAACATTTATTTGCAGAATTTTTCTTGGCCTGGAACTCAAACATTTGTCAAAGCACCTCTCCCAGTATCTCACCGTCAGCTGTTGTATGCTAGGTGGTACATGAGGTCAGACCTATTCTGTGACAGTGCCATGCCTGTGTAATTCTCTCCCACTGGAGGCATGGCATGCCCCAATTTTGATGGAATCCCAACCACAGGTTAAAGCATATGTTTTCCCAAGCATTTGACGACTGAAAGCTAGACTGTTAGGATGTGTTGGTTTTAGAATGTGTTGAACTACTGCTGTTATATGATGGTTTTATAATTGATTGACAATTGTAATTATTTAATTATTGTTTTTGTTATAGTATGTTGAAAACTGCCATGTGATTTTTTGTAAAGAAGAGTGGTCTAAAAGTTCAATTAATGAATAACATTAATAATGTAGTGGCTGAATGAAAAATTCCACAATTCATACCTCTCCTTGAACATGGACCCACCAAGTTCTCTCAGTGCCCCCTCACCACCTGCAATATGAATAATTCTGTAAACTGCTAGCAGAGTTGGAGTCATTGACTAGCAGACCAGCAATCTTGGCTGATTGACATATGTGGTCCTGGCCTGAATCACACTTGCATGCACATTTCTTGTGTATCACACACCCAAAACAAACTGTTGTTTTTGTATTAATTTAGCTTCTGAGCCAGTCTAATATACAGCAGTGTGATTATTCTACTGCGCTGAAACAGTGTAACAGAGAAAAGAACAGGACCTCGTCCATAATTCCTGGTAGGTTCGTTGAGAAAATCTTAAGTTTATTGACCACAAAATTAGATCAATAAGCCAATTAGTTGAGTATCCTATATGTCACAGTGGCCATCGGTAGATGTTTCCAGTAATGACATAGGGCAGCCTTTCCCAACCGGTGTGCCTCCAGATGTTGTTGGACCACAACTCCCATCAGCCTCAGCTGGCTGAGGCTGATGGGAGTTGTAGTCCAACAACATCTGGAGGCACACCGGTTGGGAAAGGCTGACATAGGGAATAACAGGGGGAATAATCTTGCTCTTATACACTTCCACCTTTTGATATCTGTTACCATTTCTGTAGCTGAATGGTTGGCATACTAAAATCTGTGTTGCTTATGACCCAGATTAATTTTGCTGTAGTTCACTTAGACCTGATTCAGCATGCACCCTGATGTGTTGGTGACTGATTAAAAAGAAATAGTTAGGGGGACTCTCCTTAAGGCTATTTGTGAGAACAGGCTCCCTATACAGCTCAGGTAATCCAAGTAATCATAAAGCCTCCTTTTCCCTAGTTTGTGACAGTGTCGTTGAAATAGTCCCAACACAGCTGTGTTGGGGAACTGTTCCACATGAGTGGCTTAGCATGGGATTTTGTACGCTTCTAATGGACCAGAAAGAGACATTCCCCCTACAACTAAGGTCCCCTTCACATATTTCTGGAGAGGTATATGAGCTTTTTCCCCCATAGCTTCATTCTGTGCTAGTCCTATAAGATTTGAAAGCCTGGAACAAGGGTGGGTAATTCACATGGGTCCTTTGCCCCTCATCATTGCCCAGACAGAAGGGAAGACCCATAATTTTCTCTGCCCACATAACAGCAGCCATCAAATGACAGAACAGCTGTGATGGATAAAAACCACAGGAATGTGGTTCCCATGGCACTAAGTCAGTGGTCTCTTCAGATCTCTTGATTTGATGCAACAGCAAATCTGGGGCAAGAATTTGCATGTTTACTAGAAAGAGAGAAATAGCTCTCTTTTTTTTACAGTGGAAAGATCTAGAGTTGGTATTTCATCATTATCTGGTGAAGGCACAGACTACATCAACGCTTCTTATATTATGGTGAGTGAGTTTCCTCATAAATTATACTGTAATTTGAATTCATCAACATATTTTTGTCAACTTTCTGGAGAACCTTAGGTGATTGCATTCCACTCATGGCTGTTCTATGCATGTTTCTGTTGAGCGCATGTGTGCACACAAGCACATACATACATACATACACACATGTGAACTAAAGCAGAAGATAAAGGTGCTTCCAGACAACAACATTTTTGCTAACTGTGCCTAGCACTGTGCAATACTAATTGTACAATATCTAGTTCTGTATTTGAAACCCAAGTTCATACCGATATTTTTTAAAAGTAAAAATCCATTAAACAGCTACAACTTTTGAATGGTTGGGAAGGAGCCATATCACTATTCAGCTCCCCACCCCTCATCTTTATCTGGAGATGAGCTTTAATTGCACCCAGTTTCATCCTCCTGGCATTTTAGGAAGAGTCCATTATTTTATAATACAAGCTGACCATATCTTTCATATCACTAGCTTAGTTCAGAATCTGGCCCAGTTTTTCTACACGTTTTCATGTTGCATTATTTAATACCAATATGTAGCCTTTTCCATCTGCTAATCTTTTCTTTCTTAGTGGCAGAGAAGCCCTGGGAGTAAGTATCTGAGCACCTGGGTGCTTGCTGCTCGCTCCTCTGGGTTGCTGTCTCTCAAGATAGCTGAAGTCACTGGTCAGTGCTGTAAGGACTGGGACCCCCTGCCTGACCCTGGCTCCAGAGAGAGGCTGCAGTTAATCTTGTAGCCTCCTGCATCAGCTGCTGGCTGGGTCAGGAGGCATAAAAGCCCAGCTGCTGCCAGCGGGGCTGCCATCGAAGAGTGTCATTCCTTGGGGATCCCCTTAGGAAGTCCCGAGGGCACTACCCCCTTCTATTTCTTTTTTCTGTTTTTTAAACCAATCTAAAGGAGATTGGTAGTGGGGAGGGCGTATGGCGCATGTGCAGTTCCTGCGCAGGGTGAGAGCCTGTGCGGTGAACTAAATGATAGGAGAAAGTCAACAGATGCCTTCAGAGTGAGAGTCTGCAACTGGCAGAAGGCTGGGCCTCCCTGGGTGTGAGACAGAGGGAAGTAGATGTGTCCTGTGTGAAAGATACTGAGTGGGTCTACTGTTCCCAATTCTCTCAGAGGCCTACTGGGATAACTGGTTCAGGTAGCTTTTGTTGGTGGACTCATGTTGGGTCCATATCGGGTGTTTAGGAGGAGTCTTAGTAAGGAGGAACAGGGGTGATGCCACCCCAATTTCAGTGATCACGAGTATAGGGATGTATAGCCATGGGGAGGCAGTGAATTACCATAGAAGACAAGGGCAAGGCTATCTACGCCTTGTTCCTCGCTCTCACTCCTCTCATGGGTGGGTTCCTCATTGTTCATCTACTGTGCCCACTGGCCTGTGTGTGTTGTTGTTAACACCAGATCAGTACATAAAAGACCACACTCATCCATGATCTGATTGTGGATGAAGGTGCCGATTTTGTGTGCATTACTGAGACCTGGGTGGGTGAGCTGGGAGGAGTTGATCTGACCCAGCTTTGCCCACCTGGATACTCAGTGCAACACCAGCACAGGCTACAGGGGCGGGGGGGAAGGAGTTGCTGTGGTCTACAGAACTTCCATCTCTGTCACGAGGAAACCACTTTGTCTTGGAGCTGGCTGTGAGGGTCTGCACCTAGTGTCAGGCTAAGGAGACTGTAAACTAGGGTTGCTGCTGGTGTACCATCCACCCTGCTGTCCAGCAGCTTCTCTGGCTGAGCTGGTGGAGGCCATCTCAGCTTTGGTATTGGAGGAGCCCAGAACGATAGTCCTGAGTGATTTCAATGTCCATGCTGAGGCTGCCTGTAGTGTTCTGGCTCAGGACTTCATGGCCTCCATGACAGCCGTGTGGCTGTCTCAAATTGTCACCGGCCCGACGCATAGGGCAGGGCACACCCTTGACTTGATTTTTGCTCCAGATGGAGGAAGGGGTGGTCTGGAGATGGGGGGGTAGATGTCACCGCATTGTCATAGTCAGACCACTTCCTGGTGAAGTTTAGACTTATGGCTCTGATCCTCCCTTGCAGGGGTGGTGGACAGATTAAGATGGCTCACCCCTGGAGACTAATGGAATCCACTGGATTCCTGAATGCCCTGGGGGAATTCCCAGTAGATAGAACAGGTGACCCTGGTGAAGCCCTTGTCACGCTGTGGAACAGTGAGGTGTGTCAGGCTCCTGACATGGTTGCCCCCAAGCGCCCTCTCTCGCATTATGTAGCCTGGTTTGCACCTTGGTACACCAGTGAGCTAAGGGCAATGAAACAGGCTGGATGACAGCTAGAGCGCAAGTGGTGAAAGATGTGCTGTGTGGCTGATCAGGCACGAGTAAAACATCATAACCGTGCCTACTATGTGGGAGTGAGAGTGGTGAAAAAGGCCCACTTCTCTGCTATCATCGCATCACAAGTAGCCGTCCAGTGGAGCTTTTCCATATTGTCAGAGGTCTGTTGACATCAAATACACGAAATGGAGTTTTAGACCCTTCAGAGGCCCACCGTGAATTGTTTGCAAGGCACTTTGGGGTAAGGTGGCTCACCTCTGCAGCAATCTTGATGCCTCATCCACATCTACTGTAGTCCCCAGTGAGATGTCCAGTGCAACGTCTGCCACAAATTCTTGGGAACAGTTTCAGTTGATGCATCCTGATGACATAGACAAGGTGCTTGTGATGATGTGGCCAGCAACGTGTCTTCTTGACCCTTGCCCTTCTTGGCTTACTAAAGCTTGCCGAAGGGGATTGCCCAAGTGGATCCAGGGTGTAGTCAACACATTGTTGCAGGAGGGGTGGTTCCAGCCACCCTGAAAGAGGTGGTGATCTGACTGCTCCTGAAAAAGCCCACCCTGGACCCATTGGTTTGCGACAATTACCGCCTGGTTGCAAATACTCCCTTTTTAGGGAACGTGATTGAGAGGGTTGTGGCGTAGCAATTGCAAGTATTCTTGGATGAAAGATTATCTTGACCCATTCCAGCCTGGGTTCAGGCCTGGTTATGGGACTGAATTTACCTTGGTTGCCCTGATGGATGACCTTTATTGGGAGAAGGACAGGGGGAGTGTGACCCTGTTACTCTTACTCTCTCAGTAGCTTTTGATACCATTGTCCATGGTATCCTTATGGGCCGACTTGGTGAGATGGATATTGGAGGCACTGTTTTACAGTGGCTCCGATCCCATCTGCAGGGTCATTTTCAGAGAATAGCATTGGGCGATTGTCTTTCAGCCCCCTGGCAGTTGTGCTGTGGGGTGCTGCAGAGTAACATCTTGTCTCCCAGGCTGTTTAACATCTATATGAAGCCCTTGGGAGCAGTCATCAGGAAAATTGGGACGAGGTGTCAGCAACAATACTCACCTCTGTTTCTCTGTAACATCTGAATCAGGAGAGGCAATGCAAGCCCTGGACTGCAGCCTGGACTCAGTGGTGGGCTGTATGAGGGCCAATAAACTGACTCTCAATCCTAAGCAAGATGGAGACACTGTGGGTTGGTGGTTCCTGAGTTCGGATAATTGGTCAATTGCCTGCTTTGGATGGGGTTGTACTCCCTCTGAAAGAGCCGGTTCATAGTCTGGGGGTGCTCCTGGATCCATCTTTGTTGCTAGAGGCCCAGGTGACCTCAGTGGCTAGGAGTGCCTTTTACCAGCTTTGGCTGGTAAGACAGCTGTGGTCGTTTCTGGACTGGGATAGCCTGAGCACTGTTGTCCACGCACTGGTAACCTCCAGGCTGGATTACTATAATGTTCTCTATGTGGGGCTGCCCTTGAGGTTGGTCCAGAAGCTGCACCTGGTGCAAAATGCAGCAGTGAGGCTGCTCACTGGGGCAGGGTATCACCAACGTGTCACCCTGCTGCTGAAAGAATTGCAATGGCTGCCCATTTGCTACCGGGTCAAGTTCTAGTTTTGGTGTACAAAGCCCTATACAGCTTGGGACCGGGATACCCAAAAGGCCATCTTATCCCTTACCTACCCAGTTGATCACTGCGCTCTGCAGGGGAGGGCCTCTTGCAGATACCATCTTATCAAGAGGTCCATTCTGCACAACTTAGGAAATGGACCTTTAGTGTGGGGGCATCTACCCTTTGGAATTCGCTCCCCTTCAATATCAGATAGGTGCCATCTCCGTTATCATTTTGGTGCCTACTGAAGACCTTCCTCTTTAAGTAGGAAACCTGTTTCCCGTATCTGAGACTGGAGTGTTTCCTGTTGGAGTTTGCCATGCAGGACCTTGATAGCCAGGCATTACATGGTGTCAGAAGTCGATTTGGCTTCCCCCCCCCTTTTCTGCAATTGAGGGTTTGTTGGTGTGTTCTTGCACACATTTATCAGCTTAAGTAGCTGTAAACATTGACTCATTCTGGCCTCCACTTGCTTTACAAGAAATCATCACACCAGTGCTCAACAGTCCCGTCTTCCTGGATGGCCACACTGGAAATCAAAGCCTAGATAACCCTTCCCTTGGGGCTTTTTCGGACCAGGAAGTTTTGGCAGCTGGGGAAGTTGCAGAGCGCTGGGGAAATGTTGAACGGAAAGAAAAATGCATACATCACCTTTGGCCATCCTCTCAAGGATATTTATTTATGTGTTTATTTGATTCCATTTCTTTAAGTAGAGACCTGATCCCAGTGTGTGTCTGTGTTGAAATTGTTTTTTTAATATGTTTTAAACTTTTTTTTCCAAAAAATGTTTTGAAACCTTTTTTAACAGATGTTTTTAAAGTTTTTTTAAAAAAATGTTTGTAAACATGTTTTGTTTTAATATATTTTAAAGTCTGTTTTTATGATGTTTTTAAAGTGTTTTGTTTGCCACCCTGGGGTCCTGCTGGGAGGAAGGGTGGGATATAAATCAAATAATAAATAAATTTTAAAAATTTAAAAAATCACTGAATATGTTTATTTTGCAGGGTTATTATCAAAGTAATGAATTCATCATTACCCAACATCCTCTGCTACATACTATCAAAGATTTCTGGAGAATGATATGGGACCACAATGCTCAGATAATTGTCATGCTTCCAGAAAGTCAGAATATGGTAAGATTATACAGTATGAAGGCATTAAATACATCATTTTGTCAGCATTTTCGTTAGTTCAGCAACAAACATAGAATATCAGATTCCATCTTTTCTTTTAATTACCATTCAACTAATAGTTATTTTGATCTTAGGAATATGAAAATGAAAGAAAGAGCTACTTTTGTCCTTACTAGTTAGTGTTTTTATGAATGGGCTGTGAAAATATTCTCATAGCAGTGATAATTATTAATATTGGTATTAAAACGTAGGACTTGTGAGACTTTAGACCTTTATAATGTTTATTCCATGCACCCATACAAATAGCAATGGGTTGGAAAGGCATTCCTTGGCATGTAAGTATTACTTCATTTGGGGGGGGAGAGATAAATGTTTTTGAAAAAACGTGTTTTGCTAAGAAACCAGGAAGGCTATGACATAACATTACTATCATATTTAATAATTTCAGTTACGTTAAAATAAGCCACTCACAATGTGTATTATTTGCTTCACAAAACATCCAAATATAGCTTTCCTTTTTGGTTAATTTGTTTATTTAGAAGTGTTTCTTTTTCTTTTAGCAGGCTGAAGATGAATTTGTATACTGGCCAAACAAAGAAGACCCTATAAATTGTGAGAGCTTTAAAGTCAGTCTGATTTCTGAAGAACACAAATGTTTGTCAAATGAAGAGAAGCTTATAATCCAGGATTTCATTTTAGAAGCTACACAGGTATTCTTGCTATTGTACCTTTATAGCTGAAGACTACTGTGATTTGAATGGCTAACTAAAAGCCATACCCTGCATAAAATTGCACAGTTAATATTTTGCAGTTTGTACGATTAATATTTTTTTTTCATGAGGGACTTCAAACATTTTGTAGTAAGGTAATGTGTTTGTAAACCATATTAGAGCTTTCTGCTTATAAAATGATGCTATGGAGCTGTGCAGCCCAGTGGCCAAAATTATGAAGGAATAGTTCATATATCTAGGTTGTCCAATTGGCCTTTATCCCTGTTTTTATAGAAGTACCCTTGTAATTGCACAAGGCACAAAATAAAACCATGGACACCATCTGTCTCTGTTAGTATGGAACACTCCCAATAGTTATATTACTTGAAAATGTTAGTCACTTTGCTATCCAGAATTGACATTATGAAGATCCATGTTCCTTGATTTGGATTACCAGTCCAAATAAACCAAGAAAACATTCTGTATATGGCAATTATTTTCTATCACAACCTTTTTTTTTAGGGGTCATTAGCTCATAGGGGGGAAATCAAATGGTGGACACACAAATATAAAAGAGAGACACCTTTGAAAGCATAAATCAGGCCAGCTGACAGGGTGTCCCCTTTAAAGATGAAAGCATGTCAACTAACACAATCCACACCTTTGGAGCTCACCTTGCTTGGGGTCACCCAGGGCTAAGCAGTCTCCTGCCTGAGGAGAGCTATTAAGGACCAGATGAAATCATGTAAAGGGCTGGATGTTCCCCACCTTTGGAACTAATAAAAGTTTGCACATATTTAAATAAAGCCCAGCCATATCTTATCAGTATATATACTCAACAAGACAGGAAAAAGAACAATTTCTGCCTTGAACAACATGCATCAGTTGCTATTAATTCTGTGTCTTTTATTTTTTAGGATGATTATGTTCTTGAAGTGAGACATTTTCAGTGTCCAAAATGGCCAAATCCAGATAGTCCTATTAGTAAAACATTTGAACTCATAAGTGTCATCAAAGAAGAAACTTCCAACAGAGATGGACCTATGATTGTGCATGATGAGTAAGTTTGTGTCTGCTGCAGTTGTTGAAATACTGTTATCTGGGTGTGTGTTTCACACAGCAACTGCAGACTTACCAAACCCTTATTTACAGGAAGTGACAGAACCACTCCAATTTTCTGTCACACATAAAACTGCATGTAACAATGCCTTCCTGGCTCAAAATGCATGGTCTTCTCGCTCCAGTGTACACATGGATCATTTACAGAGGTCCTTGTAGACCCTGTGATTTTAGACCACACCACCTTTTTGAGCAAGGTGGTTGAGGCTTGTGGTGGAACAACTGCAAGCAGTCTAAAAGGATACTCATTATCTGAACCCATTCCAGTCTGCATTCTGGCCTGGCTTTGGAATAGCAGGAACATGACTCTGTTGTTCTTACTTGGTCTGTCAGTGGCTTTTGATACTGTCAACCATGGTATCCTCCTGGACCAGCTCTGTTCTTTAGAGCTTTCATTCCTACCTACAGGTTCTGTTTCATAGAGTAGCACTGGGGGACTGTGGTTGGCCCCCTGGCAACTATGCTATGGAGTCCCACACGGTGCCATCTTATCTCCCATTATGGTTAACCGTTGAGTGCAGTCATTAGATTTGGAGTATCACCAGTATGCTAATGACATCCAACTCTGTTTTCTGTGACATCTGAATCAGGTGTGGCTGTGCAAGCCCAGAGCAGTGTTTGGATGCACCAGCTGCCAATATGCTACGAGACCAAATTTAAGGTTTTACTGTTGTGCATACAGCCCTAAACAACTTGGGGTCATGATATCTGAGGGGTTGCCTTGTATACACCATGTATACCTGCCCATTCACTGTAGTCATCTAGAGGGGCCTTCTTTATGCTGACACTTGCAGTGGAGGTTTATTCTATGCCAGCTTGCATTAGGTTCTTCTGTGCAGCAGCACCTGCCTTGAGGAACACACTGCCCATTGAAGTTAGAAAGGCTGTAACACTGGATAAATTTTAACAGATCCTAAAAACTTCCCCAGAAGGATGAGTTGACTCAGATATAGTATATGGTGCCTTTTTTGAGAACTGTTTTAATGTTTTACTTGCTTTTTACTGTTTTGTTATTGCATATGTTGTAATGTTTATTTATTTACTATATTTATAAATATTTATTTATCATATTTATAAACAGCTAAAATGCTCACACAAAGGATGGTGAAGGACTGAAACGAATAAAGAAAGCATTCTCTGTAGACCATGCAACAGATTTTTTTTGTGCATGGAGCAAGTTGGAATAACTTGTTTTAATGTTAGGGACAACTCTGAAGATGCAAGGGAAATGTACACATGCTGTTTGCTGCCATTTAGGTCCAAGAAAAAAGTCTTTCCTTGCACAACTGCTGCATTTGCATTTTAAAGCTTCTGCATGCATAAGAAGCAGGTGATAGTAGGGACAGACAAATCTGTCAATTTCAGTTTCTGCTCAATTTTGCCTGTCTTTTAAAAAAATATATGTATCTTTTTTCAATTTTCAGTACAGAGATATTTATATTAAGTCATGGTGGGAGTGGGGACAGAGGGAGATTAATAAATAAATGCATACCTAAAAGGAAGCAATAAAAAGAAATTCACCTGTATAAAAAAAATAGAAGGGGAAAGGAAAAAACTCAATGACTATCTTGTAGTTGATTGAACAGGGAGTAAGCAGTGAATCTGAAGTGAGTATTTTTTTTAATCTTTATACAGTTGCATACAGTGGGTTGTATTCAACTAAATCCTTCTCAGAGTAGACCCATTGAAATTAATAAGTTAGCCCTATTCATTAACTTCTGTGGGTCTATTCTGAGTAGGACTAGTGTTGAATACCATCCAATGTATATTTCTGCATACATTTGTGATTTTGTTTTTTAAAAAATTGCTTGAAAATCCATATACATTTTCATGTTTATTTCTCATAATGCACACATTTTTGTACACAATTTTGCCACTTTCTTTATTTTTGCATTTTTTTCACTAATAGAATGCAGGTTTGCATGCACATTTCACTAATACACAGATTTTTAAGTGCATTCTTTGTCTGGTATTGCAAAATTTGGAGAAGTGTGAATTTTAATGGACAGCTGTGTTTCAGTTCACATATTGGTGCAGAAAATGAGAATTTGGTAAGTTTACATTAAATACAACCCAAACAAACTTATCCCCCATCCCTACTGATAGGACTGTAATATCTTTATTGTTCTTCTATCTCATCACTGCTGGTCATAAAGGAAAGTGTGCAAAATATATAATGTATGACAAATAGATGCAAAGACAGGTTATAAGAATGAAACAATGTAAATAAAGCTCTATTTTTTCTAAATTAACATGGTTTAGTGGTCAGATTTGCACCATTGCTTAGGAGCTATATGAAGAAGAGTCTATGGGAAACTTGATTTAAATCAGCCCTTTTTTCTTGCTGATTTAAATCAATCCATGCTTCCAAAAATAAATCACATTTGACCTGATCCCCCCATCATGCTGCACTTTATAAATGGCATCCCTTTTAAGAAATCTTGCTGTATCAAAGTATAGAAAACAACCCATATATGCACACTTTTTTTTTTTACCTTCATAAAGGCATGGAGGAGTGACAGCGGGTACCTTCTGCGCATTAACAACGCTAATGCATCAGCTTGAAAATGAAAACTGTGTGGATGTTTATCACATAGCTAAGATGGTAAATTTGATGAGGCCTGGAGTCTTCACAGACATTGTAAGTAAACAATTTTCTTTATGTTATGAAATTCCATCAAGAAAAGGATCACATTAATGTGGTTAAAACTATGGCTCCCAAGTGTTGCATATTACCTCAGTTTGGTAATATGAAGACATGAGTAAGGGATAGATATACTTGAGCAGCCACTCCCTGGTTTTGCTTACCTATCCAGCTTACCTGTATAGTGTTTAATGTCCCAGAAAGGTGAGTTTCCAGTTCCATTTTTCTTACTTCCTTCTAATTCAGGGGGATCCAATGTGGTGGCCTCCAGATGTTGTTGGGCTCCATCAGTCCCAGCGGCATGGCCTGGTTTGCACCATATTGGCTTCCCCTGTTCTAATTGGATCTTAGCTGGAAGCAATATTCTCATCTCTGTCCCAGCTGTCTTCGATTCCTTGTCTTCTCCTATGTGAACAAAGGTCTCAGTTGGGACTATGAATTCCTTTGTCATTATATAACCTCATGAATTAGGGCCAAATTAGACATTGCAGACGGCCATGTATATTCCATGCAAGTTTCTTGTTCATTCATATATAAAGCAGGTGTGGAATATCTACTATTTTACCTACACAAAGAGAGTGTAGAGAGGGGGGAGTGAAACCTATTCCTTCTCCTGCCTTACCTTGCAGAGCTTCATTGCCTGGCTGACTCACTTCTTATATTGGAACTGGGCTGGGTGGAAAGTGCTTAAAGCAGTGTGCTCCTTTAAAAAAAAAATAGCCTCACCTTCCCTGGTTAATATGTGAATAGCTGTCCATCACATCAAAATTCAAAACATTTTATTTTATCTTATTTATATCCTACCTTTGTACTAGTCTAGGACTCCGAGGTTGCTAACAAAAAACAAACAAATAAGAACATAAAAACACAAAGAAGGCAAGAAACTAAAACATGAACAAAATGCCAGAAAAATCAGGGAGCCAGTGTGATATGGTAGGTTAGAGTCTTGAATGATGACCTGGGACACCAAGTCCTGACTCAGCCATAATGCTTACTTTGGGCCAATCATTGTTTCCCAGCCTATTTCACAGAGGAGTTGTGAAGATAATATGGAGAGGGAGAGAAACATATAAGCCACCTTGAACTCCTTGGAGCAAAGGTGGGATATAATAAATAAAAAATAAAAGTGTCATGTGTTACCAAATGCTTAGGCAAACAAACAAAATGTTTGCTTGGTGCCAAAAAAATAATATAGCACCTGATTGGGACCTGTATAGCTGGAAGTGGTATTACTAAATCTGGGAACCACAACAGAAGAAATCCTATCCTTGGTAGCCTCCCAAATTTAGGAGGAACAAGGCCTCAGCAGACAATCATAATAATACTAAATGCTGCCAAAGTGTGCTGTGGTTTACAAAAGCCTAATGCAGCTGTGAACCTGAAACTCATATTCCCGACAATGGAGATGGTACGCTTTTTGTGCACATCTGTGGAATGTATACTTTCATGTAAGACCAAACCACGTATGTGAGCTAATGATCCCAGTAAATTATTATTTGTTTTATGTTTATGTACGGAAGTACACAAGGCAGCTTGCATAGAATTGATACAGATCAAAATAGTACAATAAAGACAAAAGTACAACATAAAAACAAAAACAAAACAAGCAAACCAACAGCAGTTAAAAACACGCAAGCAGGAGTTTTAAAAGCCATTTATACAACAGAAGATTGGGAGCTGTGGGATTGCACTCTCCTTCCCTTGGGTGCCCAAACCCATGAAGGTTTTTTCCAATGAACACTCAGGCAAACCAACTGATTTTGGGGCTGAGCAAGTAGATGCTCACCCATTCCTAGTGGTACTTAAGAATAGCAGAAAGGAAAAAAACAAAAGCAAAGCAGTTTGAAGTTACAAAATAATCCATACAAATTCAGAAGATGCGTATCCTGTTTTCTGTTTTCATATATGGAGCAGTATTTAAAGAATGAACTGGGGCTGGCTGCAGTAAAATGTTGCAAGTGTTGCATACACCTTATGGCAGTCTGCCGTGTCTTCTTCCAAGGATACTCCCATAAGCAGACAGGCATTCTGTGGCCACTGAACATATATTTTCATTTATTTATTTAAATATATTTATAACCTACTCTTTCTTGCAATAGCAGTCTGGAGCCAGTTTACATAAAGGTTTAAATACAACATTTTTGGTAAAGTAGCAGGAGTGTATAAATTGCATCATAGGGACTAATAGCTAGCAGATGGGAAGGAATTCTGTAATTGAGGCACTACCTGAAAGGGTTTTTTTTTCTGAAATTTTTGGGTTTATTATTTCTACAAGCTTTGGGGTTCCCTTGAGCACTCTGATATCTCCCTCTTGTTTGTCAGTGGCCTTGTTTGGCTACAGTGCTACTGGCACACACCAACTGAGCTTTCTAGTAGAGGGAGTGATTCTTAATGTTCAGACCAACCACACTAACCTTGTACTTTCCCCACCCCTTTAGGACCACTATCAGTTTCTCTACAAAGCTATACTCAGTCTTGTTAGCTCCAGGCAAGAAGAAAATCCTTCAGTATCTATAGACAGTAATGGCTCAGCTTTACCGGATGGCAATGCAGCTGAAAGCTTGGAATCTTTAGTTTGACTATAAACAGAAGATGACAATGATTATCAAGAGCTGGAAATTTCAGTATGGCTGCTTTCCTTTTTAAAAAATTTTGTGGGGTAGGGGGGTGGAAGAACTGTCCAGCTATTAGATAATCTTTTTATTTCCCTTGTTGAAATAAACTCTTGTTGCAAATGACTTTATTGCTGAACTTATATCATTAACAACGTGTGCCTTTTTAAAAGATTCCTTGTAATGCATTTTGTTATGGTTGGACTACTAATCTCATTCAACTTTACTGTGTTTCTAAGAATGAAACTGTGGTCTCTTTTAAGGTATTAGTTTCTAATTTCTCAGGCTTTATTTTAAATTTTATTGTAACTATGGTTGCTATGGTTCTCAGCAACAAATATGTCATGTTTTAGTATTCCGTTTACTTGCTGTTATTTATAGCATTCCTTACATTTGCTAGAAATCTAACTTTTAATATGGTAGAATGTAAATATAATACTCTCATCTGTAATATTCAACATTTTAAGATTTTTGGTAGGCATTTAGAATAGCTGATACTTACTGTAAATATTTCTTGAGTGGATTCCATGGACCAAATTTATATTTATAATTGTAGATTTTTATATTTTACTACAAAGTCAGTTTTCTAGTTGTGTAATTGCATTGTTAAAATGATGTGGTTCAGTGCCCATTTTTAATTTTAACAAACATCTTCTGAAATATTATCTCATGCATCCTACATGAGTAACCATATCTCTGCATGCAATTTTAACTTTTGTGGGAAACTGAAATATACTTGTTTTGAAAAAAGAAGTTTCTATGAGAATAACATCTGTACTCAGCATTGTTTAGACTGTTTTTATCAATGGCATTGCAAAAATAAATATCAGTATTCCAGTTTGTGTCAAAACACTCTGCAATGTACATGCATTAAACAAAATCTACCTCATCAGTGCCGAACATCCAACATTACAACACCAAGCTTCACTCCCAGAGTGGCCTTTCACTTTTTCCAGTGGCAAAGGGCAAAGAGATTTCAGTGTTGCAGAGGCAGGGCAAAATTCACAAGCAAGTTCAAAGGGTTGCATATTACTAATTAAACTACAAAAAAATAAAACAAAACACTAGTCGTGTATGATAAAGAACATTGTGTGGTTACTTTTGTATACCTCTTAATAACAAGACAAACAGGTGCTCCTGAGAAATCTTCACATGCTATTAGAAACAGCAGAAGAAAATTAGATCGTCCCTAATATGCCCTTTCCTGAATGGCACACTATCCACTGTACAGACTGCTTGCTAAACAGATGGTGTACACTGACAACTTTGGCTGTTCCAGTCACCTTTTGGGAGGCAGAGCAAAATAATGAGTTGAATTTCATTCCCTAGCCCGCAAAAAAGTGATCAGTGCTGTCATTATTTACTGTTACAGACTGCATGTCTGCTGCTCCATCAAGGACCACCCTAAGTTCTAACTTCTTAATTCCATACTCTTATGGACGTATTTTGCCACTGCTGAATCCAAGATTTAGTCCAAGAGCAACCTAATGCAACACCAGGCTAGAGAAGCACTAATTGCAAAACAGGCACAATCTATTACGGACACACAGCCATATCAAACCTGTGCTCTTTCAGGTTTATGTCCTCTTATTTTTTTTTTTAATAATCATGGCAACTTTCTTAATCACGAGTGCAAAAACCAGTACTCCCAGAATTCCTAGCCCAAGCAATGGTCCAGTATTCCAGTTTAAGACAATTTACTTAACAATAAAAACTGAGTGGTTCATTGTGCATCATTGCTTTGATTGTTCCTTTGAACCAGTGTCAGCAGTTTAATCCATAGCACCTCTGCAGCAAAATACCCTGGTTCTGAAATGTCATTCATTGGCAATCACTCGTGGCTGAGTAAGATTGTCTTCCAAGATAAGGTCTTTAACAGTGGGTCCGTAGGTGACTGTGGAGGCCAATTCTGGATCCTGTATTCTTTTTTTTTTTCAATAATTTTTATTCAAATTTTCGTAAAACATACAAGACAAAATCATAAAACATTCAAAGACAAAAAACAAAATCAAAAATAGTTAAACAGAAAGAAAAAAAGAAGAAAAAAAAAAAACAAAAATAAAAAATAAAGAGTAAAATATTGACTTCCCATTTGTCAAAGATCAAATCAGTTATAAGTCTATAATATATAGCAATCCTGTCTCTTAAGTCATATTATAAAATCACTTTCCTCCAGTAGTTATCTTACTTAATCATCAAATCTCATAAACATTACTTTATTCTTTCCACAAAAAGTCAAAGAGAGATTTCAATTCTTTAAGAAATATATCTATCAATTTTTTTTTCCAGATAAGCATATCGATTAATCCATCTCATTACTAATTATGATAATCTTATTGTCATTACCATAGTCAAAATAAACATTTCAATTAATCCATCACATCAGAATCTGTTAGGTTCAGTAATTTCAGTAGCCATTGTTCTATTATCTCTATTAGTTCCATTTTCCATCTTCCATCTTCAGTAGTCTTGTTAAGTCCAGTAATTTCAATATCCAATCTTCCATTATCAGTATTCCATAATAATCTTGCTGTCAAAGCCATAGTCATATAGTAAGAGTCTGATGGGAATTACCTCTATCCCAAATATTTTCTTGCCATCCATTCTGAATAGGTTGCTGAAATACTGCTGTAAAATCATATCTCTGTTCTTTTTTTCAAAATACACTGGGTCATCTCTTAAAAGTTTTTCCATTGTCACATGGCTGCAGTTAATTCCATAGATTTTCTCTATATTGGGCTCCATCACATCATTCCAGTCCAGAAGATAATCCATGCCATTGATAACTTTATCTCTAGAATCTTCATTAATTTCTTCAGAGATAACATTGAGTTCCAAACAATAGATTTTATTTCTAAAGTCCATAGACTCCAAATCTTGTTCCTGTTCCACGTTTGTTCCAATCTCCGGGATCTCCTCTCTCACAGGGACCCCTATTCCAGTCTCCAGGGTCTCCTCTCTCACAGGGACCCCTGTTCCAATCTCCGGGATCTCCTCTCTCACAGGGACCCCTTCCAGGGTCACCTCTCTCACAGGGACCCTTATATCTTTAATCTCCTGCTTCATTTTACTCAATTCAATTTTCATTATCTCAATCTCATCCATTATTTTCTGAAACATAGTTATTTCCAGATTCTCAGCCACTTTCTTAATTGCCATTTTAAAAGAAAAATATAGGAAAACCACTTCTTATTTCAGCAACAATTGGGTTAATACTCCAGACTTGATGACATCACAGTATAAACAGAGCAGACAGCCTTATCTCTCCAATAGTTAAGTAAACAAAATGCAGTTCCCAGGATCGAAACAATTAATGGCAATCGTCAAGAAACAGATTCGTCAAAATAAAATAGACCAAAAAGAGAGTAGTCTCAAAACAGTATAATATTTTTCAAAATAAAAATCTGGAATAGAAATCCCTCTTCTGTGTGTATCTTTAGAATGCAAATCCAGGACAGCTTTTTGCAACAAAAACAGAGATAAGCTATTAATTAGTGCGTAGCAGAGAGAAGTTACGGCTCCCCAGTGAGATGTCAAAAACCGATCAATCTGGCAAATCTCTTTTAAACAGCAACAATTTAAGTCAAGTAAAAGAAAAATATAGAAAGAAGGGTGCTTGCCTGTTAATGCGTTCTCTCTTAGAAGATAAGATGAACGTTCGCTTTAACAGATAGAGCTTGCTGTTAAAAATCCGTCCCACCTTCGTCGGCTGGACCTCGTCCCATAAATTAATGAGATCTGGTCGTCCCAACAAAAATAGGCTTTGAGGTTAATCTCTTCGTTTCTCCCTACCCGGGAGAAGTTTAATCAGTCAAAAAAAAAGAAAAAACTGACTGATATATCTGAATAAGCTTCTTTTGAGGCAGGAGCCCGTCTCAAAAGCAGGCACAGGCTAAGTCACCCTTCCCGGAAGTCACCTCTGGATCCTGTATTCATGCTTCTTCAAAGTCCACAGCACCTTTGATAATAGCCGACCTCCTTGTGGGACGCTCATGGGCCAAGACTTCCCAGCTGTCGATGTTCATGTTACATTTTTTTAGATTTGCTTTAAGAACATCTTTAAACCTCTTTTGCTTTAAACCTCTTCGTTCCATTTTCCATCCTTAAGTTGGGAGTAAAGTAGCTGCTTTGGAAGACGGTGATCAGGCATTCGAACAACATGGCCTTAGTGAAGTTGATGTTGAAGGATCATTGTTTCAATACTGGTAGTCTTTGTTTCTTCCAAAAAGCTAACATTAGTCCATCTGTCTTCCCAAGTAATTTGCAGAAGTTTCCGGAGGTAGCATTGGTGGAATCTTTCAAGAAGTTGGGAGTGGCATTTATAGATGGTCCATGTTTCACAGGCATACATTAAGGTTGGTACTACAATGGCTTTGTAAATAAACATTTTGGTCTCCCTGTGAATATCCCGATCCTCGAACACTCCACGCTTCATTTGGAAGAATGCGGCACTTGCAGAGCTCAGATGATGCTGAATTTCAGCATCGATGTCAGCTTTTACAGAGAGATGGCTGCCAAGATAGGGGAAGAGATCAACGTTCTCCAACATCACATCATTAAGCTGGATTGATGGTGCTACAGAGGGACTAGTTCGCACCTGTTGATGAAGCACTTTGGGTTTTTTTAATATTAAGTGAGAGCCCAAGCTTTCCATTAAACAACATGGCTGCCATAGGGAGAGGAGTGTTTGTTTCGTCCTCTCCTTCCTTTAGTAAGTAGTGAGACTTCTTGGGCTATTTTTAGACTATTCTTAGTGTTAGGCTACTATTTCACTATTATATTACTGATATAGTATTGAAGGTTATCTCGGAAGTGAAATAGAAATAACAGGGTCGTTATCTGAAGACTCAGACCTTAGAGCTCCGGATCTCTCCGTCTGGACTTCTGGTCTTAAATTCCAGTGGTTGATTGTCAAAAAAATTTTTTTTCTTTCTCCTCGTTTTTCTAGTACTATATTTTTATGTTCCACCTAAGCTCGTTACTCTAGTAGTGGGAGCTGTGTTTGCTTATCTTAGGACTGTAAATAATATGATTACACTCCCTAATTAATTTTAAAAAATTTCTAGCCTAACAACTTCTACGAAATATGGTACTTACTAGAAAAATGCTTCAGGAACGTGAAAGCCAGCTGGAAAATGTCCAGACTGCTGGGGTTACGCCGAGGAACAAAAAGCCGAGGAACAAAAAGCAATTAAAGATTACCCACTTCTTCCATTATATGAACAAAGAAAGAGAGGACAAGGAAAATACTAGTTCCTTCCTTTCTTCAAGAGTCATCTCTAACTCACCAGATTTAAAGGAACAGTGGACTATTTATGACTTTGATACTATACAACCAGTCATCACAGACTTTGATAAACTAGATTGGTCCCTGGACTTTAAAGTTGCTCATCTATTACAGGAAACTACCTCCCCAGCCACGCCTAATCTAGCCCTTGAAATGGCACAAGCTGAATTAAGAACTTTTCCAGATTTGGCACAAGCTGAATTAAGAACCTTCCCAGATGTGGAACCAACTTCCTCGCCCACTTCCTCAGCTGTTGCAGAGCTCTTAAAGCCAAATCAAAATCAGAATTTAGACCTCCAAGACGATCCTCCCACACCCCTTTTACTCAAGGACCTGGAACAATTTCGATTGACTCCGAATGATGCCCCTCCTTTGCTGTCCTTGTCCTCACAGCTTATATTAATCTCTGACCAATTAAAGTCGATGAAAAACTTTATTTCTGTAACCAACGATCTTCTCAAGACTTTGACGGAGGAATTTATGAAGAGCCTTCTTGAGCCTAAAGTGGATATTTTGGACAATCTATCACCTAACAATATGCCGCTCGTTTCTGAGAATTTGACAGCTTACAATTATAACTCAATTTCAAAACCTTCTGAAAATCAGGCAGCTCATCAGCCCAATCCTACTTTAAAAGTAAAAGTAAAGAGGAAACCTTACAAACATAGGACTAAAACTAAGAATTGTAAACATGTAAAAACCTTTAGAACTTCTACGGGAAGAAAAATGAATTTTTGCAGACTGTTTAAATTATTGGAAGACTTTCTTTCCGCTGAACATATCAAGAGAAGTTCCCAACCTGTACAGTCAGTACCGGAAGTTACTAAATCTCCACCTGTTAATCCTTCACTTTCTTCGCATAAAACTAACTGTAATATTGATTTACTTTCATCCCCTAATAGCCAACTTATGCATCTAACCCAAAATGTAAACAATAGGGAATCCCCCATGCGCTGGTGTTTACAACTTAGCCAGAATGCGATTGTTCTATCTCATGTTCCACTCTCTTTTAATTCTAACCTATGCCCTTTAAACAGGTATCCTCTGAATTTGAAGATTCACATTGTGAAACTTCTTCAATCTTGGAATATATGTTCCATTAAACCTTGGGACATAATTAATCTTGAAACTTTGTCTAAAACCTCTTTCAATATGTCATTGTTAATAACATTCAAATCCTGTGAATCAGTAAATCTTCTACTATCTAAGGGAACTTTGTTAATTGAAAAAGGTGTTTTGGTGCATAGATTCTTTCTCAATATGACAAATCCATTCCCTCTAATCTCTAAATGCTCTCCTTCCTATCGTAGAGATGATGTTCTAATGCCAACTTTAAGCGAATCTACCCGAGAACATCCTTCTCTTCCTATACCCTCTCCTCAATTAGTGGACCCTAAAAAGTTAAAAGATATGTCCAGTCTTCCCAACATCGCACTCGCTAGTTCTGATATGTCACAATCGCCTGTTATTACTTTGACAACTACTCAATTACCATTAAAAACTCCCAATTCAGAAGAATTACAAAACTTATCTCCACTCTCTGGGGATAAGGTTCAAGAATTAGTGATTAGTTTCCCTAATTTCTCTAAAGACACTCAACAGGAGATTATTGAGGACTTACACTCCCTTCTTAAGACCTTACTGAATGCGAAATCCTCTTGCTTACCAAATATAGACTGTTCGCAGCCCCAGTAATAACTTTTGTTCTTCCTCTGTCCCCTTTTCTGAACAGTCTAAGGGTGATTTGTATACTGATCCCCTTTCGCTAGATGCAACATTACACCAATTAAATACTTCTTTAACCTGACCCTTATCGCAATCTGAGCTAACATCCTGTACTTTACTTTTAAATTCAGTTCCCCCAAATGATAACTTATCTGGAACTATTTTAAATTGCCCCATCCCAGTTATTGTAAGCGGGGCAAGACACAGTAAGAATTGTTTCTCCCATTACCCTAGGAAATCGATAGCAAACCGTTACCTGCTTACCCCTACTTGTTCCTCTGCACAAAATAATCAATCTTATTTAAAAAATATTTCTTCTGATTTTTTGTTTCTACTTCTGAATGCTAGATCAGTTAATAACAAGTCAGCTATTATTCAGGATCTCATCTTAGACGAAAAAGTTGACCTCGCATGCATTACTGAGACGTGGCTAGACAAACATGGGGGGACAAACCTCATCAACCTTAGCCCCCCTGGATTTGCTACATTCCATCAAGCCAGACTCAATAACCGAGGAGGTGGAGTGGCTATAGTATACCGAGAAAATATTCCTGTATTTAGACATCCCCTCCAGCAATCCATAGGATTTGAATCCATTTGTTTAAAAGTAGGATCTAAGAACAATGTAACCATCCTTTTAATTTACTGCGCCCCCCACGCTACTTCAATTTCTTTACCTGAGTTATCCAATTTGATTTCAGAAATGATACTGGAGTCCCCTCGACTGTTAGTACTAGGTGACTTCAATATTCATGCTGAATCTCCTTCTTCTGGAGCAGCCCAGAATTTTTTAACTAGTATGACTACTCTGGGCCTATTTCAATGGATTCTAACCCCTACCCATGTGGCAGGTCATACTTTAGATCTTATATTTTACGCTGATAATTCAAAAAATTTGGGAATAAATAACATCTTAATTACCCCTCTATCCTGGACTGATCATTACCTGATTAAATTTAATTTATTAATCTCATGTCCTCTACCTGTGAATGAGAAAACCACCAAACTGATCCGCCCAAAAAGGCTCTTAGAACCAGCCATTTTTATAGCGAAGCTTAAAGAGTTTCCTGACTCGAATAGTGAGGACTCAATTGAAACTCTAGTTAACTCATGGAATGATTCAATGATTAAAACAATCGATACTATTGCCCCCCTTCGTCCTTCTACCCGCTCTTGAGATAGATCATCTCCCTGGTTTACTAAAGAACTGTTAACAATGAAACACACTTTTAGGGGGTTGGAACGCCGTTGGCGTAAGTCTCGGGCCCTAATTGACCAGATTTGTGCAAAAAATTACTTAAAGACCTATATAGCAGCCAGACGTTTAGCTCAAAGAACTTTTTATTCTGCTGCTATTACTTCTGCTGACAATCAACTTAAAGAACTTTATCGGATTGTTAACTCTCTTTTAAACCCGAAACGCTGCGAGAACACTATTGACCACTCCCAGACACGTTGCCAAGATTTCGCTGTCTTTTTTCACAATAAGGTTGCACAGATTCGCTCCACATTGGACTCTAATCCTGTTACAGATTTGCAGGTTGTTCCTTCTGATACTATCTATCTACCAACTATATTGGACTCTTTTTGACCTATATATCCAGACGATATTAACAAACTACTGAGTGGGATGAGACCTACCACCTGTCCTCTTGACCCTTGCCCATCCTGGCTTATAAAACAATCTAGGAAGGACCTGGCCAACTGGATTTGTGTGATAACTAATGCCTCCCTCCAACAAGGCTCTCTCCCCAACTGTCTAAAAGAAGCTATGGTTGTACCTCTTTTAAAAAAATCTTCCTTAAACTCTTCTAATTTTGATAATTTCCGTCCAGTCTCCAACCTACTGTTCTTAAGTAAAATCATTGAACGAGTCCTTTTTAATCAACTTCAATGCTTCGTAAATGATAACTACTTTGACCCTCTTCAATCCGGTTTTAGACCGGGATTTGGGACTGAAACGGCCCTGGTTGCCGTAGTCGACGACCTCCGAATAGAGCTAGATAAAGGGAATTTATTTATTTATTTATTTATTTGACTTATTAGTCGCTTATCTGGCTGAATTGTCAGCCACTCTAAGCGACATACAAAGCAGAACATGCAAACATCAAAACATTAAGAGACTAACAATAAAAACTAACAATAACGGAAAAGCTAAAAAAACAGGAACAGCAAACCAAAAACATTCATCTTCCTGGTAAAGGACAGTCCCCAAACAAATGTCACTAAGAGCAGGGGTGGGGGGCAAGGCAGGTGGAAATACTTGCCCCTTGAAGGTCCCAGCACAGTCTCATCCCTGCAGCAGCACGACTCAGCCTGCAGCTCCTCCTGATAAGGCCCAGGCAGAGGGGTGGGGCAAGGCAGGTGGAAATGCTTGCCCCTTGATGGTCCCAGCACAGTCTCATCCCTGCAGCAGCACGACTCAGCCTGCAGCTCCTCCTGATAAGGCCCAGGCAGAGGGGTGGGGCAAGGCAGGTGGAAATGCTTGCCCCTTGATGGTCCCAGCACAGTCTCATCCCTGCAGCTGCACGACTCAGCCTGCAGCTCCTCCTGATAAGGCCCAGGCAGAGGGGTGGGGCAAGGCAGGTGGAAATGCTTGCCCCTTGATGGTCCCAGCACAGTCTCATCCCTGCAATGTTTCTCTATTGATCCTTCTTGACTTATCGGTGGCCTTCGACACCATTGACCATACCATCCTCCTTGATCGCCTCTCAGGGATGGGAATACGAGGCACTGCTTTGCAGTGGCTACGCTCCTTCCTGGAAGGCAGATCTCAGAGAGTTCACCTGGGAAACTTCCACTGACCCTTGGCCACTGCAATATGGAGTCCCTCAGGGTTCAGTACTATCACCACTTCTATTCAATATATATATGAAACCTCTTGGAGAGATTATACGTAAGGAGCAAACTGGCAAGCACACACCACACCGCTCCTTCAACAACTTCATTGGCTGCCTGTTTTCTATTGAATACATTTTAAAATACTAACTTTAACTTTTAAAGCGCTACATGGTTTGGGCCCCTCCTATTTATCCAATCGAATCTTTTTGTATGAACCCCCTCGGCTCTTGAGATTTGCCTTAGATCCGGCCCTTACCATCCCTTACCATCCCTCCTTTTTCCCGGATTCACCTGTCCAATGTTAGAAATAAGACATTTTCTGTAATTGCCCCTACTTTATGGAATAATCTACCGCAAGAAATACGTCTGTCTTCTTCCCTCTTAATTTTTCGTCGGCAGCTTAAAACTTTTTTATTCTCTTTAGCTTTTAAATTGTGAGATACTGTTTTACTTTGTGTTTATAACTGTTCCGTTATGCCGCTCTAAATTTCTTTGGAAAGAGAGCGGGATAGAATTTTTTTTAAATAAATAAATAAATATGCTTCTGCGAAGACATTTAGGATCGTTTGAAGATCTTTCTCTGAATGTGCAGAGACTACATTATCATCGGCATATTGAAGTTCTACAACAGAGGTTGACATTACCTTACTTTTTGCTTTCAGCCTACTGAGATTAAAAAGCTTTCCATCTGTTCGACATATGATTTCCACACCAGTAGGAAGTTTCCCCTCAATAAGGTGTAGAATCATAGCAATGAAGATAGCAAATAAGGTAGGAGTAATGATGCATCCCTGTTTTATGCCTGGTCCGACTCTGAATGGATCGCTCTGAAAGCCATTGTTGTCCAAAATTGTTGCTGTCATGTTGTCATGAAGAAGTCACAAAATATTCACAAATTTATCAGGGCATGCAGTTTTCAGAAGGATGGTCCAGAGAGCGGTTTGATTCACAGTGCCAAAGGCCTTAGTCAGATCAGTAAATGCCATATATAAAGGTCGATTATGCTCCCGGCATTTTTCTTGAAGCTGTTGTTCAGTGAAGATCATGTCCACTCCCCTTGGAAGGGCGGAAACCATTTTGAGATTCAGGGAGGACATCATCTGAGATCGGTGGGAGGCGATTTGTGAGGATCCTATAGTAAAACCCATGGGTAAGCTAGCTGTACCTTTATTAGCCAGCATCACATCATGTTAGTATTCCTACCACCATGGAGGGTTCTCTTCAGGGGCAGGTAGGTTGGGAAGATGGATGACCTGAGTTAAATATCCTCCACCTTCATTGACTTTCCGTGGAGACAAGCAGTTGTCAGATTCTTTGGTGCAAGGGCCAAGGGGGAATGGCAAAAATATTCTGAAATCAAGAAACTGCCCAGCCTTTTTTTTTGCCAGTCTTACAGAAGAAATAGTACAGGAAGACCCCAAACGATGAAATACTAAACCTTAAAAAAAATGAAGGAAGTTAGTCTGTGCACAAGACGCGTGTTGCTTCATGCAGCTCTGGCTCTCCTACTTTGTTTGTTCCTCCAGCAGGGAAACAAACCATGAAGCAACTGGCTTAGCATTATGTTTGAACAGCCCTCATGGTTTGTTTCTCTCCAAACAAACCTTGGCTTCAGATTATGGTTTATTCATCACTTCTTGACCATAATTTGAGAGAAATAGACAACAAGCACTAGTATACATTCCAGCATTTTTCTACTTTGAAAAGGCAAGGGCCAAAACTGAGTAGAAAAAGAATCACGTCCAAAACTAAGCAAGTGTGGACCTGAATGGGTTGACCAGTGGAAACTCCATAAGGATGGAGTGGGATATGAGTACAACAAATAAATAACTGCCTTTCTAAGAACAATCCACTCGGATTCACAGACTGAGCTGCTACCACACAGACACTGAGCTGCCTTGAAAAGAAAGTAAATCCAAATTCTCATGTAAAGTACATACAGTACTTAAAAAAAACCCTTTCAGGTTCCAGACACACAGCCTAAAAAGGCAGACTATTTTTACTGGGACAATTCCCCCTTCCCCCTAATTTTTCCAAACTAAGCACTGAACATGAACAGCCCAAATAATTTTTCTTCACAATATCCCTTGGGATGTAAGTGCCAGAGGGTTAATTTTGATCTTATGACTACTTCCATAACCCCATTTCCTAATCCTTTTACCTTCTATTTTCTCTCCCACCCATAATCCTCAGACACAGAACATTTCAGATAAGAAATCAATAAGAAGAAAATAATGATCTTGTGCACCACTAATTTGACCTAGGAAAAGGTCTTATTTGACCCAGGAGCTAGACCCATCGACATAGTGAGGCTTTCTTATGGGTAAGCATGACTATGATTGCATTGTACATAATCTATTCCCAACAATGCCTTCCAGTACACTTAAATACCCACGATTATAGGCAGACAACTGTCCTTCAAATAAGTTTCACAGTCATTAAAAAAACACAATAATATAAGGAATCAACTGCTACTTCCATGGGTTCCTTCTATCAACATCTGTAATCACATTCATCATCTTAGCATGCTGACAAGTTATTTAAACATAAGTCCTTAGAATAATCTCTTTAGCAACACATCAGGTTTGATCTGGGGGGAAAATGAATAAGAAATCTTTCATAATCTTCAACTTGTCCTGGATTATTCATTTTAATAAATGTCAGTCAATTTCTAAATAGAGCTAGCAAAGTCTCAGACAAAAAGAACATATTCAAATCAATTTTTATTGTAATTCATGCTACAGACCCGGATATAGAGCCTACTTCGGTAAACTGGGTCGTGCATGGAAAAATATGTTGTTTCACTAACTGCAAGTCTCCCAATACATCTTTAACTAACAATGCCAGTTTTAACATTTTTTTGTTTTTCAGACTTCAAAAATGCAAACTTGACAATGGCTACCTAGTTGGTATGACTACAAAAGAGGCATCACCAATGTTACCAAACAGCAAAAACAGGAGGTGAACCTGATACAGGTGCCAAAAAAGGTTTAGTCAGGTGGTACTCCTACATTTACTTGGGAATAAAATTAGTAGGATTCACTTAAGTAAACATTAATACGATTGCACTGTAAGTTGCCCAACACATTTCAATAGAATAGTCATTCAGGCTATTCCAGAAAAATCAGCATGAGATCGCTACCAACCTTTTGTAAAACATTTAATGACTTGTTGAGTGAGATTTTGTTTTAAAATACTGTCATTTAAGCATTTTACAAAATGTTGATTTGGCCCTCTCCTGCTGTTATTTTCCAAGAACCGGCACTCAGAGCCATGCTGCTTGAGGTTTCTAGTAGCACACTACCAGACCTATCCATGAAAGTTTGACTATTTGGGGGAAGGGGGGGTGCTTTTTGACAATATAACAAACCTCGGCGGTATTTACATTTTTCACAGAAACATTCAATTGCATTTCATTTTCCAAAGCAACTTTAAAAAGTATTCCAAAAAGGTATTCCATGAGCCTTAACTTGACAAAACAATCGTGATTCATGTAGACTACAATATGTACTGTGATAAAGCTTTGGAAAATTATAATGACACTTGTTGAGAGAAGTCACTTGTCTTTCAACCTAAATATGCTTCTTGTCGAAAGTAGTTGGCCCTGGAAATTTATTTTAAATAATATATCTTAAATAAATAAAAATGGTATATTTTGCAATCAAACTTCAGTAAAGCTACGTTTTCCACAGAGTAAATGTACACAAGAGAAAGCAAACAAGGCATGCTTGTAAAAACAGCTACTTCTTGAAGTTGAGAGTCATGCTTTGTAGCCTCTTTTATAGTAGCTGCCCCCTTTGGATGGATAACAAGTGTGCCCAATCCATGTACTACTCTCTCTCCCACCATAGAATCCTCAACATCTGTAGATATATCTACAGCAGCCCTAGATAGTGTATCAGCAATATACATATACTTACCTGGGATATACATCACATTAAGATCATACCTTTGAAGCTGTAACAACATAACGCTGTAACTGAGCAGGAGCATTACCAATTGGTTTTTTAAAAATTATTTCTAAAGGTTTATGATCAGTATGAACTGAAATAACTTTACCAAAGACATACTGATGAAACTTTCTCATTGCATATAGCACCGCCAGTAATTCTTTCTCTATTTGAGCATAATTTTGCTCTGCTGAAGTAAGTGACCTTGATGCATAGGATACAAGTTTATTTTCTTGAAGCAAACATGCTCCAAGACCATCTTTTGATGCATCTGCTTGCACAGTAACTGGTTTGGTAATATCAAAATATTGCAGTACAGGTGCCTGACATAGCTGCATTTTAAGCAACTCAAAAGCCTTTTGATGTTCAGGCAACCACTTAAACAAGATATCTTTTCTTAATAAATTACGGAAAGGTGCTGTCAGCTCTGCCTCACCCGGAATATATTTGGATAAATACTGCACAGACCCTAAAAATCTAAGAACACCTTGTTTATCTTGTGGACATTTCATTTCAAAAATAGCTTTCACTTTATCAGAATCAGGACATACTTCTTGGGCAGTAACTATTTGACCCATGTACTTTACAGAGTCAACCTTAAATTGAATTTTATCCATATTAAACTTGATATTTTTCATACGTGCAATATCCATAACTTGACACAGAATCTGATCATGTTGTTCCGATGTTGCTGCTGCAATAATCATATCATCAGCTATCATATAAACCCCTTTTATATGACCAAAAACTATCTCATTTTTCTGCTGAAACACCTCACTAGAAGACTTAAGCCCAAATGGCAAACGATTAAAACAATATCGCCCCCAAGGTGTATTAAATGTACATAGCCGTGAAGAATGTGCATCTAACTTGACTTGCCAATAACCATCTTTTTCGTCTAAAATGGTAAAAATATTCATTCCTGCTAGACGACTCAAGACATCCTCTGTCGTAGGAATTGTATAATGTTGTCGACGAACTGCTTTATTCAAATCACGAGGATCAAGACATATATGTAACTTTCCATTCTTCTTCTCTGTAATAACAAGACTGCTGACCCACTCTGTAGGACCTATAACTCTGGATATCACTCCAGCACTTCTCATTTATCCCAAAGCCTCCTTTAGTTTATTCAATATGGCAAACGGAATTTTCCGACATCCATGAATAACAGGAGCCACAGCAGGATCAATATGTATATGGTGCACACCCTCAAACTCACCAAGCCCTTCAAACACATCGGAATATTTATTAAGTAACTGTTCTTGTGTTAATGATTGAATCGCAGTCACATTATCAATTCGACGAACTAAATCCAAAGTCTCACAAGCTGCTCGTCCAAGCAACAGAAGAGAGGAGCCCTCTGTTACGTAAAACATCAATGTTGCCGCTCCTTTTGAAGTATGGCAATCAAGAACAATAGCTCCCACAGGCTTTATACGAGTTCCACCATAGGACACAAGACAAACATCAGTTTTGAACAACACCTTCTTGTCTGATAGTTCATGAAATATTTGCAGAGGCAACACATTTGCCTCAGCTCCTGTATCCAGTTTAAATCTTACTGACAGCCCTTGCACAAACATATCAACATACCACCCATTCACCAAATCTTCACCAGCTTCAGTTAATTCTCCTATAAACAGACTATTTAAATCCAGCTCATGCATCAAATAACCTTGTTGCCCCTTGTTGGCACCAACTACATTTACTTTGCATACTCTAGCAAAATGATTCTTCATTTGACATTTATAACAAGTTTTCCCAAATGCTGGACAATCTCGAGGTTTATGCACAATACCACAACAGGAGCACTTATTATATTTAATTTGCTCATATTTATCTTTGAACTTATCAGATCTAACAACTTGTACTGGAACTCTTTCATGGGTTTTATCAATCACAGATACTGTATGCAACTCTTGACTTTCTTTTGAGGACGTTGACATAGCCTGCAGTTGAACTCTTGTTTTTTCCTCTAAACGACATACTTCAATCGCTTTCTCCAAAGTAAGCTCGGGCTCCGCAAGCAATTTCTTCTTCAACTTTTCATCTTTGACACTGAACACAATCTTATCTCGTATCATATCATTAACTGTTGAACCAAATTCACAACTACTAGCCTTAAGTTTAAGCTCAGTCACAAACTGTTCACTGGTTTCTTGATATCTCTGAGAGTGATTCCAGAAAGCATAACGTTCAAATATCACATTCTTACGAGGAGTACAATATCTCCTAAATTGTTCAAGTACTTCTTCTATGTCTTGTGGCCCCTCTTCCGACAAATCAAACGTATTGTAAACTGCCAACACTTCTTCTCCAATACAATGTAACAAAATAGCAATTTGTCGGCTCTTAGCAACATTATCAACTCCAGCTGCAGAAAGATATAAAATAAAAGCTTGTTCCCATCGTTTCCATGTCTCAGCCAGATTACCTCGCAGCACTAGAGGAGGTGGAGGTCAAAATGAGTCCATTTTTTTCCTTATTTTTAACTTCTGACACCATATAATGTGTTTTATTTTTATAATAAAAACATCTCGATTCTTTGACATAAGAATTGTATACTTTTTAATTACTATTCCACAGAGGACAGTCTTTTTCGATTTACATGCTATGCCCAACCCTTTCCAACTGACTCCACTCTAACCGCACTTAACTGACAATTCCAAGATCTTAAAGAGATATTACATCACATCTCCGTTTCATAACAATGAACTAATGCAATGTAACTAAATAACAATATATACATCACAGGTGGGAAGAGGACAAATGAGGATAGTGCCTTAATTTTTGTGGTACTCTAAAATAAATATCATAAACAGTCTATTAGAACTGAACATGAGTTCCAGTTTTGGAAAAATGGCGGGGTATAAATATAATAATAATAACATATGCCTGATAAAAAAATCTGAAGGATTGCTCCCTTTTTGTGCATTATGCTGAAGGAGGAGTGGGAGCTCCCAAAAAGGTAGTGCTGCAGCAGGAGGGTTGGCCTGGGCACTGAGCCTGTCCCATTTTTTGTCTACTCCCTTGGTCAGCTTGACACATAGCATTGGCTCTGGAAGTGTGATTTCTCACAGAGCAGATTGAAAAGAAGTACCATCCTCCCTTTAGTCAACCAATTATTTAAGAGAACTGAGGCCATCCTTCAAACTCAAACTGAAACCAGCCAGCAGCTGAGTTGGTCTGGTGTCCAAACTCCATTCCAGCAATCATACATATGAATTATGTTCATAAGCCAACTGAACTCCCTTATTTCTTCCTCACATTTCTTCTAGCAAATTACTGTTCACAGATATATTCCACAAGAATACAGGTAGACAATTTAATGAAAGAGACCTTTTTTATTTTAAGAAAGTTACAGGACTCTGGGGCACAGGTTGCCCGTCATTCAGATATCATGTGGTGACAGTTTTCTAGACTGGCAGCCGCCTGATTCTTATACAATATTGGAAAGATAAAAAGAGTATTGAAACACTTTCACTGTTCTTCTCTAGTGACTCTTTTTTACTCTTATCACTTTCCTATTGCTTCTTGGCAACTACTGCATGTTTTTGACAACAGTTATTTCAGTTTATAATTCATTTTCTTGGTACATTTCTCCAAAAGAAACTACTGTTTGTAACAAAACTAGATTCTAAGTTTTCAACTAATTACTAAAGAGACCATTCAAAGCTGAAAATTATTTTTGGAAATTCACACTCAAGGGAGATGTATGACAAATGCAGGGGCGTATGGAAGAAGGGAAATCTTATTACCTAGTTTTGATATGGACATGAAACACTGGCCACAGTATAGCTTTAGAAGGACAAGCCATAGTGAGTCTTGGGCTCACATTCTCTTCCCGCCTACAATTTAGTTTTACATGTGAAGCCTAAACTGTTGCTTATCTTAACTATAGTGAAACAAGTCAGCTTCATAACCATAGTTAAAACTAAGCATTTTGTCTAGGTTTGCACAACATGGCAAACTGGAGTTAGTCTGAATCAGAACTGAAAGCTTCCAAACTCCTCTTCAGGTTTGCACTGGAGGAAGGGAGTGTATGCAAGCCCAAGGCTTGCTGTGGCTCATCGTAATGCTAAACAATAGTTTAGATTACATGCAAACACAGCCACTGACCAGTTTCAGAATTCAAATTCTGTATGATAAGAAGGACATCTGCTGAATTTCATGCATGTCCTATGCTTTCAAAGAATACACGACAAAGCAGATGGACTCACCACCTCATTTCTACCAGGGCTGGAGGAAAATAACCTTTTCCTCATTCCAGAGTAATCTTGAGGAAAATGCATTGGACGTCTGGCTGTGTCCAGCATGTCACAATCACATGTAGGGTATAAGGCAAGGGAGCTGACATAATTACCAACCCCAGTATGCTCAAATGCCCAAATTGTTGTTTGGGGTGAAATTGGAAGGGCAGTTACAGAACAAGAACACTGTGGAGTTTCTCTCAAAGGGACAGTACAAAATCTACATCTAAACTATTACTGTTCCTTCCAAGCATAAAGCAAGAAAGGACTTTTCATAATAGTCTAACAGGATATGCCAAAGAGAGGAACTCACAGATATTCCAGTTGGCAAGCATACACAGTGTAATCCTCTACCTTCCCAATCTATTATCCAGTAGACTGAAACATGATTTCAAAAAATACAAAATTTGGCAAATGCAAAAGTGTGAGTTTTACATAAGGTATACAGAATATTATTTCCAAGCTCTCGTGTCAAACATATTACTAAAGTGTCTTAAACAATCATGTTTTCTCTCAATACATACAAAAATATTGTTGACATGATTTTTTACAGTGCAAATTTAAAAAGTCTTTCCCTTTTTGGTAATAATATAAGCTCTCTTCAGGTATTATAATTAGGTTAAAGTAAACGCCTGAGGGGGAGAAATTGGAGAATAACATACTAGCTCCAACCTCTCTGTTGTCATTCCTGCCACCCTCCAGTTTATGGAAGGTAAAGGTCTGAAACAGGGAACTTTTGCAGTTGTGGAGGCTCCCCACCTCCATTAGACGGAAGCAAAGCTAGCAGGCTCATCCACCCCTACCACCACCCCATGTTTGCTTTCACCTAACTGGAATGCCTGAAGAGGGCTTGAGAGAGATCAGCTTCCATGGTTATGCCTCCCATGAAACAATTTTCAGACCATTGTGGTCTTTTACTGTGTCCTCTGACTGGAAGGAGCTCTATAGAATCTCAAGCACTGGTCCTTCCCAGTCTTTCTTCCCAAGATGCTTTAAGTGGAGATGCCAGGGTTGAGCTATACTCACAAACCTCATGAGGAGATCCTTGAACTCACTACATTCAGCACTATTACAGCACTTAGGATGCAATTAAAAATGTTTTGGCATTGTTTGAAGAACTCTGCATTCTGTATCAACATCCTCTGGTTTTGAAGGGAAATACTATATCATCTTATGACTGAATACCTGTTGCCCACCTGAAAGCTTTATAAATTTCCTTTACAATGCAATCTAGTCAGCAGTAAGAACCACTGAAGTCAATGGGACTTACTTCCAGATAAAAGTGAGTTGCAGTCTTTTTTTAAAAGAAGGTACAGGGCACAATCCATCAGGAATTTCCCTGGTTGAAGCCTTACTGAAAGTCTGGAGCTGCACACAAGAGAACAGTCATGCTGTTGTGTAGCTGCCATTCATATCAATAGGCTTTGCACAGAGAAGACTCCCAAGGGATAGTGCCTATGGATAACTATTTTCAAGCTTCAAACTGCTCATACAAAACAGGAGGCTGAAGAAAAAAAGAAGATGTCTCCTTCACTGCTTGATAACACTCTGGGTACTGTACATAATGCCTTCAGCTCGAACACGTTCAAGTATTGGTCCATAAATATTTTTTGTTAACGGGATGACCATGCCTTTGGTGTTAATCTCCCCTGGAATATAAAGAGAGAGATACACTATTCTAATTAACTTAAAAAATAGAGAGATACAGGCAAAACAGCAACTTCTGTGATACTTACTTGAAGAAGTTACAATGCAGTGCTAACCATGTCTACTTAAGAAATACATCCTACTGAATTCAACTGGGGCTGCAAGGATTGCAGTCTTACTAAAATGAAACACACTGGCACTCTTCTCACTGTTAAACCTGATGACATCATGTATGTCTAGAGCAGCCTCTTCCAATCTGGTGCTCTTCAGATGTTCTGGACTTATTTTATTATTTATTTATTTATTCGATTTATATCCTGCCCTTCCTCCCAATAGGAGCCCAGGGACTTCAACTCCCATCAGCCCCAGTCAATCACCAATGGTCAGGGATGACTGGAGATGTAGTCCAACAACATCGTTGGGAAGCGGGGACTACTGAGTTGGGGAAAGCTGTTCTAGAGGTATATTGGTTCCAAAAGTAAACCAATTCTTCTTTCACTGAGGTTTACATCAGGGCCAGCTCCAGGTTGAGGGGGCCCTGAGCAATGTGACCTCTTGTGAGTTCCTTCCTCTTTTGTCAAACAGCAATGCTCTGAGCAGTGCTACAAGTAGTACTAGATGGCTGAATCTACTTGGATTTCACTTTCTCCTCAATCCCCTGATGTAATACCACATCAGAGGCACCGTGGCAAATTAATACAGCCACTGGACCCAACCACTCAGCTTTGCTCAGAGTGCCAGCCTTTTTTTTTTAAAGGGAGGCCCAGAACAGGTAACAGTACCAGCTCCTGCTGTGGTGCTGGGGCCCTGGCATCTGCCCAAAGATAACAGATGCTGGAGGCTGGCCCTGGTTCACATTGGTAGAAAGGGGGATAAAATGCTTATCACACAAAATTGCTGTGAATATGATTGGGAATGCGAACCCAGAATCATTCTGATAAGTTTAAGACTTATAATTCACAGTTACAGGTGAATATGTAATTTATAAGGATCATTATCATCATCATCTTTTAGGAGGTATTACAATGTCCATTATTTAAAACAATTCCATATTCTAAAACTAGTGAAAACATAGGAAGAACCATACATACCATCTAGAACCATCTTTGCTGCAATTGCAGTAGGGTATCCTACAGTTTTAGCCATTGCAGAATATCCTTTATCGTCACCATACACCACAAGATTGATATATTTGTCTTCCAAATGACCAGATGGATGCCTGATTCCTATTTCATTCCTCATAATTATCATATCACACTCTCCAGTGCCTACAGGAAAGACAGAAAACTGTATTTTTACATTTTATGTTGAAAAAGTTTAACAAGCCTTAATGATGAACTGCATAACCACATCATGATCTTTATAACACCTAACTACAACCCAAAATGCATGAAAAAATATTGCTCCTGTTCTCCTTAGCTTTGCTTTTGATTGCAAATAAAATTCATCTTGCCCTCTCCAAAATAAAGAATATTATGCTATATTAAATAAATGGTATAGCCATCTCCATAAATACCTGGTTGGGGCCAATCAGATATCACAGGAACAATCACAATGAGGAAGACAGATGTATCCATCTGGGGGGTCAGATAGACCCCAGAACGTGGTGGTCATATTTCTCTTTGCTGTTAGTAGTGAATTTTCCTGAATTTATACTTCAAGCAACACTTTTCAAATGTGCAAATAAAATTAAAGACACCAGATCCTCATCATTATTTATATATATAAAATACTTATTAGTGCATTTCTACCCCACTCTTCAGCCTAATGGACTTCCAGAGCCTCATACAAAAGATCAATACAGATAACACAGTCCCTGCCTATATGCTTACAATCTAAAAGTCATACCATGAAAAGAACAAGGAATGAAGAGGTAGGATGAAAACAAGGAAACTCAGGCACCAATTCATAACATTACCAAGTTCTTATAATTACCAATTGTGAATGGAAACAGTTCAGGGAGAGGAGCTGCCAAAAGAGATGGTCTCTCAGAAGAGCCAAAGGAGAGGGCTCTGTTTCCCATAGCTATCTTTCTGCTATAGCCTGAGGGACTGAATGGTTCCTGCTGCGTGACAGCTAAGGGAGATGAGCCCAATGGAATTTAGTGTAAACTGCTTTCCTCAGTGACTGCTTTCATTACAAATTTTTGTTGCTATGTTGGTCCCATCCCAGAGAACAAAAAGCACAAGAAATTCGGCCAAAGGCCCTGATCCAAAGAATGTTAAAGTCAAATACTACACATTATGCTCAGTGCACTGCATGCAGCTACAAGACAGCTGGTTGCCTTGACAGGATCACAGCACACAGAGAGGGGAGGGTGTGATGTTCCTGTATGTGAATGTAATGTAAGTGCAGGTTTATTATAGGAAATATGGTAAGTGGAGTGAATGAGAAGGGGGAGTACATGGGCTGTAGAATGCTGGATGATGATTGGCTGTGTGTTTGAATGGCTGAAGGTATAAATGAGAGGATGACAGTTGAGTCGGGGTGGGGGTTGGACAGGTTGGTTGTGGACAGGGAGGTTGAGGTGGAAAGTAAGAGGTGGCTGTTGAGATATTGGATTGGGAGTTCTGAGGCAAATAGTAGGAATTAGGAACATAAGAGAAACATATATGAAACCATATGCTTGTCAATGAAATCTATAAGTAATCTTGTTATTCTTATCGTGTTATCAATAAATAATTTCTTGGTTTACTTAAAGCCTGATTCCTCAGCTTGGGGGGGCACAGACTGGGGGGAGGCAGAGTAACCAAGGCTGAAGAAGAAATAGTATCGAATGGTGGCAGCGGTGAAGGAAGAGATATTGTATCAACATCCAGTACCACAGAGCAACCCAGAGCTGTGAGCTTCATAGGCAAGAGGCTTCAGGGGGGTTGGGAATTACCTATACACACAGACACAAGGTATCAAAATAACCAGGAAGAGACTAAGGCACAGTCTAGAGGTTATATTGGATACACAGAGTGTTGGGTAGTGTGGCCTAGGAGGGGGATCTTTTGAGATCTGTGCTAGAGCAGAGAGAGGTAAAAATAAACACGATGATCCTGACTGCTGTTAGCCACGAGTGAGAGCGACACAGGTGGTGCCAGGGAAGGACGTCACAGAGGGCTTCTCCCTTTCTATCCCAGCCATGACCCCTTCAAAAATCCTTCTTCTCGGTGCAGCTACAAGGTGCAGGGGGGTGTCACAGCTGGGGAGGAAAGGGATAAACCTCCCCTCCTCACACACATAAGAATCAGGGCCCCCTGTCACTGTAATTAACTAAATAAAAGCAATAGCTGTAGCTGCAAGCTATGCTTTAAGAGTAATGTGTAATTTGACCAAAATCTCATCAAAATCATCAGAACAAGTTACTTTCAGCTAAAGCCCTTTAGATGTGAGCAAGAACTCTCTGGGTTGAGGTCAGCATTTCATTGAGACCAACGTTAAATGCTTTCAAATGATAGAGAAATTGTTAGGTTCGATCTGAATGAATAGAAAACAAAGGCACAGGACAAAGAAAAGTTTTCCTGTTTTTCTTGCTTTGTGCTAAGAATCAGTGGCCAATGTGTGTGCTATGCAACTTGCAAAAAAAAAGATGCACTAAACCAGCACCACTGAAACCAAATGCTGAGATTAACATAAAAGATTAGGCAACAGGTAAGGGATCCCCATGGCTGTGGGAAAGGAAATCTAACTAATTCAGTAGGCTCAGGGATGGGTGCCAAGCAGTATCGAACGGCGCAGTGGAGTAGAGGCATTGATATGACCTCCCGGCAGGTGAATCGCTGATGCTTACTGGGAGAAGAGGTGGGAGGTGGCAGGGAAGGCAGCTTGAGGCAATGGCACTGAGAAGGGCTGCATTGGTTCCAATGGTGTGTTTGCACTGTACCACCCACCCTTCTGCCTTGCCCCTCCTCCTCCTGGTAAGCATCAGTGACTCACTTGCCAGGAAGTCAGGGAAATACCTCTGTCTCTCCACATTGTGCGCTACTAGTGTCAAGTATGAGAGATCCTGGACCCAGGTGATTAAAAAACATGAAAGGAGAAATAATAATGGGGTGGGGTGGGGTGGGGGAGCTAAAAAGCCTGACTAAAGGAGCAGGACAGTGTTGATTTTCTTAATACTTTGCCTAAATATGCCAAAGTGACTAAGACCAGCTCCGGCAAATCACTTGGCAATGTAAATATGTATATGACAATATAATAGCAACTGTGTTTGTTTGGCTTTTCCTCTTCCCTCACAAGAGGAGAACAATAAAAAAACACAGTCAGTCCTTCCATAAGCTGAGTGTTTTACATACCATAGGATAGCTTGGCCTCCATGTGCTTGGCCAGTGCACCCACTATAGTGTCTGCTATAGGAATGGGTTCATCTCCAAGCAATCCTAGCCTGAAAGAGAGTTAAAAGGTGCCATTTGTCAGAACAATCTCATGACCTTTACCACAAAATTGAGAGCCATGGCTTGACACGATTTTAAAGGAAGAAGAACAGGATACCATCATGCTGCAATTTGGCCCAGGCAATCTGCAAGTCAAAGCAACAAAGGAAAAGAGAGTCAAAGCACCTGCAGTAGTCCTTCTCATGTCTTCATTGGTTTTGTTATTACAATGTGGTGTCCTGGTGCTATGTCTCCAGTGCAACCATACAGAACTGAACTTCTGTAATCACCTTGCTTCTGACATTTTATTTTTCTGTTACTTACACCCGAAAGATGCATGCAGACAGCAGAAAAAAAATAAGTACATCTGATTATGGCTCAAAGTCCTCTAGCCCTTCCAGTCATGGGGGAGAAGTCAACACAGGAGAGTGCTATTGTGCTCATGCCCTGCTTGTCGGTTTCCCAAATGGATCTCTTTGGCCACTAGTCTAGTGTTCTGTTCTTAGACTAGATAGGCCAGATAATAATGGAGGCAGCTTCAAAAGACTAACACCAGAACACAGTACAATAGGATAACTATACCAATAAAGCATTGTGCAGAAAATGTAAACAATTATTCTCACTGTTCCAGGTCAGAAACAACAAGAGAGGGCAATCAAAAAAGGCTGAATGGGTCATCCCTGAACAGGTTCTATTACTCTCATTATAGAAAAATACTATTACACTTGACCTACAGATTGACCCTCAACCTGGAAAAATGGAACATGTTCCTCCAGTTATATTTTTATGTGGCTAGGAGAGACTCTGGACACTTTTTATGAACCCAGTGCTGGATCATAGAATCTAGAGAATCTTCTGAAGCAGGCAGATCTTGCCAATGTCATGCATGCTTTCGTCACATCCAGATTTGACAACTGCAATGGACTCTATGTGGGCCTACCACTGGTGCAGAATGCTGCTTCCAGAGTGGTATCAGGGGGTGGTTATTTGGAGAGTATCATTCCAAGGTTTTTAGATCTGTGCTGACCTTCCAGTTTCTTTCAAAGCCCAATTCAAGGTGCTGGTTTACTTTTAAAGTCTGTAAGCACTATGCTTCCATATGATATGGCCCACCCATTTGTATTGTTGGAGAAGGCTTCGTTCCACCCATTATTTGAGGTGAGGTCGATGACCTTCTCAATGGCATCACTTGTGGAACACCATCCCTTTCTTGTTCCCAAAGATTAATAAAGATTGTTCCCCCCCCCCGGATTCTCTGTAATTATTTTGATTGCTGATACTATTGTTTTGCTTGCATTGTAATCTTTATTGTTTTTATTTGTATTTGAGGACTTTCAGCCAAAAAGTAGCATACAAATAAATAGCAATGACACATAACAACTTCATCTAGCTATTGACCTATGTGCAAATCAAGCTACTGACCCACATGCTGAACATTTCAGTTTCATGCCAAATGTTTCACTTTAATGATTGTTTTTGAGAAGTAAGGATCAGCAGAGTGAACACCTATTCTTAGCAATTTTAATTAGCAGTCCTGTCTCATCTAGCATACCTAGATGCTAGAGGGACTTGAAAAAAAATGGGAAAAGGTCAATCCTGAAATCCCTTACCATTCTACCGCCTCCAGCTGTCTTTCATCCTTGTTCAGTTTATTATAGACAGCGTCTCGGAGATCATCAGGTTTGGCAGACTGCTTAAGTCCAAGTAGTTTGCATATCAGTTCTTTCTGGGTATAAAAAGTTTAACAATAACATACAATCATCTGAAAGTCAGAGCGCTGGAAGTCAGAGCATTTAAAATTTAAGAAAATTGCAGGTGAAGAACACCAAATATAGGAAGTTAAATCACAGGAGCTAGAGTTACCAAGAATTTGGAACTGATGCAATTCCTCAAGACTGAACTCATAGGATATAGATATACCAGAGTTCAAATACTTGTGCTGTCCATCAACAGCACATTGCATAAATGTATTTTCTGGTGCAGTCTATGTGCTGTCAGTTTACTGCAGGTCTGTACAGTGTTTAACATGGTTTATTTTGCAACTGACCTGCTTTGGTTACATTGGAAGCCTCTTAAAAATGAATACAACATTGGAGATAATTTTTAGTTCAAACACTATGGGTGGGTTCTGTTATTGTGTCTTCCTTTGCCTTTCCTAATTCTCCCTTTGTTCTTTGTGCTTAAAACTGGATCGAACAGCCAAGGAGAGCTAGTTTTGCACTTGATTTTCAGGATAGACAGCTTTTTTTATGCAACACCAACAACCTTACACATTCAAAGCAGCAGCCTCAAAGAAAAGAAGATCCCTAAGGAGGCTAGGTAAGTATACCTACAGCCTGTGTGAAGACTTCACTGACAAAGCCTAGGGAGGGCCTCTTTGGCATGGGACAGCCCACTGCTGTGTAAACTGCTGTGTAAACACTGTATTCCAAAATAGTTATAGGCATAGATGACAAAATACAAAGTGATTCAACATCACACAAGCCTCAGCTGCAGCTTTATGAAGCCCTTCTCTCAGGCCAAGAAAGGAACACTTACCCATTTTATAGAAGGTGCTGTCGCACTCAGCATAGGGCATGGTTCTGGATTTATTAGTCCTAATTTCACAAAGCCTCCTATGGCTTTAGAATAACCCTGGAAGAACAGAAGCAAGAGGTCAGGAAATGCCACCTAACACAAAAATCAACCTTCATAGGATTCTCCCTGTCAAGCTCGTATGTGAAATTGGACATCTGCCAACATGGCTTCTCCCCCATTCCAACCTTATGCTCACATTAGTATTTCTACAGTAGGATGCAAACAACATGTAACAAATCTGAAGACAGTTTTGGGACTCGCGCATAACAGCTCTTACTGCACAACAGCTCTTGCGTAATATTGCATTGCTATGATCTTCTGTTGCTATAAACCACCATGAAATCTAATAGGATGGCATATCAAAATAGTTTAAATAAAATAAACGAATACATATACTTTCAGGCTGCCATGCCATTTGCCCATCTAGCTCAGGAGTGGGGAACATGTACCCCTCCAAATGTTGTTGAACTCCAACTACAGCATGACCAATGGTCAGCGGCAACAGGAGTTCTTGTCTGGTAGCATCTGGAGGGCCATAGGTTCCCTACCCCTGATCTAGCCCAATATTGCCTACATTGACTGGCAATGGCTCTCCAAGATCTTAGGCAGAAATCTTTTCTCTAACTGGAGATACCAAAAGGTATAACCCAAGGCACTATGTGTCCAAAGCATGTGCTCTTTCACTGAGCCACAGCCAATCGCAGTACAGTATGGTGGAAACATCTAAAACTCACATAAGGAACAAAGGACAACTGTTGCTCCCACATCCTCTTTTTTCTACAACCCTGTATTACATAAACATGTCCACAAGTTATGCTTTGCATATAAGCCATGTACAGAACTGCCCCCATCCAGAAGAAAACAACAAAGAACAGCTGGATTTTCTCTTAACAGGTAAAAACTATTAATGTATGTTCACCTGGATATATGATTAATCATGCCCTCTACAGTACCAAATGTACCTACCCTGTATCGTAATGTTCCTCTCAAGAGAGTGTGAGCTGATTGAATACCATAGGGTTCAGCATATTTTGTACTGTCCCTGTTTGGAAAACCTTCCAAATTTAATCCTGGGAAAAAATCCATGACAGTAACAGAATCAAGCAAAGCTCCTCCGGCTGGAATATTAATAATCTAAGGATTGTGAAAAACAACAGTCATGTAAGTGTACTGTATTTTAAAACAGGGGTCCCCAAACTTACCAAGCAACTCTTTAGAAATGTATATTTCCCATGAGATAGAAGGCTGGGAATTCCTTCCATATCTATGGTGCTGCAGGAGGGTCAAGCAGATGCATAATCACCAACCTATCTTCACTGGAGGCACACTGGTTGGGAAAGGCTGCTCTATACACTCAAATGGGCTTCAAGCCTTGAAACTGGTCCAATACACAGATCTCTTACATTACCACAGCACAAGCTCATGTTAAGGCTCTGGAGCCACAGAAAACATATTTATGAGATCCTCAAAGCAATGCTGTTGGACTGCTTGAGATTCCACCCTAAGACAACCGACGGTGAAGTCTCCACATATACAACAGAATGAGCCCCACCCAGTGACATGTTGGAATGAGTAAGCCTGAGCAATCATCAAATTGTGTTTTAACAGCTCGTAGCTATATAATCTCAACCAAAAAAAAAGCACCAAATAATGACCCCAGTCCAAAGAATATTAATGTTATTGCTCATTTTACTTTGTTAGACCCAGAAGACTTAGGAAGGGCAAAGTATAAACAAATGCAAAAATACATTTTGCTTGAGAGGATCTACAGGCAGTTCTCACAGAAAACAAAAACCTTGACCATTCTTAATTAGACACACATGCACACTTCTAATCTTACTCTGAAAAAAATAAAATCCAAGAACATGACCCCTGCAGTTGTCCCTATAAACTGCAGCCTACCAGGAGTAGAATGGCTGGATGGACAATGACCGACGCCATCACAATCCCCAGTATCTTGGCCCTATTCACTTAGCTTGAGCTAGTTGGGTACTCAGAATTATAGCCCAAAAAAGGCCAGGCAGAATGTAGATCAGGATCTTCTGTCAGATCTCTGGGTGCTTAGCAATAGATCAGCAAAGTTTCTGACTCCCAATTGTTTAATAGCAGAGGTTTTTTTAAAAAACAAAATACAGATTAGGTTGCTTCAATGAAGAAAGATTGGGAGAAAATCAGGAGTGCACTTACTTTACTAAGTAAAGTAAAGCAAAGCAAGGTAAAGTAAAGAGTGCACTTTTTTTTTTTTTGCATGGAAGGACTATGAACTTGTTCCAATACCAAAAACAAATCCCTGGGCTAAGCATGTATTCAGGCACCAAGTGTATACGCCCAGCCAGGAGAACAGTGGCAAAAATAACTCCAGCCGAATGGTTGACTTAGCAATATCCCATTTTTGCATTGCAACAGATATATACAGACTACTTCACCTCTCCATTTTTTAAATATGTGGCAGGTTGAACTGTATTTAGCAGGACTCCCTGTGGACTCCAGCTGAATTTATATCTCAGAGGATTGTCAGAATGTTCTGGAGCAGGCAGGCCACCACAGAAGGAAGTGTAGGATACCACCTATAGATGAAGAAAAAGGAAGGTCTCCAATTAACTTCTACTCATTCAGAAGCATCCAGTACACAGACTCCAGGTTAATTCAGCACCGCTTCACTCTGCATTACTAAGGTTGCAACTCTATAGCCACTTATTTCTTTATTTAAGAGGATTTATACCCCACCTAGTAACCAAAATTCTCAAGGCAGCTTTCAATATATTTAAAGGACACCAAAACAGACAATGATACAATTGTTATTAGGGCAGCAGGGCAAAGTGTATTTATGTTAAGGGGAATGTAGGTTGAGCAGTTAATGTGCATAATGGCCGGTCATTGTGCACATTCCCCAGACCTCATGGAGAATATGCACATAATCCATCCATGAGGAGGCAAGTGTGCACATTTCCCAGTCAATGTACACAATGCTTGGGGAATGTACATATATCGGCTGAATTTTGCACATTCTCCAGTAATTATCCATAATCCCCAACAGGCCTTGGGGAATGTGCATATATTAACTGAATTTTGCACATTCTCCAGCCAGCCATTATGCATGATTTCCAGCAACCCTTGGGAAATGTGCATGTATTCACTGACTTTTGCACATTCTCCAGCCATTATGCAAAATCTCCAACAGGCCTTGGGGAATGTGCATATATTCACTGAATGTACAAAATTCAGTCAATATGCACATTCCCTGGGCAGTATGCATAGTCTCCAAGAAACAGGCCTTTGTTTTCTATCTCTAGTTTAGAAGTGTGCAATTTATGGCCCCAGGCTGTTTCTGGGCCACTGCCTAATCTTACATGGGCACTGAGCAGAGGGAAGAAAACATGGACCTTCAGATTAACATTTTTCTGCAATCCAACCTTTCCCCTCACTTCCAGCTGTTTCCCGGTCATCTGAGCAGCATAGGATGAATTACAGAGAGAGGAGTTTAAAACCTTCTCTCTCCCTCCCATGATTTTGATTAAAATTGTCCTCCATGTCAACTGTTACAAGCTTGAGGAAAAACTTCATACCAGCATGGGGTCAATCATTACTGGGATCACAGTGGAAGGAACAGCTAACCAACTGAGGAACTGTTACCCAGTAGGAAAAGGGGTTGGAGGAGAAAGTGTGAGATACACCTGACTATACCCACAGGCTGTTCTGGCCCTGCCTGCTGCTGACAGATTATTTCTAAGGGAATTCATATCTTGATAGAAAAAAATGTTTTTCACTCCTGCTCTTATTGCTGTCTTTTCTGACATTGCTGATGTTGAAAGGTGAGAAACGCAGGCTACATGCATAGTCACTGAAGTGATATCAGAAAATGAGGATTCATTTCCAGTGAATGAGAACATTTCTAAAATTCCACAAACAACTTCCATTTCAATACAGGGAATTAAAAACATTATACATTTATTGTTTACATCTTTAAAAATATAATGGAAAACAGTAACAAAATACAGCAACAAACAGTCCTCTCCCCCATCCTGATGTTAGTGGTACTGAGAACATTTCTTTAGCTAAAATTTCAAATTTGAAACGGGATAATAAAATAGCTGAAAATTATGAAAAATTGTTTCTGCTTACAGAGAACACACAGGAATTTTGGGGGATACTAAGAATGAACTTATCTTAAAGAAACAAGAGTAAGGTATTTAACATTTCAAAATGGTATAATACTTCCAATTGTAATTGTTATGAATACAATTCTGTAACTGATTATAGAATATATATGAATGCACTGTTGAAATGGCATTTTCAGTACAGTAGGGCCCCACTCATATGGCGGGTTAGGTTCCAGAAAAGTGAAAACCACCGAAAAGCAGGTCAGCTGTAGCGTGGGAGTCTGGAACCAAACCTGCTGTTTGCCCCGGAGGAGGAGATCAGCTGTAGCACGCCACAGCTGATCTTCCCCTCCTCTGGCAGGATCAGCTGTAGCACAGGGGTCTGATTGTGCAGGAAGAGAAGATCTGCTGTAGTGCGCTATAGCTGATCTTCTCCTCCTCCAGCGTGATCAGCTGGAGCACAGGGGTTCAGCTGGAACGCGGGAGTCTGATCGCCCCTGAGGAAGAGATCAGCTGGAGCGCGCTGCAGCTGATCTTCCCCTCATCCGGCACGATCAGCTGGAGCACGGGGAGTCTGATCACGCTGGAAGAGAAGATCAGCTGGACCGCGCTCCAGCTGATCTTCCCCTCTTCCAGCGAGATCAGCTGGAGCACGGGGAGCTCCAGCCCCCGCTCCAGCTGATCGCCCTGTTGGCGCTGTATTAGCAGGACATTTTGAGCTGCAGAGTACATTCATATTCTTGCACTTACATTTGTTTGTGGAGCATTTTGCTTTACAGTGGCACTGCTGAAATCTCTGGTCACCAGGCAATGATTGTAGCTTTACCTCAACCTCTTAGTCTTAGTCTCAACCTCTTTCAATAGGAGCAACTTCTTCAACTGCTAAAATATTTTCAGGACAGACTGAAAACTGGTTCCAAGTGAAAGGGTGCTTCAGTTTTTCCTCTTTGGTGCCTAGCTGATAGCATCTGCAAGTGATGTTGAGGCATGTTCATATATAAGAGCTAACTGTGTAGATTAATTTAAAGATATTGCACATATATATATTCACAACATAATTTTACACAATGGTGCCATCTATCAGTCTGACTGATTATAGATAATATCTTTAGATTAATCTATCTGTCTGTCTATCTATCTATCTCATTTGTATACCACCCCATAGCCGAAGCTGTCTGGGCAGTTTACAATTAAAAACATTAAAAACAAATGTACAAATTTAAAAACAATTTTTTTAAAAGCAATTTAAAAGCACATGCTAAAATGCCTGGGAGAAGTGGAAAGTCTTGACCTGACACCGAAAAGACAACAGTGTTGGCGCCTGGTGCACCTCATCAATACCATCATTCCATAATTTGGGGGCCACTCTCCCTTGTTGCCAGCCTCCCAGCTTCCCTTGGAGGCATCCGGAGGAGGGCCTTGGATATTCAGCAAAGTGTACAGGTGGGTTCATGTCAGGAGAGGTGTTCCATCAGGTATTGTGGTCCTAAGCCATGTAAGGCTTTATAGGTAAACCAGCACCTTGAATCGAACTCGGAAACATACAGGCAGCCAATGCAAGTGGGCCAGAATCGGTTTTATATGTTCGAACCATCTGGTCCGTTACCAATCTGGTCACTGCATTTTGCACAAGCTGCAGCTTCCGAACCGTCTTCAAAGGCAGCCCCACGTAGAGCGCACTGCAGTACAGTAGGGCCCCACTCATACAGCAGGTTAGGTTCCAGACCCACGCCGAAAAGCAAAAACTGCCAAAAAGCAGATCAGCTGTAGCGCAGGGGTCTGGTGCCTAACCCGCTGATCACGCCGGAGGAGGAGAAGATCAGCTGTAGTAGGCCTGAAACCCGACTGAAACGGATCCAGATACTTGGTTTCATTCAAGAGTGTCTGGAGCTGGCCTGCCACCACTCGTTCAAGGCCCTTGCCCAGGAATGGAACATTTGCTACCGGCCGATAGTTATTAAGATTTTCTGGGTCCAGGGAGGACTCTACAGTTACTGGTTATATATGAACATTTTGTTATGGAAATATGCAGAGATACACAGCGTCTGAACTGTGTGGGTGCCAGGGTGTGTATTTACCTAAGTAGCAGGCTTTTACCCTGCATTTAGATCAGTGAGACTTAAAACTTAATAAAATAAGAAAAGCTACTTTATTTATAGAAATACATAGTAGATAAGAAAGGCATACCTAGTTCTAACTAAGTAAGTGGGAGGCATAATGCCCAGACTTGGGTATTGCCCTCATGGCTTAGGAGAGAGAGCAAAGAGAAAGATGTCTCCTCTCTCCTCAGACAGTTGGGAAAAAAAAACAAAGGAAGGAGGGGCAGGTCAGCTTCCCTGAGCATATCAGTTTACAACAGAAGGAAGTCAGGTACAGAATAGCACAGGTAAAGGTAGGCAAGCCTAGCCAGCTGGAGGATCCTAACTCTTATCTTCCTGTATTCTGGAATACAAACAAAAGAACCCAAATAGGAGTTGCTCTTGCCCCACTTCCAACACATTTCTTATAGAATTATATTCATAACAATTACAATTTGAAGTAATGTACCATTTTAAAATGTTAACTATTTTAGTCTTCTTTAAGATAAATTCATTCTGAGTATATCCCAAAATTACTGTACATTCTGTGTAAGCAGAAACAATTTTTCCAAATTTTCAGCTATTTATTATCCCATTTCAAATTTGAAATGATTGCTAAAGAAATGTTCTCAGTACCTCTAACATCAGGGAAGGAGGGGAGGACTGTTTCTTGGAGACTATGCATACTAACCAGCGAATGTGCATATTGCCTGGAGAATGTACACAATTCTATTGAGGTGTGCACATTCCCCAAATCCTCTTGGAGATTATGCATAACGGATAGAGAATGTGCAGAATTCAGTCAGTATATATGCACATTCCCCAAGGCCTGTTGGGGATTGTGCACACTGACCAGGAAATGTGCATACTTTCCTCTTCATGGATGGATTATATGCACTTTTTCCATGAGGTCTTGAGAATGTGCATAATGACCGGTCATTAACCGCTCAAGGAGAATACATTTCCTCCCCTGGATCTCCAGGGTTCAAATTACAACTTTGCACCACGGTCTCCTAGCTCAGAACTGACTGTTGAGGCAGCCAGATGATAGTCCCTCACAGGCCAGGGCTTCTTCACAGGGCTCTGTGACGTTGCTGCTGCTTATGATTCTTGCAGCTTCTGGCTCTGGTGGCAGAAGCAGGAGGTGCTGAAGGAGCAAAGGATCAGCCTCCCCTTGATGTTCCACACATCAAGGGAACTAATGCACGTAGGAGTAAGCCCCACTGAACTCAGCGGGGCTTACTTCTGAGCAGACATGGTTAGGACTTCACTGTATGTCATCAGCAGAGATTCAGCAGGCATCCTCGCTGCTAATTTTAAAGCGTCTCTTGAAGACTTTATGCAACAGTTGTTTCATTTTTTTTCAGGGTGAGTCAGCCACTTTTAATGATTATTTTTATTGTGTTCTGGAGTCTCCTGTTTTACTGTATATGTATATGCTGATGTTCACCCCCTTGATATTTTCTATGAATAGGCAATACACAGATATTTTTATAAATAAAATACATTCAATTTATTTTGTCATTAGTTTGGAGACCCTCAGTCCCAGAGACCAAATGCAATCCTCCAAGCCTCTCTATCTGACTCTCAGAACTTTCCACATGCCTTACTGGTCCTCCTTCACAACCCAAGTGACTGGATTATGTCCTTGAACTCTGACAATGCCTCTTGCTTGCCTGGGTGGAGGATAAAAAGGGGTGTACAAGTGTGTGTAGACAATAGCCTACTGTACACATTTTTGCCTATGGCTCTACCCACCACTGGCATGTGGCCCTCAAACAGTTGCCCAGAAGGGAATGTGGCTCTCAGGCTGAAAAAGATTCCCCGCCCCTGGTCTAGAGGATTGCAACACTAATCATCACACATTTTAGCTGGATCTTCTGTATGGGATTCTGCTCGTGTTTGGAATTCCATATTTGAGGCAATTCAAGGGAAATGCACTGGACTGCACATCCCTTCCACCATCCTGCCTCTGCATGTGGCAGAACCTAATGCTTCAGTGAAGAAGGAAGGAAACATGAAATCTCAGATCAGGATGAATAGGAGGGCCACAGAGAGATAGAATGTTCTAAGCACAGTGGGCCACTGCCAATACTCCACAATGAAAGAGATGTTAAAACAGAATTAGTGGGGAAGGGAGACTCTCTCAATTAATGTATTATTTATTGATCTTACCACAGCACCCACTTCTTTTGCTTTATCGATACACTCCATTGCCAACATATGATCAAGCCCAGGATCCAAACCCATTTCACTGATCACTGTAATGCCAGCTGCCTCTACACTGAAATAAGAGGGAGTATCAGCTTAAAACAAGAATGCCATAATAAGGTAACTCTATAGACCAACACACTACCAATTTAGCTCCCAAGTTCCAAAGCCATATAGGAGTATAGATGGAGGACCACATTCAGAGCAAGGAAGTGGTCTATGCATAGACTACATCCACAGAGCAAGTAGGACCGGGCCACCTTTGTTCCTTTGCTCTGCACACTTGAACAAAATTTAGAAAACACGGCTTTCCCTTTCATGTTTCCCTTTTGCAGCAGCAAAGCTTAAGCTAGCTGCATTCCCTCAAAACTCTGTTACCTAGATTATGAGTTCTGCCCAGGAGAGTGCAAGGGAAAGATGCTATGAGGGAGCCATAAAGCTATCATCAACGGCTGCTGAAAGTGGTCACATGTGCCAGAAAAGGGTAAGCAGCAGTGTCCTTGCCACTGCAATACTATTTTCATAATGCTTGATGAAGCTTTGAGTTGTGCATGAGAGATCTTGTGAGGTCTGCTGAAGTGAAGAAGCATGACAACATAAAAAAGAGCGTACCTTTCCTGTAGCTCTTTCATAGCAGGTGTCAGATAACTGGCAGTAACCAAATTCACCTTGCTGTCAATGCATTTCTTCATAACCAAAGGATGGAATGAATAAGGCAGCAAGCTAAAACAGACAAATAAGAAAGAAGGGCGGACACTAGAAAAAGCTAGTTTAGTTTGACTTGGGCTTTCCTTAACTCTCAAAGAAGAAAGTTTCTAACGAGGGAACCGTTCCTAGGCAGCCATTTATCTCAGGACAAAATATGTATGGCACAGCATAATGAAGTCCATTTGACGCAAGAGTTCTGGTTTTTACAATGTCACATTGAAAAGGACATCCATTTTTTGTTTTGGTGGTATTTACTTTGGTGTATAGTGCTCAGAATGAGGGTTTAAGGAGAACATTTTTGACAGACACAATAACTTTGATGGCTTTAGACATCTCCGTTTTCTGAAACCTGTTGAACAGACCCTTGGGAACGCTCCCCCATGCACACAAATAGTCTCTGCTGCTCTGCTCATCCCTCTCCTCTTTCCAGTTCCTTCTCAAATCCCATATCTAGGTCTGCTTTTGCAAGAGCAGTGAAATCTGCTTAATAAGTTTCAGAAAATAGCCACTGAACAGTGCACATGCTTTGCATGCAGAATACCCCAGGTTCAATCCTTGCGTGTATCCCTAGTAAAAAGATCTGAGGGAGCAGGGCTGGTAAAGATCTCTGCATGAGAGCCACCATCAATTGGAATTGACTGCAGATCAGGTGCAGGAATTTGTGGCTCTCCAGATGTCACCAGACTTCAGCTTTGATCATCCCTGGTCATACTGGCTGGGGCTGATGGGAGCTGGAGTCCAACAACATCTGGAGGACCACAGGTTCCCCACCCCAGGGCCAGGTGGGCCAATGGCTCAAGTTAATTTAATATATAAAGTGGCTATGGATATTCATTTACACATGACTCACACTATGGTACATTAGATCCAGATCTCTTCTTCGGGTCTCCCTAACACAGCATAAACACCATCATGATAAACTGGACAGTTGGATTTGGATCAGGGAGAGCCAAGTTCAAACTCACAAAGCTTAGTGGGTGAATTTGGGCCAGTCAATGTTTCCCATTTTTAAACTCATGTGGTTGTTGTGTGGATAAAATGGGGGGGGGAGAGACAACATAAACCATCATGAGCTCATTAACAGAAGGATAGGATAGCAAATGTAATGAGAAATGTAACAACGGCCACTGAAAATTACAAACCTAACAGACTATATCCCACCTCTGTTTTGTATAGCATGGAGAACATTCTTAGGATGAAATAAAAAATCAACAACAGAATCAGAGGCAACATCTACTGGTCTAAAAATGTGATTCCTTTTAGCACATTTCCAAAGCTAATATCATTTAGGTTAATCCTGAGAAAATGGTACTTCATTATGGGAAGAAAACCTGTTTTTTGACATGGAAACATGGCTTTGCCATGAGGGATTATGGGTAATGTCTTGCTGTGGAAATGCAGACTGTTGAGTAAAATCTTGTGCTGAGAAGCATCTTCCCCTGACATTACATCTTGGGTGATGTGCTTTGCTGTTCCTGGTGGAGTCAAGTATCTTTGCTATCCTAAATTATGTTGGCATGTTTGGAGATAAGAATCGTTAGTTCTGTTATTTTATCCTTTGGTTTAATTCTCAACTTTTAAAAATGTTTATGGTGATTTATACCTTTGCCTTGTGGATGGTCTGGTTTAAGGATTTTTATGTTGCTATTTTTATGGACTTTTATTTTTTAATAAAGGTACCTCGTATTTGATCTGGTATGCGTTCTTCCAGGTAAGCCGTGGGCACTAAACCAGCACCTTGGCCATTGGCGCTACTACTAAATAGTCTGGATTAGGGCTCCAAGAAGCAGAGAATCTGGCCTTTTAGCCCTTGGCTCCTTGGAATCCCAGAAACGACTGTTTAATTTAAGGCTTGGGTTTTTCCCTGACTCTAGCTTGTGAACAGAAAGGATGGTAGTGGTGTGGTCTACCTTGTAGAATTGGTTTTGGTTATTTAACAGCCCTGGTAAGGCTGACAACTGAGGGTGCCCTACAAGAGCTGTAGTTTCCAGGGGTCTAGGACCCAGTGATCTTGACACATTATATAAACATGCCTGTCATGATGTAAAGCAGGAGTAGCCAACATGGTGCCCTCCAGACATTGTTGCACTACAAGTGCCATCAGACCCAACCAGCATGATAAATAGCCTGGGATGATGGAAGTAGTAGCTCAGCAACATTTGAAGGGCACCATGTTTGCTATTCAGGGTGTAAAGTATCTGCCAATATACGTAATACATATATACATGAGTGCAGATGGAGACAAATTCTTGGTGGATTCAGTTACACATTGGTAAGTGCCTATGGTAAGCTGTATTGATGGGCAGTGAGGGCAGCAAAAAAACAGTATTTTGCTGCCACTATCAAATCATCAATCTGCCACCCAGCAGAGCTCTTCAGAATTGTCCGGGGGCTATTACACTTTGGCCCCAAGGACATGGTAGAACCATCTGAGGCCTGCTGTAATGAATTTGCTAGGCCCTTCCAGGATAAAATCTTTAGCATCCGCAAGGACTTAGACTCCAGTGTTATAGCAGGTGAATCAAGCGAGGTATCCAGAGCACAGCCTTGTCCCGATTTCTTGGATGAGTTTCAGTTGGTGCAGCTTGAGGACGCTGACAAGGTGCTTGGACAGGTTTGTGCAACCACTTCTGTGCTGGACCCTTGCCCTTCTTGGCTAATAAAAGCTAGCAGGGATGGAACAGCCTGCTGGGCCAGGGAAGTGATTAATGCCTCTCTGCGAGAGGGGGTGGTCCCTGGCTGCCTGGAAGAGGCGGTAGTGAGACCACTCCTGAAGTGACCCTTCCTGGACCCAGAAAATCTTCATAACTATAGGCCAGTAGCAAATGTTCCATTCTGGGCAAGGTCCTTGAATGAGTGGTGGCAGGCCAGCTCCAGACACTCTTTGATGAGACCAATTATCTGGATCCATTTCAGGGTTTCAGGCCTGGTTTTGGCACGGAAACAGCCTTGGTCGCCCTGTATGATGACCTCTGTCGGGAGAGAGACAGGGGGAGTGTGACTTTGTTGATTCTCCTTGATCTCTCAGCGGCTTTCGATAACATCGACCATGGTATCCTTCTGGGGAGACTGGTTGAGTTGGGAGTGGGAGGGACTGTATTGCAGTGGTTCCACTCCTACTTGGCGGGTCAGCTCCAGAAGGTGGTGCTTGGGGAACATTGCTCAGCACCCTGGACTCTCCAGTATGGGGTTCCACAGGGGTCAGTTCTGTCCCCCATGCTGTTCAACATCTACATGAAACAGTTGGGTGCGGTCATCCGGAGCTCTGGAGTGCGTTGCCATCAGTATGCTAATTACATGCAGCTCTATTTCTCCTTTTCATCTTCTTCAGGTGAGGCTGTCAATGTGCTGAACCAGTGCCTGGCTGCAACAATGGACTGGATGAGGACTAATAAACTGAGGCTCAATCCAGACAAGACTGAGATGGTGCTAGTGGGTGGTTCTTCTGACCGGATGGTGGATGTCTAACCTGTCCTGGATGGGGTTGCACTCCCCCTGAAGGAGCAGGTTCGTGGACAGAACTATCTCTGTCACTTGAGGCTCAGGTAGCCTCGGTGGCGTGGAATGCCTTCTACCAACTTCGGTTGGTGGCCCATCTATGCCCCTATCTGGATAGGGAGAACCTGGCTTCAGTTGTCCATGCTCTGGTAACCTCCAAGTTAGATTACTGCAATGCGCTCTAAGTGGGGCTGCCTTTGAAGATGGTTTGGAAACTGCAGCTTGTGCAAAATCCAGCGGCTAGATTGGTAACAGGGACCAGACGGTTCAAACATATAAAACCAATTCTGGCCCGCTTGCATTGGCTGCCTGTATGTTTTCAAGCTCGATTCAAGGTGCTGGTTTTAACCTATAAAGCCTTACATGGCTTAGGACCACAATACCTGATGGAACGCCTCTCCTGGCATGAACCCACCCATACACTATGCTCAACATCTAAGGCCCTCCTCCGGGTGCCTAGTCTGAGGGAACCTGGCAACAAGGGAGAGGGCCTTCTCAGTGGTGGCCCCCAAATTATGGAATGAACTTTTTCACGAGATATGCCTGGCACCAACACTGTTATCTTTTCGGCACCAGGTCAAGACTTTCCTCTTCTTCCAAGGCATTTTAGTATGTGTTTTAAATTGCTTTTTAAAAACGTGTTTTTAAATTTGTATATTTGTTTTTAATGTTTTTAATTGTTGTAAGCTGCCCAGAGAGCTTCGGCTATGGGGTGGTATACAAATGCAATATATAAATAAATAAATATACAGTACATAAAAGCACACACAACCACCCAGAGCCACAACCAATTCTGGGGCATCCCTGTCTTACATGCAGTTGAAAGAACATGTTTGTAAAACACACACACACACACTTCTTAGGCATGCATCTTAAAAACATAACCCATGAGCCATACCAAGTGGTTACATTTTGGGTTTTCTATACAAGCATCCTCCAGGCTGCAATTCCCCACCATCACTGCATAGTCAAATCATCAACAGCTAACGTTGCACAGCCCTCTCTCACCATTTAGAGTTGCTGAAACATCAACATGATCAGAACACTGACCTGATAACAAGATGGTGCTTCCTCACCATGAACAATAATCTATCCTCATCTTCAGTGACATCCACAACAACAGGAACAACATTGTTGTACTTCTTAGTCAATTCCTCAAGCTGTTTCTTCATGACAGATGCTGTTGTAGAGCAAGAATATTAGCTGAAACAGGTGGATAGAGACTCTCCTCTTGAGCTGTCACCAAATAAACAAAACCTTCTCCAAGCCATTTTTAGACAACTTAGCCATATAGTGCCATGCAACTTCTGCATATATCAAAACCTACTTTGGACCAGTTGACAGACTGCATTCTTCTCCTACCTCTCCCTTCCTTAAGCTGCCTTGAAATATATAGGAAGTGTGGAATACAACCCCTTTAATAATTTCACAGCTTTTTCTACAGCTTTTTATTTAGAGCTGGCAACAAAGGTGGCAGAGAAACAGAAAAACAACCAATATTTTATAGCAAGTAGTTGTTCGCCCTTCATATCTACTGCCTCAAAGAGGGGAGGGGGAGACACCCAATATCTTTGTTACATGAAAATGGACTTAAGGTAAATCTATACAAGATATTCACCTTGAAGAGAAAAACAAAACAAAAAGTCCAGACCTTATTATATGGGTAAAATTAGATGACAGGAATACAGAGAATTACACTGTTGAATCCCTTCTAATAAAAAGGTTTTTTATTTTTTTATTTGTATTTTTTAAAAAAATAATTTATAACTACTTGCTACTAAAAATAATTCTCAGCTGTACAAGTGATATGCTGGTAATAAGTCTGGTAGTTAAGAAAAGTAACACAGTAATATTGGAGAAAGCTAGGCTGCCACTTAGCCACAAATTGAAATAACTAGGCAAGATAAGACAGTCAAAAGTCAAGAATATTCATTTTAAGGTGAAATCAGAACTCAATAGCAGGTATGTCTCCAAACTATGCAAGGAACAGAATATGAAGAAGTAGAGGGGGGGGACTAGGATTACAGCCTTTCAGTCAAATCTCACACATACACACTGGTCTAAATATTTTTATTAGGAGAAATATTAAAAACATCATAAAGGATTGAGGATTGACCTCACAACACCATGACAAGTTTGCCAATTTAAAAATGAGATGCATTGGCTCTGTTTGGATATGATGACTGATCATGGTTTATGAATACAGGATAAATGCTATCCTGACCACCACCAACAGAAAGGAGATCAGACGCATTTGCTTCCATTTTTGATTAACTGCAGTTTAATGTTACATCTGAATACTAAACTGGTCAATTCAGCAAATCACAGAGACAATTAAATATACCACAGAAAGAACATAGTCTCCTTCCTGCTTGGAACATTTTTTATGTATAAATACAGTGGCCAAAGAGTGCATTTTCTCTGAAACCATGTTCTGCTACAGAAAGCAAGTGACAAGAGCACAAGGAGGAATTTTGGTAAATGCATTCCAGTACTTTACAAGACCCAACTAAAACTAAGCTAATCCATGCAGGCAAAGCAGTACCTGTTCTAGGATAAAGGCTCAACGGAGAAACTGTTAAGAGGGGGAAAGAAATCAAAAAGATCAACGAATGAAAGACTGAAAGATGGCTCGGTTTTAGAAATTCTCACTCCTACAGTCTCCACCAACAGAGAACAGATGTGGGCAATGTAATAGCCAGCAGGCCTTGTGTGTGCTCTCAGGCACCCTTTGTGGTTTGTTTCCTCCACATGCTAGCAGAGAGGAGCAAAACAGCCCAGATAAGTGCATTCACAGTAAGCCATTAACTATGGTTTACCATGACATGTAAACTATGGTTTACCGTGACATGTAAACTGGATTAATGTAGTCACTCCATTTGTTCCCACAAGGAGACTTGCACTTTTGGAAGGACCCCTTCTGTAAGCGCAACTCTCCTCCCATGAACAGAAGCTCTTGCTCTGCATGGAGCTACTATGCTGGATCCCACCCAATGGCTGCGCCCTGTACTGAAACATAAGGAATTCTTATGTCAGTATGCAGTCTATTCAGGGCATGAGTACTCCAAACAAAAATATTTGTATATAAAAAACCAACATTTTGTCCTTTCAGTTACTTTGCGATTCTAGGACAATGGTCTTACTTACAAACCTGCTGTTATTTCAATGTTTGGGTCTCTCGTGAGGTATTCTATCACAGGCCCAGAGACATAACCAGATCCAAGTATCAAGATCTTCTTCTTTTTATCCATGGCCAGTGACTGGGTGTACTCTCTAGAAGAGGCAAAATTAAGTAAAGAGAATAATTAAAATAGGCTTCAACAACCAGTACGTTTTAAAATAAGCTTCAAAAGCAAAAACATTATCATCATAATCATCATCATTATTATTATTTCAATTTATATCCCATCCTTCCTCCCAAAGGAGCCCAAGGTGGCAAACTGGGTCAAAGCTGTTCCAACATCAATTATCAGTAGAAAAGAAACCAGCTTAACAGTGCACCACGTCATGTCTCCATCCCACAACTCTGGTGTCTGCTATGCATTTTTATGTTTACACTGAAACCTATAAAAATTACTCCTGGTATATCTGTTGTGGTCATTTATTTATAATGCTTTTGATGAGCTTTTATATCATGAATAACTTTTTGGTTGCCCTGAATTATCCTAATAATAACTTTTTAATATGACAAAAATCAAAAACATCTGATTTAAAAAAGGAGTTACAATGTGATTATTTCAGGGATGGGCCAATAGTCTGCCACTGAACTATCTGCTTTGCATGCAGAATGTCCTTGGTTCAGTGCCTGGCATCTCCAAGTAGGGCTAGGAATGTCCCCGTCTGAAACTCTGTAGAGCCATTGCCAGTCAGTGTAGACAATACTCTGCTACATAGACCAATGGCTTGGCTTTACGGTAGGGCCCCACTCATACGGCGGGTTATGTTCCAGACCCCCGCCAAAAAGCAGAACTCATTCAATATAATGGCGCCCGATGCCCAAAAAACACCGTAAAAGGGGAACAAGCGCCGTATGAGTGGGGCCTTACTCTAATTGAAAGCCGCTGGATTAGCAGAACGCTGCAAAGTGGGCCACTGAAAAATGAGGCCCTACTGTATATGTTTCTGTGTATGACCTGATCCTGGGCATGCTGGACCTGCAGCTCACACACCCCTGGCATGAACTATGTAACTGTCAACACAGATCAAAGCCTTTAAACGCAGTCCAAGATGCTATAATGGCACTATAGCATTACTCTATTGGACAGCAGGAGTTGCCAAAAGAATACCAAGGAATAAGCTAGCCTAAACCATTAAAAGGTGGACGGCTGCTTTTCAAAGCTCAATCCTAGATTTTTTTATTTTCTTTTTAAACACCTTAGCGTACCCTGAGCAAAGAGAAAGCACTGCAAACTGCAACCACTGCAACCCCTCGGATATAGGGACCCAGTCCCTACAGGCTATGTGTCTTCCAGGTTAAAGTTTGTGCTCTGGCACTTTTTTTTTTTTAAAGAAATGAAGCTTTCGGGAAATTGTCTTCATTTCATCTAATAACATCAAAATTTAAATGCCTCAACAAATTAGCCAAGAACCTAGATCAAGGATGAGGAACCTGTGGCCTTCCATATGTTGTTGGACAGTAACTCCCATCATCCCTGACCATTCACCATATACAAGATCAGAAAAGGATTTCCCCCCAGCGAAGATTGGTTCACTCATGGCTCTGGGTATTTTTTGCAGTGGTTTCACGCATTTGAACTGTGCTTCCTGACACAATGGAGGTTTTTGGAGAAATGAGCTCACCCTCTTCTCTAATAACTTCCATGAGAACCACCACCTGCTTTATTCTTTGAGAGAAACTGTGGCTAGATGGCCTTTGGGACCCTATGGTGTCCCTTCAGAAAACAGATAGAAGAAAGAAATTAGCTAAATATGGAATTGTTAACACTGTCTGTGAAAGACCTGTAGAAAAGGTCCCAAATTTGCGTCTGCATCAACACAATTAGATTACACACTTGCAACAGCTGTGACACTGTAAAACTTCACCTCAGAAAATAAAGAAGTAACAACCCATCAGCATTAAAATACATACAAACACAATAATTTAAAATCTGAGTCAGATATACTTGGGGGGGTGAAGAAATCTATATGTTACCTGCTCTCCCTCAGTTTCTGGATATATTTATACTTTTCAGTCAATGAACCATTGGATGCAATCACTGCCTACAAAAGTATAAGAAACGCATCATTACTTTCCTTGCAGCTGACCTCGGCATGCTGGAGTTAAGAAAAAGGAGGCAACTGGTTCGCAAGACTTACGTCTCTAACTACAGGTGAGTAATTCTGGCTTTCAAGTGGCTCTGAGGCTTCAGATAGCAGCTGTGGAGATCAAGGTTTTCTGTTACAGCACTTGCTTTCAGACAAGTGTCTTCAGAGAGATAATTATCTTTCAGAGATGAGAGTCTTAGAAAACTATATTTCATTAAAAACAAGGGAGCTGTCAAGATATAAACTCCGATTAGAATGCAGGCTAGTCATATCACCTTGAAGACCTGAAATTCTCCTGACCTTTAATTGTCAATTAAATCCTTCTCCCTAGATTTGCCCCCCCCCTTCGTAGCAGTTCTGCCACTGTTTAGACAAGATAGATACAATTCACTCATAGGCAAAACACCTTGGGGTTTAAGAATGTACCTATAGCCCACAGATATTCCTATCAAACTTTAAGAAGCAGGGAAATTGGGCAGCTATAGTGAATGCACCAGGGGAGCAGGAGACCTGACCTCCTCTCTGAGATATTGGACTGCCCTACAAAGTTGTCAAAATGCAAAGACAATTTGGGTTGGTCTTTCACAGTCCAATCTGCTTGCTGTGTAGCTTGGAAGAATTTGGTAACATGTGCCTCTGCCAGGCAGGACACAGTGGCATCTCATAGAGGACAAGCTCCCTTTTCCTGGGGTATATGATCTGTGCTGTCCCACAGCAGATTTCGGGGTGGGTACCCCCAGTTTCTTATTTTTTTCTATGTGTTTTTGTCCATTTTGATTTTGCATTGATGCACCCGTGCATGCCCGGTGCCCAGCAGAAGCTCTGGGCCGGATGGGATGCACTGGCATCTCGTAGAGGACACCCTCCCCTTTCCTGGGGTATATGATTTGTCCTGGCCCAGAGCAAAGTTTGGGGTGGGCACCCCCAGTTACTTATTTTTTCCTGTATGTTTTGGTCTGCTTTGATTTTGCATAGATGCCCTCATCCTTCCCCTGCACCCAGCAGAAGCTCTGGGCCAGGCAGGATGCAGAGGCATTTCGTAGAGGACACCCTCCCCTTTCCTGGGGTATATGATTTGTCCTGGCCCAGAGCAAAGTTTGGGGTGGGCACCCCCAGTTACTTATTTTTTCCTGTATGTTTTGGTCTGCTTTGATTTTGCATAGATGCCCTCATCCTTCCCCTGTGCCCAGCAGAAGCTCTGGGCCAGGCAGGATGCAGTGGCATCTCATAGAGGACACCCTCCCCTTTCATGGGGTGTATGATATGTCCTAGCCCAGAGCAGAATTTGGGGTGGGCACCCCCAATTACTTATTTTTCCTGTATGTCTTTTTCTGCTTTGATTTTGTATAGATGCCCTCTTCTGTGCCCTGCGCCCAGCAGAAGCTCTAGGCCAGGCAGGACACAGTGGCATCTCGTAGACGACACCCTCCCCTTTCCTGGGGTATATGATCTGTGCTGTCCCACAGCAGATTTCGGGGTGGGTACCCCCAGTTTCTTATTTTTTTCTATGTGTTTTTGTCCATTTTGATTTTGCATTGATGCACCCGTGCATGCCCGGTGCCCAGCAGAAGCTCTGGGCCGGATGGGATGCACTGGCATCTCGTAGAGGACACCCTCCCCTTTCCTGGGGTATATGATTTGTCCTGGCCCAGAGCAAAGTTTGGGGTGGGCACCCCCAGTTACTTATTTTTTCCTGTATGTTTTGGTCTGCTTTGATTTTGCATAGATGCCCTCATCCTTCCCCTGCACCCAGCAGAAGCTCTGGGCCAGGCAGGATGCAGAGGCATTTCGTAGAGAACACCCTCCCCTTTGCTGGGGTATATGATTTGTCCTGGCCCAGAGCAAAGTTTGGGGTGGGCACCCCCAGTTACTTATTTTTTCCTGTATGTTTTGGTCTGCTTTGATTTTGCATAGATGCCCTCATCCTTCCCCTGTGCCCAACAGAAGCGCTGGGCCAGGCAGGATGCAGTGGCATCTCATAGAGGACACCCTCCCCTTTCATGGGGTGTATGATATGTCCTAGCCCAGAGCAGAATTTGGGGTGGGCACCCCCAGTTACTTATCTTTCCTGTATGTCTTTTTCTGCTTTGATTTTGTATAGATGCCCTCTTCTGTGCCCTGCGCCCAGCAGAAGCTCTAGGCCAGGCAGGACACAGTGGCATCTCGTAGAGGACACCCTCCCCTTTCCTGGGGTATATGATTTGTCCTGGCCCAGAGCAAAGTTTGGGGTGGGCACCCCCAGTTACTTATTTTTATGATTTTATGACATCATTATGTATTTATGATAATATCAGAAGCCTGATGATTTTGATTGCAAAAATGTATTGTTATTCTTGACGGGGAGAGTCCCCCGATCACAGTGATATATCATACAGGGTACCCCAACATATATTTCAGAGGCATGTTGTGTTTGTTTTAAAGTTGCTGTAGTTGTCAACTCTTCTTCTTTTTTAGTGTTTTGAACTTTCAAGCAAATAAGGAACTAGGAACTAGGAACCAACTTCAGCGTCGTATCAGTTAAATAGATTAAACAGTCGCGGGGGGGGCGGCTGACATTTTGGTGTATATCTCAGGAACCAGAACACCTAGAAACTTAATTTTTAAAAAAATTGAAGCTGAGAGTCCGGAGATTAAGGGGTGCTAGCCAGAGAGTCAGAGGGGCCCCCCAAAAACCGGAGACACCAGCTGAAAAATGGAGACCTGGTAACTCTATTTCATAGCCATTTTCTGGGAAGCAAATTAAAATGCCTGCCATTTGCCATTGTTATGTTGAGCAAAAGATACATACAGTATCTCTTTAGGGGCTAACTAGAAAGTAATCTGTTCATGGACAAGGATTAACCCCTGGTAACTGACACCCAACAGAACACAGTTTCAATGGTTGGCTCAATAAAATACAACCTGATTTGCAACCCAAGCACTATTCAAGCACTCAGTGCACCCACATGATTCACATGAGGGACAGTGGGAATACACCAAGTAGCTCCACCCTCTCCAGAGCATCCTCATGCCCAGCTTTAACACCCTCCATGCGTTATACCCCAGTCCTCTCCGACGTACCCCCATACTCAGTTCTACTGCCCACCATGAGTTGGAGGTTGAACATCTGCAGAGGAGAATCTGCTGCACTCATGGATGCTTCTGAATGCAGCCATTCACCCTCACAGTGCAAAGAGAAACACACCTGACAATAGAGCTCTAGTCATGACAGGCGGTAGTTGACACTAGTATACTGATATTCCTGAGAAAAATGGAAATGGACTGCCTTCAAGTCGATCCCGAATTATGGCTACTGTATGAATAGGGTTTTCATGGTAAGCAGTATTCAGAGGGGGTTTACCATTGCCTCCCTCTGAGGCTGAGAGGCAGTGACTGGCCCAAGGTCACCCAGTGAGCTAGGGCCTGCTCAGCTTGCCACAGCTGCACAAATCAGCCTCTTCCTTGTCCACAACTGCCAGCTGGGGGGGCAACTGGGCTCCTTGGGACTATGCAGTTTGCCCACGGCTACACAGGTGGCAGGGCACGTAACCCCTGAGTCACTCACTGTGGGGGTGATCTTTAGCTGGCCTTTACACCTAGGAGACACGAGCAGGGATTTGAACTCACAGACTCTGGACTCCCAGCCAGGCTCTCCTCCCCACTGTGCTATACCAGCTGTATGAAAAAATAAGTATACTGTTAAAACAATCTTCCTGTTTATTTGATAGACTGAGATGATGATGTGTGTTATTCATAAGCTGACAAAGCTTCCTGTTGCTACATGGGAATGTTGTTTTATTGTTTTTATAGTGTGATATTTTTGTTTTATCATTGTTAAATGTAATACTACTACTACTAATAATAATACATTTATAGCCAGAATATGCTTGCCCAAATATAAAAGCTTTCAGATGACTTGGAGTTATATATATATGTGTCAGTGTTGGTTGGTGCCCATTGGGACTGGTAGGGCGCAAGGAAGGAGGGTCAACAGTAGGTGGAGCCAAAGCCAAGGATAGGCAAAGCCAGAACTAGTTCTGGTTTTGCCCCCATCCTGCCCTAGGCTGGTAGACCTTTTCTACTAAAACTAGTATTGCATGAAATTTCTGAGAGATTGGATTTTAGCTGTAAATGTTTCTGTGTTGGGAGAAGCACAAAGAGGCTTGTAAAAAATAAAAATAAAGAAAATACCCAGCACCCTGCTGTCTACTCTTTCACTCCTTTTTACCTTTGTTCAGAGCCATTGTTTCCTCAGACTGCTGATACGGCAACAAAACCATCTCCCCATACATACCCACACACGTTTGAGAGAGTTTCAACATTTGTCCTATTCAGGTGTTTTAATATTCCACACAATTAGAAGTCACGTATGGAAGAACAGAGATGAGCGTGGGAGCCAGCCTCATCCCCTTCCACGAGTTGGAAGCAAACGTCTGCAGCAGTAGAGCTGCTCTACTCATGTAGGACAATACGGATAGCTTTACATGTAAAGGTGAATTGTTAGTATTTTTTTGTTTATCTGTTAAATGAATCTTGAGCAGAAGGCCTGTGACAGGCACTCCTGACTCTGGAGCCTCACTGCCAGCACCACAGATGGTCACCTGCCCCTAAACCTAGCCTTGTCCCAAAGACAGCGGGAAAGGCTACCATGTAATGAATCAACTGTAAACATCCTCCTGATTAAAGAACACCTATCTACAAACATAAAAAAGATACAGTGTTAAGTTCAGTAACAAGTGTGTTTGTTCCATTATTATTATTTCTTTCTTGCTCATTATTGTCCTAAGAATAAATGTTCCAAATTACATTTTGCGCAATTTGTCATTATTAAAGTAATGAATGAAAATCAAATTAATTCGTTCATAATAGGAGTGCCTCCAATTTCATGTGTAGCCAATGAGATGAAGGGGATAAAATCACCCAGCAAAAACCCTAAATACCTAGTAGAAGATGACAAATCAAATGGCTTTAGAACCACATGATTTAGAACCCTGAAAGTTCACAGTTCTACAAGTAGAAAAGGCTCCCTGCTTCGGACGTTATCACTCCAACTCATGGAGGGCAACAGCAATAGGAGGTGGGGCAAGTGTACTCACCTTCATGCACAACCCAACCACTGGATTGAGTAATGAGAACACCTACATAAGGTTACTGCATAATCCAAATCAATCACATAACGAGCATGATGTCATACCACTACACAGTCAAGTCGATTTAGCCATGGAAAGTATGACCAAGAAGAAATTAATTCTCACCCCCCAATCAGCCCCACTCTCAAAAGAACCCCCATGCAACTGGCCAGATCAGCAATACTGAAAATGCATACCGCAACAAACCAACATCCTTTGGAGAAAGTACATTTTATTGGAACAGCCCCGTCTAAGACAGGTTTGTGAAAGCTTCCATGTTTCCTGCATCTACATATTTCGTAAGAGTGGAAAAACTGTCCAGAAAAGCATTATTTGAAAAGACTCATCTAGTCTACAGTACTGATACTACAGAATCAACATTCAAACAGTTTCTATGAGACATTTCCTTTCAGCCAGTAACGTTTTACAGCAGATTTCCTACTTACAGGGCAGACCAGAAGTGCCACAACACACAAAAGCTTAAGCACCCAAAACTGGAACACATCCCCACTCACCATTTCTTCAATGTAGGGGAAAAGCATATCTCCAAAACATTCTGTTGATTCTATAGGAAGCTGAGCTGGCAAGTTGTCAATGGAACACATCAAAATCCCAGATCCTTCCACGCTAGAAGAGAGAGCAATTTGATTCCACATAACAAAAACTCTGTGTGCCATCACTCAACCTAACCTACTTCATAGGATTGTTGTGAGAATAAAATAGGTGAGGAAAGCAAAAAAACAGTAATTTTAGTTTGGATCCTAACTTAAGTAAGTTCATGGAAAGGTTTCCCATCCCTTCCTCCCCCTGCAACTGCCTCCCAAAACCTTCTGCAAGAGTTGGGGGTGCTCCTGAAAAATATGAGTTACAGCGGGGAAGGAGGAATCATCCCAAAATTGGCCTATGATCTTACAATTCATAGAAAAGAATTCATAGAAGAAAATTTCCTGTCCCCTCTCCCCTCCCCACCCCCCAACCATTCCCCCTTGTTCTTCAGAAAGGATCCCAACCTTCTCAAGAGGTTGGGGGGATGCTTCTGTAAGCACAGGTGGCTGCAGGGGGGTAGGGGGCATGAAAACTTTGCTTGCATGATTTTTTTAAAGTGACCTTATCGTATCTTATCTTATCTTATCTAAAGTGACCTTATCTTTGTGTGCTTGGAGAAGCCTTGACTTTATTCATCACAATTAAATAAAACAAACTGGAATAAATGTGTGGCGTTTTAAAACTGAGCTTTTAAACAAAAATACAGATGCATGCAAATCAGAAAGATCCTTTCACCTGTCATGAATAATATGCTGATCAGCATCGTACATGCAGAAGGGGCTGTCGATTGTTGTACATTCCGTCACAAATTCTATAGATCCTCCAGTATCTGCTGAGATGTCACATATTGCAACAAGTCTAAAACAAAATATTCAAAAGACACTATTTTTAATTTTAAAAACTGCTGAACAAGACAGATTACTAATGGAATAAATGAATAGATTTATTTCGGTCAAAGACCAGACAGCCCAATACAGTGCAATAGAGTGCAGCATAACTAGCTTCAATATTAAAAGGTAATTAAAATTTTGAGAACATAACATAAAATACATAAAACTCGCATAAAAATCATCATGGACTCATATTATAGAAGAAGTGTTAGCTTCCTCCTACATGCTATAGCAGCTGCGCAGAACGAGGCCACCTTCGTGGTAATCCGATGATCTTGGTCTGTAAGCAGGCAATATAAAAGGTCGGCCTCCGAGCTAGATTACTAATGGCATAATTATTCTACTGATGAACTGCTCTTTTCAGGGAACACTGGGACAGTAATTTTATAATACAGATAAAAATTGCAAACTACAGCCGATTCTAGATCAAATGGCAAGCAAGGAACATCTTCTCAATTCCCCTTCCTTTGTTTTAATTTTTAAAATACCTTATTTTTAAAAACTGCATTTATAGCCCATTTCATGACTTTGATGCACAACATGCCTGCATAATTTATCATCATCACTGAAACCAATAAATTTGCACATGTGGATACGATCACTCACAGCACACTTTAAATGTTAACAGAACATTGACTACACTGGTCAGTATGGCCAGCTTTGCAAGTGAACAATGCAAGCATTTAGACTCTTGAGTGTCAGCTGTTGAGTTGACAGTCGAGCAGATAGCCCAAGCTGTGCTGGTACTTTGGGTGGCTAATGGACATGACTAACTTTAGTTTCATTACTTTCAATGGTTCTTCTCCAAATGGGACTTAGTTGAATACAACCCTTTGTAACTTTCCACCGTGGCTGGCTTTCAACAAAGGGGGGCTTGTTGTTCAATCCAGGCAGACTTGTGTATGCATAAAGTGAACATGCCCATGGAAAACAGGGTGTGTCACTAATTTCCGTGGCAGCTTATCACTAGCAAAGACTGTTTTAGCATTATCATTATTTATTTATTTACTTATTAAATTTATATCCCGCCGTTCCTCCTAGAAAGTGCCCATTCCCGTAACAAGATTTATGCAGCCAACCCAATCAGCCCATTATGCCCAAATCCAAATTTCCTACTTGCGTGGAACCACTGAGGCCAAACACATTCCATTTGGCAGAAAAAGCTTTGCAGAGATTGAGAAATCAGTCACTGAACTAGTCCCAAATGGAATGGGATCTAGAAAACAACACAGATGCACAGGCAAATAGTTGCATATTCATTAGTTCTGCAAATCTGTTAATGACGCACTTATTGCGTCATCCTCTATATAGGGACAGGGAAACTGGGCTCAAACATAGGCAAATCAGATAGCTCAAGGGTGAACAAACTGCAGCCTGAGTCTGATTTCACACAGCAAAGAGCATGAGGGGGACATGAGGGGAACAGAAAGAGATAAAATTGAGGTCCCCCCATTTTTAGTTAGGGTTCCACCCACTTTTGGCTCTGGCTCCATCTACTAGCTTCAGTCCCCAATGGATAAAAAAGCTTCTCCAACCTGATGTAGTTAATGCTCACTCTCACCAAATAAAGTTTCTTACTTGTGTGGCAATTCAGGACATCCCTCAGTAGCAGCAGCAGAAGGTCGCAGAGGTGTCAGAAGCCTCTGTGCATCCTGTCTGCTTAGCAAACGTGGGGTATGTTGCTCCCAGTAGATTCCATTGATTACACAAGTAGCGTAAGGTGCAATCTGTAAATAAAGCCATCATTTCTTCATCTGTAAAGGAACCAATAACTTGATCCAAATTCTGAGCTACATGATTCAATAAGCAAAGGAAATGTGAAATGATGGGATCCTTCATGCTGATAGCGTGCCTCCCGTTGTTGTCTGCTGATAGGACATCAGCACCATGCATCTACATAATCAGCGGCTTAATAAAAACAAGAACAAAAAGCACTGCTCACATGAGCTACACCAACAGGAAACTGGGTGTTTCAGGTAAATGAGGTCTGGATATGGCAGATTCTAACTGCACCTGGAACACTTCAGAGTACAATAATCTCCTAAAAGGGAGAGATTAGATGTCGTACTCACATCAGTATTAAAACGAGATGTGTAGAGTTCTGGATGCTTGTCATATTCCACGGGGTCATACACCCCATCTGTCTTCCTCACAAGATGATGATGTCGACTCAGCACTGTTCCATACACTTTTCTGAGGTCTGCGGAGGAGCACAGTAAATAAAAGAATAACAACGGACACCACAAAGTTTCTGAAGCACATCACAGAATTGCCTAAGCAATACCTCCAGTTCTAGAGACTTCCTTCAGTTCATGGGGCTCCACAAACTCACAAGGGAGTGCATTAAACATTTCTTGGGCGCCCTGTAGATAAAAATGAGACCAAGAGTTAAGTTAGATTCACCAAATACTACAAAGCACAGTCGCAGTCACAATACTTCTGCCAACAACTGCCCTGCACACATTACAGAGAGAGAGTGTGGTGCTGGATATAGACCTATGAGACTGGAGTTCAAACCTCTGCACTGCCACATCACTTGCTGTGTGACTTTGGGCAACTCTCCCTATCTCTATCTTTCTCCAGTTCCCCAGCATATTATCTAATAATTTCTACTTGTTAGCTAGACCTTCAACCATTCCACTACACACACAACTTCTCCAGTGAAGAGATAGGTGAGTACACAGCTAGGGACTGCAGATCACTTCCATCACACTCTTTTAAGGGGCTCAGATTCTGGTAGAACAAATGCTTTGCACAAAAGGTCCCAGGTTTAATTCCTGGTATCTCTAGGAAGGTCAGAAAAAGGCTTCTGCCTGAAACCCTGAAGAGTTGCTGCCAGTCATTGCAGACAATATTGAGCTAGACTCAGCGTTACCCAACCTTTTTTGACACAACACCCCTTTGCAAAATCTTTTTGTGCCCAACGCCCCCCTCAGATTAAGTATATGCCAATGCTTCCTATTCTTCCCTTAAAATATGAGTAATGCATAAAAGGTATTTTCAATTATTACTAATCGTTTTTATCATGCCTTTTTATTGCACTTAGATTACACATTGAATTAAAATGAGATTTATTATAAAATACTAGTGTGATCCTTGAGCTTGATGAGTTTTGGCTAACTTCACAATATCTGGAGTATACTTGGATAGTAATAGTCTTAAGTCACCACGACTAACAATATCCAAACGGTTTCAATTCTTCACTAGTATGCGATTCACTGCACTAAATCCTCGTTCAACGAGATAAGAACAAACTCATTCAGTTTACCGGCATTGTTTCGTTAAACAAGTTCATTTAAACATCACAGAAACAACGGGTAGCGAGTGTGTCCCATTCCTGAAGAAAACCAGCGAATAACTGACTGTCTGCGTCACCCGTTTGCACACGGCACTCATCCGTTGGAAGAATGCACCCTCCACCAATACACCCAGCTTATCAAACACTGTCTTGTGATTGGTTCCAACATCCCTCAAGACAGCATCGGAACATTACCTAGTGCCGGGGCGTGGCTAATATCCCCATTCCTTGATATGACACTGGCCGCTATTCAGAATTTCTTTACTAAAGAGCACCCACTATTCATAGTGTTATTTCCATGAATTGAGACTATTAAATACATTCTAACTGGGGACAAAACAGTTTAAAAATTAATGATTTGTGTATTAAATAAAATTAAACTTAAATGCTTCAACTGTCGCATCAGACCGCCAAATGTCAACACCCCCTAATGAACCCAAACGCCCCCCTAAAGTTTGTAGTCACGCCAACGCCCCCTTGAAAGACGGAATCGCTGAGCTAAATGGACCAATGATCTGACTCAGTATAAGGCAGCTGCCTACATTCTGGCCATCACATGAGACAATTCATGTACGTATCTCTTTATTTCTATGTTAAAGGAATGGAATTTTTGTAAAATGGAAAAGGGCCTATAGACTTTCCAGAAAATATGTGCTAGCCTGATGTGTATGACAAGAGCAGCTAATGTTTTCGTTTCTGTGAGAAAATGCACTAATGCTACACATGCAAAGAATGCCTTACCCTAGAGACGTTACCAGTGCCTGTAAACACAAATGTTATGGGTCCAATCGATTTTGGCATCAGGCCTAGAGAAATTTCATAGCCAGCATCCCGAACTGCTTGGACAGCCTGGCTGCTGTTTCTGTAATTATGGGCCATACCAATGTGCTGAAACCAGAAACAGAAGAGTGATGTCAATAGGCCTTTCAGACAAATTAATACAACTTCTACCACCCAGTGTTCCCCTGGTAACTTGATACATAGGATCGTAGAACAGTGGAGCTGGAAGGGCACTATAAGACCATCGAGTCCAACCCCCTGCTCAGTGCAGGAATCCAACTTAAAACATAGCCTTACCATGAAAGGAGTATGATGTCCCAGAGCAAGGAATCGCAATCCCATCCCATGTAAAATATTGATCATACCTGGGTCAGAATGACAGTACACACAATTATTAATTCTCCAATATATTCTGTCAGAAGAGAGAACTAAGAGAATTAAAAGGGACCGTGGGATCATAATGCCTCAAGTGCCTAATGGACCATCTGCGCCAACCGGTGGAGCATCCACCATGGACCCATGCAAGAGACCCACCCAAGTCGTAAGCAATTTGAAATGGCTGCTTCAAGCAGCACATTTCATAGGGGAGCATGTTTTCCTGTCTCCCAAATCCATCTTGGCGACTTTATTTTTTTAAAATAAGCAAGACAAAGAGGCCATAACCCAGCAGCAGAGCACGTTTTGCATGCAAAGTCCCAGGTTCAGTCCCTGGCATCCCTCGTTATATGGCACAGGTAAGAGGTTGATGGGAAAGATTCCTGGCCCAAGACCCTGGAGAGCCACCACCAGTCAAAGGAGATGGTACTGGTGCAGACAAGTAGTCTTGACCTAGAATAAGGCAGTTTCCTTTGTTCTTAATGTCTCACTTAAGGTGTGAAAATGTCCACGATGGCACTGTAGAGGACTAAGAACTCCAGGTGATCGAAGCAAGTAAGGAAAGCAGAAGGATCCCTCCTCCCCCTGATCCCAGGCTCACTCATTAATAGCAGACACAAGACATAAATTCTTCTTGCAAAAATGTAAATACACAATATTAATATTCACTCTAACTACCTGCGACACCAGCCCACTTTCCAAAGGCGACAACGCGTATTCCTCTGTGATCCACCATTTTCTCATAATCTATCAATCGAATGTTCTGAAAGTGCAAACACAGTATGCACAGTCCACCCATTTGAGTATACTTTAAATATCACAGAAACCTCCTAAATAGATGCATCCAATGGAAGGAAAATCACTTCCATTCTTATATAAAATGCTTTAGGTTCTGTGCAATTATCACTGATGAATAAGAGTGTTAAATAAAAAGTGGCAAAGATAACTTTCCAGCCACTGAACATTAACTTCAGGGAAAATATACCTCTTTATTTATCAATTAATTAAAATTTATATACCACTTGATTGTAAAAAGCCTCTAAGCAGTTTACAAAAGACATTAAAATTATTGATAAAACAGTTAAAAATAAGTAATTAAAAACATTTTAAAAACAAATTAAAAACAGTAACAGACAAAAGAAATTAAAACGCATCAGCATCTATGCATCTGGATAGGCTTGCCTAAAACAACAGCAGCTTCATTGATTCTAATGGGTCTACTCTGACTAGACTATATATTTTTAAGCTAACACACACTGTGGTTAATTAATCACATTTTATTTATATTTATAAAATTATTTCTTTACTACCCTATCATAAGATATCATTCAAAAAACAAAAATGATTAAGGTAACTGGCTAAACAAAATAAAAACTAAACACCTGCAAAGGCCTGTCAGCTTTAAAAGGTCTTCAAGAGATATCTGCAAGTCACAAGCAAGGATGTCTGCCAAATCTCTGCTTGAAGAGTATTCCACAGCATTGGACCAACAACACTAAAAGCCTCACTTCTAGTCATGGAAAGCTAATATCACGCTTTACAAATATTTTCACTCTGCTGAACGTCCATTTCACAGGCTATTATAAAAAGAGTTAGCAATCTTCATTAAGTGCAATACTACCTTGCTTAGGATCTCATCCAGCAAGGACATATTTGCCTCCTGAGCTTTAATAGTATGAGAGAAGAATGCGTAGTTCTTGTTGGGAATTAGTTTATCCTCTGGAGGCCTCTTCACACCCACAATCAGGCAGGCCTCTGAAATGTCTTCCTGTATAATACCACCTGCTTTAACATAGTCCTGCAAACAAGACATTGAAGAGAAATTACCATCTTGAACCAAACTGAACAAAGGCAGAGAGCACTGAGATAGTCCTGTAGACACTCTTCAGGAAGGCATGCCTGATTTCTATACCAGTTACCCATTCCTGCAGAGGTGGGGCGATTCCTACCCTGCATAAGAAGACATGGGATATCATTCTCCTCTGCCAAGTCTAGATGGAGCCACACTCCCTGACAGAGCAGAATTGCAACGTACAAGAATTGCTATTTTCATATTAGAAAGACTAGAGGCTTTCAGCTGAAGATTTGGCTTGTGGTTTCATAAAAGAATGAAACTTTATTGTTTAAAGCCATAGGCCACCACAACATAGGTTTCATAAATCTATATGTGAACCTGGTGAAAGTGTCAGGTAGTTTTTGACTCCAGGCTTGATGGTCTTTGCCGGGGGCGGGGGGGGGAGTTCTTTAGGTGATGTGTTACTTCATTTACTTCGAAATAGGCTCAGTTGGCCCTGTTGCATTTGGTGCCCTCCTGCTCATTCTGCTAAGTGGGGACCTGGATGTCTGCCCCAAAGGCCTGCCCTGATTATACCAATGTGTCATCTTCAGCCTGTTCTGAACTCCTCCCCCTTCTGCCCATTCTTCCCAAATTTTCTCCCCCCCCCCACCTTGACTCCTTCGGACATTCTTTGGCATTCTCCTTCTTTCAGTTCTCTTTTCTGAAATGCTTCCCAGTTCTACTGAGCTGTTAGATGTCTGCCACCTCTTTATCTAGGCCCCTGTGTTTGCTTTTTCAACCCCTCCTTCCTTAGACCATTCTGCTTTTCCACCCTTCTCCGTAAGACAAGGCAACTCAGCCAATGCCTGTGGCAGCCTGCTTAGCCCCTCTATGACATAAGTGCAGTCCAGGCAATCACTGCCAGAGGCTTCATCACCACCATAAAATCACTCCATGTGTTGTAATATCAAAGGCCTCCTCTGTCTAATAAGTTTGATTATATATGCAAAACAAATGAACACTGCACATTTTCTTTCCTTATGATCACCCAGATGATCTTACAATCCTTCTTGTTTATATTTTAGTGGGGTGGTTGTGTTAGACCTCCCTTTTTATATAGCCAGTGTGGTATTGGGTTAGAGTGTCGGACTGGGATCTGGGAGATCAGGGTTCAAATCCCTCCTCAGCCATGAAGCTCACTGAGTGACCTTGGGCCAGTCACTATCTCTCAGCCTAATCTACCTCACAGGGTTGTTTGAGGATAAAATCAAGAGGTATGCGTACCACCTTGAGCTCCTCAGAGGAAAGGTGGGATATAAATGTAATAAATAAATAAACAAACAAAATATATATCATGGATGTGTTTTTAGGTTTTAATGTTGTTTTGGTTTTTATATTTGGTTTTAATGTTTGCATCATTTTTGTAAGTCACTTTGGGTCACTTTTTATGAAAAAATGACTATAAATACAATAAATTATAGCAACAACAAAAATGTTGGTACTTACTTTTTCATGGATGGACCTTCGATTCGACGGCTGCACCAGAACTTTGTATCCTAGGTTGGTTAAAAGTTTGACGTGCCGAGGGGCTAGAGGGGCTCTTCTTTCCCAGGCATTAACATCCTCCCTCCTGATCGCCAGGACAGATTTATGATAATGCTGCCACCTTGAAAGATGGTTCTCAAACCTACCACCTGTGCGTTTGAATACTCGGAGCATGATTAAAAACCTGACAGTGAGCAAAGACAAAGTAATAAGCAGATACAACATGAAAGTGTTTAGAAATAGCTGTTATTTGTGCCTCCCCGCCCCCCCAGAAAAATGCCTGGTCTCCTTAGAAATCTGCTGTAAAACTGAGGCAGTTATGATCTAACATAATGAGCAGTACAGAAGCTGTAACTGCACATTGCCAATTAACTGTGCTAATATCCAAACTTTCTCACACCAAGAAAAAAACCCTGAATGTTCTCTGCCTTACTAAATGAGAACAGGAACTAAAAATAATGGCAAGGGAAGTAATCATGTAACAGGTCAAAAGTCAAATTCAAGCAAGGAATTTTATCTCAAATTCAAGCAAGGAATCCCAAAATTCCAAGTAGTACAATCACTGCAAGAAGAATTAGAACACCTGACCTAAATCATCAATATAAGTCAACCAGTCACTTCTAACTTTTCATTCAGAAACTACAGACCTGAAAGTGCATTCATGTTGCCCACGGTAGATGGAAGGATTAACAGTACAAAGCATGAAGGACTCGGCCAACATTCGCCAAAACTCCTGACACCCTCACAATCACCAACACTTGCTGTCCTTCTTCCCACAGTCTAAATCAACAATTATTGATTTTATTTAAATATTTATACCTCCATCCGTAAATATCCATACTTTGCCCAGGAGAAGTTGCACTGGTGCCCAACCTTAACAACTGGAAAGTGCGGCAGGCCACGGAGACCACTTGAGCCTCCAGTAATAAAGCTGGATCAATCAGCACCCTAGCAGCTCAGATTGCATGGCTACCATGAAAACCAAAATGTCTTTGGCCAATTTTGGCCAAGTTAATGGAAGATTAATAGGAGAATGGGAATTCAGTCATTTTTCAAATTGTATGTTATTACTGATACATATTAACATTATAAAGTTACCCAACTGCAAAATTCTAATAGATTTCGGTACCAATTCAAATAGGAATAGGTTTATACACAAGTTCGATTCAAAATGAGATCTACTGACCATCTAACCTTAGCCTGACAGCATACCCAAGGCAACCTGGAACAATGGTTTTAGTACCAAAAACTACTGGAACAGACACACAGATAACATAATTTATTTCATCTACAGCTTTAACAACTTGGCTATTACAGTTATCAGCAAAGTACAGTTCCATACACATATTCACAATTCATCATTCCCTGGGACAAACAGTAGTTGCTCTTGGATGACTCAGATGGTAGAAAACATCACCAGACCCTCTCCCCTCCCTTCCCACTAACATCACCACAAGCACTATTCCCTAGAACTCTGTGGTCCAATGAGAAAAAATACATTGGCTTGGCTTTTTAAGATAAGAAAGACAAATGCATACATGGCATTTTAAACACATTTGTAACCCATACAGGACTACTATGTAACAATAAATAAAATCATGATCTACACATTCCCACACCTAAAGGCGCTTACATATTCCAGTCAGAACAATCCAGTATTATGGAACCCATACTAATCCAAATGGGGCTGCCTTTGATTTGAAGTTTTTCCTGCCATCTGGCTAAGTGGAGGAGAAAGCTTCACTTGATAACAGTTGCACAACAGGCAGAAAGATAAAAGGCTAAGAAACAAAGATGGCAACCCAAAGACTGCCTAAGCAATGAAACATCAGCTTGGCACAAACTGGATATAAATGATTACACAGCCCAGCACTGTGTCCTGGTCTTGGAGAATTTATCTCCTCTTCTACCTTTTTCTTCCACTCTCCTTCCCTTGTCTCTTGTCTCCTTAGTGTGTATTTTTTTTAAAAAAAAAAATGAGCTCTTTATAATCAGACAATTGTCTGACAATTGGGATAACAATATAATAAGCAAATCCAAGACCATTATTACTATAACTGGGAATCAGAAAATAATTTGTTCACTATGCAAACTGCCAAAATAAGTACCAAAGTTAGTATTAAGTAATATAGGCAAGATTTTTTATCGATCTAAGAACACATTATTGCTTAATCTGGAAGCCAATTTACACACTTTGAAAGATAGGAAATCCACATTCTTACAAGTCTAACTATCCTGATGGTGACTACAAAAATGTTATTAAAAGGATAAACACTCCGCATTAACTATCTAAATCAGTTGCAAATGCTACACATTTGCCAGGAACTATGAAAAGTGTTGGCCTCCTGAAGAAGCAACCTAAAACCCTAAGCAGAGACTTGTGGCACTTTAAAGATGAAAACATTTATAATGGCATAATAAATGTATTCATCTTTAAAGTGCCACAAGAGTCTTTGTCGTGTTTGCTGCAATAGCTAACCGGGCTGCTTCTCCGGAAAGACAGACCTAAATTTTCTTCAGGCTACAAATTCCTGACATCTCTAGACCTTAGGAACGTAGGGAGGGAGACAGAAGAGAGTGGACAGTCATTTGCTCACCATATTCATTAAGCTAACGTTTAAAAAAAGGCATTAAAAATGTCTAGAGTCCTGTTTAGTCTCTTGCAGCAAAAACAACACAGGCTTGTGGCCTTGAGATTACTTTTTGATGATGGTGATGACATAAGCTTTCGTAGACTCGAGTCCACTTCATCAGATGCTTGCCTCAGTTGCAGGTATAGGCACAAAGTGAAGGAGGGGGAAGAATTCATGGAGCAGACAATCCGGCTCATCTGGGCCACAAAAGCACTTACTGCAGAGTAGGCTGAGGGCACCCCTTTTTCAAAAAAGCAGGCGGTCTCTCCCAGTAATCCGCTTGGAAATAGCAGCCTCTTGTTATCAAACTGAGAGCTATAAACTTATAGACTGCTAAAGTGAAATGTGAAAAGAGAGGAAGGCAAGAGAGCTGATCGCCTGCACTCTCCAGTTTCACATTCCAGGGACAGAGCAGCTCTACCAGAGCCGACGCAGACTGGAGCCACGAGGAGAAGAATCGTCTCCGCCCCACTTTGTACAAGGAAATTTTGAAAATCCCCGGCCCTTTGCTTTCCCCAAGAGGCCTATTGCAAAAGATTTCAGGCGCCAGCGTCTAAATCACCCTGCAGGATCTGCAACAGCAGCATGGGCGCTGGGATTTCTAGAGGCTCCTAGGCCTCTGCTGCAAAAAGATCCTCCTCCAGCACCTAAGAGCGGCAAGCCTTACGCTTTCTACCGCAGACAGGCTGCCCTATCCAGAGCGCACATGAACTTCATCGCTTACCTTTACGGCAAAGCCTGGGAAAGACTCGGGAGCCTGACTGCGGTTCCCTAATGACGGCTGGCCTTGGGCAAGAGCAGGCGGCTGCTCATGAAGCGACACTCTTAACCGAACTTAGATGAGGAACAGAAATGCCTCCCCCTCTGACAGCCAATCCCGTGCGACCTCAAGGGTACAACCTTCCCCTTCCGCCAGTCGGAGAGGCTGCCCGGAGTTGCGTCACAGTCGAGCCCTCTCTTCTGGCTTAACTGCCCCTGCGTCGCTGGGCATTCCTTCGGGAGTTTCGCTTTGGATGCTTTGCCCAGAAAAAAATTCAGAGGGGGGAGTCTTCGAGCACAGAAAAGAGACTTGTGGAAACGTCAAGATCAACAGTTCGAGCGTGGCATAAGATTTCGTCCACTAGAGTCTCCTTCCTCAGTTGACAGATTGCATATTTTAGACTCGCACATACGCACAAGCTTTACATGCAAGAGGGGCCAGGTTCAATCCTTGATATTTGCAGATAGGGCTGGAGAAAAATCCCTGTCTGAAATCCTAGAGAGCTGCTGCCTGTCCGGGTATATTAAGGATGGTTAGGTTTACAATATCTAATTTGTTTTAGTAGAGCCTGGAGATGTAAAATAGTGGCTGGAAACACAGAATATTTCTGACTGAGCACACGATCAGCCCACAAATTGGGTTTCAGTACCAGAACGAAGCTGACAGTTCTGTGACACAAACATCCACTCTTGTTTAGAAGGGAGGGAAGCCCTTTATGTGTTGCTGCTGTTACACAACTGGGAGTCAGAATCTTTTCTTGCCTACTGCAAAACAGAAGATGATTTGCCAGTAGATCCCTGTCTAACTTCTGCCCAGTCCTGGTGTAAGCAATGAACACTGAGCTAGATGGCCCAAAGGTCTAAATATAAGGCAGCTTCCAATGTCTCATTGTCTTTTGGCATCACAACGTACTTTTCCCCCCTCTATACCCATGTGAATGCATCTGTGTGGATTGTATCTATCTACCTTCCTCTGCTGATATAGCATCTGATGCATCTGACAAAGTGGACTCTAGCCCATATGCTACGGTAAATTTGAAAGCCCAGCTGATTCTCTGGAACTGTTCAGCACCAGTGCCTTTCAATACTATCCACCACAATAGCCTTCTGGATAGGCAGTGTGGGAACCCGAAGCAGTGTGTTGTTGTGCTTCCATTCCTACTTGGATGGCTGATTCCAGAAAGTGATCTGGAAAGACTAACCGGTAAGCTCCTTGATATTTATGCTATGGAGTGCATCTACATTTTATCCCCTGTATTAACATCTACATGAGACTGCTGACAGAGATCCACCGGATGTTTGAGGTGAGCTGCCATCTATACATGGTTGACACCCAACTCTATCTCTCCTTTTCATCAATCAAATTTGGGTGAAACAGTGGAAGTGCCAAATCAGTGCTTGCCACAGTAATGGACTGGATGGAGGCCAATAAACTAAAGCTCAGTCCAAATAAGGCAGAAAAAGAAGAACACTACTGGATTAGGTCAAATCTATCTGGTACAGCATCCTGTTCTCACTGTGGCTAACCAGGTGCCTGTATGAAGCCTGCAAGCAAGACCAGAGTGCAAGACCAGTTTGCAGCAACTGGTACTGAGGTATACTGTTCCCCATAGGGGAGGTAGAACATAGCCATCATGGCTAGTAGCCAGTGATAGCTTTATCCTTCATCAATTTGTCTAATGTTCATTTAAAGCCACCTAAGACGGTGGCCATCATTTCGTTATGTGGGAGCAAACACCATCATTTAATGTGCTTTGTGAAGAAATGCTTTCTTTTGTCTGTCCTGAATCTTCCAACATGCAGTTTCATAGAATGGCTCTGGGTTCTAGTATTATGAGAGAGAATTCTTCATATCCATTTTCTCCACACCATGCATAATTTTATACATCTCTGTCATGGTCCTCCTTACTCACCTTTTTCTAAACTAAAAAGCCCCAAATGTAGCCTTTCCTCATCAGGGAATTGCTCCAACCCCTTGATGATTTTTGTTGCCCTTTTCTGAACCTTTTCCACTCTACAGTATCCTTTTTGAAGTGAGTCAATTAAAACTGTACACAGGATTCTGGTTAGAGGTACTGTGGGTAGAGGGTTCATCTGCCTAAGAGAGTGGTGTTCATTCTCTGCCAGATGGGATGCAGTTCCTAAAGGAACAGATTTATAGCTGAGGACAGGGTGCTATTTCATCCATCTTTGTCACTAGAAACACAAGTAGCTTCTGTAGTGTGACAGAGCTTGGCAAAGTTACTTTTTTGAACTACAACTCCCATCAGCCCCAGCCAGCATGGCCACTGGATTGGGCTGATGGGAGTTGTAGTTCAAAAAAGTAACTTTTCCAAGCTCTGATGGAGTACCTTTTGTCAGCTTAGGCTGGTATGCCAACTGTGAAATAAAATGATCAAACAATAAGGCTGGTCAGAGAAACTGGGCCCTGAGCCTTGCAGGTGTGACCTTCAAGAAAGCAGCTCTGAGCATGTTCAGACCAGATGTATTGGCTCCTTTGTCTACCAGAAAAGTAGACCAGCTAATGTGGTGGATTACCATCATGACAACAGGAGGGAGGGGGAAGCTGCACAACCAGAGTTAAAAGCCAGTAGCTCCATCAACATACAGGCTTACTATCACATTGTTTCTGCCTGGAGACATATAAGTGGCCATAGCAATACTTTTGGACTGATATTGACTGACTGATACAGAGAGTTGATTGGCGGGAGAACAGGGAATTGACTGAAATGTCTCCCCTAGCCTCTCTAAAATACAAATAGATTATGGAAGAATGTGTGGGACAAGAAAAAGTGTGGCCTTGAGATTTTGAGGCTTGACATTTAACTTGGTACGGCTAAGCACTGGTTGCCCTAATCAGGGGATAGGAGAAATGAAGAGTGGAAACGACACAACGAACTAAAATACTAGAATTCAGCAATGGCAATTCATTGTTTGTAGTCACGTTTCAAAGGCATCTTCTCAGCTAACAATGTATACTAATAACTTGGGGGGGTATTCTGTGCATACCTATCAATCCTCCATTGGTTGTTTTAACAGCTGTGTGTGATAGGCAGAGTTTCTCAGCCTGAAGATGCAATGTTGGGGAAAGTTTCATATTTTAAGGTTGCTGTCAAAGACATAAAGGGTCAGGGAAGCTGGGCCCTGAGCTTTGCTATTGTGTAAGTGTGGCCTTCAAGAAAACAGCTCTGAGCATGGCCCTGCCTTTAGACAGAGTGCCTTTAGACGGACCTCAGGCAGCAGATAGTCAGGAGCACACAGTCTCTCCTGAGCCCATAATCTGATTGGCTGCCTCAGATGTCGGAATGTATGAGGTTCAACTCCAACTTGGTGGGTTGAGGCTGCATGGGGTTAATAAGGGTAGCTAGAGAGAGCTAGACCTCTTGCTGGTTGAGGCTATACCTATCCCTTTGATCCTCTGCTGTCTTTCCCTGCTAGGCTGATAAGCAATGGAATGTTGATCCCAGTTCCTTCCTGCCTTTCTCAGTGTTCTCTTTCTCTAGAGAGGGGAGCAGACACCTTCTCTTTGTCTCTCCTCTCAACCAGGATGAGGGCCAGCACTGGGACCAGTGCAGGCTGCTCCAGCATAGCCAGTTAGCTAGATATAGAACTCTTTCCTATCAAGCATGTACTTCCAGAATAAAGTAGTTGTTTCTTATTATAAAGCTTAAAGTCTCTGTCTGACTAATTTGCAGGGAAGGTAGAATCTTAGCAAAGATTCACACACACACACACACAAAGCTCGCTCAATACTCTCCGTTACGCAGTGCTACGCAACTCAATAGAGAATTCCGACATCAGATGTGGTGCTGGATGGTGTCCCATCACCAGTCCATGTAAGATTCAGCGGCACTTCAGTCGGCTTCTGTGTGTGGAATTGGGAGGGGGCGCCATTTTGCTCTTCACACTGTTCACTTCAGGCAGCAACGTGTTTTAGGTGAGCCACGCCTGCCACAAGAAAAGGTGAAAATCTCTCACAATATGCACAAAAAACATATTGAACTGGTACGCTATGGAGCATGGGCACAACATCAACAAAGGCTAGGTAGAAACAATAAAGTTAGGAAAGGTTTGAATAAATCCTTTAATGTGGCTTAACAAGAGGCACCTACAGAGGCCCAAAAGGGGTACTCTAATTTTGGGAAGCATCCTACATTCACAATATCTGCTATTTTTTATTTATCTGACACCATTATACAGCCTACCTCTTCACAGCAGCCTTTGATACTTGAGAGAGATTTTTTTAGGACCCTCTCTAGTTGTAAATGTAATTGTTTTAAACTGTTGTAATATTATATTATATATTGTTGTGACCTGCCGGTGGGACCTTCTAATGAAAGGCAGGTAATAAATCTTGCATTTATTTATTAAAATTGTATCCCACCTTTCCTTCCAAAGGAGCCCAAGACAGCAAACACATCAGTAATAAAACAGTTGAAATATCTAAAAACAATTCCAATACAGAATAGATGCAGACTGGGAAAGATCTCTGCTTAAAAGTCTTGCTGAAGAGGAAATTCTTCAGTAAGCATTGAAAAGACCACAGAGATGGTGCTTCTGTTTGGGTCTATTAACCTGTCCTACCCACCCTGATCATGTGATATGGCCCTGTGACATACTGTATTGTTTCTAATATTGTGGCATCTTCATTTGTCCTGATTTTAGCTCACTTCTTCCTTTCCCAGTTAAGCATTTTTAATTTTAAGGATAAGGTCTCAGTGGTGCTATTTGACTTCCACCTTCTCTAGCTCAGATATGTAAGTGCACTACTTTCTTAGCCATGCCATACAACCACACATGCACCCGACAGGACCTCTGAAATGTGTTTTAAAATAACAGTTCTCTGTCTAGATCTAAACGCAGAATGACAATTCTGTGCTGCATATCAAATAGCACCACTACTCTTTTCATTGTTATTCTGTTCAAGGGTGTAGTCATCTGGGGTTGCGGGGGGGGGCATAAACCCCTTACCTTTTTGGGAGCAGGGTCCCAGACAGATCCCTTCGTAGGAGCCAATCAGCATGAAAGGGGAGCATGTCGGCTACTGGTAACAGTCCTTGTCCTTTCGTGCTGATTGGAGTCAATCAGAGTTAAAGTCCTCCCCCTTCTTGCTGATTGACTTCTAGGGACATCTGTTGAGCAAGGGAGATGAGCAAGAGTGGAAGGGGGGCATGACTGTGACTATCATGAAAGGACCAGGTACTTCTGAATTTAGCACTGCACTACTGACTGCGTCATTGGACAGCATTTCAAACACTTACAATAATAAGCTATTCTTCTTGTTGTTTGTCATTCAAGCCAGACGTGTGCACTCCTAGAGCTGGAAAGTGCCTATTGGGATTGGCAGGGCAGATGGCAGAGAGGCCAACAGTAGGTGGAGCCAGAGCCAATGACAGACAGAGTCAACTAATGCTAGTTTTGCCCCCTCCTCCTACCTGCTGAGTTCTACAAGGGCAACACTGTGCTTAAGGAGGAGGAAGTTGACAGCCAGGGTGACCCTCTGGTAAGCAGGCAGGCAGATACTGGCTGATGGCAGGCTAAGGTTAGTGAGGCAGTACCCTATTTGCCCAATGGACCAGTTCCCACTGGATCTGACATGCTGCAAAGTGCAGTGCCAGTGAGCACTTAGCCCCCCACATCTTAATTTGCTCAATGACCTAAATTTGCAGCTATCCATATAAATTAGCATATGAAAATCTTATGCACATTTGTGTTGTGTGCCTGTGTCCCGAGTCTTGCATACCTTGCAAGAATCCTGTTTTCATGTATAGTTTGTCTCTCAGAAAACTGTTGCTTGCAGGGCTTCACTCTTCTTTATGGAAGACATTTCCTTTTCAGATATGACTATTGTCAGGAGGAAAGAGCGTGTGGCAGAAATCCTACTCACTCTAATGTTGTCTCAATGCATTTCCCCCCTGAACTTGTATTACTTTTCTTCTTCGCAAGGGTCCAAATCAAAGTAATGGTTTATCAGATTTTTGTTGCTATGGAAGTGTTCGTTATCTTAAAATATCCAAGGCACAGAGAAGCAAGGTAGTGATTTGATTTCAGAAAAATAATAGGAGCTTTTTAATCTGTGCATTTCCATTGGGTCATTGATGCAGCACTATAATTTGTATAAATGTCCACCCACTGAACAGCTATGCTAGGAACTTAAAATTTATTCTCAGGTGGAAGATGTGTGTGCAAAAATCTACAATTCCAAAAAATGTCATATTATATCTTTATGACAATTAATTATAGTGATGCAGTACTAGACTCTTGCAGTTCTAAGAATATTTCTGTGATTTGCGACAGTTTCTGAAGCACAGTTTCTGAAAAAGAGAAGCACATTATTTGATCTCATCCATGGTGTTATTGTGCAAAAACAGTAAGGGCGGGCCCCGCTTATACGGCAGGTTCTGTTCCGGACTGCCGCCATAAAGCGGAAATCGCCATAAAGCGGAACCCACTGACAATAATGGGGCGCGTCTCGCGAAAATGACGTCAAAACGGCGCGCGACAGGAAAAAACCACCGTAAAAGTGGAACAAGCGCCTTAATGCAGGGACTTTCCCTAATTGAAAGCCGCCACATTAGTGAATCGCTGTAAAGCGAAGCACTGTAAAGCGGCGCCCTACTGTAAATGGTTTCAGGGCCACAATTTGGGATTGTGTGTGTTTAGCAAGATTGTACGTCCCATGGTCTCAAAGAACAGCTTCGAACAACAGCCAGCCCTGTCTAGTGAAAGGAAGCTCAGAGCTGCACACAGCTCGCTGTCCATCACCAATGGCAGAGATGGACAGAATTGGCCCAAGATGCTTTGCTGCTGAAGGTAAAGGGTGAGATGGAGCCCCCTCCCCTAATTCTATGCTAACCTGGTTGACTCCAGGTACGTACACACTAACTTTGTATCACAAAAATACAGTTTTTCTCAATCCAGAATTGTTCATGCTCGTCCTCAACATGCTGCTTTCAGTCCAGATTCTAGATCCTGCCGTCCAGAAGGATGAGTGTGGTTACTTAATACACATTTGAAAACCCTCCCCTTGATTAGGTTAAACATGCCTTTTTGTCCCTGCACATGTGCCAGGTGAACAAAGAAGGAAGTGGTGATTGCAATCTTGGTATGCGCCCAGGTCTTTTTAGGATAAGCAAGCTTGAATGCTTTAGTAGGGAGATGTCCCTACTAGTCAAAATTTAGGGACACCACTGTGCTTGTTTGCTGTGATGTAACTTCCTGTTGATAGACGTTTCCTGCCCCCTTCTCTTCCTCTTCTTTGTTAAGAGTTCTTGTTCTCTTATTTGTGTATTTTCCATTAAGTCACAGGAGACCGAAGCCTCCACAGGTTTCTCTCCCAGATGATCCCAATCAGGGACTAAAATCTACTACCTACTTCTATCTTTTCTCTCCAAGCTAGAACCTATGTTTCCCGAGTATATGAAAGGCTATGTGTAAACATTTTAATACCTTTTATTAAAGAAGACTGTCTCTGTTGCCTTTATTCAGCTAGTCTGTATGAGGAGAAGGTGGGTTGGTTAATTCTCATTTCACTTTACTAAAAATACTCTGCTAAGAGACAGAACTACTAAACTGTTTCTCTCTCACTGAAACCTTGTAAGTCTTTGGGCAAGTGTGAATATACCACCTCCCCATTGTCAGAACCGCCTACATCTGTTTTCAAATGCAGGTTATTGCAGAATGAATCTGCAAAGAGCTTTTATTTTTGGAATGAAACCCGTTTCTCAAGAAGTCCTTTTCAGGGGCAAAAAATATGCAATAGGTCTAGATTGTGTGTGGACTACATAGAAAACACAAGCATTCAGTCTCCATTGATTCTACAATAAAATGTTGCATGTATGCAGCCTCTAACTTCAACACTGGCAACAGGACAACATCCTCCTCTTCATCTGGCAGGGCTGCACACACAGATCTGCCTTTTACACAGGAGCAGAAAATTGTATCCAGCTGACAGGACAGGCCCAGAACTGCCCCACTGTTGTGAGTCATGCAGGGAGGGGGTGGAATGGATAGATGAGGGAGAAACAGAGGATGAGGCCTTGGACTGGGAACCTGAGGAGGGGGCATGTTGTTGTGTAAATTTGTATATTTGTTAAGCAGAGAACAACAGCAGTCTGAAATGCGTGTGTGCCAGTGTGTGCATTTACCCAAAAAAGCAGGCTTTTACCCTGTATTGAGATCACTGAGACTTAAGACTTAGTAAAATAAGAAAAGCTACTTTATTTATAGAAATACATAGTAGGTAGAAAGGCATACCTAGTTCTAACTAAGCTGGAGGCGCAACGCCCAGGCATGGGGAGTCGCCCTCATGGCTAGGAGAGAGAGAGCAGAGACATAGGTGTCTCCTCTCTCTCTCTCTCTCTCTCTCTCTCTCTCTCTCTCGGACAGTCGAAGAAGAGAAGAGAGGGAAAAGGGCGGAAGGAGGAGGGGCAGATAAGCTTCCTTAAGACTTATCAGTCTAACAACGGAAGGAAGTCAGCCAGAGCATCACAGGTAAAGGTAATCAAGACTATCCATCTGGAGGACCCTAACACCATCTCCCTTCTGGAACATAAACAAGAGAACAAAACAAGAGTTGATCTTGCCCCACATCCAACAGGGCAGACAGTGGGGTGGACTCCTGGGGTGGACTCACAGGGCGCCCCAGCCCCCGTCTTTGGCAGCTCAGCCCCCTCAGCTCCTGACCCCCTGTGGAAGCGCCACCTGGCACATCTGACAGTCTCCAATTGGACACGCTGCTGGTGCCGCCAGAGATTCAACCTTGTGTCGGAGAGTCACGATGCTGGGAACGGAGAGTTCTGAGCGAGCTTATGTGTGTGTGTTTGAATCCTTGCTAAAGATTCTACCTTCCCTGCAAATTAGTCAGACAGAGACTTTAAGCTTTAAATAAGAAATAACTACTTTATTCTAGAAGTACATACTTGATAGGAAAGAGTCCTATATCTAGCTAACTAGCTAAGTTGGAGCAGCAAACACTGAGATCAGTGCTTGCCCTCATGCTTTGGAGGAGAGGGAGAGACAAAGGAATAATGTCTGCTCCCCTCTGGAGAGAAAGAAGAAGACTGGGAAGGAGGGACGGAACTGGGATCAACATCCTCTGCATATCAGTCTAGCAGGAAGGAAGAGACAGAAGGAGATCAAAGGACAGGTATAGCCTAGCAACCAAGAGGTCTCCTCTCTAGCTACCCTTTTTAACCCCATGCAGCCTCAACCCACAAGTTGGAGTTGAACCATGTATATTCCAACACCTTGCACGTCAGGCGTTTTCCAGCTGAGCACTGCCCAGCTTTCCACGCCCGAACTGACAGTTAGGACCCCCCTGTGTAGAAGGCAGAAGCTGAGATCAAACCACTTTCACCCCAGAGGGAAGTTCAACAGTTGGAGCTGGGGTGGAGTCTTCCTTTGCGCACGCGGTCCAAGCCTACTTAAGCTGGCACGGGAAGGGAACCCAGTTGCTGAGTCAATGTCTTAGAGTGCCAAAGTCATGCTTAGTTAGAGCTAGAGCAGAGCTGAGTTCCTAGAAAGAGTAGTTCAGTTAATGAGGCAAACTGCTTTGGATGTATATATTACTTTAATGAAAAGAGAAAAATTCACAGCCGAGTCTGAGTTTGAATCCCTCGACTTCGACTTCGGGCAGGACACCTACTCCTGTAGGCCACTTTGACAGGTAGGTGGGGAGCTTTCGTTTCTTCCTTTGCAACCTGGCTACAATTAAAAGGAAAAATCTTCCTTGGTAGATGTGGCTTGAATTCCTGGATCCCTTTAAAAATCGATTATACAATGGCCACTTTCGAGTCCTCGGGTGCAGAGGCTGATCTTAGGGACAAGCTACACATTTTTCTTATAAGAAAAGCAATTTCATGTTAGAGTTCGTTAAGAATTCTTGGGTGGATGCAATCCAGACCTGGCAATTTGTCAGTTTTTGTTTTGTCAAAAAGGCTTCAAACTACATCTCTCGTCATCACGATTTGCCTCAGTTCCTCAGGCTCCTTTCCTATGAAAGTTCGTTCAGACACAGAGATCTGCCCTACCTCTTCCACTGTGAAGACAGGTGCAAATAATTCATTCAGCTTCCCTGCTTAGAGTGAGCTGTCTGCTGCAGAGGAAAGTAAGATAAGCAATAGGCCACAAATGGCAACTTGGAAAGCTTGGACTTAGCATCTCTAACATGTAGAAGACACAGCAAGCCTTGTTTGTTTTCATGCCAGTCTAAGATGCAGAGGAGCAGGTTGGGTTTGTGGCACAGAGAACCTCCTTCTCATGTTCTTCCGTTAAGTCTAGCTAGGAATTTCCTGTCAAATTCTCACATAAGACTTTGGAGAGGGACCATGGCTCAGTGGCAGAACATCTCCTTTGCTTGCAGAAGGTCCCAGGTTCAGTCTCCAGTGAAGGCTGGGAAAGAACCTTGTTTGAAATCTCAGAGAGTTACCAGTTAGTGTTGTCAGTGCTGAGCTAGATGGACCAGTGGTTTGACTCCATAAAAGGCAGCTTCCTATGTGAAGTCGCATGTAAATTGGTCTGTGGGATATATCTAACATCATTTGGCTTTGGTCCTTCCTGTCTCCCAGCCACAGACTTTTTGTGCACTTATTTGCTCTAATGCAGAGAAAATGGAGATGCCAGGATTCGACCTGGGCCCTTCTGCATGCAAAACATCTGCAGTGCCCAGTCAGCTGACAACTTAGAAAAAACATGAGGATCATTGATGATTACAAATTACTGATTAGAAATTTGGCCTTATATTTAATTATCCATCACTGCACACTAACATTTTCCCTTGTTCCAGAATGGAATATATTAGCATGAGAGAACCCATCTGTAGACACCCTTGCACCAATGCGCACATGGAAAAGTGGAATCTGAGCTTCCATTGTGCAAAATAACACCCACAATGAATGCTGCCTTAAGCAGCAGCAAGTCTCCTCCAGATCTGTGGCAGCTCAGAATACTCAATCTTTCCACTAGAGGGTGCCAAGAGGTTTTGTTTTGTTTTTGTTTTTTAAACACCAATTTAAAAAACACCATCATTTGTAACAGCAAGTCCTGAATCTTGGAAGAGGCCCAAAGCATTTTGTCTTAAGTCCCTAAAAATTACTGAGCAGGCAAACAGTATTCTGAAGGTCTGATTTATTGCTATGAATTATATGCCAACAAGTGCAGTGGCTTTTCATTGTCAACCATGCAGGAGAGAGAAAGCTATAGAATCTAAAGTTTACTCTCCCCCATAATGAATGCTATGAAAAGCTTAGAATCAGATATAGATAGATAGATAGATAGATAGATAGATAGATAGATAGATAGATAGATAGATAGATAGATAGATTCTTACTAAACTTTACTAAAAAAAATAGCAGTACTGAAAATTAAGCAAACATATTTGGCATCTGCTGAATTCAAATTCCAAATATATTATGTTGATGCAAATGGGCTGGCAAACATCCAAAAAACATAAAATACAATCACCAAAATGTTAGTTGTGTGTAGCAGCTGGATCATATTGCACCAATCTGAATTGGTTGCTTATTCATTTCCAGGCTTGATTTAAAGTGCCTCTCATTCCTTATGATCCCTAAGTAGGGTGGGGAGAAATGACTATAAGGACCTCCTTCAGTCATATGGATCTGCTTGGGATTGGCTTCAGATGTCCTGCTCTCTTGTCCAGCTTTATAGATTATTCAATTTAGGGAGGATAACAAGGACAGAGCCTCCTCGGCGGTGGTGATGTGGTTATGGTATGCCCATCCCAGGAGCTCCATCAGGCTCCCTCTCTGCCCTCTTTTAGATGGGATCTGAAAACATGTTTATTCCAACATGCATGGGCAGAGCAATCCTATGGTGGTGGTAGGTAAGTTCCATGGTGAAGCTGGAGAACCAGTGTGGTGTAGTGGTTACAGTGTCAGAATGGGACCTGGGAAACCAGGGTTCAAATCCCTGTTTGGCCATGAAGCTCACTGGACAACCTTCTAACCTTCCTGACAGGGTTCTTGTGAGGATAAAATCAGGATGGGAACTTTGCATGCTGCCTGGAGCTTCTTGGAGGAAAGATGGGTTATAAATGCAATCAATCAATCAATAATAAAATAAAATAAATTTCTGCACTTCCTAAGCCCTGTCAGCTCATTGCAGCCAGGATAGAAAGTGGAATGTGGCTTTTTCCTGCTTTATCTCCCCCCCCCCATTGTGGCCAACGGAAGGGAATTAACTATACCAGCTCCAGGGCTGCTGTAGTATAGGCCAATTTGGGGGAAGGGGTGTCGAGAATGAGGAGGGGCAATCAGGAAATGGACCAGTAGATTTCATTGTGGACTTCCCACACTGATTCTTCCATAATCACAAGCATTGTGTGTGAGCTGGTAAGATCCGTGGAATTATTTGGAAGGCTGCCATCTCTGGGCCTCCTCCCCTCCCCGATTGCTCACTACATTAGGAACATAGGGTGGTTGCCTTATACAGTGCCAGATCATTGATCCATCTAGTTCAGTATTGTCTGCACTGACTGGCAGCAGCTCTCCGGGGTCTCAACTAGGGTTCTCTTCCAGCTCTACTTGGTGATAGCAGGGATTGAACCTGGGAACTTCTGAATGCAGAGCAGATGCTCTGCCAGTGAGCTACTTTCCCCCTCAGGATGCCACAGAAGAGGCAATACATACTCTGCAATATAAGATACCAACAGAGCTATAGCTCCAGATGGTTCAGTGAAAACGCACACATGCTACTTGGGAAGGTAAAGACAGAGCTTGGAAGATTACTTTTAAAAAGGAATAAATTACAATTACTGTTACATGGCCCCAAAAAGCAATAAATTACCATTACAATTACAATTGTGCTGAAAGGAATTGATTACCGTTACTCAAAAGTAATCACTGCAGTTGCACTAAAGTTACTTAAAAAAAAAACTACAGTGCCTACACAGTGCTGGCATTAGCTGTTGCACACTTAGGGCTCATCCAGACGACTGTAAAATGTGTGACATGATCGCTTTGTGTTTTCATTATTTTTCGGTCGTCCATATGACGCCGCGCGCTTTAAATCTGCTCCTGCAATACCGCAAATCATGCGATTTGCTTTTTTAAACCGGGAATCATCCGCTGTACCTTCAGGTGCTCGGATGCAATACTGCGGACTTTACAGCAGTGGGCGTTTGATGGGCAGTTCTTGGGCAGTTCCCCTTATCCCTTCCCTCATTCTCAGCCAATCACTTATTTCCACTGTTGCGCATGTGCGCGAATGTCTGGGGAAAGCCCGGGAAAAAGGAACCTATCAGAGCAAAGGTGTGATGTTGGGGGGGGGCCCTGCAACTTCTACTGCGCAGATGCAAAAAAGCGCATTTGCGCAGAAACAGCAACAGCGGTTAATTTTTAGCCAGCCTGCAAACTGGGCAGCCGCTCAGGGTGAGATCTGCAATTGTGCTTGTTTGTAAACTTTTTCAAGGGAGAAAATATTTATCTTTGCCTAACCTCCACCTCCCACCCCTCACCCCCACCTCCCACCCCTCACCCCCCGCATCAAATGCCCTTCTTGAACGTATTGGTCTTTGCTTCCAGGCACCCAGAGTCAAGGGGGGGGGAAGAGAAATAGAGGCTTTCCTCTTGGATTACAGACACTCACGCACCCTTAGTCAATTTCTCTTTCCTTCCTGCAAGGCTACTGTTAAGGGTTAATTCCTCTGACACACTAAAAGCACCTCCTTGAGGGCCATCCTTGAGAGTTATCTACTGTTTTGATTAAGCACCGCCATCTTACAACGGATGTCTATATCCGCCATCTTAGTAATATAAGCTGATCATGCACTATGGCCGGAAGCATGACTCGGGGAATACACTGGTGGAACTAGTTCAATGTAACACACTGTAATATAACTCCATATATGGAGTTCCTACTGTAAGCTTCCTGTAAGTTGTTTACTGAGGGGTATAAATATCGGAGGAACAAGACAGTCTGGGTCGACCGCACTCACTCTGATTGCTGGTGTGAGTGCTGCTTATTTTTTAATAAATTATTTTTTAAGTTGTATCCTGAACTGCTGTTAGCGTCTTGTTTCGAGCCAGAGCGAGAAACAAATATTATTTTCCCACAACACTACTCTCTTTGAGTCTTGTCAATTTCAACCACAGCCTGCAGGTTCTCGCAGCCCAGCTGAGCTAAAGAGCATACAGTTGCTTTTGTGAAATATCACAAATACAAGCAAAAAATCCACAGGAATTATTGGCATATAAGTGGTTTGCTAGAGCGTCTCAGCCACCCGCAACCATAGAGACTGGTGGTCTACCTTCCTAGACATGACACATTGTTACTTGCTGTTCTGGAGAAATAAGTGGAATTGCAATCATGTGTATCTCCAGAAACGTTAAAGGTAGAAAAGCATACAGTTGGTTTTGCGAAATATCGCAAATACAAACAAACAACAATACAGGAATTATAGGCATGTAAGTGGTTTGCATGTTTCTTTTATCAGGGAACACCGCAAAGCCTGTAGTGGTCGCTTCAGTGCAGATTGACACAGCAGCACGCGGGGCTGTTTGACCGCATTCCCTGCCCGAGCCAAGAGCGGCCACCTGTGGGGGGGGCTATTTGCTTCCCTTAGGGGCAGCATTCCTGCTGCCGAGACACATAACAGTCCAGGGATGAACCCTGCAGTGAATGAGCCCAAGGGCTACGGGGGGATTCACCCGGCAATTACAAGCGCTGATCCCTTGCACTGCCCACAATCCCCCTGGATGGTCAGGGGTACCTGGAGACACCCCCCCCGGCCGGCGCTGCTCCAAAGTGGTGAGCGACAAGGAACTCCATTACAGCCACTACTACCAAACCATCAGGAAATGTAAACTTTTGCGCTCGTACATTCAAGCGCATGCGCCTTGTTGTGCTTTGTTGCAAAGGGGGAGAGGAGCATACGTCATATTTTTGCGGACCAATTGGCTGACAGGGGGAGTGTTATGGGTGGAGCTGGGGAAAAGTGAGAAGAAGTACGGGTCCTCTCGCTGCTTGTGTGTGCGCAAAAAAAGCGGGTTTTTTTATTGGGAAAGAGCGAACAAACAGGCAAAGTGAGGACTGTCAGATGACGAACTGGATATGGAAAACGTGGATTATCCTGCTCCGTTTGGATGAGCCCTAAGTCACCTAAAACAACATTAAAAATAAATGCACACACACAGAGATAGTAGAATCATTCTTGTTTATCCATAAGATAGAAGTGGTGAACTCTCCACTGGTAAGGGTCTCTCCACTGGTAAGGGAGGCAGGGAGGGAGGCAGAGGCCACTGCTCAGATCTTTGCACATCAAACCAAGTGCAACCCCCACTCAGCCAGCAAGCATAATCTCTCTCGCTTAACCACCTCCCGGACCTGGCCCTGCCACCAACTAAGGGACACTCACCCAAGTGTCCCTTGCAAAATGTAAATGCAGCAAAGTACCCAGGGAGGGCGGTGGAGGCTGCTTTGCGTGCCAGGTGCAAACACAGTATTCACACACAGACACACACATTGTCATCTTTCACCTCCACAATTCTTTATCTCCATTCTGCTGCTGCCTCCTTCTCCTCCTTTATTCATGTTCTTGTCCTCCAGCTCCTTTTCCCCTCCACTCCATTCTTCACCACCACCATTCATTTTTTAAACAATTGTTTTCTTCATTCCACCCCGTCTAGCTCTCCACCTCCTCCCTCGTCGCCTCCTACCCACCCACAGAGCATGAGGGAAGAAGAGCGATGCTGCACAGAAGCCCGGTTTGAGGTACATGATTTTCATCCACAAATCAAAGAAGCAGAAGACTTCCCCTGCTCCCACCCCCAAGTAATGCCCCAAAGTAATGCTGGAGACATTACAATTATCAGAGCTTGGAAAAGTTACTTTTTTGAACTACAACTCCCATCAGCCCAATCCAATGGCCATGCTGGCTGGGGCTGATGGGAGTTGTAGTTCAAAAAAGTAACTTTGCCAAGCTCCGCAGTTACTCCTCAAAGGTAATAAAATTACTGCTTGTTCTATTACAATCAAAGTAATAAATTACGAGTAATTCATTTTTTGTAACTAATTACTTCCAAGCTTTGGGCAAAGATCATAAAAGGGGAAGGGCACTACCAAATATGGCCTGGAGGAGATTCATCTCACAGAAGATGTAGTAAAAGTTTATTGGGATCAGTCACTTTCCCCCTCCCCCACCTTAGAAATTGTTGAGATCTCTCAGAAACTACCAGATGCAATTTTAAATCCCAAGAAGAAATTATTAGTCACAACCAACTTTCCTTTCAGTTTCCCACATGGAAAAATTCAGCAGCATCCTTTCAGCCAGCCCTGCCAAACTTCCCTTGCTTCTTACACCTGCCTGAGGGGCTGATAATGCTAGTTAGAGCTTGGCAAGGTGCCCATTTCTTCACAAACGAAGGCATGGCCAATATACTTTAGTTTTGGCCTGCACCCCATGCTTGCTATTCCACCCAGAGACTGCCAACCATGCAGAATTGAATAGTGTTTATTCTGTAGATGGCATTCCACCAGGAGTTAGGCTCTGACAGTCAGACTCATTTTTATGTGTGAGCTAATCCAATTTGAATCCAGATTTCTTAGAATGTACAACTAGCACGTTATGCAACACAGCTCCTTTTCTTCATAGTCAGAAAAAAAATTAAACCATTCCCCTTGCTAATCTTAGAAAATCAGCTCCCATTTGTGTCCCACACAATAACTACTGTTCATAGCTACCTGCAGGCAATTTATATGCAGAACATTATCAGATACATTATTTTATAAAAACACTCTTCTTTCTCATCACTCTTCTCTTATCAACACACTATTCTTCACAATTTCCTGGCATTTCAAGGGCAAATTTTTATTCTAGTCCCAATTTGTTCTGGTATCAATGTTATTTGCATTATATTTGCTAAAGACCCAGGTGTCTCTCTGTCTCATGCATGCACACATGATATCCCTATTGCTATTTTCATAAAGAAGAACCAATTATTATTATAATTGTTATTAATCTATAAAGAGCTTAAAACAGGGATGGTGAATCTTTTTCAGCCCAAGAACCACATTTCCTTCTGGATAATCTTTCAAGGGCCACCTTGAAAGATCTTTCTTGGTCACCTCCAGTCCAACTAACCACTACACCACACCAGCTCTCTTTGAACCCCAAGATGAGCTCTTGGGGGGGAAATGTGCAGACCTGGCCTCCTGGCACCAGCATCACTGCCACTTATGGTGGGGTGGAACAGAGTGGTTGTGAAGTTGGAGTGGGTATGAGATGAACTGGTGGAAACACTGGATTGTCTTAGATAGTTCACCCACACCACCAAAACTTCACTGCTACTCCGAGAGCCAGTGTGGCATAGTGTTTAAGGTGTTGGACTGTGACCTGGGAGGCCAGGGTTCGAATCCCCACATAGCCATGAAGCTCACTGGGTGACCTTGGGCCAGTCACTGCCTCTCAGCCTCGTGAAAACCCTATTCATAGGATCACCATAAATCAGAATCGACTTGAAGGCAGTACATTTACATTTTACTCTGCCCTCCCTCCACACTGTCCCAGAGAGCAGCAGTAATGCACTCCTTTCCACTGGCTGTTCCTGCACAGAGCTGTTCTACCACCTCTCACTACAACTGATTGCCCCTCAGCATCTCCTGCCTGAGGCAGCCACTTCACTTTGCTTAATGATAGGCAAGGATGCTACAAGCCATCTCAACTGAGGGAAGCTACACTGGCTAGAGAAACTTTAATGTCTATGGCTGCCATAAGTTCTTAGCCTTCAATAAGCCCATGAATCAAATGCCTCCCTATCTGTTCCATAGTAGGGTTGCCTCTTATGCATCATGAAAAAAGAGAACAAAGTATGGCAGAGATTTGCATAAAATTTTCGTATAATAATGTGCATGTGTGATACCAATTTTGAAATAATGACTTTCATTTGAATAAATACAAGGCATCTCAGCATAGTGGGGAGGACTGTGACCTGGTGGACGTCTGGCCGGCCTCCTTGTTCAGCTGACTGTTGATGGGGAACATCAAAGCCCCTGCTTTCACTTCCTTTATCTTTAAACTAGATTTGAACTGGACAGTCCTTCAAACAGAAGACTCCTTCAAAGAGAAGTCTGCCTTCCATAAAGTAGGACAGATGGTCACCTTATTCCAGAGCTACCCAATGAATTTCAAATTTTGTCTACTATTCACGTGCCTGCCACAAAATCAGAATTGCTTCCTTGGCCTACCCTAACCTCATGATTTCACTAGCATTTGCAAACAAATGGTTTTATTTGCCCCTATTTGCTTTGGTTTCTCCATTAAGTTGCTTTGCCTGAGATAGAGGGCTTTGCTATGTACAAAGCACACATAACACAATCCTATGCACGCTTCTATGCAGACCAATGTGTTTACTGCCCTTACAGTAGCTTAACATGAAAATAAAAAGAGAGTGACGTTAGTTCAAGGTTCGACAGGATCCTCAGCAACTCCATTGGGACTATGTTGGATTGTTTATATATTGCCTCCCATTGTTATCTCATTCATAGGAACATGGGAAGCTGCCTTATACTGAAACAGACCATGGTTAGCATTCCACAAGCTCCCGGAGTCAATTTCCCATTGTCCTCCAGAAGAAGCATTTCCTTTTAATTGAAAGAGGGCATGATTTGAGGGGTTCTCTTATTGTGGTAGCCCACTTTTGTCTGTAAGGCACAAGCATACAAGGAAATGGAATTAGTAGTTGGATTTTTAAAAGCGGTGGGAGGAAGAGATAAAGTTCCAAGTTCTATCTTTTCTCCTTGACAACAGGTCTCAACACTGGTGTGAAAAAGATTTCATGAGTGAAATAGCCAATAGCATAACAGAGCATCCTTGGGCAAGCTAAGTGGAGAATTGAATAAGCTGAACCCTAGAGTGTTGCATTATTGGATATTTCATACATTTTATTTTCTGATGAGAGAGGAGGGTAAGAGGAAGAATAAAAAATTTCCAGACTTGTACATAGACCTTGATATGGAAATTGCACAAATTACGAATACTGAAAGCTTCCTACTACAAAGGCCTCCCAAATGGGAGCTTTTATGTAAACCTTAAGCAAGGTTATTATTCCTCAGCTCACACTTCATCTCATTTCAAATGTTTCCCCTGTGCGGGTGGCTAATAGGCTGTGTAATAGATACAGTATGTTAATTAACAACCATTTTGCACTGCTGCTAGTGCTAATAGTTAATGAACCATAAAAGCAACACTCAACTTCTCCAAGCTTCATTTTAAAGTTTCACTTTAATTTGTTTAGATCCCACTGACAAACTGATACACTCTCTGTGTGTTACGAGCTCAGCAATTAATCGAAGTATCACACTGGGTAAACATGTCTGATCACACACCTTGCACATCTAAAGAAACGGTATGTTCTGCGTAGAATTTAACATAGACAGTTCAGCCACATCTACAGTGCATTAGTTTTGTCCTAACAAATATCCACAAATCCTAACAAATATCCATACTTACCCAGAATATGGCTTTCCCCAAAAGCTTCTCCTTTTAAACAAATTTTGGTTCATTAATATAGATGAAGCACACATGATAACCAGAACAAATATAAAATTAGCCTGTATACTTTAAAAGGAGGTCTGATTAACTGGCATGGACCCAGAAAACTGTAGCAACTATCACTCAGTCACAAATGCCCCCTTTTTGGGTAAGGTGCTCAAGAGGGTGACAGCTGTGCAACTTCAAAAGTACTTGGAGGAAGCTTTTTATCTTGACTCATTTCAACTCAGTTTCAGGCCTAGTTTTACTACCAAAACAGCTTTTGTTGCCCTGACTGATGACCTGTATTGGGAAAGGGACAGGGGGAGTGTGGTCCTGTGAGTTCTCCATAATCTCTCACTAGCTTTTGATACCATCAGTGTGGGATCCTCCTGGACTGGCTTTGTGGGTTGGGAACTGGAGGCATGATGTTCCGTGTTTCCATTCTTACCTACATGGTCAATTTCAAAGAGTTGCAGGGGCTTCTTCGACTCCATAGTAGAGTCTCACAAGGTTCAATTCTGTCCCCCATTCTTTTTCATCATCTTTATGGTTTATTTGTAGGCTACCTTTCCATAGTAATCTATGCTCAAGGCAGCTTACAACAATGAAAAAAATATAATTCACTCAGTTACTTAACAAAATTCCTATAAAACAATCAGTTAAAGAAAACGTCTAATTAAGAAATATGCAATAAATTGAAACAATACCCTTATAATTCCTAATAAGGTTCAACAATAGAATACAAAAACATAATCTCAATAACAGCAAAAATAACTGACCTCCAGAATTAAACTGTGGCCCGACAAAAGCCACAAAACAACACCCCACAATCAAAATGATCTCTAGCATTTTCAGGTTGTAGCAGCTTTCATAGCTGAAATCACTCAGAGTCCCACCTTGGCAAGAGAAGATCTTGCATCTGTTCGGAGTGATTATCCAGAGATTTAGGGCAAGGTGTTGTCAATATGACACTCCTCTCTGCATCGCCTCACATCTGCATCAGATGAAACTCTGCAAGTGCTTGATCATTGTCTAGACTCTAGAGGAAGTAATGGGTTGGATGAGGACCAATAGGCTGAAACTGAATCCTAACAGGACGGAATTGCTGTTGCTTGTTGGTTCCCAGGCCCAGAAAATAGGATGGCAGCCTGTTCTAGATGGAGTTACACTCCTCCTGAAGGATCAGGTGCTTAGTCTATGGGTACCTCTACAGTCTAGACAGGTTATACACTTTGGCTTGAGGCACAAGTGACTTTTGCTCTGTCTAGTTCACCACCTAAAATGTTTCTGGACCCAGATAACTTGTCCATGGTTGTACATGTCCTTTTAACCTCCCATTCATACTATTGAAACTTGCTCTACAAGGGGCTACCATCAAAAATGGTTTGGAGATTGCAGCTGGTACAAAATGCAGCAGCCTGAATTTTAATGAATAGATGCTAAAGATTCTAGTGTATCCCAAAACCACATGGTCCTTGTGCATTCCTATTTCCCCACTGGGTTGGGAATGTTGGAAGTGTTAGGATGCAACTCAGCTTTAAAGTAGAAAGAGGGGAACCTCCAAGCTTCCTAGACTATCTTCCTAGAGTATGCTGGCCTTCCTTTGAGTGCTAGTTTGCTACTCTTAGGGTTGCTGACCTCATTTGCTGCTCCTTTCTTCTTCTTTGTCCCACCTTGGGAAAAGATACATATTTCCTTTGTCTCTTTCTCTCTCCTGCAGGGAGCAAAGAGCAAGCATAGTTCTTTTTGCATCTCCATCTCTAGCAGAGCTTGGAAAAGTTACTTTTTTGAACTACAGCTCCCATCAGCCCAATCCAGTGGCCATGCTGGCTGGGGCTGATGGGAGTTGTAGTTCAAAAAAGTAACTTTTCCAAGCTCTGATCTCTAGTTAGCTAGAACTAGTAACTCATGTATGTGTTTCCTGTAATAAATACAAGCTTTCTTATTTTCCTAAACCCAGAGTCTCAGTGTAATTAAATAAAGGGAAAGAGTGTGCTCCTTCATCCAAGATTCACACACAGCTCAGCTATCATAGCTTTTTTGCTGCTGTGCTAACACGGAAGTCATTACTATAGCTCTCAGCTGTAGTAATTGGTCAACTGACACAGGGCTGTTTTGCACATGAATATCCATCATTAGATGAATGCAACATTAAGTGATGATCTGCATGTATGAATGCACCAGAAATTAATATTACTCATTAATATAAAGATCACACTTGAGTATTTCCTGTCCACAAAGTTTGTCAATGCAGCCAGTTATCTCTATATTCCACTGCAAGTCACTGAGCATTAAAGTCATAAAGTGGTGTATATGCATGTGTGAACCTGCTCAGAAGCTCTCAGTTATGCCCAAGAGCTGTTGATCTCCTCTATAGAAAATACACACTGGGATAGAGCATTTTGCCAGTGCAAGGCAGAATGGATGGAATGCTGGAATCTGAAAAGCTGTCCTGATAGGGAACAAAAGTATGCATTAATGTGCCTTTCATCAAAGTTAGATTCATTATTATTTCTAGAAGCCTCAGTCAAGGAAGACCTCCAGGATAAAGTGGTATGTGAGTGAGTGATAGAGAAGTTGTCCCAGAATTAGTTCCAGTCTGCATAGGCAAATTGAAGCCTTGCTCAGGAATTATTCATTTGACTTTTTTTTTTAACTCCTCCACATAAAAAGGTAACTCATGTAGGGAAAGTGGGATCAAGCCTCCAAGGCCCACTGCTGACATCAAGCACACCACCTCTGTTATCCATGCATTGAGCACAGAAGTCTGCAAAATGGTGCTTACTCATGTTCAGCTAAACATGTACAAGTACTCCCTGCAACCTGGGCCCCTGCGCAATCAGTGGAGCACCTACATACATATTCCACTGAATGCAAGTAGGTGCCCTTTTGCAGAAGTCTATGCTCAATGTTGGGCATCGGGGTGGTGGTATGAGGGCGGTATGGTGGAGCGTATGATGTTGGGGTAGAGCCAGGAGTTACAATTCCTCTTCAAATGTTAGCCCTGTGAATGGAGGATAATCTCTGAACAAAAAATACAAACAAAATTAGATCTACGCTATTGTTTATGCTGGTGATTAAACAGAAAACTGTAAACATCTCATTTTCAATCAAGTTTCAGAAACAGCCAAGAAGACTTTAAAATTCCCATTAAAAGCCACATTAAAAATGCAAATGACATTAATGCATAATGTAGCTACATATGCCTGTTGAGTGGTTTGTCTTTCACGCCTTTGCTGTTGGTGCTAAATTTCCTTCCAAGCACAAGGCTGTTTTGTCTAAACACCGCCAAGTGCCAACTTGGTGCAGAGATTTGGCAACATATTAGTATTGAATTACACAAAGTGGGCCCTGTGTTGACCAAGATGCTGATGGTGAATCAAACAAGGGAAAACTCTGCCATCCTATTGCTTTTATGAAGACGCTCTTTAGGCTGGAAATTTTCAAGGTCTCCCAAGTAGAAAAGCTGGTCTGACATTAGCGTAGTGACTGAGCCTTCAAAAAATAATAAGGTTCAAGGCTTTTCAAATTCAATGAATAGCATATTCTATCAGAAGTAAGCCTCATCAAGTTCAGTGGAACATACTTTCTAGCAAGTGAGTTTAGGACTGCAGCCACAGAGCAGAGTCTTTACGTCTGATTCCATACAAGCATATAGCCACCAGCCACACCCAGATTCTTATTGGAGACTTTTCCTGCTAGTTCAGTGTAAAACATGAGATAAAGTAGCTTGAACTTAGGAAGCTTTAGTCCCAGAGCTTGGAAAGGTTACTTTTTTTGAACTACAGCTCCCATCAGCCTCAGCCAGCATGGCCACTAGATTGGGCTGATGGGAGTTGTAGTTCAAAAAAAGTAACTTTTCCAAAGTCTATTTAGCCCTGTACATTCCAAAGGGAGTAAGCCCCATTAAACTCAGTGGGTAATTTCCAACGAAATCATACTCAGAGTAGACTCACTGAAATCAATGAACTTCAGCTACTAAAGCCTATTAACAGAGATGTCACTCAGTAGTGGAGCATCTGTCTTGCATACAGAAAGTCTCAAGCTGGCATCTCCAGGAAGAGCTGGGAGAGAACTCTGTCTAAAATCCTGGAGAGCCCCTGCCAGTCAGTGCAGCCAATACTGAGCTAGATGGATAATGGTTTGCCTTGGTATAAGATAGCTTCCTATGTTCAATGGATCTGCTTTGAGTGTGACTACCTGTCAGGCCCAGGATGTGACTCAGGAACCAGACCAACGGCTGTAGTTAATTTGTGTTTTATTAGGGTAATGTCCAAACAAAGACTGCGTTTTCTCATGAAGCAATACAGGGATACAGGTCCTGCGGCATTGGGAGAAAGTTGACAGAGCAAGGGACTTCTTCCCGCCTGTTCTTTAAGAAGGGGCCAAACGGGTGCGCAATCTTTCGCTCCTCCTTAACTGCCCCTCAGGTACTGCCCGCCTTCCCCCCCTTCTCTCCTGTCTTTTCAGCTGTCTGCGTGTGCGCGGTGAGGGGGGAAGCATCACCCCCTCTTCTTCTGAAGTTTCCGATTCCAGGATGGGGGATAGGGGAGGGGCTGATGGTAAACTGCCTCCCCGCTTTTCGGCTGTGAGCAGCCCTCCCTCTTTCCCCTCTTGCTCTGAGCCTGAAAGAGGGGGAGGCGTGAGAATGTCCAGGGAGGGCTCAGGCTCCCCATTGCTAAGCGACCTTATCACTGGCAGTTCCTCTGTTTCGTCTTCGCTCCAAAGGGGGGAAGTTCCTCCCCCTTCCCTCTGCCATCCATCCGAATACTCTTCTCCCAACTCTCCGGGATCCAGCTCCCCGGGATTGGGACCCCAGCTCTGCCTTCCGACACCATCCCCCCTCCCAGGCTGTGCCCCCCTCCCCTTGTCTGGCTTGGGACGGTGGGGAAAACGTTGATGGAAAAGTTTTACCAATTCTGGAGCATGCACATCAGCTGCATCTTCCCATGATCTGTCAGCCACCCCATAGCCTTTCCAGTGAATCAAGTACTGCAGCTTGTGGCGTCTGATCCTGGAATCTAAGATCTCCTCAACTTCAAACTCAAGCTGCTCATTTACCAGGAGTGGAGCTCCGGGAGGTTCCTCCGGCCGTAACTCACTGGGAGGGGCGGCTTTCGTTAAGAGGGATCGATGGAACACAGGATGTATTTTAAACGTGTCAGGCAGCTTCAGTCGGTACGCCACGGGATTGATTTGAGTTTCTATTTCGAAAGGACCCACCCTCTTGTCTTGTAATTTTCTACATTTGCCCGGCATCTGGAGGAAGCGGGTGGACAGCCATACCTGGTCTCCCGGTTGAAGGGGGGGCCCTCCTTCCTGTGCAGGTCAGCAACTCGCTTGTACTCCGTTTTGGCTTCGTTTAACTGCTGTTTCAGTGTCTGTTGCGCCGCTTGCAATTCCTTAAGGAAGTTCTCAGCTGCCAGTACCAGCATTCCTTCTAAGCTGCTTGGAAAGACTTTAGGATGGAATCCATAATTAGCGAAGAACGGGGTTTGTTGAGTGCTGGAGTGCAGAGAATTGTTGTAGGCGAACTCTGCAAAATGCAAATATGATACCCAGTCAGTCTGTTGATAGGACACATAACTTCGTAAATATCTTTCCAAAACGGCGTTCAAGCGTTCCGTCTGCCCATCTGTCTGGGGGTGATGGGCGGAGCAGAGTTTTAATTCCGTCTGCAACTGTTTCCACATTGCTCTCCAAAATTTGGCTGTGAACTGAGTTCCTCGGTCTGAGACTACACTGTTTGGCAATCCATGCAGCCGGTAGACTTCTTTTATGAATAACTTGGCCGTTTCTTTAGCCTCTAAGGCCCCTGCACAAGGAAGAAAGTGTGCCATTTTGGTAAGTAGATCCACCACTACTAAGATGGCTGTCATTCCTTGGGACTTGGGTAGATCAGTTATAAAATCCATGGAGAGGTCCTTCCAGGGTTCGTGTGGGACAGGCAACGGTTGTAACAGTCCTGCTGGTGTCCCTGTTTGTGTTTTTGTCCGCAGACAGACAGAGCAGGACTTTACATAACTCTCAATATCCCGACACATTTTAGGCCACCAGAAGTCCTTGGCCACGTTCTGAATGGTCTTGTAAATCCCAAAGTGTCCCGCTGTGATGGAATCATGACACTGGCATAGGATTCTGAGCCTTAATTCCCCTTCTGGCACATATCTGGCGGTTTTGAACCATAACAGTCCATTTCTCCAGTGAAAGGTTACTTCTGAGTCTTGACCTTGTCCCGTCTCCTGCTGATATTTTAGCATGTCTGCATCTTCTTGTTGTGCCTTTTTGAGTTCCTCTTCCCATGAAGGCTGGCATACTCCCAACGTTAATTTCTCTGGCGGGATTACGTACTGAGGCTGGTCCTCGGATTCACTTTCTTTGAATTGTGGCTGTCTGGATAAGGCATCCGCTCTCTGGTTTTTGGCTTGGGCATGGTAAGTAATCTGGAAGTTAAACCTAGTGAAGAACTGGGACCATCTTATCTGTCTCTGGTTCAGCTTTCTGGTGGTTTGGAGGCTTTCAAGATTCTTGTGGTCGGAGCGCACTTCAACTCGATGAGAGGTCCCCTCTAGGTATTGTCTCCAGTTTTCAAAAGAGTCCTTGATGGCCAGCAGCTCCTTCTCCCAAACTGTGTAGTTCTTCTCTGCAGGCTTTAACTTCCGAGAGAAGTACGCACAGGGGTGCAGCTCCTTCCCTTCTTGGTCTAATTGTAGCAGGACCCCCCCGATGGCAAAATCTGAAGCATCTGCTTCCACTACGAAAGGGCGGTTCGGATCAGCAAAGCGCAGAATGGGCTCAGTAGCAAACCTTCTCTTCAGCTCCTCAAAGGCCTCGGTGGCGTTCTCTGTCCATTGAAACTTCTTCTTCCCCCTTAAACAGTCAGTCAGAGGAGCTGTTAATTTGGAAAACCCTGGAATGAACTTTCTGTAATAATTGGCAAACCCCAAAAACCGTTGTACATCCTTTTTGGTGACAGGTTGGCCCCAGTCCAATATGCAGCTTACTTTCCCTGGGTCCATCTCCACGCCTTCCGCTGAGATTCGATATCCAAGGAAGTCTAGAGACTTGAGGTCAAATCCACATTTCTCTAATTTAGCATACAGGTGATTTTCTCTCAGTCTCTTCAACACCGTCTTCACATGCTGGTCATGGTCTTCCTGGTTCTTTGAGAACACCAGGATATCATCTAAGTAACAGATTACATACGTGTCCAACAAGTCTCTAAACACGTCGTTCATGAATTTTTGAAAAATTCCTGGTCTTCCACAAAGCCCGAACGGCATGACCAGGTATTCATACTGTCCGTAAGCCGTCAAGAATCCTGTTTTCCATTCATCTCCCTCCTTCATTCTGATCAGATTGTACGCTCCTCTCAAATCCAACTTCGTGAAGATTTTTGCAGAGCGCAGTCGGTCCAGCAACTCTGAGATCAGGGGCAGCGGGTAGCTGTTGGGGATGGTGATCTGGTTCAATGTGCGATAGTTGTTACAGGGTCTGAGTTCCCCCCTTCTTTTTCACAAACAATAGTGGCGCTCCAGCAGGGGATTGTGAGGGGCGTATGAATCCTCGCCTCAGGTTTTTATCCAGGAATTCCTTCAGGGCCTCCCTCTCATTCTCTGTGAGAGAGTAGATTCTCCCTGATGGGATGCTGGCTCCTGGCACTAGGTCAATCGCACAGTCGTAAGGGCGGTGGGGGGGTAAAGTCTCTGCCTCTTTTTCATCAAACACATCTTTGAATTCTTCATACTTTGGCGGCAGGGTCACTTGCTCGATCTTTGCACTGCCCCCGCTAGGGTGTTCTTGATTCCTTCAGGTTGACAGTTCTCCTGGCAATACTGTGAGGTGAACCACACCACCGCCTCCTTCCAACTTATTTTGGGTTCATGCTTTGCTAGCCAGGGCATTCCCAGAATCACCTCAAAGTTCGAGAGATCTGACACGTATAGCGAAATGAACTCTTCGTGCCCAGGGATTTGAAGTTTCACTTCCTCCGTGGCTTGTGACACCCCTCCTGACTTCAGGGGTCTCCCATTGATAGTCTCCACAGCTAGGGGAGTGTCCAGTTTCCACCGGGAAATTCCATGACGCTTGACTAACTTTGCATCAATAAAATTTGTGGAGGCTCCACTGTCAATTAAGGCAGTGGAATTAAACACCACTCCTCTGGAAGTTGTAATCCGAATAGGCAAGACCAACACCCCCTTTGAGGGAGGTTGGATCGTTGGGGGGCCTTTATACAACGCTGCCCCCAGTCCACCGGCCTGCACGTGGACTGGGTGTTCTAGTTTCCCGATGGCTCGGCTTTCCCCCCTTTCAGTCCACAGTCTCTGGCCACATGGCCCGGCTTTGAACAATAAAAGCATAAACGTTCCCGGCGTCGTCTTTCCTTTTCTTCTTCCGACAGTCTTGGCCTAGCCCCTCCCTGTCCCTCAGTTGCCTTACCTGCCATCCCTGCAATGGGAAGGGTCTTGTTGCGGGATGCCGAGGCTGAGTATCTCGGGACCTCCTGCTTCCTTTCCAGGCGCCTTCCTTCCATCCGGTGATCTATCTGTAGGCATAGCCGGATGAGCCCTGGTAGGTCAGCGGGGGGGGGGGAGGTCCTGGCCAACTCATCCAGGATTTCAGCATTTAATCCACTCCGGTACATAAACATCAGGGCGGCGTCATTGTAACCAGCTTCCTGGGACAGAATTTTAAAAGCGTTAGTGTACTCGGAAACAGTCCCTTTAGCTTGCTTCAGAGCGCCTAGTTGCCACGCTACTGTTTCAGCCCTTTGCGGGTCTTGAAACATCTTGGTCATCTCCTGTATAAATCCTCTGTACCTTCCTAAGACAGTATCCTTTCTCACGAGATACGGAGTCACCCATTTTGCAGCTTCTCCCTCCAGGAGGCTAATCACGAAAGCTACTTTAGCCCCATCGTCTGGAAATTCCGTGTGCCTGACATCCAGATATAACTCACATTGAGCCACGAAGGTTGCCAACTGATCACTTTGTCCCGCGTATTTTGGGGGCAATCCAATGGGAACCTTTACTACGGCAGCTGGAGGGGCTGTTCGCATCTGGTCTATCATGGCCTTCAAGGTTTGATTATCCGTCTTCAGCGCCTTGACTGCTGCTAGCAGGGCTTGAACATCCGTCTGCAAATCAGCTACCTTAGTCCTCAAGAGTTCCACTTCTTCCGTTTCAGAAGTGGGGTTCATCCCCCCCGCTGCTCCCTTTGACATCTTGTCCCAGTCAAGTGAAGAGAGTGTTGAGGGTGATTTAGGTGGCTCTGTCAAGCTGTCAGGCCCAGGATGTGACTCAGGAACCAGACCAACAGCTGTAGTTAATTCGTGTTTTATTAGGGTAATGTCCAAACAAAGACTGCGTTTTCTCATGAAGCAATACAGGGATACAGGTCCTGCGGCATTGGGAGAAAGTTGACAGAGCAAGGGACTTCTTCCCGCCTGTTCTTTAAGAAGGGGCCAAACGGGTGCGCAATCTTTCGCTCCTCCTTAACTGCCCCTCAGGTACTGCCCGCCTTCCCCCCCTTCTCTCCTGTCTTTTCAGCTGTCTGCGTGTGCGCGGTGAGGGGGGAAGCATCACCCCCTCCTCTTCTGAAGTTTCCGATTCCAGGATGGGGGATAGGGGAGGGGCTGATGGTAAACTGCCTCCCCGCTTTTCGGCTGTGAGCAGCCCTCCCTCTTTCCCCTCTTGCTCTGAGCCTGAAAGAGGGGGAGGCGTGAGAATGTCCAGGGAGGGCTCAGGCTCCCTGTTGCTAAGCGACCTTATCACTGGCAGTTCCTCTGTTTCGTCTTCGCTCCAAAGGGGGGAAGTTCCTCCCCCTTCCCTCAGCCATCCATCCAAATACTCTTCTCCCAACTCTCCGGGATCCAGCTCCCCGGGATTGGGACCCCAGCTCTGCCTTCCGACACTACCACTGGATATCACCCAGTGGGACTTGCTTTTGAGTAGACATGTATAGGATTGTGCTGCCTGGGACTTCTAGTATTCTGGCTATCATTAAGTGAAAACTACTTACTGGCTAGTATTAAGGAATGGAATCCTCATACAGAGCTGCAATCTGGCATCATGAATGCCTACAGGGAAGCTTTCCAAGCTCTTATTTTGGCAACACAGTGAACAACTGAATAAGCAGCAGGTCATCACATCAGGGCTTGCACCAGTTACCACTCAGTGGGCTATGCCAAATGCCTGAACCCTGTGATTTCCCTAATGTTAGGAGTGAGGGGTCAGTGCAGGGTGGCTAGGAACTGGATGTGCCAAAGCAGCACTTTTAAAATATACAGTACATGCACAGTATATGTAACACCCTTCAATATAAATTGCTTAATGCAGGGCCGGATTATCCATTAGGCTTAGTAGGCTGAAGCCTAGGGGCCCAGAGCTCTTGGGAGTCCGTGCATAAGCTAAAAAAATTATAATATCGATTTTTCATTATGTACAAAAAGAAAATGTTTGCACTTTGCAATCACATTCATAACATTCTAAAAGGATGGCTTAAAAGACATAATGCACACCAGCCAAATAAAAATGGTCCATTAAACATTTTATTTTCTATAATTTTAGTGTGCCTGCAAGCTGCACTAATATTTAGTATTGATCACTGTTTTTAATCTTTGCGGTTTGTGGCTTGCATACTGTATGTATAGGCAGGGCAGGTTCTAAAGGGCGGCCAGGTGGGGCACTGGCTCGAGGGCCCCTGGAGCTACAGAGTGCCCTCCGCTCTCCTTCCGCGATCCGCAGAAACAGGACAGGAGCCGCGGATCGCGGGATGAGCTTCTGAACCACCTGCCATCTCCCCGCTTCACTTACCTTTTTCTCCGCTGTTTTTTGCAGTTTGCCATCAGTCAAGATGGCAGCCGAGGTTTCCTTAAGGGGCTGAAGCCTCTGCCACCATCTTAGTTGATGGCACGCATGCGTTGATGTGTGTTTTCAATAAAATGTGTTTTATTGTGTTTACCATAATAATAATACTAAAAACATTATTGAAAATAATAATTACTAGTAAAAGAGGTAAGCCATGCTAACAAAATAACATACAAGTCTATTAATAAAACTTTATATACCATCAGTCCATAACCATTGTAAGGGGTTTGAGAAAAATATTGCCTAAGAGGAGAAGGGCCCACCAAACACCAATCAGCCTAAGGGCCCTCCTCAGTTTAATCCGGCCCTGGCTTAATGGGATCTTTGACAAGAACAACTAACAACAATAAGTCAGTATAACAGCCAAGGCCTCAGGGTGAAAAAAAGAAACACGTTTAGCCATATTCTGCCCTAATTCAGCAAGCTGCAGAGAGAGAGGGAGAGAGAGAGAGTGCACACACCTCTCCCCTCCAGAGCACATCTAGCACTAGGGGGTGCAAGTGTGATCCTCCTGCCCATATTTGCATAATGAGAAAGCTTTGGCAGAACTGGAGGATGACCTGTTTGGGCAGCTTTTCCCACCAGTAAATCATTGACATGTGAAAGTCAATAGTCTGGTGTTGGGGAGAAAGAAGGAATGTCATGTACACAGCAATGTCATACCAAAGACTGTCCTATGTGTAAGGAAACTTTGCTATAATCTTCGCTCTGTAGTGAGCCTTATTAAGTTATGCTCTTTAACATTTGTACCGTCTTACCTTTAGTGGAGCTCATCTGACAGCCAGTGTGTTGTAGTGGTTAACTTTGGACTAGGACCAGGGAGACATGGGTTTGAATCCTCACTTAGCCATGAAGCCCTCTTGGTGAACCTTGGGCTAGGCACTCTCTTTCAAACTAATCTACCTCCCAGGGTTGTTGTGAGGACCATAGTGGGAGAGAACCACATATACCACCCTGAACATCTTGAGGATAGATGGGATTGAAATTATGGGGATTATGTCATTAAAGGAAGTTATAACATTCCATCTGCTTTCCAGAAGTCTAATAATCTTCAAGGGATAATTTTGTTTGTTTGTTTGTTTCATTTTTAAACCGCCCATAGCGAGTGGCTCTCTGGGCGGTGTACAAAAGATTAAAATACAGAATATCACAATAAAATCAACCTACCAACAGTAAACATAAACAGCAAACAAAAAAAGATTTAAAATTATAACATTAAACGCTTAAAATGCCTGGGAGCATAGCCAGGTCTTAACCTGGCGCCGAAAAGATAGAAGCGTCGGCGCCAGGCGTACTTCTTCGGGGAGGCTATTCCACATTTCGGGGGCCACTACAGAAAAGGCCCTGGATCGAGTAACTGTCCTCCGGGCTTCCTGATGGGTTGGTACCCAGAGGAGGGCCTTAGATGCTGAGCGAAGTGACCGGGTCGGTTCATAGCGGGAGAGGCGTTCCACAAGATACTGCGGTCCCACGCCATGTAAGGCTTTATAGGTCAAAACCAGCACCTTGAATCTGGCTCGGAAACAAATGGGTAGCCAGTGCAAACGGGCCAGAACAGGTGTTATATGCGCTGACCGGCTGGTCCTCATCAGCAGTCTGGCTGCTGCATTTTGCACTAGCTGAAGCTTCCGAACTGTCTTCAAGGGCAGCCCTACGTAGAGCGCATTACAGTAATCCAACCTAGAAGTTACCAGAGCATGAACAACTGAGGCGAGGTCATCCCTGTCCAGATAGGGGCGTAGCTGGGCTACCAACCGAAGGTGGTAGAACGCATTCCTTGCCACTGAGGCCACTTGCGCCTCAAGAGACAAGGAAGGATCGAAAAGAACCCCAAGACTACGAACCTGTTCCTTCAAGGGGAGTGTAACCCCATCTAAAACAGGGTAAACATCCACCATCTGGGCAGGGAAGGCATTCACCAACAGTGTCTCAGTCTTGTCTGGATTGAGTCTCAGTTTGTTAGCTCTCATCCAGTCCATTATCGCTGTCAGGCAGTGATTCAGCACATCCACAGACTCACCTGTAGAAGATGAAAAGGAGAAATAGAGGTGCGTGTCATCAGCGTACTGGAGGCAACGCACTCCAGAACTCCTGATGACGGCACCCAGAGGCTGCATGTAGATGTTAAAAAGCATGGGGGACAAAACCGACCCCTGAGGGACTCCACAATGGAGAGTCCAAGGTGTCGAGCAATGTTCCCCAAGTACTACCTTCTGGCGACGATCCGCCAAGTAGGAGCGGAACCACTGCCAGGCAGTGCCTCCAACTCCCAACTCCGCGAGTCTCCCCAGAAGGATACCATGGTCGATGGTATCAAACGCCGCTGAGAGATCAAGGAGAATCAACAGAGTCACACTCCCCCTGTCCCTCTCCCAACAGAGGTCATCATACAGGGCGACCAAGGCTGTTTCAGTGCCAAAACCAGGCCTAAAACCAGATTGAAACGGATCCAGATAATCGGTCTCATCCAAGAGCACCTGGAGTTGACCGGCGACCACCTGCTCCAGAACCTTGCCCAAAAAGGGGACATTTGCCACCGGTCTATAATTGTTCAAGTTATCTGGGTCTAAGGAAGGTTTCTTTAAAAGAGGTCTCACTACTGCCTCCTTGAGACTACTAGGGACTACTCCCTCACTCAAGGAGGCATTTATCACTTCCTTGGCCCAGCCAGTGGTACTAGTCCTGCTAGCCTTCACTAGCCAAGATGGACAAGGATCTAGAGCAGACGTGGTCGCCCGCACCAGTCCAAGCACCTTGTCCACTTCCTCAAGCTGCACCAACTGAAACTCATCCAATAATGAAAGACAAGACTGTGTTCTGTACACTTCAATGGATAATCACAAAATGAAATAAACATAACAAAACAAAACCAAGCTATCCCTTCAAAATTATTCAGATTTGTTTTAATTGGCTATGGTACATCTGAATTTCATGGGAGAACAGTGGAAACTTTCGGTGCTCTAATGTTCCTGCTTTCCCCTCCATTAACTAACCCAAAGCACTACTGGATATCATCTGACTGTAGTCTAGGTGGAAATCTCCAGCAGTAGCCTAACTGATTATGGGCTTTTCACAATTAAATAATAAAAGGCTATTGTCTCAGGATACCATTGCTCAGATAAGAATTTCTCCCTCCATGGAAGAGGAATTTCATCTACTTGTCCTTGCTGACTATCATGAACTTGAAGGGATGGTGCATATCCCAGGGCATTTGACCCAAACAACCTCTGTGTGGTTGTTACATTTCCTTCCCACACTAAATACTATTTCCCATAGACCTCTAATTCCTCTTGTGTCCTTCAGGCTCCCCCACCTCTGTCAGGAATGAGGACATATTTCTCTTTGCAAGACACTTGGGCTGTTTGTCTCCCTGTTTCAGCTAGTCCTAACAACTAACTACCACTCCCTCCATGACATGAGATGACATAAAGAATGGCATATCTAATCCTATTATACTTCTAGTCAAATGACGGTCTTCAAGAGCGTTTCCATTATTCAAGCAAGCATTGCTTCTTCCTTATGCAGAACGTCTGTGGAAACAATCATTGTTCCACCTTTGCAGCCGACACTTGCACAATGTACAGGACTGAATGCTGAGGGATAGTTCCCAGGGTCCCATTAAAGTCCCAGAAGGTGAAGCTTCAGCTCACTCATCTCATAGCCGCATGAGTTGGATTCCCAGCACCAACATCACTGAAAGCCTTTACTTTCCTGTAATCTTTATTTTGTGAGTCTTTGGTGATGCTTATATAATGTCAAGTAGGGATGGGGTGAGAATCAAAAAGTAAGTGACTTGCCTAAGTGAACTTTTTCTGGGCTGATAGGGACCATGTTCCAGTAGTGAGCAGGGCCAGACCCACACCCAATCACTCACACACAGCTACATCCCATGTAAACAGACATGTATACAGACTTGTTTTGTTTTGTAAAAAATGAGGTGCTGGCACTCATACCTCGGCAAAAGTGCTGTGAGTGCCAGCACAAAATGATTTCCATGGGCAGCAAAAAAAAAAAAAAAGAGGTGCCAGTAGTCTGTACTAGTGAGTTCCATCACAAAAAACCACTATATATATTTAATTCTGAGTAACTCCACTAAAGTTTCACCTTCCATTTCCTCCATAGTTGCTTTTTAAAACAAATTCTGTAAGTTAAATTAAAAAAACTCTCCAAGGCAAAAAGAAACCAGAAGAATGAAAATAAGGTCAGTGCACAGCTGAACTACAATCCGCAACATTTAAAATGCAATTGCATCACAAAAATTACATGCATGAACCACTTTTTGCATATTTGGAAGGAATACAACTCTGCTCAAACATTTCCTTTTCTGCTTTGTTCTTCTGGCAGCAGATCTTCATGCAGAGGAAGGTGCTGCAATTGCATATTTTGCAACACTTCAAAGCCCCTTTCCCTCTTATCTGCTCCAAGCTGAAGGGCTGATGGTCAGGACCACACAGGATAGTTCTATCTCAGAATATCTTAGTGTTTGGTAATGCGGGGAATGTGTACAACTGTATTTGAATATGCATTCCTTTCAATATTACTATATTTTAGTTTAATGATTTATCTGCTTTTTATATTGTATCGTGGAATTTAGGTACACTGACCTGAAATCCATTTTTGCATAAAGGTGTAGAATAAATTATTAAAATAAATAAATAGTATGCATTTCAGCCTATATTACATAAAATAAAAGGGGCTCTCCTTTTGTCTTGACTCCCCTTTTGCTGCTTTTTTTTTTAAAGTCTACCCAGAACCAAATTTCTCTGGTTAGTCTCCCTTCCTGTCCCTCCTAGAAGAGAGAAATGATCCCACAATGTCCTTTCTTGGTCCATAGATAATGTTGTACATTTAGGGGTTTGGACAGGATAGAGTTAATAGGGACAGAACAACTACCTAAAGTTCCTTCATAGTCAGAAGGCCAAGTTGCAAGGTACATCTTTCATTGGGAGACTGTAGGTGATATGAGCAAGATCTGTGTGTGTGAGAGAGAATACAAGCTGCCGTTATTGAGAGCAAGCTTCTGAGACACAGGAAGTTACTGAGTTTTGTAAACTAACAGCATCTGGGGATTCACAGTGTCTCTTTCTGGAGATCTGGAGCAGGTCAGTGGATTTTGATGTTGGTGGATTTGTTAAGAATCTTACCTCCACCTATGCTCTTCCTGATACTTCCAAATATACTGTAGATAGCTCTCCAAGTTTCCTCTTTCCAAAGACCCAGGTTAGCCATGTCTCTTGAAACTGTTCACACCTGGGGGAAGTGTGCAGCATAGAACAATGTGTGTGTGTGTGCACTTTCTGTAGGATTTTCTGTTGGTAAGAACTTGTTTTCTTACACCAGTGGTTCCCAAACTTCTTTCCCCATGGATCACTTCAAAATTGCTGAGGGTCTTGGTGGACCCCTTGATGATACTTTGGTCTGTTGCAGCAATTGTAATTCTATAGAATTCAGATTGTAATACAATAAAATACAACATAAGAAGTAAAAGAAGCAATAAAAATTCAATTAAAAATCAATATAGATATTGAATGCCATGGATGTGCCATCTCACATCTTCAGCCACAAATCCACACAGTGTGGATCATCTGAATGAAGCTCATGGACCACTGGTTATCCACAGACCACAGTTTAGGAACCTCTGTATTACACTAAGTGATTGTGCACCAGTCATTGTGTGTGTATGCATATTTACTAGTTTCCCCTGCTTGCAGCATCACACAAAGCCTCCATCTGCCGTAGCAGCCTGTCATCTTAAGTTCTGTAAGGTGTGTTCTGCTCCTCCTTATGCCCCTCCGCCCTATGAAAGCAATAGTGTTCTGTGATGCCTTGAGGAAGAACCTGCCCAATTCACACAAGCCCTCCCTCAATTGCATGCACTCTCTCTGGGCAGCGTAGCAGGGAAGGGTTGGCCAGCAGAACTACTCAGAGAGAAACCAAACCTGCAACACGAAGCCCCTTAACAGTTGCATCCAATTGCACACCTGCGCCCTCCCTCTCCATGCAGAGGAGTGAGGCTTGACAACCCAGTCTGCTCTGCCATACCATCCAGAGAGAGGGAGGACTAAGAGAAATGTTGGACTACAGAGGAAAGCCTCTGTATGAAGAGCATTTTAAAAAAGAATGAATCACAAATCTCAGCTTCAGCTGCTTTGAAGGTTCAAAGTTCTATGTAGCTGGTACCCAAGTTCTTCAAAAGTAAGTAAAATAAATAACTCAAGGATGCACTTATTTTCTTCTTTATTTTATTTCATTTTATGTATTTATTTATATCCCACCCTTCCTCCCGGTAGGAGCCCAGGGTGGCACTTGTGTTGGAGATATCCTGCACCAAGAACAGACAACTCTCATATACGGCAGCATGTAGAAATACTTAACGGTTTTCAAAGGAGGATACTGAAATTATACGAGTGACCATCCTATACTCACTTACTCAGAAATGAGCCCCCATTGAACTCATCGGAACTTACTTCTGAGTAAAGTCCTGGGCTTCTTTGAAAGCAAGGGTGGGATTCAAATTTAATAAATAAATAAAATTAAATAAATGGACATGGATAGGATTGCACTCTAAGGTTATTACTTTGATTTATTACATTAGAGTGTTGGACCTGGGAGACCAGGGTTCATATCCCTACACAGCCATAAAACTCACTGGGTGACCTTGGGCCAGTCACTGCCTCTCAGCCTCAGAGGAAGGCAATGGTAACCCCCCTCTGAATACCGTTTACCACGAAAACCCTATTCATAGGGTCGCCATAAGTCGGAATCAACTTGAAGACAGTACATTTACATTTTTAGGCATTGAACAGATCACCCTTTACCATGTGATCCCAGGGTAGGTTACATACAGCTCAATACAATGAAACCATGTCATGTTAAAAGGGAGGGATGTTCTGAACTCATCTTCTACCCTCAAAGGCCTGTGCAAAAAAAGGGTGTCTTGATCTGAGGACAAAATGTTGATGACTTGGTGCCTAAAGGAAACAAGAATTGGTGTCAAACCTAAGTCACGTCCAGAGTGTCAATATTTTTGGGGGGTGGGCTTTAAGTGCATACTAGAAATTGAGGCATGTTGCCCAGAGAGCCTTTTTGGCTTAGGGCGGTATATAAATAAAATAAAATAAATAAATAAATAATAATTCAAGTGGATTAAAGCACTCTGTCACCAATAAGCCAGATCTATCTCCCTCCTTATATCCCCCACCCCTCATGGGCAAAGTCTGAAAGCTTGGCAGGGACACCCACCTATCGATCACCTGATGTCAAAATGAGACACCCAGCTTTCAATCACCTGATGTCAAAATGAGACACCCACCTTTCAATCACCTGATGTCACTGAGGAACGTGAGGGGGAAATGCTCTGAAAAGTGTGGGATGAACAAATTATTAATAGAAAGACGCATAAACACCACACAAACAAATCTAGATGAATGCTCAATAAAAACTGGACATAGTCTAACCTCCTCGCCAGCTTTGTGCAAGCAAATCAGGATGAATGCCCGGTGAACAGGTAGGCTGGAGGACCCCCTTAATTATTTTAGCTAGAATAGAAGTGGCTTATAAAGGATGGTGGGAACCACAGCAACAAGGTGCATAGACAAAAGATTGGTCAAACAAAGTTTTAAGTGCTTTGTGTATGCTACAACACATGCATTTAGTGTGATTCCGAGAAGGGAGAGAAAGGCTATGTAATGCAAGAAAACCTGGGTCAAGTTGACATTCAGTTGTTGCATGTTGGAATATACATTTATGTTTAAGTAATTATGTAATTTTTGATGTACTATTGTTCATAAATAATTGTAGAACAAATAAATAATTTCATGTCATTTTTGATGTATTATTGATCCTAAATAATTATAAAACAAATAAATAATTTCAGAAAACAGGGTGGGAAAGAGAAAACATTATAGAAAACATGAACCATAATTGAAACAGGAGGTCTGATTTGTTGTGCTTCCATTGTGCCTGACCTAGAAAGGTATAAGTCAGCAGTACAGCACCTACACTGCATGCAGAAGGCCCCAGGTTCAATCCTTGGCATCTCCAGGTAGGGCTGGGAAAGACTCCTGTACGAAACACTGAAGAATACAACAGTCTGCTGGATCAGATCAAAGGCCCATCTAGTTCAACACCCTGTTCTCACAGTGGCCAACCAGATGCCGATGGGAAGCCCACAAGGAGAACCTGAGCACAGCAGCACTCACCCCACTTTGCATTCCCAGAGACTGATCTCCACACCATGCATAATTTTGAATATAACAGTTCCTGACGACACAATCTTACCTGGTAGTGCTAGAGAGGGAGTGGGGTCTAACCCTGCGCTAGTGCTCTGTTCTGACCCAGAGGAGTTTGCCAGCTAGAGAGAAACCTTTTGAGGAACTCACCTCATAAAAACCTCCACAGGCAGTTTCAATTCATGCCACCAATAATTCTGCTACTCCCATATTCAACTGACATCTAATCATCCCCAGCACTTTCAGGGTCTGGCCTGATCCCAAGAAGCTGTGGAAGATGTTAACACTACAGTGAAGGAGAGAGGCCCTCAGAAAACATTCGTAAGTGGCCACACATAGGAAGCTGCCATATTGAGTCAGACCAACGGTCCATCCAGCTCAGCAGTGTCTACACTGACTGGCAGGGGCTCTTCAGAGTTTCAGGCACGGGACATTCCCAGCATTACCCAGAGATGCAGGGGATTGAATCTGGGATCTTCTGCAAGCAAAGCAGATGTTCTGCTACTGAGCTACAGCCCAAGACATCTGGGATGTGTATGCAAGGCTAACTGTCTAGTTGCATTGTTTTAACTATTAAATATGGAGTTGACAACAGTCTTAGATCACTAATGCCTAATGGTCATTACAGCCTCTTATCAGAAATTTATTTTTCACTTTGGGATGAAAAACAAAATAACCAATTTGCATTGTTGTTTTTTTAAAAAAACCCACATACTTATTCATTTCCCCCCAAACAAGCATACTTCCTGTTCCATAGACATCCCCATTATCTAGCTATCTATTCAGAAGTAAGTTCCACTGAGTTCAATGGGATTTACTCCCAGATAAGGTTGCAGAAGGCTGCTTTACAGTGGAATCAGTTGTATATTTACTCAGAAGTTAAGTCCCACGGTATTCAGCAGGGCTTGCGTATCTAACTCAGAAGAAAGTCCCAACTGCTCCAATGGAGCTTATTCCCAGGTAAGCGTCTACAGAACCGCAGCCTATGGTGTCCTCAAAAAGCTCATTCTCCTCCACCCCACCCCATTTTAAAAGTGAAGAGAACCAACTCAGGCCATCATTAAGATGATTCGTTTTATTTGTTATTACGCAGTTGTTATTAGTGTTATTTTACGAGAAGAATTCCCAAATTGTGAAGAGTTAGAAACTTTTCCAAGGGCCGCTGGAAGCGCGGTTGCGACTTCGCCGCATTATATTGACTAATCGGTTGAGAGCTGCGGGCCTTATCGCAGAGAAGACCCAGCCGAAAACAACAACTATTGAGTGTGCTTCGGTCGAGAGGTCAGCGACAAGCGAGCGGGTCTGTCGGGACAGTTGTGCTACGTCACCGGCAGGTGCCGCGAAACTGTGAGACAGTTTCCCTGCAGAAAGGAAAAATTCCGACAGAGGAAGTTGACGGCCGAACAGACCTTCTTGCCGATCACAGAGAAGATCTGACCCTTCCAGGCTCCCAGAGCCGTGCTAATTATCGCCGTCGGCTCCTCCCCGCCTCTAGGAGATCTGCGGGTCTCTTCTAGTCCGGTCTTAGAAAATGGAAGGGCCTCTCTAGGACTAGGATGGGAGACTTGCAACAAGACAATGAATACACACAGGTGGAAAAAGAAGATGGAAGCATATACTGGATGGAGCCAAGTTATATGCCCGCTTGAGAGTTCTTACTGCATTATGCTGTTTATTTCTTGCAGGGTTTCTACCAGCCGTAGCAATCAGCAGATTAATCTTTTGGCATTGTCGTGCCAAGAAAAGCTACACCTGTTGAATTCTCGTCAGTCATGAAGGTATAATGGCACAGGAGCTCTGTCCTGTTACAGAAAAAAAGAGTAATTCTTGTTATATTGGAATTTAGAGCAAGTTAGTTACTTGTATATGTGAATCTAATAAAGGAGTAAATCTTCCAGCGACTAAGTTTGTCTGGCTAGAGTAGAGAATTGAATCTAGGATCTGAGAAACAAGGTTTCATCCATCTTCACCACACACTATTTGGGACATTATGTAAAAAATGTAACATAAGCATCGAGAACTGGGAAGCCTTGGCCCATGAGCGTCCCAATTGGAGGTCGGCCATTATCAAGGGTGCTATGGACTTTGAAGAAGCACGAGTACAGTGCGAAAGGGACAAACGCTAAGCGGAAGGAACATCAAACAAATCCTCATCGTGTCCATCTTCCATCTGGAAACCTATGTCCTCACTGTGGGAGGCTGTGTGGATCCAGAATTGGCCTTCACAATCACTTACCCACCGTTAAAGACCTTACCTTCGAAGACAATCTTACTCGGCCACGAGTGATCGCCAATGAATGAATGATACACACAGAGAGAGAAGCATTTGTTGCAAATGCAGAGGTTCAGTATAAATAATAGGCATACTCGGCTGTAAATGAGGAAATTGTGTGGTCTAGAAACGTATGTCTCTTCATCTTCTTTTCGTTAATGTCTCAGGTAGAATGGCCGGGTGAATAAGAGGACAGGGATCCTGAGCCTTAACAGTTGTGAAAAAAACGAGGCCAGCAGGCGTATCTTGCCATGTATCCTATACCCGTTGAACTTCCTCCTTCTGCACTGGAGGAGCCCTATCCTCTTTTGCACTTGGCCTCCTTAATTTTGCCTTTCGGCTCCGATTGGGGAAATCATAAAGCCGCCAAACTTCTTGCAGCCCAGCTTATGCATGTTTACTCAGAAGTAATTCACATTATGCCCCGTTGGGCCGACTCCCAATGAAGCGTGTGGTCAGGATTGCCTCCTTAAAGCGACCTCCTACAGCAGGTCTCCTCAGAAGTAAGTCCAGTGGAGTTCACTGGCACTTCCTCCGAGGTAAATGGCCAGCTCTGCAGCCTCAGCCATCCACACAGCGTTCTGCTGCTCTTAATTAACCTTCTTGGTTAAATCGTTAAAACAGAATATAATCAATAATAATAAGGGGGGATCCAACGCCGGTGTAGCCTTTTTGCCCAGGTGCCTTTGGAGAGGATGGAAGAAATGCAAAAACTGTAGCTCTGACTGAAATTACGCCAAACTTCCCCCACCCCGGAGAAAATCCAACTGCTATAAAACATATTGCAGTGAGACAAAAAATAAGACGATCGAATCCTATGTACTTCCTTGGGAGTAAGCCCCGGAAGAGCCAATACGTCTTACTCCCGAGTAAACATACAAACCTGCATCGTGCCGAGGCCTTTAGAGCTGTAATGTTTCAGAGCAGCTGGTCCAAGGGCTCTGGCGGAAGGGATCTGACAAACAAACAACCACGCACGCGCCCTCCCGACCTGAACTTGTGACTGGAGGTCTTGCAAAGCATGTGCTGTAGGCATGAGCAGTTAAACGGATCACGCGGTTCATCCCAGGACCTGCAGTTAATTGAATGGTTGACGGAGGGATTCGCATTGGCCAGAGATCCACAAGCCAATAAGAATCAATTAAAGGCTGCAAACGGGGATTGGTCTGAAGACAAATGAGATCGCCACTGCGCTAAAGCGTTGGATCTGGCTGCTGCTTGAATGGGCGACCACCTGCGAACCGGAAGTTCTGTCTTCTGGGGTGCAGAATACACGTAAGAAAATAAACTTCAGTTCAATGAAGCTTTGTTGCTCGTAAGTGTGTAGGTCGTCCTATTAGGGTCACGGGGACTTAACATCACCCTAAGGCTGTAATCCTCTGCACATTTGACCTGGGCTCCTACTGGGAGGAAGGGCGGGATATATATTTAATAACAACAGCAATAATCGATTTACTTAGGAGTAAGCCCCCCTAAATACCGTGGGATTTACTCCCAAGTAAACAAACATAGGATTGCCCTGTGAAGTTTGCGTTCACCAGTTTTACCGCTTCGGGGACAGGGGCGTCCGAAGCTCGCTTTCCCGGCATCTCAGCTCCTGAGAGCGCATGGAAAGGAAGAAAACGTTACATGGAGCTAGACAGACGCGTTTGTCTATCCTAAAGAATCCCCGTGAAGGAAACTAGAATTTCGGGGGGGAGGGGCGGGAAAAGAAAGCCGCCCCGCGGTCTGCCAGCGAGCGGAGAGAAATGGTGAGCGCCTGAATGGCAATCAAGGCGTCCCACCCGTAGGAAATGCGCCGCGCCTGAAAGAATAGAGCGAGCAGGGCTATTCAGCTGGCGACGTCTGCGAGTCCCGGCCGCGAAGCCGGACTCTGGGGTTTTTGAAATCGCTTTCTTTCCGAGATCGGTTTAAAACCAAGTATCCCGGCTTCAAAGGCTCGGGGATGGGGCCCTGAGGGACTGACTTGGCCCTTGTCTTCGCAAGAAAGGAGAGAATTCTAGCCGGCAGCCTTACTAGCAAAGAACGCAAGCTTTTTTTGGTTGTTTTTTTTATGATCCCTAATAAAAAAAAGCTCATTGTAATCATTCGTTTATTTTATTTTCTATTTTTCGGAGGGGAAGAAGAGATATTAGTCCATTTGTTGATGGGATTTTTTTTAAAAAAAACTTTTATTGGGAAAACAAGATTTAACAACAGCAACAATAACAACCCAATTTATTTCCTTTTGTTGTTAAATCTAAAAACTTGCCTCCCTGCTAGCAATCTCAACTCCTGATGTCCCGTCCTTTCTTCGGTAAAACAGCGATCGTTTTAACCGGCACCCATCCGCATCCTAAACACGTTTGCTTAAAAGTCAGTTTCATGGATCCTAACGAGATCCTAACGAATTTTCTTGGAAGGAATGCAAGGAGCCTTATCGGGAGGATCGCAGCCTTCCCTGCTTTCGCTGCTCATCGTGGGCGAAGGGTTAACCACCTTGGGGTAACTCCGTTCTGACTTTTATTTCACAGAGGGAACTGCTGAAAAGACCGACAAGTGTTTCGATTGTGTCTACCAGCGGTTAAATAACGCGTGATTCCTAAAATCATATTTCGTCCAGCAAGGCTTAAAAACTTGGCGGGAAAGACTTACGAGGGAAAAAATAAACCTACCAGCAAAACTGCAGCGGAAGATCCTTTCCCCCTTAAAAACAAACAAACAAAACATCACAATAACCACACAGTGTAATAACAGAGTGCACTGTCAATACGGAACAGCGATAATGAATCTAATAACGTCGGCTGCAATCTAGAGTGATTAAAATCAATAACAGCTTCGCCTCTGACAGCATGTGGATCACACCGATTATTATCGCTATTATTTTGTAAATTGCTCTTTTTTCGGGGGGGGGGACACTCGAAAGCCTCATGAAAGGGGAAACGGGCTTTTTAAAAAGAAGTGTTCTTGCCATCTACCCCTGCGAGAAGATCGCTCCCCAGTTCGGATCCCCCCCAGCTGCCCTGTTCGGTACGTGGGTCTGCGTAACCCTGGCGCGGAAAGGCGAGGCTTGGGAGGCTCCGCGGAACCCACAACCTCAGGGACGTCCCCACCGCCTTTGTGGCGGGATGGGATTTCCCAAGCCCGGGATTTGCCACAGATGTCAGGCCAGGTCAGCCTCACCGAGACACCGCCCCCAACCGTCCCCGGGACACTCCCCCTCCCATTCGCTAAGGCAGAGGACTTGGACCGGGGGAGAGACTGTTAAGCCAGACAGATCCCCAAATCCCACAGGGGGGATCTCTTGATAGCTGTGGCCCTTCCTCTCCTCCTCCTCCTCCTCCCCCCGCTGGGCCAAAAAGGGGCTGAGATTCAGACTGTTGTCGGCTAAGGACTCCCTACCCCAGTCGGCTCGCTCGGCCTTGCTGGTTTATTCATGCCTTTCCTTTATTTTTCAAGCCTGCCTCAGCTGCCCGGGGGCCTTCTTATTTTTCTTCAAGTCGACCTCTCGCTTAGCTGCCGACTTTCTTTGTCAAGCTTTCATTCATTTCTTTCTGCTTCCTTTGATTTTATTTTTTCTTCTTTCACGCTCTGTAGATCTTTCTTTTATTAGTTTTTTCTGCCTATTTGTTTCTCTCCCCACATCTTGTCTTCCGTCTTTGATCTTATTTGCTACCCATCTCGGTATATATATATTCTATGCAGTACCTGTTGGCGAGCCTGTGCCCTCCCTTCCTATCTCTTCCTTCTGATCCAGAATACACCAGGAACTGCTTTTAATTCTCCTCCTCCTCCTTCAGGAGTAGTCCAGGGTCTCAGGGGTCTTAGACCCTCTCCTTTTTTGGGAGCTGGGTCCCTGTCTCCAGTATCCTATGAGCCAATCGGCACAAAAGGGAAGTGTTAGTCACTGAGTTTTCTAACATGCTTCCTTGTCCTTTCCTGCTGATTATAGCCAATCAGAGTGAAATGAGTGGAGTTAAGCACTGAGAAGATTCTTCTCAATAGTTAACACTCTTCCCTTTAATGCTTATTGGCTGGGAGGTTTATTGGCTGTTGATGTTGTAGAAGGCATTAACAAGGATCTCATTCTCAACCCAGCAGCAAAAAAGAAAGGAAAAGAAAGATAGGCGGAGGCGTGTCTGTGACTATCTTGAAGCGGCCCTGCTCTTTTTAATTTGCTACTGCTCTGCTGCTCGCAATGATCTTGTCAAACTCTGGCTTGGTTCTCCAACTTTGGCGGTTGCAAAGTGAAGCTTAAGTCCTTCCAAACCCCGGGCATTTTGCGGGGGCGGGGAGAGAGAAAGGGAGGCCTCCTGAAGGACAGGATCCCTGCTGCTCATTTCTAACACACGCACCCCGCCCCACAAACACACCATGTCGCTCCTTTCCCGTCTCCTTGAACAAGCAGCGCCAGTCATTCGGCTCCAAAGGGGAAGACAAAGGAACTTGGCCCTCATCCCTCTGCGGGTGACTTGGCCGGGAGGGTGCGTCTGCCTGCCTGCTCGGGTCTGCCCGGGCTAGCCGACCCAGGGCAGGGGAGGGTTCACCCCAAGCCGCAGAAAAGACAGGCCTGATTTGCTTTTGCAAGGAGGTGGGGAAGATCGGGGACACACCCACCCCGGCCAAACATGACACGCTTCTCTACCGTCTCGAAAGCGAAGGGGGAGGGGAGGAGGCTGGCTCTGGCTGGCAGCGAATCTTCTCAGGTCCCTGAGCTTTGATCAATCCGAACTAATTACCCCCGAGTCTTAATTAAACTCTTTAGCAGTTGGAGCAGTGTTTTGGCAAGAGGACAGGAGAGCCTGCAAGCTGACAACACGAAGCCGCCCGCGCGTGATGCAGCACGGCGGAGCCTTGCAAGCAATCGGCGGCGGGCTCCGAGAGCTCGCCTTGCCTTCCAGGCCACGCGGCCGGCGGGACACCCCCCCCAAAACACACACACCCCGCCGCCCCGATCCGCGGCTCTTTCTCCCTCCCAAGCCCTGCAGATTCGCCAACAGCCACGGTTCTTGAGGACTCCGTTTGAAAGGGGCCATTCGCCCGTTTATTTGCCACCAGATCCACCAAATCGTCTTTTTTTTGCACGTGCAATAATAATTATTATAATAATTATAATAATAATTTTTTAAAAAATACAACTGGAAATTTCAGATCCGTACAAAACTGAATCCAGCCCTGTCCGTCCACAAGAAATACGATGGTCAGGATGGGAGTGGGGTGGGGAGAGAGGAGGTGGGTGATGGTTGGGGTTAGAGCAGGGGGGTGCAGGTGGAGGAAACGGGTCCCGTCGAGGAATAAAAGAAATCAAGAATCAGAGGGAGGGGGCGGGTAAGTCGGCACACTTTGAGGGGGGGGAGGATTATGCTATATACAACAAAGTAGTCAAAAGGGATGGATGTCGCGGGTTGTCAGAGCCAAAGGGGAATAAGTGAACGTCCACTGGGGAGGGGGCATCCCTTCAAGGAAGAGATCTTCCCACCCCCTATCAAAGGATGAACTGGAGGGGGTCTGATATTTTGTAATGACAGCCTTCCAAACTAAAGGGCATCTGTCTGTCTGTCTGACACACACACATACACTCACACCCACGGACATTTATACGAGCCGGGATCTCAAGTAAAGTGGGACCCTCCTTTAGAGCATCTCCCTTCCTTACAATAAGAGATCTCTGGGGATGCGCTCAAGGGATGTGACCTTCCGTCAAAGGGGCCGCCCTTCAAGATAAGAGCTACCGTTGGAAATCAGGGACGTCGGTGATCTTTTCTAGAGGAGGCGGCGATGGGCGGGAAGCCAGCCCTTTCAAACCTGGATGTCCCCTGAAATCGCTGCAATACGGGAATTTCTTTTAAAGGAGGCAGCTCTGCAAAGAAAGGCCAGTCGCGTTCTCCAGAGCTGTGAACTTCTTGCATGAGGGCCAGCCTCTGCTAGAGCACTGCTTAAAAAGGGTGTGCGTGTGTGTGTGTCAAAAAGTGTCTGTTGGGCTTGCGAAATAACGTGCGTCCCTGAACGCTGAGCGGCTATCGCGGGGTCATCTTCTGAGCGATGTTTTCACGCCCGAGCCTAGAATATGTATTGGGTAAGTTAGGCATCATGTCCCGCATTAGCAACAACTCTGGCTTAACAAGGCCGGGAGCATTCGTTCCAGTGCGCTCTTTGTGGGTGGGCCTAGGTCGGAAACCGTCTGCGCCAGCTTTCAAATACTCGTGGGCAACTTTTTTGGAAGGTTAGATTCCAGGTTGATTCTGATATCCCGGCATCAGGGACAGACTTTTGAACCCAAGGCGCGTCCTTTTCAAAGGTGAAGTAACTACGACGGATGCGGCCACCTTCTGGACTCGTGATGGCACAAATGAAAGGTACCCTTTACCTCTGGGGGCATCCCGTTGTTTTCTACGGGGCAGGAGATCTACGGAGCGAGAAACGGCCTTTGGGGATAAGGACCGAACAAGGAACATCCAGGGGCTTCTGAGATATGGGGGAGCCGTTTCAACCCTCCCCCCCCTCTCTCCACACACACGCACGCACGCACACAGAGGAGACACCGCTCGAAGGATGCCCTGTTCTTCTGAAGGGAAGAGAAGTCCTTTTAACATGAAGGGGCCTCTTCCAAAAGACAAAGCAAACCGAGACAAGGAAAGGGGCACAGCCGGGGCTTCCCAGCAGAAGGGGGTTTCTTCCACCACCCCCACCACCCGCCTCCCCCTCTTTAAAGTGAGACTGTGGCAACTCCAGGCAGGCTTCCAAGCTGGCTCTCCCCTGTGCGCGTTCAATAAATACACCCGAAGCACGCTTCATTTGTCCTGGTTTTCTCAAACCCAACTTGAGACAGGAGGGGGGTGGGAGACGCAAGTCTTTCTCTCCCTCCCTCCCTCCCTCAAAAAAAAAAAAAAAAGAGGACAAGAAAAGGAACCAGCAATTTCCTAGCCTCTCTCGGGCAGTCCCAGAGGCGAAAATGAGGCGCGCTCGCTCGCTGGCTCTCTAGCGGGAGCACGGAAACAGCAAACCGCCGACGAAGTGCATGCAGAAGAAGAAGGGCGAGACCGACGGGTGGCGCTTCACGGGTGATGGAGGAGCGGGGGAGGTGGCAGCTCCGGCTCGCCGGGGGTTCGGGGCAAGCCTAAGGATGAGCCGCCGCCGCCGCCGTTGATGCCGTCGTGCAGTTTGCGGACGTGTTTCTTGAGGTCAAAGTTCCTGCAAAAGCCTTTGCCGCAGGTGGGGCAGGTGAAGGGCTTCTTGTCGTTGTGGGTGTGCATGTGGAAAGTCAAGTTGTACACCTGGTGAAAGGCTTTGTTGCAAATATTGCACTTAAACTGCTTCTCGCCGCTGTGCGTCAGTTTGTGGTTCTTGTAGTTTCCTGCCGGCGAGAAGGGGGGAAGGGGGGGTCGAACAACAGGGAAAGGCGCTCAGTGATGCACGCGGGGAGAATCTCCCCCCCGGCAGCCCACCCACCCCGGGCCCCGGCAGTCCACAACTCCCACTGGCTTCCCTTGAAATAAACAAACGAGTAACTAGCATCAACATCTCCGGACGGCGTCTTCCACAGTCAATTCCGCCGACAGAATTCGAATTGAATGATTTTTCTACTTTTTTTTTAAGCGGATATCTTGGAGCGCTCCTGCTGAGCCCATTTATGACCGGATCCAAACCGCCGCTTCTTTGAAAGAAGTGCCATGAACCGAATTCCGAGCTGACCTTCGAGAACCGGTGAGTGCCGCAAAGCATAAACCGGTTGAAAACCCTTCTCTCGCCTTCCTCCTCATATCAAATAAAATACAAAAACATAGCGAAACCAAACCAGCACAATTAAAGCGCTTTGGTGTGGATTCAATTAGGGCCCGACTATTCCTCAGTCTGGTCCTAAGCAAATAATTCGGATTTTTGACAGGATTTATTTCCAAATAAGCATTCGCCTTAGTATCGGGTGCTGATTCCATCCACATCGGTGAAGCTGAACTATCTGCAACCGCGGTAGTAACCGAGCTGCGTTATGGGTCGGGTTTTTGCAGCTGGCCGCTTCGAAGGGAATTGCTCAAAACATTTGACGGGGCTTGGCGCACTGCTCTGGGGACGCTCGCAAGCCTGTGCCTGTTTATTCGGCAATAAGTGTCGTTGGACTTACTCCCAGGTAAGGGTGCAACACATCACAGCCTGAGGACGCACTCCTCTGCACAGTCACAGCGCAATGCTACTCGTATGCAGGTCCCACAGAGTTCAGGAAAGCACGGCCTTATTTCGAAGCAAGGCGCATCGAAATCAGTGGGACTTACTTCCGAGTAAAGCTGCACAGTTGCGTTCTTAATCGTATTTATCCTTACAATCATAATTACAACTATTGTTATCATTTTACGTCCACAATAATTCTTCGCCGGTCAACGCAACTGAGCAGAAATAGCCAGCCAATAAATCAATCAATGAACAAATAAAATAAAATCGGAGGAGCTAAATAGTCTGAAATATACTTTTCCTGGTCATGTAAATGCGGACAGCCTCCCTTGCCCCACATAACTCAAAGAAACCATACAGCAGGCGGTAGAATCGAGTCACCCTTTCAAAGCACCATATATTTCAATACGCGTTAAAACCGTCCAGTAAAAAAGATGCATGCTGACCCCTTGATTTGGAATAACTGAAAAGGGACGTGCGTCGATCACGGGCCGTACCTTTTTGGTGAAAGCCCTTCCCGCAAAATTCGCATACAAAGGGCTTGTAGCCGGCGTGGATCCGCGTGTGCGTGTTCAGAGTGGAGCTCCGGTTAAACGCTTTCCCGCACTGGTTGCACTTGTGGGGCTTTTCCTGTTTGGCCGGAGAAAGAAACAAATCGAAAGCAGGTTAATTTCCAGCTTCTCTCCCCGCTCGTTGTCCCCGCAGTCGGCTCTCGCGCCCTTCCCTAGTACAGCAACAATTTTTTGGGGGGGGGTATTTGGCTTGAAAGAGAATCAACTTCATCCTCCCCCAAGGGGCACTTTATCAGTGTCTCATCCTCTAACGTTGAAACCGGGACAGGGGGGAACAAGGCGGCTCAGTCTACTGGGCCGGCGGGAGGGGAAACCACCATCTAATCCTACAGAATTGGGGGGAAAACTCCGAAGGAGTTGAATCGGGCTTACTTCCGAGTAAGTGTATTTCAGGACTGCGGCCCGAGGAAACTAAACAGCGGAGAGGGGCGGGCAGGTAGTGGAAAGGAGAAAGAGAAATGGAAAGGAAAAAATGGAGACGGGCGGCTGTCTAAGGAATATTTCCGAAGAAAGAAAACACAGCTCTCCCACTAGGAAATCTCTCTCTCTCTCTCTCTCTCTCTCTCTCTCTCTCTCTCTCTCACTCACTCACTCACTCACACACACACACATACACCAGAGTTTCGCCTTCCAGTGACCGCGTTTAGAGTGCAAACGTTAAACATGCCGGGGGAGCCCTCTCCCCCAGTCTAAAGACAGAGTGGGAGCGCCCGGATGAATCCAGACCAGCAGTCACCAGCCTTTGGGTGGGAGGGTGTGTGGCGCTGGCGGGAAACGAGAGAGCTGCTGAAGGTCAGGGCAGATGGATGGATGGATGAATGGCTACCTGGGTGTGGATGATCTTGTGTCGGCAGAGGGTGCTGGCTTGGCGGAAGCCCTTGCCGCAGACTTTGCAGACAAAGGGCCTGGCTCCCGTGTGCACCGGCATGTGGCGCGTTAAGTTGTAGTGCGCGTTGAAGACCTTGAGAAGAAGGAGAAAAGCAACAACACACAAAGTGAAAGTAGGCAGTGAGGCGCGGTTCGACGGCGCGGCGAGGAAAACGCCAGCGCGGCCGCCAGGGGCTGGAGAGCAGGGGGCGGGGGGCTGCCGGAGGGGGCCGGAGCGCGCACTTGCCTTGCCGCAGACTTCGCAGGTGAAGACTTTGGGCTTGGCGCTGGGCGATCCGCGACTGAAGTCCGCCGCGACGCCCTTGAAGGGCAACTTGTCGGCGTCCAGGAGGTGGGCGGCGGCGGCGGCGGCGGCTGCAGCGGCGGCGGCGGCGGCGCTGTGCAGCTGGGCGTGAGCCAAATCCTTGAAGGCCGCCGGCGGGTACTTGTCCGGACCGGGCGGCAGGGCCTGCAGCTTGTTCCTCTCGGCCAGGTAGGCCTTGGGCGCCGTCGGGGCTTGCAAGGCGGGCGAGGGCGCCGGCAGCGGCGATCCGAGGAAGTACGAGGCCAAAGGGTGGAGGCTCAGGCCCGACGGCGGTGGCGGCGACGGATCCGCCGCCCGGCTGAAATAGCCCAGGGCGCCCAGGGCGTGGAAAGAGGAGTGGTTGACCACGCGGGGCCGGACCAGCTTGTAGTGCTGCTGCAGGGGCTGCAGGTCGGCGGCCTGGGGCTTGAGGTTCAGCGCGCAGCTCAAAGAGGTGGAGGAGGAGGAGGGCGGCGCGTCCAGAGGGGGCTTCCTGGGCTCCGATCCCGCCTTGGGTAAGGGCTCGTAAGCCAGCGGCACGAACGGGATCATACACGGGATGGAAGACCCCAGGCTGAGCGCCGCCGCCTGTTGCTGCTGCTGCTTGACGTGGTCCCCGGCTTTGGGGGCTCCTCCTTGCAAGAAGTGGGGCAGCAGCGGCAGGGCTTTGGGCTCCGGGGCCGTCCTGGCCATGATCCGCTCGATGGAGAACGCCAGAGGCTTGGTGGCGCCCAACATGTTGCCCCGAGGAGCGGCCAGGCTCTTGGCAACCGTCGGGGGCTGCTGCTGCTGGCCGCTATTGTCCATGGCTGGCCGCTCGCTCCAATGGGCGCCTCTCCAGCTGGCTTTACTCCTCCCGCGCCCGGTCACTGAGCGGCGGTGAGGGGACCCAGCACGGCTGCCACCCCCGCTGCCTCGTCCTCCCAAGCCGACACCAAGCCCTTGGAGGCCGACCCCGCCGCCGCCGCCGCCCTCGACGTCTCGATCGCCGCCTGGCCCGCCACCAAGAGCTGCATCTCCATCTCGTCGGCCGACAGCGGCACCAGCCTGCCCACCGCGATGGACTCGTGGCGGCCCATCGCCGCCTCTGCGTGCCTTTGGCGGGGGACGATCGCCCTTTTCTCCTCCTCCTTCTCCTCCTCGCCTCTCTCGCTCGTTTTCTCTCTCAATGGAAAGTGTTGGGTCAATAGCAGCAGCCACGATCCCGCCAATCGTTAACTTGCAAGAGGAGAAGGTAAACTAGATAATTGCTCAATTCGCTTCCAACAGGCACTGAGGGGGGGGGAGAGAAGTTGAACCCCCCTTCCCTCCTCAGACCAAGCGGCCACTTTTCATTGGAGCCTGAGCCTCCTCCTCCCGCCCCGAGAGAAGGAGGTGGCTCTCCCCTCCCCTCCCCCTCCTATTATTCTCATCCTCCTTCCCCTACGCAGGCTTTAGAGGCCTCTTGATCAATTGTCTTGTTTGCCTTGAAATGACATCATCTTTTCCTCTATCATCATCATCATCAAAAAAAGAAAAGAAAAAAGAACGACCCTTCCTTGCATGACCTCTAAAGAAGGGACACTGAGGGGCTGGCGATGGGCTTCTAGTTGACAAAGGAGGAGAATTGCGCCGCCTGATTGTCAGTTTCAGCCCCGGCCCACATCCCTGGGCTCGCGCGCCTGAGTGCGCGCTCGGCTGCTCTGCTTCTGCCCTGGGTCCCCGCCCTCTCGGTGGCACTTGGGAGGTAGCCCTTTGGACGCCGGGCCTTTGGACCATCGCGCCCTCCTCCTTCTGCAGCGAGCTTCGCTGCAGCCAGCGGGCTCCGCCTTCCAGAGGAAAGCAGGGTGTTCTCAGCCACTGAGGCCGGCGGCGACTGGTATTTAGACCCAAGAGGCAGGTTGCCAAGCCGTCTGGTCGGACGGTGCCGTCGAAACGACTCAAAGGCTGCAGGAGAAGCGGACAATCCTTGGCGAGACTCAGGTGTTCTAAGTGTTGAGGAACTTGACCGCAGCTAGACAAAACTTCCCGTAGCGATTCGAGCAGGGCCGACCCCCAACCGCTGCAATGCCACGTCACATTTAAAACAATGGCCGCCGCCGCCAGTTTTCATGGATCCAGACTGCTCGCACACAGAATCGGGGCATGTCTCGAATACTTCTTGTTCTCCGCGCCGCAGGTCACAGAAGATCAACTGGCAGTTCCCCTACAGATTGGCTTGTCAGTCTGTCCTACTGATTTAAGTCCAACATACTTTCAACGAGTCTGTGTAGGACCACAGGCCAAGGGGTAGATAGATGTGGATCTATTCCTTTCAAAAGAGTTAAGACTTTTCATAGATCATAGTACTAAAGCCTCCACTTAGAAGCAAGTGTTTGGATTTAAATTACTTTTAAAACCGCCACCCCAAGACGATTTTCTTTAAATTAAAAACGAAACCAACAAATCCCAATTAGGGGAGGTGTGGATCGAAGTGCCTTTGCTTCCTTTAGCCACATGGAGAGGCGAGGGAGGATTCCCGTGGCAGGGAAATTCTCAAGCCTTCAACTCTGGAACGGTCCCAAGGAAGTGAATTGCAGGGCTATTACAGGGCCATTTCGGGGCCAATTGGTTTTGAGCCTCTCCGCTTTAAGATGATCCACTAATTAACGACAAATCTCTCTTTCAGTAACTGGGGCCAAGGGCTATGTAAACATGTCTAGGAAGGCGCGGGCCTTAATTTTCTCCTGCAAGAGGAGGGAAACGGGCAGCGTGCAGAGCCAAGAGAGGAGAATTCGGGGTGTGTGCGTGCGTGCGTGCGTGTATGTGTTAAATCAAATGTTTTCTAATAGCTTTAGAGCCTCATCAACACAAACAATAGTTCAAACGCTCCGAAAATCCCGTAAAGATTTTTTTTAAAAAAAACTTTATTAGCACACATAATAGTACAAGCGGTCCAAAACCGATCGCAACTCATTAAGCTTTATATCCCTTAGTGAAGGGGGGGGAGAGACTGTCCCTCCGCCCTCGCCAATTGCTGGTCCCAGGCCGACAGGAGGAATCTCGGAAAGCCCTTTAGGGGTGTTTTTCAAGGGACGCTCCCTGGATATTTGGGATATGGACTATCCACATCAGTCTTAAACACATTTCAGCAGAATTTCCTGGCATTGCTATTAATGGGACTCATCACGTTGTCAGGATCGGGCTATTAGCTAGGATCCTCTGGACGATCGCGCAGACCTAACAAGGCGCGAGGATCCCCTGTAGCAAAGTTCCGCCAACGCCCATCCCCTCTTGCCTAATCCCGGGGAAGGAGCCGGGTTGGGATGCTCCTCCCCTCCTCTCCCCCGAGTTCCTTCGGCTCCGATCCCCTGGGGAGAGACGGCCGTGTCCCCTCCTAGGGCCAGCTCTGAGACGGTAGGAAAGCCCTTTCCCAGAGCCGATTGGTCTCCTTGTCACCTTCCCCGGGGCAGCTCAGGTTGCCTTCCCTGGCCCCCTGATGCAGCAGCTCGGAGCGAGAGGACGAAACACCAGCCAAGATCGTGTCGGTGTACAGGTGTCCTGGCGCACCTGGGCGCCAAGGAAATGGTGTGGCTAATGATTTTCATCATCCCGAGGGTAATCATGATATAACCAGTCACCCCTTTCCTAGTTGGGGCATCGCATCGCCTCCTTCTTCTCCACCCTCGCTTGCCGTCGAATTTTAACTCTGCTCATTGGGTTCCGAGCTTCCGTTCGCTTCCCGAAGCTGGGAACTCTTTTCTGGCAAGGTTTCGACGGCGGTTTCTCTGCGCCGCAACAGCTGGCTCTTTACTGGTCTTTTTGGGACTGACTTTCTCTCTGACATGTGTTTGGGAGGAGGGGAAACGACACGCCGCGGCCCTGGAGCGGAGAAAATCATCTCCCAAAGCGGCAATTACCGGCTCTGCCATTAAAGCAACGCCGGACTAAGGAGGAGCTTTGGAAAGCCCACGGCCAGCTTCATCCTCCGGGGTTTGCTTTGACCGATAGAGACGGGGGTGGGGGAAAGGAGGCAGAGCAGACTGGGCTGAAATGGAAAGGGTCAGGTTTCAGGGAAAAGATCGCCTTTCGAAGCCGAATTCACTCCACATGCAGTGTGACTCCGGAGTGCTTTTCAGAAGCATTTCAGCCCATCGAAGTAACAGCTTACTCGCTTTCAGGGGGCCGTTGTCCTCCAAAGTTAGGTAAAAACCCTAAGAAAGTTTACTCGGGAGTAAGTCCCCTTGAAACTAGGTAGGACTATAAGTGCATAGGATCGCTCTGCGCTGTGCGCATGGTTTCAGGCGCGCAGCACCATCCTAAACATGCTTATTGAAAGGGAAGCCCTCCTGCGTTCCATGAGAACTTGGCAAATGGTCTTAGGATTGGGGCCATGCAGCTGGCACCTATACACGTTTGTGTAGAAGTGACGCTCCATCGTGTCCAGCGGGGCTTGCTGTCACCCAAAGGACTGTAGCCTTCCGCATCTGGCGACCTGGGATTTGGCCAATGACAGCTCTTGGCACAATAGATTTGTTTGGTTTTTTAAGTTGCCCGAAGGCGTTTTCGCTCTAAGTCCGTTTCCTCCAAAGGAATCCAATGAGACCTTCACTGGCTTCTGGCCACACAGGATCGCGCAGCCTTGTGCGCTGGCAGGTCGGTCAATCCGTTTGCTAGGAAATAAGTCTCTTCTCCCAAATAGGGCTCCTTACCATAGTCTGATGTATGGGCCAATTACTTTCAGTGGGGGCAAACGTCGAAGTTAGCGAGGCCCGCATTTTCTTTCTTAAGTGAGCTCCACTGAGCTCTGCGGGGCTTCCTTCCGAGTAAACACGCCTAAGGCCGCGCTGTTATTTCCGTAGGGCTGACTTCCACGCCACATACCGCCGGATCAGGGTGGACCACGCGCCCTTTTCGAACGGCTTTCCAGCGGTGGGCTTCTCTGGGGAGCGCTTCAATGGGAAATAATGCAACTCGTCGCCAAGAAACAAAGGAGGGGCATTTAGATTGGGGGTGTTCTTGCCCCACACTCCCGAGAGAGCAAATGAATCTGACGCCGAGCGGTTAAGTGACGAAGGGAGGCGCAGAAATCCTAAAGAGCAAACCTTTCACCAAGAACCACCCCGATGTAGCTTTTCTAGAGAATGGCGTCATCTTCTCAGAAAGCAGCCCAGAGGCGGCTTGCTTTGCAACGTGCCGTCCACCCAAACGGAACCCAGCAGATCCCGAGTGAGTCGCTTCTCCTGGGGCTGGCAAATTAGGCGAACTCTTCGCTTTCTCCCAGGGGAAGGAAGGGACCAGGGACAAAGGCCTGAAGCCGGCACATCCAGGTGTGGTTAGGCTCGCACATAAGCCCTCTCCGTCTAAAGGCGTGTGCTGGGTGACGGGGGGCGGCAGAGAAGAATCAGACGTTGAAATTCATCTTTCAGGAGAGGCTTGTAGGTTGAGCGATCTGCTTTGGTTTTTTTTATTAGAACCCCAGATCCACCATTTTTGCTAGTGCAAAACACCTACACTTCGAATGAGAGAATTTTAAGTCTCAGAACTTTTAGCACACACACAAAAATCCCGCTCCGATGCATATCCCACCCTATGCAGGCTTTGAACATTTCAACAATATAATTTAGGCCGCTGTTTCTGCTATCGTTAAACAATTGGAGTCAGAAAGCCTTGCCGATCTACTTCAAACCACCCAGGGATCTACCAGTAAGAACATAAGAACATAAGAACATAAGAAGAGCCTGCTGGATCAGGCCAGTGGCCCATCTAGTCCAGCATCCTGTTCTCACAGTGGCCAACCAGGTGCCTGGGGGAAGCCCGCAAGCAGGACCCGAGTGCAAGAACACTCTCCCCTCCTGAGGCTTCCAGCAACTGGTTTTCAGAAGCATGCTGCCTCTGACTAGGGTGGCACAGCACAGCCATCATGGCTAGTAGCCATTGATAGCCCTGTCCTCCATGAATTTGTCTAATCTTCTTTTAAAGCCATCCAAGCTGGTGGCCATTACTGCATCTTGTGGGAGCAAATTCCATAGTTTAACTATGCGCTGAGTAAAGAAGTACTTCCTTTTGTCTGTCCTGAATCTTCCAACATTCAGCTTCTTTGAATGTCCATGAGTTCTAGTATTATGAGAGAGGGAGAAGAACTTTTCTCTATCCACTTTCTCAATGCCATGCATAATTTTATACACTTCTATCATGTCTTCTCTGACCCGCCTTTTCTCTAAACTAAAAAGCCCCAAATGCTGCAACCTTTCCTCGTAAGGGAGTCGCTCCATCCCCTTGATCATTCTGGTTGCCCTCTTCTGAACCTTTTCCAACTCTATAATATCCTTTTTGAGATGAGGCGACCAGAACTGTACACAGTATTCCAAATGCGGCCGCACCATAGATTTATACAACGGCATGATGATATCGGCTGTTTTATTTTCAATACCTTTCCTAATTATTGCTAGCATGGAATTTGCCTTTTTCACAGCTGCCGCACACTGGGTCGACATTTTCATCGTGCTGTCCACTACAACCCCGAGGTCACTCTCCTGGTCGGTCACCGCCAGTTCAGACCCCATGAGCGTATATGTGAAATTAAGATTGTTTGCTCCAATATGCATAATTTTACACTTGTTTATATTGAATTGCATTTGCCATTTTTCTGCCCATTTGCTCAGTTTGGAGAGGTCTTTTTGGAGCTCTTCGCAATCCCTTTTTGTTTTAACAACCCTGAACAATTTAGTGTCATCAGCAAACTTGGCCACTTCACTGCTCACTCCTAATTCTAGGTCATTAATGAACAAGTTGAAAAGTACAGGTCCCAATACCGATCCTTGAGGGACTCCACTTTCTACAGCCCTCCATTGGGAGAACTGTCCGTTTATTCCTACTCTCTGCTTTCTGCTTCTTAACCAATTCCTTATCCACAAGAGGACCTCTCCTCTTATTCCATGACTGCTAAGCTTCCTCAGAAGCCTTTGGTGAGGTACCTTGTCAAACGCTTTTTGAAAGTCTAAGTACACTATGTCCACTGGATCACCTCTATCTATATGCTTGTTGACACTCTCAAAGAATTCTAATAGGTTACTGAGACAGGACTTTCCCTTGCAGAAGCCATGCTGGCTCTGCTTCAGCAAGGCTTGTTCTTCTATGTGCTTAGTTAATCTAGCTTTAATAATACTTTCTACCAGTTTTCCAGGGACAGAAGTTAAGCTAACTGGCCTGTAATTTCCGGGATCCCCTCTGGGTCCCTTTTTGAAGATTGGCGTTACATTTGCCACTTTCCAGTCCTCAGGCACGGAGGAGGACCCGAGGGACAAGTTACATATTTTAGTTAGCAGATCAGCAATTTCACATTTGAGTTCTTTGAGAACTCTTTTATTCCTCCCCCCCACACACACTACACCCCCTCCCACCCCACCTACCTGCAGGCCTAGCCTATGAGATTTGCTTAGAAAGTAGCCTCACTGAGCACAATGGGGCTTATTCCGAGCAAACATCCCATGCGTGTTTACTCAGAAGTTAAGTCCCGCTTTATGCAGAGGCATTAGCCTAGAATTGCAGTATCTCTCTCCACCTCTCTCCTGCTATTATTGCTCACTTCTGTTTACTTCTGGTCGAAGCTCTCTCCCTCTGGGCTTTTCATTACCAGCCTTATCTCGACCTCAGGGCAAGATCTGAACCCAAAGGCGATTAGATCGCCCATCTCACGTAAGCCGCGAGTTTAGCGTCCTTTCCTCTCGATCAATGACTCGCGAGGTAAGGCACTTGGTCAAGCCGGAATCGCTTGGCCCGCTCTCTGCCGCCGCCCTCACAGAAATCCCTCTCGTGGAATGGGTGGGTGTGCGACTCTTGGCCTCAGCGGAACTGGAGCCAGGAAGGCCCGCAGCACCGTCTCTTCCCACTTGCTGAAAAGCTGCCTACCAGGAGAGCGAGGAAGGGAAGCCCGGAGGCATAGGAGTGGGGAGAGGGGAGGAAGGGGGCAGTTACCCCCCATAATCCCCAATTTTCTTTGTCTTTTTTAAAAAATAAAACAGTACGTTTCTAGCATTTGTAGAAGGTGAGATAGGAGACAAACTCTGCAAGCAGAATTGGCCCCATATTTTCCTGCATGGGTTCTTAACCTGTGGTCCATGGACCTCCTCAGGAAAAATCAATTTCCAGTGCGATAAAATCAATTGCATTCATTTAACAAAATCAATTGTAACAATTCAATAACATACATTGCATTTATTTTATTTGTGGGGGTCCACAGCTTTCATCAGATTCTCAAACAGTCCCTCATCCCAAAAACTTTAGGAACCATTGGCAGAGCGAGAAACTTGCCCGCTCCCGCCTTTCAGTTGCGTATGCTCATTTAGTTGAAGTATTTACTTTGCTTCCCCCAATGATTCCTGGACGCCTATGCTCAAGGGATCCCCCCCTTTTCGTATAACCTTGTTTTTGTCAGGAAGCGGAACCTCTTCCAGAGAAGCCCCCGGCCTCTCGGTGAGACAGAGGGGCGGTGGGGCGTTTATCGGAAAACAACCTCCGTCAGACAAACAGATGAGACCCCATCGAGCGTTCCTTCACAAGGCAGCGAAGGCAACCGTCGAGCCTGCGTCGGCAGCGTCGGGAGTGACATTGACAAGCCTGGCAGGGCCCGAGCGCTGCCGTACCTGAACTCCGCCAGTCCAAGGATTGCTCTGTTCGCGAAAGGCATGGCAGGAGATTAGCCTGCAGAGACGATTTCCCCCCTCCCCTCGCTCCCCATCAGAAGCGGCTGCCAAAAAAGAAAGTCGTGCTGGAAGCACTACAAATATATCTGCGCTTGTAGAACACGCGCGCGTCTGGGGGCCAGCAGGAACGGAGGCGCAGTCCGGCTGTTGCAGCCCTGTGTTTGGGCCGGGTTCGCGCGCTGCCGCGTCTTGCGAGCTCCCCGCGCGCTGCCGCGTCTTGCGAGCTCCCCGCTAGCCCGGTTACCCTGATCCAGCTGGGGGAGAGAGCTCTGGGCTTCTGAGACGGCTTCACCAGCCATCGTCGCCCCTGAGGAGGCGCTGGGAGCCCACAGCATCCCAGCCGCGGCGGCGAGGCCCATTCGAAGAGCATCCAGGCGCGTGTTAGCAAAAGGCTCCAATAATCCAACGCGGGTTAAAACCGAAACAAGAGCAAAAGGGCGACTGCGGCTCTTTTCAAAACCCTGCCCCGATTCGTCTCCTAATGAAATCCGGGCCACAGAGGCTGCAGAGGCCTCGCGCGTTTTGGGGGGGAGTGAGCCCCCCCCCGCTTCCCTAAACTTGCCTCTTGCTCCCGAGTAAACATGCCTATAAACTCAGGTTTGCAGCCGCCTGGAGAGATTTGGAGACTTTTTGCTCCGACAAAGAAGGCCATCCATGGAAGAATATTCCAGCCAGGGTGTAAAATGATTGAAACCCCTAAATGGGGTTGGGGAGGAAGATGTGCAGAGACCTTTAACTCTGGAGTGCTCCTTAAACCTCACTGAACTCATCTCCTGCCCAATCACGGTCACTAAGGAGTGCTAAAAAAAAAAAAAAGGAGTCTGCCAGCCCTTGTTATTTGAAAGCGGCTTACTGTGCGTCTGGAGGGATGAACCTCCATTATTTATTATTATTATTTTGTTATTCATTGTATTTTTATGCTATTTTATGTTCACCGCCCAGAGAGCTATTGCTAGTCGGGCAGTATATAAATTTAATAAATAAATAAATAAATAACCCCCCCCCAGCTATTCAGTGGACTGAAGATCTCATGGCCGGTTTTAAGGTTGAAGGTATACCTTATAATCGTCGATCTCGTTTGGATACCAATTTGCACCTATGTAAATGTACTGCCTATTCAGAGGGGGTTTACCATTGTCTTCCTCTGAGGCTGAGAGGCAGTGACTGGCTCAAGGTCGCCCAGTGAGCTTCATGGCTGTGTGGGGATTTGAACCCTGGTCTACCAGATGGTAGTCCCACACTCTAACCACTACACCACACTGGCTCTCAATTTGCACCTATGGACTGCCTCTAATAATTTAAATGTGGACATCAAGTTAGGATTGATGAAATATTTTTATGGTTAATGTTAACTACCAATGTTTATTTTTATTTGCAAATATAAAAAAATTATATACTTTTTAAAAAAAGCTGTAAAAGGTCTTACTCTCTCTCTCCCTCCCCCCCCACTGCTCAATGAAATTCTGCTGCTTGAGGTGGAGCAGTAAATGGTGTCTCTTCATAGGACTCAAGGCTGGCCAAGTTATTTTGGCATCTGGGGGACATAACCCCCCCCAATTCTACTCCCTGCTAGTAGAAATAAAACAAACAATAATAAATGAGCAGTGTGGTATAGTGGTTATTGTGGTTGCATGTTTATTGGAATTATATGCATGGGACCAAGTGGTAATTATTAGAAGTGAATGAATTAACATGGAGTGCAAGGGAGCAATCTTTTAAAAAGTAGATCATGCGTTACAGGTACATAGGAAGGTGCTTTACACCACGTCAAACCACTGCGTCATTTAGCTCAGTATTGTCCAAACTGACTGGCAGCAGTCAGTGACTCCAGTGTTTCAGACAGGTGTCTTTTCCCAACTTAACTGGAGGTGCCAAGGACAGAACCTGGGACCTTTTGCATGGGCATGTGCTAGCTCTGGCCCCTCCCTCTTTGCAGGGGTCCCACCTGTTCCTGCAAAGAACAAAGCCCCACCCACAATACTGTTTTACTGTTGTGGTTTGTTTAGTGGTGCATAGTCACATTTTGAAGTAAGCACAGTAATACACATTAACCTCTAACAAGAGGGGCTGTGAGTCCCTTAAGCCCAGAGTCTAAAATTACCTACCCGCACCATTGCACTGATCTAAGTTAACCAAACATACAAACCCCCACAATCCCTTACAGTATTCTAGGGAAGGCTAAGATTCAGTTCTTGAATCAAGTGCTGCTATCTCAGGCAAGAATTCCAGTGCAATCCCCTGCATATTTAATCAGAAGTAATTAATTAAATTAATTAAATTAAGTAACTCCCCTTGCTACTGCCATACTACCCTGAACACGCCCGATGTCGCCTGATCTCGGAAGCTAAGCAGGGTCAGCCCTGGTTAGTACTTGGATGGGAGACCGCCTGAGCATGTGGTAGCCCAGGTGCCATAGGCTTAGAGGAAGGCAATAGTAAACCACCTCTGAATACTCCTTACCATGAAAACCCTATGAATACATCCAAAAGATTCATAGGGTCACCGTAATCGACTTGAAGGCATATAACAACAACAACAAAGTCCCATTGAGTTGTGGCATTTACATACCAAGCCTGTATAAGACTGTAGCCCTATTTCTTAGTAAGCGTGCTTATGGCCCTTGGGCTGCAGGCAAACACAGGGCAGCCCTTTCTTCATCCAATACATAATCATAAAGAGATGTCATTGCCCCACAATATTGGGACAATCAATTCTAAGCGTGCTGACCTGCTGTTCTCGTCTCTAGTAAGTGTCCACTGCCTCACTGGGGCTAACAGTGCAATCCTACCCACGACTACTCAATAAGTCTCATTCAGCTCAACAGGCTTACTTCCAGGTCAGTGGCTGGTGGCCTTATTCTCTAGTTAGTGTGTTTGGGACTGCAATCTTAGTGACAAAAACTATACACTATCCTGCATGAGGGTCTGCAGGAATTTTTCAGATGGGGTGGGGCCAAGTCAAACACTGAAAGGGGTGAGCAAGCTAACTTCTCACAAAAAAAATGAACAGAATGGTGTCTTGCACATTTTGCCTCGTATCTCAGGTTCTACAAATGCAGGAAACTTAACTCTCTTTTTTTTTTTAAAGGAAGCTGGGAATTTGCAGATTATAGTTCATCCAAGGGGGGCAACTCCTCCCCCCCATGAAAGTGATAATGCCTCTTGCTTAACTGAATGGAAGAATCAGAGGTGTGTGTGTGTGTACAGCTCAGGATTTTGCATAGCTAGAATGTAGCCTTCTCTACTAAGATAGAAGTCACCAAGATAGAAGTTACCATACCCACTTTTGGCCTCTGGCTCCACCTACCCCTGGCATGTGGGCCCTGGAAGGTTGCCCACAAAGTAATGTGGCCCTCTGGCTTCCCTCGCTATCCTAGAGAGAGAGAGACTATGGCTTTATTGCTATTTTTAAGGCTCAGAACAGGGGTTTCCAAACTGTGGTCTGTGGACCGCCAGTGGTCCATGAACTTCATTCAGGTAGTCCCTTGCATGTTTGTGAAGAATACTTACAATCTGAATTCAAACTGTAATAGAAAAAAATACAAAATAAGAAATAACAGCAGAAATACAAATACAATGAAAAATCATGCAGCATCTACCACAGCGCACTGCAATTGCAGAAAAATGATTTAGTGGTCTGCCAAGACTCTCTGTAATTCTCAAGTGGTCCATGGGAAAAAAGTTTGGGAAGCACTGGCTTAGAAGACAGATATAGGTCCTGGACAAATTTCTTTCTCGCCCAGATTTGATGGTGATTCTTTGCTACTTAAGGCTGACTACCTAAGAAAGCTAGAAACAAATGTTAAGATTGCTTTTGGGAACTTGCTGGAGGATTTCTATACCACAGAGTCAAACCACATATATTTTGGTGTGTGGGATCAAATGTTCCGAAAGACAACACACTTATCACAATCAATAGCCTCTGCAGCTTGGAATCGTCTGCCTAAGAAAAGCTGCTCTCAACTTGTCACAAATCATTGCAGTTTAGGTATTTCGGAGTGGGGTAGGTGAGATATTTTCTGGACCAATGTTGGTTGTTGACTCCTGTCATTTAGCACGGCCATAAAAGATTTCAGCCAGTTTGCAACACATTAATTCACTGCTTTATGTGGCTTAAGTTGGCTTTATTGGTCATCTTACTCATTGTAGGCATCCTTACTTGGAAGCACATTTCATTGCAATCAATAGCACCTGTTCCTAAATAAATGCACGGAAGATCAAGGGATCAACTACTGCCGTCAATAGGTCCCATGCCAATATCAACCCCATTAATGCCATCTTCCAAGGGAATATTCAGGTCAAGTATACTTCTGTCAATATCCCCCGTATCAATAACAACTCTCTCATTGTCATTGCTCACTGTCAGCCACTCTCGTCTAAAGCCACTCCAGGTGATGGATTCACTGCATAAGTGACCAAGCTCCTGCCCCTTTCATAGCTATGTAGAAGAGGGGATTTCTACACTTGCTGAAATAATATTTACTTTATTTACAAGTCGCCTTACACCCAAAGGTCTCAGGGCAACTTACACAGTAAACAAATATTAAAAACATTAAATATGAAAAATATTAAAAACAGTAACTAAAAGTGATCACATACAAAGCATCCCCCCAAGTACACACCCCTCCCGCCTAAAATTGGAACTCCCTCCCAGTACATCTCAGACAGGCACTGTCTCTATGATCTTTGCTGTGTCTGTTGAAGACTTTCCTCTTCCAACAAACCTAAGTGGAGTTGGTATCTCTATTGGAGCTGAAATTGTTTTAAATCATTGTTTTAAATGATTTTATATATGAAATGTTTTTTAACTATGCAACAGTTTAAACTGCTTTTATACACATAATTGCTTTAGATGTGTTTTATTGTTTTGTGAAATCATTTTGAAATACTTCATAGGCAATAATTCATAAAATTATTACTACTACTGCTACCACAAGCAATTACCATAAAACAGCAAGCAGCTAAAAACGATCCACTGAGCAAGTGAGGGACAGCTATCCACATCCAAATGCTTGGGAGTAGGAAAAATGTCAGTCTGGTGCCCCAAAGATGTTAGACTTCAACACAACTGTTAAAGGGGCAGGAACTCTGTTCTCTCCCCCCACCCCTTCTCGCTTGGCCATCCTAATAAACAGGGAAGGATTTGGTCTTCTCTGTAGGCATATGCAACAATTCTTTCATGACTATGGGAGTCAAAGCTAGACAGATAAAGGTGGTGAGAAGTGGATTTCTAACCCAAGCAAGTTCTGGCTGGTCAGAGTGCAATCCTATGCACCCTAGGGATGGAGTACTCTGTTAATTTCAATTCTCTCAGTTTCTCATTTTTCTAATCTTAAATTTGGTTTGCCACATTTCTGCAGCAATTTGCACTTTTTAAAACAAAAAATCCTCATTAAAATTCTTCCGCATTTTCTCCTACAAAATACATTTTTGCTTGCAGTTTTGACTAAAGTACACATTTTCTGCAAGCACTTTATACAAATATGATTTACTTTTGTATGTTGTTTTCACCAATATATTCATTTTGTGTACACTTTCCCTTAATATATGCACTTTTGAAAACATTGCTTTGTTGCAGAACTGCATAGCAAATTTTGGATAAGTGTACATTTCAAAGGATGGCTTGTTAGGGTTCTCATATTGTTTTGGAAAGTGCAAATTTGATAAATTCAGCTTTACATGTGAACTGAATTGAATTTCTCCCCCATCCTTAATGTACACTTACTTGGGAGAAAGTTCCATTTGAATTCAGTGGATCTTACTTGCGAATAGATAAGCACAGGTTCTGATTGCCAGTCAGTTTTCAGTATTGGTTTTCTAGCCTTGTCCTCTTTTGCATCCAGACACTTTAGCTACCACCCCGGCTTCAGTGTAACACTCCTTTGAATGGCCAATACTGTGATAAATGCAGAAGTGCAGGCACTCTTCATGACAACCTCCAGAGCCAGGCCCCTTCTAAGACTTATGTGCCTCCAAGTCGACCACGACTTATGGCAACCCTATGAATCAGCGACCTACAAGAGCATCTGTCATGAACCACCCTGTTCTATACAACAAAAAACATTCTTTTAAACAATGTGGACATAATGGCTTCACTACAAAGCCGACTTTTATTTCACACACCCCTCTTGCTTTGTTTAACAACCAGCCTGATGAAGAGTTCTGGTGGACCCAAACGCTTGCTCACTATTTTGTGACTTTTTGGTTGGCTATAGTGAAGGGACTTTGGAATTGTACAAAGTAAAAGTGGCAGTCTTACTCTTCACCACACATGCTAATGTAACCTACCTTTTCCTCTGCGTAGTTTAGTTGGTGGGTTTCGCTCTGAGAAAAGCTTTATTTGACATGTAGCAGACTGGCAAATAGGGCCCCAGATGACCTCATGGTCCCTGCTGTGGTGGTGCTTCATCTCTGCTCCATGACATGGCTGGCATGGAAACTCTTGTATGGTATTATTACTATAGCTAGATGTCTTCAAGGAGAAGCGGGATTAGGAGCTCCAGGAAAAATGAGGATGTGACCTTAACTTGCAGAGCTGGAGAATAGAAAACTGATCGTTTTGTCCCATCATGCTCTCCTCACATGGGAGTCTTCCTGTTGTCCACGAGCTATAGTGTTAGCAAGTAGCCAAACATGATTAAACCAAGCCAGGCTAATCTGTATTTCGGCCAAGCACCTATTTTTTGGGGTTTTTTTTACTGCTGGGGCTTTGAATGGGCACAGATGAACGAACAGTAAGGAACAGAGTATCCTTGAGTATGTGCAGAATTGCCTTCCCCTCATCACTGTGTAACCACAATCAAATCCTACCTTCAACCCCCAAACAGGCAGGGCTTTTCTTCCAGAGTGAACAATCTTTCTCTGGAGAAATGACAGACCATTTGTTTTTCACTTCACGCCCTTTACTTGTCTACTACTACTAATTCTTAATAAAACACAGACACATGATTGGGGCTGAGGAAGGTGAGAGAAACCCAGCAGAACCTACACCGTGCTGTTGTGGCCTCCTGCAAAACTCCACCTGCAGGCTTCCTTAGGTGTCAACTGCTACCCCCTGCAAGGCCTGGGTGCCATCTGAAGCCAGTTGGGGCTAACAAGGGAGAAGACAACTGCCAGAGGGTGGGGAAGAGAGCTCCGCTTCGTAAGAGCCACCTCTAGCCAAGGCTTCCCTCCCCCCAGTGTCAGACTTCTTTTAACATGTGCCGGGGTAGGAGTAGTCAGGGGTCTGCCATTGAGGTAATACTGGGCAGGGGATGTAATAGCGGTGGGAGGCAGACTGGCCGTTACAGGGGAAGGGATATAAGACATCTTCGTGCTTGCATCCCTTCTGGTCCCCCTTCCAACCCTCGGGACACTGGTAGCTATGCTGGGAACTCCCTGGATCTTGCTGTCCTGCTGACAAATGCAAGGTCAGTGACTAATAAAACCACTTTAATTCAGGACTTAATCCTGGAGGAATGCACTAACCTTGCTTGTATTACCAAAACCTGGCTAAATGACCAAGGTGGAGTAGGTCTCTCCCAGCTCTGCCCACCAGGTTCTGTGGCACTCCAGCAGCCTAGATCCAGGGGACGGGGAGGTGGGGTCGTAATTGTCTGCAGGGAATCCATCTCCCCTGTCAGGTACCCTGTCCCTAACACCTCCAGCTTTGAGTGCGCGTGCCTGGCATTGGGTCAGGGAGACAGAGTGGGGATTCTGTTGGTGTACCGTCCACCCAGCTGCCCAACAGTCTCCCTCCCTGAGCTGGTGGAGTTGGTCTCGGCGTTGGTGTTGCAATTCCCCAAGCTGATGGTCCTGGGTGACTTCAACATACATGCCAAGGTTAGACTCACAGGTCCGGCTCAGGACTTCATGGCTGCCAGGACAACCATGGGGCTGTCTCTAATATCTGGACCAATGCATGTGGCAGGACACACACTTGATCGTGTGTTCTGTTCAGGTCAGGAAGAAGGTGATCTGAGGGTGGAGGGGTTCTTAGTGACACCGTTACCATGGACAGATCACCACCTGACAAGGTTTAGACTTTGTGCCCCCGGTAACCTTTATTTATTTATTTATTTATTTATTTATTTATTTATAATATTTATACCCCGCCCTACTTCCGTAGAACTCAGGGCGGCTTACAATTAAGAACCATAAACAATTAAAACAGTAATCATACAGATTAAAACATTTAAAATGACTAAAAATCAAGAAAAAATAAATATATTTATCAATTTCAATTAAAAGCTCTTCTAAATAAAACAGTCTTCACCTGGGCACGAAAAGACAAAAGCGAAGTGGCCAAACGAATCTCACTGGGGAGGGAGTTCCACAATCTGGGGGCAGCCAGCGAAAAAGCCCTATTCTGTGTTTTCTCAAGAAGAACTTGCAGAAAAGATGGAATAGTGAGTAAGGTCTCATCAGATGATCTTAGAGTCCGGATAGGTTCATAGAGGGAGACACGATCTAACAGATATCCTGGACCTAAGCCGTATAAGCACAAGTCATCTATGTGGTACAGTGTGGGTGTCTGAAATTATATGTAGGTCAGACATCCAGGAAAATAAAGGTCCGTATAGGAGAACATTTGAGTAATATTAAAAACAACAGAGTAGGAGCACCTCTTGTGTCTCATTGTCTTCAATGTTCCCAATATGCTAATGTGGGACTAAAATTTTGGGTTTTACAAAAGATACAAGGATCTAGGTTGAGTTTTCTTCTTCACAAAAAAGAAATAGGTTGGATTTTGAGGCTAAAAACAGTGATACCTAATGGTTTGAATGATGATTTTTCCTTCCTTCCTCTTTTGTAATAATAATAAAAATTTTGTGTAGATCTCATTAGAGAATTCTTTTGCAAAAATAAAAATAAAAATAAAAGATTTGTCTATCTTTGCAAGAAGTTTTGCTCCAGGTGTACTTCATTTTAAAGGTCAGAACAATTACTTTGCTAGTTGTAATCACTGTTGCAAGTGTTTCAGGATATGGCTATATATATGTTCCCCCTTGGCTTGTAAAAATCATTGTGAAATTTGTTTGATTAATACAGGACTGTAAGCTTACCTCTTTGGCGCATATTGAGTTTTGAGCCATTAATATGTAAGTAATTTTGTCATGTTTTATGTTTTCAAGTTTTCTAGGATATGGCTATATATGTGTTCCCTTTTTTGCTTGTAAAAGTCTTTATCATATTTGTTTGATTGATTTAGTAATGAAAGTTTATCCTTTTGTTGTTCATTCAGTTCTAGCTAATATAATGCAGTTTATTGTTTGTAATATGTGTAAGTTTTCCATATATTTATTCTTTCACATATGTTGATTTTTGTACATGTGGATCTAGTGAATACGTTTTGGAAAAACAGTATATGTTTCCTTTGTATTGTTTAAAGAGTTTTATAGTTGATATGTATTCTACATATGTCTGTCTATATATATATTTGGTCTGATTACGTTTTTTCTGTTCAATTTTAGCCCCTGATGAAAGCCTATGTTTGGCTGAAACGCATTGGGCAGCTTAATAAGGATTTAACATAAATATATTTTTACAAAATTTTTTCATCTTTGGCATTCTTGGTTTGCAACCTTTTTCCTGTTTCTTTATAGGTCAAAAGCAGCACTTTGAATTGTGCCTGGAAACAAATTGGCAGCCAGTGGAGCTGATATAACAGAGGAGTTGTATGTTCTCGGGGCCCAGCTCCAGTTAACATTCTGGCAGCAGCTCTTTGTACCAATTTAAGTTTCCGAGCAGTCTTCAAGGGCAGCCCCACGTAGAGCGCGTTACAGTAACCTTTGCAGAGGTGAAGGGCCGATTAAGATGGTCCGCCCCCAGAGACACATGGATCCAGATGGTTTCTTGAATGCTTGGGGGGATATTCTCAGCATGTCTGGCGATACTGCTGAAGCCTGGTCAATCTCTGGAATATGGAGGTGACCCGGGAGGTGGACACTATTGCTCCAAAGTGCCCTCTCCCACCAGGGAAGGCCCGTAATACACCTTGGTTTACTCAAACCTTGGGCCTGATGAAATGGCAGGGACGACGGCTAGAGCGACGATGGAGAAAAACTCAGTCCACTTCCAATCAAACACAGGCTAGAGCTCATTTTTGAGCCTATCATGTGGTGGTGATGGCAGCGAAGAAAGGGCATTTCTCTGCCACCATTGCGTCTGCTCAGTGTCGTCCGGCGATGCTTTTCCAGGTGGTCCAGGTTCTTTTGGGCTCTGGCCCTACATTAGACTCTGATCCCTCAGTCGCTCGCTGTGACATGTTTGCGAGGCAATTTGTAGATAAAATTGCTCGCATTCGGACTGACTTGGACTCCTCATTAACTACAGTTGTGCCAGATGTCCCCGAAGCTTCCTCTGTTATTTTTCTATGGATACTTTTCAGCTTGTAAAGCCTGAGGATGTGGACAGGATTCTGGGAGAATCGAGGGCCACTACTTGTTCCCTTGACCCTTGCCCATCCTGGTTAATCAAATCTGCCAGAGGGGGAGTGGCTGAGTGGTTGGCATACTTAACTAACACCTCCCTAAGGGAAGGTTCTATGCCAACATTATTGAAGGAGGCTGTGATAAGACCTTTGTTAAAAAAAGCCTTTGTTAGGCCCTGCGGATCTTAACAACTTCTGCCCAGTCTCTAAGCTCCCCTTTCTGGGCAAGGTGATTGAGAGGGTAGTGGCTGCTCAGCTCCAAGTTTTCCTGGATGAATCGGACTATCTAGACCCTTTTCAATCAGGCTTCAGGCCCGGTCATGGGACAGAGACTGCCTTGGTCGCCCTGCTTGATGACCCACGCCGGGCATCAGACAGGGGGAGTGCATCTCTGTTGGTGCTGCTGGACCTCTCAGCGGCCTTCAATACGATTGACCATGGTATCCTTCTGGGCCATCTAGCTGGGATGTGATTGGGAGGCACTGTTTTATGGTGGCTCCGGTCCTACCTGACAGACAGGACCCAGAAAATGGTGCTGGGAGACTACAGCTCGACCCCCTGGCTGTTGGCCTGTGGGGTACCGCAAGGTTCCATTCTGTCTCCCATGCTCTTTAACATTTATATGAAACTGCTGGGAGAGGTCATCAGGAGCTTCGGAGTATAATGTTATCAATATGCTGATGACACTCAGCTCTATTGATTGCAGGGAGGGAGTGCTCATCGTAAACCAGTGCCTGGAGGCTGTGAAGGGCTGGATGTGAGCTAACAAACTGGAACTTAATCCAGACAAGATGGAAGTACTGCTGGTCAAGGGAAAAACTGCACCAGGGACGGGTTGCAACCTGTTCTGGATGGGGTTGCACTGCCCTTGAAGGAGCAGGTCCGCAGTTTGGGAGTCCTCTTGGATCCTGCCCTGCTGCTTGAATATCAGATGGCTGCAGTAGCCAGGAGTGCTTTTGGCCAACTCAAACTGGTCTACCAGCTGCATCCGTTCCTGGAGGCAGTTGTCTCCAATGGGCGGTTGTCCATTAATGTATCTCATGTAACGGTAAAGTTTAATGTTAAAATGAACATAATTTTGATGTAGTTCTTAAACGTTTTTACTTCAAATTCTATTGTTTTCTTACTGAATTTTCACTTTAACCACATGAAACTATGTATAAATGTAAATACATTTAGGCTGTGCATATGATATTGTAATTTAAAGGTGTAATTTTAATATTGCTAGTTGTTTATGTCACTACTATTGCCATTACATTCAGTGATATACGGGAATTACGATTTACGAGTAACATTAGTACAAAAAACATTACAAAGGATTCTGTATGGTCTGGTATGGGAGGAGGTCCATGGGGTTGACACCATGAGTTACCGCACTGGGTGACACCAACCCTAGTGACACCACTGCTTTAAAGCCCTAAATGGCCTTGGACCAATATACCTGAGGGACCGCTTACGCCCATATGTACCTGCCTGGGATTTAAGATCATCTGGCTCTGGTCTCCTCTGCATGCCTGGAATAAAAGATGTTAGACTGACAGGCACAGGAGAGAGAGCTTTCCGGAGACTTCTGAAAACTATCTTGTTCCGGACAGCCTTTGGGAGGGACTGAAGGTAGAGCTTGACACTGATTTTATGCCTTCTACGTTATATTATACCTTTGTAGTCCCTTTAGTACCACCCCCTATATATATATATATATAATTTTAATTGTATTTTAATCTATTTTAATGTTTTTTGTGATTTTACTGTTTACAATTTTATTATGTACGTGTTTGATTTTATTTTTGTAAGCCGCCCTGAGTGCCCTATTATAGGGTAGAAGGGTGGGATAGAAATATTTTAAATAAATAAAATAAATAAAATATCAGTATCTGGATTCTAAGATGAGAGGGAAGAATACTGTTGTCACCTTTGTTTGGCATGGCTCATGTAGCTTTTAACAACAGGGAAAAATCCAACTGGTTCAACAGCTCTGTTCTACAGTGTCATGTCTGGAAATGTTGCCTGTTTCTACACTTCTGCCTTTTACCCTAACTTCAGAGGCAGAGAAGCCCTGATAGAAAAAAAGAATTTTAAAAAATGGTCACCTTAGAACAGAAGTTCTCAATCAGAGATTCAAACAAAAGCTCTTGGATAGGGACATAAAATTGAGGACAATGAAGTAAAATCACCGTGAAACATGAAGCATATCCACTTAGAAGTCTAATTTATTTTAGTGAGGCTTGCTTTTGAGTAAACATGGGACAGGGTTTGATTGAGTCTTGGCTTCCCTAGCCTTCACATCTGTTTCCAACATTAGAACTCAAATCTTGGTACACTGGCAGTAACAACAAAGATAATGCCTTTGAGCATTACAGAGTACCTTTCTCTCATCAGTGTGGTGCAGTAATCACAGCGTGGACTAGGGCCTGGGAGATCAGAGCTCAAATTGCAGCACAGCCACACTGGGTGGTTTTGGGCTAGTCCCTGTCTCTCAAGCCTAACCCACTTCACAAGGTTGTTGTTAAGATAAAATGGAGAGGAAGGGGAAAGAACCATGTACACCACTTCGAGCTTTCTTGGAGAAAAGGTGGGATATAAATGTAAATAATATTTATTTATTTATTTAAACTTATAGACTGCCCCACAGCCGAAGCTCTCTGGGCGGTTTACAGTAATGATATTACTGAAGCCTTATAGCGCCCTCCTCCCAAAACACACACATCTGGATCAGGCATCAAAGTTTCTAGGCAGGCTTGTATTTTTTAGAAATTCACCCTTGCTTTGGAAAATTGTATTTCATCTACTTCTGAAGATGGCAGAAATAGGATAGGGAAGGGCCTGACAAAGATCTACCACAAGGGCAGTACCAAAAAATACACTACAATGCTCAGGAATGAAGGGCTTTGCCAAGAGAAGCGATTTACAGCACAATCCTAACTCCTACTGAGCTCAGTTGGTTTTACGACTGAAGCGTGTGCAGGTTTGCAGCCTCAACAATCAACAATCCCACAATGAGAATGTGAATGCCTGAAGCCAGACGTGGTTGGGACTGGGGGTGAGGGTGGTAGTAATGAAAAAGGCGATACCATACTACTAGCAGAAACCAGTAATGATTTGAAACAAATGCTGATGAAAGTTAAAGAGGAAAGCGCAAAAGCAGGACTACAGCTGAACGTCAAAAAGACTAAAGTAATGACAACAGAAGATTTATGTAACTTTAAAGTTGACAATGAGGACCTTGAACTTGTCAAGGAATATCAATACCTTGGCACAGTCATTAACCAAAATGGAGACAATAGTCAAGAAATCAGAAGAAGGCTAGGACTGGGGAGGGCAGCTATGAGAGAACTAGAAAGGGTCCTCAAATGCAAAGATGTATCACTGAGCACTAAAGTCAGGATCATTCAAACCATGGTATTTCTGATCTCTATGTATGGATGTGAAAGTTGGACAGTGAAAAAAGCGGATAAGAGAAAAATCCACTCATTTGAAATGTGGTGTTGGAGGAGAGCTTTGTGCATACCATGGACTGCGAAAAAGACAAATAATTGGGTGTTAGAACAAATTAAACCAGAACTGTCATTAGAAGCTAAAATGATGAAACTGAGGTTATCCTACTTTGGACACACCATGAGAAGACATGATTCATTAGAAAAGATAATAATGCTGGGAAAAACAGAAGGGAGTAGAAAAAGAGGAAGGCCAAACAAGAGATGGATTGATTCCATAAAGGAAGCCACAGACCTGAACTTACAAGATCTGAAGAGGGTGGTTCATGACAGATGCTCTTGGAGGTCGCTGATTCATAGGGTCGGCATAAGTCATAGTCGACTTGGAGACACATAACAACAACCCTCATCTCGTCCAGCAGACAGTTTAATTGAACAGCAAAAGCAGATTCCGAGATCTCAACAAATCAAATCTCCTCAAAAGGCCGCCATCTTTTTTGTTGCGGCCTGCTCTTGTGCCTTGGAGCAGAAAGTGCATCTAGGAAAGTCACTCTTCTTTGTTATCACTATCCCAGGAAAATTTCCTGGGGCGGAAGGATTTCCAGGCTGTTTACCGCCAAAGGCACAGAAGCAGCAGGGTCAAGAGGTCAAAGGTGGGATCCTGCAAGGAGGAAAAGTGCGGCAGAAACGTGGAAGGAGACAAGCAGGCCCTGGCTCCGCCTCCATGGTGGAACTGGAAGCCCTTTGAATTAGTCCTCAAAGGCAACGAGGAGTCTTTAAAGCCCGTGGCTGCGCTGTAATGTTCTAAAGGGGGGTCTTGCCGAAGGGAATGTTGATACAGTATTAATGTTTGTCACCTGTCTGGAGTCCTCGGGAAGCCCCCCCCTTTAATATATCTATTTAGTCTGACTTTAGCATGTGGCGGGGTGAAGCCTGGCGCTGTGTGAAGTAAAAATAAAAAAGCTTCGGACCTCAACTTTGGCACTTGATGTACCCACCCTCTAACTCCTAAAACAGGCCCATCAGACACAGATTTCAACCATCTGATCACCTTCAAGGGGATGCCCACTGCAGGCGTGTCCTTCTTAACGGGCAGGACACCCAACTTTACCGTTCATCGTGCCTCTCCTCTCCTTTGGGCCACGCCTTGGTGCCAGCTGGGAGGAGGGGTGGGGAGGCAGCCTTCCTCTCCGGCCGCAATTTGGGTTTTGGCAGCTTTTGTTTATAGGGCTTTATTAGCAGCATCTTCTCACTGGGGCTTCGTGCCACGGGCCCAGTTCCCACCAAGAAGCGACTTCTTCTCGCCAAGGTTGCCGGCAGCCAATCCCACCCATCCCTCATCATTTGGGTAGGGCTTGTGGTGCTTTTAACAACGTAGCCTTGGAATGGTTAGATTCCCATTCAGTGCCCAGCTTTCAGGGTGATTTGGGAATCGTGTGTGTGTGTCTCTCTCCTGTGCCAGAGGCGACAACTGAACAATGGACAAATATAGGATTTTAGTGTAGCTCTCATTGGTCAGCAGTGTGTAGCCCCCCCAAAATAGAAGCAAGGGGTGGTGTACATGCTCTTTCTAGTTCAGCTCTTGTTTCATGAGGAAACGTGTTTTATGCTTTTTATACATTTAAAATGTATCCTCTCTGCAAATGAGCGGATTAAGAGTTGTTGGACAGTTGAACAGGTTGCCTCAGGAACTGCTGGGCAATTTTTTGCCTGAGATATCCAAGCAGAGGCTGGCCAACTACCTGTCAGGTTTGCTGTAGTTCAGGCTTCCCCACCCTAGTGCCCTCCAGAAGTTTTAGACTACAACTCCAGTAAGTCTAGACCATTGGCTGTGATGGCTAAAGCTGTTGGGAACTGTAGTTCAGAACATCTGGAGAGCACCAGGTTGGATCCTGCACTGAGTAATGGGCTGGATCTCCAAGTTCCCCTCCAACATAATCAGGAACATCCGGAAAAACGTCCCAACTGTTAGAGCGATAGGACAGGATCAGTTACCTAGGTGGGCTCTCAAAACGCTAGCAGCATTCAAGAGGCAGCTGGACTTTCATTTGGATTCCTGCATTGAGCAGAGGTTTGGGCTTGATGGGATAAACTCCTTCCAACTCTACTATTCTAGGATTCTAATCCTGATTTGAAAGCTTCTGCAAGCACCTGAGTGCTGGATTTGACCTAGGAGAGGTCAGAGGAGGTGACTGAAACAAATTGGCCTTCCAGGCAAGCAGAAGGGCATTTCAAATGGGGGATTTTTGGATGGAAATCTAAACCAGCCTTAGACCTACCTGCAAGATGGACTGCACTGGAACCTGAACTTTCTCTCAGCCATAGCCTCCAACTAAACCAGCCTTAGACCTACCTGCAAGATGGACTGCACTGGAGACCGGAACTTTCTCTCAGCCACAGCCTCCCTCACTCTGGGGATGACAGACCATTTGTAGGGCAATTTTAAAGTAACATTTTAGAATCCCATTTCTCCACATGAACAAGACAAATTAGAAACAGCATGAACTCCATTCTTTGCTGTTAACTTTTTCTGGGAGGAAGTATGTGTGTCACACTCCCCTCCACGCATAGCTATGCTAAAAAATCCAGAAATTCTTCATTGTTTTCTAAGGAACCTTCTGACCCGAGCAGGGATGGAGAAAGGATAAAAAACACTATCAAAAGGAACTAGGAAATTCTGTCTTCAAACAATTGTATTGCAACTCTAGACTTTTCCTATTTCTGTGTTTAGTGACTCCATGACGAGCAAAAATCCAACTAATAGCATCTACTGAAAAGCAGTATTAGACAAAGCTGCCTTCTTTTGTCACTACTTTTTGTGATAGTTATATAACCTATGATAATAGCAGGAAGGAACCAGGCTGGAATAAAAGGGATCATGATAAAGATTTTTTTAAAAAACATCCCTCCACGCAGAGGATGAGGCTCTTACTTTAACTAGTCCAAATGAATCACTTGAGGCCATGTTGCAGTTTAATACAAAGTTAGAGGGAATTATCTGACTACAGAGCTAATAAGGGAAAGTCAACTTTTGAGGGCACTCAGATAAAATATCTAGGGCCAAGGATTATTGCACAATTCAGAGACTGTTTAAGATTAATCATCTCCCTTTGGAAGAGGAACTGAACAGTGGCGTCACTAGTGGGGTGTGGGGAGTGCGGACCGCACCTGGGTGACACCATGAGGGGGGTGACACCCAGAGCCGCCCCATCGTGGGGCAGGGTGCCCACACCGTTGCCCGGCAAAGGAGCCGAGAAGCGCTCTGGGTCGGCGTCGGAGCAGCCAACTCCTCCTTGGAGGCAGGCAGGCGGGTGGACGAGACCGGGAGCAGCGTCGGCGGGGCAAGGGAGGCGTGCCGGCATTCCCAGGCCTGCTTCTCTGGCTGGGTGCCCCTCCGGCACGCGCCCTGCCAGGGGCATGGCTGGCTGGCTTTTGTGTGTGTTTGCGCGCACGCACACTCAGCAGGGCATTTGGGGGCTCGCCAAGGAGTTACTGCATGGGGTGACACCAACCCTAGTGACGCCACTGGAACTGAAAAAGGAAATAAAAAGATGGCGTCAACTGGATGTCTCCTGGACTGCTAAAAGAAAGAAAAGGGAATCTGATGCTGAGGTTAATGGTCCCTTTTCAGAGTCTATCAGCGCAAATTCCAGTGGTTAATCTGAAGGAATGGGAGAACCTAATATTGTAATTTGGTTAAGAAAGCTTTACCATCCCCAGTTTAGCCAACCATACAAGCCCCATTCCTAAATTTTACACATGCATTGGGCTAGTGCAGGAATGGAAATGCCCTAAGGGGCCAGAACCGATTGTTGTCTGTGCCAACTAGCTCTACCCCTTGGTGCCTGCATGAAGTCTACAGGAAAGGGCCATGGGGACAACAGTTATGTGCAAAGGCTTCCATGCAACCTGAAACTGACTGTGCAGGCTTCAACAGTATACAGAATGTGTAAAGGCTCCATCCTTGCAAACAAGCATGCTGGCATGTGTGATGTCAGGGAGTAGTCACTTGGAATAGCTCTGCTCATATATTGCTTAGAATGAGCCCTGGCAATTGGCTGATTGTCGGGGCTTGCAAAGTGCAATGCATGGGGTTTTGCAGGTGCCGGTGATATGTCAAGTGTAGGGCAGGTGGGTGTAGTTGGCCAAAACAATCTTGTGGGCCAAATGGGGAGGCCTAGTAGACCTAATCAAGCCCTTTGGCTGGAGGTTTCCCACCGCTGCTCTAAGGGGTTAGCCAAATTCTGAATAGGACCACAGTATTGGATATATGTTCAGGGAGGGGGAATTGGGCAAGATGCACTCTTTCTCCCTCCCTGTGTGGGACCATCTCCACTCTGCTATTGCTCCTATCAATTCACTTGCCCTCTCTTTTTGAGCACAATCACCTAGAGGGAAAGGGAAGGGTGAATGGAGGCTGGCACTCCTTTGTCCTGTCATGTTCACTCACTTAGAGGGAACAGTGAACAAGGCAGTAATAGCAAGAAGGAACAGCAAGGCTGGGAGGTGGCAACTGTTGACAATGGGCCCGACTTCGGTGTGGGCCTTGACACTTGAGCAATGATGCTAACCTCTGGTGAGCACCCTGCAAATGCATATTGATGAACCATGATAAAGGAGGATCAAAGATTTTATTGGGTTTATCTGGAAGGTGTTTCTGCAGAGAGAATTGAAACAATTATATTTTAAAAATAATTGGTGTGGTGGTGGTGAGAAAATGATGGAGCAAGTACAAAATAATATAATGGTATCAGGCCTTCCGAAAAGAGCTAGATATCAATCTTTTCTCCTTTTGAAGGAACTACAGTATTTAGAGTGATTTAACTTGTAAATAAATTAGGCAGGTATAACAATGGAGTAAGAACCTAGGAATTGTCTTGAATGAAAATATATGGCAATTCTTTGGGTAAACCAAATTGATATTCTCTATGTGTATGACAATTCAGGAGTACTATTAAAAATGTCCAAATGATTGTACATACCATGAAGAACGATACGATCAGGATCAGGTACCTGCATGAAAGTATGTGATACTACAAGGACTATATGTGGTGGGGCTGCTTAATTGGGCAGAGATAAAAGCAGCAATGGCTGCTCCCCATTTTTGAACACATAAAGCCCAGATGTATATATTTTCAAAAATGGGGAGCAGACATTGCTTCTTTGTAGCAGAATCCAAGGTGTACAGCTAGATAGCTAGATAGAGCACCTAGCAAAGACTTATTCAGCTGCAGGCTTCATCTTGGATCTGTCTACAGGCTGATCTAATATTGCACTTTTTAAAAAACAAACTCTTGCTTCCCACCCCTTACTTTCTGTAACATCTTGCCTGATGAACAGTTATAGAGAATTTGAAAACTTGTCACTACTTTGTGGCATTTTGGTTGGATGTGACATTTTGGATTTTTAATGGACTAACCTGGCTACCTTTGCTTCTTACGGGATATCATGTCTCTGTGTATTTGGTGAATAGGGCTTCTGACTGTGTTGCAAAAAAAGTGATGTTTCATGTACCAGTATCCTGTTTTTTTTCTGGATACAAAGCCTCTTCCACAATCTGTCAGTGGAGTAATCTAAAGGTCATGACCAGCTGCATCTCTGAATGGTCTGTGTACTGTACTCCAGGCTGTGTGATGTTAGCACAAAGTTGCAGGGCAGGAAGTTCACATATATTTTAAGCCTTTTTGGTAAAGGAACAAGTGCAGGATCCACAAAGAGTTAAACAAACAAACTCAAATCCAACCTACCTGCATTTGAAGTAGCATACAGTTTATCCAAAGTACATTGGGGCTGATTGAAACATCTCCTATAGGGAGGTTACTGAAAACTGCATCCATTCTCCGTATGGTGCCACTCCACAGCAGTGCACTAAAGCCTTTTGAGCCACATGCTATTTTGATGAATGTGTGAATGTTTTTAATGCGTGACAGACAGCAGAAAATTAAGTGTATATTTTAACCACAAGTACTCTTTCTAGTAATATCACAAATGCAGGAAATGCAAACCTGCCTTTATTAGGAGGGAAACACACCTTCCACTGTGACAGAACCAGTTTAATCAGCTTGCACATTTATAGCTTTAAACGCGACTGAATGTGGGAATTTGAAACAGGTTGTGGGGTCAGCTCCCCCCCTGGAGGCTTCTCTTTCTCTTTATGTACCAAAGTTACAACAAACCACCACCATCACACACCTGCAGGCAATAGCTCCCCTCTCAGCAAAGCTTTTGGCAATGTGTGTTTCTAACCTGCAGTTCTGTCCAGTCACCAGTGAATGAGGACAGACCAGTGTTGGGCCCCTAAATACTGCATGGAGGAAGAATAATGTACTTGGCATGATCACTCAGTGCATCCAGAAGACCTTTGGCATCTCCTGACACCATCTGGGATCAGTGAGGGTTATTCCAAAAGAGAGACCAGAGAAGACAAAGTTAGGCCCAGCACATTTCCTCCCTATCTTGTTAGTGAGGACAGTTTGAAAGAATATTTTATTTGCCCCTTTCCTCCCATTAAATAGCTGTATTTCAAGTTCTTGGAGTGTTCTTGGAAAACGAGGAGTAATTGCCACTTCGAGGAGGAGCCAAGTTCTGTTGAAGTGCAACTTGTTTGCCCTTGTTCTGCACAGTTTACATGAGCGCTTAAAAACAAAACAAAAAGCCCTCTTCAGAGCTTGCTACTTTTCAATCCTTCAAGCCTTTGTGCTCATAGAACAGCTCTGAAGTTGCATGACCTGTCTTTGCAAAGAACCGTCACATAAGCCACCAAGATTCTGAATTGTTTAAGGAATTCATTGGAGTAAAACACTTCACTGCTAAATTAAGGCCAGACATTTAAGGTCAATAGGAACATAAGTAACTCCCTCCCCCAACCCACCCAACTTCTTTGCTCAGTGCTCTTCCAGATTTCTTTGGACCCATTCAAACTGTCATAAATAGACTATGCATTTGATGTATAAAAAAGCCTTTTTGAAAGGAAGAGCATAACCAGAGAATGAAATGCACATATTCCATTAGTTCAACACTTTCCATTTTGTATTTTCAGCAATGTAAGTTTTTTTTTAAAAAAATTACAGGATAGAAACTCAAATAATTCTTCACATAAAGCAGCTTATCAAGTGCTTCACGACTCCAGGAAATTGCACTTTTGTCTTTAACTGCCCGTGCCCCTCCCCCCCTCAGAAATCCCACAATGGAGGTCAAATGATTTTAAATATTGCAAACATCTTTTAATTTTAGAATTTTATACAAATGTGGGCTAGATACAGAAGTGGTCATGACAAAGAAAAGGGTTCTTATTGCCTGCAAGTTTTCACAGAGACATAGAAATACTGAAGGCAAGTTTCCGGACATCTAACAAGATGACAGAGTTTTTGAATTTGAAAAAGAGAAAAGATGCAACACTTAGACTGTAGTTTTGTTTTTCCTGGCAGTCCATAGAGTCTTCCTGCCTTTATACATAGCAAAATCAAACCACTAGGATCCAAGAGTAAGATTTTTTGGGGGTAATGTACTTCACTTATTAATGAAGAAAGAAAAGACGAAAACAACAACAAAACAACAGCAACAAACCATGGAAGATGCAGGTAGGGCTGTAATCCTTGCAAATGACACAGCGTTTGCTTTGAACAATGGGACTGAAAAGTTTCCAAGAATGACTTGCCTGTAGGGTTGTGTGATGTACAACTTTTGCTCTGCACAGGGCATACCACTCTTTGGTGAAATTACAGGAAGAGAGACAGCAGTGCTACAAACATAAAGGGACGAAGCACAAGTGGAGCTCAGGCTCCATGCTGGCATTCTCAAAGTGCGAAGCAAAGCTACATAGAAAAATATGCAAAAACTCCATTGTGTTCAGAATGTCCTTGGCACTAACACCCCCAACGCCCACCCATTTTTATCCCATCTTTCAGAGGATGTTTTCCTCCCTTATGAGTGGGATGAATTTACATTGCAGCATTGGGGCATTAAGGCAAAACAGAAACACAAAGATGATAACAAGTTACGAAACAAACACTTGTGAGAAAAGCAGACAGTCAACCTTCTTCTTCATCACTGTCCTTCATAGTGATGCCTTGAAGTCCGCTCCCATCAGACACGGAGACTGTGGCTTCCTCTACTGTAAGACGGCTGTGGACAGTATCGTACGTTTTACTGTTCAGGGTTCCTTCCAGCACGCCCTGTAACCTAAAGTCTCGATAGGTCTTCTGTAGCAACAAAAGAGTATTTTCAGTATAGGGTTAAGTCTTTCCCCTTTTACCTTCTTAAAACTTTAGTCTAATTAAAGGGCAAATGAAATGAAGGCCTGACTGTGATATAGAAGGGGTTGGGAAAGGATTATGATGGAACAGAGAAGAGTAGATATTAGCCACACTTTGTCAGACCATTGGTCCATCTAGGTCACATGGTCTGCTACAGCTGACAGCAAGTCTCTAGAGCAGCCTTTTCCAACTGGGTACCCTCCAGATGTTCTGGATTACAACTCCTATCAGGTCCAACTAGCACGGGAGTTAGGTTGGGAGTTGTAGACCAGAACAACCAGAGGGTATAGCTTGGCGAAGACTGGTTTAGGGTTTGGGGTGAGGCCTTTACTAGCCTGGCATTTGAGATCCTTTAACTGTAGATGTCAAGATTTGAAGCCAGGACCTTCTAGACAGAAATCATGTGCTATATCATTAGGTTATGGCACCTCATGCTGTGTATATTGGTGGAAGATGGCTGGCTTATAATGATGAGGCCAAGGGGGCCCATTTAGTTCAATGAAAGAGGAAAGGATACCAACCAACCCTGGAGTTCCAGAAGTTGGTGCCAGAGTGTGTGGCTGTGGGTGAGTGAAAGTTATTTAAACATTTTGCTTGTGGTGCTATAAAACCTAAAACTAATTCTCAGTATAATATCTCCCAAAACAAGAGTTCTTTTTCAATGCCTTCTATATTGCGTGTGTGTATCTAAGTAATATACACAACCACACAAGTAGCTACACTCCATAAAAAAGGGAAGAAAACAGTACTCCAGGTACAGGAAAACTTTGGCCCTCCAGATGTTGCTGAACTACAACTCCCATAATCCCTGGCCATGGATCAGCTTGTGGGGGCTAATGGGAGTTGCACTTAAGCAACATCTGGAGAGCAAAAGGTTCCCTATATCTGCAATACTCTTTCAAAAGTAGCATTCTTTCACATACTACCAAAAGAAAGGTATCTAACTCCCATCAAATAATGATTGCATCCAGAATGAGCTGACTGCTAAATGTCATGAGCAACTCTCCGATAGACTATGTGGTTTGGGATGCTTTCTCCTGTCCCTCCATTACCCAGCACCATGTGCTCTCCAAATAAGTTATTTTATTTTATTTAACAAAAATTATATACCACTTAACTCAAATTGAAGACCTCTAAGTGGTTTACTAAAGTCAATCTAATATTCATGCAAAATACCAATAAAAGTAAACATGAAAATCAAGTTACAGTTTTTTAAAAATAAGTAAAACCAGTAATTTCAAAACTGTAGGGTATTTGGAAGAGCAGCAGCTCCAGGAATTACTTACCCTGAGTTGGTACAAATATTTAATTTAATTCACAATGCCATAAGTATAGTTCAGAACTACTGGGTGGTACTCAACACTAGTCCTATTTGGAGTAGATCCATGGAAGTTAATGGACACAACTAACTTAGGTTTATTAATTTCAGGGGTCTGTTCTGAGTAAGGCTAGTGTTGAATACAAGCCACTTTCATATTCTCCTTCAGAAAGAACCCAGTACAGTGCAATTGCCTGGACAGTGGTTCCACCAACAGGACTTGGGCTAATGAAAGACACCAGCTCATTCATCTTGAATGTCACATCATAGGCAGCATTCAATTGTTACATACAGCAAAACACAAAGGTGTTGTGGTGACAGTCATTGGGAACTTATTGTTGATAGTCTCTACTTTTTTGGTTTGATCTGTGGAGTTGGGAGAGAACTACAACTGAATACAAAAAGGCAGCACTTTGTTCTCTTTCACCTTAAATATGAGAATGTTAAAACAGGTGCTTTACAACAGTATCTGACTTCTTAGTGCGGTGCTTTACATTTCCTCAGTGAAAAGTCTTGGATGGTTTACCTCTCCTTTACGTGCATGGCTAGCTGTTTATTCCATACCCAGGACAATATTTTTCATGACCAACTTCATTAAACAACCATCTGAATCTGACTGAGATTCAGTGCCAACAACTGTACAGTCAGTTGAACAACATGTGTTGAATTGTGAATCGTGCATGTGGCAGAGCGCTCAGGCATGCCAGAGATACTGTAAAGTTTAAACTGTCAAAATTCTTCTGAACTGGAAAAAGACTTCAGTTTGATGTATAAACTCTTCAGCTGATCGTGGTGAAGTCTTGATTAATTAAGCTCTTTTCAACTATTTCTGTAGAATTTTTTTCTTTATGTAAAATTAATAAAAACTAATTATAAAAATAATTGTATGAACTGCAACTAACCATTTAATCACACTGTATGTCTTTGCTTAGAGGTATGCACACACACAAATTATACTCAGTGGTGCTTGGCCATTCAAATCACTTAGGAGCTGTGGGATGTGATTTGCTGTAAGCAAAACTGTCTCCTGTCAGTCTCCATTTGTGCAGTGTTTCATTTTTTGCACCTGGTAAGTAGCTGAAGAGATTCAGATAGGCCTTCAAACCACTAAATTACCTCACCAATTGCTAGTTAAGTGGCCTTTTGGGTTTCTATTCTGCGTTATATTAGCCTCAGGGGTCATGTTTATCAGACGCTACCTGTCTGTACAATTTGGCTTATATACCACTCTAGATTTTGCTACAGTGACTTCCATTGTGAAACACAGATTCAGCTATTGTTATTGATTATGGCTAAATACGTTATTCTCTCTGTCCTGTTCCAGATAATTATAAAAGGCACTTTTGCACTGCAAATGAAGGGTACTAGTATATCGTTTTTCTACAGCAAGCATCTAAGCCAGTTTTCTGGGGCTAGAATCATCGAATCGTAGAGTTGGAAGGGGCTTATAAGGCCATCAAGTCCAACCCCCTGCTCAATGTAGGAATCCAAATCAAAGCATTCCTGACAGATGGCTGTCCAGCTGCCTCTTGAATGCCTCCAGTGTCGGAGAGCCCACTACCTCTCTAGGTAATTGGTTCCATTTTCGTATGGCTCTAACAGTTAGGAATTTTTTCCAGATGTTCAGTTGAAATCTGGCATCCTGCAACTTGAGCCTATTATTCCATGTCCTGCACTCTGGGACAATCAAGAAGATATCCCAGCCCTCCTCTGTGTGACAACCTTTCATGTACTTGAAGGGTGCTATCATATCTCCCCTCAGTCTTCTCCAGGCTAAACATGCCTAGTTCTTTCAGGCTGTCCTCATTGGGCTTTGTTTCCAGTTCCCTGATCATCTTTGTTGCCCTCCTCTGAACCTGTTCCAGTTTGTCTGCATCCTTCTTGAAGTGCGGAGACCGGAACTGGATGCTGTACACAAGATGAGGCCTAACCAGTGCTGAATAGAGGAGAACTAATACTTCACGTGATTTGGAAACTATACTTCTGTTAATGCAGCCTAATGTAGTATTTGCCTTTTTTGCAGCCACATCACACTGTTGGCTCATATTCAGCTTGTGATCAACGACAATTCCAAGAACCTTCTCACATGTCGTATTGCTGAGCGAAGTATCTCCCATCTTATAACAGTGCATTTGGTTTCTTTTTCCTAAGTATATAACTTTGCATTTATCCCTGTTCAATTTCATTTTGTTGTTTTCAGCCCAATGCTCCAACCTATCAAGGTCCCTTTGAATTTTGTTTCTGTCTTCCATGGTATTAGCTGTGCCCCGCAAACTTGATAAGCATGCTCTGTACCTCCTCATCCAAGTCATTAATAAAAATGTTGAAGAGCACTGGGCCCAGGAATGAGCCCTGTGGCACCCCACTTGTTATTTCTGCCCAGTTTGAGAAGGAACCATTGATAAGCACTCTTTGAGTACGATTCTGGAGCCAACCGTGGATCCACCTGATAGTTGTTCCATGCAGTCCACATTTAGCTATCTTGCTAATCAGAATATCATGGGGCACTTTGTCAAAAGCTTTGCTGAAGTCGAGATATATTATGTCCACAGCATTCCCACAGTCTACAAGGGAGTTTACCCGATCAAAAAATGAGATAAGATTAGTTTGGCAGGATTTGTTCTTCATAAATCCATGTTGGTTCCTAGTAATCACTGCATTGTTTTCAAGGTGCTTACAGATTGACTGCTTTATAATCTGCTCCAGAGTTTTTCCAGGGATTGACGTTAGGCCGATTGGTCTGTAGTTCCCCGGTTCCTCCTTTTTGCCCTTTTTGAAGATAGGGACAACATTAGCTCTCCTCCAGTCATCCAGCACTTCACCAGTCCTCCATGATTTCACAAAGATAATAGAGAGCGGTTCTGAGAGTTCTTCAGCCAGTTTCTTCAATACTCTAGGATGCAGTTTATCAGGTCCTGCCGATTGGAACTCATTCAAAGTGATTAGGTATTCTTTGACCATTTGTCTATCAATCTCAAGCTCCAATCATGCCCCTTCTACTTCATGTTTCCCGGGAGGATCATAGATCCTCTTTTGGGAGAAGACTGAGCCAAAGTAGGAATTGAGCACTTCTGCCTTTTCTTTGTCATCTGTTATCATTTTGCCATCCTCATTAGCTGTGCCACCATTTCTTTTCTCTGTCTTTTACTTTGGATGTACCTGAAGAAAGCTTTGTTGCTTTTAATATCTCTCACTAACCTCAGCTCATTCTCAGCTTTAGCCTTCCTGATGCCATCCCTGAAATTCTGTGATAGCTTCCTGTACTCTTCCTTTGTGGCCTAGCCTTCTTTCCACTTCCTGTATGTGTCCTTTTTTGTGTTCAGGTCATTTCTAAGCTTTTTGTGAAGCCACACTGGCTTCTTCTGCTGGTTCCCCCCGTTTCCTTGTTGGAATTGCTTGCCATTGCACTTTTAGAATTTCCTTTTTTAGAAACTCCCACCCATCTTGGACTCCTTTTCTCATTAGGGTGGCTTGCCATGGAACCGTACTTACAATTCTTCTGAGTTTATTAAAATCAGCTTTCCTGAAGTCCTGTGTGCAAATATGGCTACTCTCAGCTTTTGCTTCTGTTAAAATCAAGAATTCAAGTATGGTGTGATCGCTTTCCCCCAGAGTTCCAGTAACTACCACTTCATCCACCAAATCATCTCTATTGGTTAGAATCAAGTCCAGGATAGCTGATCCTCTGGTTGCTTCCTCCACTTTCTGTAGGAAAAAGTTATCTCCAACACAAGTCAGAAATTTCTTGGAGGGGCCATGTTTGGCAGAATTTGTCTCCCAACAGATATCGGGATAATTGAAGTCCCCCATTACTACTACATCATGCCTCCTCAAAACATTGGCAATTTGCTTAGCAAAAGTTACATTCTTGTCTTCTCCTTGATTGGGTGGTCAGTAGTAGACTCCAAGCACCATGTTCCTTTTATTACTTGCCCCATTTATTTTAATCCAGATCTTCTCGGTGGAGCTACCAAGCTCATCTTCCTGTATTTTTGTGCAGGGATATATAGTTTCAACATATAGCGTGACTCCACCTCCCTTATTATTCCTTCTGTTCTTTTTGAACAAGTTATATCCTTCAATTGCTGTATTCCAGTCATGGGAGTCATCCCACCAAATTTCAGTTATACCTATCAAGTCGTAATTACCCTCCTATATTAAGAGTTCAAGTTTGTCCTGCTGTTTTCCCATTCTCTGCGCATTAGTATACAGTCATCAAAGACCATGTGATTTATGGCTTGGCTTCCTTACTACATTTTTCTGAGGACTGTTACTGGTCCCTATTAGAGCCAATCTCTCTGTTCCCGTTACTGTGCACAAGCCTTACATCTCCCTCCCTCTTAGGATTACGTTTAAAGCCCTCCTGATGAACTTCTCCATGCTGTGGCCAAACACATTCTTCCCAGTCCTTGTGAGATGCAACCCATCACTTGCCAGCAGTCCCATCATCCAGGAAGCATAGCCTGTGGTCCCAGAATCCAAATCTCTCACGTCAGCACCACCTTCGTAGCCATTCATTCACACGGAGTATTTTTCTTTCCTTTTCTACTCCTCTTCTAAGTACTGGAAGGATGGATGAAACAACTATCTGGGCCCCAAAGTCCTTGAGTTTCCTTCCCAGAGCTTCAAAGTCTGATGTGATTTCTTCATAGCTCCGTTTGGCAGTATCATTTGTTCCTACATGGATAAGGAGAAAGGGATACCTGTCAGTAGGCTTGATGAGAGATGGCAACCGTTCTGTCACATCTCTAATCCGTCCTCCTGGTAGACACATACCTGGCGAGTCCACGGATCTTCTCGGCATACTTGGGTTTCGATCCCACGCAGTAGGGAGTCTCCCACTACTAATACTCTTCTCTTCTTGTTGTGGGGGGTGGTTTCATTGTCCCTGCTTGATTGAGCTTCAGCCTCTTGCTCGTCGTTGCCTGGGTTCTCCTGTAATTCTTCCTCCAGCAGCTGTCCTCCAGTCTCATCCTCAAGTGGTTGAAAGCGGTTCCATAGTTCCACTGGTGAATGGTGTCTTCTAGCTCTTCTGCTCCTGTCACCCTTTCCCACGCCTACTGAATCACTGAGACCAAAAATATAGGATCTAATCCTGCTTTCCCCAATTCCCATCAGCCTTAGCCAGCAACTCCCATGCTTGGCTGGGGCTGATAGAAGTTGTGGTCCAAAACAACTGGAGGCTACAGGCTGAAGAAGGTTGATGTAATCTCATCTCAAGCTTGAACTCATTGGGCTGTCGTCTCTGTCTCCCAATTCTTTTTAAAGAAGTTGTACTTACAAACTGAAGAAATGTAAAATGCTTTGCGTCCTCTTGGGGAAAATTGCTATATTAATACATATGATTATTGGAGTACAAACACATTCACATATGTTGTTAGTGTGCTCCCAAAGCTTTCTGTGGCTGTATGTTTGTTTGTTTTTTGGCTTTATATGAGAATGAGAGGAAGGCAATGGTAAACCACCTCTGAATACTGCTTACCAGGAAAACCCTATTCACAGGGTCGCTGTAAGTCAGAATCAACTAGAAGGCAGTCCATTTTTTCCCATGAGAATGCTAATGTTTTATATGATTATTAATGATATAATGTAGTTAGGTTTATGGTAAAATTGCTTGGTAACAAGTGACTAATACATCTAATAAATACTACTGCTGCTGCTGCTGCAAATATAATAATCAAAACAACTGGCTGGGACAGTCACTGACAACTGCAGGTGCCTGAAACCTAGTGCAGCAGGTTAGCATTTGGTTGATGGAGCCCGACCCATAATTTGGTTTATGCTGTTAAAGTAGATACTAATGCCCTATGAAAACATAATGGGTTAACCATTATGACTGAATAGTTAGGCAGTTGTTAAGGATTGGCCACAAATCAGGATCTGAAGGTCTGGTTTGATGTGAATCATTGTTTGTATTGACCATGATTACATATACACTTATCCAGGGGGACAAGGCTTAGCTTGGCAAGTGAAATAATAGTTTCAGTGTAAGTTAACGATCTTATCCAGGGTTAAGGCAATAGCATGTTAGCACTAATCTTGATTAACATTAACCTGGGTTGGATCCAGAAATATATGATACAACTCTGCTGATACAAAGTTTCATGGTTCCCAGCCACACTACAGCCTCTCTGCCCTCCCCGGAATGGGCATGGTGGGTTGCAGTGGGACAAGGAAATTGGGAGAAATTGGTGGCTTCCTTACACAAACAGAAGAGCCTTTCCGCTCATGCAAGAAATATATGGATCCAAGTCTGTGCCTGCACTGAGCCTAAGTCAAGAACAACAGACAAAGCATCTATTTCCTTCCTGTGGTTACCTCAAAGTATCATTGCAAGTACTCCCTGTGCCAAGTGGCAACCGTTTTTCACCATGAGAGGGCCAGAAGAATTTTTTTTTGCTTCTGTTTTCAATATCAAATTCTAATATATTTACCTTCACTATCTTGATGAGAGTCTTCAGCTGGTAGATATGAAGCTGGAGATCTAATCTATCAGCCAGCCACACACATATGACTTTCATGGAATTACTGTACCATTGCTGAAAAAAAGGAAGCGGCATATATATCTATATATCTATATATCTCAAGACCACCATTATTCATTTAGAAGATTTGGCAATGAGAGGCAAATTGTACACTTTGAAATGATTGCAAACCAGCTCTTGAAGTCAATGATGCCTTAATTCCTGTTAGTAGAATTGCAAGTGTTGTTGCTAGGAAATTGGTTAACTTGACCTGAATTGGGCTTCACATGAATTAGTATTAGCAAAAACTGCTCAGTATCTCTGAGCTGGGCCATATTCAGTTTCACACTTTGCTACTGGTAGGCAAAATGGAGTGTTACATACACACTTGCATGAAATAACTGATTGCTGAAACAGTAGGGGAAAAAGATTATTTACAGATGAAGAAAAAATTGCATGGTTCTGCAAGTTTCATTTAACAAAAAGGGAAATGAAGTCTAATTCATCTGAAGAGCTTCTGATGATGAAATAGAGTTCCTGCAGTTCTCTTACCAAGAGTGTAATGAAAGAGGTAGGGAGGCCCCCATTTTCTGAATGGAGAGATGGAGAAGCACTGGAACTGCAAAACATTGTGTTTCTACCCCAAGATGAAAAAGAGAGTGGTTTAGTGAGATTGCATTTGGAGAGAATTTCCAGCTCAGGGAGCCTTTCTAAAACAAAAAGGGAGATTTAAATCTTTTCCTAATGTAATTTTCTTTTCCTTTACAATAGGGGATATGATACATAAGAGAAACAGTGAGCATGAAGATTCAAGGTGCGCAGCCTGTTGTGAATGGGGTTGAAAGTATGACTGCTGCATGTAGCCAGGACCAAGCAAGCAGAAATCTGGGTTGGACAAAGGTCTTTGGGTGTCTGCCTGAATAAAAATGGCTGCTCCCACCTTATATGCATGTTAGCAGGCCCATAACTGGGGGGAGGTAGGGGGGCTTGTCCACCTAAAATTTTTCTGCCCCCCAATTTTTCCCCCCAAAATAATTACATTACAGTTTTTTCTGTCCTGCCTAATTTTTTGTGTGTCCCCACCAGCTTTTAGGCTGGCTACAGGACTCCATGTTAGGCTGAGCAGTGCAACAATAGCATATTAGATGGTGTAGAGTTGACCAGATATGCTTCCTACTTTGGTTTTTAGTGCCTGTCCTTTACTTCCCTTCCTACCTAAAACTCTTGTCCAGTCCCTCTCTGGACAGCTCAGAAGGCTCTCCATCGTGCCCCTTGGGAAGCAGAGTATACTACCTAGCCAAGGAGCTGCTAAGCTTAATCTGTGCCTCCAAAAGCACAGGCAGTAGTTCTCTTATGTCGCCTAAGCAGGCATCCTGGGAATTTTGGCACTCCAGGTAGGGGCCGACTAGGCCTCTATAGTTGGCAATAATAGATTAAAATGATGCACAATTATGCTTCCAGATATACCAGTGAGCTAATGACAAAGTATAGTCCATCAGAAGGCTTTGCACAATGGTTAGATGTCTGGATATACAGTAGCTTGAACTGGGGATATTTCTGGGAATTGTGTCCCAAAATAGTACTTCTAGACCAGTGCTGAGGAACTGGATCCGGCCGGTGGGCTCCAAAGTAGAAGTAATCCCAGCAGGATTTGCAGTTGGTGCCAAATTTAAATGGTGGTGAATCCAGGTCCTGCTTGCAGAACAATTGGGCGTACATTCTTAAGTTTCTGATTATTCCTCTGCAGCCATAGCTTTACCTGCCTTGTATGATATCTGGTGTGAGGCGAGTGGGCATAGCTGGGGGTGGGGGGTGGAAAAGATCTTGTGAACCAAATTAGGACCCTTGGTGGGTCTAATGTGGCCCACACATCAGAGGTTTCCCATCCCTGTTCTAGACTTTCCACACATAAACATTTTGTAGCCGTACAACTTTTTACAAACATATTTTTCATTTCCCTGATAACAGATATTGTCTCAGCAGGACTAAGCAATTAGTCCTGAATGTTCCACAAACAATGCTGAGATTGTGGTACAACATGAAAATACTTATGCAGGTTGTGGTAATGCAGATTTGTTAAATTAGGGTGTTGAAAAAGTAAAAATGCATTAATTGAAACAGGAAGTCACTGCTTAAAGCTATCTTACATGTTCAATGGGATTGATAGAGATGTGTGTAGCTTGTGTGTTGCACTGAACGCTAGAGAAGCCCGTGTTTCATTTTCAAAAGAAGTTTCCAGTCCTTTGGTCCTACAGATAGATTTAATAGCACAGTGACTTAAATTATTTAAAAGGATCAAAAACAAGGAGGCAAGTCTAGATGTGCTGCCTTTCATCTCTGATCATTTTTGATTGCAGCACATTTTCATATAAACTAATCTCATATATCTTCAGAAGAAAATTCCAGCAATGGTAATGAGGTTTACTTCCAAATCAGTGTTCTTAGGATGGAAGGTGGGCAGGCTGGCCCAATGGTCCTAGTGTGCTAGTGGTTGCTGTGCTGTAGCTGAACCAGTGTGTTATACTGGCATGACACAGCTGTGATCCTATGCACTTATAACAGCAAAAGGGAATGCAAAACAGCACAAGTAAAAATAGAAGAGAACATAGCAACATCAACAGTTAGCCACCCCACATATCATCTCCGCCAATCATGATGCTGTAGACAAAACTACCTCCATGGTACACATAAATGAAAAGTACCACTCAACATAAAGTGATAGCATGGGCACCATGACAGCCTACCAGTTCCACAGGCAATGGATGAGCCTGCTGCCCAGAAGAGCCCACATAGTATCTGGGATAGGCAATGCTTTCAGCTCAAAGCTCTCTGTAGACAAGGTCTCAAATCCCCTGGCAGCCCATACATGGCCAGCAGCCTGGAAGCATCCTCTTGAAAAAAGGACCATAGAAGGAAAGGCTGGCATTGTAATCACAACATCCATGCCAGTGGGTATGAACCCTGCAGCAGAACCTGTGACAGCTCCCCCCCTTCTCCTTTTCCCAGAGGAGGGCTGGAAACTATGACTGTCAGTTTGGATGGCTAATATGCAACCTCCATGTACAAAGTCAGTATGCCACAGAATACCTGTTGCTGGAATGCCACAATAGAAGAGGGGCTACTGCCTTCATGCCCTGTTTGTGGGATCTTCCCCAGAGGCATCTGGTTGGCCACTATGGAAAGCATGAGTGCCGGAACAGATGGACTTTTGATGTGATCCAGCAGGGCTCTTCTTGCATTCTTATGAGTCCTGATGTGGTACCAAAGATTTCATACAGGCCATGGGCATGTAACTGCACACCACACAATTGTATTAGTGTCTGAGTGAGGGGGAAGGGGGGTTCTGTAAGACTGCGGGAAAGAGATACTCCACCAGAGAGAGGGATGTGGGGACACGGGGACACTACAGAATGCAAACTCACAGGAGAAAATCAAAGAGCAAAGCAAAGCGATAAGACCACAAGCCACTAGGGAGGGTGGAGAAATTAGATTCAGTATGCACTGAAAGCTGAATTGACCAAATTCTTACTTTCTGAAACAATATAAGAACCAAAACACAGCCATCCTTCAAAATTCATACTTATCAGAATTTTTTGATGCAGTTCTCCAACCAATATTCACCAACATGCATATTTCAGGGGTAAATGTGCAAAACAATTATTTATTATTATTTAAAATATTTCTATCCCACCCTTCTACCCTATAATAGGGTGCTTAGGGTGGCCTAAAATGAATATTTTAGTGAAAATAACATACAAAAATGGATTACATTAGGAGAAATTGCTTGCAAAATGTGTACACTAGTCAAACGTGCACACAAAGATGTGTTTATTAGGAGAAATTTGCAAGAAAGTACTGAAGAATGTTCATGAGGATTTTTTTTAAAAAAATTGCAAATTGGTGCCAAAATGTGGAGAACTGAATTTAGATTGGAAAAAAGAGAAAATGAGAGAACTGTAATTGATAGATCTTTCCATTCCTAACAGCCGCAGGAGTAGACAAGAGATGCACTTGTATTGGAGACTTCGTAGTCTTCCAGGGACCTAGCTCATGAAATGCTCCAGGGAAGAAAAAGGAGGCAACTCAATATAGGAAGAGCTGGTTTTTCACTGTTACGGCTCATTTTTTATATGTGTGGCAATGAAATTGTCTGAGGAATGGCTGCATTGTTGCCTGTGGAGAGACACTGGTTCTACATTGACTCCAATGGGAGTGTTTTTACTTATGCCATGAACGGGGAACCTGTGGCCCTCCAGGTGTTGTTGGACTACAACTCCCATCATCCCTGACAACTGACCACAGTGCCAGGGGTTCATAGGAGCTGGGAGTCCCAAAACATCTGGAGGGCCACAGGTTCACAATTTCTGACTTATACCATCTCTTTCATTGACAGATTTATGCTGTTGATGGGGGTGGGGCTGACCTCCGACCAAGCATCCCTCATCTCTAATTCTGTTTATTTTTGTCCCTTCTGGTGGTATATTGCATGTGTTGCATGCTTCTAATGATAATGCTATGGGACATTATTTTCCACAGGTATAATGAAATTTAGTGCTGATCCTATCCTGACCCAAGGAGCCTAACTCAAAGACAAAGGATCACACAGTCAGTTGTATTCATTTCAATAGAACGCCTAGTCAAGGAATTGTATTTAGGTTTCAGCCTTTGTCCATATCAAGACTTTCCCCTTAACATTTATTCAGTTTTTTGACATCATAGGGTAACTATTTCTAAATATATTATAAAATACAATGCCTATCCACCATTTGTTGTTTAGAACCTGCAACTGCTGTGAGCAGACATGCAAATTCTTGCAAATTAGGAGTTTCCTTGCTTATCTATTTCTAGCATACTCTTTAGAGCTGAATTCCGGCTAAAGAAAGTAAGCATTAAAAGATACATGCTTTGTAGAGTTTGTTTTTGTTTGTATTTTTATTATTATTATTTTATTTATAACCCGCCCTTCCTTCCAGCAGGAGCCCAGGGCGGCAAACAGAAACACTAAAAACACTTTTTATGAGTCTTATTCATATTTTTTCAAAAAGATTATTAATTAAAAGTTATTTTGATATTTTAATCCATGGATAACAGGTGGCATTCAAATAAATACTGTCAGCAACGTTGGGATGAGTGTCATGTAGCTTAACAGATGGTATCTGAGTGAATACACTTGCGACGATAAATTCACTCACCTGATAAACCTCTCAACTGCCATTTGTTCTTTTGTATCTGTTCATTGTTACATGCAATATGATAGACCCAATCTGTTCTCTTATCAACCAGATCTTTAGAAGAATTAACCTCAGAGGTGTGCACGATGACCCAGTGCCGATTTCCATGGGAAGGGCGACACTCTCAAGAAGAAGAAAAACCCATGTTGTGGGTTGTTGATTAGTTATGCAAAGGAGGCCGGGCATCAAACAATTAAATCAGGAGCACAAGTGGTGCCACTTGCACAAATGAGCAAGCTGAAGCTTGTTGCAGGAAGTGTTGTGATTTGTCATTCTCTGAAAAGGAAATTAATGGGGTTGCAGGAGGCTAATATAGAAAAGAACCTTGGCCAAAGTCACCCCCCTAAACTCACAAATGCCATGTGCCCCATGCACACATATCAAACTGGGCTTACTCCTGTGTGATGTTCCTGCTTATAGTGTAAATATGGTAAGTGCTGTTTATATAGAAGACATATGGTAAGTGGAGTGAAAGAGGAGGGGGGAGTACATGAGCAGTAGAATGCTGGATGATTGGCTGAGCGTTTGAATGGCTGGGAGTATAAATGGAAGAATGACAGTTGAATTTGGGTGGATGTTGGGAGTGTGGAGAAAGAGGTGTTTGAGGGTGGAGGTCAGGAGTGTGGAGAAAGAGGGAGTTGGAGTTCTGATTAATAAGTCAAGTACAAAACAGGAATAGATGAAACCATACGCTTGTGAAACATTCTAAAACTAATCTTGTTATTTCTGATATTTAATAAATACTTATTTGGTTTACCAAAGGCCTGATCCTTGGCTGGGGGATATACATACCAGAAGGGAGGGCAAGGTAATTACCAAGGCTGAACAGAAACAGTATCTAATGGTGGCAGCGGTGAAGGGAGGAATAATAACAATTCACGTATCCAGAGCAACCCAGAGTTGTATGCGTTATCTATAAAGATACAAGGGGGTTGGGAACAGCATAAGCACGAAGTCACAAAAGTAACCAGCCAGAGAGGGGCAAAGTCTCTGGGAGTATTGGTTATAGGACGTGACTGGTGGTGCTGCCTAGCATGGGGATCTAGTGAGATCTGTGCTAGAGTGGAGTGAGAAACCATATAAAGGACGGTCCGGACTGGTGGTATCCCTGGTGGTGCCTAGTGAAAGGCAGTAGCCACAAGCAGGTGGGAACCTGACAGGGAGAACCAGGGAAGGACGTCACATGTGGTGGCTGTAGCGGTGGGAAACATTAGACCTTGCATGAAATAGAATGATAGGAAATTAATGGGGTTGCAGGAGGCTAATATAGAAAAGAACCTTGGCCAAAGTCACCCCCCTAAACTCACAAATGCCATGTGCCCCATGCACACATATCAAACTGGGCTTACTCCTGCCCTTCCCCCAAATGTTTAAATGCTAAAATCACTGGACAGGACAAACTGGTAGACAGCACTGAGTCTATACATTTAAAATGAGCAGGTCTTTTCACTGTCTTTAGTTGCACAGAACAGGGTTGGGCTAAAGTTCTGATAACTGTGAATCACTTGCACAATTTTTAATATTCACTGTACAACATTCATTTCTATTTAAGTTATGTCTGCATTATTCAGTATCTTGTGAAGTTCTTACTAATATAAAATGGGCTTTATGTGGTGCCAAATAAATTTCTATTTGGAAGTCAAAAGGCCTAAAGAATTTTTGACCAGAATATTTTTCAGGTTAGATTTTTTCTCTCTTCAGCAAAGGGTGCTTAGATTCATGTAAGGTTTTCATGAAGAGATGCAGGATATGGAAAATCCCATGTCATTGCTGTCTGAAAGAGGAAGAGTTCACATGCTTCGTATGGCATCCAGAACAGACACTTGGAACTTTTTTTTAACTTTCACAAAGTTGCATTAATATACACTGTTGGACAGAGCTAATGTAGAGGCTGCTGGCAATGTGCACTGGACTTTACAATTACAGAAGAGTCCCTTGGAAGATATGTTGCACATTTTGGGTGTAATCTTCTCAACAAGCACTCTTGCTGTACAAGTGATTGGTTTCGAAGATGGAAGCAAATCCTCCCACAAGCCCCACTGAAATCATATCACCACCAATAATCATTAATGCCATACTCTTAACCCAATCAAGTTAGGAACTCAAAATTGGGACATTAAAAACAATGGTTTGGATCCCACATTTTTGTTCATTCACAGAAGGGATACTTCTGTTCACAGAACAAAACCTTTGGATCCAATCCAGTGTAAAACAGACTATCAGTGGCTATTAGCCATGGTGTCTGCACACTACCTTGAGTAATGAAGGCAATATGCCTCTAAATACTTGTTGCTGGTGATCACCGGGGCCGTCACCAGAGGGTGGCCAGGTCGGGCCCTGGCTGAGGGTCCCTAAAGGGCCCCTCCTTAGGGTGGGTGGGTAGCACTTCCATTCTGTGATCCATGGCCACGTTGGCTCCCGACCCTACTGCGAATCAGAGAGAGGGAGCTCTCAGGCACCCCCCCCTCACAACTGTGCAGGCCTGCAATGCCTGCCTGTGTGCCCCGCCTACCTCTCCCATTGAAGTGAATGCTGGCTGTGCTGCCCGCATGCCTGCCATCAACCAAGATGGTGGCCGAGGCTTCCCTAACGGCTGATGCCCTGCTGCCATCTGCAGGCATGCACGCACAACACAGGCAGTATTTACCGCAGCGGGAGAGGTAGGTGTGGGTGGAAGCCGTGGGCCATGGGCAGGCTGCTGCCCAAGGGCCCAGTCATGCCTGGTGCCGGCCCTGGTGATCACAAACAGGGAAAGTGCTGTTGCACTCATGTCCTGCCTGCAGGTTTCCCCTAGCATTTAGTTGGCTCCTATGAGAACAGGATACTGAACTAGATGACGTTTTGGTCGGATCCAGCAGGACTTTTATTTTACCAATTATTGTTATTATGATTATTGCATTTCTTTAAAATTTAATTTTAAATGATTTCTATACAAAGATTTTGTTTCTTTGAATTGCCAATGTATCAGTCTTTATCCATGAAAGTAATATACCTGGGTAAGTGGGTTCACAGTATCCTTCTAAAACGGCTGTTTTTTGAAAACCAGAGACACTCATCATTAGTAATTAATGTTTAAATCTGTTTTATCTTCTGCCCTTTGTAGTGTATGCCTATTAAATCACAAGGCCACTGAAGAAGACGCTTGTTGAAATGCGGTTGGCCATACTTTGTATTTCATCTTGTATGGGCATTGATTTATTACTGTATGTAGAATTTCATTAGTGATTTTATGCTGGTTTTACAAGACATGTGTATTACATTTTGGTTCCACTTCACTTTGTGCACCTTAACTCTCTTCTGGACAGTAAAGCCATACCTTTATTAGGCTCAACCAATGTTCACTGTCAGTATGCATGTTTTTGTGTTTTTAAGACCAAGATTTTTCTGCGTATTAATGAATACTGTCTGCCAGACTTCAATGTTCTTACATTCAAAACAAAAAAGAAGCACTTGAATACTTTTCAAACCTCCCACCTCCAAAAATTCATTCTCCTGAGCCTGATGGAGGGAAAACTGAGAAGGCATTATATTGTTCCCTGATGACAATTCTATGGCATTCTTTCTTTGGCACTGTGGCCTACACAGGAATACAACAGAAAGTGTATATTAAATATATTTTTTCACACCAGTGCATGACAGCAGCCAACCATTTTAAAAGAAAATGTGTTCTCTCCCCCCTTCCCCCATTCGTAGTTCAGCCAGCTCCTGTAAGGGCATGTATTACTCACTTCATTTTACCTTGAACTATCTCTTTTGAAGTAGAAATAAAATAAAATAAAATAAGAGGGGAAAAAAGGAAAGGCTAGGGTTGACTCTGCAAGACCCCTGTATTTATTCACACTTATTGTGCATGACTGTAGACTGGTAAATCATATTAGCGGCCTGTCTCCCTATCAAGCTGCTACTTGCTTTCCAGCCCTGGGAAGGTTCAACAAATCAACAGGAGCACGGAAAACAGAACATCAGTCTAATCTAGTGTTTAAGGTGAAGTTTTCAAACCCAATCTAAGAAGATCTTTAGAGCAAGTAACAAGCTGAAGGGCTCAGAAGGTGGTATTGACAATGAAAGAGTGTTGAAATATTGAGAAGCGCAGCACTTGTGCATTTTTAATAACAGGAGGGTCAACAAGGACACAGCTCCCTCCGTGCCAATAGTTGCCACCGACTATGGAAATTGCCACACCAGGGCCATAAACGCTTTCAGTTTATCAGCTTTCTTAAACACCCTAAACCCCCTCAGTGGACCTTTAGTCTTGAATTAACAAACCAAAGCAATGAAAGAGGGTGCAGCCTGAATGGCTGGCATTGATCCCCAACTGTGTTCAGCACTGCTACAGGCGCTGAAAAACTCTCTCCATTGTCAATTGAAATTGACAAACCCTCCTCTCCTAAATAGTACAGCTGAGCCAGGCTGGATCCACGCAGCTGTAAAGGGCTCCACTCTCGGGGCCCGGGAACACTAACAATGGAACAAGCATGAGCTCTTTGTCAGCCGCAGACTTGGCAATTTTCTAACAAGGATTAAAGTTGTTTCTCGGCAGTGCCAGTGAAAAGAGATTTAGCAACATACCGAGCTTTCTTCAGTCAAGTTAAAGAGAAGCAGTTAAGGAATTTCATTATTTGGTTGACTATTGGAAATATAAAACAAATATATTCAATATTCACAGTCCTTACCTCCCTGTTCTTACTCAGCTCCTAATCTGTAACATTCTGAGAGTGAATCTACTAAACATAACACTATGTATATATCCCAGATCACATAGGGATTTTCTTTAGGTAGGCTCTTCTGGCAACTGGTCACTGACAAATATGGTTGCTGAGGAAGAGGAAGGTGGGTCGTAGTGGTGGGGAGAACAATGTGATACTTTTTGTACCTTACATTTCCCTCCTACTTGACAGCACAATTCTGCAAGCGCCACCCACCTTGAAATATTATCATATGATTAGCAACTGGCAGTGTAAAGATATTGCTGAATCTTCTTCCATTGTATTTGTTACAGTCCTAAATGATGGCAAAAGCTAAAGTCCAATGTGTCTGCTGCTCAATACATGGACTTTGCTGTTTTAAATACTGTAATGTTTTCTGGTAATGGATGCAAATACAATATTGAGCTTGGCAGAACTCTCAATATGCTCAGGGATTCAGAGGGGAATGTTTGTAACCACATGGCTAATAGAGAAGTTAGTTTAATCAAATGAAGGTAAAATAGAAAAATAAAAGCAGAGCTCTGCCTGTTTAGTACACAAAGCAGATTAGTGGCCAGCTAGGGAGCTGAAAACACTCCTGCTATTTTAGCCATGATGTTTCTTTCATTTGCGGTATTTGTATTAAATACAAGCACTGCAGAAAGTAATGGCAAAAAGGATACCCACATTCTATGCACACACATAAAAGTATGATGCTAATTTCCGAAACAACCTTATATATAAATAGATAGCACTTCAGATTCACATATATTTTCAGCAACGAATTCGTAAGAAGAATGGTGAATGACTAAAGTATTGACAAATTACACAGATGCACCTTCGCATACACATGCTTCATTATCACCATACACCATTTACGTTTCTTACAAGATTTTGGGCTCTTACCTTTCCACAATTAAATGTTGTTTTTAAATAAAAAATTGGCTTTAAAAAGCCTTTTAAAATTCTGACTTTTCAAAAAAAAAAAAAAGTGAAGATTCATTTAAAAATCGCCCAGAGCATTTTTGCTGCTTGAGGAGGAAAAACAAACATACATATCTGCTTACGTTGTGGTAGAAGATTGTGAACCCAACTCCCCCTGAAACTCTGTTTTGTCCATACAAATGTTCAATTGTAGATATCAGAGCAAGTCATCATAGATTTGGATGCTCTCCATTATGCATATGTGGTTGAAAATTAATGGCCTGTTAAGCCCCCTACCCTTCTCCTGCAAAGTTCAACTTCATAATTGAAAGCGCCTATTAACTGCCAACAATCTTCCATTATGGTGTGTGTCACCTCCTTAATTATCCTAGATCAGCTAATTTATAGTTTGATGGTCTCCAGTCAATACACTTGAAATTAATATTACCTAAAAAAAAGCCACTGCATTTTTTTGTGTGTGTAATGCTAAATCACCTCTGTCAAATTTTGCATCAAAATTAATTTTATACAATTATCCTTTGTTGGCAACTTCATTCATGTTAGTATGGTAGTACTGTTGACTTTGTATGTGTAAATGTGTGTGTGTGTGTGTGTGTGTGTGTGTTGTGGGGAGGAGGAGGACTGAAAGCAGCTTTTTAAACTGCCTTGTGATTTGATGTTGCAAAATATTTTTTCATCACGAATGTCAAATCCACATGGTTGGAACTGGAGTTTTAGAGGACAGATGGTCTCCATACTGAAGGAAAGTGAAATTAGACTGGGAGGAATGAAAACCTGTGCTTTCTAAGGATCTTGACCCTTTCACCCTTTGGGTTACTATGGTTCCAACCAATAACAATACTTCATAGCTTTAGAGGCAGGCACATTGCTGGGAGTGGGATTTAACTTCCCAGCTGCTATTGGTGTGAGAGGTTTTGCCTTGAAACCAAACTATGCTAACAGTTCTTTTCAGGGTAGTTGCATGGAGAGCTCTGGTTCTGTAGCCCATTTAAAATATTCCCCAACTACCTCCTTTTGCTTTATGATGAAAACATGCAGCTGGCAGCCTACCAATAAATCGGCATGCTCTTTATGAAAATTTTACATTCCACCCAAAGTAAAGCTCAGTAGAAGTGCCACTGTGCATACAGAGCATCTATGAAAGAGAAACACCCAATATGGATGCCTTTGTGCATGCATTGGAGCTCCTAGGTGCAAAGGGCTGCTGGATGGGGAGATGAAGGTATTTCACAATATCTCCCTTTCTCCCCATATAACCCCTTCTAAACTAAGTAGCATGGAGTTTCAGGGGAAGTGGGTTCTGACAGTTACTCCTGCTTCATCATAAAACTTAATTGTGGAAATGAAATTGATGCAAATCTTCTGTACTTCACAATTATGTTGAAACCAGAAATAAAGCAAAACAATACTGATGCAGGTTTAAATGGCACCTTTTATGGCCTGCCTATCCCATGCATCTTCCCACACATATGGTAGGTGCAGAACAGCGTTGAAACACTGCACAGGGGGAAAAAAACCTACAGACACGATGCTGCCTTTCAGACCTATACATCTGCAATGTTATTTTAACTCTGAAATATTATGTGCTAACAGACATGCTTCTTGCATTATGGGCCTCACAGAAATGGTACATGGATTTCCCTCTCTGTCAATCCTTATACCTGCCCTATCTTTAGTCTTTAGTGCCCTACCATCTTCCAGTGCTACCACTCCCTTGAGCAAATGCCACAAAGTTTCTATATTGTGCTCTACCAAGCGGTAGCTTTGCGATACAGAAAAACAACCACCCACTTAATGTTCTGTGAGATTTTCAATCAACACAGCTCTGCAAGAGGTGGAAGGCTATGATATGAAATACATTCAAAGACAACCTCCTTTACGTATATGATTTTCTCTTTTTGTAAACAAAAGGAGTGGAGTCAAATCTCCTTGGGCAAAGAGCCACTCCAGCAGCTGTTGAACTCTTTTTCCCTAAACATGCTGGTCTTCTACTATACCAAGGTTTTGGTAAGTAAACAGAGCTTAACTTAATGGAATTAAATAACCAACTCCCTCTATATATTAAAAGTCACTTGGTTCATGTCCATCACATTTGGACACTTTCATCACGCTTGGAAGATCAATCATCTTCTGGTGTAGGGCAGAAGACTCTGACAACAATCATGGAACAATATTCTGAGCTGGTCTCTCCTCACCAGGGAAGAAAATCATTTAGGATGCTGCTGGCTACCTAGAATGGGGAATTTGCTTTGTTTTTCTCTCCATGGAGGAAAATGCTTGGTAAAATGTAGCATGTGTCCAGAAGGATGGAGTGCCTTTAAGCCAGGAGTGGAAAACCTGTGACCCTCCAGATTACATACCCTCCAACTCCCTTCTGCTCTAGCCAGAACAATTGGATGAATCAGGGATGATAGTCCAACAACATCTGGACTACAGCCCCACCCCACAGATATCCCCTACTGCTGTTGGGATTCTAACCATTCCGTTTAGTGATCCTGATGCTTGCTCTAAATTGGCCCAGAAGATGTTGTGTCAAAAGTCTAATGATGGCTTTTGCTGACCAATCAGCAGTGCTTAGATAGGATCGCATGCCTCTGATTCTTTCATCCTCCAAGAATAGAACTGCTGCATACACTAAACCAATGAGATGTGGCTGCCTGGCCACTGTCCTCACCCTAAGCCCTCAAGGCAAGCAGATATCTGGATATTCATTTTCCATCTTAAACAGGTCTAATTAGTCCAAACAGAAAAAAGCACTGCTTAGCATTATTTTAATAACTGCAAATATATGTAATGATCTTGGAGATTCCTTCTGCATGCCTGTCACTCTGCCCTAGTTCTGCTACTGGAACCACAAGCAACTTAGAGGCCGTTTGCTGCCTTTGCCTATGCTATAAATCCTCTCTTGCCTCAAACCCTTCCCATGCAGTACACCACATTGCTAGGAAACACAGCTGGGGTCAGATTGTAAGCTCAAACACGTATCAGGTGGTCACATGTGTCCTACTTTACAGAGGACAGTTTTCTGTTTGAAGGGTTATCCATTCTAAGACACAGTCAAACGATAAAGAACCAGGGGGGCCTTACAGTTGCCTATCAACAGTTAGTCCCTGGACAGCAGACTGAGCGTAAATGGATTACTTGGCCACAGTCTTCTACACTTATGGTAAGACATCTGTATTTCAATTATAGTAATGATGTCCAAATGTATACATTAGCATATGCAACTGTTACATGCAAACATGCAAATACATACAAACAAGCCATAGAAGCTATTCTTTGTGCTTAAATTTTTTCGCGCCATTACATTTCCTATTCAAATGTTTGTTGGCTAGAGTGAAGATGTTGGGACAACCTCTTTTTGCCACTGCTTATGATCAGACCTGCAACAATATGTTGCAGCGTATCTTCCAACCTGAACAGCAGGCCTTTTGTTCTGGATGCCAGCCAGCCAGTCATGCCCTTCACTGGGATACTATAAGCTGCAAGGGACTCAAGTAGGCCGGTTCCCTCCTTCCACTCTTCCCCCAGGTTCCCATTTTTCTTTTCCAACTGACACTCAATATCCCATGGTTCCAGGAGGCCAGTAAGCACACATAGTCCTCCTCATTAGGCCTTTTTTTGGGAGGAGGTGCCCCTTTTTCATTTTGTTAAAAAAAATACTTTTGCATACTCCTGGGTTCATCCTGATTATACAACCTTCCTCTTGCTTCTCATTGACCTTGTTTGGCTTCCAGTCCTGCCAGCAGCCAGTCACTATTAGAGGGAATGATGATTAAACAGTGGTATATGGCCCCCAGCCCCAGCCCAGCATTTTTGTAAGCATTATTTGGATCTGTAAAACAACCATGGTGTTATGTTTCTCTATATAGACATCCATAACATAAAATATTGCGATGAATACTGGCAGACGTTTTATTTTAATGCTAGTTTAACACACACACAGTGCACTGGTAAAGAAGTACATATTTGGCTTTAGAAACTGTGAGCTTCTCCTGCTGATTAAATGTGTGTATATTTACAGTACATGCAGAAATCAATAAACCCTCAATGGTGCCTGTGCTTGGCACTTCATGGTGGGAAAAAAATGACCTAAGACAATCCAAATGGTAAAGATCCTATTGATTTTTCCTCACTGCACAGAACAAGAAGGCTGCAGCCCCAGTTAACACTCTCCAACTGATTCACCTACAGTTTCAGAGCTATTACAGCTGGATATATCCCCTTGATCTCAGTAAGGTGCTCTACCCTTTTTAAATCCACCTCAAGAAAAGTTATATATAATTGTGAACTACCCACTTTTGTTGCTTAGCCCAATGGCATATGGTGTTGGCTTATTACTAAAACAGAGTTATGAAGACTCTCTTGCCTCCCAGTATTTATAGAGTATTTAAAACATTTTTGGTTGTAACTGATGGTCATTTAAAAAAAATTAAAAATGTTTAAAATTTGTATCCAAATAATTACATTGATAATTGTGATGTCCAAACTCTATTTTGATGCAGTGTTTATACTGTAACATTTCACTGTATTACTCTAGAATTCAAATGTTTTACAGTGTTACAGAAATAACTGTGAAACACCTTAGAATTGAGAAATATTGTGAAATATTATGAAATGCATTTTAATTTCCATTGCCATTTGTACAGACAATGAGATTTCTAATTAAAATTTTTAAAATCCTACACAAAGTCTTTGAAGCTATGGATTCTCACCCCCCTCCCAAAAATCAATTTCAAATTTTAAATCAAAATGAATAGGTTAAGTTTGAATATTGCTAGGGTTAAAAAAAGATTAAAATGATAGTTTCATGTATGAAAAAAATGCTATTCCATATTCTCACTTGTGCTGTAGCTATAGCTTCATTTTAAAATTATCTTCCTAAAATGCATAGTACTAACTCAGAAAAAAAAATCATTTTACTGGACTGGAACTCCGAATGTAAAAAACCCTTCATTCTTCTTTAATAGAAAGTAATTTATATACTTTTCTGTTGTTTGAAGGGTTCTTGTTTCTCCAAACTAGGGAAGTTTGAAGATGTCAAGCAAATGACATGATTAGGTTTGTGAAGAGGAAGTGGCAGGATTCATTCTAAAGGTGCAACCTGCTGATTGAATTATGAGTCTTGTGGGATGGACGTTTGCTCAGAGAAAATTATTTTTGTGTGTTCTCGATCAGACAGCTGTGGTACAAGGAGAGCCAAGAGACAGAAAAAAACTAAAGGCAACATCTGGACTAGCCATCCTGCAGCTAGAATACCCAACAAGACAGTCAGAATCTGCATAGACAAACCTATATAACATTCCACATGTTATAAGAACATGTGCTTGAGCTTGCTTTTGTCTCCTCCCTCCCATTCCTGTTTTCCTTGTGCGTCATGCTTTTTTAGATTATAAGCCTGAAGGCAGGAACTGTGTTAGCACTGGTTTTGGGAAGCTGCTCTGGGAGTCTTTTTGGCTAAAGGGTGGTATATAAATGCCTTAAACAAACAAATAACAATCAGATTTATTTAACTGTATGACCTACTCTGGCTGGGCAACAAAATTAAAAACTGTGTCATGGAAATTCCAAATAGAGGCATTAAAAATCTATATAATGTTTAAACTGCCAAGCTACTGGCCATACTCCAATCTCTAAAGCCAGCTTAATTTTTTTTAAAGTCTTTGCATAAATGGGAAATGAGGGCAGTCTTTTAAAAGATGCATATTAATATCTCAGTACTGAAAGACAGCAGAAAAGAGCCTTTTGAATGTGATCTATTGAGAAAGTAAAAGTGAAGTTTTAGGAGAATGAACAGAACTATATAGGTTGCAGAGGCAATTCAATGCTCAATGAAACAAAACAAGTGGGAACAACAACAAAATGTAGTATGGAATGTTCCTGTTGAGGGTTCAGTTGGCCAACTACGCTACCTTCCATGACATTCCATTCCATTATCCCTGGTTTTCTCTTCCCCCCACCCCCAACATTCATTTGGCAGTCTGTGCCCATTGAGCATGCTGAGATCTCATTGGGCTGTTACCCCCCAAAAAAACACTTGTTAGGAAAGTCAAGCCTGTTGATACCTCCCCTCTTGTGTATGGATGTGCCATTTTGGCTACATAAGGGACCCACACTTGGAGAATGTTTGCTATTAGTAGAGAAAAAAATGCATACCCAAACTTTGGGGATTTACGGAATCTAGGTGGGCAAACTATCACAAGCCTTTTAAAAAGAAATTGCTTCACTTGGGAGGAATAGGTTTTACACCATACGGTACAGCAACTATTATAGTGAAATTGACTAATTTTATTTTATTTTGACTAAAAATCCATTTGTTGAAGGGCAAGGAGGCAGGCATTCATAGAAAAAAACAGTCTTTATTAGATATGCATTAAAACATTAGACCTTGCATGAAATAGAATGATAGATTTTAAATGTATTGCAATGGTGATTGACGGAGCAAGCAATTCATCAACCGCGGGGGCTGCACACCCTCCACTTATTTTAATAAGGCTTGTGAGGAACCAGTCCAAGCCTTACTGAGATGAAAGGTAGTTGTTCCTAGCAGTGCTTGGGTAGATTGCACTCTGTATGTATGTGTGTGTGCACGCATGCATATGCATGTGTGCAAGGTGCTTTCTCACACAACAGTCTGTTAACATGTTTGGAAATTTACAATATTTGCTCTTTCATGTGGTATGGAGGAAACCTGATGCTGCAAAGAGTGTTAAAAATGAGGCAATTATCCTCTCCCTCGTACCCCCAAACGAAGAGGAACACCTCTGATCGATTCTTATATGAAGGGACTTTCTGTTGTTCACACTGGACAAATAAATAAAACATCGGCACAATTAAAGGTGAGTTTAAAGCTCAGTAGAAATGTAAAGAGTATCAGCAAAATCTGAGCACTGCTCAGCTTTTGAATTGTTTTTCTCCTTCTCAGTTCTTTTAAATGGTTTTCTATGGCAGGAACATTTTTCTTAATTAGTCACAGCTAATTAGTGTTCTGGCATAGACAAGTAATCAGAAATGTCAGAGCTGCAAGGCTACATCTCCCTAATCCTTTGATAATAATTTAGCCTCCTGGGAGGGCCTCAAGCTGCGGTAAGTAGTGGTTGACAATAAGGCAAAATTAGGTGGGCAGCAGACCATTAGGAGAGGGAAATAAAAAGCACCACCAAGTCCTGCTGAGCACCATCAGGCAACTAACTACATTGCCAGATGAGGTGCCTGTTTAAGCCTGTGTTGTTAATTAGCTGATTCTACCAGACCTGCCACATATGTCCAGGTGCATCAGGCAAAAATGTCTATTTCTGGGCTTGTGCCAAGTGACAGTTGTGTTCGTTCTGTTTCTTGAAACCTGATAGCAGAAGTCCACATATTTCTTGAAGATTATTTTGACTTATCAAAGAAATAAGCAGCTCAACCTGCTACAATGCATTGTCTTGTGAAGCTTCTTGGGGGCATTAGATACGCTTCTCTCACATTTCCTAGATTTTCATTCTCATGCAGGCTTTGGATTCAAGAAGAGGACTTTTAAGGGCTCTCCACCCAGTCTCAACTTGCAGGAGATGTCCTGGCATATAATTGAGATCAAAAGAACCTTTTTGTCAAAGCCCCAAACTTACAAATAATAATTTAACGTGGAAAATGAAGATGATGTACTGAAACTAACTTGACAGATTGTAATCTGAGAATGAGCTATTTTGAAAACTAAAGTTTATATCTTGAAAGGAAGGTGAACCTCCCCCAAATACTACTTACTACTTACTATGAGAGACTTAAAACAGACTTCAACAGGATAGAAAAATGCCACTGAAACCACAGGCCTCAGTGATATCAAAATGATCACTGGAAAAATACATTCAAACATGTCAAAGTTGTAAGAGCCCAGGCTGTAGTGCCAGGATGTGGGAAACTTGGGTTCAAATCTTCATAGCTACAAAGCTCAGCCTTAGGTGGGATCCATGCTTAAAAAGCCTTGCAGGCTACCATGAGGCTAACCAGTAAGCTCCTTGAAGGAAGGACAGAATACAGAAGTAATACATATAATATTTTTAAATGAATATTCACAGATCTCCATCGCAACACAACAAACTTCAGAAACATAAACCTTATTCCACCAAGGAGCCTCTTGTATATCACAGAATCTACATCATCCATTTCTTTCTACGACAGAAAAAAGCTGCAATGTGGTAAATGTTATTAGCATTCAATTCAGATTGTTGTTACACCCCTAAATCATGGAGCCATCTGTTTCTTTGGATGCAAAAAAATAAACATTAAAATGCACATCAAGAATGGTTATGACCAGGTCAAGAGGGCTGTTAACATATGAGTGCCTTCAACATGAAAGCATTGCTTATACTACAAAACAAAGGTCAGAGAAAGTTGAAATGAGTAAAAATAGCACATTATATGCTTTAGTTGCACCAGTCCTTAAAAGTCAATGTATTCTGCAAGTTTAAACTCTAGGTCACACAGAGCTTTGTTATTGTCTTCTTATGTGCAATGTTACACTGCTACATGTACTTGGGCAGACATTTAGCATTCAGTGTAGATATATTGCATGCTAAATGTATGTTGTTAGCACCCAAAATTACCTCTCATTTTCACCAAAAGCCCCCAATGCATACACATGAACTGACTGCAGCAGAGTTTTAAAGAAGTGAGGAAGGGAAAGCAGGAAGGGAAAGGACCATTCTCAGGGCCAACTTTTATGTTACTGGACTGGCATGACTGCTGCTTTTGCATGCCCGCTTCCCACACCATGCTGGCAATGTTTGAACAAGAGGATCTTATGGGAAGGAGATATCAGCATTGCTCCCACAAGCGATTAGCCTCTTGCCATTCAGATGTGCAGCCTCTGGAACTATGGCTGTGCATGGAAGCCCAGGGGCTGGGAGTACCTTTCACCTCATCCCCCTAATGAAAAGGCTGTGCCCTTTCTTTTAAGAGATTTGGACTTAGTGACTACCTTCAAGCCTAGAGTAATGTGCCAGCAAGGGCTCCATGAAGGCATGTCCTTCATGACTGGTCAAGAGCTGGTGCACAACACAGTGCCTGCTTCCTGAAGGGGGTGGATGAATGATAGCATGCCATCCTATCAAATACCTTCTGGGCATTAATTTCGGTGTTGGGGTTGCTTTCTAGAAAGTCCTTAACAGCTTCAGCCCATAAAGTGTGCCCCCCTATGTTTCATCATAATTTCTGCTGTCAACAGAGAGCACCCTGTTGACTTTGGCATTCATGCATTAACAGCAAGGGCATTGAGGGAAAGAGAAGTGTTTTTGGTGGCTGTCCCTTGGTGATGGAGTTTTCTTGTGGAAACTCAACTAAGCCAAGAGCATTTCCCAGAAATACTACAATTCTTTTTGGGATTTCAGCTGATTTGTAAGGCCTGAGGTTAAACAGCTGTGGAGTTCATTTAATCTGTTCTGACATATGGTATTTCACATCTTAATTGGGCATATTGTTAACTACTGCAATCCCTAGAGATAGGGTGGGTTATACATAGAAATGAAATACGGTGTGGGGGCATCACTGGACATACAAAAAAGACATATATACACCTTATCTACAAGGTTTCTGACCAAATTTGTTACAGGGGCTGCATTTAAACTAAGAGCTTATTCACACATACTGCTGGATTTTCCTAGGTATTCCTATACATGATCACACGGAAACTGGTTAGCGTGAACTGGACTGGTACATGTGGAGAGCCAGCAGCAATTTCTGTGATTGCGACTATTGGAAAAAATGAAGCCATGATCGCACTAAGCTTTTTTCAAAGCAGTTGTTTAATCATGAGGAATTTAGTGGTGTGGATTGACCCTCCAAATGGAAGAAAATTCCACTGATGGCATTTGAAGGCTTGGGCAGAGAGAAAGGGACAAGTTGTGCTCAATTATTATACTGTAATTATTTCATCACAGAGGTTTTTTTTTTTTTTAAAGAGATACATCTTTTATGCTTTCAACCCATTCATCCTAAGCTCATTTTGTGATATTTGAGGACGGTGAGTCCATGTTTTCTACACTTACAATGGACAATTGTAAAATATATGTGGTACACAGTGCTGGCTGGTGCCCATTGGGACAGGTAAGGTGGAAGGCAGGGAGGCCAACAGTAGGTGGAGCTAGAGCCAATGACATGCAGAACCAAGTAATTCTAGTTTTGTCCCCATCCTCCTCCCTGCTGACCTCTCCATGGGCAACACTGAGACTGAGGAGGAAGGAGCTCACAGATTGTGCCACCCCTTGGACTGGTTGTGAGAAGACAGGCAGGTGGGGACTGGCTGAGGGCAGACTGGGGCTGGTGGGGCAATGTCCCACTCACCTTAATGGACCAGTCTCTTCTGGTGGCATGGTACATTTATCAGCTTGATTTAGATATCATTTAGTGACATTTATATTTAAAAGCAGCTTTATTTTGAACACTGAAAAAATGCAAATCAACTGAGGCTCAAAATTATTTGTAATCTAAGAAGACCCACAATTAGCAAGTTCCCTCTTCTTAACTAAGGTGCTTTCAGAACCTGTATCATCTAGCCAGCATTAGTTCTGTCCAATAAATCAGAGTTGAGTATAAGGTAGACAATATCCATGGGCAGATCACTAGTCAATTTCTATTGGACCAGCCAAAAAAAGAGCCCTGTTGGATCAGACTAAAGTCTCTATAGTCCATTATGCTATTTCCTACAGTGGCCAACCATAGTCCATGCCTTCTGGAGGCTGGGACTCTTGCAAAGAATGCTGGACTTGATGGACCTGTGTCAAATCCAGCAAGCTAACTATGTTCTTAAGCAATAATATATATTCAGGATCACTTAGTATGAATTCGCTATGCCTTAACTCTTCAGAGAGCCTGAAATTGCACTTTTGTTTTGTAAATTTAACACACATCTGGTGGACCCTCAGAGATCCTAGTTAAAAAAGAAAAAGAAAAAAGTACAGAGCACACAAGACTGAAACCAGCCCACCCTTGCAACAAATAGCATTCTTCTACTTAGCTTGACACTCTCTTTCCTTTTAAAAACAGACATTATATTCATATTTATTGCACAAATGACAATATGTCAAACTGATATGTAACCCAAAGAAATACTAAGATGCATTATTATTTCAGGGGGAAAAAAGTATGTATATGGATCAGAAAGCATGTTTTCTACAGAAATATCAATTTTAATGAGCCGCATTCACCTTTACCATATGACCAGGTTAACACCAGCTAATTTTTTTTTTAAGTTGGATTCCTTCGCATCTCATTTAATAAGCCTAATGCCAATTAAAACTCTGCCAGAACAGGTAGAATGTGATGCATTGTTAATAGGAATATATATCTATGTTTAACCAACTAGAGTGAGCTTTGTAAGATAGCTCCTATGCAAGTTCCTAGGGAGGACAGAGTAGCAATACAAAAATTGTTGTTATAGTGTGTGTCATAGGCACACAAATATACAGATTTTCTAATTGAAAGTGTCTGTCGGCCAGTGACCAGATCCACAGTAATTTTGCAGTCCAGTTCCATGGAGAGAGCATGATTTCAGAACCAGGCTGTACAGCAACTCAAAATATTTATTTTATGAAAACTTTTTCATGCCACTTTTTAACAAGCCCCCCCCCAAGCAGTCCTCATAAAAACACAAACACAAACGAAAACACCATAAAGTAATCACAATTAAAACTAAAACCTTAAAATCAAAAAGAGCAGAGTTAAACCCTCCAGTCATAGATTAAAAGCTAAATAATAAGCATGCTTTCATGCCATCATGGATGGGTCTTCTCAGTTTCCTTGGGAGGGAATTCTAGTATAATATGGTTTGCAGCCAGAGGTGAAAAGAGTGACCCCCCATCTTTATGCATGGTTAAAGATGAATTGCCATTTAATACCCCAGTCCCAATAATGAAAAGCCTTTCCCAATAATGAAAAGGTGGTTTCATCACTATGGGGTCATAGTTTGGAGTAGTTTGGCTATAATTCATCTCTTCCTATGCAGAAGACAAGAAGATGTTGAGTGAGAGGGTAAGTGATGGGGAGGAGAAAGAGGACAACTTGTTCCTTCTCCTCCTCCTGTGGGCTCTCTCACTGCTCAGCCATGCCAGCTCATAGATGTGCTCTTCTCCGAACATGTTCAGGGGCCCAGGCCCACACAGAGATATTCTGATGCTAGTAGCTTGCATGTTCCAGGCATTTCCAGGCATTGCTTTGTTTTAATGTATTTTAAAGTTGGTTTTTATGATGTTTTAAAGTGTTTTTAATGCTTTTGTTTGCTGCCCTGGGCTCCTGCTGGGAGGAAGGGCGGGATATAAATCAAACAAGAAAATAAATAAATAAATAATCACCACCAGCCGTTCAGCACGATGAAGCTAAGCTAACTTATATTTCCCCACTCCCTCCCCATTCATCACTCATCCTTTGCTTGACAGCTTCCTGTTCACCACACTTGGAAAATATGGTTTTTTTCACAGCTGAATATATGAACTGAAATCACCAGAAAGCTTTATGTTTGTCTGACCGGAAGTGGACATTCTGTGTGACTGTGAAGACTCATTCATGTAAGCAAGCTGCTACTTCAGGGATGGGCAAGCTGCCTGCAGCCCATACCCTGTTCTCCGTATGGCCTGCTAAGCCCTGCTAAGCTTTCCCTGCTGTCATCAGCTGGATGGTGGGTAGCGGTAGTGGAGGGGAATCACTGTTCCTACACTGCTAGCAAGGTAGGGACAACAATCTTTCCACATCAGGAGCACTGGGAGAAAGGGTCTGCAATCTCCAAGCATTCCCCATCCAGGGAAGATTTCTGTTCCTCTGTTGCTAAGGGACAGCAGCCTTCTGTACTTAATGGGGAGACAGTCACAAAAGAGATTACCCCCCCATCTGTCTCTTCGTTGAAACTGTACTCTGCTGTTTGGGGGGTTGAAAGGCGAGATGGTAACAGAGAGACAGAAGTGCAGGGAGGGTCATCTCTACATGCCTCTTTCTCTCTCCATGAAGTTCGTCATGCATCATGTGATTACTTGATGATGCATTCATCAAATGGTGAACACAAATAGCTTGACACTGACAGAAGCTACAAGTGATGGTGGCAGATACATTTGTTTAAACCCAGTGGTGGTTGGTGCCCATTGAGACTTGTAGGGTGGAAGGCAGAGAGTCCTACAGTTGGTGGAGCCAGAGCCAATGGCAGGCACAGCCAATGACAGACAGCTGGCTCTAGTTTTGCCCCCATCCTCCTACCTACTGAGGAGTTCTGCAGCAGCCAAACTAACACTAAAGAGGAGGAAGCCAACAGCCAGTGTGACCCCCCTGGATGGGATGTAAGCAAAAGGCAAGGGCTGGCTAAGAGCCGATGAGTTTGTGGAGCTCCATACATGCTAATGCATCAAGTCTTCACTGCTTAAACCCAGATCAGCAACAATCATGTATAAAGCAGAGGGCAGGGTGGGGAAACATTTTTAGAGCAAAAGGAGTTTACAGGTGAGAGAGCTGAACCTTCCCCATGTACCCCCTCCCCATATGTTTGTCTCCCAGCCAAGTTCACTTCTAGAACCAGTGAGCAGCTGAAGAGAGAACCCTCTCCCCACAGTTTTCTACGGGGAAGCTGGGGTGAACTGTGGTGAGTCACCTGCCTGATTTGTTCCCAGAAAATGCTAAACTATGGGTTAGCATTATGTGCAGCACAGGCTAATGACTCATATAGTATTAAGTGCTATTTTGTTACCTTAACATATATATTTAATGGAATCCTGCTATTAAGTATAATCAATATTTGTAGAAAACAACAAGAACTTAACCTGCAGTTATTTTAGAACAAATGCATTGACTTAAACATAAACTCAGCAGGCATATTTGCAACTTTTCTGGGGATAGTGGCAATGTTCTTTGGTTGCCAATATGGATGGGAGAGGAATTAGATTCAGTTCACATTGAAACTTGAATCTATCAAATTCATACTTTCCAAAACAATATGAGAACTGATACACAGCCATCCTTCAAAATTTGCACTTATCTGAATTTTGCAATGAGGATGAAGGGGAAAGAAATGTATTAGTGAAAATAACATACAAAATGCATTATATTAGGAGAAATTGCTTGCAAAAATGTGTACATTAGCCAAACTGCATACAAAAATATTTTTATTAGGAGAAAGTTGCACTAAAATGCTGAAGAATTTTGAGGATTTTTTTTAAAAAGTCACAAATTTCTGCAGAAATATGGACAACCGAATTTAAGATTAAAAAAATGAGAAATTGAGAGAGCCAAAATTGACAGATCTTTCCATCCCTAGTTGCCAATACTAATGAGTCATAGTTGTTGATTCCAGCAGAGTTATGGTATAAGAAACAGAATGCCTAATAGAGTAAACCATTATACACAAGAGTAATATTTTGCCTTTCTCTTGTCGCATTCAGCATAGTCCTTTAAGCATTTTTTCAAAAAAATTCTCATTAGGTTTTGATTATTGATTAGAATAAATGCTCAATTATGCAGAAATTAAATAATAGCATTCAAAAAATAAAATAGGCATGGAAAAGAAAGAAATAAGCTGATTGTGTCTGCCTGCTTAGTGCTGTGCTGAAACCTATCCTCCAATTTCTCAAGTTTTCTCTCCTGGAAAAGAGGTTTCTGTTTTTCTGTCTCATTCACAGGATGCTTTAGAATTTCTTTCTAATTTCAGTGCCGTAGAGTTGAGTTTACCTTATTGTTGCAAGGTGACTGACAGTGATGTGTGTGTCTTTCTTTCCATTAAACATTCCCCCGCTCCCCCACTTCCTGATCTGTAGAGGCCCCATGAGAGGAGTTACCTCATGATGTCTTTCTTCCCCTGGGCTTCAATTTTAGTTTGGGAAGTTGGGCAGGCTGGTTACCAAGCACCTGAGATCAGTGTGCTCACTGATTTTGTTCAAATAAAGTCTTTAAAAACCTCTGTGCACTGATTTCTTTAACAAGTATAAATAATTCACTTAAAAAAAAACCCAACCACCAGCAAGCAACTGTTGGCAGCATGGTAGACAGCCTCCCTGGCTTCCTGTGATTATAGCCAAGGACATCATAGGATTTCCAGGAAAGCTGTAGAATGCAGACCACCAGAGAGATAATTTGTAGAATGAAAGAAAAGACACTTATGAACCCCATCCCCAACCACCTTGAAAGTAAAGTAAACACAAGACCCTCACCTCCAGTCCCTGCTATGAAAATTTATCAATTTTTTCTTTGTTTCGTAATTTGATTACAAATGATGTGTTTTCCCCTCCCCCATTAATTGATGGAGAATGGTTAAACAAAAAAGTGGAAGAATTTTTTGGTGCATGTCTAGTCCGTTCACTTGAGCTCTGTGATGGCCAAGCCCAAACATTCTGTAGAAGCACTGGGGTTGATTCAGTAATTTATTTAGACACATACTCTACAGATAAAACACAGCAGCATAACTTTCCAACTACTTAATGTCATGTCATATGCTTGATTGTATTTATTTTTTAAGCACAGAAACAGGCCTTTGTGCTGAGTACCCCACAGGAATGGTCAATGGATCTGGCCCAATGCCTACTGAAATCACTATCATGTTTTTCATCTAAGTTTTAAACATTTGAAAAAAATACAATGCAACTGCGGGGATGCCTAAGAAATGAACCATATGCTTGCAGATCCCACTGCAACACCAAACTGATGCAAAAGTTGCTAATATGGCTCTGGTACTTTGTAAAAATGCCAGATGGATGAATGGATGTTTTTGTTTTTTTTACCTCTGCAAGGCATCAAAGCTTTTGCAAAAATAAATAAAAAAATCATTCTTTTCACACATATTAACACTTAGCTTATTAAAACAGATTAGATACTTTTATTTTAGAACTGTCTGGAAGTGTCTGTAAGGAGAGAGATTGAGCGACAAGGCTTCTTTCAAGCAGCCAAGATAACAAACAACAAACACTGACATGACATATCCATGGCGGAGAGTCTTGTGCAGCAAGACCTTCTGCAACAACGATGAGTGAAGTGTCACAGCAAAGGCTGTGAATTGCTGTTATGAAAACATTTGCAGCAACTTGCATAATTAAACAAAACTGCCAGAAAAGCTTTCTAAAATGCCATGGAGAATGAATATAAATAAATACATGCCATGGCAAATAAGTAAGGGTATTCAGAATCGGTACTAGAATTGACCATGCTAAACCGCAGTAAGTAGTAGTCTTCTCTCATAGTCTTAGGAGAGACCATAAGAGGAATTTGGGCTCTCTCATCAGCAAGTTGATGAGATACACATAAAATGGGATCAGAGCTCTCCCTGGGGAGAGCTGCAGGGCTGTTTGCAACATCACAACAAAATAGATTGGCCAGAAGAATGGCCCCAACAAACCACCGCAAGCGTGTTTTGATCATTTAGATATTGCAGCTGGAAAAAAATGGAAAGGTTGGGTGGAACTGCACACTGAATGTATGTCTGTGGTCATTTTGCATCACAATCCAAAGAATAGAGTCAGAGAGATGGGGAGCCCGCTGGAGACTGTTGAGTGAAATGCTGATTCACACTCATGAGTTTTATCTCTGTGTGAGCACTTGTAACATCCGAAAAGGAGACCTATCTGTGAAGCTACTCTGGTGACCTCCCATCTGAACTACTGTAATGTGGTGTATGTTAAGACACCCTTGAAGATGATCTGGAGTCTGCAGCTAGTGCAGAAAGTAGCTGTTAGGTTGGTAAGTGGGCAACTCAATGGGCCACAGTGTTGCCAGTCTTGAAAGCACTGCATTGGCTCCCAGTGAGCTACCAGGCCCAATTCAAGGTGCTAGTACTGGCATATAAAGCCCTAAATGGCATGGAACCTAAGTACCTAAAAGAGTGCCAATATCAATCATCTCAGACCTTACAATTGGCCGGTAAAGCCTTGCTGATGGTTCCGCCACATGCCCAGTTGGCACTGACCCATAACATGGCCTTTTCAGCGGCAGTTCCGTTTGTGGAATACCCTCTCTGGTGAGTTCTCTGGTCTTCCCCATTATTGACTTTCAGAAGGAATTTAAAAACATTCCTGTTTACCTAGACATTTGATGGCTGAAATACACTTCCTGGCAACCCTGGTTGAGAGAATGTTTTTAATTGTTTTTAGAATGTTTTCTAAAATTGTTTAGGGATGGGGGAGAATATCCAACAAAATTGAACCTGATACTGGATCCCAACTGAATTCACTAGTTTGCTATCCCTTTGGAGCGGCACTGATCCCTTGAGGCGGGGCACGGCTGTAATCAGCATGGATTTTGTGGCTGTGACTGAATCGGCAAGTCCCTCCCAAAAATCCTTCCCCTATTTTACATAATTAAGCTGTTGTGTTAACCACAGGATTTCCATTTGTCCATTATATATTACAATTTTTCCTTATCACAATATAATGCAAAGAAAATTGGCTATATATGTCTTCAGTGTTAATTGTCAAATCATCCTGCAATGTCATGTTTTTCAAACAAGATATCTCAAAGAATTCTGAATCTTTTGCGTGGGATGATGAGACTGACTCATGCTACCCGCTTCGCCCCACCTCCGCCCCTTTTGTTGCTGCTGTCCTGAGCTAACCAAGGGCTGTCTCTCTCTTGCTCTTTCTGTGCTAAAGTGTGTGTGTGTCACTGTGTGACTGACAGTGGCAGACAGTGTCTGTGCAGTGGGGCACTGCTGCTGCCTGCCTTCGCCTCTCCCACACTCTCTCAGAGTGTATTTTAACTTTCTATTGCCGCCCCTTGTGAGACCCTTGTCATTGGTGTAGCTCCTGGTGCCCTGTTTAAGTGTGATAGTTTTTAAACGATTTAAATAAACCGGGAATTCATTGCTTAAACCAGATCTTAAAGTAACCTAAAAATTACACTATGTTTTTCTCCATCGCCAAAAAAGTACATGGAATGCTGTCATTGACATAAGTATCTACAAAAATAATTACGTAATTTTTGCAACCCGAACCCCCCCCTGCGAATCGAATCACCCCAAAACATGCACAGCAATGAGAAAGTGGGGGGGAAAGATGGATTGGTAAAGAAATGACAGACTATTGAACTGCATGAGAATCAGCACCATGCTGTGAACCCCATCCCTAAAATTATTTTAATATTGATGTGTTTGTTAGGAGGAAGATTGGGATATAAACCGAAAAGACATTAATAAATAATAAATACAAAAAAGTCTATAAAAGGGAGGTGGGTGATTTTCAAGCACATGACCACTACACATTTCCCCAAGGGCTTAGTGGTACCATCAGGACAGGACTTTGGGGCAGATGTCCAGGGCTTCATTCAGCAGAATGAGCAATAGGGCCTCCTAATGTGGCAGGGCTTGCTTACCACATTTTTGAAGTCACATTGCCAACTGACAGGACGTCTGTGTGTGGGTCCTCACACCTTGGTGTGGTGTAGCGGTTAGAGTGTTGAGCTAGGACCTCGGAGACCAGAGTTCAAATCCCCACTCAGACATGAAGCTTACTGGGTGGCCTTAGGCCTTAGTCACAGTCTTTCAGCCTACCCTACCTCACTGGGATGTTGTGAGGATAAAATGGAGAGAAAGAGACCTGTGTATAGCATGGAGGGCAGAAGAGATATAAATGTAACAAATAAATAAAACTAGCAGCAGCCAATCTAGCAGAATACAGCAGAGGGACAGATGCGAGCACATCTGAGAGACATATGAGAGACTAGCAACTTTTGGCTCTTCTTCTTCATGAACTGTTGCCATTGATTCCACCTGATCATTACAAGAATGGTGTAACTAAGAACTAGTGCATGAGTCAGCTTTTCTCTTCCTCCATCTCGATCCCCTTTCCTTTTGTGTTGTGTCTTTTAGATTATAAATCTGAGGGCAGGGACTGTCTTATTCTGTTTGTAAGCCAATCAGGGAACATTTTTTTCAACTGAAGAATAGTGTAAAAAGGCTTTAAAAAAAATAAGCAAATTCAATAGTGTCATGAAAATCACATAAATTGGTAGAGATTAGAGCAGGGGTCCCAAACTATGATCCATGGACCACCAGTGGTCCATGAACTCATTCAGATGGTCTGTAGCATGTCTGCATTAAATATACATATTAATTTTTAACTGTATTTTGTTGCTTTTTCTTTCTTCTATTGTATTATATTTAATTACAATTTGAATTACATATAACTTATTTCCATCTAAGAAACACAAGAAGCAATAAAAATACAATTCAAAATCACACAGCATCTATCACAGCACATTACTATTGCTACAATAGGCAAAAAAATCAGTAAGTGGTCTGCCAAGACCCTCAGAAATGTTCAAGTGGTCTGTGGGGCAAAAAGTTTGGACTTCAAAGCGGATTACAGTGAAGCAGAGGTAAGTAGATAACCAAACTAAGAATAATTCATCTATGTGCCATCTAAAAGATATTTCAGTCACCAAAGAAATGCTTCTTTTGGAAAAGCTCCACACACCAGATATCTAAATCCATTACTACTAGATGGGACTATCTATAGCTGACATAGATAAAAGCAGAATTGACTTGCCCTGCTTGCATCAACATAGCATACAGCAACTAATTCCATGAACCACTTCAATAATTTCATTTATTTAAGATTAGAGTGCCAAGAGGATTCATCAAAACTTCCCTTTTAAAAAATGAAATGGAAAAGAAACTCAGAGTTCCACTTTGTGGCATCTCATTTTTTTCTAAAGGTGAGGTAAAGTCAAAATGCTAGCATAGCCTGTGGGTTGCACTCAACTACCTTTTATTCAGAGTAGACCCACTGAAATTAATGGACCTAGGTTAATTATGGCCATTCATTTTAGTGGGTTTCCACTGAGTAAAAGCTAGCTGAATACAACCCCTAGTATCTTTGCATTCATTTATTTCCCAACCAATATACTTCTTGGGTACAGAATATTGTAGTTAAGGTTGGTTTGTAAATTTGGTGGTAACCAAAAGAAACAAGCATCTTAATCTGCAACTGCAGCATGAAAGAGCAGCACATAACATTCAGACAGATCACTTAGCATTCCTCACAGAGACAGCTACTCACTTCAAACAATTTTTCTATGTACATTTCTTCATTGATCTTATCTCGAAGTATATCTTGGTTTTGACGAACAAACATTATGTAAGTATCTGCTAGATCCATCCCTGGTTTCTGTGAGAGAGAAAGAGAGACCGGGGTGGGGGGTGGGGAGAGGAGAAACCACACAGGTATAACTTGGACTGTTAGAGAACCTTATTTTGCAAATCAAAGCACATTTATACAAACAATAAGAACATGCACACATATGCATATCATTTGTCTCATCCAAAATTCATATCAGATTTGACAGCAATTTACAGCAGATCTGTAATTTAAATTTGATGATCATGGAGCCCACTTCTTATAAGAGAAGCTGACTCTGGCCTATTTTTAAAGAGCTTTTGGCAATATATACAGTAATGTCAGTTTCAAGTATCACTGATACATATGTTCTTTCTAGATGTGTATTTTGCAGGTGCTGCTGACACACAGAGGCAATAATACAGAAAGAAAAAAATAGCAGTGCACAGCAGTGGGATAAAAATGACATATTGATTGTGAATGAATAGTCTTCTATAAATACTGTGAGAAGTTACATGCGCAACACTATGAATATATATATATATATATTAAAGTCCGTTATAGTTACTCATCCATACATACACAGTTGTGGTCTGCAGTCTGGATGTATAGTAGCATAGCATGGATATGAAAACAAAAGATGGATACATTACAAGTCAAGAAAACACACAGTACTTTTTTTGATTGCTCTCCCTCCTTCCCTACCCCACCCCATACCAGTCTTGAAGTCAACCAAAGCTTGCGATTGATGAAGTCACATAACATAGTTTGGAAGAGAAACTTCAAGCAAATTCAATAGACTTTCATTATTTCTTCAGATCCCTAATCTGAAAAGTTTCTAAGTGCTGGAAGGACAAAGACCCCAGGGAAAGGATACTTATGAAGGGCATAACTAAGTTCAACACATATGGCATTACAAAGTCACCTTGAAAGAGCTCTTAAAGTTAGAAGCTCTGGGAGGAGAATGAAGAAAATATAAGCAGGTGGACTACTCTTCTACAGTTGGCCAAAGCCAGCAAGTTTGATGGTAACCAAAAGAAACCGTTCCGTTTTAGGAACTGAAAATGGAAATGCCTCGCAAAGAGTATTATGGGGAAAGGGTGGGATATTGGATAAATTTGCACAACACAATTTTTGTCCATGTAAACTGGAGGTAGCCAATGTGGTGCCCTTCAGATGTTGGACTCCAACTCCCATCAGCCTCAGCTAGCATGGGTGATAGTCAGGGGTGATGGAGTCCAACAACATACAGAGAGCACCACATTGGCTATCCCTGAATTATAAGCAGTCCTGGCCTCGTCTAATATATACTTGCAAGAAATGGAATGTGTGAGCCAGCGATTCTCGAACATAGTTACCATTCTCAAGATTGCACCTACAAAGAAAAGGTGTGAAATAATGTGATTGATAACAGACTATGTCCATGACAGAGTAAACCCTGTAGCAAGCTACTGTCAGCCTTTTTGCTTAGCATAACATTTTCTTCCTCAATGTCAAGTCTCCTAAGGAACATATATGAGTTTATTTGAAATTTAGTACAGTATGGAAAATTCAGGTATTTTTTAAAAATCAGCAGCAGTGGCAAGAATTAGATATAAGTGACCAGTGGTGGATATAACCAGAAATCTGGGTGGGAAGGGGTGTGGAAGACAAGCAAGAGATATGGAGGAGGAAAACTTGTCATCCATATTATTCCTGATGGGTTGGGATTCACAGGGCATGATCCAGTAAGCAGGAAGAGTCACTCCATGACTTTTTCTTCCTACAGTGCCTACAGCAGGAGGAATTTACAGATGTGCCAGGTAAAGGTGACACCCATTTAGGGCCATTCATGTTGCTGTCTCTGTGTTCCAACATATTTCTCAAGAAGCTGAATGCAATATTTCATTGCATTCCCCAGATATAATATGTCATTGTGTAACTCAAATGTATTATTTTATTGCATACCTCAAAACTAAGAAAGAAATAGCTTTTGGATGAGTATAAGTATCATCTAATGCAATTGAAAGATCTGTCAGCTTGGAGGTGTCAAATGCAACAATATCAAAACATGAATTTGAAGACTGCCAACTACTATTGGTTGTTAGCAATTTTGTTTTTGCCAATTTTCTAAGAGATTAAAGGAAATCAAAGAAGCCTAGATCACAGATCTCTCTCTTTTGTTTCTAGTATATTCACATCAGTGGAATAATTTTCAAAGATAATCTATGTCATCCCTTTGGATTGCAAGATGGAACATTAGTTTGTATACTTTCATAGCTGTTGATATCAATAGGATAATGTATACTATAAAAACACTTTGTCTTGTCACTTTCATATATTCTCCTGACAAATCTCTGGTTGAGGTTTACAGGTGAAAATCCATCATAATGGATTAGGTGCTAACTTACTATAAATATGTTTGTAACATACAATATAATGCATTCACACACTTTAATTCTGCATTCATTTTCTACTTTCAATATACATAACACATCATATTTTAAGAATGACTAAAAGATTACTGCGGGTCCACTCCTCCTACTTATCCTCAAATACTAATTTCCCCTTTCCCAGTTGGTCTTAACTATGTTAATGCTTATGTTAGCATTGATATTAACAATTAACTCTGATTAATAGTTAGCTTTACTGTGAATGTTGGTTAGCTTTAGCCATGGTTTTAAGTTCTGTGCTGGTGTAAGCTTTAATCATAGTTAAGAGAGCCAGTGTGGTGTAATAGAGTGTTGGACTATGACCTAGGAGGCTAAGGTTTGAATCTTCACTCAGTCATGTAGCTCACTGGATGACCTTGGGCATGTCACTGCTGGCCCAAGCCGCCCAAGTCATTACTGACCCAAGCTGCAGGAGGGGAGAATGCCCTTGCACTCAGGTCCTAACTGGGGCTTCCCACGGAAATCTGGTTGGCCACTGTGAGAACAGGATGCCGGACGAGAAGGGCCACTGGCCTGATCCAGAAGGCTCTTCTAATGTTCTTATTGTCTCTCAGCCTAACCTACTTCACTGGGTTGTTGTGAGGATAAAATAGAGAGGGAAGAACTATGCACACCACTTTGAGCTCCTTAGAGGAAAGGTAGTACATATATGTAATAAATAAATAAATAAAATAAAACACCAGCTGGGGAAGGACAGGGAGAATTCACACTGGAGAAAGGGGAGGAGATCTCATAGCCTACTCTCTTAACCATGACTAAAGGGATCAGGTGTTCACTCCTTTTATAGAGGTCATTTCAGTATGTCAGGGGGAAAAAACTACCTACATTATGTCATAATCTCTTTGAGACAAGGACAATGCCACTTTTGTGCTCTGTGCAGAACATAGCATATCTAATAACTGATATTTAAACTGAAGGTGTAATAATATTTCAACACTATGTATATTACAGCAATGTTTTCAAGGTACTGCATGAGAAGGAAAAAATAAACCAAATTGTAATAAAACATCATAAATGAAAGGAGTTTAGGAGTTAGTATTGTCGAAGAATAAATCTTCTCAACAAATTGCTCTTTAATATCTTGATGAAACATGCAAATGTCCTTTCAAGTTAGGTTAAAAAAAAGAGACTGAAAGCAGTCAATACTTGGAGGGAAATTCCCATTAGCAATCTTTCTCCCTTTTTCTTAGAGATGTTTACCTAATTTGTGACATATGGGAATTTCACACCTAGTGAATATATTTTCATGTAGCTTGTGGCATGAGACTCTAATCATTAGAAGAATATACACAAGTAAGATAACTGCAACAGCTGGTGACATTTACCAATTAGAATTACAGTTCTTTAAAACACTTTATCCTTTTTTTTCCTCTGGTGTACACAGGGTAATTATCTCTGATAAATTGCTGAAAAAAATCTAATTTTCCTTTTAAATAGTTTTACTCACTGTATATACATGCCTGGATTAACGCAACTGATTTTTTAAAGAACTACAATGGCTACGTTCTCATTTTAAAGCTAATGAAGTTGGATTAACCAGCTAATTAAGAGCCATTAAAACACTCTTTTATGAAAACGTACTTAGTGAATGCATTTTAAAGAACGTAAAACAAAAAGATCTACTATACTTTTAAATATTGAAATTATGCTACCTAAGTCACAATAAACTTTTGAAAAGCACTATCTGAAAAGTGTTTTTCAAACTGAATCTACTCACTCACAAGTCTGAGATTTGACAATCTGCTGTTTTCATCAGTTTAGGATTATGTATTTTAGATTTTAAGAGAAAAATACTTCTGTAGCCATTTAAGTGTAAAGTGATTTATAATTACTGAGCAAGATTAAAAAAAGGAATATGCAAACAGAGAATAGAATGGTGTGTGTAACAGACCTTCTCCAGATATTTTCATATTATGGCACAGTTCAGACATTAAACATAGTTTAGCTGCATTTGGCCCCTTGCCTGAGGTTCATCCACCTGAATTAGCATTATATGAACAAGTCTACTCAAGTCTTGGGCTCGTATGCTCCTACTCCATCATTGCTTCAGGCAAGCATCCACATGTTGTTTGATGGTATCCACGTTTTAACATAACTTGTAAAAAGACAAGCTGTGGCTATTGTAAACAACAGTTATTAACAAGCCAGAAGCATAAACTACAATTTAATCCTAGCTAGTTTTAATAAACCATAGTTCACACTAACTATATTTTGTCCTTTTTTGGACAAACAATTAACTGTGGTTAGAATTAAAGGGGAAGCAAACATTTCCAGATTAGCAACTGAGTGTCTTTTGTTCACTCTAGTCTCTTTTTTGGTTCTATACTCTAATCTAATAATAATCCATGTGAAGTATGTTTAGAGTTGTCAGGTCTCCTGTTTTTGCCTGGAGATTCTGGATTTTTGGGGTCCTCTCCTTGTCTCTGGGTGAGTCACCCAGTCTCCGGACTCTCAGCTTTCATTAAAAATAATGTCTAGGTAGTCTAGTTCAAGAGACAGACACCAAAACATCAGCCATCCCCTGCAACATCTGTTAAATGAGCTTGTAGCCGGCTGCTCTAACCCCACCCTTTCAGGTTTGTAGCCAATAGGTGAAGTCAGGGTTGTGATTGACAAGGGATTTGTTGACCTCCAAGCAATAGCTAGAACCCATTGCAGGGCTGGTTTATAGTTTTCTCTGTGTGTGCAGGTCAGGAGATATAGAACAAAAAAATCATAGCAGGATCTTGGTAGGGAATTGTTTACTGTAAACAATTTCAATTATAATAAAAGTGTACATGCAGGGTTTTAAAAATTACTTGCAGAAATAGCATATTATAAATTTTATCTTTCAAATCACTTTTGAACATAAATTTAAAAGAATTGTACATGCAACTTGTTTGAATTTTCCTAGGCTGTTGAAGAGGGCAGTTTGTCTAATTCATAGCTTGCTTTGAAAAACTTCCTAATACAGCCTTTCCCAACTAGTGGGCCACCAGATGTTGTTGGACCACAATTCCCATCTTTCCTGACCTTTGGCAATGCTGGCTGAAGCTGATGGAAGTTGTGGTCCAACATCTGGTGGCCCACTAGTTGGGAAAGGCTGTCCTAATATGAAGCTTTAATCCTATACTCGCTTTTCTGGGAGTAAACCTGCAATGCTAATCCCATATACCAGGAGTAAACCCCATTGAATTCAATAGGATTTACTTTTAAGTAGACATGGTTAGGATAGTGCTGTAAATCAATGAGACTTTTGAGTGAACATAGCAAAGGATTACGTTTGTGCTGTAAATCTTTCTCTCCCCCTCCAATCCTATTTTTTAAAACAATTAGGCAGGGCTTACCTAGGTGTAGCTGCTTTTTTTTGGTAGGAAACTAGTTCTGATTTTAGTAAAAAAAAAAGGGTTCTGCAATGGCCAACTGGTTTTGACAATAAACTATTATATGGGGTGTATATATTTTTACATCTCCAGTGTGTGTATATGGAATCTTTCCAACAACCCAGTGAGATAGGGTTGGAAACCAAGGCAGCTCACAACAAGAACTGAATCCATTTAAAATCCAATAACCATAAAACAAGTATGAAACAGTTGCAAAACAACTTTAAATGGCATGATTCAGAATTTTGAGTTGGACGAGTGAAGTTGCTTATCGCTTGAGGTTGCAATCCTGCCACGCTTCCCTGTTTGAGTGAGCCCCATTGAATACATTGGGACTTGCTTCTGAGTAAACATGTATGTGATAGCACTAAAATATATTTACAGGTTGTGTAAATAATGAACATCTTTGACAGTCATGCTTATAAAAATATTTCATACTATGTCCCACTAAGTATCTGATCTCACACTATGGTTGTACATTATTATTTCTTCTACATTTTAAGTGTGCTCTTCTTCCTTGGGATGGTCATGGCCCCCTCTGTTGTTTTCACTCTGAGGAGCAGATTAGGCTACGAGATGGTGAGTAGCCCATGGTCACCCAGTAAACTTTGTAGCTGATTTCCATTTTAAAAAATTAATTAAAATGTTTTACATGCAGGCAAAGTTTATTGAGTACAATAGGGCCCTGCTTTTTGGCACCCCGCTTTTTGGCATTCCGTTAATACGGCACCAGCAGGGCAATCAGCTGTAGGGGTGCTGGTGCTCCCTGCGCTCCAGCTGATCTCACCGGAGGAGAGAGCGCTACAGCTGATCTCCTCTTCTGGTGCGATCAGACTTCTGCGCTCAAGCTGATTGTGCCAGAGGAGGGGAAGATCAGCTGTAGCATGCTACAGCTGATCTTCTCCTCTGGCGCGATCAGCGGGTTAGGTTCCAGACCTCCACGCTACAGCTGATCTGCTTTTTGGCGGTTTTAGCTTTTCCGCGTGGGTCTGTAAGCTAACCTGTCGTATGAGTGGGGCCCTACTGTAGATCCACACAATACATTTGAAGCATGTTCAGCTTGCAATTAAAGTGCATGACTTCCCCCCAAAAATCCTGGGAAATGTAGTTTCTCCTTCACGGTTATAGTTTCCACCACCCTTAACAAACTGCAGTTCCCATGATTTATTTTTTATTTTATTTATTAGATTTATATCCTGCCCTTCCTCCCAGTAGGAGCCCAGGGTCGCAAACAAAAGCACTAAAAACACTAAAACATAATAAAAGCAGACTTTAAAATGTATTAAACCAAAACATCCTTAAAAACACACTAAAACAAAACATCTCTAAAAACATCTTTGTAATAAAAGCTTTAAAAACATATTAAGAACATATCCCAAACATTCTGTGGTGAGATTCACATGCTTCAAATGTGCGTGAATGTGATTTAAATGAATGGTGTGGATCTGCCCTAGGTATACTGTGCATTCATTAGTGAATTGAAAAGAACAATTTTAAAAGATACTTTTTTAAACAGGGGAAGGGCTGTAGCTTAGAGGGAGGGCACATGCTTTACATGCAAAGGTCCAAAATCCAATCTGTGGAACTCTGGAAAGCCAATGCTAATCCATGTCACCAGTACTGAGCTAGATGGTACCAAATGGCCTGAGTTGGTACAATGCAGATTCCTTTGTTCCTAAAAGAGGAAAGAGGCCCAAGGGCCATAGTGGCTCCAAAATTAATTAATGTATTTTATTTACAACATTTATATACCACTTTATTGTAAAAAACCCTCAAAGCGATTTATAGAAGGAATTAAAACAATGAAATTATTGGCAAAACAGTTAAAGGTATTTAAAAATATTCAAAATAATAAAACCAACGAGTTAAAAACAGATAAAAAAAAACAAAATAGCTTCTACATGACTGGGTAGGCTTGTCTAAACAAAAATGTTTTTAGCAGGTGCCAAATAGTACAATGAAGGTGTCTGCCTAATGTCAATAGGCAGGGAGTTCCAAAGCATAAAGCATAAGATCGATTCTTACAAGAGCAGAACAAGTCCTTTGTGGAACCCGTAACATAGAAACTATACCTTGAACTTGGCCTGATAGCAAATCGGCAACCAGTACAGATTTCTGAGCATAGGTATTATGTGCTGATAGGGTCTCAATCGTGTCAGCAATCATGCCACAGCATTCTGGACTAACTGCAGCCCCCCAACTCAGGTTGTGCTGCATGGGGATTTCAGTGACACTTTGGCTGATTGGCTGCCAGGATTTTTTTTAAAATTTTGGTCAGGAACCCTGACTGGTTGTGGGATGCTGAGTTTTCTGCCTTACTCATAGGAATCTTGCTGCAGTTGGTAGGGTATTGCATTTAGGAAATCATAACTGTCTTTTCTTTTTCTTTTCCTATTTGCATTTTATTTACCTCTGACATAATTCCCTTACATCCACAGAAGCAACAACAGTAGTTCCATAAGCTCAGCTCAGCCCTCTTAAACCCACTGATGATACACCTTGTTGGTTGCATAAAGGTTTGTTTCTTGCCCAACAGTGATAAAAGAGAATTCACATACTGGGAAGTGTGGCTTCAATTGCTGTTGTTGCCAACCTACTGCCCATGAAGGTAGACCAAACCATGTGTTTTTTCTCTCTGTCAATTATTACTCACTGGAATTGGGTTGGCTGTCAAAGTGACTTTATAGCAGCCCACAGAATAGACAGAAAAGGGTAGGGAGTCTTCTTAACTCTTACTCATTTTTCAAACCTCTCTCTGCAGTGAAGGGTCAAGTCTGTACGGAAGTGTGGAGCAGCCACATTAAAAGGTGGGCAGGGCATTCCAGGCAGGGGGTTGGCAACCCTACTTTGATATGGATATCTTTGCAGAGGATCCTTAGTTAAGCCTTACCGACAGCACAGTCCTAACAATATCTACTCAGAAGTAAGACCTATTGAGTTCTATGGGGCTTAGTCCCTTAGCAAGTGTGCTTAGAATTGCAGCCTTCAGGGGTATCTGTCTTTATTCCTGAGCGCTCCCATCTAACATCTCTACAACACTAGGCTCCCTTCTTCCTACAATGGCCTTGTAGTGACTGGCCTGGCCTGAGGACACTTAAACCCTTCTTGTCAAAAGCAAGTAGACTAGATTAAATGTTCCTTACCCAGGATCTCTAAAACAGGTGAGAAGGAATGATCCCGTCACTTCAGCTGGACCTGGAAACATCTTCATTTAGCTAAGTTTTCTATTTTAATTTCCAATCAGATTTTTTTTGTTTGAGTGGTATGCTCTAAGTAACTGTTGTTGATGCTTAATGTATCATGCTTTAAGACAACAGTAGGGCCCGCCCCATGACATCACTAGGGCTCACCCCCATGACATCACTAGGGCCTGCCCCTGAAATCTCAGTGCGTCCAACCTGGCAACCCTAGGCATGTTAGACTGAGAAGCAGTGACTTCCTCAAGGCCAACCAGGGCCAAACTACATGCAACAAAACCCCAAATACACACAACAAAAACTTTAATGGCCACTGCAGCTTCAGAAGAGAGAAGTGAAGGGCATTCCCTTTTCTATTTCTGGTACCAAACGTTAATAGCTTGGGGAGGATGAGATTTGCAGGGGGAAAGCAGTGGGCAGGAAAAGAATTAAGCACTTCTTCCTGCGATTTCTCTGTACAGAATTCCATCATAAAGCTGCCTTGCACTGATCACCACTTTTTCCAAGTTCTGTTACACACATTTACAAATTGCTTGTAATTCAGGCCCACAATGAGTTTAATAGATTAAAAATCCAACAGTCTGTCCATGGTGTTATATTGACCAAAGTATACACACTGAATAAAAAAGCCAGAAACATGATAAAAGAAAGCAATCTGTAATAAAGATAATTTCAGCTTTTTCTGGAAAGAGCTTCACTGACCAATATCCTAGAGACTGACATCTTATATCTGGAAAGCCAGTATACTGAGATAGGTAAATGTTTAGGATGGGTCAGAATGGTTGATATACGCCAACAAGCATGTCATTACCCCGAGTCTGGTAGCAACCAAGACACTGAGTTAGTGACACCAGAGTTACCAGCTAAGGAGTCAGACCAAGTTCCTGACTCTGAGCTAGGGATGTGCTAGAATTCCACCCAACTTGGATTTGGTACCGATTATTATTATTACATTTATATACCACCCCATAGCCGAAGCTCTCTGGGCGGTTTACAGCAATTAAAACAATAAAAACAAATATAAAAAATTTAAAACACAAAAAACAATTTAAAAACACAATAAAAAAAATTAAAAACAATTTAAAAACACATGCTAAAATGCCTGGGAGAAGAGGAAAGTCTTGACCTGACACTGAAAAGATAACAGTGTTGGTGCCAGGTGCACCTCGTCAGAAAAATCATTCCATAATTTCGGGGCCTCCACTGAGAAGGCCCTCTCCCTTGTTGCCACCCTCCCAGCTTCCCTCGGAGTAGGCACCCGGAGGAGGGCCTTAGATGTTGAGCGTAGTGTACAGGTGGGTTTGTGTCGGGAGAAGCGGTCCATCAAGTATTGTTGTCCTAAGCCGTGTAAGGCTTTATAGATTTTCTGAGTCCAGGGAGGGTCTCTTCAGGAGTGGTCTCACTACTGTCTCTTTCAGGCAGCCAGGGACCACCCCTTCTCACAGAGAGGCATTAATCACTTCCCTGGCCCAGCTGGCTGTTCCATCCCTGCCAGCTTTTATTAGCCAAGAAAGGCAAGGATCCAGTACAGAAGTGGTTGCACAAACCCGTCCAAGCACCTTGTCAACACCCTCAGGCTGTACCAACTGAAACTCATCCAAGAAATCAGGACAAGGCTGTGCTCTGGATACCTCGCTTGATTCACCTGCTATAACACTGGTCTAAGTCTTGGCGGATGCTAAAGATTTTATCCTAGCCTAGCAAATTCATTACAGCGGGCATCAGATGGTTCTACCATGTCCTTGGGACCAGTGTGTAATAGCCCCCGGACAATTCTGAAGAGCTCCGCTGGGTGGCAGATTGATGATTTGATAGTGGCAGCAAAATATTGTTTTTTTGCTGCCCTCACTGCCCCTAAATACAGCTTACCATAGGCACTTACCAATGTGTAACTGCATCCACCAGGAGTTCATCTCCATCTGCACTCAAGCCGTCTCCTATATTGTTTCATCGCTCTCAGCTCTGGGGTATACCATGGAGCCATACGAGCTCCACACAGGAGAGGGAGCTGAGGAGCAATCATGTGAACTGCCTGGGTCATTTCTGTATACCACAGTTCAACCAGGGTTTTGACAGGAGCACCAGCCCTATCAGCCAGAAAACTCCCCAGAGCCCTTTGGAAACCATCCGGATCCATTAGTCTCTGGGGGCGGACCAGCTTAATAGGTCCCCCACACTTGCAGAGGGGAAAAGCCGCTGTAAGTCTAAACTTCAGCAAGCAGTGATCTGTCCATGACAGAGGGACTGAAGTAAGGCCCCCCACATTCAGATCACCATCTCCATGTCCAGTTGCAAAAACCAAGTCTAGAGTATGCCCTGGAAATGAAATCCATGAAATCCTGAGCCGCCCTGGATAAGGTGGCCTCAGCATGGATGTTGACATCTCCCAGAACCAAAAGTTTGGGGGATCTCAACAGTATTCCCAAGACCACCTCCGTCAGCTCAGCTAGGGAGTCTGTTGGGCAGCCGGGTGGGAGGTACACCAACAGAATCCTCAGTCTGTCCTGCTGACCCAACACAAGGTGCAAACACCCCAGACTAGTAGTCACATGGACAGAGTGCTTGCAGAGGGAGATGGAGCTCCTATAGACCACAGCAACTCCCCTCCCGACCCTCAGATCTACCCTGATGCTGAACCTGATGCTGGCAGACATAGCTGGGAGAGACTGACTCCTCCCTGCTCACCCACCCATTAATTCTCTTATTTGCTACCATTGCAAATTGGATTTGTATGTGGTGATTTTCTGTGGCTATTCTCAGAAACAGACTTAATTTTTTTTTATAATATTGATATTAATATTGATATTTTTATTGATATTTCCTTCAATATATTGGTATTTCCTTTAACACTGAAATTTCCTTTCAAAATATTGCTATTTCCTTTCAAAATATTGATATTAATATCAATATTTTTTCAGAGGCAGGAAACATGGATCAGTAAAAGCAGAGGCTAGTGGATAAAAGAACAATCTTGAATCTCTACCATCCTGTTAGGTGGACAAATTGCTTTCAAAGTGGCACTGGCCAATGGATCCCATCCCTACTCTGATCCTGATCTTGGTGTCCAGTGGGCCACTAAACCTGAGGCTGGTGACAGGACCCCTCGGCCTAGATGCCATAACGCCAGGCCCACAGAGCTAGAGCTGGGATCTTAATGAGTGCTTTTTCCTTAGCACAAAGAACCAAGTGTGGCGCCTCTTAAGTGATCTCACTGGTCCAAGAATACCGGGTTAACACCAGGCGGGAGAGAAAGGAACACAGAATTGCCTGTCTGCAGGCTAGAGGTTTGGCCCTTTAAGAATTGTAGTTCTCACAAAGGGGGTGGAGCCTAGTAGAGATTGCTGGAGGCACAGGCTCAAAAGGCCTCATTCTACCTCAGGCCTTTGTGGGAATAAGTTGCTCACTCTGTGGTGCTGCAACACCTTTTTTGCTCTATGGGTGCCTCTGTAAGACTATGCCAATAATTTTGTCACTAATGGCACTGAAACCTGTTGAACTTCAGGCACTTGGTTTAATAATAATAATAACAATAACAATAACAACAACAACAACAACAATAATAATAATAATTTCAGGTGGCATTTTAAGTAAGCTTTTCTGATTTTATGGTTAGTTTGAGCTTATTTTATCTTTTGTATTTCTTTTGTAACATCATTGTACACAGTTTAGAAACTATGGTGTTAAGCAGTATATAAATTGTTGACATCAACTATCTAACTAAATAAAATGTCATGCTGGTGGTAGAACTGCTATATCAGCAACAGCCATCATATCAGAATACCACACAAAAACTCTGGGCAAAGATTTTGTTTGACAGAAGCTGCTGATAAGGGGTGGTAATTACTCACCTGACATCATGTCTCAGGCATTCAAGCTGCAGCTTTATAAGCCTATGCTGTTATTTGGCAGGAACCATTGGTAAAGGGATTGTAACCAACAGGAAGTGGGAAGAACATGTCCCAGCTACCAAAACTCATAACATAATTCTGTCAGTACTAATCTTGGTTCTCTCTGTTTCTCATTTTCCTAATCTTAAATTCAGTTCTCCACATTTCTGCATCAGTTTGTGAATTTTTAAAAAGTAAATCCTCATGAAAATCCTCCAGCATGTTAGTGTCTCCTCACATACACGTTTTTGTAGGCAGTTTTGTCTAATGTACACATTTTTGCAAGCAAATTCTCATCACATAATGAATTTTTGCATGTTATTTTTGGTCATATATTCATTTTTATGCACACTTTCCCCTAATATATGCATTTTTGTAAACATTTGTTAGGGAACTGCATTGCAAAATTCAAATAAGTGCTAATTTTGAAGGATGTCTATGTTTTGGTTCTCATGTTGTTTCAGAAAGTGCAAATTAGATAGATTCAGCTTGAAATGTGAATTGAGTCGAAATTCTCACCCATCCCTAGTTGGCACAAGCACATGCTAGGGCCTACAAATCTGTACATACTACCATGATAGCCTATGTGAATGAAGACCTATCTAGCACTAGTGGTCAGCAGGGCAGGGCTGTAGTTCTTACCTGGCTTCCCAATGCTGGAGTTGCTGGTTGGTTACCTAAAGGGCAAGGCAGCGAGCAGGCTGGTATTGGCACATCTGTGCATTGACTCCTCCATTGTGCCCACACTGCATCAACCTCCCCTCCGCCTCATACCTCTCAGTAACCAGCAGTGACTCTGGCATTGGGAAGTCATGTAAGCAGTGCAGCCCTGCCCTGCCTTGCCTTGCTGACTACAACTGGTAACTAGGTAGAAAATCTTAAATTAATTATTTTATACGGCAATTTGTATCTGCCTCTTCATATATTGTGAGAAATTAGAAGATGAGGGAAATATCAAACTCTGGTTTATGATTCTCTAGAGTCAGATGGCAGTGAGTGAGCTATGGACAATGGAAAGTAAATTTGACTTAGCAAATGTTAGATAAATGGCCAAAAATAGCAGAAATTGCCTGGTTTCAAGGGAGAAAAGGTATGGTGAGCTGTCTTTTTTTTTTTTTTTTTGGTAGAATTTCAATTTAGACAAAGAGCCAAGATCTTTTCATCATGGTAACACACATGCTCATCAAGAACCTGCAAAGATATGTGGAAAAACTGGAAATGCAAAGACCTTAAAACAGAATACTAGAAGTATGGTAACAGGGTTACTGTGTTACTGCAACAGATGTAACTAAATACCCAGGCAAGAGGAAAAAAGTGAGAGTTTAAAACAAGGGAGTTAACTACAGCAGGTTTTTTTTCCTGGGAGGTTAATCACTTGTTAACCTGGCAGGATGAAGATGATTTTTAAAAAGAGAGAGAGAGAGAGAGAGAGAGAGAAAGAGAGACAGAAAATTCCTTGTTAATTATATGCTGCTGCCAATGCTCTTACTTCCTGCGGCTTCACCTAATCCTGCAGGTGCGGGTCATCTCTTCCCATTCACTGGTAGGAGGGTCCATTGCCTGGTAGAAGGGTCTATTCCCTACAGGGGTTCCTCCCCCTCCCAGCAATAGATTTAAATACAGAAGAGCATGCCAAACCTTTCAACTGAGCATTAACAATACGCCAGAAGGAGGGGGGAATATAGAACTGTCAGGTTGCCTTCTTGTCAACGAAAAGGCAAAATGTTTAAATAAACTATTCCAAGTTGATGAATTATCTTAGAAGCTATTTTATCATTCATTCAATAAGGTAAGCATGCAACAACAACAAAAATACAAGGCACATTACAGTCACCAAAACAAAACTAAGCTGTTATAGATGAAAGGGGTAGGAATACTATTGATATATTAACAATGTGTCAGAATCTTAACTGATAGAAATAATGACAAAAGTAATGCCAAAAAAGCCACAGTGATACAGCTTGCCTACATTTGGATCATTTAGATAATTTAAGATCACTGTATATGGTTTTGGAAAAGTTAGTGACTTGCCTCAACCTTGCTTAAAATGTCATATATGCAAATACTGGATTTGTTTAACTTTGAGGAACTCAAAAGAAAATGTTATCTATCTAAAGGATACAAGAAACATGTTCACGTTTCTGTACGGCAGGACTTAGAGTAATTATACTTTAGTTTTCTAAACAGGGCTGAAGGCCTATTAAATGCAAAATACAATTTAAGTCTCCCCTCCCCTTTTAACCTTTAAAGACATCTTTCTCTCTTCATTCACAGATATATATCCTTGCTCTTCTCCTTCCTCCCCCAAATCCAAACCTGTTTCCAGTTTGCAAGGACACATCACAATTCAAACAGCCCAACAATTAATTCCCTGTTTGGCTTGACAAGTCCTGTTCTGGCCCCTATTATGATGTAAGCTTAATGTCCCAAATGTAATTCCCGCCCACCAGTTTTCATTCTTTACTAGACATCTACATCATATACCTCAAAATTTGTGTGCCACATTTCAGCTTTCTAGGTAATCTTGGAGTAACCGAACAATTTGTGGGTACTCCCTTCTGTTTGAGGATGAGATGTACAAATATCCCTATATTCTTTCATTTCTAAAATTACTTGTCTACAAAATTTCAGCTTTCTTAGATGGCATGGAAGTCCCTTTTGGAGCCATATTTTGTATTTTCCCATTTTGAAAGAAAGAAGGTACAACTGTCCCATTTCCAGAATTTTACAGGTTTTCCTGGAATCATTTTCTAAAACTGCAGTTCTATACAACATATATCCAAGCTATCCTTTGTGTTGACTAGGCATGACACAACGTCTTCACTTCTACTGTTCTCAGCTTGGGGCAATACTGGGATTATTCTTTCTTCTACTCCTCATGGTCAATGCTCCTCCTTTCGCAGTTTCATATTTTCTGTGCCCAAAATTCAAGAATCTTTCTATTCCCATAAAAGGCTATGCGCAAGGAGATTTCAATTCCTTGCAGCCTTTAAGAGGGTGTCCCTCAGATTTCCTGTCACCATCACATACAAACCAGAGCTTGGAAAAGTTATTTTTTGAACTACAACTCCCATCAGCCCCAGGCAGCATGGCCACTGGATTGGGCTGATGGGAGTTGTAGTTCAAAAGAGTAACATTTCCAAGCTCTGATACAAACACCAGCACCATGGAGGTCCTGTGTAGTGCAATGGAAAGAATGAATCAGGGAGACCCAGGGTTAAATTGCTGCTCAGGCGTGAACCTCACTGGCTGATGTTGACCCAGTTGCTCTCTCACAACACATCCCAGTTGTTGGGGTTCCTGGGAGGATAGAAATAGAGAGGTAGGCATATATGTTACCCTCAGCTTCCTCAAAGAAAAGAAGAAAAATGTAATAAATAAAGGAGCACCCTACTGATTACCTCCAAGACAGAATGTTCAAATGTGATGTTTTCTCAAACCAGCCAGCCAAATAAGCACAATGCCACTTACAAGCTATAGTCTGAGCTAGGTCTGAAAAAGCATTGTCTGCAAGCTGGCTCCAAACAGGTGAGAGACAGAGAGAGAAAGGGGGAGGGGAATTTTGCTACTGTGAGACTTATTGATTATACAGCCATGAGAGTGGCTGTATACTATAGTCAGCATGGATTTTTCGCATTCTGCAATTCTGATGCTTCATAAACACATTTCAAAACAAAACCTTACAAAACCTATAGTCCTGAACTTAGACACGTTTACTTAAAAATCCTCTATGTTTTCATGGTGATACACACAACAGTCAGAGAGAATCGAGAGTTCAAACTGTAAAACAAGAGAAAAAAATATACAGAGCCCTTTTGGCCTTTTTTCTGTTAGTGGTCTCATAATTTGTTGAAATTAATTAAAAATCAGCCATGTTTACAGAGTACCTGTAATCCTATTACTGACCATGCCCCATGCTCTGACCTTCATCTTCTGCAGTTTGAAAGTTAAAAAAATTATGGCTAATCTATAATTAATTTAAGAAATTTAGCATTGAAGTCTATTATAAAGTCAGACATGCTCAGTAAGAACCAAATGTCTGTGTTCTAAAAGCCAGACTCACAGCTGCTTGGTTTGGCTAATCAGGGGGCCACATCTAGGTCAGACATTGATTTCACTCTAGACAGTCATGGCTTCTCCCAAAGAATCCTAGGAAGTGTAGTTTGTGAAGGGTGCTGAGAGTTGTTAGGAGACTCCTATTCCCCTGACAGAGGTCCAGTGGCCAAAGTGGTTTAACAGTCAGCCCCTTTTCTGGGGACTGTAGCTCTCTGACGTGAATAGGACCTCTCCTAGCAACTCTCAGCACCACAAACTACACTTCCCAGGATTCTTTGGGAGAAGCCATGACTATCTAAAGTGAAATAAAGGTCTAGTGTGGATGTGGCCAGGGACAGCTTTGGTTTAAATTTGGGTGCGAGACTACATGTGCCTGCTGTAGAATAAAAAGATGGGGAAACCCTGAAAATGATATTGTTCACAATATTTTCCTTTTGGAAAGGAAAGGGGTTTTCTCTTTGCCCAGTGCCCGCCCACCCAATCTCCTCTGCTCCCCTCCCCCTCCCCTCCCTGCCCCTCTCCCAAGTCAGTTTCACCTATTCTAAGCATGATTGCATGGGAGTAAATCCCATTGAACTCAATAAGCATGCAAATGATCAGACCTGCCTTTCCCTGCCCCTCTCCCCCCTCTCCTGCCCCCTCTCCTCCTCCTCCTCCCCCCTTCTTCCTCCTTCCTGGCCCACTCCAGCCCTCTCTCCTCCCCCCCATAGTCTGTTACACCTATCCTAAGCATGATTGCAGGGGAGTAAATCCCACTGAACTAAATAAACATGCAAATGATCAATCCATTCTCAGCAAACTTGCACAGGATCCCATTTCTTACCTCCTGTATTAAAAAGCAGAGAAATTCACTAACAGACAGAAACCCTTTGCGGTTTAAGAATGTACCTAGAGCCAACAGATATTTCTATCAAACTTTAAAAAGCAGGGAAATTGGGCAGCTATAGTGAATGCACCAGGGGAGCAGGAGACCTGACCTCCTCTCTGAGATATTGGACTGCCCTACAAATTGGTAAAAATGCAAACACAATTTGGGTTGGTCTTTTGCAATCCAATCCACTTCGTGTGTAGCTTGGAAAAATTTGGTAACATGTGCCTCTAAGCATATGGTGAGTGGTGGCAGCACCTGCAATCAGCCCAAACAACAGAAACAAGACATGTGCTGTGCTGATCTTGTTTTAACAGGAAAGAAGCAACATTATTAAGACAGTTGATGTAGTTCAGATAGTCACTTTAATTATGTCTGATTTACTTTGCAATTTTAGTGAAGTTTCCTTCTGTTTCTGTGAATACGTGAAGTACAGGAACACTTTGCAAAATTTACACTAAAATATATATATTGTGGAATAATGGCACTGACTAACCTGCAGAATACTGTCCAATGGACATGAGGAGTGTCTCCGTTTGCACAAGATAAAACAGTGGGAGGTGAAATATATTCCAGCAAATTTCTAGGTGTGCTCTATGTTTTTAATTGACCATGCCCACCTTCCCTTAAGTGGAATGGTTTAAGCATAGCAGGCCAAGTTTCCCCCCTCCAACAGCTAGATTCATTGCTTAAGTAGCAACATATTGTAATCAGTCTGATTACAATATCAGATTCTGATCCAGATTTATGCACCCAAAATAAAAATAGAACATAACCTCCGATTTGAAACACAAAACGCTGTCTTCACCATTGTATGACATTGACCAATAAAAAGGCTTTGAAATTAATAAAAATAAAATTGACACAGATTTCTAGGATGAATGATGAGAGAAATATAATTTTCTAGGTTAGATGCTCTGTAGAAACAGTAGTAACACAGAAAAGAAGCAAAGTAAGAAGAACACCAACAAATATACCAAAATGTAATTCTCTATCTTTGGAGGTGGCAGGTGCTGCCACCACTCACCATATGCTCAGAGGCAATTGTTACCAAATTCTTCCATGCTACACAAGAAGTGGATTGGACTGTGAAAGACCAACCCAAATTGTGTTTGCATTTTTACCAATTTGTAGGGCAGTCCAATATCTCAGAGAGGAGGTCAGGTCTCCTGCTCCCCTGGTGCATTCACTATAGCTGCCCAATTTCCCTGCTTTTTAAAGTTTGATAGAAATATCTGTGGGCTATAGGTACCTTCTTAAACTACAAGGTTTGTTTGCTTATTAGTGAATATAATTAAGGTTTGCACCTGTAAAGAATTATGAAGATTCCTAACTTACCTTTTGTGTTTGATTTACAAAGCTGTTACATGCACTCAATTGTCATGTGTAAGCATAGTTTAATATCACATTCTCCTGAACTGTCTTTTATAAATTTTATTTAAAACAACAACAACATTTGCATACAGTGTGTAGTTCTCTACAGGGCAGGTTGCTTTTATCATCTGACAGGCCTTTTCCAATACATTTTTCAAATCTGCTTAAAAAAAACCATTTTCTTAACAGAAAATGTGAGCTTACTATCCTTATACAGCCTCCTCCAACCTCTCTCCCTTGACTATCAGAAGAGCTGAGACCAGCTCCTTAGGTCTGCAACCTTAAAGTTTTTTGCAAGAATGAATGTTGTCCTGAAATTCTAGGGGACCATGCTAGGGGAGCCACTTTGTAGTTTCCAACAAGAACCCATGGGGGGAACTATCTTCTCAGAGTGGCCCCACTGAATGAGGCATAGCGGGTGGCCACAGAAGACAAGGCCTTTTGGTTGTGGAATGTTCTCGCCAGAAAGAGGCTCTTCTAGCATTGATTTTGATATCATTTTCATTTGCCTTAGCTTTAATCTGTTTTTAGTCTATGCTACTAGTTATTGATTCATTTCAACAATTTATATAGCTCTTAACGCTGTAGCCTCTAAGCAATGTATGGCAAGGTTACAAAAGATACAATATATTAAAATTAGCTATTAATGTATGCTGAAATAAAAAGGTCTTCACCAATCAGCGGAAGTTCAACTTACATTTTTATGCTGTACTACACTTTTATTGTCGTCTTGTAGTTATTTAAAATTCAGTTGTTTTATTCCTTCCTATAAATTGCCCTGAGAATGAACTTTATTATAGGGCAGCCTATAACTAAAAAAACAAAACAATCAAAATCTGCTTTATTAAAGGACATTTCTCCTAGCACAGCACCAGAAACACCAGCAGTGGAAGCATGGAAAGCTGTCATGAGAAAAACAGAGCAATCCATACCTTTCTGTGCCCGGCTGGGGTGTGTGCTGGACTGGGCGCAGGAGTCCCTCTGCCCAGCCCTTCCAGCCTCTGTCTGCCTCCTGCCTGCAGAGGGACCCCAGAGCCACTCTACTGGTGTAGAGCTCCCCCTTTATCTGCTGAACATGCGGACAGGTGGAAATGCTGCTGGCAGGTTCTCTGCTGGTGGCAGCCAGGAGAAAGCCCCTATAAACAGGGCTTTCTGGGGGTGTGGGGAGGTGGTGGTGTTTTAGCTGACCTGGGATCTGTTGGATCCCAAGCTTGCCCTGCTGCCAACATATAATAGCATTTGGCTGGATTGCTGTACCAGCTCCAGGCTAGCGCAGCAATCTGCCTACCCCCACCTTCTCCCTAGTCCACTGTGTGCAGCAGGTCTGCAGATGGGGCAGTTGCCCTGATGGGCTATGGGGGGAGTTTATACTGTTCCATAAGCCTGTTAGGCACCACCCATGTATGTGGATGCACACATATTTCTCTCTCTCTCTCAAGCTGAGGCTCCCAGAAGTCAGGCTCCACCAGTTCTATCTGTCTGGTAAGAGTGTTCTCTGGACTTTAAATGTGCACTCTTGGCTGCATGAAAGCCTACATTGGGATGGGGAACCTTAGGTCCTGGGGGCCAAATACATCCTCCAGCTCTGTTTATCTGGCCCTCGGAACTCTGTCCAGGCCATACACCCCAAGTATTTTTGTCTAACTGGAATGCATCCTTGAACTCTGACAATACCTTTTTTCTTGTCTGAATGAAAGATAGAGAAGGGTGTATGTGTGTGTAGAAACTGGCCTACTATACAAAGGTAATATTTACATTCATTGCTAACCCACTTTTGTCTGCGGCCCCATTCACCACTGGCATGTGGCCTTCAGAAGGTTTCCCAGAATGGAATGTGGCCCTCAGGATGAAAAGATTTCCCCAAACCAGGCTTACATGAATATCCATTCAGTTGACCCCCAAGGTCATGTCTCACTGCACCAGATCTTATAAAGTCCAGCCTCAGAGTAGTTCCTTCATCCAAGAAAGTTATCTCTAGCAAGAGAATTCTATTTTGTTCCTGCTCTCTTTTCCCAATTGCTGCCTTGGATCAGCCTGTCATTAACAACACACAGCCTTTGGCCCTCTGACTTTGACATTCACCCACTATTTGGACAGCCAGCCAACTCCCTAGGTCCCAGAACTAGATATCCCAGTGCTTGACCATGCTGAGGCCCCAGGATCTTTGTTCTTAATTTCCCTTCCCTCACCTCTGTTTTTCCTATTTCTTTTGCATACTTCAAATTACTGTAGGTGGATCAGTTCACATTGCTGGAAATGTGGAAATACCACAGATATGGTGGGGTGCATCTGCCACTGATAATGTGGATTAGCTGTGCAAATGTATGTAAGTTGCAAGGAGGAACAGTGGTGGGCACACTGTATACAGGCCTGCACCTTACTGCACTTAACAGTATGTCTGCATTTTCAGTTATGCAAACCAATCCTATATTAGCTCAGCTTCCCATGCTATTTCTCTGGTGCCACACATATCTTATTTGCAACCAACAGTATATTCAAATTTGAAATAGAAAAAGACTTTGTTAAAAAAAAATCAAATGTGAAAATATAGAAATAATATAACAGTAAAAATAGATTTACAGCCCAGTCCTGTTTGTGTTTACTTGGAAGTAGGTTCCATTGGGTTCAGTAGGGCTTACTCACAATTTTGTGCATAAGGTTGCAGACGTAGGCATGGAAAAAAGCAGACAAGTTTGGAATTTTCTTAGAGGGGAAAAGTGACTGGAGATGGAAAGGGAAAGACTGTTTAGAATAGGATAGCATTCTGTCTTGATATTTTCAGTGTTTGAAAGAAATTAGATTCAGGCTTGGGTAACCTGACAAGTCTGAGTAACAATGGCTGGAGCATCTGAGGTTAACAAGAAAGATATTCACGGACAAAGAATACAATTTTGAAAGCATCCATTTTCTTGAGAAACCCAAATGAGCTAAGCCTTGGAACAATACACCCAAATGACGAAACATCCCCCATGAAACAGTTCCTAGGTTACAATCCTCACTCCTCCACAACTGAAAAAGTACACTAAGGGTAACCTTTCTCAGTTTTGCTTTGATAGTTAGCTGTTGCTTAAGGGAAATGAAATTCCCTCTAGGGGCAAGACGTATCTGTTTAAATACTTTGTTGTAAAGCTATAATGAACCTCTAAAGGAAGGTGCGATGATAACACATGTAAAAAAGTGCACATTGTGGAAAGCAACACATTTACAAAATTAATACTAAAAGCAAATACTTACAGGAACATCAACATATTTTGCAGCTGCTTTCACCTTAAAAAAATAAAAAATAAGACACAAAAACTGTAACTAACCACCTTTAGCTCTGAGTGAACTTTAAAATCAATTGTTAAGGAGCTGAAGTACTTACAGTGAATGAAAGGATTGACGAGAAGAAAGTGCCTTCATCATACCTTGATAATTTAGACAGTACACCTTCCAGCACTGCAATGAACTACATTAAGAGGCATAGTGTAAATATTCATAATGCACAGAGGGGTTGCAGACACACTCCTATGGCGGAGAAGGGGAAGTACTTTCTCCTATGGCTAGTACCATGCAATCAAACACTGCACATTGGTAAATCCTTTGTCAGAGCTAATGAAATCAAAAGGTATTTGATCTATCTAGCAATTATATAAAAGATACAAATTCATATTGTGGAAGGCTATAAACTGGTGGACAACCATTTGACTACCAGTGTCATCACCACTGTTGCTGTGATTGGGACATTCCATTTAAATGACAATATGATAGGATTTAAAGACAGACTGCAGCTCCTCGTTTCCTAGTGCATTTTTGGGTGTTAAAAAGCAAAGTGAAATTAACTAAGCCAGACACTGCTGTTTTGATGCAGTTCTGAAGTTAGTATTGAAATTTTGTTATTGAAATACTACTGTAGCAACATTAAAAGGGAACCCTCCCCCTCCCTCAGCTCCTCATTGCAGCTCTGCTTCTGCTGTATAAATGCAAACTGTCTAGGACTCATGCCTAGACTTCACAGGGAACACTTCTTCTGAACACAGTCATCTCGAAGGACAAAGTTCCCATAAACCTTTGATGGCATTCCTTCCCATCCCACTTTCCACAGCATGCTGCTGGCTGTTTATTTCTTGTGGGCTTTGCAGCAAGAGTAGGAAACCATTACATTAAGCTTCAAATGAGCACTAAGTTTATACCCCTGTATCTCTCATTATTACATATCATAGCAGGCAATTGCCCGCAGTAATTTAAACAATACATCTCACAATCAGGGCCAAACTAGACACAGAAGATACCAGAGGAGCAGTTTGAATAAAAGAATGGCAGGGGGCAGGGAGAGTGGAGAGGGAGTAACTGAACCCTTTTCCCTTTCAGTACTTTTGCTACTCAGAATTCACCTTGATGCTTTTAAAGCAGAAAAACAGCTGGAAAGGAAAGGGTTAAGTAGACCCTTCCCCCCAGTTCAAACTGGTACCCTTCCTCAGTTCTTTTCATTTTCAAAACAAAACAGTTGGGAGACTGTTTATGTATCTTTTGTGTACTGTCATGTTTGGCCCTCAGTGACAAAGTGCAAGAAACCTAAGAAAGCTTCTCTATTTTGTCTCAGTCAAACTCTAACTGAGGGGCTGAAAAGCCGCCTCTGTTGGCCACTAATAAGAATCTGCAGTCAGATCTGCTCACCCAATCCTTAAAATAACTGCACTGATAATTTTGGAGAACTTATCCAAAAACAAGTCTAAGAACTCAAATCCTCTATCATTCTTATTTTGGGAGTCATATCACAAGAGACACAAAGCAGTGAGAACCAGATTACTTTATACAAAACCAGAGTGTTGTTTTTTTTTAAAAGCACACCATTTTACACTGTAGTGCTATTAGCTGTCATACTACTGCAAGCATTCTTCTAAGCGAACAGGCCGATGATGAAACTAACAAGTGTTTTAAAGAGTAATTGCTTGACATCCTGACGACTCTCATTCCTAGAACACTGGAGCAGCATTGTAGGAGTGAGAGGACAGGAAAAAAATTCCATCTGGCATGCTGTTAATGGCCACTCTAACAGTGTCACAACAGTGTCATATTCCTTGTTCTCTATAAGGATCTGAGAGTCTCACCTTGCAACAATCCAGACTCCTATCGGCTTAAGGACTGATTGCAGTGAACTGTGCTTATCATATCTTTAACCTATTCTGTTTCTTTCATATCTATTTGTAGATCATTTGTTTCACATCGTCATCTAAGGAATATACATGGCTCATTACACTGAGAGTAACAAGAAGTGATCTTTGCGATGTTTTGAATAGAAGAGTGGACCCTACTTTAATTTGTCATATTAATTCTCTGGCTTCCTATTAACACACCAATGAATCGTTTTTATGTGCTCAACTTGCAATACCCATCATATTCAAGAATCAGTCTGCCAAATGCTAGTTAATATGGTTCTTGGACGACTCCTGCTGGAAAGATGTCAGTTTTAGAAAGCCATGTGGCACAGTGACTAGATGTGAAAAATCCAGGGTTAAACAACTGCATTTACATGTAAAATGGGGTTGTAGTGCTAAAAACGTGATGAGAAGGTATGCATGTCCAAACATTTTGTGATATGTGGTGAACACAATACAGGAAGCCATTATTGGCCATTGGATAAAATGCAAAATAGTCATCTGTGATGAAGCTCATTGGTTGCCTCAAGCAAGTCACTATCTCAGCCTAATCAACCTTAGAGGTGTTGTGAAGAGAAAATAAGCGAGCTCCACATAAGCCATTCTGAGGCCCTATATGACACATGTTTGGAGTTGTGGTCACTACAGTATTCAAATCCAAACAAAAAATCCCAGCAAAATCTGGCTAAGATCTAAGGTTAGTTTTGATGTCATCTGACCCTTTCAGTGCCTGGAGGCCTCTGTGACTTGATCAGCACAATGACTCTACCCCAGTGGAATCATTAGATCTTCACAGAGGCCTCTAGATGCTGACATGCACTGATGATGTCATGAAAGTGTGCCAGGGCTTAAACAGGACTAGTTTGACATAGAATATTAGGGGATGCTCCCAGTACCTTTAAGTTCCTTTTTTCAGGTATAGTCTAATGCAGTCTTTCCCAACCAGTGTGCCTCCAGATGTTGTTGGACCACAACTGCCATCTTTCCTGACCATTGGCAATGCTGGCTGAGGCTGATGGGAGTTGTGGTCCAGCAACATCTGGAGGCACACTGGTTGGGAAAGGCTGGTCTAATGAGACGGCTGGTAACTCCATGAAAATCTAGTCACCAAATTTGAAGTGGTGTTTGCATGAACCTGCAGAATTTCTCCAACAGCTCTTGTGCAAATTTGTTGACAAATACTGGCTGCTTGAACAGCAGTCATCTTAGCTTCTGGTCATGTCATAAACCAAACATTACTGTGATTCTGCAACCACTTGGAAAGTCAAGGAAACGAGTGTGTGTGTGTGGGGGGGGATGGTAACCCTTAGCACTCTGTGAGACCAGGTAGTCATGTGATTCCATTTTTATCTTCCAACTCTCTCTCTTTCTGCCCCTCATATCTCTTGTAATTTTAAGTATTGAAATACAAGTTTAAGACAGTTCAGAGAAACCCCAATCAAGTTTGAATGGAACCTATTAATTTCACTTGTTAATTGGTCCCAGCCACTTCCTGTGTTATGCAGTGCTAGCTTGAGCATACAAACCTGCACAGGTTTTGCTATGTAAGGGAGAAAAAGGTAGGCCCATTCTTGCACCTTGCATATCCTCACTGATGTGGGATACCTTCCCTGATAGGTTTCCGCCGAGCCTTGAAGACCTGGCTGTTCAGGCAGGCCTATGGGATCTCTGGGGTGGGTTGCTTTTAATATTGGTATATTAATTATTGTTGGTGGTTTTTATTGGTTTTTATTGTATTTTATCATGTACATGTACGTCGCCTAGAGTGGCCATTAATTCGGCCAGATAGGCGACTCACAAATAGAATTTTATTATTTTATTATTATTATTATATACCACTGTGTGCAGAATTTCCAAACTGGGGCTTGTAGCTTCTATAGTATTACATGACCATGGACAGATACTAGAAATGAACTGGGGAAAAACAGAGGCAATTGCACAACTCTTTGCTCTACTATTTATTACTCTTTGGAGCAAGCTAAGGCCAATGCACCCAGGCCTGGCACCAGTGGATGGTTAAGTTGGGCACTGACTGAGGGCCTGTGCAGCTGACAGGGGCCCCTGTGGCTGGGTGGATGTAGCTTCTACTCTGTGATCCACACTAGCATTGGGTCGCAGAGTGTGTGCCCTGCGCCCCAATGCTGGCACAGATACCTTCCTAGGTAACACCACCCAGCTGCCGGTGTGGTCTTGCTGCCTCACTTCCCATATTGCCATACCAGCGGACTGCACACATATGCTTGCCATCACCCAAGATGGTGACGGGGGTGTCAAATCACCCTCCTGCCATCTTGGGTGATGGCAGGCATGCACATGCAGTGTGCTCACACAGGCGGGCCTATTTAAACACTGGTGGCAATAGTGCCACTGCCACCCTTGAGGGCCCACTGCAGTCTGGTGCTGGGTCTGGATGCACCTGCCATTCCCACCTGTAATATATTTTACAACCCAACTGCATTTTCTTAGCTGAAACTTTTTATAGTATTTTATTTGAAATATTTTCAAACTAAATCTTATTATTTGAATATTTCTTTCTTTAAACTATATAAAAAAAGACAAGTCAAGAAGCAACATTTCAAATAAGGACAACTAACACAAAAGAGTTGAACGAAAGCCTTTCAGGGTCGTTAAATGTATGACTAATATCTAAATGAAAATGGGCTTTATAAACCTTTTACAATCTGGAGAAAACACTTGCTTCATGTGCATTGTGAAACAAGCAAGAAAACAATGATGCACCTAATTAAAACCAATCCTAATATAGTACAAACGTGGTCTGTTCAATGCCAGTAATTAATGAATGCACTACAGCATGAAGCACAAGAGAAATATATCTGATTAATAGACTCTGCACAGGAATCCTTGATCAAACAGGAATCTAATTTAAACCTGTAAACAACTTGATGAAGTGAAGGAGTGTTAGTCACTAAGCCCATTTTCCTTTAAAAATGCAATGAGAAAAATATCAAACAAATATATCCTCCTTGTAGAAAGCAGATATGGAAACATTTTCCCCCACACACTGCTGTTCAACTACAAAGCGTGAATACATTTACCTTTGAAACAAGAAGTGAAATTACTTCCTTCACGGTTTCTTCAATCAAGTCGTCTATTTTTGAATGGTATTGTTGCTGTGTTTCAGGAGACAAAAGCAGCATTAGTGTGTTATATGAACACAACACTTTTGTCATAAGTCATACATAGTACCAAGGGTCTAAACCTGACAGATCAGATTTACTTAAAATTATCATTTTGAACGCCTGATGAACAAAACCTTGAAAATGATCCACCCCACCAGTACTTTCTTACACTCTGTGTTGAAAATTTTCCCATGTACGCTGTTGAGTTAAGCAGCTAATGGGGTTATTATTTAGATGCACTGAGGTCTTATTCTTATTCAGGCAAAGGAATGTGAAGGATACTTTTTGTCTTCTCTATAATTAGGGGGCTATGGGTCGGTCTCCCCTCCCCACCTTAAAGGTTTGGTTTAGAAGCAGAAGCAAGATGAGGGGAAAAAAGATTTAATAAATAAAGTACTTTATATCTCTCATTCATAAGTTATGTCCTCCAGAAATAAAATGAGGGGCCAATTGTTAAATCTTAAAAGAGCCCTTTTATCTGTGGAGTGAGCTGCAGTTTATACAACTCCTACATAATCTGTTCAAACATGGTGAAAAATAAAATTCCATCAGGAAACCTGAAGAGATGGTAATAAATTACTAGACCACAACAGGCATAACAACTAAATCAGCTGTCATTCTCCATCTTCTTGCTGCTGCCTTTTTTCCACTAATGAAAATGCTGTCTTTAAAGACGCACACTTTAAATTAAATCTGAAAGACTTTCGCACCCTGTTTTGATGATAAATAGAACAGACTTCCAGTTAGCAGGAGAAAGGGCTCCTTTTCTATTTGGAAAATACATCCATTAAAAAGAAGAAGTAATTCTCCTTTCAGAACATTTGTTTGAGAGTGAAGAACGCCCCACCAGCCACTTCACCAAAAATGTGACTTGTAAAGACTAACCCTATCTTGATAGTTCAAGGCTACCTGAAGCAAGAACATAATGCTCTCAGTAAAAGCACCAAAATCAATATAAACATTAGCCTAACTTGGCAGGAGCCCATTGAATAGTTTTCTAAAATTTACCTTTTTGAAGGCTATTTGCCTCCTTTTTTCAAAGTTTCCACACAGATGTACTTAATAATTCCCAGGAGAGCTGCCCTTTTGTCAAGCAAATGCCCACTGTGCTTAGATTAATGAAGCAAACATTTTGTATACAAGTAGATGGATGCAGATACACATGTAATGTCAGAAAGTGGCAATTACTGTTTTTATAAAATAGGCTGTAAAGTAGTCCACAGTTGCACATTCTTAAGTACCAATGAAATCAAAGGAACAGACATCGAGCAACTGTGGACAAGCTTGTTATCATAGTAAATCATTATTTTGCAAATAGAGAGAATCACAAACAAGAAAGAAAATACTTGCATTCAATTCACAAACATGGGTAAGACTTTGGCTTTAGATAACCATCTCGAGTAAACATACATAACAAAAAGAATCAAAGGAGGCTATCTTATTTAGTCATCATTTAGATGGTATTGATAGCTAGTGCCCTCCATCTTGTTTGCTGGATCCTCCTCTGGGACTAAGCTTTTCCAGAGTTAGACCCACCCTCCCCTCTCCAAAGCATTCACTATCTTACTGGTGGCTACTTTTAGGTGGGCTAGAAAATAGTGTGTTATTTGAAGATCCCTCAGGAGCTTGGTCTCCTTAAATTATGAAAGAGTTAAGGGTGAGTTTTAATGAACCTAGTTTAGGCATGAATTTGTCAAGATGAGTTTAGGGAGGTGCAGATGAAGCAAACACTGTACCCCAATACTGAGATGGGGGGATGAATTAAGAGAGTAAGCTCATGTGTATGATGGGAGGGAGCTCATTTGCATGAGGATTGTTAAGAGTGCTGGGAACTGGAGCTCTGTGAGGGGTAAACTACAGCTCCCACAATTCTTTGGGGGAAGCCAGGACTTATCCACCTATGTGGTATAAGTGTGCTTCAAATGTATGATGTGGATGTGAACCAAATGTGGGTGAAAATGGTCTTACGAGTCAGCTACAACTGCCCAATGAAGGTAAATGCTGAATGGTGGTGGTGGGCTTTACTGTGTGAGAAGCAAAGGTGAAGGGACAGTTTGGCTTCTCCTCAACTACTTTAAGCACATGGCATGGTTGAAAAGAGGTTGGAGAACATTTACTCTGCCATCCTTCTTTATATTATAAAATAGTGATTATGAACGCTGGACATCTTAGGCAGATTAATATGGCTCTTCTTCTTTTTTAAAGTTTACTGGTACCCACTGGAACGATATCCAGAACTGGACATGCTTTTGTGCAATTCCTGCTAAATTTCAGTAAGGCTTCCACAGGCTTGCATTCCTTTGCATGTTGAAATTGGAATCTTAAAATTCAATATTTGGTATTTAAAATATTACATTTTATTGGTATTTTGAGTTATATTTTATGTAAACTGCTTAGATCTTTTGATGTTTATATAATTGTGTTAAAGAAGTAAATACATGAAGTGTAAATGCTGATTTCCGAGGAAATTCTCTTTTTTCTTTTTGGAGCAGATTTCAGCTTTTGGTTTGTGTGTACATCAAATGCACAGATTTTGGTGCCAATGCTCGAATTTCAGGGGGAAAACAATTATTGGACTTCAGATATAATTATGGCTTTCAAAATCTAAAAATGTGAAAATGAGTTGAAGCTTTTTGTTCATGTGAAACTTCATTTGGCTCTTATTATGACCATTATGGTTTTGATCTAGCACAGAAGTGGTTAACCATTAATAAGGGCCACACTGAATGTCAACATCCCCTCCAAGGGCTGCTTGCCAGTGGTGGGTGTGAGCAACTCACACTTGTGCACATACAGAGGCACACTCACCTTACATATAACACAGACACATGCAGCTCAGACACACTATCAGCAAGCCCCTGGCTTTGATCATTTGCAGGTGAGGTTTAAATCTACCTTGTGCCTGCAAACATACTTCAAAGGGGTTCACTAACCACCAACGACCTGATTGATGCTGACAGTAAGTCCCTTTGAACTTTGACAGGCGGCCATCCCTGCCCACCTGTCAAAGTTTGGCCCATGGGGGGTAGGGGAAACAAGGATGTGGCTAGTCAGACAAATTCAGTTGCCAACCGCTGCATTATGGTGGCCAGATAAAACAGGTGTCCTTTTAACATCTGTGCAGAAATGGCTGCGCCTTTTCCCATTCCAGCATGATAAGCTACCAAATTCCCTCTCCTATACAACTATTGATGGAACTGCAAGTCTTCTTTCTTTCTGTGCATCTGGAAAGCATAGCACATGTATTGATTTTTCTTGGGGATCTAAATTTTTGACCAATGTTCTTAATGTTACTGCAAAATCATTCACAACATGCAATGATCACTGAAACATTTCTGAAGATAAAAATGAATTCTAAAACAAAATGAACTTACCCACTGATTAGCAAACTGGGTCATGTGACAGAAAGCCCCCCAAAAAACAGACAGTGGGGAAAAATGGTGAAAATAATAATTATAAAATAATATAAGAAATAACTAAATAGATTTAATGATTTTTTTTAAAAAAAAGATCAACAGGAATCACAAAGAAAATGAAATTATTGCAATGGTGAATGCACATAAACATGGATGACAGTTCGACTGCAGGAATCTGTGACTATAACCTCCAATCTAGGGGAGGTCCACAATTTTTTTGCTGGGCTTGATAACCATCAATGCTTCTAGGAACCAGGAACCAACACTTTTGGATTGACCACTTCCTGCTTCATAGAAGCAAAGTAAATTCTTGACTTTTGTACCAACTAGTGGGAGGTGACAGAGCAAAAAAGCAGGTGATCTGTAGCAACCCCTTCCCCCCCTACCCATGACAATGAAGCTGAATCCCAGCACAAGATGCAGCCTAGTGCCACTCTCTACATCCCTAAGTTGTCAGCAGCTTATTTTTAAAAAATACAGTGTCCTAGAAATGTTCCCTTTTTGTGCATGGCTAAAATTAATTTTCTATTGGTAACTGTATTTGTGGACCCCTTCTTGAATCCCTTCCCATTTTGACAGCAAATATCAATTCACTAATAGGCAAAAAAACCTTGCAGTTTAAGAATGTACCTATAGCCAAAAGATATTTCTATCAAAGCAGGGAAATTGGGCAGCTATAGAGAATGCACCAGGGGAGCAGGAGACCTGACCTCCTCTCTGAGTTATTGTACTGCCCTGCAAATTTATAAAAATGCAAACACAATTTTGGTTGGTTTTCACAGTGCAATCCACTTTGTGTATAGCTTGCAAGAATTTGGTAGCATGTGCCTCTGAGCATATGGTGATTGGTGGCCACACCTGCAGTCAGGACTACATCTGCAAAGATGGAGAATTACATTGTTTGTATGTTTGTTGGTGTTCTTCTTACTTTGCTTCATTCCTGTGTTACTGTTTCTACAGAGCCCCTAACCTAGAAAATTATATTTCTCTCATCATTCATCCTAGAAATCTGTGTCAATTTTATTTTTATTAATTTCAAAGCCTTTTTATTGGTCAATGTCATATGAGGGTGAAAACAGCCTTTTGTGTTTCAAACAGGTTGTGTTCTTTTTCTATTTGAGTGCATTTTGAATCTGAAAATGCAGTTTGATGTAAAATCACACTGATTACAATATGTTGCTACTTAAGCAATGAATCTAGCTGTTGGAAAAAAACAAACTTGGCCTGCCCAAGATGCATGTGTTCAGCCTGCTATGCTTAAACTGCTCCACTTAAGAAAAGGTGGGCATGATCAATTACAGAGCACACCTAGAAATCTGGTAAAATATATTTCACCTTCCACTGTTTTATCTTGTGCGAACTAAGACACTCCTCATGTCCACTGGAGACTATTTTGCAGGATGAAAAACTGAAATGCACTGCCTTCAAGTCAATCCCGACTTATGGCAACCCTATGAATAGGGTTTTCATGGTAAGTGGTATTCAGAGGGGGTTTACCATTGCCTTCCTCTGAGGCTGAGAGGCAGTGACTGGCCCAAGGTCACCCAGTGAGCTTCATGGCTGTGTGGGGATTCAAACCCTGGTCTCCCAGGTCGTAATCCAGCACCTTTATTCCACAATTGTTTTTGGAGGTTTCTTTTAGTGTAAATTATGCAAAGCGTTGCTATACTTCACATATTCACAGAAACAGAAGCAAAAGAAAATGCTTCACTAAAATTGCAAACTAAAAGTGACTATCTGAACTATATCAACTGTATCTTAATATTTATATCTGATAAAACAAGATCAGCACAGCACGTCTTGTTTCTGTTATTTGGGCTGTTTGCAGGAGTTGCCATCACTCACCATATGCTCAGAGGCATATGTTACTAAATTTTTCTAAGCTACACAGGAAGTGGACCGTGAAAGACTAACCAAAATTGTGTTTGCATTTTTACAAATTTGTAGGGGAGTACAATATCTCAGAGAGGAGGTCAGGTCTCCTGCTGCCCTACTGCATTTGCTATAGCTACCTAATTTCCCTGCTTTTAAAAGTTTGATAGAAATATCTGTTGGCTATAGGTATGTTCTTAAACCGCAAGGGTTTTTTTTTTTTTGCCTATTAGTGAATTTCTTTGCTTTTTAATCCAGGAGGTAAGAAATGGTATCCTGTGCAAGTTTGCTGAGAATGAATGCATTGATCATTTTCATGCTTATTGAGTTCAATGGGATTTACTCCTCTGCAGTCATCCTTAGGATAGGTGAAAATGACCACGGGGGGGGGGGAGAAGAGGGAGAAGGGAGAACTGGAGTGGGCAGGGGAGGAGGAAGAAGGAAGAGGAGTGGGGAGGGGAAAGAGAGACAGGGAAGGAGAGGAGAGGGAGGAAGGGAAAGGCAGGTCTGCTCATTTGCATGCTTACTGAGTTCAATGGGATTTACTTCCGTGTAATCATGCTTAGGATTGGTGAAATTGACCATGAGGGAGGAGGAGAAGGGAGAAGGGGAGAGGAGAAGGAAGGAGGAAGGGAGGGGAGGTGGAGGGGGTTGGAAGGGAGGGGGGAAGGGCCAAAGGAAGGGGGAGGCAAGGGACAAGAGAGAGGGCACAGGAGGGAGGAACAGAGGAGGGCAGGTTTGATCATTTGCGTGCTTTTTGAGTTCAGTGTACTCCTGTATAATCATGCTTAGGATAGGTGAAACTGACTTGGGGGAGGGGCAGGGAGGGGAGAGAAGAGGAGAAGAGATTGGGTGGGTGGACACCAGGCAGAGGGAAAGCCCCTTTCCTTTCCAAAAGGAAAACATTGTGAACAGTATCATTTTCAGGGTTTCCCTCAACTTTTTGTTCTACAGCAGGCAGATGTAATCTCCCATCCAAAATTTAAACCAAAGCTGTCCCTGGCCATATCCACACCAGATCTTTATTTCACTTTAGACAGTCATGGCTTCCCCTAAAGAATCCTAGGAAGTGTAGTTGTGAAGGGTACTGAGAGGTGTAAGCAGACACCCTATTTCCTTCACAGAGCTGCAGTTCCCAGAAGAGGGGTGACTGTTACACCCCTCTGGCCACTGGAGCTCTGTCAGGGGAACTGGAGTCTCCTAACAACTCTTAGCGCCTTTCATAAACTACACTTCCCAGGATTCTTTGGGGGAGCCATGACTGTCTCAAGTGAAATAAAGGTCTGGCATGGGTATGGCCACCTGATTAGCCAAGCCAAACAGTTGTGAGTCTGGCTTTTAGAACACTGACAGTTGGTTCTTACTGAGCATGCCCGGCCTTATCATTCAGTTCAATGCTCAATTTCTTCAATTAATTAAAAATCAGCCAGACATTTTTTAAATTTTTAAACTGCAGAAGATGAAGATGAGAGTATGGGGAAAGGTCAGTAATAGGATTACAGGTACTATGTGAATATGGCTGATTTTTAATTAATTTCAACAAATTATGAGACCGTTGAGATAAAAAAGTTCAACAGGGGTCTGGATTTTTTTCCTCCTGTTTTACACTTTGAACTCTCAATTCTCTTTGAGTGATTTGTGTATCACCATGAAAACTTACAGGGTGTTAAGCAAGTGTTTCTGAGTTCAGGACTATAGGTTTTATAAAGTTTTGTTTTGAAATGAGTTTATGGGAAGCAGCAGAATGGCATGTGGGAGGTATTTTCAATTTAACACTGCGGAATGAGAAAAATCCATGGTGGGTATAGTACACAGCCATTCTCATGGCTGTAAAATAAAACCACCACAATCAAAATGCATACAATTTTAAAACCACATAGTGCAGCATTAATGTTTAACATTCTGGAAACTACAACTTTCCTCAATCCCAGATTGTTCTGGCCAGGAAACCTTTATCACACAGTGAATAGCAGGGTCAGGGGCGGAGGGATGAGCAAGGACTTATTTGGAGGGACTTGCTGTATAAAAGCCTTGCTTCTCCTCCAGCCTTATGCCATTCTTTTATTTATTTATTACTACATTTCTCCCCGTTCCTCCTCCTCCTCACAACCTGCAATAACCATCCCGGAGCTGAAATCTTGCAAAAGCCTTTCATGCTCTTCCTTATCCTTTGACATATACATTTTAAGATATTCAGCGCTCTCATTTACCTCCTGCCCGCCATCCAGAATACATAATTTAGCAGTTTGCTTCTTGGCATCAACCAGCACGTTGAACATTGTACATACAGAGGAAGGAATACGCAAGTCCGTTGATTTGCTTGTCTTTTGAAGTTTGAGTTCAAAAGCAATTCTTGTTCTATTAATTAAAACATGGAAATTACAATAGAAAGAGGTTGTCATAATTCTAAGTAAGTGAAGTGTAAAAGCAAATCCATACCAAATGTGCTAACATAAAAAAAGTTATTTATTTTAAACATGTGAAAATCAATGTAGAAATATTTAGGTATGCGATACTTAAAACAGTGCAATCTTAATAAAACTTTCCAGCAAGGTGTTTTGATAGCCCTCTCAAGGTTAGGTACTGATTTAACTAAGTAACAGCATGAGAAAACATAATAGAGATAAAACACATACTACGTTGAATGATTTCTGACAGATAAGCTTTGTACACAATTTTCAAACTGGCAAAAACAGAATATAGAATATAGGTCCTTCTGACAATTTTTAAAAAACTAATATGCTGTTAGAGTTTTAGTAAGTGTGACAGCTTTTTATGATGACAGAAAAAAATGTATAATAATTGATTCTTCACTTTTACACAAAAGAACTCCAACACAGGTGAAATTCAGAAGTTAACAGTGGTGAAGTCAAGAGCAGATTATATTTGAATTGCTTGCACCTTAAGTAACTAAGGATTAGTGCACTTATTAGAGCCTCCCCCCCCACTTGGCACAAAGGAATGTTAAAATCACTCCATGGGGGGGGAAGCAGTGGATCGGGTGGTCTCAACCATGCCAGGATGAACAGTGTGTTTGTGACAGCATGGTGAAGTATGCCTGATCTGAAGAGTGGCCCATTCTGCACATTGCTCACCACTCTTTATGGAGTGATTTAAAGCTGCCTCCATCTGGTGGATAGAATGTGAATCCTGCCCCTTCATGCAAGATTGCTATAACCCAAACATCTACGGCAGTTCCAAATGCTGCAAAATTTGTAAGAGAATTTCTGAAAGTGCCTATGTACCTTTTGACGCAGGCTTCAATCATATCACTGGCCATGAGTTTAAGTCGCTGTTCTAAGTGGTGGGCAAATTCTGCTTCTGGCCAATGAAGATCGAAGACAAACATCTGTAGTGCATCAAGCTTCCAGAAGAGATCTTCTGATGCTGCTGACCCATTACTATAAAAAAACAAACAAACCAACTAACTATTGAAGGCAGTATTTGAATCACAGAAAAGCAGAGCCCCCCATACTTCTGAATACTTCATCTGAGTGTTATTACAAGAACATAAAAGCAGTTCTGGAATTATTATCGTCTTGCTGTGGCTATTGGGCAGTCCAACCTTACATTAGCTTTATCTACTGTGCCACAAACTGCTCTAGGGATGGGTGTCTTCTGCTTGGCAAGAGGGAAGCATTTTGTAAAACATTTTCAATGGTTTTACTGCTGTGTTGCTAAACCACTTAGACCTGTGCACAAATTGCTTCTCAAAATTCTCTATGCTATTTGTGGACAGAGAAATTGGGAGGGAAAACTATTTAACTAAATTTCTCAAGTGGAAGGACAAATTATCCAACAGTTTCTCAGGGGTGAAACTCACCATTAGGAATGGCAGTAGCAGAGCGTCTTACCTCCCCCATCCCCCTGGTGCAAGTAGCAGCAGCAGCAACAACCACATCGGTAGCCTGGCCACTACTTTGCATCCTCTGCAGTGCCCTGGACCTAGAGTCATTCTGGGGGTAAATGGTGGGCTCCACAAAAAACATGGTGGAGGATATTCACAGGCAATTCTGCAAACTGGCTTTCTTTTTCTAGGTGATAAGAAAGAAAAAATAAAATAAAATTCTCAGAAAAAATTGCCTGCGGCTAAATTTCCGCTCCGCTCTATGCTCAATGTGGAAGCACTCATCTTTAAAAAGAGCTGCAGATACTGGTAGGGCGACTCTCTCCCTCCTGAAACAAAAACCTTGCTTTTGTTTCAGAAAATTTCTTAATTGCTGTGCATGCCATTTGTTGACACTGGAGTGCCTATCTATCTTTTTGAAAGGACCGACCACTGCAGCAAGGCTACTGAGTTATTGTTTTCAACTGAGAAAGGCTAAGCCAAACTCAATGTTTTTTATTCCAAGAAAGAGGCTCTGGTAGTTGGCAAAACGGCTCCCCCACTGACCTTTTTATGATCTGTGGTTCTGGTGTTGGTGATCACCACGCTCCTCACTACTACTTCAGGCCATTTTTTAAATTCTCTCTCACCATGAGGCAGCAGAATGGGGGCAGGAAGCATTGGCTCTTACTCCAATTCAATTTCAGATGTCATCATGTAGCCAAATCTGATTGGCATAGTCATAACGCCAAATCAGAATGATGGCAATTTTTCTGCCCTCACTATAGCTTCGGAATGGCAACAATGGCAGGAAGGGCAGTTCCTGCCAATACACTGCTTACAGCCCCCCCCCCTTTGCAACATGCAATCAAGGTGGTGTAGTTGGGAGGCAGCATTTCATATCAGCCCCAGAAGTGGATATCAGTTCACCATTCTTAAATGCCCTGGGCTCCTGCTGGGAGGAACGGTGGGATATGAATAAATAGATAGATAAATAAATAAAATATATAAATGCTGTCACCTTTGAATTTGAACTGAGACAACTAAAGAGGTGCATCTGTATCTGGGATGGATCCAGGTTCAAGGAGACCCCTGGATCCAGAAGAACCCAATATTGTGCAGCTTGTACATTATTTTCTACCTGGGGAGACAGCTGTACCTGTGTGTTTGTGAGGAGAGGAGAGGATATATAAGCCATCAGGGTCATACCAGACAGAAAAAATGTCTGCAAGAAAAGACTCTATGCTAGTGATAAAAAGATCTGCATGGTGTAATGTCTGTTCAGTAGTGTAGTGCCACTACAGTGCAGGGTTCATTCCTGATAGTCACACCATGCCTCCTCACACCCATGCTCCCATCTAAGATTATATTTATTTACTTATTGAATTTATATCCCACCCTTCCTCCCAAAGGAGTCCAGGGCAGCAATACAATAAAACTGTATTTTATACAATAAAAACAAGCGTTTAGTCTCTGCAATTGATAATTGAGTTGTTTGGACACTAGTAATCCCTGGGGTCCTAAAGAGCTGCTGTTCTCCCTCCCCTGAAGTTTGCTAGTGGCTTTAGTCTGCTTGTATGCTCCGTTTGAGACCAGGTACTCCTTGTAAGTTCTTTTCTGCAGATTCTATTACACAGGAAGTGTGGGTGGATGTTAAAAAATACCACAGTATACAAGTCTACTCAGACGTATGTCTTTCTTTTAATGGGGCTTACACTCAGGTAAGTGGGCACAGGATTATAGCCAAGGCTGTCTTGTGAGGAAGGGGCACAGGACAGTGAGAGGGCCCTTTGTACATTTACTGGGAGTAAGCGCACTTGAATACAATTGGGACTTATGGATGCATCTAAACACACAATAATCATGCCAGATTGGTTGAAGCCTGGAGATGTACTAAGGGGTGTAGGGGGTGGAGGAAAAAAACCTGTCCCTTCCTTTATAAAGATTAAAGGAAACAAAATTTGATGCCTATGATATAAACACACCATTTTAAACTGCAGAAGATGAAGGTCAGAGTATGGGGCAAGGTCAGTAATAGGATTACAGGTACTCCTGATTTTAATTAATTTCAACAAATTATGAGAACTCTGACAGAAAAAAGTCCAAAAGGGGTCTGGTTTTTCTCTCTCTCTTTTACACTTTGGACTATCAAATCTCTCTAATTGTTTTGTGTATTGCTATGAAAATTAGAGGGTTGTTAAACAAGCGTTTCTGAGTTCAGGACTATAAGTTTTGTAATGTTTGTAAGCTTATGGGAAACATCAGAATGGCATGGGGGTATTTTCAATTTAACATTGCGGAATGTGAAAAATCCATGCTGACTATAGTACACTGCCACTCTCATGGCTGCATAATAAAGAGGAGAATAATAACAACGGTAATAATAATAGACTGGGAATAGAAAGAAAGGGGATAAAGTGTGAGAAAATGTTGTAGGAGGAAGAAGTGAATGTAAAAGGAGCAGGGAGGAAGGATGAAATAAACTGGTGGTTGGAAGGGGGGTATAATTGTAAAAGGAAAAGTGGAGAAGAAATGACAAGATATCAGTACAAATATTTGAGAGGCATGCGGAAAGAGGATAATATAAAATATGTCTTCTCTACTTTGCATCCTCTGCAGGAGGATGGGGGGGGGGAACAACTGAGTCATGATACCTCCAGAGCCACTGTCATTACTTAGCCTGAGGGAAGCTGAATTATGTGGTAAAGAATGTTGCAATTTCCAAAGAGGAATTAGCTATCAATGAAAAATGTCAACAACTGCCTGCTGATTATCTCAACCCTACCTCCATTTGTATCTTTCAGTGGCATCCTATGCTGTTGAACATACAATGCTGGTGATGAGTCTGTGGAACCACTATCTAACTGTTCTACTCATTCTTTTGGAGAAATGCAAGGGAGCTATGATAGGCAGACACGTTGCTGCTAATGTCTTTGAGGCAGCAAAGACATCAGCAGCAATTCCTATTCCTGTCTCTATTCCTATAAGTATGCACCCATCTGCTTCCACTCCTAAAAATATGCACCGACACTGATTTCTGTTAGATCTACAGTTTACAATTGAACATTCAACAAGCTCTAGGTGGCTCTGATGTCACAGCTTGATTATTCATAACACAAGAGCCCTGAACACAAGGACCATAACAACATGCCTTACATAGAATCTGTGCTCAGACTCTGCTTAATTCGCTGCCTCCCAGATCTACTCCATTCAATCCTGCACCCATATTATGCAATAGGATCTTGGAAGTATGGGCTGTAATAATATTCATCTTTCTATCCTTGTGAGCAAGAGTGCTGTTGCTACCACTCAGGTTATACCAATTTTAACCCACACTCTTGACTAGTGACCTGGAGTCCTTATCTGACGCGCATCCCATAGGAATGTTAGTTAGCCCTCTTGCCTTACATGACTATTAGAGATGGAAAGATCTGTCCATTTTGGTTCTCTCAATTTCTAATCTTTCTAATCTGAAATTCAGTTCTCCACATTTCTGCAGCAATTTTTGATTTTTAAAAAATCCTTATATTAGTGCAAATTTCTCCAGCATTTCAGTGCAAATTTCCCCTAATAAACACATTTTTGTAGGCAGTTTTGATTAATGCACACATTTTGCAAGCAATTTCTCATCATATAATCCATTTTTGTATGATTTTCATTCGTATATTCATTGTTATGCACAATTGCCCCTATCATGCATGTTCGTAAGTATTGTTTGGTTGGCAAACTACATTGCAAAATTTGAGTAAGTGCAAATTTCAGTGGATGGCTATGTTTTGGTTCTCATCTTTTTTGGAAAGTGTGAATTTGATAGACTGAGGTTGAAATGTAAACTGAACTGAATTTCTCACCAATTCCTAATGACTAGTCACATTCCTGTTAACCTGAAACAAGCCTCAGAGTCAAGCATAATTCAGCCTGCTTTTCATGTCTAGCCAAGCTGTCCTCCATGTTGGCCTCTCAAGAGACCAATCAAACAGAACACTGAATGCTACATGCAGCATTTTGCTCTCTTAATACCTCCTCAACCTTAATACACAATGCCCCAAATGTACCATTAAAGAGGTGGACCAGCAAAAACAACTGAAAACAAAGTAATTATGTTCCTGAGACTGTGTAATGATAGATCAGAACACATATTCACAGTTTGTAACCACACACAGGCAAAAAATATCCATTTTGTGTGAATGTACATGATAGCAGAGAAGCTATACTGTAGGTAGCAGCTGGAAATAATTCATATTATATTATATACTGTAATATATTGTATTATAAAATATTATATATTTTACAAATATTTGTGGCAAATCTAATCCTAAATAAAACCCATAAAATGTAATTCTGAAAGAGGCAGAGGATTCTTTCTTTAATAAGTACAGGTATACTTAGCAAACTGTATTTAGCCCTTTAACTGCATGCCTATTCAGAAGTAAGCCCAGTTGAGTTCAATGGGACTTAGGCTCACAATGGCATTCCCACCTTAAAGTGGGGTTGGGTTTGCCTTCACCCCAAATTTTTTATTTATTTATTTATTTAATTACATTTCTAGACCGCCCTATAGCAGAAAGCTCTCAGGGCGGTGTACAACAAATAAAATCACAATTAAAATATGAGCAAGTGTGGAAAAAAAATATATATAGTACAATTATAAAACATTAATAAAATTGCCATTGAGATTTAAATTAAGTTTAGAATGTTAAATTAAAATATTTAAAAATTTACAAAATTTAAAAAGCCTGGGCGAAAAGGTAAGTTTTTACCTGGCGCCGAAAAGATAACAGAGAAGGCGCCAGGCGTATCTCGTCTGGGAGGGCATTCCATAGTTCGGGGGCCACCACCGAGAAGGCCCTAGATCTAGTTGTTGATCTCCGGGCCTCTTTATGGGTTGGGACCCGGAGAAGGGCCTTCGACGTCGAGCGTAGTGAACGGGTAGGTACATAGCGAGAGAGGCGCTCCATCAGGTATTGCGGTCCGATGCCGTTTAGGGCTTTATAGGTAAGAACCAACACTTTGAATATGGCCCGGAAACATATCGGTAGCCAGTGCAGCTGCGCCAGGACAGGTGTTATATGGTCAAATTTCTTTGTCCCAGTGAGAACTCTGGCCGCAGCATTTTGCACTAGCTGAAGTTTCCGAACCGTCTTCATAGGTAGCCCCACGTAGAGTGCATTACAGTAGTCCAATCTAGAGGTTACCATAGCATGGATAACTGAGGCAAGATGCTCCTTGCTCAGATAGGGTCGTAGTTGGGCTACCAGCCGGAGCTGGTAGAATGCATTCCGTGCCACCGAGGCTACCTGAGCCTCAAGTGACAGGAGCGGATCTAATAAGACCCCCAAACTACGTACCTGTTCCTTTAGGGGGAGTGTAACCCCATCTAGGACAGGTTGAACGTCAACCATCTGGGCAGAGGGTCCTCCCACCAACAGCATCTCAGTCTTGTTAGGATTGAGTTTCAGTTTATTAGCTCTCATCCAGCCCATTATCGCGGCCAGGCAGCGGTCTAGTACATCAACAGCCTCACCTGACGAAGATGAAAAGGAGTAGTAGAGCTGCGTATCATCAGCATATTGCTGGAAACGTACTCCAAAACTCCTGATGACCTCACCCAGCGGCTTCATATAGATATTAAAAAGCATGGGGGACAGAACTGAACCCTGCGGGACCCCATATTGGAGTACCCAGGGACTCGAGTAATGTTCCCCCAGCATCACCTTCTAGAGACGATTCCCGAGATAGGAGCAGAGCCACCACCAAGCAGTGCCTCCCACTCCTAAATCCGTAAGTCGCTCCAGAAGGATACCATGGTCGATGGTATCAAACGCCGCTGAGAGATCAAGGAGAACCAACAGAGTTACACTCCCTCTGTCTTTCTCCCGACAGAGGTCATCATACAGGGCGACCAAGGCCGTTTCTGTACCAAACCCCGGCCGAAAGCCCGATTGAAATGGGTCTAGATAATCAGTTTCATCCAAGAGAGCCTGGAGTTGGCTCCAAATGGGTAGAGAAGCCTCGGGAGGTCTACTCCCGATTGGGTGAGGGAGTAGGGTGGGGCCACGTCATGCCTCAGTGTGGGGGGAGGAGGGGAGCGGTAGTATTTCATTCAATCCCTCCCTCCCTATGCCAGTATGGGCTTTGCCGGTCGCCAATGGGTGCAAGTAGGAATTTTTTGGTTGGGCCCCGCTTTTTGGAGCCCTTCACATTTTGCCTGCTTTAAACTGTGGGGTTGATTCATTTGGCTTTTAGGGGAGTGGTGTGGTGATGGCCAGTTTTGGCATTGCGTTCGGGCAGGTGAGGAATTTGGTGGAGGGAGAGGTAGGTATTCTGAGGCATTTTGAGTAAGGACACCCCCTCAGGAATCTTGCAGGACTCCGGTCTGCGGATAACTGGCGGGTGCCCCTGTGGATTATCATGCGCATTGGGGTGAACGCATGTACAGTGGGGCCAGAATGTGCATGCCAAACTGCTCCCAAGGTTCACTGGGCAAGGAGGGAGTCTTGGCCCATATCCTTGCATCAGAACCCACAGCTATCAGATGCGATACATGCCCAGGAGACTGGGGGGATTCCATCCCCACCAGAATAGTGCAATTCCTCACCAGCCTGTGGGTTATAAGCAATTACGATTGGATATGTTTGAATTCTGATTTGGATTATGTTATATTTATTAAATATAACATTTAAACCAATGCCACGTCTCACGAGTGTTCTTTGGCGGGTGTGGGGGCAATGGGGCTTACATTATATATGTATATATGTATATAGCAACCTAAAATGTACAGCTAATTGCCTTGGGGGGTTCACACTTAATTTCTATGATGGGAAGACTCAAAAAGATTTCATATATGTAAGCAATAAACCCGAAGATCTATATACTGTAGATATCAGCTGACATTCTGAGCAAGCAGTAACTTTACAATTTTTCCAAGTTGCTTTTTTAAAGCGGCTCTTCCAGAGGTGAAAAATGTGAAATTAACTACAAAATATTTAGAATCCATTTTATTACTGATCTGGTATGGGGCGGAGGGCTATAGCTCAGAGGCAAAGCACAAGGAAGAGAGAGAGAAGGTCTAGCCATAGATGACAGTTTTGGGCTAAACAGACCAATGTTCTGGCAGCATCTTAAATTCCTATTTTTAGTTTTACAATGTCTTGATAAACCACCATTGCCCATTCTACTATGTAGCACCCTGCCAATGAGTAACACTCTATCCAAAATTTCTCTCTTGGAGGTGGTGCAGGCTGGGCCAGAGGGAGAGGCAAGTGAATGGGCAGTTGCAATAATGGCTAGGAGGAGGGGGCACTTGTGGAAGGAGAGCACTCAAAATATATTGACCAAGGGACCCTGAAACCTGGAACCTGTACCACATAAACTCATGGTTATCAGATCCTACCCAGGCTATTTAGATAAATGAAGTTTGGTGGATGGCACTCATTTTTAAAAAACTGAAAAGTTATTAACTGGAAAATGTGAGATTGCATGCATAGTTAACATCTGCAGTTCTGAGGATCAACTGGAAGCCTAATGGGTGCTACTTTTCTTGCATTCAAGCTCTTTCCTTACATTCCCAAAAAAGGTTCATGCATGCTACGTGAAATCGGGCCTATTCCATAGCAGCACACAAAGAGATTACTGCAGGAAGAAGTATTCTTGTTCATTTGATTTATGTTATATGTAGTGTGAGCATTCATCATCATCAGTTTATTACAGGCACCCAAATACAGGTTTTAGCCAAATAAAATACTAATATACAGAGGCAGTATCTATAAACTTTAACAATGGTATCTAAAACTGTAACAAAAGTTATAAACATTATAATATCAGGCATTCAAACATTTGGAACCAAATCCTTGCTGTGCATAGGAAGAGAGTGCGGACAGGACTTTTGATAGGACAACAGTGTCAAGAAATTGTGTCAATAATATAAGTTTGCATTGATTCAGCTATTCACACTCTCTCCACAGTTGCCATCTCTGCAAAAATCCCCCATGGAGAAATTAGGTTGTGATAAAAAGCAAAGCCTAATTGCCTGGCACAGCGGAGGGGATTTTTGTTGGGATGGCAGCTAAGGAGAGGATTAATTCTGCATCCCCTCAACGTGCTGTGATGCCAACACACACACACACACACACACACACACACACACACACACACACACGAGAAAAAGGGAGAAGGGGAGAAAGATATAAAAGGTGTGGGAGAGAGAAAGAGAGAGAAGGGATTGGCATAAAGTAGGGATGGGGAAGTTGTGGCCTCCCAGATGTTGTTGGACTACATCTCCCATCATTTCTGGCCATTGGGCATGCCGGAAAGGACTGGTGGGAGTTGGAGTCCAACAACATCTGAAAGGTCACAGATTTCCCATTCTTGGCATAAAAGAGAAAGAGGGGAGAAGGAAAAAAAGAGGAACAAGAGTGACCCCATCCACTACTAATTCTGGCTCTGCTGACTTTTGGGTTCAGCATTGCTCACCACCATCTCCAGTTTCATCCTACCGCATGCACCCCAAGAGATTATACTCCAGGAAATTATACTTTTCTGTGGCCCTTGACAGAAAGAAGCCTGCTTTAAGTCTTTTCCCTCTGCTGCCTTTCTTCCCAACCCAGATCACTCCCCCATACTTGATATTAGCATTGGATGAAAAACTTCCATTGGTGTGAACAGGGCTTTTATTCCAATGCAGGCGCTCCCCCACCCAAATCTGAATTGAGACTGCCACCTGAGGCAGAGTTTAAGCTTCCTACCCAGTGCCAGGATCCCAATCCAAATCACCACCCTCTATCTATTGATTTAGAAAATGAATATACCTCTTGACATTTTTGTCAAAAATCCCTACGCCCTTTATAGAAATTACAAACATCAAAATACAGTAAAATAAAATGCAAACAAAGATCAGAATATAATAAACCCATCAGTAACTCAGCAAGTGAATAGGAGACCACTCCAGTCCTATTTGTTATTCACTAATAGGCACAAAACCCTGTGGTTTAAGAATGTACCTATAGCCCACAGATATTTTTATTAAACTTTAAAAAGCAGGGTAATTGGGCAGCTATAGTGAATGCACCAGGGGAGTAGGAGACCTGACCTGCTCTCTGAGATATTGTATTGCCCTACAAATTGGTCAAAATGCAAACACAATTTGGGTTGGTCTTTCACAGTCCAATCCACTTCTGGTGTAGCTTCCGGAAGAATTTGGTAACGTGCCTCTGAGCATACGGTGAGTGATGGCAACACCTGCCACCTCCAAAGATGGAGAATTACATTTTGGTATGTTTGTTGGTGTTCTTCTTACTTTGCTTCTTTTCTGTGTTACTATTGTTTTTACAGAGAATCTAATCTAGAAAATTTTATTTCTCTCATTATTCATCCTAGAAACCTGTGTCAAATTTATTTTTATTAATTTCAATGTCTTTTTATTGGTCAGTGTCATATGATGACGAGGTTATGTTCTATTTCTATTTTTGGTGCATTAACAGTGGAATCTGAAACTGCAGTTTGATGTAAAATTAGACTCATTACAATATGTTGCAATGACTCTAGCTGTTGGAAAAAACAAACTTAGTCTGCCCAAGATGCATGTTTTCAGCCTGCTATGTTTAAACCACTTCATTTAAGGCAAGGTGGGCATGGTCAATTAAAAACATAGAGCACACCTGGAATGTTGCTAGAATATATTTCACCTCCCACTGTATTATCTTGTGCAAACCGAGACACTCCTCATGTCCACTAGAGACTATTCTGCAGAATAGTCAGTGCCATTATTCCACAATTATTTTTGGAGATTTTTTAGTGTAAATTTTGCAAAGTGTTCCTGTACATATTCACAGAAATAGAAGCAAAAGAAAATGATTTCCTATAGGAAACTTCACTAAAATTGCAAAGGAAATCAGACATATTTAACGTGACCATCTGAACTATATCAACTGTCTTAATAACGTTTCTTCCTCTCTGCTAAAACAAGATCAGCACAGCACATGTCTTCTTTCTATTATTTGGGCTGATTGCAGGTGTTGCCACCACTCACCATATGTTCAGAAGCACATGTTACCAAATTCTTCCAAGCTACACCAGAACTGGATTGGACTGTGAAAGACCAACCCAAATTATGTTTGCATTTTGACAAATTTGTAGAGCAGTACAATATCTCAGAGAGGAGGTCAGGTCTCCTGCTCCCTTGGTGCATTCACTATAGCTGCCCATTTTCCCTGCTTTTTAAAGTAAAAAAGCTATAGGTACGTTCTTAAACTGCAAGGTTTTTTGGCTATTAGTGGATTTCCTTGCTTTTTAATCTGGGGCGTAAGAAATGGGATCCTGTGCAAGCTTGCTGAAAATGGCTTGATCATTTGCATGCTTATTGAGTTGTTGGATTTACTCCCCTGCAATCATGCTTGGGATAGGTGAAAGTGACCACAGGGCATGGGGAGGGGAGGAGATGAAGGGTGGAGGGTAGGAGGAGGAGATGAAGGGCAGAGGGGAGGAGGGGGATGGGAGCAGGAAGGAGGGGAGGGGAGGAGGAGGACAGGTTTGATCATTTGCATGTTTATTGAATTCAGTGGGATTTACTCCCATGCAATCATGCTTAGGATAGGTAAAACTGACTGGGGGGGAGGGACCGACAGCTGGAATGGGTAGGGAAGGAGAAAGAAGGAAGAGGAGAGGGGAGGAGGAAGGGAGAGGAGAGGGGAAGGAGGAGAAAGCCAGGTCTGATCATTTGCATGCTTATTGCATTCAATGGGATTTACTCCTATGTAATCATGGTTAGGATACGTAAAACTGACCATGGGGGAGGAGCAGGGAAGAGGAGAGGGAAGAAGGGAGGGGAGAGGGGAGCAAAGGGGGGGAGGAGGAAGGAGGGGGAGGAGGAAGGAGGGGATTGGAGGGGGAGGAGCAAAGTAAGGGGTAGGGGAGGGCAGGTTTGATCATTTCCATGCTCATTGAGTTCAATGGTATTTACTCCTGTGCAATCATGCTTAAGATAGGTAAAACTGACCATGGGGAGGGGGAGGGGATTGGAGGGAGAGGGAAGGGGCAAGAGGGGGGAATAGGAGGGAGGAGGGTGGGTTTGATCAGTTGCATACTTTTTGTGTTCAATGGGATTTATTTCTGTGCAATCATGTTTGAAAATGGGAATGGACTGCCTTCAAGTCAGCCCCGACTTATGGCGATCCTATGAATAGGGTTTTCATGGTAAATGGTATTCAGTGGTGGTTTTACCATTGCAATGACTGGCCCAAGGTCACCAATTGAGCTTCATGACTGTGTGGGGATTCGAACCCTGGTCTCCCAGGTCATAGTCCAACACTGACCTGGGGGAGGGGCAGGGAGGGGAGGAGGAGGGGAGGAGATTGGATGGTTGGGTACTGGGTAGAGGGGAAGCCCCTTTCCTTTCCAAAAGGAAAACACTGTGAACAGTATCATTGCTTTTCAGCGTTTTCTCCACCTTTTTATTCTACAGCAGGCACATGTAGCCTTCCCACCCAAATTTAAACCAAAGCTGTCTCTAGCCACATCCACACCAGGCCTTTATTTCACTTGAGACAGTCATGGCTTCTCCCAGAGAATCCTGGGAAGTGTAGTTAGTGAAAGGTGCTGAGAGTTGCTAGGAGATGCCCTTTTCACCTCACAGAGCTTCAATCAGAGCGGCTGACTGTTAAACCACTTTGGCCACTGGACCTCTGTCAGGAGAATAGCAGTCTCCTCTCAGCACCTTTCACAAACTACACTTCCCAGGATTCTCTGAGGGAAGCCATGACTGTCTCATGTGAAATCAGTCTGGTGTGGGTGTGGCCCCCTGATTAGGCAAGCGAAGCAGCTGTGAGTGGCTTTTAGAACACTGACAGTTGGTTCTTACTGAGCATGCCCGATACTATCATTCAGTTCAATGCAAAACGTATTTATTTAATTAAAAATCATCCAGGCATTTTTTAAACTTTTAAACTGCAGAAAATGAAGGTCAGAGTATGGGGCAAGCTCAGTAACAGGATTCCAGGTCCTCTGTGAACATGGCTGATTTTTAATGAATTTCAATAGATTATGAGAACTCTCAGAGAAGAAAGTCCAAAAGGGGTCTGGGTCTTCTCTCTCTCTCTCTTTAGACTTTGAACTCTCGACTCTTTCTGACTGTTTTGTTTATCACCATGAAAATTGAGAGGGTTGTTAAGCAAGAGTTTCTGAGTTCAGGACTATATGTTCTATAAGGGTTTGTTTTGAAATGAGCTTATGGGAAGCATCAGAATGGCATGGGGGTATTTTCAATTTAACATTGCAGAATGTGAAAAATCTATGCCGGCTATTGTATACAGCCACGTTTGTGGCTGTATAATCTTAAGCATCCAAATAGGCCTGCTAAACAACTGACCTTTTAGAAGATGTTTGAAGCATCCAACAGATGGAGCTTCCCAAATCTCTTTTGGAAAAATATTCCAGAGGATTGACAGTACAAGTGAAAAAGCCCATTTGTGAGAGATTTCCAGAAAGCAATTTGGTGGCTATGATATGGCTAGCAGGCTCTCCTTGGACAACTGTAAAGATCAATTTCATTTAGAGTACGGAAAACAGTCTGCTAGGTATCCTGGTCCTAAGTTGTTTAGGGCTTTATGTCAATAATAAAACACTGAACTTGGCTTATTAGCACAGAGGCAGTCAGACCATATCCTTAAGCACTGCCATTCATTCATTCATTGGTGATCACTCGTGGCCGAGTAAGATTGTCTTCCAAGATAAAGTCTTTAACAGTGGGTCCGTAAGTGACTGTGGCGGCCAATTCTGGATCCACACAGCCTCCCACAGTGAGGACATAGGTTTCCAGATGGATGATGGTCACGATGAGGATTTGCTTGACGTGCCTTCTGCTTAGCTCATTTGTCCCTTTCACCCTGTACTCGTGCTTCTTCAAAGTCCATAGCACCTTTTATAATGGCCGACCTCCAAATGGGACGCTCATGGGCCAAGGCTTCCCAGTTCTCGATGCTTGTTACATTTTTTTAGATTAGCTTTAAGAACATCTTTAAACCTCTTTTGCTATCCACCAATATTCTGTTTTCCATCCTTAAGTTGGGAGTAAAGTAGCTGCTTTGGAAGATGGTGATCAGGCATTCGAACAACATGGCTGGTCCAGCGAAGTTGATGTTGGAGGATCACTGTTTCAACACTGGTGGTCTTTGCTTCTTCCAATACCCTAACATTAGTCTGCCTGTCTTCCCAAGTAATTTGCAGAATTTTCCGGAGGCAGCGTTGGTGGAATCTTTCAAAAAGCTGGGAGTGGCGTTTATAGATGGTCCATGTTTCACAGGCGTACAGTAAGGTTGGTACTACAATGGCTTTGTAAATAAGCATTTTGGTCTCCCTGCAAATATCCCGATCCTCGAACACTCCACGCTTCATTCAGGAGAATGCGGCACTCGCAGAGCTCAGATGATGCTGAATTTCATCATCGATGTCAGCTTTTACAGAGAGATGGCTGCCAAGATAAGAAAAGTGATCAACATTCTCCAGTGTCACACCATTAAGCTGGATTGATGGTGCTACAGAGGGATTGGTTCACACTTGCTGATGAAGCACTTTGGTTTTTTTGATAAGCGAGAGGCCAAGCTTTTCATATGCTTCTGCAAAGACATTATGATAATTTGAAGATCTTCCTCTGAATGTGCAGAGACTACATTATCATCTGCATATTAAAGTTCTATGACAGAGGTTGTAATTACCTTACTTTTTGCTTTCAGCCTACTGAGATTAAAAAGCTTTCCATCTGTTCGATATGTGATTTCCACACTAGTGGGAAGTTTCCCCTCAACAAGTTGTAGATTCATGGCAATAAAAATAGCAAATAAGGTCAGAGCAATGACACATCCCTGTTTGACGCCTGATCCCACTTTGAATGGATCACTTTGAGAGCCATTGTTATCCAAAATTGTTGCTGTCATGTTGTCATGGAGGAGTCGCAAAACATTCACAAATTTATCAGGGCATCCAATTTTCAGAAGGATGGTCCAGAGAGCAGTTCAATTTACAGTATCAAAGGCCTTAGTCAGATTAATAAACACCATATACAGAGGTCGGTTTTGCTCCCTGCATTTTTCTTGAAGCTGTTGTGCAGTGAAGACCATGTCCACTGTCCCCGTGGAAGGGCGGAAACAATTTTGGGATTCAGGGAGGATGTCTTCTGAGATAGGTAGGTGGTGATTTGCGAGGATCCTTGCAAGGATTTTACCTGCGGTAGCAAGAAGAGAAATGCCTTGGTAGTTCCCACAATCTGTTCTATCACCCTTCTTGAAAAGAGTGATAATTATGGCATCCCTAAAGTCTTCCGGGAACTCCTCCCTTATCCAGATTTTTTCGATGAGCTTATGAAGTTGTTGTGTAAGGCCCACCTTCTATAAAGACTTCAGCAGGAATCCCATCGGGTCCACTAGCTTTGTTATTCTTCATTTGATTAATGGCTTTACTGACTTCATCCAAATTAGGGGATATTGCAAGCTCATCTCTAATTTGTTGTTATGGGATTTGCGAGAAGACCTCACCAGCCACAATAGAGTTACGATTAAGGAGGTCATGGTAATGCTCTTTCCAACGCAGTGCAATAGACTCTTTGTCCTTTGGAAGTTGTGCATGGCTAGACATACCATTCAGTACTCTAGCAACAACCTTCTGCACCAGCTGCAGCTTCTGAACTAAGGCTTCATAGAGCATATTACAGGAATCTAAATGTGAGGTTACGAATGCACAGACCCTGTGGAGACACTATCCCTGTCCAGGAATGGAAACAGCTGTTGTATCAACTGGGGTTGGTGGTGAGCAAACTACTGATGGTTCTAAGACAGATTTTATGGGGCAGGTGTAATCCTTGAACTACACACATGCATGCACAAATACACACAAACCCTCAACTGAACCTGAAGATGATTAGGCACTCTACCAAGAGTCTTCTTCAGAGCTTGGAAAAGTTACTTTTTTGAACTACAACTTCCATCAGCCCAATCCAGTGGCCATGCTGGCTGGGGCTGATGGGAGTTGTAGTTCAAAAAAGTAACTTTTCCAAGCTCTGGACTCTTCTTGTCCTCATGACCTTGCGCTCTAACAGTCATGCAACTAGTTTCAGTGTGAAATAGTGCACCAGTCAGTCAGTCAGTCATTTTTTTAAAAAAAAACCCAAAACTTATTCCATCTATTTCTCAAAGAAGTCTCAAGGTGGCTAACAGGCAGTATTAAAAACATAACAGACATAATCCCTTAGAGCACCCCACAATACTGTATACATTCAAATTAATAAATCCAGTCCATTTAACATATTCCAGAAGCACAAAAGCAATACAGAATTAAACCAGCTGTAGTATATTGAATTTCATAATGGCTCTTAACATTTGAGTTCGCATGGTTTAGTATGGCCTCCATAGCCACTGAGCCCACTCATTGAAGAGTCCCTCCCATACATATGCATTTAGCCAAACCTTAGGGTTTCCCCCAAGTCTGCCGATATCTCTCTCTTCTGCATGAATTGTACCATTTTGGCTACATAAGCAAGGGCAATCACCTCTGGACATCAGAAACAGTAGGAATGACAGAACAAGGACAGCAAAAAGTCCTGGAACCAGAAATTCCGCATTGCTCATCTATCTATTTTAAACTTTGATTTGGTAATGGGTGTAAAAGATAGAAATAGTAATGTAAACACTTTTTCTTCCTAGCATTCTTAAGAATAACCCTTTGTTTGCTGAATGCACGTTATGGAAAGCCTTCCAAAATTCCCTAATATTTTCTCTCTCTCTGCTATAATGCATAATTGTGAAGTACTTAATTTAAACTACAAAAAGTTCTTTTGATTCAGTTTCTTGAAAAAACAGGGAAGGAACCTCAGACATCCACAATCTAATTAAAGTGGGAGCTGACCTCCATTAATGCTGGCAGTGTCCTATTAAGAGGCAGAATATAAGAGTCTGATAAAAATAATGCAAACCAATTGCTGTTGCTGCTATTTTCAAAATTCTTTCAGCACATGCAGTGGATTAGTAATAACATGCCAAAACACGAAGAGCTATTGACATTTAAACAAATAACTCCACACAAAAAATCCACCACACTCAAGTACAATAATTTAAAGTGTTTCCACACTGCTTATTAACTAAATAACAGCAATTATATAATTAAGGGTGATGACTGCTAAGTGTACCACAACAAACCTTTGCCTAGTTAATTTTAAGCAACTTCCTACTGAGATTTTACACACCAAAAAGCACAACCCAATGGCATTCCATGCTTGGCTTTCAACCAAAAAGCTGTAATTTCCAACCAAATGATCACAAAACACCATGCAGTCCAAATACAGCTGTACATGACACCAGTAAGGCCGTGCAGAGCTGACACACACACACACTCAACGTTTAAAGATCAGTCAAGAATACACACGTGGAATCACATAAAGAAGCCATCCAGGTTGGTGTAGAAAAACTAGGTATCTGTGGAAGATTAAGAGGCAAACTTGGAACTTTTGGAAGAGCTACATTGGGAAGACTGTTGGTGATGGTCCTGTGAAGAAATAACAGTGTAGTGCACAATAAAAAAGAGGTTTGAAAAAGAAAAGTTGAGGAGTAGTGCAAAACCAAATTGGGACACAATATATTACTGGGGCATTTGGCTTAGGCCTTGCAGAAACACTTACTTGACTGGCTGCCATGACTCTTGTTCAAGACCTCTGTGAAGAGACTGGGCAATGGAGGATTCCATGAGATCAATGTAGCGGATGACCAATGGAACAAAAATCTCCTGCAAGTGCTTGTGAAACTTTCCATTGCACAAAAGTGCTTGAAAAACAAAAACAAACAAAAACAGTTTGCAATTATTCCCCTAGCTTTGATTATGACAGACTTTAAGACGAAATTATTCCCTGACAGTATTCCACCATAGGCTACTTACACCTCCATCATAAATACTTGTGTTGCTTGGTGTGAGGGTACCATAATAGCAATCTAAATCCCATGTTTCATGATATTGGCCTGCCATAGTTATTGATATACTTCAATCGAAATATGGATGTTTATATGGCGCAAGTCACTGCAGACTGATTTATTCGTGCTTTTAAAATTTACTAGATATGCGGACCTAGCAATAGAGACTATGGGTTGAATCCAACACAGTGGTCCCATCTGCGCAAGGACTTCCACATGCAACAAACTTTCCCTTCCTTTCCTCTCCCCACATGCCCTCAATCTGCTCCAGAGGCTTGGGCAAACCCCCAGAACAAATCTGAGGGCACGTTGGGGGAAGAGAGGAAGTTCCATTGTGCAAGAAGTATACTTGCGTGAATGGGGTGACTGAGTTGATATAACGCTTTGTGCATGGGATTTGATACAGAAAGATGTCTGCACATTGTTTTGATTCACCTGGATTGAGGTGAACATGTTTAGGACAAGGGCACCAGGCACATGCTAACACTTACTGAATATGCTTAAGCATATCTGTTAAAAATGAATGTAAGCACTTTCTGATTTGCTAAGCACTTCCTTAAGGCTACAATCCTATGCACACTAATTTGCAATTAAGCCCCATTGAACTGAATGGAACAGTTAGTAAATATGCATAGGATTGCACTGGAAGTGTCTTTTCTGATTATAAGCTATAAGTTTGTTACATCCAATGACTTGAATAGGACTAAGCATGCATCATTTGGACATAGGACTGTAGGTGTACGGTTTACATTGCTTTTATTTTGATATTAAAATATCAATGCCGCCCTGGGCTCCTGCTGGGACAAAGGGTGGGATATAAATCAAATAATAATAATAATAGAACAATGCAGCAAAATATAGTACAAAACAGATATATGCATTGGATTGTATTCAGCTAAGTCCTACTCAGAGTAGACCTCCCTCAAATTAACGAACCAAAGCTATTCATGTTTATTAACTTCGATGTGTCTGTTCTGAGTACGACTAGCCCTGAATACCACCAGACTACCACCCACTATGATTAATACAAAATCCAAATAGTCATGGCACCTAATGAACTCTCATAAAAAAATTGATTTCCCACAGAAGCTTTTCAAATCCAAAAAAAATTAAGCCCTGTTTACACATGTAGCTACTGTGATACCGGAAGGGACTTGGAGTACTTTGGATCATGGGACACAAACCAAAATCAGTTATAAGTCTGAATAAACCATAAACAAAAACATGCACTGATCAGCATTTTCTCATAGGCTGCCATCTGGAGTCTACATGTACACTCGGGCTTCTCCCTTTAATTTTTTTCTTGTATTTTTAAACTAGTATTTAGTTAGCACTGTGCTTGGAAGGAGCTAGCAAAATGAATGAAGACTGAAGACCTTCACAAAACTAAGGAGTTGTTACGGCCTGCCTAACCACCATGAGAAATGTGGAAATCTAGAAATATTGACTGCACTTGGACATAATGATACATTTTTTCTCATTATGAGAGTGAGCTTTGGGCTCATGTGCTTTCTATCTGGTGCAGCCATGAGGAGAGGATTGGAAGCATCCACTTTCATTTTCAGCTGAAGCTTGGTGCTACCTCTGAATATCTTTAGTGTCACATCTGAACTCAAAATTATACTTAATCTTGTCTATTGAAACAAGGCGGATCCATAAACCATGGTATGACGTTAGCTTGTTTCAGTCAACCATCGTTATGATCTGTGCCAGAGGTTCCCAAACAATGGTCCCTGAACCATCAATAGTTTGCAAACTTCATTCAGGTGTTCCACAGCATGTCTGCATTAAATATTCATATTGAATATTTGGATACTGTATTTTGTGTTGGGTTTAAGCAAGTTTAGATAGGGAGATGTTCCCTCTAACCAGTATTGGGGATCTCTCTATATGTTTGTTTACCATGATGTAACTTCCTTAAAGGGTGGGGCTATTAACCTTCTTCTTCCTCCTCCTTTGTCTGGGGATTTTGAGATCTCTGAATATTCTCCCTTTGACCTCTAACAGAGGGAGCAGCCAGATGCTCCTTTCAGGAGCATCCTCACCAATGACTGAAAATGGACTGAGACTACAGATTATTTCTGTCTAAGCTACAGCCTATGTTTACCTAAACATATGAAGGTCGTGAGTAAATATTCTTTTATTTGTTTTACCTAAAAGATTGTCTCTGTAAGTTATTTGGTTAACTAGTATGTCTGAGAGAAGGTGTGGGGCAGGTTATTCTCAAATTCTGCTGTTGCATTTATACTTTGCTAAGAAACAGGACTACATACTATTCCTATTTCATTTAACCAAACATTGTGTTGTATCCCAATTTGAATTCCATGTAATGCAAATTGTAATACAATTAAATATAAGAAATAAAAGCAATAAAAATACAGTTCAAAACCATACAGCATCTAGCACAGCACATAACAGTTGCTACAAGAGGCAGAAAAAACATTAAGTGGACTACCAAGACAATCAGCAGTTTTCAAGTGGGAGAAAAAGTTTGGGAACCACTCATATGGGCACTTGTCCAAGTGTTGAGGCCATTTGAAGGAAATTTGTTTGCATGAAAGTTTTTGTTTTTTCAACCAACCGAATTCAAATTTGTCTGGGCCTAAGTTTTTATACAGTTTAGCTTTGACCCTAAAACCAAGGGTGGTAGAGCCAAGATGGCTGAAAACAACTATTTTGGAACAACTATTAGATGGATCCACAGTTGGCTCCAGAATCGTACTCAAAGAATTCTTATCAATGGTTCCTTCTCAAACTGGGCAGAAGTAACGAGTGGGGTACCACAGGGCTCGGTCATGGGCCCAGTGCTCTTTAACATTTTTATTAATAACTTGGATGAGGAGGTACAAAGCATGCTTATCAAATTTGCAGATGATACAAAATGGGAGGGCATAGCTAATACCGTGGAAGACAGAAAAAAAATTCAAAGGGACCTTGATGGGCTGGAGCATTGGGCTGAAAACAACAGAATGAAATTCAACAGGGATAAATTCAAAGTTCTACACTTAGGAAAAAGAAACCAAAGGCACAGTTATAAGATGGGGGATACTTGGCTCAGCAGTATGACATGTGAGAAGGATCTTGGAATTGTCGTTGATCACAAGCTGAATATGAGCCAACAGTGTGATGTGGCTGCAAAAAAGGCAAATGCTATATTAGGCTGCATTAAAAGAAGTATAGTTTCCAAATTGCGTGAAGTATTAGTTCCCCTCTATTCAGCACTGGTTAGGCCTCATCTTGAATACTGCGTCCAGTTCTGGTCTCCGCATTTCAAGAAGGATGCAGACAAACTGGAACAGGTTCAGAGGAGGGCAACAAAGATGAACAGGGGACTGGAAACAAAGCCCTATGAGGAGAGACTGACAGAACTGGGCATGTTTAGCCTGGAGAAGAGAAGACTGAGGGGAGATATGATAGCACTCTTCAAGTATATGAAAGGTTGTCACATAGAGGAGGGCCGGGATCTGTTCTTGATCGTCCCAGAGTGCAGGACACGGAATAATGGGCTCAAGTTGCAGGATGCCGGATTTTCACTGGACATCAGGAAAAACGTCCTAACTGTTAGAGCTATACGACAATAGAACCAATTACCTAGAGAGGTAGTGGGCTCTCCGACACTGGAGGCACTCAAGAGGCAGCTGGACAGCCATCTGTCGGGAATGCTTTGATTTGGATTGAGCAGGGGGTTGGACTCGATGGCCTTGTAGGCCCCTTCCAACTCTACTATTCTATGATTCTATGAACTTCTTACCAGTATAAGCTCACCTTTGGGCACCAACCTGTCCCTGGTCCTGGCACCTGCATGCACTCCCCACCTACCTACCTTTCCCTTGGTGAATGCTGCCCGTGCTATGTCTGCATGCCTGCCATCAACCAAGATGGCGTCCGAGGCTTCCCTAAGGGGCTTATGCCCCTGCCGCCATCTTGGTTGATGGCATGCATGTGTGCTACATGCTCGCATCCCTGCCATCAACCAAGATGACAGCAGGGGCATCAGACGCTTAGGGAAACCTTGGCCATCATCTTGGTTGATGGCATGCCTTTGCCTGCAGCACAACCAGCTTTTATGTCAAGGGAGACATATGTCAAGGTGGGACATGCAGGTAGGTGTCGTGGGCCTATGTGGCATTAGGAGGGTTGCCTGGGAGCTCCCTCTCATGATCTGCGGAAGGGCTGGGAGCCGATGCTGCCATGGATCGTGGAAGGGAGTGCTACCCACCCACTCTAAGGAGGGGTCCTTCAGGGGCCCTTGACCAGGGCCCAACCTGGCTGCCCTCTGTGGCTGGCCCTGCTTGCAACCACACTGTTAAAAATAATAATCATGAAATCTTGACAAAAAGCAAATATTAGGCCTAACTTCATAAAGGGCTTTTAGTCTCTTGAAATGCATTGGAGTCACTATAAATGCTATTTTGTAGTACCTGGAGTTATCATCCTCCCTCTTCTTCGTCTGCTAGTGGTGCTACCCCAGTTTTATGGTTTACAGAATCTAATCTGGCAAAAGGGTAATTTGGAGGCATGTTACAAATGCCAAAAAACCCTGCACTTTAAGGGAAAATCTTAAAACCTCTGCATCTATCCATCCATCCAGAATGTGCCAGATAAGGGGAACTCGTCCCAGACAAGTAGTGTCTGTGACTTGTTCTAGTTCTCCTCACATCCCCAGGACTGATGGTTGTTCTATCAGTCAGCCTTTGGATCTCCATGTGCTGTTGTTAAACGCCAGGTCGGTTCACCATAAGATCTCCCTTGTCCATGATTTAATTGTGGACGAGACTGCCGACCTGGTGTGTATAACTGAGACCTGGGTGGGCGATCAGGGAGGCGTTGCTCTTTCCCAGCTCTGCCCACCTGGGTATGCGGTTCAGCATCATGGTAGAACCGAAGGACGGGGAGGTGGGGTTGCTGTGGTCTATAGGAGTTCTTTCTCACTCACCAAGCACCCTGTCCAGGTGACGACTGGTTTAGAGTATCTCCACCTTGTGTTGGGCCAGAGAGACAGACTGGGAATTTTGTTGGTGTACCGCCCGCCCTGCTGCCCAACAAATTCCCTAACTGAGCTGACAGAGGTAGTCTCGGAGGTACTGTTGCAGTCCCCTAGACTTTTGGTACTCGGGGACTTCAACGTCCATGCCGAGACTGCTTTATCTGGGGCGGCTCAGGACTTCATGGCCTCCATGACAACCATGGGGCTGTCTCAGGTTGTTACCGGCCCAACGCATGTGTCGGGACATACTCTTGATTTGATCTTCGCCACTGGGCATGGAGATGGTGATCTGGTGGTTGGGGATTTGTCATCTCCCCCATTGTCATGGACAGATCACCGCTTGCTGAAGTTTAGGCTCACAGCGACCCTTTCCCTCTGCAAGGGTGGGGGACCTATTAAATTGGTCCACCCCCGGAGACTAATGGATCCTGAGGGTTTCCAAAGGGCTCTGGGGGATTTTCCGACTGAGAAGACTGGTGCTCCTGTCGAAGCCCTGGTTGGATTGTGGAATACGGAGCTGACACGGGCGGTTGACACGATCGCTCCCATGCGCCCCCTCCTATGTAGAGCTCATACAGCTCCATGGTATACCGTGGAGCTGAGAGTGATGAAGCAAGAGAGGAGGAGGCTTGAGTGCAGATGGAGGTGAACTCCTGACGAATGCAATTATGCTTTGGTAAGTGCTTCTTCTAAGCGGTATATAGTAGCGGTGAGGGCAGCAAAAAAGAGATATTTTGCTGCCACAATTAAGGCATCTCTCTCCCGCCCGGCGGAGCTCTTTAAAATTGTACGAGGGCTTTTACATTCTGGCCCTCGGGATATTATGGATTCATCTGTAGCCCGCTGTGATGAGTTCGCGAGGCACTTCCAGGATAAGATCGCATGCATTCGCCGGGACTTAGACTCCAATGTTATGACAGTGAGTTCCAACGAAGCATCCAGAACGCGGTCTTGTCCTTATTTATTGGATGAGTTTCAGTCTGTACAGCTTGAGGATGTTGACAAGATCCTTGGACTGGTGCGGGCGACCACATCTGTTCTGGACCCTTGCCCCTCTTGGCTGGTGAAAGCTGGCAGGACCGGAACCGCCGGCTGGGCCAAGGAGATAATAAACGCCTCTTTGAGAGAGGGAGTGGTCCCTGACTGCCTAAAAGAGGCGGTAGTGAGACCACTCCTGAAGAAATCCTCTTTGGACCCAGATAACTTGAACAACTATAGACCTGTGGTGAATGTTCCGTTCTTGGGCAAGGTACTGGAACGGGTGGTTGCCGGCCAGCTCCAGGGGCTCTTGGATGACACTGATTATCTTGATCCATTTCAATCCGGTTTTAGGCCCGGTTTTGGCACCGAAACAGCCTTGGTCGCCCTGTACGATGACCTTTGTCGGGAGAGGGACAGGGGGAGTGTGACTCTGTTGATTCTCCTTGATCTCTCAGCTGCTTTTGATACCATCGACCATGGTATCCTTCTGGGAAGACTCACGGAGTTGGGAGTTGGGGGTACTGCTCGGCAGTGGCTCTGCTCCTACTTGGTGGGTCGCCACCAGAAGGTAGTGCTTGGGGAACATTGCTCGATACCCTGGACTCTCCATTGTGGAGTCCCGCAGGGATCAGTACTGTCCCCCATGCTTTTCAACATCTACATGAAGCCGCTGGGTGCGGTCATCAGGAGTTTTGGGCTGCGTTGTCATCAGTACGCTGATGACACGCAGCTCTATTTCTCCTTTTCATCCTCCTCAGGTGAGGCTGTTAACGTGCTAAACCGTTGCCTGACCGCGATAATGGACTGGATGGGAGCTAACAGACTGAAGCTCAATCCAGACAAGACTGAGACGCTGTTGGTGAGTGCCTTCTCTGCTCAGATGGTGGATGTTCATCCTGTTCTTGATGGGGTTACACTCCCCTTGAAGGAACAGGTTCGTAGCTTGGGAGTTCTTTTCGATCCTTCCCTGTCTCTTGAGGCCCAGGTGGCCTCGGTGGCATGGAATGCTTTTTACCATCTTCAATTGGTAGCCCAGCTACGTCCCTATCTGGACAGTGAAGACCTCGCTTCAGTTGTTCATGCTCTGGTAACTTCTAGATTGGACTACAACGCGCTCTACGTGGGGCTGCCCTTGAATACTGTTCGGAAACTACAGCTAGTCCAGAATGCAGCAGCCAGATTGTTGACGCAGACCAGGAGGTCCGCTCATATAACACCTGTTCTGGCCCGTCTGCACTGGCTTCCTATTTGTTTCCGGGCTAGATTCAAAGTGCTGGTTTTGACCTATAAAGCCCTACACGGCATGGGACCGCAATACCTGGTGGAACGCCTCTCCCAATATCAACCTACCCGTACACTACGCTCAACATCTAAGGCCCTCCTCCGAGTGCCATCCCATCGAGAGGCTCGGAGGGTGATGACTAGAACCAGGGCCTTTTCAGTAGTGGCCCCCAAACTGTGGAACAGTCTCCCTGATGAGGTGCGCCTGGCGCCGATGCTACTATCTTTTCGGCGCCAGGTGAAAACCTTTTTATACTCCCAGGCATTTTAAAGTGTATTTTAAACAGCATTTCCGTATTTTGGATGTTGTTTGGTTCGTTGTTTTTTTTTATTATTTATTGTATTTATATATTGTGCTTGTTTTTATCTTTTTGTACACCGCCCAGAGAGCCTTCGGGCTTAGGGCGGTATATAAATTAAACTAAATAAATAAATAAATAAATAAATAAATAATTTTCATCCCACCTTTCAGCCAAAAATGGCTTACAAATCACTGAAAACACACACAATCCCTGCTCTCCTGATTTCAATCTAAAAATACATGACACTAAAGGAAAATGGGTTGGGAGCGAGGAGGAAAAAAGCAAACTCAGGTTACAAGTTGTTATAATGACCACCTGGGTTAGAAAAGTTCAAGGAAAGGAGGCTGGTCCTTCAGCTGCACCAGTGGAGTGGTCCTGCATCCCTTCTCTTCTCTCATCTGATCCAGCCTGATCCAGTGGTCACCATATATCTCAGCCATTTCTTCTCCAAACGTTTAAAAAATTGGCAAGGAGTGCACAAAGGATTACAACCTTAGTGACTCATTCCTGGTAGTGATTTTTATTCCCCCATGTTTTCGTATTAACAAGTGTTTGTTATTGAAAAACATCTCTTAAAGCAGCATGGTCCAGTAAAAAGAACAACAACAAGAACAAAAACTCAGCTACTGTAAACATAATATTGGTTTTGCACTTAGGCTCATTAATGCCATCAGCAAAAATAGAGTCTCCCAAAGCACCTGCATTAGACCCAGTGCACCGGCTCTCTAGGCACCACTGACTATTGTTCTTATACATGCCTTTTAAGTAGCAGCAACTATTCATGTTTCTTTCTGCTACTTCACAGTACTCCATACCTTCACCTCTGTATCCTCTCACTCCCAACCTCACCTTGAACCCAGCCATTTCATTAAACTATTCTCAGCTCCACAGCTCCACTGGACCTTGATCTGACACCTTTATGGAACATAGCTCAGGCAGCATATGCAGCATGCATGCAGGCTGCTCACTCCTGCACCCCCGTATTAGGTCCTGCTTTTTCTCTAGCTTGACTAGTTAGATTATGCTGTAGCCCGTTATGAACATATTAACCTAAGGATACATTTCTGTGTGCATATTTATGTTCATTTCGGGAACTCTTAAGCCTCGCAAAAGATCTCACTGATATGCCAGCCTGTTTGTATGACCACCCGGAACAAATATTTACTCACACACATTCTTCTTCATAGAATCATAGAACAGTAGAGTTGGAAGGGGCCTATAAGGCCATCGAGTCCAGCCTCCTGCTCAATGCAGGAATCCAAATCAAAGCATTCCCGACAGATGGCTGTCCAGCTGCCTCTTGAATGCCTCCAGTGTCGGAGAGCCCACTACCTCTCTAGGTAATTGGTTCCATTGTCGTATGGTTCTAACAGTTAAGAAGTTTTTCCTGATGTCCAGTCGAAATCCGGCATCCTGCAACTTGAGCCCATTATTCCGTATCCTGCACTCTGGGACGATCAAGAACCCCCTGTTCATCTTTGTTGCCCTCCTCTGAACCTGTTCCAGTTTGTCTGCATCCTTCTTGAAATGCAGAGACGAGAACTGGACGCAGTATTCAAGATGAGGCCTAACCAGTGCTGAATAGAGGGGAACTAATACTTCACACAATTTGGAAACTATACTTCTGTTAATGCAGCCTAATATAGCATTTGCCTTTTTTGCAGCCACATCACACTGTTGGCTTATATTCAGCTTGTGATCAACGACAATTCCAAGGTATTAGCTATACCCCCCTCAACTTTGTATCATCTGCAAATTTGATAAGCATGCTTTGTACCCTCCTCATCCAAGTCGGTAATAAAAATGTTAAACAGCACTGGGCCAAGGACTGAGCCCTGTGGTACCCCACTCGTTACTTCTGCCCAGTTTGAGATGGAACCATTGATAAGAATTCTTTGAGTACGATTCTGGAGCCAACTGTGGATCCATCTGATAGTTGTTTCATCCAGCCCACATTTAGCTAGCTTGCTAATCAGAATATCATATCTTGGTAGTATATTAAAATGTATTTTAATTTCATGTTTCTAAGTTCTAAAAGGAAGACAGTTTTAGAATTATGCACACAGTAGAAAACAGTAACCATCCCCGTGGGTGTTATGGGAGGAATCACTTATTCAGGGAGCAGCACATTCCTTGAGTGCAGAGAGTCAACACCAGGCACCTCCAGTTAACTAAACAGGAAGCAGAGCTGTGAAAGAGCTATGGATGAACCCTGGAATGCTAATTCAAGCCAGGATCCACAGAACTGGGCAACATGGGCCAATGGTCTGACTCACTGTAATATAACTAATATGCTAATGTGGCATTTTATAGGTTAGTGGGGACTGACTGGGTGGCTCCAGGGAGTGATTAATGCGTTGCTGGAGGGGGAAATTCTATCTGCCTTGAAGGAGGTGGTGGTGCGCCCCCTCCTTAAGTGGCCCTCCCTGGACCCATAAGTGTTAAACAATTATCATCCAGTGGCAAATATCCCCATTTTGGGAAAAGTGCTTGAGAAGGAGGTGAAGGCCCAGCTTCAAGCATGCTTGGAGAAAACTGATTACTTGGATCCATTCCAGTCTGGCTTCAGGCCTGGCCATGGCACTGAAACTGCATGGTTGACCTGACTGATGACATTTGTCGGGAGAGAGATGGGGGTATGAGACCTTGCTCATTCTTTTTGATCTCTCAGCAGCTTTTGATATTGTTGAATATGGTATCCTTCTAGAACTTCTCAAGGAGGTGGGGGTTGGGGGCACTGTGCTTTAGTGGATCTGCTCATAGCTCCAGAGCCGCTTCCAAAAAGTAGTTATAGGGGGCTACTGTTCAGCACCATGGGAATTATACTGTGGTGTTCCTCAGGGTTCCATCTTGTCCCCCATGCTATATAACATCTATATGAAGCCAGTGGGAGCTGGCATCAGGAGATTTGGAGTGAGGTGCCATCAATATGCAGAAGAAACTCAGCTCTACCTCTGTATTCCATCTGAATCAGGAGAGGCAGTTGAGGTACTGAACTGATGATTGGAAGAAGTGATGGACTGGATATGGACCAATAAATTGAGGCTGAATGCTGAAAAAACAGAGGTGTTATGTGTCCAGAGTTCTCATGTCCAGGAGGTGGGAAGATGGCCTGTTCTGGACGGGGTTGCTCTTTACTTGAAGGAGAAGGTCTGCAGCCTGGGGTCACTCCTTGATCCAGCACTGTCACTGGAGGTTCAGGTGGCCTCAGTGGCTAGGAGTGCCTTTTTCCAGCTCTGGCTAGTACACCAGCTTCAGCCACTTTTGGGCAGAGATGATTTGGCCACAGTGCTCCATGCTCTGGTAACTTCCAGACTGGATTATTGCAATGTGCTCTACGTGTGGCTGCCCTTGAAGATGACTTGAAAACTTCAACTGGTCCAAAATGCTGCAGCCAAATTATTGGCTGGGGCTCCTTTTAGAACTCATATAACCCCCGTTTTAAAACAGCTGTTTTGTTTCTAGGCCTAGTTCAAAGTGCTCACATTAGTGTTTAAGCCCTAAACAGCTTAGGTCCCAAATATCTGAAAGACCGCTTCCTGAAATGGCTATGCCACAACAAAACAAAGTAATGTCTTTATACATTTTGAGCTCATTTCTTCCTCCACAGTTATCCTTTCTTTAAAGTAGGGGCATGAGACTGCAGAGATGTCTTCCATCTTGACAGGCCAACAGCCAGCATTTTCTACAGCTGAGGACATGAAAGATGTAATGGATTAATCTGAAGATTTCAGGGATGATTCTTGAATTCTTAGGATGCGGGCAGGGAAAGGGGTGCAAGATGTGGATCTTTTTGCTTTAAAATAGTCAGAGACATATGTCAGCCTCTCCTATTTAATCAACCCTGAATGTGCTTTAATTCCTGCTCGCTGAGCAGTCTCAGCATCACATATGCTTCTAGCACTTTATTGTCAACAATATGGTAACTGCCTATTTCTTCCCAAGAAAGCTGAGCACTAGAGAATTTTGGGATATCCTCATGAATTTTTTTTAAAGAGGATCTACCTGGTGAATAGTAAGCAGTTTTGTGCACAACATAGGCACAGGGAGTAAGTGTGCTGCCCTAAGTGACTTCTACGGAAGTATTTAATAGCTGTTCTTTTTTCATGTGTATCACAAGCTTTACAATGAGAGCCTTGGGGGACTGATTGCCCAAATACACATGTAAGCAGTAGTGTACTGGCAAATTCAGAAGTGCAGGGTCCCTTCATCATAATCATGCCATGCCCCCTCACTCGCTTGCTTGCTCTTGGTTGTCATCTCTACACTCCTCAATTCTTCCCCCGCACACCTTCTTCTACAACAACAGACATCCCTAGGAGCAGGAAAGGGGAATGTGTTAGAATGTATTAGTGACTGAGAAGAGTTTTCTCAGTGGCTGACTCGCCTTCTTTCACTCTGATTGGCTACAATCAGCAGGAAAGGACAAGGAAGCATGGTAGAAGATTATTCTCAGCGGCCAACACACTCCCCTTTCTTGATGATGGCTCATAGGACGCTGGAGACATAGGGACCCTGATCCCAAAAAAGTAAGGGGTCTAAGACTCCCCAAGACCCCAGATGACTACACCCCTCATGTGAAACAAACATCTAGCTCTTCCCAAACTTGTTGGCTCTTTCCCTATATGCCCACATCTTTTGGCTTTTCCCCTACATTCATCTTAAAAATTTGTGTAGGAACATATGAACATTAGAAACGGTCTTCCATTTCATGGTTGTATAAATGAGTAGGGATGTTGAATAATCAACAGGGGAGCACACTGACTGACCGAGATAAAATAAAAATGAGATGGAACCAATACACTGAAGAACACTATAAAAGAGATGCAAGGATGACAGATTCATTCACGGAGGAACCATATGATGAAGAACCAGAAATTTTAGAATGTGAGGTGAAAGTTGCTCCTAAAATACTTGGAAGAAACAAATCACCAGGAACAGTTGGCATACCAATAAGAGATGCTACAAACTACCGAGACTGAATCTGTCCAAATCTTGGCAAAAATTTGTCAAGAAATATGGAAAACAAAACAATGGCCCACAGACTGGAAGCGTTCAATATATATCCCAATTCCAAAGAAAGGGGATCCCAGGGAATGCAGTAATTATTGATCTATTGCCTTAATATCCCAATATCTTGAGTAAAGTAATGCTCAAGATTCTACAACAAAGGTGCCTACCATATATGGAGTGAGAAATGCCAGACGTTCAAGCTTGATTTAGAGAAGGAAGAGGTACCAGAGATCATATCACAAACATACCTTGGAACGGAGCAAGGAATTTCAGAAGGAAATCACCCTGTGCTTTATAGATTACAGCAAAGCCTTTGACTGTGTATATCATGAAAAACTATGGAATGCTTTAAAAGACATGGGCGTGCCACAGCATGTGACTGTCCTGATGCGCAACCTATACTCTGCACAAGAGGCTACTGTAAGGACAGAATATGGAGAAACTGATTGGTTCCCAATTGGAAAGGGTGTGAGACAGGGGTGTATTTTATCAACATTTGTTTAATCTATATGCAGAAGATATCATATGGAAAGCGGGATTGGACCAAGATGAAGGAGGTGTGAAAACTGGAGTGAGAAATATCAATAATTTAAGATATGCAGACGATACCATACTACTAGCAGAAACCAGTAATGATTTGAAATGAATGCTGATGAAATTTAAAGAGGAAAGCACAAAAGCAGGACTACAGCTGAATGACAAGAAGACTAAAGTAATGACAACAGAAGGTTTATGTAACTTTAAAGTTGACAATGAGGACATTGCACTTGTCAAGGATCAATACCTTGGCACAGTCATTAACCAAAATGGAGACAATAGTCAAGAAATCAGAAGAAGGTTAAGACTGGGGAGAGCAGCTATGAGAGAACTAGAAAAGGTCCTCAAATGCAAAGATGTATCACTGAACCCTAAAGTCAGGATCATTCAGGCCATGGTATTCCCGATCTCTATGTATGAATGTGAAAATTGGACAGTGAAAAAGCAGATAAGAGAAAAATTAACTCATTTGAAATGTGGTGTTGGAGGAGAGCTTTGCGGATACCATGGACTGCGAAAAAGACAAATAATTGGGTGTCAGAACAAATTAAACCAGAACTGTCATTAGAAGCTAAAATGATGAAACTGAGGTTATCCTACTTTGGACACATCATGAGAAGACATGATTCACTAGAAAAGACAATAATGCTGGGGAAAACAGAAGGGAGTAGAGAAAGAGGAAGGCCAAACAAGAGGTGGATTGATTCCATAAAGGAAGCTGCAGACCTGAACTTGCAAGATCTGAACAGGGTGGTTTACAACAGATGCTACTGGAGGTCACTGATTCATAGGGTCGCCATAGGTTGTGATCGACTTGAAGGCACATAACAACAACAACATAAATGACAAATATTTGTCTGGTAAAATCACACATCCTGTGCCAATCAATAGCCAAATTAACAATTACAGTAGATAACGCAGTAAGTTACTGAAGGTTTCAGAGTAATAAAGGACACAACCCAATCTATGCAAAATGTATTATCTTTTTGAAAAATAGAAATGGACTGCCTTCAAGTCAATCCCAACTTATGGTGACCCTATGAATAGGGTTTTCATGGTAAGCGGTATTCAGATGGGGTTTACCATTGCCTCCCTCAGAGGCTCGTTCTCCCCAGCTGGCTAGGTCCTGCTCAGCTTGCCACAGCTGCACAAGCCAGCCCCTTCTTTGTCCACAACTGCCAGCTGGGCAGCAATTGGGCTCTTTGGGAGTATGCAGCTTGCCCATGGTTGCACAGGTGGCAGGGCACGTAACCCCTGAGCTACTCACTGTGGGGTGATCTTTAGCTGGCCCTTGACACCCAGGAGACACGAGCGGGGATTTGAACTCATAGACTCTGGACTCCCAGCCAGGCTCTCCTCCCCAATGTGCTATACCAGCTGTTATTATCAATTTACAAAAGTTATGATTTATAAGTTACAAAAGTATTACCATTTTACAAAAGTGCAATTATTGTGTTTGAGGATACTCTATGATGTAAATGAAATGAAGTGGTCCCTAAAGATCAGATCACCAGCTAGTGCCACAAATAGCAAACGGTTACCATTTTCTGATAGGCATATCAGGCACAAATGAACTGAACTATTAAATGGATTTATAGGGGTGTTTATATGGATTTGCATAGGAATAGCAACATTAACACTCGTAAGGATTTCCATCTAAATATATGCAGATTTCTTACAGATGATTATATGCTGAGATGGATTTAACACTAAGGAGACAGATGTGCATCAGAGTGTGAGGTTTATCATCACTCCATATGGTCCAGTAGGAAGGATGAATTATTACAAGGCGACACTTTATCCAAACTGCACCTTTACTTATTAAACATGGTAACATTTAAGATAAGCATTTTAATGCTTGACCTGCAGTCAAACTTGGGTTTTTATATAGTGGTAGACCTTTAGTGCTTGACCTTTTATCAGACTTGATTTTCTACTTCCCATTGAAGTTAATGGCATATCTTCTAAATTATTTCATCCAATCTCAGTGTATGGCTTATACAAACATCCAAATCCTTCAGATCAAGCAAAAGAGAATGACTGTCCATGCAAAATGTCATTCATACATTGGCCCCTCTCCCATTATGTAAATGCACAGATTCAATAATTATTCTGTGAATGTTTTATTGAAAGAACTTGTGGTGAAGCAACAACAGCCTTTTGAAGCTATCTTAGAAACTATACTATTTAGGTTCTAAGGACAAGGTCAATAAATAGAAGAGAATCACACGGTGTGGAAGATGGATCCAATTCAAGGATTCATTAAACATTATTTGAAAAAGAGAATAACCTATCCCAAATGGTTATAAAACCATGTGAAATGGAATAGTTTTTCTTCTGAAGAATTTCTAATATGGCATTGTTGTGATACAATTGTGAAAACAACACTGCCTTGCAGTTTTATTAAACACTCTAAATGTTAAATATATATACCTAAGCAGAGTACTCATATTGGATGTATCTAGAAACTACCTGCACTTTCACAGATTTAGAGTTGACTGAAAGCTCTTGAGATAGAACAACATGCAGGTGTCAACCCTCCATATTTCAAAGGCTGAAAATTAACTTCATATCAAAGATTGTGACCTAACAGGTTGGCTTTTCAAAGAAATCAGAAAAATAATATCTGATACTGGCCTCAGTGAGAGAATAACCCAGTGGGATTTCCACCTCTTCATTTCCTAATGAGCTTTTTGATAATGAGAGGTGACTTTAACAGTCACTCTGGGCTCTATTATGGTTAATTTGACTCCACTTCACTCTCCTTGTTAATTATTAACACTAGCCTTTTTATCCTCATGAGAACACACTCTAGGTTTTTTGGGGGGTCTTTTTTTAGATTTATGTGGGGCTCTTTTTTAAGAGGAGAAATTCTTCAGTGATAGATTTGTATTTAATAGTTGAGCCACAACATTTATTATTCATTACAAGAAGACTCTGTGACATCAGTACTATAAGCATACTGTACTCTCTATGATGGTTGTAATGGGCTAACTACGTGAAAGCGCTGTTAATTAAAGACTACTTAAGCACCATAGCATATTTTATTTGGGAATCAGCTCCTTACAGAAAAATTACTACAGAAAATTTACTTGTTGTTTGCTTGCATTTCTAGAGATAGAAGGGTGACTAGGAACTAGAGACATTTGATTCAGCTTGCATTCAAAGGCAAATCTATCAAATTTGCACTTTCCAAAACAATATGAGAACTGAAACACAGCCTTCTTTTGAAATGTGCACTCAGTTCTCCAATCAACCAGTGTATACAATAATACATATCTTAGGGGAAATGTGCATAAAATGAACATATTACTGAAAATAATGTAAAATGCATTATATTAGAGAAAATTGCTTGAAAAAATGTGACATTAGTCAAAGCTGCATTCAAAATGTGTACATTAGGAGAAATTTGCTGAAATGCTGATGAATTTTCATGAGGATTCTTTTTTAAAAAATTGCAAATTGCTGCAGAAATGTGGAGAACTGAATTTAAGATTGGAAAAATTGGAATCTAAGACAACTGAAATTGACAGATCCTTCCATCCCTACTAGGAACTCACAGGGTTGCTGATGAAAAAAAATGATTTGCTACAATTATCCAAGCTACGGCCATACTACCCTGAACAAGCCCAATCTTGTCTGATCTCGGAAGCTAAGCAGGGTCAGGCCTGGTTAGTACTTGGTGGCAGACCGCCTGGGACTACCAGGTGGCATAGGCTTAGAGGAAGGCAATGGTAAACTACCTCTGAATACCTCTTACCACGAAAACCCTATGAATATATATAAAAAAAGATTCATAGAGTCACCATAAGTTGTAATCAACTTGAAGGCATATAACAACAATTATCCAAATGGTTTTCACATTCCATTTCTTATTTACATCCCACTGATCCTTTCATGTAGCATAAATGGGATTCCAAATGGTTTCCCTTGCCAAAAAGATCATGTTATCTATCAGCTACAGTTAGAACAATGGTGAAAAATAGCACATAATATTTAGTAGCTGCTTCTTAGAGAATAACTACAGCTAAGTCCACAAATGCATATAACAAAGGCCCAAATCCATTAAAAAGGAGCTTTCAGAAGAACAGAGAAGCAGCAAGGAAAGGGTTAACCCTTTCCATGCACAATGCTTCTCCACCCCAAATCCTCTCTCCAGAAACTGCTTTTCTTTCATTAAAAACAAAAACCAAAATCCATCAGGGCAGTTAGACCTTTAAATGGAACTTTGGGTTCCCCCAGTAGCACTTTACAACACTGCTCCTAATTGCTTCATTATCAAAACACATTTTCTGTCATTTAAATGAAATGTCTTCTTCCCTTGGAACAGTTTCTTCATAATTATTTAAAGTAATTACATATTTAATTGACTGAAGGGGTGAAAGAGTGTAAATTCAAGTCTTCTAGTTATCTTTAGTAAGTAAATAGGTGATTTTGGAGTGTCTGATGGTCAGTATTGGTTGGTCTAGGGGAAAAAATCAATTTGGCACAGTAGATTCTGAATCCAGTCCAAATCCAGTCCATGTTTTATAGGCTAGTAACCCAGCCATGATGTTAAGGAGCATCTCACATGCACCCCTTGGTTTACTGTACTCCATCATCATTGGTGCCATCATCTTTCATGAAACTACACCACTAGCTTATGAAATACTGATGCTTTCAGAGATGAGGTTCCTCTCTAGAAACAATTGGGAATCATGCAAAATGCCTGCAGGTGAAATAGCAGGGTGAATGGGAAAAGAGACGTAAAGGACCTGGAATATTTGGTAGGGTCAGGGGCTGAAGCTCTTTGTCTTTACACCACCATCACCACCTCATGTAATTTATTGGTCATTTATTTAGTACATAATATATACATCGCACCATTGTTGCTTCTGCTTGTAAGGTGAGCAATCTGTAGAGCCTTCATTTAATGTTCAAATGCTGTGGTTCAGTGGCTCAATACCAGACACACAGAAGGAGCTTTCCTACTGCCCATGTTCATTCATTCATTTGGGGTTAATTGTGGCATACCACGAAGAGAGGAAAGGATGAGTGTGCAGGCAAAATGCTCGTGCATATGTTGATTTATTCTTTATAATTTAATGATTTTTTGTTTGCTGGTCGGACTGGATCAGGTGAGTGCCAATATTTAATGTCCCAGTTTTATGGCCTGTCTGAGGAGCTGGGTGTCCCATTGGCCACCAAGAAGGTTGAGGGTCCCACCTCAGTGCTAATGTTCCTGGGCAGTGTTGCTGGCTGCCAAGAGTCAAGCTTGAGCTGCTGCAGTATAAGATCCTGGGTGTCATTAGTGCCAGAAAAGTTTCCCTTTCCACCATCCAGGAGCTGGCTGGGCATTTGAATTTTGTGTGCAGGGTCATCACACCAGTCCATGCCTTTCTGAGGTGTGTCTATGATGTTATGGCTGGGCTTTCACAGCCTCACCACAGGTTTAGGGTCATGGCTGCCCTGCATGTCGATCTGGGGGTGTGGTCCTATTTCCTCCAGGACTTCAATGGAGTTTCCTTTTGGAGGTAGGACTGGCTCCTAAAGGCCAAGATTCAGGTATATTCAGATGCATCCGGCTCGTTTGGTTTTGGGATGGTCTTTGGTACTTCCTGGTGTAATGGTAGCTGGCCACAGGACTGGATTTGGGAGGGGTTAACCAGGGACTTGACCTTTCTCGAATTCTTTCCTATTGTGGTGGCTGTTCACCTGCAGGCAGATAGGATGCAGAATTCTAATGTCTGTTTTTGGTGTGATAACATGGACACTGTCCAGGTCATCAACTCTCCTACATCCAGGACCACCAAAGTTATGTGCCTTGTCCATTCCTTTGTTCTCCAATGCCTATGTTTTAATATTCTCTTTTGGGCATGGCATGTGCTGGGGATTGACAATAGTATTGCTGATGCTCTAATGGAACCAGAGGGAGAGGTTTTGCCAGCTGGTGACGTTGGCCATGGTTCAGTCAGAAGTTGTACTGCCTGCATTTTGGGAGATTGGAGAGTTGAGTTGGAGAGGGCCATAAGCCTATCCATTGCCCCCAGCACACTTTCCAGCTATCAGAGAGCAGGCAGGGAGCTTCAGGATTTCAGGGCCTGCAGGGGCTATGAACAGTTGTGGCCTATTCCTGTTGAGCATCTCGTGGAATTCCTTGTGGAGGGCAGGAGGAGGAGCCTCTCTGCTAGAATGCTGCAAGGTAAGATAGCTGGCATTTCCTTTTTGGCCAAGGCTGGGGGCTTCCAGGATGCTATTGAGGACTTCTGGGTCCAATGTATGCTGGTTGGCTGGAATGGGGAATTTCTCTCTGCCCCTGATCCCTCTTTCTCCCCACCTGCTCCTTGGCTTATTGGGCCAGTGGGTGCCTTATGCTCCTCCCCCTCTTGAGGTGTGTCTATTTCATTCCGCTGCCCTCATGTTGTTTTTGGGAGCTCCCTAGGAAGGGGAGGCGGTAGCCGGGTCTAAGTCTGATATTTCCCTTTGTGTCCTCCTGGTTTCTGATCCCAGTTTTGTGGAATGGAGCATGAATATTAGACTTTGTTGGTCCAAGACTGACCAATGGCACAGGGGCAGTAGAGTGGTGCTATCTCCTTCCCCACAAGCAGACATTTGACTGGTTAGGGCATTGAAACATTTCCTAGCTGCCCAGGGCTCTGAGCCGGGTTATTTGTTTGTTCATGAAGGGGGTTCCCTCCTCCCAAAGTTTCAGTTCTGGGACTTCCATGGCTTAGGGGTGGATTCTGCGGGTTTTGGAACCTATTCTTTCTGGATTGGGGCTGCCTCCACTGCTGCCCACCTTGTTTTTTCACAAGGTCACCTGCAGGCCATTGGAATGTAGAGGTTTAGGTCCTACAAGCAGTACATCCAGCCTTTTAGTGAGCCTAAAGGCACCGAGGCTTGATCTGTAATTTGTCTTATTATGTTTGGCAGGTTGCTGAATGGGATCAGAGTGAGAGCGCATCCTAATCTGCGGCCGTAGTATGATCTTATGGGCAAGCTGGAGGGAGGCAAAGTCACGTTGTGGCTCGCACTTGAGATTCAGTAAGTGGGCCACAGTGGAGTGGTTGGGCTGCTGGGGGATATGCTGGGATGGGTTCCTACCCATGTTATTCCAGCAAAGTTTGGTGTGGGTGGTTCCGCACTTTCTGGTCATTCTCTTGGGGGGCAAGGCCCTTAGTTTACAGGTGTGCCATGACCTTCAGGTCATTCGGTAGCATTGGCCTCAGGTTTGTTTAGTTTGGTCTGACATCCTGCCTTGTAGGGTGTGACATTGTTTGGGGGACCTGAGGGGCATAAATAGGTCCTGTAAGAAGGTCAATTGGGAGCTTAGACTGGCTCTCCTCAGGTCTGAGGGTTTAGTTATGCACCATCCTGATATACAGCATGCCAGGGTTGAAATATATAGGCCAGATGGCATCACCTGCTGGATACAGGTAACAACATTTTTCTGTCAGACCTGCAGAGGTGCCTGCAAGATATTGTTTACAGAAGTGGGGGAAAGGGTGAACAAACAGAGATTTGTCCACCTGTTTTGGCTAGAAGGTGCAGAAAGGGAAGCAGGTAAGGATAGCTAGGTGGCCCCCTTTGGCGATGATTTGTGGCTCCAGAAGCCTGCAGTTCAGGGATGTAAGGCCCGGCGCAGGATATGGGCTACCTTTGGGGACAACTTACCTCATCCACCCAGAGTTGTAGGATCCCAGGGGTGGTAACATGAGATCTCCCCCTGTTTTCCTTCTGGGTGTGGTGGAGATGGGGGTAAGCAGAATGGCTTGCCCTGTCAGGGGGTGGTTGCCTGATAACTGTAGGTCATTAGTTTGTTTATAACCAGCTCCCACATCTATATTTCCCCTCTGCAGGTTTAGTTTAAAGGGCTTTGTTTAAAAGTTTTAATAAAGTGGCCCTTAGTTCAACCCAGCTGTCTGTGTCCATGTATTATTTCAACCCTCAGCTGCAAAATGGTTGTGCATATGTTGATTTATTTTTTATTATTTAATGCTAATATACAAAATATACAAATAATACAAAATTTATTTATTATTTAATACAACAATTCAAAATAAAGGGGGAAATACTACATGGTTATATTCCATCTTGAAAAGTTGTTCCAAAATGCAAACAATATTTACTTTTTTGCATACCATTTGACATTTATCTTCCCTTGATTCTTCAGAAAATAGATTATCTTGGACCTATCAGCAATATGCCATATTTTCAGATACCATTCCTAAATACAGGGAATCTTAACTCTTTTTGATTTACTTGTAATACAGATTTTGGCTGCAAGAAGTAAATTAATTATTCAGTTTAAGCCAGTCTCTATCACTTTACCCTTCAGACAGACAGAGAGAGAGAAGGGGAGAGAGAGAGCGCACGACAGGATTATGTGGAAAAGTTAACCTGTATTGTCTTCAATTTTTTCAGTAGCAGTTGTCCAAAATGTGCGTGTGGGGGGGGGGGACGAGGAGCGAGAGAGAACTGCTGGTGAACCAGAGATCACGAGCATACATCATGACAATTTACATCATGACAATTTACAGATTTTACAATTTAAAAATACTGTTTTTTAAAAAAAAAATCTATGTAAATGTACAAATGTATAAATCCAGTTCCTCTTATGTGAATTATTTATTGGAAAAACTTGTGGCAAAGCAAAAATGGCCTTCAGAAGCTATTTTAGAAACTATTCTATTTAGGTAATAGGGATAAGGTCAATAAACAGAAAAGTATCAAGTGGTATGGAAGATGGATTCAATTCAAGGATTTCTTTACATACTCTGAAAAAGAGGGCAACCAATCCCAAATAGTTATAGTACTATGTGAAATTGAATAGCTTCTCTTCTGATGAATTTCTAATATGGCACTGTTGTGATATAGCTGGGAAACAACACTGCATCTCAGTTTCATTCCATATTCTAAACATTAAAAATATCAGAGATATGATTGTCTGAACCGCCAGCTTTGAAATGGCTTGTATTGATAGAACCTTACCTTTCATAACTGAGAAACAAATTTGGCCATACCTGAGGCATACTGACTGTGAGCGTGATACATTTTGAAATGAATTGTTGTGAAGAGCCACATGGAAATATGCATGAAAGAGAAGTAAATCTCAGAACACTTTTATGCCAAGGCAGGCTGGCTCTTAAAATCTCCAGTGGAATATTCAATTCTGAATTTCTAGTGTAAGAAAAGATTTAGCCCTACAACAGCTAGCACACCTTTTTTCCTTTTCCTTTGCAGTGCATAGCAAGGTTCCCTACAGGGTAAGTCCCAAGAATTATAGTACTCCATTCCAAAAAGAAATTGCTAGAATAGCGCTGCACAGAAATCTATAATGTAGGCTTTAGCTAATTTACTTGAATGGCTGTATCTTGATTCCTATTTCTACATATACATAATTCAGGGCCGGTTCTAAAGGGCGGCCAGGTTGGGCACTGGCCCGATGGCCCCTGGAGCTACAGGGGGGCCCTCAGCCACCCCTCCACTCCTCCATACCCCCCATGTCCCCCCACTTACCTGTCTGCTGTCTTTTACCATTGCACTTAACAAAGATGGCGGCTGCGGTTTCCATAAGGTACTGAAGCCCCTGCTGCCGTCTTAGTTGATGGCAGAGATGCGCGCACGTAGCACGCATGCGTGCCATCAACAAAGATGGCGGCGGAGGCTTCATCCCCTTAGGGAAACCACGGCCGCCATCTTGGTTAATGGCAATAGTAAAAGACAGGAGACAGGTAGGTGGGGGTGGGCTGGGCTGCGCGAACGCGTACACATGCCGGGGCCCAGGGCAAGCTGATGCCCAAGGGCCCCGGCATTCCTGGAGCCAGCCCTAACATAATTGATTCAAAGCTGTTTTGCAGGCCAGGCCTATACATGTTTATTCTGAAGCAAACCCCAGTGAGTCTGATAGGGCTTGATCCCATGTACCAGGGCATAGGATCACAATCTTCATAAATATGAAAAAGGTAGGGATAACGGGAATAAATATATTTATATAGATTTCTAATCTAGCCCACCCTAAAGAAAGGAGCATGGGCAACACTTGAAAGGCAAAAATAAATAATCGCTGTAACAACTAAAAACTTAAAAGAGCTTACGGTCATTTCTTAGGAAGTTATTTAGCAACTGGAAAAGAGGGAAACTATCCCAGGAGTCTTGTGGCTGTGCCTCCAGTGCAGAATCCATGTCAACAGTAAAGAGAGCCCAAAATTTCTCTCCATGTTCAGCCAACAAATCTGGCCACCAAGCAAATGCCTACATAATAATTAAGACACAATTTTTAATTTAAAAAAGTTAAGGAGGATAAAGTAAGATTACATTCTTTTTAAAACATGAACATAAAATATGATGAAATAAATGAAAATGCACATTCATGAAGTGATGGAAAGTTGTGTACACTCTACTTAAAAAGAAACATTCTGTATAAGAAAAGTCAGATTCTTCATCTTATTTTACTTGTGCAAAGAAAGAACAGTACAATGCATCATTGATCGAAAATATTATGAGCAAAAAGGTGCCACCATTGGAAAGCAGTTTTTTTAAATGAATACAATAAAAACTACAGATTGCAAAGGTCACCTTAAAAGGGGCATTTCTGTCTGTCCTTCCTTAAATAATGCCAGTTGAAAAACTTGAAAGCATCATAAAAGCAAAGTACACTTTTTTCTTTTTTCAAACTAGTGGGTGATATTCAAAGTTAGTCCTACTCGGAGTAGACCACTGAAATCAATCAACTTATGTAACTTAAGCCCATTTATTTCAGTGTATCTACTCTATGACTTAGTTGTACATCACCCACTGTTTTTTCCCATATGCAAATTTATGCAGATTTAATTTATATACTTGCTTTAAAATCCTATGATTACTTAAATAGCGCAATTCTACCCCCCCAAATATTGATGGCTGGGGGGCATATTAGAATGGTGCATATTTGCCCCACCATCGGCCTATTATCAGCAGAGAGCACCAGCACCATTTACATGGGTTCCACCACAGAAGAGAGCCAACTTTACCCAGTTGGCTAGGAAGCTACTGCTGGAGATTCCCCTGCTGGTTGTAACCAGCAGAAAGCCCCTAAAAACAGGGCATTTCAGAATGGCACACTGGCAGCTTTGGATCTGTTGCATTCATACCCTTGTGGATCCTTCAAGGGGCCTGATTCTTGGTCTAGAGCTGGCATAGCAAATAAATAAATAAATAAATCCCCCAAACCTCAGCCCCCCCCCATTTTCTGCTCTGGCCAGTGCAAGCAGACATGGCTTGGGATGTGGTGCTTGTTGGCTAGGTTAGAATTTCTCTGTGAGATTTCTTTGAACCATTTGACAGCCTTAATTTCCATATATTTACTTATCTTGTACAGTTCATTATGACAGCCTTGTGTAGGATGTAGGAGTACTGCCTCCCTAGAAATCTAGCTCAATGTTCCCTTTCCCTCCAGGGTTCTGAGATTTCACCAGATATCATTCATATTATTTCCAAGACTCTCAGGAGCCTCAATTTAATATCCAGAACAAGATTCTGTAGTTGCTCACTGCAATCACTGAATAGACACACTGCTGGCCATGACAAACTAGTGCAGATCTATTGTCGTATTTTGGCCAGTATGCCTAACGACTTCTGCTCATTTTAAACCAGACAATCTTGTATGTGTGGGGTTTGCAACAGGGCAGACAAGAACATTTTAATGATAGCACATCGGCACATGATTTGAAATCCCTCAGCTATCAGAAAGAGGTTACAATTGAAAATTATACACACAATAATATTTTCCTAATGTGCCATGTTGATGGAGAAGGAGCAGCACAAGCTTAGCTCAAGCGACAAGGGATTTTGCATAGACATGCCAAGCTTAACACGCAACATTCATCCCACATTCTCCGCCCCCCCGAATAGTATGAAACTCCATGCAAGGGAGTTTATTTATTTATTCAGTTTATATCCTGTCCTTCCTCCTGAAGGAGCCCATAGCAGCAAACACATACTTAATTTGCACTTCTTAAAACTATACGCGAACTGAAACACAGCTATCCTTTAAAATTTGTACTTATCCAGATTTTGCAATCCAGCTCTTCAGCCAGGGAATCCATACACAAAATACATTTATTGTGTAGAATGTGCATAAAAATGCATATAGTCGTGAAAACAACACACAAAAATGCATATTAGGGAAAATTGCCTGCAAAAAAGTGTATATGAGGCAAAATTGCATAAAAATGGGTATATTAGGAGAAATGTACCCTAAAATGATGAATTTTCACGAGTATAATTGGCAAACTGATGAAGAAACATGGAGAACCAAACATAAGATTGGAAAAAAATGAAAAACAAAGAGAAACGGAAATCTCCAGATTTGCTCATCTCTTAACTGCCCCACACGGAACGTTTGTTTGATTTTAAAGTAGCTTTTGCATGACTTTTTAAATGTGTGGCTTGACTCTTAAAAGAGTTTGTAGTTGTAGAAACAAACTTGTTGCATCAAAGTAGTAGTAAAGCAGAAGCCTTGAAAGCAGAAGACCTCTGGTTCAATTCCTGACATGTCCAACTAGGGCTAGAAAACTCTCTTGTCAAATTCTGGAGAGCAGCTGCCAGTCACTGTTGACAATACTGAGCTAGACTGATCAGTGGTCCGATGTGGCATATGGCAAATTTGTATGTTCATATGTACCATTTGTATATTTCCTTGGTATCAGCTATGGAGATATAGACACTCTCCCTTAAATAATTCTGAAATGTTGATGTACAATATTGTAGCATTTTAAAAAAATGACCATTGCAGATGACTGATAATGGATTCCTTAAGGTTATTAGAAGTGCTGTAGCATCACGATGACAGTACACAGAGAACATAGGAAACTGCCTTTGGTTCATCTAACTCAGTATAGTCTACCCTGACTGGCAAGGACTCTCCAGGATTTCAGACAGGATTCTCTCCCAGCCCTACCTAGATATGAAGGGGATTGAACCTGGGAGCTTCTGTATGCAAAGCAGATGCTCTGCCACTGAGCCATGGCCCTTCCCCATTCATAGATACATCTGGAAACGAATCAGGACTTTTAAGAGTAATGGTGCACACCTGAAGCACCAAGATATCCAAAATTAGAGACTACAAATATGTACTCATAGGTGTCACTTATATCCTTGACACTTTTATGACACTGATTTTATTTTGTGGCATGGGGATCATGGGTGCAGGTAGAAATGGCAGCTTGAAATGTGTTTTCCAAAATTATGATTAGCTCTTACAATGATCTGAGCACTCTCTCCCTGTTACCAAAGAAAATGAGAATGAAGAGAATTGGTTGCATCAAAAAGCATGACTGATACCCATATGAAAACCAGAGGTCACGTTCTTCCTCTCTCTAATTAGAAATCTCAGATGAAAAATGGAAACAAATTAAGAGGAACAACCTCAAACCTCTATAAATAACCATCTAATTAATTAGCATAAAAGCTGCGGTTGGAAAAAAAGGGATATAGGCATTAGCAGACTTCCCTTTAGGCAATCTTCTCCCAATTCTTGCTTTGCCTTTTTTTTTTTTTACTATAAATCCTAAAATACTAAATATAGCACACAATGCAGCATAGGACCCCAGTAAATTTCTTTCCTGTCTCTTTATACCTTTACAAAGAAACACTATAGTGAGAAAAAATTCACTTGAATTGGAGAAATTCTCTTGACCTCTCTTGATCCACTGGTGCCTATAATAAAGTGGTTAAACTAGACAGACAAATATCGTAGACACAACATTGTTTCATCAATAGAAATATAACACGGCACCAAGATGAATGCAATTAGTGATTTATCACATGCATTCTAAGAGGAAGAGAGAGAAAAAAGTCATTGTATGAGATTAAAGGCTGATATTTTTTAGATTACTTGACTCATTTCTAATTTATATTGTTCTATATAGCAACAGTTGCTACAGAGTGGTCTATAAACTATAGCACTGTAATACTCAGCAGCGGCTCAGACTTGCTGATGCTCTCCTCAGGACTATAGTGGCACAGGGCACATCATTTCTCTGCAGCTTCTCCTCTGGGGGGGCTCAGTGAATAAAGCTCCTCAGTGACATGACTCGTCAGCTACTTTTCAGGTATCCTCATGCTGCTTGGTTGACAATTGCAACCCTGTTGGAAGCCTTTATGTTGGAAGTGTTAGTGCTCTATAAGAAACATGGGACGCTCATCTGGCTCAGTGTTGGCACTGAGAAGCTCCCAACTTGCCACACATATTTTACAGTCCACACTCACACTGTACATTTATTCCACTACTATTCCACTTTAAACAGTCATGGCTTCTCCCAAAGAATCCTGGGAAGTGTAGTTTGTGAAGGGTGCTGAGAGTTGTTATGAGAACCCAATTCTTCTCACAGAGCTACAATTTCCAGAACTCTCTGGGAAGAGGGACTGATTGTTAAACCACTCTGGGAATTGTAGCTCAGTAAGGGGAATAGGAGTGTCCCAACAACTCTCAACACCCTTCACAAAATGCACTTCCCAGGATTCATTGGGGGAAGCCATGACTATTTAAAGTGGAAAAATAGTGGAATAAATCTACAGTATAAATGTGGCCACAGTCTGTGTTCACAACCCAGTGAAGGATATATTATCTTGATTTTATAGATGAGCCTGTGACATGCTCAATGCTACTCAATGGCTCCATGACAGAGCCAGATCCACACTCAGGAAAGAGAAAGTAACAATATGAGACATTTCAGGAGGAAGATAAATACAGGGAAATAAAACCATCAATGGACAGAACTGATGCTGCATGTTCAAAAGAGCTTAACAATTCCGTGCTTGGAATCATGCAAAAAATGTCCTGCCTTGGTTGGGATGAACTACATACCTCTTTTCCCTGGGGAAATCCAAAATGTTGGTGTTGCAGGGGGGAAAAAGTAAAAATGGTTAAACATGGATTTGAAACCAGCAAGTAACAAATTCTCTTTTTCAACCATTTTACAAGGTTTGTACTCTCTTTAACAGCATCGACTTACTTTCAGTTATTCATGTTCGGAGTGAGAGATAATAAAGATTTTTTAAAAAATAAAGTATTTGTCAAAATTATACCCTCTCTCTCTGTGTATGTGTGTGTATCTATATCTCTATATGAACGCAAAATTATTTCCAGAGGAAAATATATAATGAAATTGCAATTTAAGACAAAAAAAGAATGTAGTTCTGACATTTCCTATGACTTTTTCTTTAAAAAAAGTTTAACTTTAATGCAGAAGAAAAAATCCACATATATATTGTATTAAGTAATTATTTACAGAGTAACACAGTGGTAATACCAGTGCAGAATACTGCCTCCTGGGAGTTCATTTCAAATGATTGAAGCAGCTGTTTCTTCAGTATAAAATAAAATATCCATAACAAGTTCACACATGACAGATGTAAGCTAAAATCTAGAATCGACAGTGTGAGATAAAAGCAGATGTTTTGAATGATCATATTTATAGACACCCTATCTTAGTTTACCACTTTGTATGCTTTCTTGGAAAAATTATAAGAGGTTTTTATTTTAAAAATATGAACTTCCAAGTAGTTTCATGCATCACTCTAAATGAGTTTATCAAACTTTTAAAATGCTTAATAACAACAACATTAATCCAAGTGTATGAAAGATATTTGTTCATTTTGTAAAATTAAGGGAACTTTTAATTCTTATAAAACCAACATTACTACATGCCTTCAGGGGAAGTTACATAGCAATGTCTCTGGCATTCACTTCACCAAAACAAATAGGGCTTCCATGAGAGAAGAATGCATGTTCATTCATTTAATGGAGTTTCTTCGTGGACTGAATCCACTTAAAAAAAAAGAAAAGAAAACATATGGGAATACTTTGTGGGTCAGTTTACAACAATACTAAATGTAGTTCTATCTTTGATGGTTGGGGGGATCATTTGCACTATGCTCTTTGTGATATTTCAGCACTGATGGCTAGAAGTATCCCTTCAATTTTGTCTGATGTTCATTATTTATTTATTTTAAATGTTGAAATACGACGCTTATTCAAGAGAAAATCCAAGTAGAGCTTCACTTCACTTTTCATAACCTTCAAAACTATTATGGTTCTGCAAATGTGAATTGCCTTTAACATATGTCAGAGGCTTTAGCTGTAATGTTTCTTGACAGAATTGCTTCACACCAAGGCTGTACAGTGTGGCTATCAAGCATCATTGTACAGCTAATATAGTTATCCTCACCTCTGAATGGTGCTCTTCGTTCTGCTGCAGGACTTCAATGCAGAGCTCTGCTAAATGAATAACCTCTTCCAGCTTTACAGAAGGAGATGCTTGATTCAGTATCTCTGCAGTGAAAACGAACACACAAACCAGGATGATCACAGCTAGAAAAACATGTGAATAGGAAATATTCCAGAGAAGTGAAACAACACAGAACTAGATAATTTCACAAGGCTGACATCACCTAGCACTTCAGCTATGCTTTCAATGCAGATAACGGTACTATTGTTATGACCAGATTGCCCATATATATAAAATATTTAACTCTCAAAAAAAATGTCAGTTGGCTCCATGAACCCTTTCAAATTTAATACTTGAGAACTAACAGGTGCATCTGTAGTGGTACATCAGATGCTCTACTTCTGCAATAACCAAATTATAATGCTCTCAAGGTCAGCTATTCAATAAAAGCAGAATCTAGCTGCTTGTTTCTCCTTTATCACACAATGGGCTGGTTTGGAGTGAGCCCAGCCTCTCCCTAGGTCTGTGTGTCCCCTAATTCTCCTTCTGATGGGGGCATGAGGAGTTTGGAAGCTTTGTGTCTGTTTTTGATCAACTGCAGCTTGCTATGTCACCTGAACCTGGACAAACTGTGGTGAATTCTAATAATTGCCAATAGAAACAAACCATCTTCAAACCATAGTTTGTGAGACTGATTAGTTTTCATTAACCACAGTTAAGATTAAACATAGTTTAGCATTCGGTAAAGTCAGTAACTTGGTAAATGAAGTCAGGGTGCAATACAACACACCTTTCCACTGGGCTGAGGTGAATTGGATGCTGTGGATCCCTGGCTGTGCTGGCAGGCTCCCAGCTGTGCTGCACTGTGCTGGCCTCTGCTGTGGCTTCCAGCCTCTGCTGTGGATGGGGATGGCCAGCCAGGGACATGGAGGGGGGGACTTATGCAAGATCCTCCTCACGTTCAGAGCCCTTCTCTGGGTCCCGATCCCCCTGCAAACTCCACTGGCCAAAAGGCAGGCCCAGTAAAATAATTTTATTTGTTTCCCACTGTGGCCTACAGGGAGTGCTTACTCCCTAGGAGGCCTGTTTGTTGGAGCCGGTGCTTTCTGGCTGGCTCACACACACAGCTTATGACGGAGCCGGCATTTAGCCGGGCTGGGGGTTCCTGAGTGTGAGGAGGATCCTGCAGAGCTTTCCACCGGCTCCTCTGCCACTGGCTTCCCCTTTGCTGGCCCCCTGGCATTTGGATTGCTCTGCCCATCTAAAATGAAAACTTCCAATTAATTCCTCATGACCACACAGGGGATAGTGGAGATTAGCATCATGTCCACATGTAGCAGCCTACAATGATATTCACAGTAAATGAATAATTGTGCTCAATAGGCACAATATATGGTTTTCAGGCAATCACATTCCAAGTATGTATATAGTAGGGCCCCACTCATATGGTGGGTTATGTTCCAGACCCCCGCCTAAAAGCGAAACTCATTCAATAGAATGGTGCCTGATGCCTGAAAAACGCTGTAAAAGCAGAACAAGTGCCATATGAGTGGGGCCTTACTCTAATTGAAAGCCGCCATATTAGCGGGCCGCCAAAAAGCAGGACCCTACTGTAATCTGAAAAGAAGGCTAGGTTTAGACTGATCTAAAAGTTGGCAAAGAACAATGGCATTGCATGACTGATTGACCCTTTCAAGTCTCTGCACACCTCACAACTTGAAATGATTTGAAGCAGGAGGCTATTCCACTAAAGCAGTAAAAAAGAAAACTGGGAAGCAAAGAACGAATGCCAAGGTAAAAAAATAAAAAAATAACAAGCTACAATAAATTCACTTTGGAAGAAGCAAATTCAAAAAGGTGAGAAAGCACACAGATAAAGATACGTATAAAAACTACCATAAAGATTAGTTTAGATTAGACAACCTGTGGAACATGCTTCTGAGTGGGCTGAAATAATATAATAAATTGGTGAACATTATTACGAAGCAATTAAAACCTACAAAAGCATGGCAGTCCCCCAATGTGGAATGCATCTTAAAATATAATCCCTTTTGTTACATGAAACAATCCTGTAACACAGGAAACCTTTTCAGCCTAAGGACCATATACCGTTCTGGGAAAACTTCTAAGGGCCACATGCCAGTGGTGGATGGGGCCACATGCAAAAGAGGGTGGAACAATGAATGTAAATTTGCCCTTTGCATAGTAAGCTATTTTGTATGCAAATTCATATATCCTTCTCTATCCTCCATTCAGATAAGCAACATGCATTACCAGAGTTCAAGGACACATTGGAACCAGACAAAAACACTTGGGAGTGTGAAGCAGGCCCAGTGAGGGGTGTGGCTTGAGAGAGTTCAGAGGGCCAGGTAGAGAGGGCTAGAGGGCCAGATTCGGCTCCTGGGACTGAGGTTCACCACCCTGCTATAACATATGAGAGGTTGTTCTTGCTTCTAATGTGTATGACCTTGAGCTAATCCAGAATTGTTACAAGAAGGATCGGTATACTGATTACTCAGAAACAAAACCACAACAAGTGAACTATTACTTTACTAGTGTATTGGATAATATGCATAAGAATATTGTGAGTTTGAGGAGATAGGTGGTGTCCAGCAATTGCTCCTTTAATGCCCCATCTGAGGCTTATGTTGGGGCCTGATTCGGCTTAATAGTATGTATATGCTTTATATGTAACTGTGCTAATATTAGAATCCTGGCAGACAGTGTCATTTAAGGAGTTTTTATTTATTTATTTATTTATTATTTGATTTATATCCCGCCCTTCCTCCCAGCAGGAGGTAACTCTGCAGAGGAATGTATTATGTCATAAGAGGGGCTGTTGGCTTTCCGTCAGGTCACACAGAGAAAGGGTACAGCTCAGAGGCTGTGGGTTTAATGTCAAGGCCACAGAGAACTACGTGGCACTGGATAGTTGCTGAACATCTTACATGCATGAGATCAGTATACAAGCAACTAGCTATTTCTATTGGCTGGTTGCCACTTCCCTGAAGTTAAATTAGCCAATAGTCTTGCAAGAACACTAACAAGGCCACAGGAATGGAATGTGAATGATGAAGCTCCAGTAATGTAGTAAAACAGTATATAGGCCTGATAGTGCCCGTTTGGAGAGAGATCTTGCTGCATATCTTGGGAAGGGGAGGCCTTGAGAGGATGCACCTTGACTTTCAGGAGTTTGGAATAACAGAGAGGATTGTCCAGCAACAGAAAGGGCCATAAGACTATCTGTTTTGCTTTACTTTGTTCTTTATGTCCTCATCTTCTGAATAAAACCTGTTAAGGAGCAAGCTTGGTGTTTCTTTCATGGCCTACCTGAATCCAAAAAAGAACCTCTGTTCCTTAGCAGAACTAATATATGCAAGCTAATGTCTGGCCTAATTATACTAAATCAGTCTATGAAATTCAGCCTCCTCCACCTTTTCACACCCTTTCCCTACCACTGGGACTCTATGGCTTCTATCCAATGTTAGTTCTACTCAGAGTGGAGCCACTAAAAATAACGACTAACTTAGGCTCATTAATTTTTCAATGAGTAAAACTTGGTTGAATACAACCCTCTGTGTAAAGTCTCTGCCCCCAAACATTTGTATCACCATTTCCCTTTAAGAACATAAGAAGAGCCTTGTTTGATCACACACAAGGCCTATCTACTCCAGCATTCCGCTTTCATAGTGACTGACAGATGTCTATGAGAAGCCCATGAGTGCAGTAGCACTCTCCTGTTTGTGATCTCCATCCTTCGGCTTTCCACCTCTCAGTTGTTCTTCTTCCTGCTAAATCTCCTGCTTCCAGCTGCGCCCAGCTGCACATAATGTATGCCCTGTTGTACACCTCAAGTGTAAATTGCTGTTTACTTTTTAAATAAAATGCTGTGGATATATCTCAATTAAAGTCATCTTCCAAACCAAGAAGGTCAGACTTTGTGAACTGTAATTCATCCATAAATAATGACGAAAAATCTGAAATCTCAACTTGAAAACAAAAGGATTCTGGAGGCACCCTCCTGCCCAATGGCCGTTTATTTTACAGGGGGCAATAGCAGCTTCAGGGGGAACATTTTTTTTATATCAGAACTGCAGTGTGTGCGCATGCTGAACTCCTTCTCCCTGCAATCTCAATCCTAATTCCCCCTCCCCCAGTCATGCAAGGTCATAGTTTTAGTCTGATAAGGAGCTGCAATGAGCTTTGGGCTTGTGCACTCCCTTTTTCTCCTCTGGAATGGCTGCAAGTAGTTTGGAAGCTCTCACTTCTGGTTTAGATTAAGTGCAGTTTATAGTGTTGCTAGAACCCATAGTTCAGTATTACAATTAAGAGCCTAGCCTCCCCTTAGGCTTGTGCGCTCTCCCTTTCCTGTTGTCTTTCAACTCAGAGTCTCAAGGGAGGACAAGTTAAGGCCAGGCACTTGCTGATAAGACACCCTAAAGAGTTTGCACCCTAAAGAGCAGGATCAGGACAAAACATGGCCAAAAAACATGGCACTTTGGAGAGCCCATAGCTGCCAGTGCTTGCTAGGACTCACCCAGGAGTGGTTGCCTAAACACCATGCAGAACCCTTCTGAAGGTTGGCTGGCCTGAACCTTCTATTAGCCTTGCTTCCTCTGAGGTGCTTTCTGTTATCTTAAAGGGCCAGTTTCCTATTCTGTAACTGTAGGCTCCTATGGCAGGTGGTGGGCAGTGAATTGGATGGGTGTCACCAGAGCTGTAGAAGTCTGGTAAGGCCACATCATCTATCCTGGATGGTCTGGGTACTGGGGGCAGTGGTCCCCCAGATGATGCCTCTTCTACTTCTGAGTCTGCCTTTGGGCTGAATGGAGGATTGTGACTGGAGAACATGCCATCCCCTTCTTCATGTTCCTTCAGAGTGGCCATGAGGAGGAGTTTGGAAGCTTCCACTTATGTTTTTGATTAACTGCAGTTTGCCATGTCACCTAAACCTGGATAAACTGTGGTTAATCGTAATAACGGTCAGTGCAAAAAAGCCAACTTCAAACCATAGCTTAAGAAGCTGGCTTGTATAAGCAATTCATAGGTAACATTAGCTGTGATTTTGGGTTTGGATGACACACTAAACTAGGTATGGAGAATTTCAGGCCCTCCAGATAATGCTAGATAACAATTCCAAAAATCCCTTACTACTGGCTGTGCTGGCTGGGGCTGATGGGAGTTCATGTTCACCCACTTCTGGTGGGCCACAAGTTCCACACCTCTGTGATAAACTATGGTTAGACCATAATAAAGGAAAAGAGGGAAGGGTGGGGTGCACAAGTTAGAGGTCAAAATGATGAAATGACTGTGTTCATGTTATTGAACTAGTTGTCACTCAGCCTCATATACTCAGCAAATTCTTGCTTGTATGAACACAAGAAGCTTGCAGGATTTTCACATTAGCCTAAGGAAGCCTTTTGCTCATGTGTTTGATTATTGTGCTGTTCAATAAAAACCAGTGTCCAATAAAAAGACATTTGTGAGCGGCTAACTCACTGATTTTGCCCTTTGTTCTTTCAGTGAAATGAACATGCGCTAAGAGCTTTGAATTACCGGAGAAGGCCTCTTACCACATACACAAATGGCTCTACTCTGCCTTCAGTTCAATAGTGCTTGTAGTGCTCTTGTTTTCCTTCAGACAAGTCCTTGTGAGCTTGGAGGGCATTTATATGCAGCCATTCTTTTTAGAAAACTTGTCTGTAAAAGACCTCATTAAAGAGGTACAAGCTTTTGAGCAACTGGTTTGGACAGAAGTCTTTCATTGTCCTTTTTCCTGGCCATGGACTGCCCCTGCTTCTTCACCATGCCACCCTTTTTCTTTTCTCTCCCTTGTACATTTGCACCACTGCACTTGTTCATTTCGATATCTCGCTAATTTTGTCAGCAAGCAGAAGTTAAAATCTCATCATGTCACAATCTTGACACCCAGCTATTTCACAGTCCTATAAAACTGCACAATCTTTTTTTGCCACACTATATCTACTTACCACAGTAAATTCAGTATTGTAATTAAAACAAACAAGCCTAGGCTGAGATTCTAGGATGAAAAAGAGCATGTGCATGGAAAATATGCAAATATTAACTCTGGTACAGTGAAGGGCAAAAGCCAACTACATTATAATGCTGTGCCCACTTGTGCATGTATGCATTTGAATTCTGCATTAACACACACACCCCAGATCATTTGGTCAGAAAACCCAAATGTGTCCAATTTAGACATACTAAATTTGTCTGTGTTAGTGTGGTTCCAGAATAAGGAAATTTGGACAGAATTTTCATTTTGTTTTACAATTATGTGCGTATGTGTCAAGGACTTGGGACATGCTACTATATTTACTTGGAAATGTTTGAAAATGTGGCTCAAGGCAGAAAGCAGAATCACACTCCTGAAATGATTCAAAATATTTACTGGATTGCTTACAATACCTAAAAAAGGCAAATCAGGACATTTTATGAACTAGCTCTTGCCAGCTAAGGATAGTACAATCAAAGAAATGGAACATTAGGAGATATTTAGTATAGAGCCACAAAGGCTAATGACCTTTAACTGTGCCAGTTTCAGGCACTGACATCATCACCACATTCAGTCCCATTGTGATTTTAAGCTTCAAGGTAAAAATTGCTCACATGTTTTATGGTTGTTCAATTAGGAGAGCTACAAACATGTTTTAAAGCCTAAGATGTTTGGAATTCTGTAGAATTTGAAAGAGATTCTGTAGAAATCACCAGCTCCTGTTTTTCTAATTGTATTGTACCACCCATGGTATGATCCCATCTATAATATTCTGTTTATAACAACTGATTATAGGTATCTGCAGAATAGTTTCCCCCTCTACTTGAGATGCCCTCTATTCCCCAGGAAATCAGTGGATGTTATAAGGGTTACACAGAGACAGAAGAAATGTAGATCTAGCTCCTACGACACTATTAAATGCAAACAGTGTTTAAGCTTGTAATTTAATTTGCACCAGGATCAAAATGCTTTGAAAAGAACAAAAAACCTTGTTAGAGAAACCATACCTCTCCCAGGAAGGAGGAGAACTGGGAGCACAACCCTGTCAGCAGCTCCCTTTTCACCACTCCCACAAATATCACTCAAAGCTATCACATCACCACCTTGGCTGTCTTTGAAAATGGAAAGTGACCTTAACCTCGGGAACATCACCAAGGCAACCCTTCTCTTTGCTGAGGCTTTTGTCATTTATTCTGCAGTAGCACCAAGAGTCCACACACACAAAAAGGGGGGGGAATCCATTGTGCCAGGCACTGCATGCACATATCACAGAAGCAAGAACCCAGTCGATATCCTCTGCTAGATGTGCGTCCCTATATATAGGGAGAGAACATTGCTGCTCCAGTTCTGCCCTTTTTACAGAGCATGCTGTGGCCACATAGAGAATGTGAGGTCCCCTTCAACATATGAAGAACTGAAATTCTACTTAACTCACTCCCTAAAATGCTATTTGCTATTAAGAAAAAATACTTCACTGCTGAATCATCACCACAAAAGATGCACAATCAAATGTAGTAGCTTGTTGACAGGGAACAAAGTTTCAGTAGCAGCATTATTTACCACTGCTGGTTTCTCACCTTAGCGTAAAGAAATTGTTTGGAGATGTACATTATTTGTTTATAAAAATATTTGTTTTGTTGGCAATCCCCTTGTTCTTTGTTGCATCCCCTCTCTAATGCTGTCTCTAATGCCTTCAAGAGCTATAATTAGATCCCATTGAAGGCCTTTATGGTCCTGTCAGTATAGGAACAGAGCAACTAAGCCACCATTAACAGTGACAGCTAGCCACGTCCCTTATAAAATATTTGTATGCCGCCATATCATTAAAAAAGCGGTATACAATAACCATTCATATACACGATAAAAACCACATAAAAATTAAAACCAACTATTACAGAAAGATTTTATTTATTTATTTAGACTTGCTGCCATTTCCCCTTCCACCCTTATTCTCATTTTGGAGTGTAGAGGAAAAATAAGTTTTGGGGCAGCAAATAAAACAAAATTGGCTATGAGTTGACACTAGACGGGACATACAGGTGTCTGACAGAAGTGAGAAATCCACCAAGTGAGACTGGTTATAACAGTACTGGGCAAGTGCCTGCTGAAGACAAATTCCACCCATTGAGCATCAAAGAGGTCAACAACCTAGAAAAAAATGAAGTGATGCATATTTCTATAAAAATTCTCATCGTACTTTAAAATTCTCCAACGCTTCAAAATTCTTACTTCATGGATTTTCATGACAAATCCTGTGAGGCAGTGAGGCTAAGAGAGAGTATACTTCCTCATTAACACCAGTGAGTTTCATGGCTGAGTTGAGTAGAGTCTCTTGCATCCCAACTCAACCTTCAAAGACACACGTTCCAAAATATCTCATGTCCTCCACTTCAAACTCCAAGTAGTAGAAATTAGATGTTTAGATGCTGTCTCATATAAATACATTCTCTGCCCATGGAATGACAGAAAGGTCCTAAACGTAATGTTCTCCCTGACATGCTAGTTCCCCACCTGCACTTTAAATATTTGGGCACACAATGTATGGAATCCTTATACAAGGAATTACCCGGCATTCCCTACCCAGGTAATTGCAAGGGTTGTTTGAAACTCCAAAGAAGAAAGTACTGAAATTACCATACTAGAACAGCTATAACTATTCTGAAAACAGGAGTTCTAATCTACTTGTTATATAAATCAAATGGCTTAGTAGCAGAGCACATGCTTTGAATGCAAAAGTTCACAGGTTTAATCCAAGTAGAGCTGGAAAACTTGCTTTCCTGATATGCTGGGGAGCTGCTGCCAGTACAGCCAAGTGTAGGCAACAGGCCAACCAATGGTTTGGCTCCGTATAAGGCAGCTTCTCCCACTCAGAGCAGCTCTGCAACTCTGGGCCCTTCCAGAAAGTACCATTTACAGCACTGGAGATGCTGGATGTTGTAATGTGTTTTTGGAGGGAAATTGTAGCGGTCCATCCACACCATCGTCACATGTTGCAATGTTTTTTGGAGGGTGTTTGTCCTTTTTCCTGTCCAAACCAGTGATAGAACAAGTTTGGAATGAGAAAAGTTCTGTGACAGTAGTCACATCCCTTCTGTTCCCTTGTTCCTCCAACCAGTAAATGCTGGAGTTATGAGAGTGTGCACAGGTTACCAACAGCAGTCTTTTTTTTAAGTTTTTTTTTTTGTATTTAACTCCTGGCATTCTAGAATTGCGTTCGTGAGGGAGATTAGACAGCAGGAACTTCCTGAGTTCACTGTTTTGTCTGAGCAATGAATAACGTCCTGTCAAAAAGACTGATGAGGAGAAAAGGCATGAAATGGAGGTTTCTGAAGCCACACACCTCGATCACCACACAAAAATGTGGGAAATAGTGCAAAACATTTTCTACACATGAAAACATTGCAGAACCATTCAGAATCTTTCACAAATGTTGGAATTTTTTGCAACAGAAGAAAATGTGGTTTGTTAACTGTAATATTGTGGAATAGTGATGAAATGATAACATCACATGGAAGAATGCAGAAAAATCTGAAAAAAGAAAAACCAGCAGCTATCCTGCTACAAACTGTCTGTCTGGAAGGGCCATGTGACAAGAAATAAAGTGTATGCCAAGACCTATTTTCATAGCCTTTGAATATACTCAACCAAATGTAAGACTTGCACACTCCTGCAGCTCTTTTAAAAGACAAGTGGTGGATGTTAGGTAAAGCCACCCCCACCCCACATCAATAACCCCTCACTTTGTGATTCCCCATCTTTAAAATTCTGTGGAGGTGGTGTGTTCCTAATCTCCTTTGCCAGGATGCCAACCTTTATATATTATTTTCTTTTAAAGCAGGAAACAGGTTATCACACTATAGCAAGGGTCTCCTCCAGCATACCCTATATGAGAGAGGGATCTCACATCACTGGTGCTGGATCTGGAATGGCGTTACTGCAGCACTAAGAAACAGAGGCTTTGTTTTCTCCCCAAGAGAAAAGACCCTGAATGACCAACTCAGTACATCAGATTTGTTACCCCCAGACATGTGTCCACAGAATGAACACTGTTGGCTACCCAACTGGTAGCAATGTTTGAGGTTCCATAGGACTATTTAAAAACTAGGAGATTTTGGCTTTGTACATAGTTTAGGCTCTGATTTTTATAAAATGTAATGTTTGGATGTAAAGTTACTGCAGTGACCTTTTCATTGTTCATTTAGAGAATAAAACATTGCACCTTATTTTTTTAAAAAAACATGCTGTATCTTGAAATTGTGATCAATCTGTTATGCACAATGCATTTTAAAAAAATAAATGGAGTTCTCAAATATTTTGTCTTCACTAATAACATTCACCACAGAATACATCTGCTAGAGAGGGCATTCCACAATGCAAGTAGGTATACACAATAGCCTTCTTCAGGCATTATACTAACAGTTATAAAGAATATGTGAACGGGGAGCGGGTCTGTGCTAAGCAGTCTCTCCCCTTGGTGTCTGCATGTACAGTGAAAACATCTGAGGGGAGGGGGGAAACCTTGTGTGTACAGGCTTCCACATCATCTGGAACCCTAGATCACATGGAAGTCTGTATTATGGCTTCTTCCCTTCAGACCTTTGTACTGGATGTGGGGATGGCAAGGGGAGGGGCTGCTCGCCACAGATCTGCCCCCCAGCCACATGTTCTCCTTAACTATAAGCATGACCTCTGAAGAGGGCTATTGTTCCATTCTGATAGAACTGTCTTAGTGACTTAGGCAACAGCCCTATACATTCTTACCTGGGAGTAAGTACCAATGAATTCAATGGATCTTACTTCTGAGTAGACTTGCATAGATTGATTGCATTGTTAAATTGTAAAATACATAAAACCACAATGAACATTTTTAATAGATGCATGCATACATTTAACAAAGCAGTCACCTGGATCCTTCTCGTTTGTAGCTTAAATGAAAGAGAAAGGTGGGGGGGGTGTCAGAAAACAGTGGTAAGTATTAGTTTACCTTGGTCCTGTAAATCAAACTATAATCTGCAAAGAACAAAACACCACCGTTTATTTTACCAAAGAAAATTATGGATTCTAAAATATCTGCAGTCTCTTTAAAAAGGAAACTTATTAATCATGTAGAAAAGATAATAAAATTATCCTGGTAATCATATTTACTACTGAATTTTTACATGGGATTAGCAAGAAAACAAATGATGCTTGTGACTGCTTTCTATCGTATAAGCATTATATATTTTTTCATATGAAAAACTTCAATAGCATTTTTGTTAATGCAGGCTTTATGTGGAGTATGTTGGGCTACCAATATGAAAGCCATCTTTCTACTATTAGTAATGGGATGTTGTTTCATGACCAAAATAATGATTGGCATAAATGTACTATAGGTGTAAATCAGAAGAGAAGTATTTTTAAATATTCCATTAGCATCTGGTTGGGCACTGTGAGAACAGGATGCCAGGCTAGACGGATCTTTGGTCTGATCCAGGAAGGCTCTTTTTATGTTCTTGCTGCATTTTTCTTCTTGTTTGATTTCTTGTTTATTTGCTTATGCCATACAAGTGTGAATGCCAAATATTTCACAATCTTGTTAAAGCAGCATTTCCCCATGTAAATAATCATTGTTGTTATTTATTGTATGAAAAAACCCAATAATAAAAAAAACGTTAGACCCAACATGCCATTTTTGTAGGTTTTTGTACTTTACTCTGTGGGGGTATTGTTGACACAGATGACAGGTGTAATGATACTGTTTTACTGGAAAAGGGAAGGTCTCAATAAAGAGAATGTTTTGTTTTATTTTTACTTGCAAATGGTGTCTCATGCTTAATAACGACTACCAGATACTATATATGTATGGCTTTCTTGGGGTATATTTAGCCCTGATATAGGATTGGTATACAGTCAAATTTTCTATTGACAGATGGTTAATAAAGGCATTAATCTAAGTCAGTGTCTGTATGAAATTCCCATTTCTATCAAGAAATATCACTTGAATCCTTTTGCTCTATGGAACTCCAGGTGGCACAGATAGAATCCCCAGGGAGTCTCCCACCCAAGCACCATCCAGACCCAGATCTGCTCAGCTCCAGCTCATGTCCCAGTCTGTGAGTTTTGTAAAACAGCACTGGATCTTTGGAGATAAATCTTTCATACTTAAAAGCAACCACCCAAAAATGAATACTATGTTGTACTTTGTAAGGGCAACTCTTTTTTCACATTTCAAGTTTCAGAGAATATAAAGAATGATATATTTATATCACCTGTAAACAATGAGTTCCACATTGAGATTACTTTGCTGACTCTCAGTCGTTTTCTGACTTCTTTTAGAAACTTTCTATTTTTACACCAATTATTCCAAACAAGCTTGTTAAAAACTCAAGATAATTGAACAGCAAGAGCCCCTGCTGCAAGCATGCATAGGATGCTGGCTGAAGGTGAAAACGTATCTTTCTCATTTTCAAAAAGATCTACATACATCCTCCTTCATTTAAACACAACATGATATCTTAATTAATTATGATAAACTGGTTACTAAGGTGCTTTCATGTTGTTATTCCCATGATATAATATTGGTTGCTATAGGGATGAGATGCCTTTTTTTTTTGCTAATCACTCAAGAGATTGGTTAACTCATGTTTGTCAGTGTTCTTGAAGAGACAGAAAAATAAGTTAAAACAAATGGTTAAACACAACTACCACCATTCTTCTCCCTTGCTTTTGGTATTGTTTGAGACTATTATTTCAGTCACACTAAAAATAAACTGTAGCAAATTATACTGAATATGTATTTCTAAAAAGTCTATACAATGAGTTTCCCGGCACGAAATACTGAATTCTAAACAACTCATGTTATTGTTATTCTTAAGATGATGTGGTGGACTGCAGCTTCCATCATCCCTGATCACTGGCCATACTGACTGGGGCTAATGGGAGTTGTAGTCCAAACATTTGGAGGGTACTGGGTTTAGGAAGGCTGAGCTGGAGATGACCAATGATCTGATGAGGTATAAATCAGCTTCATCATAAACATTTGGCCTGGTTACTTTGCAAAATAACCCCACTACAAACCCATTATGTATATAGCTTCTTTTTAAATATTATAAACAGAGGGGAGGAGGAAATGGAAAAAAATACATGTCAGGTAACATTAAATATAAGTTAATATGAAATAGACAATAAGGCATGTGTTTATAATTTCTAACGTTTCTGGAAATAATCTTAGTCTATTCAAGTTTTAGGTGCTGTCCAGGGAGGTGATTATATAGCCAGAATCATAATGCTTTCCAATTTAAACATAGGGATATTGGAAATCATATATAATCTATATCATCATGTGTTTCTTTGCAAGCCTCAGCAAAAGCAAAGGATAAAATAAATTCCCTTTATTTTATGAAATTTTATGTTATATTAATGTATCTTTTTAATTTTTTTTATCTCTAACAAGTAATGACAAGCCAGATCGATGTAATAGCTACTTACACTGCATTTTGCTGTTGTTATGTGCCTTCAAGTCGATTACGACTTATGGCGACCCTACGAATCAGTGACCTACAAGAGCATCTGTCGTGAACCGCCCTGTTCAGATCTTATAAGTTCAGGTCTGTGGCTTCCTTGATGGAATCAATCGATCTCTTGTTTGGCCTTCCTCTTTTTCTACTCCCTTCTGTTTTCCCCAGCATTATTGTCTTTTCTAGTGAATCATGTCTTCTCATTATGTGTATGATAACCTCAGTTTCATCGTTTTAGCTTCTAGTGATAGTTCTGGTTTAATTTGTTCTGACACCCAATTACTTGTCTTGTTCGCAGACCATGGTATGCACAAAGCTCTCCTCCAACACCACATTTCAAATGAGTTAATTTTTCTCTTATCCGCTTTTTTCACTGTCCAACTTTCACATCCATACATAGGGATTGGGAATACCATGGTCTGAATGATTCTGACTTTAGTGTTCAGTGATACAGCTTTGCATTTGAGAACCTGTTCTAGTTCTCTCATAGCTGCCCAACCCAGTCCTAGCCTTCTTCTGATTTCTTAACTATTGTCTCCATTTTGGTTAATGACTGTGCCGAAGTATTGATAATCCTTGACAAGTGCAACGTCCTCATTGTCAACTTTAAAGTTATATAAATCTTCTGTTGTCATTACTTTAGTCTTTTTGATGTTCAGCTGTAGTCCTGCTTTTGTGCTTTCCTCTTTAACTTTCATCAGCATTCATTTCAAATCATTACTGGTTTCTGCTAGTAGTGTGGTATTGTCTGCATATCTTAAATTATTTATATTTCTCCCTCCAATTTTCACACCTCCTTCATCTTGGTCCAATCCCGCTTTACGTATGATATCTTCTGCATATAGATTAAACAAATGTTGATAAAATACACCCCTGTCTCACACCCTTTCCAATTGGGAACCAATCAGTTTCTCCATATTCTGTCCTTACAGTAGCCTCTTGTCCAGAGTATAGGTTGCGCATCAGGACAATCAGATGCTGTGGCACCCCCATTTCTTTTAAAGCATTCCATAGGTTTTCATGATCTACACAGGTTTGCTGTAATCTATAAAGCACAAGGTGATTTTCTTCTGAAATTCCTTGCTCCGTTCCATTATCCAACGTATGTTTGCAATATGATCTCTGGTGACTCTTCCCTTTCTAAATCCAGCTTGGATGTCTGGCATTTCTTGCTCCATATATGGTAAGAGCCTTTGTTTTAGAATCTTGAGCATTACTTTACTTGCATGGGATATTAAGGCAATGGTTTGATAATTACTGCATTCCCTGGGATCTCCTTTCTTTGGAATTGGGATATATATTGAATGCTTCCAGTCTGTGGGCCATTGTTTAGTTTTCCATATTTCTTGACAAATCTTTGCCAAAATTTGGACAGATTCAGTCTCAGTAGCTTGTATCAATTCTATTGGTATGCCATCTGTTCCTGGTGATTTGTTTCTTCCAAGTATTTTAAGAGCAGCTTTTACCTCACATTTTAAAATTTCTGGTTCTTCATCATATGGTTCCTCCATGAATGAATCTGTCATCCTTGCATCTCTTTTACTTTTATTTCATCTCAATCAGTCAGTGTGTTTCCCTTTAATTATTCAACATCCCTACTCGTGGTTTAAATTTCTCTTTCATTTCTCTAATCTTTTGGAATAGGGCTCTTGTTCTTCCCGTTTTGTTGTCCTCTTCTATTTCTATACAATAACTATTGTAATAGTTCTCTTTGTCCCTACGTACTAGTCGCTGTTTTGTTGCATTTAGGGTTCTGACCATGTTTCTATCTTTTTCTTTTTCTTTCCTTCTCTCTTTAACCATTTGAAGAGTTTCTTCAGTCATCCATTGAGGTCTTTCTCTGTTTTTAACAAGAGGTATTGTCTTCTTGCATTCTTCCCTGATAATGTCTCTGACTTCATTCCATAGTTCTTCTGGTTCTCTGTCAACTAAGTTTAAAGACTCAATCTGTTCCTTATTTGATCTTCATATTCTTCTGGGATGTTATTTAAATTGTATTTTGGCATTATGATTGCTTTGTTGTTCTTTTTAGCTTTACTCTGATTTTCGATACGACCAGTTCATGATCTGTACTGCAGTCTGCTCCTGGTCTTGTTTTCACAGAAAGTATGGTACTTCTCCATCTTCTGTTACCAATTATATAATCATTTTGATTCCTATATTGACCATCTGGTGATGTCCACGTATACAGTCGTCTTTTTGGTTGCTCAAAAAATGTGATCGCAAGAAACAAATTATTGGCTTCAAGAATTCAGTAAGTCTTTCTCCTGCTTCATTTCTGTCTCCTAAGCCCCATTTCCCCACAATTCCTAGTTCTTCTCTGTTCCCTACTTTTGTATTCCAGTCTCCCATGATTATCAGCACATCTTGTTTTGATGTGTGATCAATTTCCTCCTGTACTTCTGCGTAAAATCTCTCCAATTCTTCTTCTTCTGCATTTGCCGTTGGAGCTTAGACTTGGATGATGGTTATGTTAATAGGTTTCCTGTTTAATCTCATTGATATCACTCGCTCAGACCTTGAGTTGTAGCTCTTAATTGCTTTTGCTACATCACTTCTCACTATTAAAGCAACCCCGTTTCTTCTTGATTTCTTATTTCCTGCATAAGATATTTTGTAGTAGCCTGATTGAAAATGTCCCATTCCTGTCCATTTTAATTCACTCATGCCAAATATTGTAATGTTGGTACGTTTCATTTCTTGCTTGACAATTTCTAACTTTCCCTGGTTCATGCTTCTCACATTCCATGTTCCTATTGTGTGTGTTGTACAACTCCGGACTCTCCTTTTGCATCTGCGTGCATCAGCCTTTGGGCTTCCTTTTGGGTTTGACCCAGCTGCGTCATTAGTCACAGCGCTATTCATACTTGTCCTTTGTTCTTCCCCAGTAGCTCAGTGAGGGCCTTCTGACCTGGGGGTCTCATCTTCCAGCACTATCTCGTGTTGCCTTTGGATACTCTGTTCATAGGGTTTTTGTGGTAAGAGGTATTCAGAGGTGGTTTACCATTGCCTTCCTCTGAGTTTGGATGTATCTTAGTCTGATGTCTCAACTTTGACCATTCCACCTTGGGTGCCCCTGCTAGGAGTCTAGCATCTTGGTCCAGACTCCTGACGATATTGCTCTCAGCTTCTTCAACACTCTCAAACCCCCTCATCATGTTAAGGTGTGCATCCTAAAGGGGGCTACACTGCATTATGATTTCTTTATTCAAGGTCTTTATTCAAGATTTAAACAATTACATATCAGTTAGGGCCCCCACCCCCTATGGTTAATATATCACTCATACAAAAGGGAAATTTTGAAAAAGCCACTGAAGCACACTCTTTCTGATTGGAAGACAGCTTTTTCTAGCTTCACACATGTCAATTCATTGGTTAAGGTCTTGATGAATTTTATGATGTGTATTATTAATTGTCCATTAATTAACATGGGCCAACCAAAGAAATGGAACTAGGTAAGGGCACGGAAACAACTTCTGTAGACTGTCAGTAGCCTTTTCTTTATGCAAGAAGCAACTAAGTTCAAATGTCAAAACCGGACAAGGGAGCACCTTCCATAAGGGGTTGATCTGGGCCAATTTTGTGACACATAAAACTACCCTTAAAAAAAAAGAACAAAGGACAACTTCAGCACAAAGCAAAGATCATTCATTCAAGCATGGTCCCAGGAGGTATATTAAAGCAATGAATAGGAAAAAGCTCAGTAGCTCACCAGCTGAGATTTTAATGAGATATTTCCACTTGCTGTGGTACAGGCTTTGCTCAGGAAAGAGAAAAGGCTGCTCACAAAATATATTCAGTTAATAGGCACCGGTAGCTTTTACAGCCACTATGGTAGCTAGCTGATCGCTGCACTAACCTTCTATTTTGGCATAATCTGTAAGCCGAGTGTAATTGATCAAGGCCGCTTTCTCCAGACATTTCCTAACCACTTTCTTCACTTCTTCTGCTGGTATGGGAGTGGCAATATCTTTCATTAAGACCTGTGCCAAAGACAGCGCATGGTTAGACACATTACCATAACCCCCAAGAGAAAAAGTTTGAACATGTACTAATGGTTGTTTTAGATTTGCTGATAATTAGGGGACTGAAAGGAAAGGAAGTTGCTAATAGACTTATCTATTCATCTCTGTAGATTTGAGTTTAAAGCAGCCGTTTAGGTCATAATGAGTTAGTCTTGCCCATGAGCAGACTATGGCGCCTGTCACAATTTCAAAATGAAACACAATACTAAAACAAGCATTTACACAGCATGTTGAAGAAAGTACTTAACAAGGTGCTGCTCATATTTTTTCTTTTTTAAAATTTGGATTTTCCCTTACCACGAAATATCCAATAAGTAAAAAAAACACCCATTATACATCTTTAGTCACTGCTGGTGTAGAAGCTCTCCAGCATATTTTTGGGGTGGGTGGGTGAGCAGTTCGTCACATTGGTTGGCTCTATTGTCACACCGCTATTTCCATTTGCTCCTCACATGAGGAAATTTGCACAAGGCTTGTAATAATAAAAATAAATATTTGGGGCTGCTTCATGCTCTGAGGGAGGGGAGGTATGTGTAGGCTAATTTTTCTGTAAATGAAGATAATTCCTCTCTCCCAGCCTTCTCCAACAGCAGCAGGAGGAAGCTCAGACCACTAAACGGGTCCAATTTGTTTTAATTATTACAGATCATGTGTAATTTTGTTAAATTAAAAGTGGGGAAAATTTAACAAACAAACAAACTGCAGTTCAATCCTGTAAGCTAACTGAGGGAGGAGCAATCAAGGGGAGGGACAAACACACGAACAGAGGATATTTTTCTGTCAAACTCCAGCTACTGTTGTGGATGGCAAGTGGCAGAATAGCAATCAATATGGTGACTGAGAAAAATGGACAGTGTGGACCTTCATGTGCCAATTACAAATACAGAAACATTGGATCTGAACAATGTGAGATTATGCCCCCATGTGGACATAGCCATAGGTGAGGTGAGAAGCAGTCTGTTGAAACAGGGCTTTGCCTACAAAAACTAATGATACAATAAATTTGTTAAGTCTTTAAAGCATCACAGGACACACTGCTGTATTTAATGCATGTATCCAAATTAGGAAAAGGGCTAGAGTTGCCAAGACATTAGAGTGCTCTCAGAGAAGCTAATGGGGCTACTCCAATACAAGCTCTTGGAATGTTCTGCCCAAACTTTACATGCTCAGATTCAACTCAGGACATGGGTGAGGAACTTGGGGCTATAAAAATGTTGCTGGACTACAGCTTCCTGACCATGCTGGCTGGGGCTGTTGAGAGTTGGAGTCCAACAACATTTGGGGAAAGTCCACAGCTCAATGGTAGAGCATTTGCTTTGCATGCAGAAGGTTCCAGCTTCATCAGGTATGGCTGGGTATGTCCCCCGTATGAAATCCTGGAGAGCTGTTGCCAGTCAGTGTAGACAATACTGAACAAGATGGACAAATGGTCTGACTCAGTATAATGAACCTTCCTATGTCCCTATATACTGGGATGGCCACAGGCACTTCCTCCACCCGGACATAGGATAACGTGTCTGAAGGGCAAGGAGGAACTTTGCAAGGTGAAAATTTTAAGGGAGAGGATCACTAATTTCTCTTGGAGGGCTTTCTCTCAAGGGACCAACACTGCCAATTTTTGAGAGGCTGAAAATAAATAACTGAATGCACCATCCAGTTTAGCACATTCCTTTAGCAGCCTCCGAGTGAAAATTTCCAATGTAGAAAGCTAGTCTGAGTGCATATTTATATTAAAGCCATGAGGTATGTGATTAACAGTTCAATGTGATAGACAGGAAGAGAGATTGACGAAGTGAGTTTCTCATGACATCCAGCTGAGTATATGACTGAGGTGGAGTTTGAATTCATGCCTCCTAGGACTAAATTTAACTCTCTAGACTTTGAACTGCATTCATGACCTTCTTAAGAAAATTTCTTGCAGAGTCTAGCATTGGAAGGTATTTTGAGAAGAGTGAAGCAAAGTGGAAATTTTCTCATAAAATCTTAGAGAATCCAATCTATGCTTCATTCTTTTAATGGTGAATAGCTTTGCTCTTGTATCAAACCTATTTCAAGGTTTTTATCTTAAATGAAGTTTCAAGATGCTTTGTTGAAAAATACTTCTGAGAAGAGTGTTTTTTTTTTAAGAGTAGAAAGAGAACTCTGATCTTTGCATATTGGCAAATAGCTGCAGAGAGGAAAAAGGTGCAGAAATGATATCGGAGAGGCTCCAACCCCATGATGAGGAAAGACTAAATGATTTGGGTCTCTTTACATGTTTAGATAAAAAGACAACTGAAGGGTTGACACAATGGAAGTTTAAAAATTTCACATGGCATGGAGAAAGTAAAGATTTTTGCCCTCCCTCTTTCATAATCCAAGAACTCGAGCCATCCAGTCATAATGGCTCAATCAGTCAAGCCATAACTGGCAGCAAATTCAAAAGGAAGTACTTCATCAGGCAATGCATAATTAAAAATGTGGAGTTTGCTGCCACAAGCTAGCCACCATTGATGGCCTTATCCTCTGCAATACAGGTTGCTGAACTAGCTGGATCTGTAGTCTGATCATAAGGAACATAAGAAAAGCCTGCTGGATCAGGCCAATGGCTCATCTAGCCCAACATTTTGTTCTCACAGTGGCCAACCAGTTGCCCATGGGAAACCTGCAAGCAGGACCTGAGTGCAAGAGCACTCTCCCCTTCTTTCCAGCAGCTAGTATTGGAAGAATACTGCCTCTGACAATGGAGGCAAAACATAGCCATCATGGACTGTAGCCACTGATAGCCTTATCCTCCATGAATTTGTCTAATCCTTTTTCAAAACCATCCAAGTTGGTGGCTATCACTGCCTCTTGTGGGAGCAAATAGTTTAATTACTGTATGTGCTGCATGAAGTAGTACTTTATTTTGTCTTTTATGAATCTTCCAACATTCAGATTCATTTGATGTCCATGAGTTCTAGTGTTATGAGAAAGGGAGAAAAACTTTTCTCTATCCACATTCTTCATGCCATGCATAACTGTAAACACTTTTATCATGTCACTTCTTATTCACCTTTTGTCTAAACTAAAAAGCCCCCAATATTGCAACCTTTCCTCATATGAGAGTCACTCGATCCCCTTGATCCAAAAGAGTTCTTCTTAAGGTATTACTTTTTTTTGAGCATGTAGGACTTTAATTATTTCCTTTGAGAATTTCCCCACAAAACATATTATATAAAGATACTAATATTATTAGTTTAAACCAGAGTCTAAAAATATTTAAAGGCAAGTTCTGCTCAACTGATTATGTAATAAATAGGCATCTGCCCACACCTGAGGATATGTACATGCTTTAGTCCATTTTTACAACAGTCATGTGTACCAGACAAACTAAAATAAAACTGAAGACATACCCTTTCAAGTAATGAAAGTGTAGCTTTTAAAGCTCCTTCAGGACGCCCAAAAGGGAAACAATACCTTAAATAAAGATAAGAGGATACTTTATTAGAAGTTACATTTCTGTGTGAGAAGAACATTTGCTATATTTATTTATAAACTATTTATAAAGATCATTTATTTGCTGCCTTTTGGGGCATAGCCCAGCCAAGATGGTTCCCAATACAAAAATCAACAAAATAAAAACTGAAAAACAGCAATGGTGGCAAATTAACCAATAATGTAAAACATGGACCAGTTGAAACACATAAAAACCAGTATGAATTACAGCATCAGTATCAAGGCTCTCCTGTCTGGGCTAATTCCTTAACAAAAAACAGTTAATCTTTCAGCAGCACTTTGCAGTTTGAAAAAGTAAAGAGTTTGGAATTCACTTTTGGCTACCCTGTAAGAAAACCTGGAAATGAAAACTTTATCCTAGAAGGAAGCCACTAAAATTAGAGCAAGCCTCCCCTGGAAACCTCAAGGAGGACACTAAAATTGTTCACCGGCACGCCCTCAGGAGGAGGAGGAGGAGGAGTAATTCTCCTGACTTTTCCTAATAATATCCCAATTCAAAATCATTGCATGCCTATTACAGGACCTATTACTCCCAAAAGTAAATGGCCTCAACAAATGGGGAAAGGAAGCCCTCATGAGAATTTGAAATCAAATAATCTCTTGAAACCAACTCTATAAAGAAAGATAGATACAGGTTTTGGAGTTCAGATAAAAATAATGAAAGTATCCATGAGAATGTCCCTTTATCTATTCTTTATCTACTTAGGCTTGTAAGATAACTCCTAATTGTATGCTGTACTGTATTTGAATTGTATTGTATATTGTTTTGTGATTTATTTATTTATTTATTATTTTTGCTTGGTATATTGTTTTGTTTTTCCTTTTTGCACTGAGATTTTTCTTCTGTATATGTTTTTGAGGTTTTTTTGTATGTCGCTTTGAGTTTCATTCTGAAAAAAGCAATAATAATAATAATAACTGGAGAAATGTGGCTGGGCAGACCCAGCATATGGTACTATTCTTTTTAAATCATACTCATATTAATCATATTCTTCATTTTTAATCATATTCTACAGAGTCCCTAATCATTGTTTGGAATAGGGAGATTATGGTTTGGACTAGTGATATAAATGCTCCTAAATGTCCTTGACCCAACCATAGAGTAATTTCAGCTTTCTGGTATTCCAGACAAAGAAAAGAAAAATACAATTCTTAGCAAAGAAAAGTACTGTCAGTTCGCAACTCAATAAAATTTACACAATGACAGCACAGAATGTTGCTTAAAATGCTCAAAAGATCTTCACCTGGCATCAAAAGTGCTAGGTAAGCCTTTTTGGGATGAATGTTCTACAGCAGGGTGCCACCACTGAGAAAGTTCTCTAACAGCCACCCACCTCATTTAACTTAGTGGAGCACATGGAGCAGGGGAACAGTGCCTTGGAAGAGGATCTTAAGGTTTGGTAGGTTTATATGGGGCTGGGTGATCTTTCAAGTAAACTGAGCCCAAACTGTTAAGGACTTTCAAGATTAAATAAAACCAGCACTTTTAAATTTGATGTGTAAATGTACTGGGAGCCTGATGATTAAGGCCTGAGTTTTTTTCCATATACAGACAATGTATATACCAATGGATTACCATTCTTCTGATTTCATGATATGGAGCTAGTGCCCAGGAGAAGAGGAGGCACTTAGTTTGAAATGGTTTGCACAACTGCATTATTATGAGGATAACTTAAGAGCAGCCTAGTGTAAACAATTCCTTTCCATCTCTATTAAGGACAAATAGCAATGATAGATAGATAAAGATCTGTGCTAAATAAGAAAGGTTTTTTTTAAAAAAAGTGGTGGTATCATGTAATGAGGGTGGTTTGGACTACATCATTGGGGTCTTCACCACCCATGCTGATCTTGTAAAGGGGGTGTTCTCATGTTACTCTGTACCCAGGTACAAGTTGCCTGTACCTGTGTACAGGCTGTCCCCTGAATAAATGTGAGTTCTGCTCATGTGTTCATGTCTCCTTGCATTCTCTCCACGTGATCTTGAACATGTGTAGCTTTCTCCCTGAGGAGTGAGACAGTCAGCTATGGGCAGCTGCTGTCATGAGAAGCATCAATCTGTGGAGCTGGACCTTGAACAGAGCTAGGGATAAAGCCTGGTTGATGGAGTTATGGAATTGGCTAAAACTGACTTGTTAGTTTCAGGGGAGGGTTGGAGGAGGTGAGAAGTGGAAAGGAAATGAAAGGAATGGAATCCAGCCCCATAGTAAAAAAAAAGAAAAAGACAAAAAATCTGAGGGAAAGCTCAGCCAAGAGGGAGGGGGAAAAGCTCAGCAAAGAGAGAAAGGGGAGGGGAGTTCAGCAATGGAGGGATAGCAATGTAATCCTAGAGGCTTACTCTGAAGTAAGTCCCCAGAGTTCAGTGGGCCTTACTCTCAGGTAAATGAGGGAAAGCACAGCAAATGAGGGAAGGAGGGAAAAGAGAGAGGGTTCAGCAGCTAAAGGATAGCAGTGCAAACCCAAAGAGGCCTACTCTGAAGTAAGTTCCATAGAGTTCAATGGGATTTACTCTCAGGTAAGTGAGAGAAAACACAGCAAATGAGGGAAGGGGGAGAGTTCAGCAACTAAAAGATGCTAATGCAAGTCCCACAGAGTTCAATGGAACTTGCTCTCAGGTAAGTAGAATTAGGCCTCCAGACCCACAGAGGAAACATTTTGAGGAAAAGCACAACAGCTGAGGGAAAAGAAGAGAGGGAGGAGAGAGATTTGAGAATCTGAAGGATTGCAGTGCAAATCCAAAGACACCTACTCTGAAGTAAGTCCCATAGAGTTCAGTGGGATTTACTCTCAGGTAAGTGGGGGAAAACGCAGCAAATGAGGGAAGGGGGGAGAAAGAGAGTTCAGCATCTGAAGGATCACAGTGCCATCCTAAACATGTCTTGCATCTCATGGCCTTCTGGTTTCATTAAATTTTTCTGGATATATAATAATAATAATAATAATAATAATAATATTTTACTTGTTAGTTGCCTATCTGTCCGACTTCACGGACACTCTAGGCGACTTACATAGAATAGAATATACAATACACAATATACAGTCAACACATTCATCAAATTAATCTAACATCAAAACAATAATTAAACATCAAGAAAAAAAAAACTAATCCACCCCAACGTTCTTATAGGCCTGCCTGAATAGCCAGGTCTTTAAAGCTTGGCGGAAACTCATCAGGGAGGAGGCATGTCGGAGATCGAGATCGTAAGGGAGAGAATTCCAGAGGGTGGGGGCCACAACTGAGAACGCTCTCTCTCTGGTCCGCACCAGCCTAGCTGTTTTGACTGGTGGGACCGAGAGGAGGTCCTGTGTGGCTGATCTTGTAAGGCAGCCTAATTGGTGATACTGGAGGCAGTCCTTCAGATAAACTGGGCCGACCTATGCATGTGTGTGACTATCAACTGGTGGGAAAGGCATTGGTCCACTTGAGTATTTATGCCACAATAATTCTGCTGATCTGTATTTTACTACAAGACTGAATGGAAACGATGGGTCAAAATATATTTTGAAGGTAACTCTCCCATCCCAAGATATTATGCTGTTCTGTTGCATGCACAATGCACACACCCATTTCCTCAATTTTGTTCATATCAGAATGAGAAACAATTGTACTGGAAGATGTATTCTTTTAAAGAGGGCAAATACATGTGTGGTGTGTGAGTGTCTCAACTGCTTAGTTAGGGCTGAAGGGGGGGAGGGACAAATGATAATCCAGAGAGTGGCAGATGATAAAAGAATCAGTAAAGAGGAGAATCACTGCCAACACAGGTGTGCTGGGGCCTGCTAGGGATGTTTATGGTCGCTGTAGTATCCTTTCATATTTCTTATTTTATAAAATATTTCAAAGTCCAAGGGCAGCTGGGCAGGCAGGTCCATGGCTATAAATGCTCACTTTATTAATTTTAGTGTTAAAAATATATTGTCCATTTCTATGACAAATTGGTCCTTATTCCCAAGTAAATGTGTTAACATCAGAAGAAGCAAATACTATTTCATCCTGTTGTCACAATGGCGCTATGATTTAAGTAAGTGTTTAATATGAGAAACTGCATACGTTGAATGTATTTCAAATAGTAAAATCAGGGTTAACATGCTGCTTTTGCTTGTTGTTTAATGTAGCTGGGGGGAGGGGAACCTGTGGCCTCCAGATGTTGTTAGATTTCAGTTCCCATTAACCCCAGCTAGCACAGCCAATGTGCAGGGGGAGCGGAGAATTCCACCTTGTGGTTTTTCCCATTACAGTGTTGCAACAACACCTGCACTTGGCTGACTTTCTCTTCTCCTAAAGATACAGGCTCAGGCTCAGGCTCAGGCCCTGAACCTGGCAACACTAGTCCTAACCATGTTTATTCAGAAGTAAGTTCCACTGAGTTTATTGCGGCTTACTTCTGAAATGAAAGTGAACATAGAATTACAGCCTTTAACTTCTAAATTCAATCCTTTCCTTTAAATACTAGGTGATTTATCAATAAATACTATAAAAATTATGTCTGTTCAACGTTCAATGTGTCATCATGTAACACTTATTGTTTCTTGTTATGAGTAGTACACCTACTCTTCAGGATAGTGGCACAAATAGATTCCAAAAAGTGTGCTTTAAACTTGCTCCAAACTCCCTGTGGCTGTTCCTCTTCTTTTTGTGCCTTCAAGTTGATCCTAACTTATGGCGACACTATGAATAGGGTTTTCATGGTAAGCGGCATTCAGAGGTGGTTTTACCATTGCCTTCCTTTGAGGCTGAGAGGCAGTGACTGGCCCAAGGTCACCCAGTGAGCTTCATGGCTGTGTGGGGATTCAAACTCTGGACTCCCAGGTTGTAGTCCAACACTCACTACACCTGTGGCATGTAATGAATAATAGCTGCAGTCACAACTGCAATAATAAAATAACTTAATGGCTAGGTAACGCATTGCTCAGAAATGATAGTTATCAATAAATAATAGAAATGTTGGGTAATAGTTATCCCTTGTATCTTAACAACATAATCCCAAGCATGCTTATCAAAAGTAACTTTCACAGTTCAATGGAGCTTACTCTCAAGTAATTTTGCATAGGATTGTAGCCTTAATATTATTTAATGCCTTATTTCCTTTACATCTCAACTTTCCTGCAAAGAGCTCAGTGTGGCATATGTAGTCCTGCACCTCCCCAATATATCCTCAGAATAGCCCTATGAGGTAGTTTAGGCTGAGAAGGTGACCAGCCCAAACGTCACCCAGTGAGTTTCATGGCTGAATGAGGATTTGAATCCAGGTCGCCCTAGCCCAGTACTCTTATCACTACACCACACTGGCTTTTGCAGAACCTGTACACTACAGTACCTCTATAAATCCAATATAAATTACCCACTATATTTTTCTTCCTTGGTCTTTTAAAACCCATTGAAATCAGTCGTAATGAAAATTCTGTTGTGTGCTCTATATTTCCTCTTCAAGGTCAAAAGAGAGAAATATACCCAGGACTCTTCCAATAATTTGATGACATAGGTCAGCAGTGATACATGGGGGGGGGCAGAATGGCAGTAGCACAGAGATGGCAAGGTTGGGGGTACTTTGGTGGAATGCAGCACAAACTTGCAGGTGTATGCCCACCTACTGCAGGATGGTGGTGCCAACAGTCCTGAACTTACAGGTACCTTGCCCCATCCCCATTCAGTGAGTGGCAATGCTGCCATTACTGAGAGAGCACTGCTGTTGCAGAATCTGGGATCTACCCTGTGTTTTACTAGAACCTCAAGAGCCACCAACTACAGCCAGCTGCAAAAGACATATGTCTAGTATGAAAGAACAAGGCATCTCGGAGAAGTTGCTGAGCACAGGGTTACTGGAACTGAGATGAGCTCACAGTCTTTCCACACATAGATCTATTCCTACTTTCCACAAGTATTCTTAATTTAAGTTGTCAAATTTCCAAATGGATGTGTGCCCTTTTGTTGCTATTGTTAAACAACTGGAAGCCAGAAGCGCTTGCCAATTGACTGCAAATCTTCCAGGGATCTACCAATAGATTACAGTCTATCTTCTGGCCATCCCTGCACTAAACCCTTGCAGGGTTGTTGTAGCATGGTTCAAAGGAGTGCTTGTAAGAATGAAACTACAATAGCAGAGGTAAGAATCTTCAAAACATTGCCAAAGAAGGCATTGTCAAAAAGGCAATGTCACCTTTCTATTGCGTATCCAGAAATTGAAAAGAAAAAGTGGATTTGGTCATCTCTGTGCATCTCTTACCGTCTGTGTCAAGTGTCATGCATCAAAATTAGACACACCTAATAGTCAAACGCATGATAATGGCTGCCTCCATTAGAAACCTGTCAGAAGTAGCTGCATCACATGGTTTCATGGCAACACAAACCTGCCTTGTAGGGTTGTAATGTTTATTTTATTTATTTATTTATTATTTGATTTATATCCTGCCCTTCCTCCCAGCATGAGCCCAGGGTGGCAAATACTCTAAATCAGGATGGTTAGACTTCATGGTTAGACTAGATCAGGATTTAATACTCTAGATCAGGATGGTTAGACTTCAGGTTTTTGGTATTGATTTTTTAAATTATTATTATTACAAAAACCCAAGATCCACCAACCAAATCAAGCCACAAAATATATACACTTAGAGTTAAATAATTATTAGCCCAGGAATTTGTTTTGAGTTCCAAAACTGAACAGCTCACAGTATTTCCACACAAAAATCCACTCCTGATTACCCCCCATTTCCTTCTTTTCAGCAGTATAATGGTAGGGTGGTCATTTTCTTGTTTTCATTGTGAAACAGGAGTTTGAAATCCTCATTGATCTTCCGCAAGTCATCCTGAGATACACCAATACATTTTGATCTACTTTCTGCCCACCCTGCATTTAAAGTGCTATCCAAAAGCTAAATATTATGGCACAGATCAGTGGTTCCCAACTTGGGGTGTGGGAAGTAATCCAGAGGGGGCTGCAAACAGTAAAGAAATTAATTATTTATTATTTTGTTTAAAAAGTCTTCACTCCCTGGACACTGTCTGCTCTCCGCCGCCACTGCAGATGACACCTCCTCCTTGCTCCAAACGAGAGGGGAGGACTTTTGCTGAAGTGCTAGAGCATCTTTCAGGAGCACGAAAGGCAGGCATCTGCCTATAAAATACATGGCAGACACCAAAGGAGGAAAAACCTCAGTTGCTTTATAAAAACTGAATAAAAACCGAATGCAATTCAAAACAATATTGCACCAGGCTTTAAACCTTTGACCCTCCAGATGTTGCTGAACTACACCTCCCATCAGCACCAGCAAGCATGGCCAATGCCCAGCGATTATGGGAGTAGTAGTCCAGCAACATCTGGAGAGTCAAAGGTTCCCCACCCCTGCTTTAAATCCTCATTTACTGTTTCTTTGTATCCTCATGTCAAACCTGCAGAATGCAAATGCTTACCTGAAGTGACTTATCTGGTTTTCCAAAAGGGAAGTAAGTCTTTCCTTAATATCTTCAAATCTTTCTCTCTCTTCAACTGTTACAGTTCCAATTCCATCTGGCCTGAAATTGATAAATTTTAAAAACACATCACACTTTTAAGGACAAAACAGCGTAGTCCTGGACAATAAATATGCCTACTGAAATACACACAGAATTTTCTTAATTCATTAATGTATCCCCTCAAAAACACAGGCAGCACTCATCGTCTACTAGTTATATTTTCACGCAACACTTCCAACATCAAAAGGGATGATGGGAACAAAGTGTAGACAGCAATAACAGTTTCTCACGTATCATAAGCCATCTAGATCAATGTTCTTCAACCTTGGGTCCCCAGATGTTGTTGGACTCCAACTCCTGATCATCCCTGATCATTGGTTAAGCTGGTTGAGGATGATGGGGGGTTGTAGTCTAACATCTGGGGACCCCAGGTTGAAGAATAGTGATCTAGATAACCTCTTGAGAGGAATGGTGCAGTAGAAGTGTTAAATAAGGAGGCTACTATATCACATACATATAGCAGAGGATGCAACAACTGAATATAGTTAAAATACATTGTCAAGATAAGAGGAATACATCTGCAAACAAGGAAAAGCAAACAGTTTACAACTTAAAGAGCAGTGAGGCATTAAGAGCAACACTGTAGCCAATGGAAACAACAAAGTAGGTAGAGTTGGAAGGCCACACGTTCCGCATCCCTCTTTTTTAAGTTTTACAAAGCAGGGTAGGAGGCAGTGAGGCCTTGCTTCTTCACTACTGGTCTAAGTCCCTCCTTGCCAATTTATAGATGTGGTTAAATGTCTTTCCTGAAAGATTTAATGAAATTAAATTTAATCTGATCACATAAAAACTTAAGTTATTATCTTGGACCTGTTTTTCAGTAATTTGTTGTTTAATTGGATCCATCCACAAGAATCAATGTGTGATACAGTTTTCCTTCTCTGGATCGTGGCCTATGACTCAAATCCAGCTGAAGATTCTCATGCGCAGGTCATAGAGAATTTTAGGTTGCTTCCAGATGGTCTGCTTATTGAGCATTCATACCAACCTGTTTGCACAGTTTGCAGGGAAGTTTGACAACATCGGCTATTTTTTGAGCATTCACCGCATTTGCAGGAAGGTTATGCAATATCATGTCAAGCAACTGTGAATTGTGATTTCATACTTTCCAGCATATTTTCACATTATTTTTCATACAGTAAAAACTGTGATGCAATTTTATTGTAAGTACATTTGTTGTGCAAAACTGCCAAATCAACTTTAATCAGGCAACATGAATTTGTAGGCATGTGACTGAATCCCACCTGAAAATTGCAATGGTCTAGAAGCCCCTTAAAATCCTGAATCCCATTTTTTTTAAAAAAAATGTCTTGGGCTGTGGGATATTTTTTTTTCTTTTTTAAAGAAATGACTGTGTAAAACATGCTTCTCTCTTTCTAGGGTCTCACCCTCCCCTTGATAATTTCTCAACAGGTCCTCTTCCCTTTGTGTGCACAGTTTGGGTAGTATTGCTGAACATTCCTTTTCCCACACTCCTTGATATCTAATCTTGAGCATTTATCTAGAGAGACGAGTATATATTTGTATAAAAACTGTTGCAACACTGAATCAGAAAGAGGGACCAGCCTGTGTGATTCACTTCATCTTATAGACAGAGAGACAACATAAAACCAGTTAATTTGAACAAGACACTTAAACTATAATTAGCAACACTGAATGTTAAGAACTTGGTCTGGATGTATGCCAGATGTTATGCCTTATCACTAGAGTGTGTTTCTCCACCTCTCAAGTCCATGTTGCACATCAGAAAATGCAGCATCCAAAGTAACTCACTCAATCTGCATTTCTTTGGATTTATTCTCTCTTGTTGGCATGCTATTCTTGGCTATTGCCCAGGATATCAATATAAGAATAAGGTCAGACAGGAACTACTGCATTACACAGAATGTTGGCAAAAGGCTTACAGAAATCTGAACATCTATCCAGACTTATTCCTTCAACCACATAGAATATACAAATGAATATAGGAATAAGATACAATAGCATCTTCTCCTTGATTACAGATTCAAAAATAAGGCATTTCTAAAGTAGTCCAGAGCACATTGCAATATTCTGAACAGTCCCTTTCTGGAAATAAGAACATAAGAACATAAGAAGAGCCTGCTGGATCAGGCCAGTGGCCCATCTAGTCCAGCATCCTGTTCTCACAGTGGCCAACCAGGTGCCTGGGGGAAGCCCGCAAGCAGGACCCGAGTGCAAGAACACTCTCCCCTCCTGAGGCTTCCGGCAACTGGTTTTCAGAAGCATGCTGCCTCTGACTAGGGTGGCACAGCACAGCCATCATGGCTAGTAGCCATTGATAGCCCTGTCCTCCATGAATTTGTCTAATCTTCTTTTAAAGCCATCCAAGCTGGTGGCCATTACTGCATCTTGTGGGAGCAAATTCCATAGTTTAACTACGCGCTGAGTAAAGAAGTACTTCCTTTTGTCTGTCCTGAATCTTCCAACATTCAGCTTCTTTGAATGTCCACGAGTTCTAGTATTATGAGAGAGGGAGAAGAACTTTTCTCTATCCACTTTCTCAATGCCATGCATAATTTTATACACTTCTATCATGTCTCCTCTGACCCGCCTTTTCTCTAAACTAAAAAGCCCCAAATGCTGCAACCTTTCCTCGTAAGGGAGTCGCTCCATCCCCTTGATCATTCTGGTTGCCCTCTTCTGAACCTTTTCCAACTCTATAATATCCTTTTTGAGATGAGGCGACCAGAACTGTACACAGTATTCCGAATGCGGCCGCACCATAGATTTATACAACGGCATGACGATATCGGCTGTTTTATTTTCAATACCTTTCCTAATTATCGCTAGCATGGAATTTGCCTTTTTCACAGCTGCCGCACACTGGGTCGACATTTTCATCGTGCTGTCCACTACAACCCCGAGGTCTCTCTCCTGGTCGGTCACCGCCAGTTCAGACCCCATGAGCGTATATGTGAAATTAAGATTGTTTGCTCCAATATGCATAATTTTACACTTGTTTATATTGAATTGCATTTGCCATTTTTCCGCCCATTCACTCAGTTTGGAGAGGTCTTTTTGGAGCTCTTCGCAATCCCTTTTTGTTTTAACAACCCTGAACAATTTAGTGTCGTCAGCAAACTTGGCCACTTCACTGCTCACTCCTAATTCTAGGTCATTAATGAACAAGTTGAAAAGTACAGGTCCCAATACCGATCCTTGAGGGACTCCACTTTCTACAGCCCTCCATTGGGAGAACTGTCCGTTGATTCCTACTCTCTGCTTTCTGCTTCTTAACCAATTCCTTATCCACAAGAGGACCTCTCCTCTTATTCCATGACTGCTAAGCTTCCTCAGAAGCCTTTGGTGACGTACCTTGTCAAACGCTTTTTGAAAGTCTAAGTACACTATGTCCACTGGATCACCTCTATCTATATGCTTGTTGACACTCTCAAAGAATTCTAATAGGTTACTGAGACAGGACTTTCCCTTGCAGAAGCCATGCTGGCTCTGCTTCAGCAAGGCTTGTTCTTCTATGTGCTTAGTTAATCTAGCTTTAATAATACTTTCTACCAGTTTTCCAGGGACAGAAGTTAAGCTAACTGGCCTGTAATTTCCGGGATCCCCTCTGGATCCCTTTTTGAAGATTGGCGTTACATTTGCCACTTTCCAGTCCTCAGGCACGGAGGAGGACCCGAGGGACAAGTTACATATTTTAGTTAGCAGATCAGCAATTTCACCTTTGAGTTCTTTGAGAACTCTCGGGTGGATGCCATCCGGGCCCGGTGATTTGTCAGTTTTTATATTGTCCATTAAGCTTAGAACTTCCTCTCTCGTTACCACTATTTGTCTTAGTTCCTCAGAATCCCTTCCGGCAAATGTTAGTTCAGGTTCAGGGATCTGCCCTATATCTTCCACTGTGAAGACAGATGCAAAGAATTCATTTAGCTTCTCTGCAATCTCCTTATCGTTCTTTAGTACACCTTTGACTCCCTTATCATCCAAGGGTCCAATTGTCTCCCTAGATGGTCTCCTGCTTTGAATGTATTTATAGAATTTTTTGTTGTTGGTTTTTATGTTCTTAGCAATGTGCTCCTCAAATTCTTTTTTAGCATCCCTTATTGTCTTCTTGCATTTCTTTTGCCAGAGTTTGTGTTCTTTTTTATTTTCTTCATTCGGACAAGACTTCCATTTTCTGATGTCAGGGAAATGTCAGGGAAAATGCCAAAAAGCAAAAATAAGAGCGCCTTTTCTTATTTTTTTGGTCATTATTATTATTATTTGTATTTAGATTTATTGCCCACTCTTCACCTAAAGGTCCCAAGGTGGGTCACGACAGTTTTAAAATACATAATCAAAAACAGTTAAAAACAACCTAAAATCACATCACAAAAAAATAGGGTTGGCCCTAAAAATATACATCTCAGGTGTCTCAGGTATCAAAGATGATCTTGCATGGAGCAGGAAAAGTTTGAAGGGGGCTTCTACCTGCCTTTGTTTGAATGTGGGTAGATGCCTCTGTGCAATCAGGAGCTCTGCTTATCAAATGAATGCTGGTTGGTAACAGCTTCAGATCTTTCCTGATCAACATAGGAAGGTTAGGAATGCAGAGTGTGGAGCTGGTGCACATGGGGATGATTGGTGATGGGACCATCACATGGGTTGATATTTCCTGTTTGGGCATAATTCCCGAATACACCTAATGTCATTTGGAGGCCAAGCCTGCCCACCTTCCCTGATTCTGGGTGCCCAACCACCACCAAACAGGGACATAATTGGGAGGATGTAACTCTTGATTCTATGCCCCTTGCTACCCCATGCCATGCCTATCCCTGACCTGGTACCAGACATGGAATCCTCAGAGGATGAATTTGACACCCTACAGGTTGAGGACCTTGCAGAGCAAGCAGGGCCCCCTGAATCCAAAGATGAGGATTCCCTTGAGGGGCCTTGCAGTTTGATACCCTATAAAAAAAATCCCTAGAACTGTCAGAGGATGAAGCGGAGCCACCCCCAAGGCCTCGAGAGTGCCAGTATCAAAAGCTTGGGGCTAGGCTAAAGAGCTACAGCACAGTAGGTGTCTATGAACCCAGAGCAATCCATTTACTTATGAGTAAGAATTCTTGATACCCCTTCACTGCCAGCAGCTGTAGTTAGGGTGTTGTTTTGGAGAGCAGAGTATATAAGGCCTCCCTCTGGAGTCTTCCAGTTGCTGGAAACAACTCTGTGGCTCTTAGTTTCTTAGTGCCCAGTCCCTGATTCTAGTTACCCTGCCCTGCCTGAACTCCCTGTGATAGTGACCTTGGACTGTTGCCTGACTTTGTCTCTAGATTGTTTGGACCTTGATTGATTCTCTGGGTTGGTCTTGATTTGTTTGGACTGTGCTGCATCTGCAACCCTCCTTGCATTGGGAAGTACATTGGTGAAGCCTTCTGTAAGTGGGATCCCAGCCCCTGAGGGTATCTCTTGCAGTGCTACATCTGAATTGACAACTGATCACAAGTCAGGCCAGTTCCTCTGCTTAGGGAATGGGTGAGGTGAAAATGACCAAGAGTCTTCAAATCTCTCCCACCTGTCAAACTCGTCATGCCTTTGGCTACAAATAACAGTGCATGGCATTTAAAGAATTGCATTTCAAGTGTTCAAAACATTTCACACACATTACCTCAATCTTTACAACAACTCTGTAAAGTAGGTCAATAGGATCATGCTCATATTGCTAGTAGGGCCTGAGTCTGTGAGTAGCAGTTTGGCTTAGGCCCACCTCCTAAAATAGGGATGAGGAACCTGAGGTCCTCCAGGTGGTGCTGAATTACAACTCTTTTCATCCCTGACTACTGACCATGCTGGCTGGGATCGATGGGAGCTGGAGTTGGAGGGCCACAGGTTCCCCACTTCTCTTAAAGTGAGATCTAAACGAAGGTTAGGTCTCCCCAGCACACACTCTTGGCCAAGATACAACCAAGGACTTGCCTGTAGCATACACCACTGAGGCAAGAGAAGCATATAGCTATGCTGTCAGCTTATAAATAACACAAATACAAACAAAAATATCAGGAAAGCTTAAGCAAATGAATTATTAGCTGAACATTTTAGCTATCAAGAACTGAAAGCGAGGGTCCTTCCAACTGTTTTCTTCTGTTTCTGCACATGTGTGCATCATTTGAAAACATTGTTTTTGTTGCAATTTCCCCCCCTTTGCTTTTGTTGCATTGTTCTTGCTGCATTGTATTTGCATTGTATTTTTACTGGATATTTTTACTGGGTATTTCTTATGGAATCTTTTTTTGTAATATATTTTGTAATGTATTTTGTTCACCACTTTGGGGGCCTTTTGGCCAAAAAGTGGTATATAAACAAACTATACTACTACTACTACTACGTTAGAGTCAACTCTTTAAAAATGGTTCATCAAAGGTTTTTCTACTGTGGTTAGATTGGCCCAATTAATGGATGGGCTCCCCCCTTTGTTGGCAGGGCTGTACAGAACAAGGTAATATGCTGTGGGGCTATGGCCATATATATAAATTCTGGGTCTCTGTAGTGAGGGAGGCTGGTTTGATTACTGGGCAAGCAATTTCTCTGGACTCTCAACTGTGTTTACTTCCATTATTTGTGGATGATAATGGTGATATAACTTGTAAAACACTAGTCATTTACCTGCTGCCTCCTGGTTGTAGTTCAGGGGTGGAAAAATGCTTCAACTTATTAATTGGATAACTGATTTAAACTGATTTAAACAAAGTTTTATACATAGCTATTTCCAAGAAACTGACTCACCGTGTACGAGTGATTAGGGGCAAAGCCAAACCCTAAGTCTTCATGGCAGTTTGGTGGCCTTTTGTGACCATGTGCAGGAGCATGGTTGGCACATTCTAATGAAATATGATTTTATTTCAGAGCTATGTGACTATGGACACTTTGAACTTTTAACAGTATTGTTTACCTTTCCGCTCTCCATACCCTGATAGTTTTTCCTCATCTTCTCTTACCTCAATGTGGTTTTGGTATACCTGGATTATTTTTTTGTTCCACAGACTTTGTTCCATATTTGCTGTTTGTTGTACTTCTTTCTCTCATTGTATGAGAATTGCATTTATATGAAAATAAAATTCATATTAAAAAAAATGAACATGAGACACAGGCAGCCACTTGGTCTTGACATGATCTGCTGCACCAGTAGCCACGCACCCATTTCTCCTCTTCTCTTGGATAATTTCTGTTTGTGACCTGTCAGGTGAGGGAGCCAAATGTGCTTTTCATCTTCAAAAATAAATGTCAAGGACAGCAATAACGTCAGACACCACCAAGATATGTACATCACCATTTTCTTTCATAAATGTAATGTGAAAGAATGAGTAACTTGTCTTCTCCTTTTCACGAATGCCACAACACTTTTACCTCAGCGTTCTGACAGATGGAACATGCTCAAATTTGGGTAAATTTCTCTGTCTGATTGGACTGTCAGGAGAAATTGTGTTCTGCAGCAAGAAAGTAAACACCCCTGTCATATTAAACTTCCTGGGGCACGTCATACGTGTGACAGGAGAGAACCAAGGGTCCTGAGAATGACAAGTGAGAAAGGTGAGCCAGGAGAATGTCACCATCTGTCAACCTGCAGTAAGAGAAGAATCACTACATTTGCAGAGGAAACCTCACTACTTGTCATGTCACTACCTGACTTTGTTGTTATACAAAACTCTGCTGACAACACCTATGTTTTTAGAACAGCTTGATCCATTTTCACTGGCTACGCAGTGACCTGTACTTCAGAGTACTAAAGACAGGGGTGTGTGTGTGTGTGTGTGTGAAGCACCCAGAAATTGAACTGTTTGAAACAGAGACAATCCAATTCTTCTGTCAGTTTTAGGAAACTAGACAAAAAGGTGCAAGACAAGTTTTCTTTCCGTGTCTAAACTTGTGGGGCATAAAGGCTTGAAATTATTTTTTCCTATGAGAGATGGCAGTTAGGCAGGTTTTGAGACTCTTGCTATGTTGTCTTTACTGCTTCTTAAAGGGTACAGTCCCAAAGGAAGGAACTGCACCTCTCTGGAATAACAGCGATTCATGGTGAGATCACAGTCTGACCCTGACACCTCCAACTGAGAAACCCTGGGGGGGGGGAAGTGTCTTCACTACATTCTTTTTCATCTTTTGTTCCCTTGTTCTCAACTTGCCAAGTTTATGACTAAGTTTAAATGCCACCCTTATGTTTTCAAATGAATGATAATATATGAAACATTAAAAACGTCCATTTTCAAATACTGATGTACCAGAAAATTCCATGAAAAGGTCATGACTAGATTTCAGCTTCCCGAGAAGCTTTGAATCCTTTGCAGCTCCATCTCACCCTTTCCCTCCTTCAGCAGGCTTCCTTAGCATAAGTGCAGATTAAGTAGGAGCTGAAAGTCGGACATTAAGGTGTAAGTGGGGTTGAACACTGCCTCCAGCTTTTTAGGAAGAATGGTTTTCTTTTGACACTGATCACAAGTTGAGATGCTTTCTGAGATCTGAAATTTGTCCTGTGATAGTGGCTGGGGTGAGGAATATAATTATTATATCTGTGGAGATATACAGTGATTATGACCTTTTGTCTCTAGGCTTGCTAGGAATGGGAGAATCTGTCAATTCTGGTTTCCCTCAGTTTCTCATTTTGCCATTCTTAAGTTCACTTCTCACACTTCCACATATATTTGTAATTTTTTTTTTAAAAAAAGACCTCATGAAAATCCATCAGCATTTTAGTTAATTTTTTTCTAATTACACATTTTTTTGGATGCAATTTTTCCTAATAGACACACTTTTGCAAAGCAATCTCCCCCTAATATAATACCTTTTAAAATCTTATTTTCACGGATATGTGCATTTATATGCACACTTTATCCTAATATATATATATATGCATGTTTGTACACATAACTTGGCTGGAGAACTAAACTGCAAAAATCAGGGAAGTCCAAATTTTGAAGGATGGCTGCATTCTGTTTGTATATATATTTTTTAAAAGTGTGAATTTGGTGAGTTTGCCTTTAAATGTGGACTGAATCGAAATTATCTGCCATCCCTAGGGCCTCCTTATAGTTTGTCTCCCAGAATTCAAATGCATGTGTTGCTTTGCAAGACTTGCCCTGCTTTTATATATCTAAAGGCTATCTCCAAGCTTTTTTGTTGTTTCCTTTGCCTCCCTTCTGGAAGATCTTTTCCTTATACAAATTAGTTTTTAAAGATGAGGAAGGCCATTCCCAGAGAAGCACAGAGAACTGATGTGGGGCTAAAACAGACCTTATTTAGGTCAGGAAAGCTGTTTGCCCCAGCCCCATGTTATCAGTACCAATGTATAAAATAACAATATTCTACAACATTAAGAAGTAGCATACAAGTAGTCAATTGACTTAATCCCCACCGCCACAAAATGCCAAATAATATAAAAGGTCTTCTGAACAGCCCCCCAATACATTCATATATAGGCAAGTCTCCAATAAAGGGACTTCTGAAAGCTATGAAACTGGCATCAATAAATGCCTCAACAAAACAAACAAAAACATAATGTACCACAAAGGAATAATATCCAATGAACACTGGGAGAAAAGTCTTTCCTGTTCCCAAAGAGAGCAATGAGAATGTTTTTGAGTGTGTAAAAACCAAATATTTGAGAGGGGATTTTGTTGGGGATAGAAGCTGACACCTAACATCATATCTCTTTTTGTTGCAGTCTGTGATGACCCCCAGGAAGGGGACTAATTTACATATAATTCAACATGACATGCCCATGTAAATGGTTGCATCTTGTGTTTTGAACTGATCCTTAATATTCCTGAATGCAGACAAAACCTTTAGAGAACACCTTTTACCATGTTTCAAGATGATGATCTGAACTGAGTGAAGTGGAAGGGAAGATTAAGAGGGAAAACAGGAATTATAAGGCATGCTCCTCCCTTGCAAACATTGCACTTTTACAAATAGCACCTAGCTAAACTGAAAAATGTCTTGTCTGGTTCAGAAGGGGTCACTGATAGCTTCTCAGATGGGAGAAAAGTTGTGTGGCCTCCATGGTTCTTTCCTTATCCTTCTCCTTTGCAAAGAAACAGTGAACGCTTAAAACTGCAATTTTAATACTAAGTACCTAACAGAGCTATGCTCGCTTCCATCGGTGTCCACAGTTAAGTCATACCTCCTCAGTAGTGAACAGAAACCTAGATCTCTGCTCATCCAGTAATTTTCTCCCAATCCTGTAAAAATACACACACAAAAAATGAGTGAGTTGTTGGAAACTCACATTTAGTAGGCACTACAAAAAGTTTTAGTCCTATGCTTGCTCTCATGAGTAAGCCCCACAGAACACAGTGGGATTTACTTACTTCTGAATAATATGATGAGTATGTGTTGTCAGCAGCGCTTGGGAAGTTCATTTTAAGTTCATTTTTAAAAGTAACAAAATAGTTTAGTTCAGGTGACTTTCAACCACACTCAATGCCAGCACGTGGCCATGCTAGACACTGGACAAGGGCCCCTGGCACTGGGAGGGGCCTCTGCTGCTCGGGCTGGGTGGGTATAGCTTCTGATCTGCTGTGTAAAATGAATATAATAGCAACCTCTCATCAAGAGTTGTAGTGAACACACTTACCTTAACTGTTATAGCAAAAAGGGGTGTGTACTGATTTAATTTAGACACATTTGCATTATTTTATATGTGCACCAAACCAAAATGTGTGAAAGCTCTAGGCAGCATATTCAGAGAGTACATCAGAGAGAACATTTTCTTTGTTCTCACAATGGGCTAGGTTATGTCCAATTCCTTATGCTCTCAGTTGGAGCAACTTTGGGAGACATTGGAAACTGAGTAGCCCCAGAATGACCCTATCTTCTAATGCCTGAGGACTTGCTTCCACTGTGTACACGGATTCTACATTCATTGCTTGGAAAGACTGGGGGGATAAAGGGAGACTGGGAGGCGTAAGTGAAGAGAGAACCAGTGCAGGATAGAGTTGCTAAGAAACATGGACTACAGAGCATCAAAGTGCACAAAATCCATCACTGTCCCTCTTTCAAAACTGCCACTACACAGACTATTGGGAAATTGAACTGCTTCAAAAATACTTTTTGCTGCAAATCTGTTAACAAGAAAAAATATGGTGCTGGTGAAACCATGCTCTGCCATAGCTAAGTGCTTCACAAGATGACCATATTCTCTAGAAAGGCAAGTCTCCATGTTCTGGCATTTCCTGTACAAGTCTGTGAAATATCTTATGGGTCATCCTTTACCGATTCTGTTCTTTTCTCCCCAAGAGAGGATAATTTTAAAAACAATAAAGGATGAAATTACAACATTGGTGGTAACAGGCTGATTTCATTCCCGTGAGATAGCTTGCACCTTTATTATCCGTTTGAAGAATGTTCAATACATCAGCTTCCTCCAAAGAGAGGGAGTGAGAAACCAACCTGGGAGACCGGGAGGGGGGGCTCTGTCAATTCAGCCCACCTCTCAGCAGGGGGGGAAAGTCACTTTGCACTTTATGTATTTCCCACCAACGTCATTTCAGACAGAGAGGGACAAAATGGAAAGTCGCAGCATGAGAACTAGATACAAGATGAGATGATGAGGAAGAAAACAATAGCTCCTTTTCTGTATTTTGTACCTTCACTTAACCTCCACGGCTACTGTTTAGATTGTCAAGACTATACTCTATTTACATAATTAGCCTACAGCACGTGTATTTGAAATATACAAATCTAGGACTAAGGACCATAGAGACAAACAATATTAGCTCTACCACCTCTAAATAGTGATTCTGTCTTGGGAACACTGCAAGAGCAATAAATAGGAAAGAAGAGGAAAGGGATGAGCTGAGGGGGAGGGGCACATTTCATGCAAGTAAGTTATTATAAATCACAAGAGACCTTATTTTGGTGCATTTTAGTCATTGCTGGAAAAAAGCTGCAAAAGTGTTCATTTTGTGATCTGCATAAGAAGCATTGTCTTCAACCTAAACAGACATCATTTGGAAGTGATGTCACCAAAATGCCACATCTGATTTGCTACGTAACATCCTGACCTCTAATACCTGATTGCTCATAGGCTGAGATCACCTGAAGAGGAATGGAACGGGGGGGGGAATGGCTATCGAAGAGGTATAAAGGGCTGGAAAAGTGGCTGTGAAAAGTAGCAAACACTCAAGAAAAATACAGGCTTGAAAGTTTAATGGTGAAGGATTCAGTCCTGCCCAAATCACTGCTTTTGAACCAAAACGTAATCCAGAGAACAGTGCAAGGAGAAAGGAGAGGTCTCATTATTAATTCTAACATGTGCTTTACTGCACATACTGTCACATCTATTTGAACAGCCCTGTGACACAGGTAATTTTTATTCTGTCGCTGTGCAGTGGAGGCTGAGTGGCACTGGCCGTGTCTAGAAATGCTGTTGCTCAATGCCAGGTCATCAAATGATAAGAGCTCTGTAATTCAGATCTTAATTAACTGGCATTTTTTCTTGCTAATGCCAAAGCAAGTCAGGATTGGGCATGTGTGACCAAAACCTGGTTGGCTGGGTCAATTTGACTCAACAGTGCCCTCAAGAATATAGTAGCAGGCAAGATCTGATGGGTAGAGAGTTTGAATCACACTGATCTATTGTGAGTGTACCTCTCTACTGTGATATTCTGCTTTGACTCTCTGAGATTGGAGTGTGTGCACCTGCAGGTGGTGCATCAAGGGAAGACTGTGATTCTTTTGATGTACTGCCCATTCTGCTACCCTGCCTGAGATGACAGAGGTGGTCTACCTCAAATTGATTTGTGTTGGTGGAGTTCAACATCCACATCAAGGTCCTAAGAGCAGTTTAGGATGTCATGGCTTCCATGACAACCATGGGCCTGGTTACATTAATACCAGGCCCTACATACATGGCAGGGAAGCCTCGACCTAGTATTTACTGGTTTGAATGAAAGTGGTCTGTGAGTAGGGAAATTTGAAAGAACACTTTTGACATGGACAGGTCACTACCTGATAGGGTTTAGAGCATGAGCTACCAACATAGTGCCTACAGGCAAGTATGTGCCTGGGTGCCCACAATGTCCTGTCTCCCCACCGAAACTGACCTTCACAGAAGCCTTAAATCGTAGCCAATAGAAGGTACTACAGGGGCATTTTTGGCAGGTGGTATTACAGCTTAGGAGGTAAAGGGTAATCTTTCCTCGCCACCTGTGATCCCTCCCTCTGCAATTAGGCTTTAAAGAAATCATCTATTGGTTACTGATCAGGCCTTAGAGTGACTGTCAATGTGCCCTTGAGCTGAAAAGGGTTAGCCACCCCCCTGTTGTATAGGCTTCTGTGTTAAGCTTCCAGTCCTAGATATTCCTGCCTCAAAGCTATCCTGACTGACACCTTCAGCTGTCTGAGCTTCACATTTCCCTGCTACATCCAAGATTCCAAGTGGTTATTTCCCCTTTGTGAGAGAAACTCTTGCCCTTCACGGTATATTCCCTTTGAGTAATGCTTGGCTGCCACAACACAGTCATCACTTAAGACACCTTAGCACCAAGGCAAAAGGTAGTCCCAGGTCTTGGCTGAGATATAATTCTTGTTGAAGGTCAGGGATGACAGGTTTATACACTCACGGTTATCTGAATTTGGGCCTATTCTCTCATCATCTCAAGTGCTTAGGTTTTCTGTGATTTTTTTTCACTTACTGCTTCTACAGATACTTCTGCCTTGAATCCTTGCCTCACTGCTCACTTTACTTAGACCTGCCTGCCTCCTCGTTTCTTACCACATATATTATTTTCCATTTGAAATTAGCTAGGGCTGATTCACCTCGTTTGGCTCTCTGACCCAGAAGGGCTCCAGACTGGATTCATCCTACCAATTCAATTCTCCTGCCCACTTGACTCTCCATTTCGTGACCCAAATCCCTTTGCACAGATTATACTGGTTGCTTTGGTTTGGTGTCTGTGAAGTTCTTCATCTGGTCAGTTTAAGTGACATATCATGGGTTCTTTCTGACCCACTCCCACCTCATTTTCTTCTCTGTCTGTAACATTTAGATTGAAAGCCTGATGTCAGGGCACTGTCCCCCCCTCCCCCAATAACTGCGAACCCCAACAGCATCTAGTAGCTTCAGATGCTTGTGAAATAACAGATGATAACAATCTGGCTTTGCATGTGGAAACTGTAGATCAAAACAACTGCATGTAAATGCCGTACAACAATTGCTCCATTTCTATGCACTACTCAAGTTATTGCAAGGCACTCTCCATTTTAATCTTTAAAAAGCTATCTGTCACTGCCAGCAAGAGCAATTTAGTCTGATTGTCTTTTTTTGAAGTTTGGCTGTAGAGTTAATGTGCGACTACAATGCTGCGAAAAAAATCAAAATGGAGTGTGGGGTGGGGAGGAGATACAGGAAGCTTCTTCATAGCATCTGATGTAAAAAGATAGTATACCACACAGGAAGAAAAAATGACATTAAAAATAAACATATGCTATATGGAGTGGAAACATAGCTTGGCACTCCTATGCACCCTGCTTTTGAAAGGTGGTGTGCCTTAAATGGTCTTTGCCATGCTGGCAACAGGGATGTGATGGCCCTCCTGACAATAGAATACACTGCTCATTTAGCACAGCCAAACCATTTCATCACTGGCCCATAAAGACTCTTTGTCTCCATGTTGTCGTCTTTCTCCTTGTCAGCCTGACTTAAAAAACTAAGACTGCAATCCTATGTGCACTTACTTGGGAGGAAGCCTCAGTGAACTCAATGGAGCTTACTTCTGAGAAAACATGCATAGGATTACACAGCATGATGTATAATTGCAGATATCAGCCTAGAACCTTGACCTAACATGCTTTGTCTGTGAAATTCTTTCTCCCCCCCTTTGTAAATGCTGTAGATGAATTGAGTGGATGTTATTATCTGTGTGTGTGCGCAATCCTGAGTGAGAGCTACTGTTTCTGTCCTTGACTTACCTTTCTTCTCTCTCCCTTTCTTCCCATTTCTTTTTCTCTCTTCAGTATCTTAATACCAGCCAGAGCCTCTCTTTACAACGCCATTCTATTCTTTTATTTCTAAAACACTCATAATGCTGCACAAATACAGCGGTTTGAATAGGAGGAATACATACAGAGTGCTCACCATGGAGGAGGAGGGTGTGCTCTCTTAGATATTTCAACATGCTGTGTCCACCGTTGTCCTTCACTTAACGTTAATAAATAAAATAAATATTTCTGCCTTCCTTTTGAATTCTTGAAATAAGTTTGAGCAATGATCGGTAGCACTGCACTGAACATTAGTATCAGCAGGTTCAAAACCAGACAATAAATAAGGCTAGGGAGATAGCTGCATGGAGTCAGACTTCCATGTGAAAATTTCTATGAATGTGTCGGGCAGCAGCTCAGGAGTTGGCATGGAAAGTATGTTTTCATTGTAACCAGTAAAGGCCTTGAGATTTTGAACCAAAAAAAAGAAAAGAAAAGAGAAAAGGAAATAAAAGCTCATCCCCATTCACTGCTTAAAATAGTATTATTGGAAAGGCACTGAAATCTAGCCCAACTAATTCCTCTAAGAAATTCATCTTTGCAAGGATGTACTCTCTTGCCCTTGCCAATTTCAGTACTAATTATAGGAAGTAATCAAGACTGAGACCCCGATGATAGAGCTTGCCTTTTGAGTGCCACAAACCCAACTCTTTTGCTTTGTGTAAGCTGGCCATCTATCTTTCATGTTTATTATACAGCCACGAGAGGGCTGTATACTATAGCCAGCGTGGATTTTTCACATTCCGCAATGTTAAATTGAAAATACCCCCCAGGCCATTCTGATGTTCCCCATAAGCTCATTTCAAAACAAAACCTTACAAAACTTATAGTCCTGAACTCAGAAATGCTTCCTTAACAACCTCACAGAGAATAGAGAGTTCAAAGTCTAAAAAGAGAGGAAAAACCCACAGAGCCCTTTTGGACTTTTTTCTGTCAGAGTTCTCATAATTTGTTGAAATTAATTAAAAATCAGCCATGTTCACAGACTACCTGGAATCCTATTACTGACCTTGCCCCATACTCTGACCTTCATCTTTTGCAGTTTAAAAGTTAAAAAAATGTCTGGCTGATTTTTAATTAATTTAATACATTTTGCATTGAACTGTAATGCTCAGTAAGAACCAACTGTCAGTGTTCTAAAAGCCAGACTCACAGCTGCTTGGCTTGGCTAATCAGGGGGCCACACCCACACCAACCTTGGATTTCACTTGAGACAGTCATGGCTTCCCCCAGAGAATCCTGGGAAGTGTAGTTTGTGAAAGGTGCTGAGAGTAGACTCCTGTTCCACTGACAAAGCTCCAGTGGCCAGACTGGTTTAATAGTCAGCCACTCTGATTGAACGTCTGTGAGGGGAACAGGGTGTCTCCTAGCAACTCCTGAGCACCCTTCACTAACTACACTTCCCAGGATTCTTGACTGTCTATGACTGTCTAAAGTGAAATAAAGGCCTGGTGTGGATGTGGTGAGGGACAGCTTTGGTTTCAATTTGGGTGGGAGGCTGCATGTGCCTGCTGTAGAATAAAAAGATGGGGGAAACCCTTAAAAGTAATGATACTGTTCACAATGTTTTCCTTTTGGAAAGGAAAGGGGCTTCCCCTCTGCCCAGTGCCTACCCACGCAATCACCTCCCCTCCCCCGGGTCAGTGTTGGACCTGGGAGACTAGGGTTCGAATCCCTGCACAGCCATGAAGCTCATTGGGTGACCTTGGGCCAGTCACAGCCTCTCAGCCTCAGAGGAAGGCAGTGATAAAGTGACCTCAGAATACCTTTTACCACGAAAACCCTGTTGATAGGGTTGCCAAAAGTCAGAATCGACTTGAAGGCAGTCCATTTCCATTTTCAAACATGATTGCACAGAAATAAATCCCACTGAACTCAAAAGGTATGCAAATGATCAAACCCACCCTCCCTTCTCCTCCCTCCCAACCCCTCCCTCTTGCCCCTCCCCTCCCCCTTCCTTTGCTTCTCCCTCCCTATCTCCATCCCCTTCCAATCCCCTCCTTCCCTTTCCCCCTTCTTCCCCTTCCCTTCCTCCTCCCCATGGTCAGTTTTACCTATCTTAAGCATGATTGCATGGGAGTAAATACTACTGAACTCTATAAGCATGCAAATGAACAAACCTGCCCTCCCTCCCCCTTCCTTTGCCCCCCTCCAATCTGCTCTTTCCCCTTCCCTCTCCTCCTCCCTCTTGGTCAGTTTTACCTATCCTAACAATGATTGCATAGGAGTAAATCTCATTGAACTCAGTAAGCATGCAAATGGTCAGGCCTGCCTTTCCCCTCCTTCCCCTCTCCTCTCCCTTCCTCCTCCCCTCCCCTCTTCCTTCTTCCTCCTCCCCTGCCCACTCCAGCCTTCCCTCCCCCCGGTCAGTTTTATCTATCCTAAGCACTGGAGTAAATCCCACTGAATAAACATGCAAATGATCAAACCTGTCCTTCTCCTCCCCTCTCCTTCCTGCCTTCTCCTATCCCCCTCCTCACCTCTGCCCTTCCGCCCCTCCCTCCTCCTCCTCCACCTCCCCTCCCCATCCCCTGTGGTCAGTTTCACCTATCCTAAGCATGATTGCAGGGGAGTAAATCCCACTGAACTCAATAATCCATACTCAGCAAACTTGCACAGGATCCCATTTCTTACCTCCTGGGTTAAAAAGCAGAGAAATTCACTTATAGGCAAAAAAACTTGCAGTTTAAGAACGTACTGTGATGCCCCTGTAAATGTAATTATGGTAAATATGGTAAGTGCGGGTTTATTAGAGTATATGTGGTAAGTAGACTGAGTGAGAGGGGGGAGTACATGGGATGGAGTGTTGATGAGTGTTGTATGATGATTGGCTGAGCATCTGGGTGTCTGAGGGTATAAATGGGAGGATGACAGTTGTGAGAGGGTTCGAGTGCTGAGGGTTTTTTGGAGAGGGTGGTGGTTGATTCTAGGTTTTGGAGGGGTGGATTGGATTTAGGTGGGTAGTGAGGCAGGTTATTTCTGACTAAGATATATCAAGAGTAACACATCTTATGAAACCACACACATGTTGATTGGACCTTTAAGTAATCTTGTTATTCTCTGTGTAAATAAATAAATAGTTCTTGGTTTACAGAAATGCCTGATCCTTGGCTGGGTTTCACAGACCAGAAGGGTGGGCAGGCCATATACCAAGGTTGGGAAACAGTATCAATGATGGCAGCGGTGAAGAGATAGTGTAACATCAGCAGATATCCAAAATAACTCAGGGCTGTAATCTTTATAGGCACAAAGATACAGGGGGGTTGTGGCCTGTAAGTGCACCCAGACACAACGTAGCAATAGGCCAGGAGGAGACTAAGGTACAGTCTCAAGGCAATATTGTTTACAGATAGTGTCAGGTGGTGGTGCCTAGCAGTGGGATCTTGAGGGATCTATGCTAGGGCCAATGAGAGAACCGTTTTGAGAGCAGGACCTTGAGGTGGGATCGTGACAGAGTGGTGACCATGGGAGGAGTCCTGACACATACCTATAGCCCATGGATATTTTGGACAGGTATAGTGAATGCACCAGGGGAGCAGGAGACCTGAACTCCTCTCTGAAATATTGTACTGCCCTACAAATTTGTCAAAATGCAAATGCAATTTAGGTTGGTCTTTCACAGTCCAATCCACTTCCTGTGTAGCTTGGAAGAATTTGGTAACAACATGCCTCTGAACATATGGTGAGTGGTGGCAACATCTGCAATCAGCCCAAAGAATAGAAAGAAGACATGTGCTGTGCTGATCTTGTTTTAGCAGAGAGGAAGCAACATTATTGACAGTTGATATAGTTCAGATGGTCACTTTTAGCATGTGTTTTTAAATTGTTTTTTAAAAATGTGTTTTAAATTTGTATATTTGTTTTTAATGTTTTTAATTGTTGTAAACCGCCCAGAGAGCTTTGGCTATGGGGCGGTATACAAATGCAATCAATCAATCAATCAATTTAAGTATGTCTGATTTACTTTGCAATTTTAGTGAAGTTTCCTATTGGAAATCATTTTCTTGTTTCTATTTCTGTGAATATATGAAGTACAGAATATGTGAAGTACAGTAAAAAAAAAGTTCAAAAATAATTGTGGAATAATGGCACTGACTATTCTGCAGAAAAGTCTCCAGTGGACCTCAGGAGTGTCTCAGTTTGCACAAGATAAAACAGTGGGAGGTGAAATATATTCTAGCAACATTCTAGGTGTGCTCTATGTTTTTAATTGACTGTGCCCACCTTGCCTTAAATGAAGTGGTTGAAACATAGCAGACTGAAAACATGCATCCTCTTTTTTCCAACAGCTAGAGTCATTGCTGACGTAGGAACATATTGTAATCAGTCTGATTTTACATCCAACTGCATTTTAAGATCCAACTGTTAATGCACCCAAAATAGAAATAGAACATAACTTCCAGTTTGAAACACAAAAGGATGTCTTCACCATCATATAACATTGACCAATAAAAAGGCTTTGAAATTAATAAAAATAAATTTGACCCAGATTTCTAGGATGAATAATGAGGGAAATAAAAAATTCTGGATTACATTCTCTGTAGAAACATTAGTAACACAGGAAAGAAGCAAAGTAAGAAGAACACCAACAAACATACAAAAATGTAATTCTCCATCTTTGGAGATGGCAGGTGTTGCCACCACTCACCATATGTTCAGAGGCACATGTTACCAAATTCTTCCAAGCTACACAGGAAGTGGATTGGACTGTGAAAGACCAACCCAAATTGCGTTTGCATTTTGACCAATTTGTAGGGCAGTACAATATCTCAGAGAGGAGGTCAGGTCGCTTGCTTCCCTGGTGCATTCACTATAGCTGTCCAATTTCTCTGCTTTTTAAAGTTTGATAGAAATATCCGTGGGCTATAGGTATGTTCTTAAACCGCAAGGTTTGCCTATTACTGCTCCAAACATTTATTAGTAAGGTTCAAACATTTGCTTATATATATATATATATATTTAAGATCAGAATAAAATACACACAACTAAAGGAGCAATCAAAGCATCAGGTTAAATTTTGCACAGTCCTCTTAAATTCTTCATATATAAGCATGCTCAGAGGAATCCAGGAAGGCACTGTTCATGTGCATATGTTTTTTGAAAACAAGATAGTGGTGTTACTGAACTCAGTTTTGAGGAGAAATCTGTGTGTGTGGTAAAGGTGTACACCCAAGAAGCTGTAGAGTGGAAGAAAAACTTTGGTCAAGAAGGGAAGGGCTGTAGCTCAGCAGGTTCCAGGCTCAGTCCCTGCCATCTCCCTGCTGGAAGAGACTCCCTGCCTGAAACCCTGAAAAGCTACTGCCAGTCAGTGTAGACGGTACTGAACTAGATGGACCAGTGGGCCTGACTTAGTATAAGGCAGCTTCTTATGTTCCTAAGCTCTGCCTCATGACTAAAGAAGGCCTGAAGGATTGTCTTGAGGGTAGAAATGTTTTTTTTCTGCCAGGAGTGTGAAAAGTAGAAATACTGACTAGATCTTAGTTGAGCTAAGACAATATACTAGTGTTACTCTGTGTGGCTAGTAGTGCTGGGTGACCTTCAGGAGTCTCCCTGCACCCAGGTAAGTCTTGGTATTATAATACAAAAAAACCTTTCCAATTTATTCTAGTATTGTAGTCATTGCTGGATTTGTATGTTTTAACCATTTCTGTACTTTGATTTCTTTGATTTTGGATCTGACTCTGGTCCCTTTCTAATTACCACCACTAACTCACTGGAGCATGCACAATGGAGCAAAATTTAAGAACCCCGTTTCATTGATGAGGCAGCCAGGAGTGGTGTGATCAGGGTGCCAGAGCTGTAAATGTGAGAAAGAAGATAATTTTCTAATGCGCCAATGTACATGCATTCAGGTTTCTCCAATTCTTCCCATTTCAATGCTTGTTCCTTCTTCCCTTTTTATATCTTCTCTTTCTTTTGTTTTGCTTACCTCTGCTAGATATAAAAGCACACGAGCACCCACCACATTGCTTGATGGATTCCCTGCTGCTGCCATGTGCTTGTTCTTGAGTTTAGCACTGTATATTAATTCATCTTTTAAATTTTCCAGTTGTAAATCTGGATCTGTGGTCTTTGTTTTTGGCTTGGTTCTTACCTACCGGTGTGGAAATTTGAACTAGATGATACACTGGTGTCTCAGCTGGGATTCCCACTCCAGGACAAATGATCAGTGGGGATTACCAGCTGTGTGTCATGGGTTAAAGGGATTTTATCCTGTGCTTGGGTAGAATACTCATGTCTTTAAGTTTTGGATTTATTGATTTATCTGTTGGGTAAGACTATATATTATTGAACCTGTTTCAAACTGGGCAGGACATTTAAATAGTTCTTAAATACAGTTTATGTTTTTGAAAACAGACTTGGTGATTCTTGCATTTTGAAATATTGTGACCTTTTTGGGGGGAGGGCTCTCTTATCTTCCTTCTTGTTTCCTGTTTTCCTCCCTTCTCTGTCTCTTCAGGGGGATATAAGACTAGGCACTGCCTAGAAAGTGAACTGAGGAAGTTTTCTTTTCCTTGTTGTTAATACAAAGATGCCTAGTTTGTTTGGGAAAGTGGCTGGTGGAGAGAAAAGGGGGAATGAAGATGAAGACCAAGGAGGTGGCTTAACCTCCCCTGGTTTCTCTAAAATTAAAATCTATGACAGCTTTGTAAAAGCAGAGTAATATCTTTTGGGAAAGGTGTCCAAGTGCACTTTTGAAGGGGATGCTTCAGCCCTACTAACTACCTGTTAATGAATTGTTTCTTTTCCTAAATCTGAGTTGGAGCTTTAAATGCCTACCATGTAACTTGCCATAGGAGTATAATTCCATCCTAACCTGAAAGTCAAAATAACTTGGGAGTGCATCTACAGACTAAATTTTTTTAATCCCTATTGCTATCCCTAAAAATGCTAAAATGGCCATGTTTACAAAACCTACAATTGTAGTAAAACTAACTGATATATTATCAAACTAGAGTACCTTTATTCCAGCACTGCTTATGATCTTCACAGTACACATTAGATTAAACCCAAAGGTTAATATTCTTGAAATCTACATATTCACACAATTAAAACGTTTGCTTTCTATAAGAAATTAATATGAAAGCAGACATGATTAAAGTAACAGAGCAAGGTTACTCAAAGCCCTCTGTCCCACGGGATGAAAATGCACCAATTTCTTGAAGAATACAGCCAGAGGTTATTTGCCTTGTGCCCCTCCAAATTCAGATCATTTACCATACAAGCCGTAAACATGCAGTCAGAAAAGCTGAAAATTTGCTTCAATTCAAGTGTCCATTTATTGCTAATTCACTATGAGTATGACAGAATTCAGACTATTTTAGAAGTGAAGGGAGGAATGGAGGGCAAGATGGCAGCTTAGGACTGAGAGTGGAATGAGACCACCACAGGAAGGTCTAGGAGTCTAAAATCTCCCCTCCTAAAACAATTGAAACTTTGCCAAAGCATATATTTCGCTTCAGAATATGTAAATCCTACACACGCATTTCCAAATTTTACTCTACCGAGGAACATAAACATAAACAGTATTGCTTCCAAATTTAGCTCAGGGCAGAGTTCGAGATGGGTTTTGAAGAATAGTAATCAAGGCCAATATTTAGAGCAATTCATTGGAATCTATAACAGCAGCTTTCCTCAATGTGCTGTGCATGTTAGACTTCAACAGACAGCTTTCAGCACCGGCATAGATCTTTGATATAATCATTTCACACAAGCACCCAGAGGTCATCAATGGGAGCCATAAGTCATCTTCAATTGCATAGGAGATCCATAAAACTTTGGAAGGCCCAGTCTTCCTAGGTGGTGTTACATATCCCACAAAGTAGTGATGTGGCTTATATCTTGATTGCTAAGAATATATTGTTCCCCCACCCCACCCCCTCATGCTGTTTCAAGATTTGTATCTCCCTTTTACACTCTATGATGCTCACTGGGAGACATGCAGCAGACAGGTTCATAAGGTGAGAAATAATGGATATATGTAGAATCTTCAGAATGCCTGTATATTTTAGACTGAACTCTCTTATATAAAAATGTTCTGCTGCACTTCAGAACACATATAGACTGTATGAACTAAACCCTTGATGCTCATTCATTCCTTGCTACACAGTGTGTGGGAGAAGCCAAGTCTAAATACATCACTCATTTTTCCTTATCACATAGCCTAATGACTTTTGCTGTATGTCTGCATATTAAAATACCTGTTGCCATGAACATGAGAAGCGCAAAAGGCAAAGCTGTAATGGAGCAAGGTTGGGTCAATGACAGCGCCATTCTCTGAGTGTTCCATCAATTCATTCAGGTAGCACAGATGGCGGTGACAGCCTCTGACACCATAACGAGCACAATATTCATCTAACACGAAGACCTGGCCTGGGCTAAACCAACCCTGTAAGAGATGCAAAAGGAGAAAGTGTTGTTTTATTGAACCTGGACTGTTCTTTTCTGCATTGTTTTCAAGTAAGATTTTCCGAGAGAAACAAAAGAAAATTATGATTTCGTATGCATTATATAAACCTTTCAAACCACTATATATTTTCAATAGATTTGATTCTGACAACAGTATAAATGCATTAAAAATGGCTACGTTAGCCACCCAAATTGACAAAGCCATGAACCTTTTTTGGAGGGGTGGATATTTCAGCCATAATATTCCACAATATAATTCCCAAAATAGAAATGCATTAAAATGTCCAATGAGAAGAGTCTAAATCAATTAGTGTTAGGACAAGAGTTGTGCCCATTCAGCTGCCAATATTTTACAAAGGAAGAATCTTCCCCTCCACCAACCCCCCCACAGCCAGGATACCCCAATGTCTGCTGATTAGAAGCCAGTACTTACATCTAGACTGTACATTCTACAATTGTCCAGAACTGGCCTCACTTCAATAGCAATTGGAAAGGGGATTGGGTGGACTGAAACTTCTGTCTGTCTGTTCCAGCCTTCTCCAGTGGTGTCCTCCAGATGTTTAGGACTCCCAATTCCCATCAGCCATAGCTAGCATGGCCAATGGTCAGGGATGAAGAAAGTTGTAATCCAAAGCATCTTAAGGGCACCAGGTTGAGGAAGGCTGATCAGGACTATGGGAGTAGGCATGGGTCTCTGAGGAGAGCAGTACACAGGAGTCCTGGTGCTCAGAAAACACTGCTGCTCAGAAATAGCAAAGTCAGAAGAGAAGGACTGAGGCAAGGAGGAGACCACAAAATGCAGAACCTTGGGAAGAGTCCACTGGACTCATAGGTGACTATGAGGCTTGGGAAGATGAGGAGCAGCTTACTGAGGTAGGGGCCTTCTCTTTCAGAGCCATATGTTCGAGTGTCATGAAAAATCATGGTTTATTGTGATAGAAATGAGCCTAGATCCCCCTTCATTCACATGCTTCCCTCTCCTTTCCCTGCACAGCTGTGAGGAGCTCAGAAGTATTCAGTTCCATTTTTGATTAACCACAGCTTGCTGTGCTGTCAGAACTCAACAAACCATGGTTAATCTTGTTTTGTTTGTCCATGTTTTATTTGAAACAAGCCAACTTCAAACCATGGTTTTTAAAGCTAGCTTGTTTCAACAGTCCTTACAATTAATCATACTGTAGGGTGTGGATGTAAGGCTCTATTATGGTTAAACTGAAATTGGAAGCATTTTGATCTCCTCCTTGTGATTATGTGAAAGGAAGAGGGGGAGGAGGGAGTTTGTGAGCTAACTGGGAAGCTAGGCTCGCTCCCATCATAATATTCCATGATTTATCATGATGTCTGAATGCTGCCATTGAGTTAAGAAAGGAAGCCAGGAATGCAGCGAGAGACTTACATACTCGCTAGGATAAGGGGTGATGCTCAGCAAACCATCAGACCACACATGATTTAGGTGAGAGGGTTTTAGACATTTCACAAAGGTAAAAAACACAGTTTTGGGGAAGAAGGTGTTTTCAAAAGCCAACTTATTTAAGTTCAAATATCAGATTGTCTTGTAGCATCTTAAAAACAAATACATTTATTGTAATGTAAGCTTTCATGGACCAGTGCACCACATGAAACTGATGGAGTGTGATCCACAAAAACTTGATGCCGTGTTACTCTTCAAAGGTGTGAGTTACAGCAAAAACAACAAACTCTTCTAATACTGACACCCCTCTGAAAGTTATAATATTATAGGAACTTTGTTTTTTTAGTAAAGGGAACTTCTAAACTGAAGAATGCTCTCCTATTCTTAAAACTGTCACTTTAAAGTGTGAAGAATAATGCTGCATATTTATTAAAATAATGTATACCACCTTTCACTTTAAAAAGAAGTACCAAGGTGGATCACAAACAAATAAAACAGTGTTAATCGTCAGTGAAATGCTTGAATAGAGAGGCATGTTTTCAGTTGTCGGCAGAAACATTCCACAATTGGAGCCCACTCGATCATTCCACAAGTTAGGCACCACCACAGAGAAGCCTCCCTCCTCTACAGTTTAAGATGTACATCTGCAGACAATGGTGTCTTAATTATTGTGAACAAATAGCATTTTAAATTAAGGTTAACCAACAATTTTCAGACTTGCAGTAGTATATTTAATTTGTCAGAGCTGAAAGGTAGTTCTTTCTTGGCTATGCAACACTTTTCTGCCTAATAATTTCAAAACTTGTATGGACTAGACATGCTTACTGTCTTGGAGATATAAGCAAGGCTTGGCTGTCTACAATGAATAGTTATACTGAAGCTTTACTTATTCTGAGAAGAGGAAATATGGTCAGAAGCAGAAACAACCAACAACCAAGAAGTTGCTACTAATTTCTTCACAAAATTCCCCAGGTTTTTCCTCACACACACAAATCTACATGCACAACAGAAAGCTATGAGTTTTTAAAGCTATCATAATAGTGTTGCAATCACTTTTATTTTATAATTGCTTATAAAGCTCCCTACTGTTTACTTGAAAGTTCAATATAGGAATTTTAGTATCGCTAATAGTTTTAATCATAGGTTATGTTTAACTGTAATTGTTTCATATTAGGTTGATTTTGTTTTGTGGGGAAATGGTTTGTGTAGCTATTTTCATTTAATTTACTGAAGTGCAAAAGATGGACTATTAAAAGATAATTTTCAGCATATGTAGACTTTCATTAATTTATTTATCTTTTTGTACAGTTGATGTCTGTGTAAAAACTCTAGGACGGTCTCTAGTAATAGAACCCCCTATTCTTCTGGGGGAAAAGTGTGGGGGTTGTTCTTGAGCTCAGGGTTTGGGGAAATTCTGCTTGAATGGTGAAGGTGATCACCCCAGAAGCTTTTGATCGGAATGGAAGAAAGCTTTGGTCAAGAAAGCTCTGGTGACTGAAGTAGGCCTGAATGCCTGTTTTGAAGACAGAAATAGTTTTCTGTCTAGAGTGTGAGAAGCAGAAATGGTGACAAAGCCTTAGTTGAGCGAAGACAATACACCAGTGTCAAGAAGATGCAAGATTTGTTGCTCCATATGGTTAGCAGTGGTGGGCAACCTTCATGAGTTTCTCTGCACCCAGATAAGGCTTGGAACCATGTCAACCCCTAAAACAATGGAAAACTGTTTCTGTGTTTTGTCCCATGACATGTTTACCAATACAGAACAAATGTTAGTTGTGAGCAAAGGGGGAATTACAGTAACTAATCAGTGACCAGAAAAACTTTTTTTTGGGGGGGGGGATTTGGGGAACACAGAAAAGTTGCAGTTTTTCTCTAGACTCACAGAATCATAGAGTTGAAAGGGGCCTATAAGGCCATCGAGTCCAACCCCCTGCTCAATGCAGGAACTCCATTTTACCTTCACCCTAGGGTTGCCATATTGCCCGCATAGCCGGGTTTTACCCAGATTCTATGCATGCCACCCGGCACCCCTTACGTGGCCCAGATTCTCAGCTTTAATTTAAAAAAAAAAGTTTCTAGGTGGTCCGGTTCTCGAGATATACATAAAAACGTCAGCCACCCCCCTTGACTGTTAAATCTTTCTTTAAACAGTACTGTACTATAGCACTTTGTAGCTTTAACCCCGCCCGTTCAGCATTGCAGCCAATCAGGGATTGTGTTTCAGTTTCATTGACCTCAGGCAGTGTCTAGAAAACAAAATGGTGGTTTCATCCCCCCCCCCCGTTTATCTGAAAATCTCATAAATTGGGTAAGTATATACATTTCAGTTTTTTTTCCTCTTGTGTCCAGGAGTCAGAGCTTGGGCAGTGTTTTGAAAACCTTCCCAATACTTGCTTTTTGTAAAAGCAATGCTAATCCCATATGCCCAAAGTAAATCCCATTTAATTCAATAGGACTTACTTTGAGTAGACATGTTATGAATGTGCTGAAAATCAATGGGACTTTGGAGTGAATGTAAAAAAGAATTATGTTTGTGTTCTACCTCTTTCTGTCTCCAGTCCAATTTTAAAGCAAGTAGGCAGGGCTTACTTAGGTATTACAGTTTTTATTCTGTAGGAAAGTAATACTGATTTTTTAAAAACTAATACTGATTTTTCTGCAATGACCAACTGGTTTGACAATAAACTATTATATGGGCTGTATGTATTTATACATCTGCAGTGTGTGTGCGTGTGCGTGTATGGAGTCTTTCCAACCCCCCTGTGAGGTAGGGTTGGAAACCAATGCAGCTCACAACAAGAAATAAAGCCATTTAAAATCCAATGACCATAAAACAAGTATAAACAGTTGCAAAACAGCGTAAAGTGGCATGATTCGGAATTTTGGGTTGTGTGAATGAAGTTGCTTATCACTTGAGGTTGCAGTTCTGTCCCTGTTTGAGTAAGCCCCACTGAATACGCTGGGACTTGCTTCTGAATAAATAAACTTAGGATTGCACTATAAATATCTTTACAGTTTGTGTAAATAATAAATATATTTGATAGTCATGCTTATATACATATTTCTTCATTTATCATATTTTTGGTTTTTGGTTAGGAATCCTGACTGGTTGTGAGATGCTTAGTTTTTTGCCTTACTCATAGGAATCTTGTTGTGGTTGATATGGTATTACATTTAGGAAAGTGTTACTGCCTTCTGTGTTTTTTTTTCCTATTTGCATTTCACTTATCTTTAACCTCACTCCGTTACAGCCATAGAAGCAACAGCAGCATATGCAAGATAATTAACTCCCATTAGTGATAAGAACAAGAATTTATAATTATTATTTCAATCAAAACAAGAGGCTTATCAATACTTTGAAGAGGACTAGATGTTTATTTTCTTTCTGAGCCCAGGACTAGGTCTTTCATGATGCCCGGGGAGCAGGAGAGTAGTCGATAAGACAGACATCCTGGCATTGGTAATCTAATTAGCAAGGTATGTGTGGGGTTGTTGCACACTTCCAGGCCCAGTTTCATTTTGAGTATGGAGGTGGAACCTGTGTAGATGTGGTTGAGAAATTTTGAGTTAAGCAAAGCTCTGCTTTTATAAAACCTAAGAAACATACAGATACTTTGAATGTCTGAGTGCCTGCACCAGTGGAATACTGGAGGAACTTGTAAAACTTGCTGCAACAGTATTTAGAACTGAGCATGTGGTGTGAAAGACTCCTTTTCCTAACATTTTGGCTGGTTTTTCTCCACCCACCACATCTCTGAAATATATTGTATATGTTATGGTTAACCGTGCTGCTGCCCTGACTTACTTTATGTTTGTTGCTATTTTGTGTTTTTATTATGTTTTTATATTGATTGTGTATTTTTATTGTTTTTATTATATTTGTAAGCTGTGCTGAGCTCTGTTTTTAACAGCAAAAGGGCAGGATATAAATTCTCTTTTTTATCATTAATTTTTATTCAAATTTTCAAAGACGAAAAAACAAAACAAAACAAAAACAATTAAACAATAAAATAAAATGTCGACTTCCGATTTGTCGCAGATCAGTTATAGGTCTAGAATATATAACAATCCTATCTCTAAAATTATATTGTAAAATCACTTTCCTCCAGTAATTATCTTAATTAATCATCAAATCTCATAAACATTATTTTATTCTTTCCACAAAAAGTCAAAGAGAGGTTTCAATTTCTTGAAAGATATATCTTTCAATTTTTCTCCAAATAAACATGTCGCTTAATCCATCTAATTCAAATCTGTTAGGCCCAATAATTTCAATAGCCATTCTTCCATTATCTATATTAACTCCATCTTCCATCTTCAATAATCCTGTTAAGTCCAGTAATTTCAGTAGCCATTCTTCCGTTATCAGTTATTATTATATCAGTTTTTGGTGGTAATTCCTAGGCACAAAAACAAAACAACTGGACAATCCAAATATTAATATGCAAATATTTGCATAATATGCAAATAATATGCAAATAATTTGCATAATATGCAAATTAACCTGCCCAGATTTGTGGAACTGGAATATGGCAACCCTATTCATCCCTATTTCACACAGGCAGGTTTTTTTAATGTCTTTTTTTGTTGTAACTTACCTTTTCTCTGGAATACACACAGAGAAGAAAACTTTTTAGATTCCACTCTTACTGCTCATAATAATTTTATACTAGGTTGGCTTTTTCTGTGCTACGTTTTCCACACAGTTTTTGTACATTATACATAAATGTTAACTATTAACTATTGTTATTTGAGTTGGGGAAATTTTACTTCATCCTTATCAGAACTGTTCCATGTAAGGATGAAATCCGTATTTCGGTGCCAGTTCAATTTTTGCTCAGTTGAACTTCCGGTATTGCTTTGTCAGGGACCAATGTTCACTATTTGCTATAAATATTATTCTTTTTTCCTCGCAAAAATATCAATATTAACAGATTTTTTAAAATATTGATTTTTCATAATTTAAAAATATAAAATATCAATATTAATACTGATATTTTGAGGAAAATGTTGATATTAATATCAAACATTTATTTTTTAAAAAATCTGCTTCAGCCCCAGAAAACCACTAAAAAACCCCCGATCCATGAGGGGGGGAAAGTGCAAATAAATAGGAAATCTGGTGTTAAATTCAAATTTTGTGAAATTTGAGCACATCCCTAGTTCCATGTATGTGATTACTACACAGAACTATGTTTTTTAGTGAGTTTTGGCCCATGGGGAATTGATGTTGGGTGAGGTTCAGACTTCACTACTTTAACTTTATTTTTTTTAAAAAACTTTCTTTTTTACCTGAATTAAAGAAAGGAAAAACTCTAAAACTCAATTTGTTTTAAAATCAAACTGCTAGAAGGACAGAGTTTTATTAAGCAAGAAAAATACACTGTTGTACATCAGGAGAGAGAGTCAAAGAGTCTCCCTCCCGAACCATGAACCCACAGGCTTATATTGTTTTACATATGTCACATAAAACCTACTAGATTTACCCCATCCATGGTAAGATGGTCATTTCACGAGGAGTGGTTACTTATACACGTCGTATATCTCTTCCTTAGAGTAGTGAGGAGAGGTTTGCAGAGCATGTGTCAAGTGCATGTACACGTGTCATGTGTTCCATACTGCTAACCACTGACACAAACCTTTAACAGAAAGATTTCACATATCTCTGTTGCCCACAACTTCCCCTTCCCCCCTGTTAGCTGGCATCACACAGAAATTCCTCATTTCCCTTTGTGAAGATGTACATTAAGATGTGATAGAAAGCCTCCCAGGTCTTATAAGCAAATATAAGCATATTGATTATAGAATCCTCCTTATCAGAAAGGACAAGCTCTATTATTCTTTCACAATCCCCCCCTTTGAGACTTCCGTCTCAACGAGGTGGACAGTCTCACTAGGCCAAACCTTTCCCACATAAAGTTGTAACCTATCTTTATTTATTTCACTTGTATCAGATCTTACTATTTCTAATGTTACCATCTTCTTCCTGCTTATCATGCAACTTACTCATATTCCCTCTACTGTATATTTAGATACAGTAGAGAAGAAACCAAAAAGCAAAGCACCTCATAAGCATTGGCGAAATTGTTGACCTTTAAATTGGTATTGATACTTACACATCCCCCATGAAAGTAGTTTTTATTAGATTAAGGCCAAATTAGTTAACATAGGGCATACCTGTAACTTCAGAGCAAAACCCAGATTCTTAGTGTGTGCTTCAGGTTATATACCTTTGCCCACTCAGATCATCAGATCATTAACCCTTACCCAGACCAAACAATATAGGCCTTACTCTTAAAAGTTCAAAGGATTACAATATTTTCAAAGCCCAAATCTTCACAGTCTTGAAACTTTCCCTCTCCCAGGCTACCATCTGCTCCACACAAATTGGAAACCAGGATTGTTAGGCCCTTGAGGAAAAGTCCATTTACTGCTTCTGAATTTTCCTGGTGATTCAAAGAGCAACAAATTGTGACACAAATTTGAGACCCTAAGGGGCTTCCTTACCCTCAGGGACCGGTCAGCATTCGGCATACAACCAGATTTGCTTTTTAGGGCTTTATTCTGGCCCTTATTTCTTTGTTGGCGAGGATAAATACAATCTTTCAGCAGATTCAGGTCTCTTTCCTTGCCTTCTTGGTAGGCTCACTGGAAATGTCTTTTTCACTGCTTCCCCCCCCCCATGGTCTCAAGTTGTAATGGTGCTGTTCAGAATGGTTTGTCTGAATGTAGAGCTTCTGGGACCCCGTTCTTAGGCGCAGGTCCCGAGGGTCATTGTCCTTGGCCTCAGGGATTGGCTTTGTTGTCAAGCAGCCAAAAGTTTCTCCAAGTCGCAAACAAAGAAGAGCTCAAGCCGCTCTGCAGACACGTTTCTGCAGTCCATCCCCCTTGGATGAAGAACAGGTGGAGGCCTTTCAGCCGTAGGCTGGAACACACGATTGACGGCCCCCATTTCTTTTCCAAGGCATAGATGGCTTGTGTCTTGACAAAGTGTGATGCAAAAGAAGAAGAACCTTGGCATTTTACAGGAGAAATTGCAGCATGCAGCTTGCCAGATACTACAATTTGCTGGTCTGATGAAACAGGTTGAATATCTTTGATGAAACAATCTCCCTCCCCACTTTGATAACTTCATAGGAGAAGGGAAGCAACATTGGTTAATATTTTTTCATATGAGCACAGTCCAAATAGAAGTTCAAACCCTCATCTTATTTGCAGGAATTTTCAAACCTATGAATGGGCAGTCTAACAAAATTCGCCTTTCAACATCCTCCAGCTCATCTACTTAAGCATCTCCAAAAGCTCAAAGCAATAGCACCCCTGAAGAAGTGTTTGGCAATAATGCAACTCAACCAGGGACATAAAAGATATGACACAGATGTTAAACTTTTGTCACACAAGGCTAGTTCACATGAGGTGTAATAAATACTCAATTTTTAGTGGCTTTCCTTCCCTATAAGCTTGACAAATTCCACAAGCCCTTAAATATTGTATAATCACAAAGGCGAATTTGTAAACAAACCAATATCTAGCTGTTTGTTTTGCCATACCATCTTTCTTTTACACAAGGCAGACCATGACTGTTCATTATCCCCTTTCTTTTTGGTATAATTTTAGCCAAATTCTCTTTGGCAACCACTGGCCACCGTGCAAAAACAACCATTAAAACCAGGATGATAAAGAAAAATGGTCTGAACAGTCGCTGCTATCTCTGCAGCTGCATCAGCCCTATCTTAACCCCTTGTGTACTCACAGCCCACAACTGCCACTTTTATTTAACAGTTATAAAGTGTGAACAAACACCAAAAAGAGGGTCAAGCTGATCCCATACTATGCTATAGAAGGAGAGCATGCTGTTCTGAGCCATGAAACACTGGGCCAATGAAATGTGCACACACACACTTTTTTCATGGCAAAACCACATTATGAAAAAGACTTCTAAAAAGAAGCATGCCTTTCTAAGACAAAGCACCTCAGAAATGTTTCTCTTGCCAAGCACCTGTTGTTTACATCCACATGTTGAAGTGATGAACATGCGCTGCTCTTAACTAATGTGGAAACACAGGTACGCCCTTCTTATAAATGAATATTCCTTATAAATCAATGTATGAAAAGAATCATACTAATAGCTTCATATAACAGGTGTCTTTAACATAATAGTTAATTCTGATGTCATCGTTCAATACCCTTTAACTATAAGAGCTTTGTTTTATCATCGTTTTCTCCAATACGTAGATATTATTTATGCATATTCTTATTGCGCAGCCTATGTGTAGATTTATTCCAACCTTCACTGGTTTTGCGGTTGAATTGTCCCCCGCCTTATTGGAATGTGTTGCCCACAAGGAAACAGGCACTTGAGAAAGAACTTCCTCTTGATCTGCAGACAAAGCCATAAATATGCAACGCTGTGCCTGTTTAAGAGTCTGTCTGTGCTAACACAGTTTCATTGTGGGCAGCTTGTGGAACATCCAGAAAAATTCCCAATGGTGTGCAATAGATAGTGCAGACCCAGGCAGAAACATAGTAAATCACATCCTAGCAAAATCACCAATGAGGAAGGACTTTCCTCTAAGAAAGGACATAGAAGGAAAATGGGGGACTGATTTATAAGCCCCAATGTCGACCATGAAAAGCAGTTTTGAATGAATTCATGATGCAACCATGATTGAGGAATATAGGAACACAGGTGCTCTCCTAATACATGAAAGAAACCAGAAGGACCCTGGAAGAATCCACTATGATTTCCTGCATGCATCAGCCCAACACCACCTTTTGATATGGGGATTCTAATATTGTTTCTATGCAAGATATTTATTTATTAAATTTGTTAGACGCCCATCTGGCAGGGGTTATCCTGCCACTCTGGGCGACGTACAATAAAATACAAATACATTCCATAAAAAACATAAGCAGAAAAATTAAAACCACCCCTAGAACTGCAATCTAACAGCCTAAACCCCCTCCCCAGCCTGGTTGAAGAGCCAAGTCTTCAAGGCCCGTCGAAAGCACAGCAAGGAGGGAGCCTGGCAGAGGTCAGTTGGCAAGGCATTCCATAGCAAAGGAGCCACTACAGAGAAGGCTCTTGACCTAGTCCTCTCCAGTCTAGCTGCTTTTGTTGGGGGAATGAGTGAACTGCTGGACCCCCAGACAGCCATCCTATGATATTCAGTTATCCTTATGTAATTTTTATGAGAGGATTTCTATGAGAGTATTACTTCCTAAATTTTCTTATTATTTCCCCTTAATTCATGTTCTGAGTGGACCTCAGGATGCCACCAACCACCTTCAGCAAATTTTGCCATGCTGAAGGGGAGTCGGCTACAACAAGACCTCCACCCCCTTGCTTTGATCTAATAGCTCCAATTGGTCTCATAACTCCATTTCTATGACAATTTTGAGCAGTTCGATTCTGATTCTAATTCACAAGGCCAAATGGCCATGTTGACAAGACCATCTGAGCTCATGAATTACAAAATCCAGCCCTATATTCCAATTATTCTTATAGATTCCAGTAATCACCCAAATCCAGAACTTGAACCCAGTTTCACATCAGTGCATCACTGAATCTTATTAAATATTATATTATTATCATTATATTAAAACTTTAATATTGTCTTATTTTAATAGCCATGGCAGTTGGCCACCTACCATGACTACCAGACAAGACATAAACCCTAAGTAAAATTTCTCCCCAAATTGCTCCCTTTCATTTGATGTAACTGACCACAATGGTGACCTCCCCCCTTTGGACCTGTACCCCTGCCAGGCAGACTTTGTAGCTTAACCATGACCACTGCACCTTTAGTGCAGTTTTCTCACGTCTTCAATTATTCTCCCACAGAACTCGTGACCAGACACAGTACTCCATCCTACAGCCAGAAATAGCCTCCCAATTGCTTCCTGTCGCCTTCCCAACTCCTGAAGTCTGCTATACAACTCCAAGGGGGAGGGCAGGGTCAAGCATGGTGGTGACAATTATAAAGGGGATGAAGTAGATGTTAGAACTTGGTTTCTTTTATCTGGTATAGCATCAGTTTGTGTAGAGCTATCACGAGTTGATAGTAAATCTGTCTGTATAGAGCCAGATACAGATAAGATGGTCAGAAAATGCCATCATTCTTCATTTGGGGAAAATAACCATGAACCCCAAGATGACCCGATGAGTCATCTTGTTGGCCAGCCATGTATTCATGCCATGGGGCCAAGAACTTTAATGGTTCCTTCACCATATTATATACACAGAGAAGATGCAGGGGAGCCCTTTCTTAAGGCTCTTCTTAGATATTTATACATAACACTCTGCCGAAAGCAGCAGTAGAAAATAAGTAGATGATATTTGTGGTCTTCCCCCCATTTCATGTTGTGCCCAGGGGTTGAATCACCCATGGTCTTTGTAGGTAAGCCTAATGTCCCACTGTGCTCACCAGCAGTGGTGGTTTATGCAAATCGTCCAGAGATACTGACCCACTCTGGGGATAAAGCACTTGGCTATTTATATAGGCAAACCACATTGGTAAAGACTTAACAGCTGCTGTTACATATTTTCTGTACATACAAAACACTGGGGTACCTCCTTTTGATGTTTCTACAGTATTATAATTTTGTTTCCCCATAACTCTTTTTCCAACGCAAGGAAACTGTACTTTCCTGTGTTGACTGGCCATACATCAATTTTGACTCCTTCAGAGGTGCTCTAGGTGCTCCGGATCAAACAAACCCTCCAGAGGAAACTGTTGCTTCCGCTGGTGTCCACTGGTATGGGCATGCCAGAGTGGAAAAATATTCACAGCTGCCATTCCATACTTCTCATACATTTTAAAGGTTGGGTGGCAGCTGTGAATTTTTCCAGGTCTTATAAGCAAATATAAGCATATTGATGATAGAATCCTCCTTATCAGAAAGGACAAGCTCTATTATTCTTTCACATATGTTTGGATTTTCCTGGATCCTATATCGTGGACACCAGATCAATCTCAAGTAGCATGCATATAAGGGATCAAGACAAGTCTAATGGAACCTTAACAGATACTGGAGGTAGGACTAAGAAATTAAGGTTGATATAGTTATGTGAATACTCAGTGTAAATTTAATAAAACATATAAAAAATACAATAAAAAGGAATATAAAAGGTATAACATACAAAAGTCAAACAATGACAAACATGATACTATGATTTTCAAAAGTATGTAACTAAAACAGTATACATCATGAAGAATGTATCTGACGTGTACAAATTTTGTTCAAATGGTCCGTTTCTTTTATAGAGAAAAGAGAAATATATTTTTTGTTTAAAAAGTCCAGCCAGACGCGTTTGATAAAGACTAGTATCAAGCTACAGTGTTTAAAGAAGTGAATGTCATATTTCTTTGGATATCGTTATATTCAATTTTTGTTGAAGTCATATTAGCAATTCCTTTGGTTATCGCATTATATTCAATTTCTGTTCAAAGTCATATCAGTAGCCATTGAAAAAGACAACTGTCAAAACGCGTCTGGCTGGACTTTTTTAACAAAAAATATATTTCTCTTTTCTCTATAAAAGAAACGGACCATTTGAACAAAATTTGTACACGTCAGATACATTCTTCATGATGTATACTGTTTTAGCTACATACTTTTGAAAATCATAGTATCATGTTTGTCATTGTTTGACTTTTGTATGTTATACCTTTTATATTCCTTTTTATTGTATTTTTATATGTTTTATTAAATTTACACTGAGTATTCTCATAACTATATCAACCTTAATTTCTTAGCATGCATATAAGACCACAGGAACCTGCTCCCTAGAATTTCACTCTGGATTGATAGCTATGTTCTTCTCTTAAACTAAAAGGCCATAAAGTTAGGGCAGCTGGGATTATGTAGTAAAACGTATATTTGAGAGCTGGTGGCATTTAGGTGGGCCAATGTAGATTCAGCAATAGTTCAGTTGGAATTAATTTTTATCTTGCATACTGTAATCCTTGCATATAATAGCCAATTTGTTGTTTGTTAGATTTTTCACCCCCCAAGATTCATTTATGTATAGCTGTCCTGCCCAGAGTCCGAGGCACGAGATGGAGGCGAGGCTTGATTTCATTCTCTTTTTATTAGTGTGATGGTTACATCCAAAGCAGTGCGCTTCATAAACCTGTCTACTCTGGCTCACTACTTTCCCTAGCTAAGCTACCTAAACAGTCTCTGCGGCAGGTGAGGAGAGTTGAATCAGCACTGAAGCCTGGGCGGGCACCTGCTTAAGTAGGGAAGGTCTTCGCCTGTAAACGATAGCTCCTCCGAAGTTCTGCCCTCTCAAGGTCCCTTTTCTCACGCCATCTCGTGTGGGGTGAGGGGGGCAAGCCTCCAACAGCCGATCTGACAGCGGGGCTTCGCTAGGCGATGACTCGACTTCAGGGAGCGGGAAGCTGGTTGGCGGGGAAGCATTTGAAGTGCCAGGCAGGGATTCCAGAGGGGGTGTGGTTGGCGTGTGCGAGGGGTCACTTCCCAATGGCTCAGTCAGGGGGCTCGCAGGCACAGCAGGAGCTGCCTCGATGGAGGGGCTAGCCGATAGAGTCTGCAGGCTAACTCCGCTCCCCCTTCCTTCAATGCTCTCAGGGACCTTGTCCTCATACGACTCCTCTCCCTGAGCTAACTCCTCTTGCGCCTGGGGCGCAACAATAATGCATTTTTGAATTCTCTTTGATACTGCTAGACTCATATCTTTCATAAGCCCAAATACATCCATTGGCCTTCTCCTGATATAGTTAAAACAAACCATTCCAAACAGTGTTGAGACCCTCGGGTCCTGTTTGGTCCCCACCCTCTCACCCATTAGGACAAATTAAGATTTTCATTTGCAGGGGTCAAAATGATTACCCTCACTTCCCTCCAAATGCCTTCAATAAGGGGAAGGGCTGTAGGTCAGTGGTAGAGCACATGCACTGCATGCAGAAGGTCCCAAATTCAATCCCTGACATGACTTCTTTTTGAAACTGTGGAGAGCTGCCATCAGTCCATGTAGACAATACTGAGCTAGATGGACCAACGGTCTGACTCGGTATAAAGCAGCTTCCTATGTTCCAATAACACATGGGTTTTCCGTCAAGCCACCTAGCAAAAGGTAGTGTGCAGGTACTAGCCCTTGGCTGCTGAGACAGAGAAGAAACCACAGGAGACAAAGGGAAGTTGAGCTCTCCATTCTCTGCCTAAATGTTCGCAGATGTGAGGGAGAAACTGTCCTAAGAAATAGTGAGAATTTTAAGGCCTTGTCTCTGACCCAAGTCCTTCTCCCCAATTTTGCTCTGGGGAGACTGAACTTTCCATTTTGCCACAGAAGTGATCATGGTCTGGGGTGGGTTAGAGGTTGACCCCTAAACAATTATTTTATTGTGGTGGGTGAGGAGAGGAGCAAAGGGATAAAAGGATATTCTTTTCCCCTTTCTTTTCCCCTTTCTTTTCCCCCACAACTGCTTGCAGGCTCCAATTTGAAAACCCTACATTTTCACCCTTTCCAGTAATAATTGTCCTTTTAAGCAAAAAATGTATTTTGCAGTAGTGCCAGGATACCATATATTCTAAACCAAAGACAGGGAACAGGGTCTGGCCAGTGGACTGGATCCAGAAGTGACCCACCCCACTGGATCACTTTTAAATTAAATGTGGGCAGTACCACCCACCTGCCAATCAACTGATACCACATGGCACCAAGTGATTCAACTTCATTGTGTGTTCCCGGTTCTTTCTTTGTAGCAGTGGCTTGAATTCAAGTTAGGGCTGCAAAGATTCCTGTCAATTTGCAAGCCCAACTTGAAGGAACCATCACAACAACTTTCTAAAGCTCCTGATTGTTCCTCTTCAACTGTGGCTTTACCTGCCCTACCCCTTGACATCAAATTAGGGGCTAATTTGGCCCATGGGCTGGAGTTTCCCCATCCCTATTCTAAAAAATTACTCTGCAAAACTTGTGACTAGAAGATTACATTATGCAGCAATAGGGTCTATTTTCTTTTTCACACTGATCATTACCCTTGAGTATCACGTCTGGGGATGGAAATTTCTGTCAATTTTAGTTGTCTCAGTTTCTCATTTTTCCAGCTTAAATTCAGTTCTCTACATTTGTGCAGCAATTTGTGATTGAAAAAAAAAATCCTCAGGATAATTATCCAGCATTTTAGTGTGAATTTCTCCTAATAAACACATTCAAGAACTAACAAGAGAATAAAAGAAGCCCACAGCAGACTTTACACTTCAGTTTATGGACTAGATCTCCTAGCGCATTAGACTAGTGTAACCAAGCAGATATCTTTCAAGTTACTCCTAGCCTCCACTTTTCCCATGCAGGCAAAGCAAGCTAGGATGGCAAGGCAAAGATGAGCATGGAACATGAATGTGGTTTAATTTTTTTGATTATGTATCCTCATGATTGCAGCCCCCACTCCTCAAATGTTCTATGGTTTCTTTTGAAAGTGAAAAAAATAAAATAGCAGACTACCCCTAGGGTGGTAAGTAATTTATCCAGGATTTAAGCCTACAAAGCTAACCTTGACTCAGCTGAATACAAGCGCAATAAATCTATTTGCTTTTCTCCCCCTGTGGTTTTGACTCTATTCTTTGGATTTCTTTTTCCTCCCCAGTCCATAAAAGAGTAGAGAATTACAAGATAGATGACATAATGCCTGACATCTGGCAAGCTAGATTTGTACCTTAAAATGCCTGTACAGGTGTTAGCAAATCCTACCACAGAGGGTTCTATATTTATTAAAGCCTTCTGTTTTTATTCAGCCCTCCCTAGAGGAGCTGATAAACCACAGTTCAGAGTCAGTTTGAGTCTATTCTCTTCTCTATTGAGTGGCACAGCAGTAGTCTTCAAGTGCATAATTTTCAAATTTGAAGCCAATCGATTGAAATCCTTTATCCCAACCTCACGCACAGTTATTAAATGAGTCTGGAAGAAAAGACCACTTTGCAACAACTATTTCTCACTTTTTGTGTCCCCCACTTCTTTTATTCCAGCCTTTTTACTCACCAAACAAGAATAGGAATCATTCAATCGGTGATCCAAGGTCTGCCTCTGAAGTACTCTAAAGAGTGCAGCATGGTCAAACTTGCAAGGATTAGCAGAAATAAACTCATCCATGCCATGCTTCTGAGTACGATCTGCATATGAGCGTAGAAAAAATGTATGGATGTAGATTATCCCACTTTAAGACAGGCTTAAAGTTTAATTCAAGAATGCCTCATTAAGATTTTCCCTGCCCTTTCATTCCTCATCCAACCCCTCCCGGTAAACAACCTATTATAATTAAATCTAGGCAAATAACAGTGATTTAAATATAACTATGGATAAAGTCAGGAGATGGGGAAAAAAACCCTTTCTATGTACTAGTCAAATTAACCACAAATGTTACCCCTACATATCAGATTGAAACAGCCTGAACAATGCATTCTGATATTTTTCAAAGACCAATGTGGATCTTCTACTGTGTTTCTAGAAAGCTTGCAAAATAGTGGCATAACAGAGGCTTTGTTTCTGGGGTGCCTGTTTTCACAAGATATTAAGTGCAGAACTGTTGGACATAGACATTATCTATTTACAATACACTCAAATAAAAATTTGAGCAAGTGTTTGCTTATGGGCATAACAAAGATGTTCATCACAGACCAAAGTAGGAAGCAAACATGGCTTGAAGGCCATTTCTCAAATGGCAAACTAGAGCAGAAATGAACACACAAGCTTGAACGGGGTCATTTCCAGTCTTTTTCTTTTTACATCCAGTTTTTAATGAAACAAATATAATGCAGTAATGGGAAAGAGTCCCTTAAACCTACCAATACTGAGTAGTGAAACCAGGAGCATTTTTTTTTTGTAAATTATATATAACATACCATCTTAAATGGTGCTTCAATCAGAGATCTGAATTTATTGTTCACAGATTGCATCTTTCAATGCCGTTGAACCCCGTGGGTTTATCAAAAGACAAGCTCTAATGATTGCGTTTGTTAATGGCATGTTTTGTTAAAATCCTCAATGTGAGTTGTCTACCAAGTATGGACAGAAAAAGCCTTGCAGTAGCCAAAAGGACTAGTTATATATTGGCACATTAGCTCACTTGGATTCCATACGCAACATTGGGGGTGAATAGTTTGCTATCTACTCACAAATTGACTTAACCCTTACAATAATGTTGTTGCTTCTCTTTGTTCCTTTAATTTCAAATATAGGTTTTTTATAGTTGTTACTCGAAAAGATGCAACCTAGATGTACTTTAAAAAAACCTACATAGTACAAACCTAAAATTTCTACAGAAAAGTAACAAAAGTTTATTGATTAAACCCAATTATAGAGTTAGGTTCATAATAAAACTCCGTATTGATCTGTGGGCATGATGCTAAAGTAATCAGTCACATTTAGAAATTTAGCCCCAGATCATATTGATCCATGTCAAGTCCAACTTTCAGCTGTATTTGCAGATGGAAGAATTATTTAATTCAAGCTGAAAGATCTGCAGCATCACATCTTGAAAAGATGCACAAACTAATTCATATCATTTGGCTCTCCATTGTCAAAGCAAGAGTCACATCTATGTGACAGATTTCACCAAGGTGGATATAGCAAGTAAACAGTGTGACAGTGCATTGATGATTAAAGGTATGAGATGATCATCTACACAAACAGCAGTATATTTTTCTAGAGTTTAATCATTCATGGTGTTGCTCCTTAAACACCTTTTAAGCAGCAATCCTGTGCACAGTTAAATCCCACTGAAGTTATAACAGGAATGTACAGATAAGCAATAGCTGGAATACACCCTAAAAGGATCACCACTGTACAATGGTAAACAGAGTTCATTTTATATAAGATTTATATGGCCCAACCAACTCTAGATTTTTTTTAAAAAGGGAATTAGCCTTAAATTGAATGACATTTTATTTCCAGGAATGACATGGCTCTGGTGAAACGTTTTGAACAGTTCATTCTTTATTTCATGTTTCTAAAACCCTTCCCATTTTCAAACAATACTAAGGATTTTTACAATTGTTCAGATATTGTTTGCTATATAAAATTAAATATCTGCTATTATCTGATAGTTTAAAAAAAGGAAAAGAAAAAGAAAAAGAATGCTGCTTTGTCTTCTGTCTCTTTCTTACATCCATATAAATTCAAGACAGACATTTGAAAGTATTTGTAACGTTGATCTTTCATTATATTGTTTCATTATATAATATTCTTACTTCAAAAAATAGAAAAATGAAAATTAGTTTATATAGGTTTATTAATGTTTTTGGAAATGTATTTATGCAACACAATTAAGGCCTTGACTGCTTGTTAAAATGCATCCCTGTACTTGTAGTGGAGTTACATCAACATAAATTGATTCCATAGTGGTGTAGTGGCCTATGACTAAAAAAGAAAAAAGAAAGAACAGAGGTTCAGTTGGATAAACACAACAAAAATAAATACAATTTTATTTATAATTTGAAATAGTTCCTAAAGAGAAATTAAGCCACCCCATTCAGAGTCAGGGTTTGCAATGGGTGCTGTTCAACAAAGGCCAGGATCAAAACCATTTTATGCTAAACCTGTAGAATTTAAACAATGGCTCTATATAGAGCCCCCCTTTGGTCATGGTCTGTGTAGCCGAATGGAAAGAGAAGGGGATGTGTCATGGCTAGGGATGGAAAGATATGTCAATTTCAGTTTTCTCAGATTCTCCTTTTTCCAATCTTAAATTCATTTCTCACTTTTCTGCAGCAATTTGCTTAAAAAAATTGTATGAACATTCTCCAGCATTTTTGTGTGGATTTCTCCTAATAAACACAGCTTGTAGGCAGTTTTGACTAATTTCTGCAATCATTTTCTTGTCATGTAAAGCATTTTTAAATGTTATTTTCACTCATATATTCATTTTTATGCTCACTTCCCCCTAACTTATGCATTTTTGTAAACATTGTTGGTTTGGCAAACTGCATTGCAAAATTTCTATTAAGTGTAAATTTCAAAGGATGCCTCTGTTGAGGTTCTCATATTTGCTTCAGAAAATGCATATTGATTTGGCTTGAAATGAAAACTGAATCGGATTTCTTGCTCATCCCTAGTTATGGTTCAGACCCCTGGGAGACCTACAAGGGTACCGCCATGTCCTGCCCAGAGCCCGACACAGGAGACGGAGGCGAGACTGGCAATAATTCTTGCTTTATTAGAGTTACGGTTACATCAAAAGCAGTGCGTTTCATAGACCTAACTAGGCTGGGTCATTACTGATGCTAACTATGCTAACTAAGCATTCTCTGTGGCGTGTGGAGTAAGTTGACTCAGCACCTCAACCAGGGGGAGCTGCCTTAAGTAGGGAAGGTTTTTGCCCGTAATGTCTGACTCCTGTGTGGTTCCACCCTCTGACTGTCCCACTTCTTGCGTTGTCTCACGTGGGGCGAGGGGGGGGCGAGCCTTCGACTGCTCATCGGACAGTAAAGGCTCGCTAGGTGCCGGGTCGACTTCAGGAGGTGGGGAGCAAATAAGTGAGGAAACGTGAGATTGCTCCCCAATGGCTCTGGTGGAGCGTTTGCAGGTGGCAAGGTGCCTTCAGGTGGAGCGGGGTCTAGGTCACCCAGGGGATTGTCCAGGGAGACCGGAGGGCTGCCAACACTCCCCCCTCTCTCAAAAGTCTCATCCTCCTCTGCCCACTCTCCCTGATGCAGTTGGGATAGCGGGGGCTCAACACACCATGAGTTTGTGTTGTTAGGAGCAGGAGCAGCTTCTAGTTCCACTGCACATCCCTTTCTCCATTTAAAAATTATTGTTGCCATTAGAATTCCAAAAAGAGAAGAGTTTGTAGCTGGAATGGCAGTTCCTGCTAACCTCTCTGGTTCTAGTTCTCTCCCTGGCAAAAGGGTTGTCTGTAGGCTGGTGCTGTCCTTTCCTCTTTTCTTGCTGCTATCCGTGTTTAGGCCGCTAGAGCAGGGATGGGCAGACTTCAGGAGTGCGAGATCTACTTTGTCTTTTTGACAGAATCCTGAGATCCACCAACAGGAGCCAAGTGCAAAAGAGTGACTCAGTCATGGTGGTGGTGGACACACACACAATTTAGGATGTCATGCTTAACACCCCCCCCAACACTTTCTTTTTTCAGCAGCCTAAAAAGGGAAGCCAGTGGGAGAAAGAGGCCTTTTTGTTATTGCTGTTAAATAACAGGGAGTTGGAAATCTGGATGGGCAAATCTTGCCAATTTCAGCTTCTCTCAGTTTCTCATTTTCCCCAAACTTAACTTCAGTTCTCCACATTTCCACATCAGTTTGTGATTTGTTTTTTTAAAAAAACAAAAGTCCTCATGAAAGCTCATCAGCAATTTGGTGAAAACTTCCCCTTATACACATTTTATATGCAATTTTCCCTAACATGCACATTTTTGCAAAGCAGTTTTCCTGAGGAGAATGATTTTTTGTAATTTTCACTAATATATGCATAGGGTAGCCATAAGTCGGGATCAACTTGAAGGCAGTCCATTTCCATTTATGCATTTTCTTTTGCACACTTTACTCCAGTATATGTATTTTTGTACACCAGTAGGCCCAGATTTATCTTTTGCCCACCCAAATCTGTGTCTAAGCAGAGACCTGGAAAACTTGCAGCTGTGGGCTTCAGTGACTATCTTCCCATCCATTGGTCTGGTTTAAACAGTTCACAGGCAAAACTCGACTCAGTCAGGAACCTTAAAAGCATAGCTTCTTGCTCTCTCTTCAACTGGGCTCAGTTCTGGCTAGGGCTTTGTTGTGACTGCCCAACCAGTCCCCCCTGCCTTTGTGTGGACGTTGCACAGCTGTTGAGTGATGCAGAGTCCCAGATCCAAAGTATGTTGGCTTTAAGCAAGCTTGCATGCTGCCCCTTTGATAGATGTTCCCTCTAACTAAAATTTGGGGAATATCTCTATGTATCTGTTTACCATGATGTAACTTCCTAAAGGGTGGAGTTACCTGGCTTCTCTTCCTCTTTCCTTTGTAAAAGGGATTAGTAGATTCCTGCATATCTACCATTATTGAGCTTAACCTCTAGCAGAGACAGCATGGCAGGTGCTCTTCCTGAGAGCATCATCACCAAAGACTAAATGGACTAAGACTCTTACCGGTTCATCTAAGCTAGAGCCTATGTTTCCTGAACAAATGAAAGGTCGTGAGTAAATTTTTTATCTCTTTTTTTTACCTAAGAAGACTATTTCTGTTGTTATTTGTGTCTGAGGGAAAGGTGGGCTGGTTGATTCTCAAAATCTGCTGTTGTTAAATACTTCTGCTAAGAAATAGGGCTACATACAGTTCCTATTTCATTTTTTAAACCAAACAAATATGCATCACAATATAGAACTGTTGAAAGAAAAACAATCTCCCCACCCTTAAAAAAAGGAAAATACTGTTTCCATGGAAATCTGCATTTTGAACCTTTAAAATAGCTTCACAGTTTTAAAGGTAACACAACAATGGTAATGCGCTGCAATCAGGTGTTGCATGACACAAACTGTCAGGGAATATCAAATTCAATACTGATTAATTACGTTAATGAAGTCCCATCAGTTAAGAACAAAATTAACTTACTCTGCAATGTATCTGTGTGCACATTGCTTCCTTTTGAATTCATCTTCTGTGCTTGACTTGCAGGAATGGGCTTATAGGATTGACCTGTTGCTCTGTACATTGCTTGAACCCAGAGGATTCTATCTTGCTCATCGTCACTGGCAAATATTACTGTATCACCTTCTTTTACAGCATTGAAGAACATTTGACCACCCTGGAGGCCTGCAAAATTAGGCAGTCAAAGTCAGGACTGGGTCTGATTCCAATAGGATCAAGAACAGGACAGGACAGAGCACAGAAGAATTTGTGGTTCTTCCGGCCACAGACTGCCAAAAATAATTGCTTCTTTGCAAAAAAGACTTCTCCACCTCTCCCCTTCTGTGATGCTTACAACTTTGGCTAGTTTTACTTTACAACTGATGAAGATATATCCCCCCTCTCTTTAGCATAGCTACATGAAATCATTTGCAAGAATAATTACATAACTAATGAATAAGCATTACACAGCAAAATACCTGCATGAGGTGCTGTATAGTCCACAGTGTATCCTTCAAGCTGCATTAACTCCTGAGGCTCAGATTTTTTCTCTCTATAGCTGCACATAGCAAATGTGTACTGGCTAACCTGAGTTAAAAAAGAAGTTGGATTGGATACATTTCATTACATCATAGTATACTTTAACCATCAGAAGATTGGTAATATACAGCACAGAGTTCCTTGGGTTCTTGCCAATAGCATACCCACTACATATCTAGTTACAAATCACATTTCATGCAGCTGAGAAGGAAGAAGCCCTATCAAGATGTGTACTAAAAACCAGAAATGCACTCAGCACCACAGAGCACAGCTATGTTTAATTTGTCTTTCGAAAGCAAAGGTATTTGGGCACCGGATAATTGATGATGCCATTGATCTGCTTATACTGTAAAGACTTTAATAAATGATTTAATTTAATTTGTAAATAAAAATAATTTTCAAAGACTCAAAGTAATATTCAAATAGATACCAATAGACTATCCTGATCTGCGAGATGCTCACCTTTGTTGTTCTCCTCTTACTGTTACTGCTAACATGCACCATGTAACTGGGAGCTGTTTCCAGTTTTTGGAGAGGTGGAATTTCCCTTTGTCTGGCTGGGTATGGGTGAACTGACTGAGAGAAGATTTTTATTTGCCAGCTATGGCAGGCAAGTAGAGAGAAAGGGGTGTCCCTCACTAAAAATAAAAGCAGGTGATGAAAGATGATGCTACTAGTATTACTCCTATAATAATAAATAGAACAACTTTGGAAAATAATGTCGAACTGCAACCGTAACCACCATGTACGAATCTATGTATGAATCTATGTATTCTAAATAGAGCTGCAATCCAAACCCAGTCCTGCTGCATGTGCAGCTGACAAGTATGTATAAGACATCTACCCCTGAATTGTTCACTTAGCCCTGAATTCTCCATCCTGACAGGCAGCTGCCTCCAGAGCCACTGACAGCTGGCACTGGGCCTGGGGCAAGATGCACAATTGGGCCCCCCTCCCTAAATCATCCTACAAACCAAATGTTACTACTTTCTTTAAACAAGTTTTCAAGTGACTTGGGTTTAATTTAGGGTGAGAAAGATTAAAAATAAATAAAATAAATTTATCAGAATGGGATGATTAATATGTTTATTAGAAATAACACTGTTCACAAACCCAAGTGAAAAGAAGTAAACTTAACATTTGTAGTACTACTGTATTACTAAACTACTTAATCAGTAGCGTCAACTGCTGTGGTCAGCCTCTCCTAGTCCAGGAATGGCTGTAGTTGTCTTATCAGGCACAGCTAATGCAAGGCACTTCTAGCCACTGAGACTACCTGGGCCTCCAGTGACAGCTGGATCCAGACGCATCCCCAGACTGCGTACCTGCTCCTTCAGAGGGAGTGCAAACCTATCCAGGGCAGGCAATTGCCATGATTCCAATCAGTTTATTTTCCTTCATCCATCCTACCGCTGTATCCAGGCACTGGTCCAGGGCCTGCACAGCCTCTCCTGATTCAGATGTTATGGAGAAAAAAAGCTGAGTGTCATCAGCATACTGATGACACCTTGTCCCCAAACTCCTGCTCCCAGCAGCTTCATATAAATATTAAATAGCATTAGGGATAAGACGGTATCCTGCAGCACTCTCAGCACAACTGCCAGGGGGCTGAAAGACACTCACCCAACACTACTCTCTGGATTCAGTCTTGTAGGTAGGACTGGAATCACCATAACATGGTGCTCCATGGAGCCAGTCCAGAAGGATATCATGGTCAATTATATCAAAAGCCACCAAGGAACTGAGATCACACTCCCCCGTCTCATTTTCTATAACAGTTATCCAAGAAGACTTGGATATGCTGAGATTCAGCAATAGACATTATAGCCACTGTCTCATCTGCTGAGATACAAAAATGTATTTTGTAATGTACTTTTTTTCCACAGTCCAGGTCTCAGGGATTTTGCCCACTTGACCTCCTTTACTCAGCTCTGGCATCCTCAAGGATATCAGACACAGGCTTCTTTCAGTAGTTGCTGTTGGAAGTGGGGCAAGAGCAACTCTTGTTTTGTTCTTTTGTTTGTGCTCCAGAAGGGAGATAGAGCTAGGGTCCTCCAGATGAATGGGCTTGTTTACCTTTACTTGTGATGCTCTGACTGACTTCCTTCTGTCACTAGACTGTTATGTCTTTAGGGAAGCTTACCTGCCCCTCCTCCTTCTGCCCTTTCCACTCCTTCCTTCTCCAACTGTCCGGGAGAGAGGAGACATCCTTTGTCTCTGCTCTCTCCTAGCATGGGGCTAACTCCTGCACCTGGGTGTTACGCCTCCAACTTAGTTAGTTAGTTAGAACTAGGTATGCTTTTCTATCTACTATGTGTCCCTGTGATGAAGGGGTAGTTGAGTCTGTGGGTCACGTTCTATTGTACTGTACATTTTATCGTGATCTTCGTTCTGTTTTAATCATCCCTATCTTACAAAATATACCTGGTAGGGATGAGGCGTTTTATGTGGAATTTCTCCTATCTGACCACACTCCACAAACATCAGCTAAGGTAGCCAGCTTTTGTGCTGCTGCCATACACTGTAGAAGGAATCTGATAAAAGAGTAACTAATCCTAGAGCTAATACTGGTTTTAAAATGAATTTGTTTTAAGTACTTTATCCTGGTTTTTAATGGAAAAATGTCTAGTTGAACTTCTGTATTTTTCTTTTCCTGTATTTTTTTATGCTGTATTTTTTATGCTGGTGTATTACCGTAATAAACATAATCAATCAATCAAACTATGTATTTCTATAAATAAAGTAGCTTTTCTTATTTTACTAAGTCTCAAGTCTCAGTGATCCTGATGCAGGGTATGTATTTGCTGAGAAAAGCAGCAGTTGCATCATTTGACAGGTATAGGATGCAAAGCAGGAAGTGATTGTCACCATCAGACAAGAGGTTAGCTGGGCTAATTCAACACTTTGGTGCTACCTGAGGCAAGCTGTGTTTCTTAAGTTTCCTTGATGTCATTATTCACTATGCAGCCCACAGTTCATCAATCTCTTGATAAATACTGCTGCACGAAAGTAAAATTTTAAAAAGTTCTGATTTTGTACCACACCTGCAGCGTCAACAGTGCAAGAGATATGAAACCAAAAGCAAAATGCCCATTGGTCTGTATTGTTTTCTAGAGTCCTTTGACACCTAGTCTATTCATTCAGCAGAATGAGAAGGTAGAACAGACTGTACACTATTGACTCTAGGTCTGGGGAAGCCAGCATGAATAGTGGTGTGCACATGTGCATGGGTGTTTGTGGGGACAGAAATGAACAAGACTGCCCTTTCCCTGGGACAACCCCAGAATCAGAAAGCAAAATAAAAGCAATTTAAAACAAAAAGAGAAACCTGGATCATGGGAGGAGGTGGAATTCATCTGCTTCGGCCTCAGACAGCTTAAAGTATTTTGGAAGAAAGTGTATGCTGGCTGGCTAGAACCCTAAACAGGGTCATACCTGTTTGGGGTCTGGGGAAACATTAGTTCATTTTAGTTTAGATCCCACTTGTAACATCCGAGGGTTTGGGGAGGGGGAAGAATGTAAAAAAAACCCTTGCAAATTATTTAGTCAGTCATGTTAGGTATTTGGGAACACACTTTGTTCTCAGAACGTTCAAAAGAAATATCAAAACCAACACACACAGTCCACGGGGGGATGTTACAGAATAAAGTATTGATTTTAGTAACTAGTAAACAGAGAGAGACTCATAGCCACATCTTGTCTGAGACAAATACCAGTATGAGATAAAACTGGTTTAGAAAGCCCACTGATGAATCACTTACACTGTGATAGCTAAACTAAGCATGCATAAATGCTATAGTCCTTAGGCACAATTCTACTGATCAGTGTCTGCCAGAAGCTGGAGGACAGTTCACAGAAATAACAGAGAAAACCAAGTGAATATTCATGGACAAGGGAAACTTCAAGCATTCCATGGCCAGAATTGCAACAGATGAAACAAACAATTTGTCAACAGCTTTCTTGCACACTGTCGAGGTAAATCTGAATGGGTATAAAGTGAAACCTTCCACATAATATTGAAATACACTAGCCCTAACAGAAGAAGTTGTGAAAAAAATCACTAAGTGTATCAATAAAGGATCAATAATATCAAAATGCTTATCCCCACCACTGCATGCTTGTTTGAAATTCCTCACCTATACTGTCAATAGTGCTGCAAGTAGCGTATGTAGCTTGTATCAGTGGACAGAGACTTACAATATGCTGCAGTAATTGAGCAGCAGTCTTTTTATATAGCCAAGTATTGCATCTTTGTGCCAAGTTTTGGAATCATATAACATTCCGTATAACAACATTTTTCTCATGTATTGAAAATAATCTCAGGCCATACACATTAATGGCAAAATATAGAGATTTATGACTCTGAAGGTTTGCCACATGCATAGTTCTTTTTTATCCTTCCCCACACAGATCTGAGCCTGTGAACAAGCAGACAGAAAGTTTTACCTCAGGCCAAAAGGGAGGGGGAAAAAACTAACTCCTAACCCACCATTCAGCCTTGAAGGTATTATAGACTTTGGACAAAGGGAATCAGAAAAAGCCCTGCACCATGTCCTGTGAGCTCTCGGGATGCCTGTAGGATTCCGTAGGGAAAGAGAAACCGTGGTCCTCCAGATGTGGCTAGACCACAACTTTCATCATCCCGATCATTGGACTGTACTGCCTGGGACAGATGGAAATTGAAGTCCAACCACACCTGGAGAGTCACAGGTTCCCTACACCTGCCCTAGTGTGTCCTGGACAGGTTCCATAACCTCAAAGGGTAAGGGGACCCAGGGAGCCCCACAGATGTCCTGAGAGATCCAGGTTATGAGGACAATCTGCCCATGTCAATTCACCTGTTGGGCAAACACATTCTGGAGGAGGCCTAGTAACATTGGCTATGTGGCTCTAGTCTCCCCAGAGTATGCAACCACCCATGTGGTAAGCAGGCTCTAGTGAGAATCCAGGATCCAAAGGACAAACACGTACATCAGGGGTTACCAACATGGTGTCCTTCAGATGTTTTGGAGGGCAGATTCTATTGGCCCCAATCAGCAGGGTCAATGATCAGGGAAGATGGGATCTGTAGCTCCAAACATTTGGAGGGCTATCGCTGACATATATGATAATGGGATCATTTCAAACAGTAATGTGAATGTCAAATGTTTTGTTGCAATCAGATATTCAGAAATCTGAAACAGTTCTAGAAACTAAATTGTACATTTCTCAGTTGCAAAGCTAAAATATGCCACCTCAACACTGCAGCTGTTATATACATGGAGGAATATTGCTCTAACAATGCTCTTGGAAATGCTACTATCCAGATTAAACAGGTAAGAAACATAACTAACCTGTACAAGAACGAAGTAGCGCTTTTTCCACCTTTTCCAAACCTTCTGACCAAGTGCATACAAATACCTGCCAAGCATGAAGAAACACAATTTTCTGTTAAAAATGTTATACTAAAACGACCCCAAACAGAATGTTAATAAAAATATCTGAGCTCCTTTTGAATTAAGCATTTGATTTGTTTTACCACCTATATACCTGTCCTTAAAATTCATGTATATTTTTGGTGTGGTATTTTAATGCTTATAATTTTATTCTGAACACAAGTATGTTACATATATTATCTTACTCATCTTTACAACAACCTTGTAAGGTAAGTCAGTATTTTCTTCCATGCTTTTGATGGGGGTTAACTCTTAAATATTTACCAAATGCCACCTTGTTAGTTTATGGCTGAGGCAAAATTTGAACTGGGGACTTGAACTGGGTGGAAACCACTGTAACCTTAATGTAGTTGGCATTCAGCATGTCGAGCAGTGCCCTTAACTAAAGACATTTTATTAAGGCTTTGCAGCTTACGTCATAAATATATGGACAGATTTCCCAAAAGTGTGCTTGGGGGTACCAAGTTAAACTAAACATGCTAAATCTAACACAAAATCTGAATGCTTGTTTTCCTGATGCAGACACATTCAGTTTACTTAGAGTAGGGGTGGCTAACCTGTGTCCCTACAGATGTTGCTCCCATCATTCCTGACCATTGGCTGTACCGGCTTGAGCTAATGGGAGCTGGGAAGTCCAACAATCCCTGGAGGACCACAGGTTTGCCACCCCGACTTGAGAACTTTGCTGTAAATATTAAACGAAATACAATACGGCTTGTTTTTGAAATAGGTCCTATAGCAATGCTCACAGAAAAGCTCATGTTGTGCTAAGGTTGACTCAACATGTACTCTATGATTTTCTATCTAAAAAGACGAGATATAAGAATATGGTCCAAGGGGATCTCTATTTTCTTACATCCCTAAAAGGCTTTAACCTCTTTGTACTCTGACCCTGCAAAGCATAAGTTACTTATGGATAAAGAAACCACGTTTCACTCTTGCACATAGGAAAGTTTGTCTGTATGCATGCCAATAGAGCAGACACATGATTAGACGGCAGTGCTTACAAGAGTATAATGCTATGACCCCTCTGCTTACTCAAAGCAGACGGGATGTAAATAGGATTGTTATTAAACTACTTTACTGTCTCAGCTGAGTTAGAGCTGAGTCTTACACTTGTTACTCAAGATGAAAGGCAAGATTGTTTACTTTCAAAAAAGAGGTGATGGAACTATAGCTTGCCTGGGATACTATCTGCTCTGGCAACTGCTATTAATTCTTTATATCAGCATTACTTTGCATTGTTAGTCCTTCAGTAAGGGAAGACATAAGAGGAGGCCTGCCGGATGAGACCAAAAACTTATCTAGTCTACTATCCTGTTTCCCACAGTAGCCAACACGACGCCGTTGGAAAGCCCACAAGCGGCACATGAGAGCAATAGCCCTCTCCCACTTGTGACACCCAACAACTGATATTCACAGATATACAGCATGTGATAGGATGCAGTACACTGTCATTATAATAAGTAGCCATTGTTAGCCTTATCCTCCATGAATTTGCCTAATCCAATTTTAAAGCTGTCTAAGCTAGTGAGTATCACCACATCTTGTAGTAGCAAATTCCACAGAGCAAATATATTATTTTGGAATTTGCTACTTGGTAGCAAATATGCATTGCATGAATATGTTCCTCCTGTTGCATGCCTTGTAACTTCTGCCATTGGGTGACCTCAGGCTCTAGCATGGAAGAAATGAGAGAGGAAGAAAAACTTCCCTCTAGCCACTTTCTCTACACCAGTCATCCTGTAGCCAGGTGCATTACCCCCCCCCCCGAGCTGTGCTTTGAGCCCCCCCCAACAATTGTTTTGGAGGAAATTGTCTTTTTAATTTGTGACATGGCAGACAACAGCATCCTCCACTGAATAATAGCTTGTTTTAAGAACAGGAGCAATTTAAGATTAGGACCTCTGAAAGATTCAATGAATAACAAAAGCGTTGTCTAGAAGAGCCTCCAAAAGTCTGCTCATTCAAGACTTTCCCTGACTGAAGGTGGATTTTTCATGATCATGATCACCCTATAATTACTTAAGGGATCCTGAAAACCCCCCAGCTTGTATAGTAAAATGATCATTAAATAATTAAATATTACAACTTTGTATTATGGGCTGGAGCTAGACTCCACCCTCTGGACTTTCCTTTGCTCTGCTTTTCAGTTCAGTTTTGTTCTCCCAGCCAGCAATAAAGAAGCATGTTTGTAAGAAATAAGAGTTTGTTTACTTGGCAGTAATTATGATAAATAGAGAATTCGGTGCTGATTGCTAAAGGATGAAATAAAGAGATACCTGAAAGTGAGCTGAAAATATATCTACCCTAAGTTACACTTTACTCCTTTAAAGCACTCACTATACTTATAATCATAGTGGCTAATTGTTCTTCTTTTTCTTGAGTACTTGATGGCAAAGGATGAAACAGCTCTAGATGAACAGAAACACTGCTGTCCACACTACAGTTTTATTTATTTATTATTTGATTTATATCCTGCCTTTCTTCACAGCAGGAGCCCAGGGCGGCAAACAGAAGTGCTAAAAACACTTTAAAATGTCATAAAAACAGACCTTAAAATACATTAAAACAAAATGTTAAAAACATTTAAAAAAAAAAAAGCTTTAAAAACATCTTTTAAAAAAGGGTTAAAAACATTATTAAAAAAAACATAGCTGCTGTTAGCTGCTGGCTGGCCACCTAGGCTATAATTCAGGCCTAATTTCTGATTTTCCCAATGTGTGCAGTTCACCATGAGGCCTTCTCAGGGTTTGACAGAAAAAAAAAATCAACGCAGCAACCAGTAAAAAAAATCCAGTTGCTTTCCACAGTTAGTTAGGTCTTTATATAGCAACCAGCTAAAAAGTTTTCCTTTGATTGTCCAACAGGAAGGAAAAGCTGAAGGTCAGGAATAAGACTAGAAGGAGGAACCCTCAAGGGGTTAACCAGTTGCTTTCCGGGCCCAATTCAAGGTGTTGGTTTTGACCTTTAAAATCCTGCACGGTTTCGGCCCAGTCTATCTGGAAGAGCGCCTCCAGCATCATCAACGTTGCCGCCCAACAAGATCAGCCTCAAAAGACCTTCTCTCCGTCCCACCAGTTAAAACAGCTAGACTGGTGAGAACTAGGGAGAGGGCTTTTTCAATCGTGGCACCCGCTCTGTGGAATTCCCTCCCAAATGACATCCGCCATGCCTCCTCCATGATGAGCTTGGAATTTTAAGGTTTTAATGTGAATTATATGTTTTTATGTTGTAACCTTTTCCTATAGGGGAGGCAGTAGTGTAGTGGCAAATTCAGAAGTGCAGGGTCCCTTCATGATAGTCATAGCCATGCCTCCCACTTTTTTGCTGCGGGGTTGAGAATGAAATCCTTGTTCATGTCTTCTTCCACAACAACAGACATTCCCAGGAGCCAATAAACAAAGTGAGAGCTGCTGAAGAGTCTTCTCAGTGGCTGACTGGCCACCTTTCACTCTGATTGGCTCCAATCAGCAGGAGAGGACAAGGAAGCATGTTAGGAGACTCTTCTCAGTGGCTAACACACTTCCCTTTCATGATGATTGGCTCATAGGATTCTGAGATATAGGGACCCTGCTCCCCAAAATGTAAGGGGTCTAAGACCCCCCAAGAGCCCAGATGACTACACCCCCAAGGGGAGGCATGAATAGATATACAGAGGAACATACAACAACACCACACTTGCTGTCTAGTGTTTTCAAGCAAACAATACAAAATGGCTGCTCAACAAGAGAAGGATATTGTGTTCTCCACAACTGATTCAGTTTCAAGTTTGTGCAGGATGAGTCTGTGGCACTGGTTTAGAACAGGGTCAAAGACTCTTTTTCAGCCCACATTCACTTGTGGGCATGGTTGATTTGATTTAAATCAAATTGATTTAAATCAGGAAAAAGAAACCAAGTGCACAGTTATAAGATGGGGGATACTTGGCTCTGCATTACTACATGCGAGAACGATCTTGAAATTGTTGTTGATCACAAACTGAATATGAGCCAACAGTGTGATGTGGCTGCAAAAAAGGCAAATGCTATTTTAGGCTGCATTAACAGAAATGTAGTTTCCAAACAGCATGAAGTACTAGTTTCCCTCTATTTGGCACTGGTTAGGCCTTATCTTGAGTACTGTGTCCAGTTCTGGACACCGCCCTTTAAGAAGGATGCAGACAAACTGGAAAAGGTTCAGAGGAGGACAGCAAGCATCATCAGCGATCCTGGAAACAAAGCCCTATGAGGAGAGATTGAAAGAACTGAGCATGTTTAACCATGTGAAGAGAAGAGTGAGGAAAGATACGGTACCACTCTTCAAATACTTGAAAGGTTGTCACGCAGAGAAGGGCCAGGATCTCTTCTCAGTCATCCCAGAGTGCAGGACACAGAATAATGGGCTCAAGTTATAGGAAGCCAGATTTCAGGTGAACATCAGGAAAAACTTTCTAACTGTTAGAGCAGTATGACAATGAAACCTACTGCCTAGGAAGGTGATGGACTCTCCAATACTGGAGGCATAAGGCAGCTGGACAGCCCTGTTTGTATGCTTTCAGTTGGATTCCTGCACTGAGCAGGGAGTTGGACTCAACTGCCTTATAGGCCCCTGCCAGCTCTACTATTCTATGATTCTGTTATTCTAATCATGATATTTTTGGCATGATGTGCCAGAATAACCACCACCAAACAGACTGTTAAATTGTACTAAGAAGATTGTTTGTTCTTCTGGTTAGTTTTCTTCTTCAACAAACAACATTAGCAAAGCATGCACATGGATTTTTAAATGGTCCACTATTTCAGTTTTTAGATAAATGTAAAGTTCTTTAAAACATAAAATTTAGGCAATTTCAACCAAGCCAACATGAGAAACTTAAAATATTGGGTAGTACAGTTAACTCAGTATTCTTCTTCACCTTTGTCTTCCTTGTCTGGAAAAGAAATACAAGCTTTCCTGCTTTTTCCGTTCCTAACTTATTTCTCAATTTAGAATGAACTAGTCCAAAGAAAGAAATATTAATAAAAAGCAAGACCTAGCACAGCTCTCCAGGGTTTCAGATCGGGACATTCCCAGCCTACCTGGAGATGCCAGGGACTGACCCTGGGACCTTCTTTTACACCTGTAAAAGAGGCTACTGCTGTTGGGAGCTAGATCACCACTTCAGTGGTCTCCTCCTTGTTCAGATCTACTCCATCTCCCCAAATTCTCTATTCATTGACCTCTGTCTGAGAGAGAGTGCACTTCACGTACACCACCTGCAGAATAGGACTGATCAGGTTATCTCCCATCTCTATAAACTGCTATTAACATATTCATAGAATATAATTAGAAGCTGTATAATTAGTATTCATGATATCTTTGACCTAGGCACCTTTTTTACTAATTGTTTTAAGAAAACTTTGAAATCTGATTAAAATAAAAAATATCCAATTTAAATTGAAAAAATCTTTTTTTGATTTTTAAAAAATCATTTATTTTTATCAACCCTGCTTGTGGGCTACTTTCTGGGGGTGGCACGCCAGTGTTGGGCAAAGGCAGAGGTGCAAGTGGACAGAGCAACAGTTCTGTCACTTACCTTGTACAGCAGGCTACATTCCAGCCATTCAAAAGCCTCCCAAATTTCCACCCTCCATCTAGGCAAGCAAAAGGCATCATCACATTTCAACGACACATTACATTTAAGCAAGGTGGGTTCCAAGTGTCGGAGGGCCCTTGGGCATAGGTAACCAGTGGGCCCCTTGCCCCTCTTCGTCTCAAATCACACTCCTCCTCCCTCTTGGCCCCAGCTCTTTTAAGTAAAACAAATATTGACCAATATAGAAACCCTCTGTTGTCCAAGTAAAACAATACAAGCTTTTGATGACCACTGGTTACCTTTTTTTACTTTTTTGTGAACAATATAATTTATAGTTGTAGGTTAATCAGTAATCCTATACTTTCTTACCTGGGAGTAAGTCCCAATGAACTCAGTGGGGCTTACCTCTGGGCCATTTATTAGGATTATTTACTCCTCTTAGAAATCCAAATTGGGGAGAAAACTGCAGATACCTCCCCTTCTCTGTAGCAAAGTCAACTGTCCCAAAATAATTCTGGGGAAGGGCCACAGCTCAGTGGCAGAGCCCCTGCTTTGCATGCAGAAGGTCCCAGGGTCAGTCCCTGGCATCTCCAGGTAGGCTGGGAATGTCCCGATCTGAAACCCTGGAGAGCTGTGCTAGGTCTTGCTTTTTATTAATATTTTTAATCTTCCTGGTTTCTCTAATTTGGGGGAGTAGGAGGGCTGGAGAGAGAAGATGGAAAACATGGAGATCAAAGGGGTAAAATGATGAGAGACAGATAAGGTTAGGGGAAAATATGCCAAAAAAAGTTAAAATATCTATATAGAGATTAGAGCTGAATGTTTGATGGACGTTGCAGTGCAGGCAGAAGTAACTGTGGGAAGCATCAGCCACCAGCCCAAAAGTTCCCCCCAATCTCTATTTTTCAGAATATGCCAGTAAAGAAGTGGGATGGGAAATGAGATAGGTGTTGTGTTCTAACACTTTACACTGCAAACTTAAGCATGTTTACTCAGAAGGAAGCCCCATAAAATCAGTGAGGCCTAAACTCAGATAAGCATGAGTGAGGTGAGAGTGAGGTTGTAGTAAGCAAAGTAGGAGGGGAGGAAATGGATGGCGGATGGTCAGAGGAGCCCTTGGAGTGTGAGGAAAGGAAGGAGGGCTGCAAATGGGACAGGAGACTGGACTCATCGCCTGGGCAGCCCAGGGACAGAAAGCAAACTCTGTGAGGGTGAGGGGCCCCTGTCAGCTCCTGGGCCCTTGGCCAGTGCCCCACCTGGCTGCCCACCAGCGCCGGGCCTGCATTTAAGCAAAAGCTCTAGGGGGGCACAGAGCAGGCCAATGAGGAGGCAGTAGTAAGACCTCTCTTAAAGAAACCTTCCTTAGACCCAGATGACCTGAACAACTATAGACCGGTGGCGAATGTCCCCTTTTTGGGCAAGGTTCTGGAGCGGGTGGTTGCCGGTCAGCTCCAGGTGCTCTTGGATGAGACCGATTATCTGGATCCGTTTCAATCTGGTTTTAGGCCTGGTTTTGGCACTGAAACAGCCTTGGTCGCCCTGTATGATGACCTTTGTCGGGAGAGGGACAGAGGGAGTGTGACTCTGTTGATTCTCCTTGATCTCTCAGCGGCGTTTGATACCATCGACCATGGTATCCTTCTGGGGAGACTCGCGGAGTTGGGAGTTGGAGGCACTGCTTGGCAGTGGTTCCGCTCCTACTTGGCGGATCGTCACCAGAAGGTAGTACTTGGGGAACATTGCTCGACTCCTTGGACTCTCCATTGTGGAGTCCCTCAGGGGTCGGTTTTGTCCCCCATGCTTTTTAACATCTACATGCAGCCTCTGGGTGCTGTCATCAGGAGTTTTGGAGTGCATTGCCACCAGTACGCTGATGACACGCAGCTCTATTTCTCCTTTTCATCTTCTACAGGTGAGTCTGTGGATGTGCTGAATCACTGCCTGACCGCGATAATGGACTGGATGAGAGCTAATAAACTGAGACTCAATCCAGACAAGACTGAGACACTGTTGGTGAATGCCTTCCCTGCCCAGATGGTGGATGCTTACCCTGTTCTAGATGGGGTTACACTCCCCTTGAAGGAACAGGTTTGTAGTCTTGGGGTTCTTTTCGATCCTTCCTTGGCTCTGGAGGCGCAAGTGGCCACGGTGGCAAGGAATGCATTCTACCACCTTTGGTTGGTAGCCCAGCTACGCCCCTATCTGGACAGGGATGACCTCGCCTCAGTTGTTCATGCTCTGGTAACTTCTAGGTTGGATTACTGTAATGCGCTCTACATAGGGCTGCCCTTGAAGACAGTTCGGAAGCTTCAGCTAGTGCAAAATGCAGCAGCCAGACTGCTGACGAGGACCAGCCGGTCAGCGCATATAACACCTGTTCTGGCCCGTTTGCACTGGCTACCCATTTGTTTCCGAGCCAGATTCAAGGTGCTGGTTTTGACCTATAAAGCCTTACACGGCGTGGGACCGCAGTATCTTGTGGAACGCCTCTCCCGCTATGAACCGACCCGGTCACTTCGCTCAGCGTCTAAGGCCCTCCTCCGGGTACCAACCCATCGGGAAGCCCGGAGGACAGTTACTCGATCTAGGGCCTTTTCTGTAGTGGCCCCCGAATTGTGGAATAGCCTCCCCGAAGAAATACACCTGGCGCCGACGCTTCTATCTTTTCGGCACCAGGTTAAGACCTGGCTATGCTCCCAGGCATTTTAATGCGTTTAATGTTACAATTTTAAATCTCTTTGTTTCAGTTTATTTATTGTGATATTTTGTATTTCTGTACTTTTAATCTTTTGTACACCGCCCAGAGAGCTATTCGCTATGGGCGGTTTAAAAATGAAATAAAATAAATAAATAAATATAGCTTGTGGACAGTGTATGACTTGGTCAGAGTCCAGCAGCCTGCACTGAGAGGCCTAGAGGGCACATTTAGCCTCTAGGCTGGAGATTTTCAACCCCTGGTTTAGAGCCATGAAACAGCCACATCCTGGAAAGGTTAATAAGAGGCAAGGGGCCAGTATTTCAACCTCCCAAATATGATATATAACAGGGTCCATATATTTTTCAGGATTTGAGATGCCATTAAATATCCATCTATGTACTCTGCTAATGAAATAATTGTGAGCAGCTCTACATGTTCCTGAAATGTAGACATTTCCTGGAAAAAAGAACTTACATAAAAAGCCTGTTTCTCTCGGTGTGCTTTGCTCATAACCGTTGCTTTCTTTTAAATGCCAACTCTGATGCCTTCTTTAAACTAACAATTTAAAGGAGAGGAAAGCAGCACATTCACCATCTAATAACAAGCTTAAATACTATATCAACATATTTAAGAGAAATACCAATGTATGCTTCTCCCTAGTTCTAAAATGTCGATTTAAATAAGATATTGAGCACCAGCTTTCTTAGGAGAGAAAACGTCCAAGACTCTAAAAAGTGCCATTTTTAGGATTAATAAAATAAAATTAGTAGTATTGACACAAAGCTTGGATTTAACAGGAGAGCAAAGCCCAATGCCACTTGGTTTGACATATTGCTATAAGCACACAGTAACAGTCTCAAATGGATAATACCTCCTTAACTGCTGACTCAAACAGGGTTGCTTCTCATTGCAAATCTCCATAATTACTAAAGGATATACTACAAAGGCAGAAATTGTGCCCAACTGCTCAATAATTTTTTCTCCCAACAATATGAGGAAAGTGCTGAAACAAACATTTTGACAGAAATGGCAAATACTCTGTGTAAAATTGTTTCTTGGGTGGGGGTTCACAAACACCTCCATGCACTGAAAGAATGCGCAGAGAGGGTCACAGGGTTGCGTGGGTTAGAGTGACTTGCTGCCACTCTCCGATGATGCCTGCATGCTCAATTGGACGGCGTTCTACATGTGTATGCAGGCAGAGCTTCTCCTCACAAGGAGGGAAACTGCCCAGTTAGGATCTCTTCTTGTGTTGATCTTTACCCATGTACATCTGTGCACACAGAATTCCTGTGGATGTTTATTGAATATTTCTTTCTTTCTTTATAAATATAGTCGTATACCACTATTTCTACCCATATTGTATTTTTGTAAGCGTTCATGGGTAGTGTGACGTTTACAGGTGAGGCAGACAAGGCGAGGCAAACAGCTGTAGCAAGAAGGTAAGTGGTGGAGATGGGCGGTTTAGGGAGCTGCCAGGGAGTGAGGGGGGCGATGAGGGGCCCACATTGCTGGCAGCAACAAGTCCTGGTGCGATGGCGATCCCATGTGATGAGGCCTGGAACTCGGCCTCATCATGTGGGTGGGAGGCCAGCCAGCAGAGGGGCATTCTGGCACCCCCTGGGGTGTTGGGGGGGAAGGGGAAATATGCTCTGGCAACTCCTGGGGTGGTGGGGGGAGAAAGGGGGAGGGGAGCTCTGGCAACCCCTGGGGTGATGGTGGGGGAGAAGAGTTCTGGTGACACCTGGGGTGGTGGTGGGGGGAGAAGAACTCTGGTGACCCCTGGGGTGGGGGGGAAGGGAGCTCTGGCAACACCTAAGGGGAACGGAAGCAGAGCTACAGCGAATTGTGATGGCAGGGGGCTTTGGTGACTCATGGGGGAAGGGGGTTGGCGATGATAGGTGGGGTTGGTGAGCAAAGTGAGCAGGGACAGAGCCCCTAGTCATTAAAAAAAATGAAAGCAGTTTACAACAAATAAAAAACCATACAATAAAAACCATTAAAAATATAGTAAGAACAAAGAACAAATATTCTAAAAAGACATCTTAATTGCCTGCACAAGCCTGGCAGAACAGAAAGGTTTTCAGCAGGCATTTAAATGTTAAATCAGAAGGCACCTGCTGAATCTGTTGGCAGAACATTCCAGAGAACTGGGCCGGTGACACTGAAGGCTCAATTTCATGTCAATGTTAAATGAGCCTCACCAACTTGGGGGTCAATCGGAGCCACTCCTGCAGATAATCTCAGTGATCAAGCTGGGATATAAGGGTTGAGGCGGTCCCTAAAATACCCTGGACCTTATTTATTTATTATTTATTAGATTTATATCCCACCCTTCCTCTCAGTAGGAGCCCAAGGCAGACCTAAGTTGTTCAGGGCATTGTAAATTAATACAAGGACCTTTGGCTTGATGGTGAATGGGTAGTGCAGGTGTTGGGGGAGCACAGCAGTGAATAGGGTAGCATGGGAGCGGAAGGGGGGCTCTCTCACACAGTAGCGGCAGGAGCTAGAGGCAGGGCCTTCTCCTCCACATGTTCTTCCAACACCTCCAGACCCATTGTCAAGTATCATCATCATAAATCTCTTTGAATTGCACACTGATTACAAGCTCTTCTAAAAATTTACACCCATTTCCAAATATTCATACCCTCCTTCAGCTTACATTGATTTACATTGTAACCGTATGTATATATACTCTGAAATAAGTCCCATTGAATTCAATGGGGCTTGTTCCCAGGAAAGTGAGCATCGAATTGTAGTTTTAGTCAGTACACTTTCCCATTCTAGAATCCTGCACCAGGTTTCAAAAAGTCTCCTCTCTCCCTGCCCGTTTCCCTATTGGTTGCAGTAACACAATGGAGAAAATGAAAAAACACCTTACTCTTTTTGACTGGCACTGAAGGGGGACAGCAAAAGTTTAACAAGTCAGGATATGCCATGCTTTTCCCCCCAGAAAAGCCCAGGGCATTGTAGGTGCAGGAAGGGGTGCTTCAAGAGATCCCAGTTGCCTCACAAAACAACCATTTCTATTTTTAAAGGCGACCTTAACTTGAAAAATGTGCACAGAATATGAAAGGAAACCAATAGCTCAGGGACAGGGAACTTGTGGTCCTCCAGATACTGTTAGACCACAACTTTCACCAGTGGCTGTGCTGGCTGGGATTTATGGGAGCTGGGTTCCAAAAAGATCTGGAGAGCCACTGGCTCCCGATCCCTACTGTAACATTTTGTTTTCTATTGAGATGACATGTAAAAAGGTATGTATTTGTGATCTTTTTCCTCTCTTTGCAAATAGAGAAGTGCAGAAACTATCTTCTCATTATGTAAATAGGTTGCTGGTGCACAACTTCATAGCCATAAGGGGCACATACATAGGATTTACCCCTTGGCTAAAATGAGAAGCCGTGTAGCATACAACTCTATGTGTGTCTCAAAGTACACATGGGACTCTAAAGGAGAATGACTTTATCTTGCAATGTCTCACCAGTGTGTCTTTTGACTTGCTCTATCAGAAGCATTTACACTTTGCTGCAACAAGCCTTAGAAACAGCTTTTAAGTCTCATCAGCACTGGGGAAATGTGCTCTGTACTTGCCAAGATGCAATGATTCCTTTTCTGGGGCCTGACATGGATGGATGCTAGGTTAGACGAGATGGAGGAGAGGTCTTTTATGTAGCTGCCCCTCCAGTTGTAGAACTCTTTCCTGTGAGAGATCTTTTGCACCCTCTATTTTTAGTTTCTGCCAGCAGGTGAAAACAATTTTGTTCAGGTGACTTTCCATTTATTTTTGTATTTTAACCTATTTTAATTAAGTTGTATCCAAGGCTAGTCCTACTCAGAGCAGAGCCACTAAAATTAATGAATCCGAGTTAATCATTTCCAGTAACTTCAATGGGTCTACTCTGAGTAGGACTAGCACTGCATACTACCCCTTTTGTGCTATGCCACTTCTGATTTCTTGCTTTCAACTGTTTCATTCTTGATTGTTTTTATTGCATTTTGTTCACTGCCTTGCATGCAACTTTGATAAATGGAAAGTCAGGTTATAAATTAAGTAGCTCTCTATATGTAATAAATTTTGATATGCTTTCATTCATTATTTTTATTTTATTTATAAAAGTATTTATATGCTGCCCTCTTGCAAAACGTCAGGGCAGTGTACAAGCTTCCCTTCCAGTTGTTTCATAATCAAAATGGACAGACTGCTATACGATTAAAGCTTCTTAAATGTGTAGAGATTTTTTTTACAAAAAACAATTCCTTAATGAGAACAAGAATGGTGAACAGCATCGGCAGACAGCAGCTTGCTAACCACTATAAATAGTTTTCAACAATATAAAACTACTGAAAAGTGCTAGAGGTTATGGCGTAAACTGGAAACAGGGCAATAGTGATACCCAATAGGCCTGGTCAATGTCCTGCTCTGTATGAACTACCCCAGAAATGCCCTTACACTGCCTATAACTAACAGGTGTTCTGTGGTAGATGTCCAGGGGTTCCAATGTAGAAAAAGCTCCTTGAAGGAAGAAAGTTCTGAACACTCCTCATCTAACACAGCAATCTTACTAGTGGTCAGGGGGGCTCCAACACTGGTGGAACCGAAATAACAGAAGCCCTGCCTGGTGTGCGACAGCTTGATAGAAGAGTAGGAGGAGTGGCATGTTTCCTTTCTTTACCTTTCCGGGTCTCCCCCCACTCAACAATTTCCTGAAAATACATAGGCTGATTCCAGCTTTCTCCCATTTGAGGCATGGGTTGGGAGAACGGGAAAGCTATAGATTTTTTTTAAAAAAAATACATGGCTTCCAAAGGTCTTCCATCCCATACCTCCTTTCTGCTTCCACTGATATTGGAACTCCAATGTTGGTAAGGCAACTGCAGAGGTTTCCATGGGGGCATGAAAGAATGCTTGCCGCCCTGGGCTCCTGCTGGGAGAAAGGGCAGGATATAAATCAAATAATAAATAAATAAATAAAATGAAAGGACTTTATGGAATGTAGGAAGCTGCATTATTCTAAGTCAGACCTTTGATCCATCTAGCTTGGTACTGTCTACACTGACAGGCAGCAATCTCCAAGATTTCGGACTGGGATCTACTTGGAGATGGTAGGGACTGAACCTGGGTCCTTCTGTATGGGAAGCAGATGTTCAACTAATAAGCCATGGTCAGAGGTGGCCAGATGTCCCTCTCTGCCCTTCGTCAGGAAATACATAATAAAATGTAGCCAAAATTACATAATAATCTCTTTTCTCTACTATATTTTTTTTGTCTGCAAATTTCCCTGCATAGCACCACTGACATTTCAAATACATTATTAAAATGTATTTCCTGAGGTAAAGATGACAAAAATCACAACAGGTACTGACTATCGTTCACATATGTGAAATGACTACTTTTCTACATCCCACCCCCTTGGGTGCTGTACTTCTGTAATGAGAAGATTGTCTTCATTAAATGAAGAAATCAAAATTTTAGCGCAGTGTGTGAAAAATATTTCTTCCTCCCTGGACCAAGTTATGTTCTAAGAGGAACAAAATGTCACAATACACTGCAAGGTAACCCCAGTTATATGGCAGTATGTCACATATGTAAAGAAGGACAAAAGTTTATGCATTTAGACCAAGCGGAGAGAGTTCACGGTGCTACATGTCAATAGGGGAGAAAAATGTCCTCAATATTAATGGCTAGCTTAACAAACAGTATAATAATATATACATGGAATATTGGAACAAGTCACTGCTGAGAGTGTTTATTACTTTTGCACAGACTTCTTTCCTTGTTCAGTCTTTTATTTTAATTCTAAGGAATAAAATAATACCATCTGCACCTTGAATATGTATTCTCTTCTTTTTACAAGGTTTTATTTATCACAATAGGGGAAATATTGAAAGAAAGAAAGAAAATCAATACATATTGCAGTTTAGTCCAGCAAAAGGCTTTCTTAAAAAGAAACCTCAGTCAAGGTTGAAAGAGCAATTAATGCAGTCTCAAAATCTGGGCCATTCTGATAGAGTTCAGTTAACATGTGGCAGAAGTAATCATCCACTTGTGAAAATGATTTTCAGTTCATTCTCAAACACCTTTCAGACACTCATGATCCCATTTAACTGACAACAATACAGGCTATCTGTGGGCATCATTGCATTCAGTGTGAGAACGAATAGGGACCAAATGCCCACAGGCACTTTCAGTCATCACGACATGTTCTGTGTTGTTGCCTAGCATAAAAGGAATCTTTCCTTGTACCACATTCCTTCTTTTATTTAACCCTACAAGATTAAGCCTTTTTTTTTTTGTCTTCAGTTGAGGATGAGACAGACAACAGATTCAAGGCAACAATATGGCCTGGGTCATCAGAAGCCTAGCAGCAGACATTCTCAGATTGATTTTACTACTTTTCTGTGCTCTTGAGAAAGAGGACTAAACACATCTTCACAACAAATAGGTGGAAGAGAGAGAGAGAAAAAGAAGCAGCCCAAACAGCTGTTGCAATTATGTCTGTTAAGGACAAATATCTTGAGGAATATCAAGAAAGCTAAACAATAATGGAGACTATTTCTATTTATTCCAATAAACAAGATACTTATGTCATGAATAGGAAAACTGGCAATAAAGCCCGGCCATTTCTTTCAAAATTTTCCACTTTCTTTCTGTTTCTTCCTGTATATTTTCCCATTAATATAGGCACAATGAAGAATCAAGATATTCTTCCTTGTTTTCACAAACATAAAGCACAGATCCATGATTTCAATTTTTGCACAATACAGGGCAGCTAAATTTTCCTCACTACAGAGTGCTTGTTCTTTACTTCTTATTTACTCATGTGAAGAAAAGCAGATGTCTCTAATAAAGATTATTTAAAACAAATATAAGCATTAAATTGGTAGTCATTCTTAGTCTGCGAGGTTCTCTCTGAAACACAGAGTGCCTATACAACAAATACATAACCTAAAAACATTTTAACCCTTTTAACCCTTTCTAAAATATGTTTTTAAAGCTTTTAAAAAAAGGTTTTAAAGTTGTTTTGTTTTAATGTATTTTAAGTCTGCTTTTGTGATGTTTTGAAGTGTTTTTAGGACTTCTGTTTGCCGCCCTGTGCTCCTGCTGGGAGGAAGGGTGGGATATAAATCAAATAATAAATAAATAAATAAGAATTTAGTGCGCATTACGCAGCAATATTATCAGTAAGTTCTCTGTAACCCTAGAGGGTTGTTGTTGTTTTTTTAAAAAAAGTAAAGTTGTTTTTCTTGAGCCAAGAAAAAATGTCCACCAGGCTACAAAATGTTTGTCATACTATCAAAACAAATGAGACAAAAGGGGCAAGAAACATTCATTTTACCTTTAGGCACAGAACTCTTCTTTAAATAAAATACTGTGCCTCTTTTGTTATTTACAGATTTTTATTGTGACCATCTGTCTTTGTCAATACCCAAAAAACAAAATCAGCAATATTTTTATCATGTTCTAAAAAAATGCTCAGCCAGCAGATCCTCACTTCTATTCTTTTGAATTTGCACATGTGCTCCCCAATATATATATATATATATATAGACTCCTGGTAGTATTTTGCTACGCATTTTTTTGTAGGGATGCTCAACAGCATAGCTAACTCTAATGATACCACACGTACCTTTTAAAAAATATATTACTTGGAAAGTACAGTAAGGCAGCAATCCAACTTGAGTTTATGACAGGCTGGGGGGAGTTGGATGTGGCGGACCCCCAGCTGAACTGGCAGACCTCCAGTGCCACCAGGCTCCACTGGCAGAAGTTCCTCATCCTGGCTCAGCTGTGGCACCACCGGGACTCTGCCAGCTCAGCTGGGGGTTGGCCGGGGATGGCCAGCCCGGTGGACCCAGAGCTGGAGGAAGCCCTGAAAATGGGGCATTTCAGGGGAGGACCTGCAAGGGGGACTTACGCAGCATCCAAGTCCCCCTCAAAGTGCTCACCTGGGTCCCAATCCACACAGAAATTCCACCAGCAAAAAGGTCAGTGGAGGAAAACAATTCCATTGGTGCTCCATAGGACCGCTTACTCCCCAGTAGTGCTATTCATGGGAGCTGGCTCGTCCCTTCTGACTCCCACACACAGCTCCCGGTGGAGCCTGCATTCATCTGGGCCGACAGCTCCTGAGAGACAAGTGGATGCCCTGGAGCTTTCCGTTGGCTCCTCCTCCACTGGCTACCCCTGAGTTGGATTGCTCTTTAAGTCTTGAACTAATGATGTAAAAATGTAGGGCTAGGATCAAGCTCTAGTTCGAAGAGGCTTGTCATTCACTACCACAGCTCATAAGATTTGTTCTGTTGGATCAAGAGGGGGGAAAGTCAGACATTTGCACCAGTCCAAAGTCCAGGGGTGTAGTTATCCAAGGTCTCTTAAGGAATCTTAGACCTCTTACTTTTTGGAAAGCCAGATCCCAGCAGGGTCCCTATGACTTCAGTGTCCTACGAGCGAATTGGCATGAAAGGGGAGTGTGTTAGCCACTCAGATGAGTCTTCTCACTTGGTTCCCATATCCTGCTGATTGGAGCCAATCAGAGTGAAAAGAGTTCCTATTAGTTCCTACTTCAAAAAGACAAGTTGTGGACAGTGAGAATTTAACTGCAGAAAGAAAGACAGTGAATCCTGATGATGGTATCACATCTACATGCCATCTTAGAAGGTTGTATAATATTAGAAGGAGGTGTGGATGTGACTTTCATGAAGGGACCCTGCACCTCTCAATTTGCCACTATACTACTGCTAAGGTCTCCTCTCCTACAACTAGGCAGAATCACAGAAGTACTCTATATATAGTGATGAAAGCAAAACCACAGTATGAATGATGCTCTTTCTTCAATGAGGATTTCTCTTGTGTACTATGGAGGGTGGTGCAGCTTCCATCCTTTTGACTGTTAGGTTAAAACCAGGTTAGGTTACAACCAGGCTTCTCATTAAAGGAGTGAAAAATGGAAATTTGACTCACTGTGAATTTCTGGGCTGGAGGACATTCCTCAGTAGGGATGACTCCTCTTACTGGTCATGACAGGCAGGGTCTTGAAGCTTTTTCATCTCCTCTCCTGGGGGAGGAGTCATCCCTCTCTCCAGACCGAACTGACAGTGCCAGGAGCACTCCTCAGGCCCCATATCCACAACCATTCAGACATCCCTAAAGTGGAAGCCTATACTAGGAAACAGCTGCAGAGAAGTGACAGACCAACACAGAGTGCTGGGGGGAGAAGTCACACAGGAAGGAAGACACACAATACTAAACGACGTGTGCAAATGTAAGGCGCTGGCAGAAGCCCTAACTCCCCCACTTCCCCCCCGCTCCAGAAGGATGAAGCAGAGGCACGAGAGGTGGGTGGAATGTCCTCCAGCCCTATCTTCAAATAGAAATTCATGGTGAGTCAAATTTCCATTTTTGCTAGATAGGGCTGGAGGACATTCCTTAGTAGGGATATGACTGAGCAGTGTACTAGAACTCCAGGTGGGATTCCTCTAGCTAGGAGGCAACACCTTCTGGAGCACCTTCTTACCAAATGTAGCATCAGCTGATGAGAATGAGTCTATTTTGTAGTGCCTGATGAAGGTGTGTGGAGAAGCCCATGTAGCCACCCTACACATATTGGGAAAGCCCCTTAAATGCTGCAGAAGCCCCCCCGAATTGAATGTGCTGTGGTACCCAATGGGGGTTCCTTACCCAGCGCTTCATATGCATGTGCTGTAGCCGCTCTGAGATAGAGTAGGTCGTCACCTTACACCCCTTTGATTTCCCAGAGAAGGCCACAAAGAGGGCCTCTGACCTCCTGAACTCTAAGGAACGTTCCAGGTAGAAATGAAGAGCCCTCCTCACATCAAGGGAGTGCCACCTGCGTTCCTGGGCAAAGGAGGGAACGGGGTAGAATGAATGGAGAACCACTTCCTGTGACCTATGGAAAATGGAATTGATTTTAGGTAGGAATGCCGGGTCTGGTTGGAGGACCACCTTGTCCTGGTGGAACATGCACAGTTGAGGGTCCGAGGACAATGCCCCTAACTCAGAAACTCTGCGTGCCAAAGTAATGGATACCAGAAAAACTGTTTTGAATGTCAAGAGGTTCAGGGGACAGGTAGCCATTGGTTCGAATGGCGGTCCTGTTAATGCCGTCAACACCCAGTTAAGGTTCCAGTTTGGAAACCTGTGAATCATTGGTGGGGAAATAAGTGTCACCCCTCTTAGAAAACGTTTAAGGAATGGGTTGGAGGAAAGCGAAGGGCTCCCTAGGCTTAATAAGATACTACTAAGCGCTGCTGCTTGTCTCTTGATGGTGGCTGCGCTCAGACCCTTATCTAGGCCCAACTGGAGAAACCCCAGGGGGCTCTTGATGTCTCAAGACAAAGGTTCCACTGTGTTCGCGGAGCACCAGGACAAGAAAACCTTCCACGTGGATGAGTATACCCTGTTCCTGGACTGTCTACGCAAGGCCAGTAGCATGTCAAGCACTTTCCCCTTAAAGCCCTTACCACTCAACCACAACCGCTCATCCTCCAAGCTGTTAGCCAGAACAGCTCTGTCGAGGGTGGCAGACTGGGCCCTGAATCAGAAGATCCATTCAAATGGGGACCTGCCATGGTGTCTCAACTGACAAGTTCAGCAGGTCCGGAAACCAGGGATGTCGAGGCCAATACAGTGTCACGAGAAAAATTTCTGCCTTCAATGTCCGAACCCGCTGCATTGTGTGTTGTATCAGCCCAAACAGAGGAAAGGCATACAGGAGGCCTTGTGGCCACTGCAGAACGAGGATGTTTGTGCCCTGAGCCTGGTGACATGGTGTTCTTGTGAAGAACCTGTCTAGCTGTGCATTTTCGGGTGTGGCAAAGAGATCCACTACCGGTTCTCCCCACCTGTGCACCACTTGTTGGAAAACTACTGGGTTCAGTTGCCATTCCGCCTCCTTGATTGCTGTCCTGCTGAGCCAGTTGGCTGCAAAGTTGTTTGTGCCCGCCAGGTGCTTGGCCGTCAGAGAGGCAAGATGCCGCTCCACCCATTTGAACAAATGCTCTGCCTCGAGCATTAGGCCCTTCGATCTCGTGCCTCCTTGTCTGTTGACATAAGCTTTTGCAGATGAGTTGTCGGTGTGTATGAGGAGATGCCTCCCCTTGATCTCTGGTGCAAATGCCTGCAGGCCCAGCCTGATGGCCCGTAACTCCAATACATTTATATTGAGCTCCGCCTCCATTGTTGACCATGTACCCTGGGCTACGTTGTGGTCCAGGTGAGCCCCCCATCTGTACAAGCTCACATCTGAAGTCATGATAATGCGTGGAGGATCTTCCAGGCTGACCCTTGGACCAACCTCTGAGGCTCCAGCCACCACCGGAGCTCTGTTCTCACTGTCAGAGGAATGGGGACCGAGCGTCTGTGTCGTAGAAGAATTGCCTTCTGGTAGGGCAGAAGGATCTGTCATAACGTTCTTGAGTGAAATTGGGCCCACTGAACTACATCATATGCTGAGACCATTGACCCCAAGAGCCGGGCTAGACTCATCAAGTCCATTTCTGGTGATGAAACTGCTTCCAGAAGCAGCAACTGAAGTCTTGAAGCCCTTTTTTTGGTGAGCCTCATGCGGAAAAGTTGCATGTCCAGGACCACACCTAAGTGTGGAATAGTTTGGGATGGGGTCAGCATGCTCTTTTCCAAGTTCACTATAAAGCCCAACCCCTGGAGCCATGCCATGGTGAGATGGGTGTCTGTGCGTGACTGGTAACTGGATGGTGCTCTCACCAAGATGTCGTCCAGACAGGGATTCACACATATCCCCATTGTTCTGAGATGTGCCACTGCAGCAACCAGCACCTTGGTGAAAACCCTTGGTGCTGAGGAAAGGCCAAAGGGCAAAGCCCTGTACTGGAAGTGTCTGTTGTTGTATGAGAACCGGAGAAAGTGTCTGTGCTGTCTGCAAATTGGAATGTGTAGATACGCCTCGGAGAGGTCCACAGAGGTCAGCCAATCTCCTTTTCTTAAGGCTGCAGTGATGGAAGGAAGGCTTTCCATTTTGAAGTGTTTCCTGGCCACCCACCTGTTGATCCATTTGAGATCCAAAATAGCCCTTGTATCATTATTTTTTTGGTTACTAAAAAAAAATTGAATAGACCCCTGATTTCCTCTCCGAGGGAACTACAGTCTCTATTGCCCCAATGTTCAACAGGTGCTGAATAGCTTCCAGGTAGCGCAGGTGCTTCTCCGGCTTTCGAGACCTTGGGGTGGGTCAAAACCAGTCATGTGGAATTTGAACAAACTCTATGGCATAACCCATGGACACCATGTCCAGCACCCAGTTGTCTGAGGTGATGTCTCTCCAGTGGGGGGCAAACTCTAGAAGCCTTGCTCCCACCCCGTGAGAGGCCTCTGAGAACTGCCTGTCAGGAGGAGGGGCCCTTTTGGGCACCCTTCTGGGTCCACCCCGAGGAGAAGGAGGTGCCTCCCAATTTAGTGGAGGAAGCGTGCCCACCCCCTCTGTCTTGTCTGCCCCAGCGAGGCCTGTTGGAAGGCTGACTGCGAAATCTAGAAGGCTGCCTTGAGGAATGAAAAAGCTGGTTCTGCCTGCCCTTCCGTTCCTCTTTTTTAGCCATAGGGAGTGCTTTCTTTTTGTCCCTAGTTTCCAGCAGGTGAGCCTCGAGGGGCTCACCGAATAGCTTAGAACCTGAGAAAGGTAGGGCAGTGAGGCGAGTCTGTGATTCTGCGTCTACTGCCCACTGCCTGAGCCAGATGTTATGTCGTGCCACGGTGGAGGCAGCCATAAACCGTGCTGCAAATTGTATGGCGTCCATGGATGCATCAGCTGACAGAGCAGAGGCATACGCCATTTTCTTTAAACCATCCTTAACGAATTTTGGGACATCGTCCCATCCACCCAAATCTTCAGCCCACATAAAGACTGCTCTGGAAAAAACTGAGGAAGTGGCCTCTGCTCTGAAGCTGACTGCATCTGCTTCAAAACTCCTGCGAAGGGCCACTTGGTGGCAACCCCCACCGCAGCCACCAAGGAGCAAGCCCGGAGCAAAGAGATGTGCTATCAAGGTCGCGTTTCATGTCCAGCCATGCCAGGGGCATGACGACAGCACGGTGCACAGTGGCGTGGAGTACATCCTGGGCAAGTGGGTGCTCCATGACCAAGAAGTCCAGATGCCAGGTCAACTTCACCCACTTTGGAGTGTGGCAACAAACTCTTGCTGGGGGGTCAAAAGGATAGGACAGACCCTTGTGAGGCTTGCATAGAATAAAAAAGATATTTTTTTCTTAATAATGTTATTTGTTATTTAGTTTAATTTTTGTAAATTGTATTGCTTTTATTGATGTATTTTTATACTTGCGTTTATTTTTCTTTGTAAGCCACCTTGAGGGCCTTTGGCCAAAAGGCGGGGTATAAATAAATTTAACAACAAATAAAATTTAACAACTTCGACTCGTTTATTGCATTGGTCCTTGGGGCCTCCCTCCCCTTCTGTTGGGATCACTGTGGAACTTGCAAGGGCAGCAATAGGCAGCTCCACTGTGGGAAAACGCAGCCTTGCCATGATCCTGTCAGCAAAGACATAATGCTTCTTTGCCCGCTTGCCAGGGAGCTTTGATTTGCATGGTGATGACCGTTCAGCATCCCACACGTCATCAAATGCCTGGGGAAAGGGAACAGTAGCCTGCTTGGTGTCCATGGAGGGAAAAGCCTTTTTAGCTCCTGCCGAGGCTGACTGGGTGAATGCCTCCCATCTCACCTCTGTCTCTGGCAGCTGCAGCACTCTGTGTGGCTGAAAAACCTCTGGAGCGAAAAGCCTAGTTTGCATCTGGGTCACCTCTATGTCCTCACCAGACAGCTCCCCCTCTTCCCTGTCCGGCTCGAGTAGATCTTTGGAGTCTGACAGCTCCGCCTGTGGGACAGAGGCCTGCATGGGCGACTGTGTCTGCACCTGCCATGCCTGAGCCATCAAGGGAGAAGAGCCTGTGTGGGTCTGGGCGGAGGAACGCCTCATTACCCCCCCAAGCTCACTGCGACCGAGGGGATCCTTATCACTGATGGGCACTACCTTAACTCGCTCACCATGTGTTATAGCACTGGGTGGGGGTGAACCCCGACTGAGGACTTTATTGGAAAGGAAAGAGGACCTGGAATGGCTGTGTCACGATGGTGAACTGCCATGACTGTCCTCCCTGCTGGAGTCAGTGGAGGGGAATAAGTGCCTCCGCTTTCCCCTATGAAAGCGCCTCCTTGAATGTTTGCGCTTCTTATGTTTAAGGACATGTTGGAGAGAACCACTGATTTTGGAAGTGATATACTCTTTAACCCAAGTCATGAACTTGGGAAACTGAGAGTGTGTGTGTGGGAAACATCCATACCTTCTTCTAGGAGATTCATCCCCCCGCTGTCTACGCTCAGGGATGGAGAGAAGACTGGTTGCCGTGACTCCTCTATGTCCTTCACCTCCCCCATGTGGCAGGGCTTTGGCGGGAAGGCGGGGAGGAAGCGGGTGAGGCCATTATATGGCGGCCTTGACTCCCTGACGCTGAGGGAAGAGCGTGTGAAGTCACTTCAAAGGCAAGCCACCTTAGCGGGAGCCAGTCAACCCCCTGCTGAGAGATGCTGTCCGGCGATGAGACAAGCCTTGTTCTTCCTATAGAAACTGTGGGGGGGAGCCAGAAGCCGTGATCCCGCTAAATGTGAGCATTGCGGAAACGTGGCTCTGCGGAGCGAGGGGAGAGTCTCCCGTCTGAGCAGCTGCTGCTACTGCTGGAATGCTGCAGCTAGCCGTGCTCCGCCCTTCTTCAACCTCCGTTCCAACGCTGGGGAACCCAGCCGGGTTCAGTCAAACCTCCCGAGCCCCAGGCCCGCAGGGTGAAGGCAGGGGAGGGGAGGGAAACAGGCAGGGAGTAATTAAGACAGACGTAAGGAGAGGAGAGAATGAGCATGTGTAAAGACACTGAGAAAGAGAAACGAAAACCAAAAGGAAGAAGCTCTGAGAGTAGAGAAGAGAGAATAAACACCCAACCTTCACTGACCGCTGGCAGGGCCGGTCTGGGGAGAAGGACGACTCCTTCCCCAGGAGAGGAGACGAAGAAGCTTCGAGACCCTGCCTGTCACGACCAGTAGGAGGAGTCATCCCTACTGAGGAATGTCCTCCAGCCCTATCTAGCAAACAAGCTACATAGTAACATTATGGATTTTACTAGATAACTTTCTAAGGTTCCCCTCTAAATACTTTAGGAATTAGCTATTCTGTGCTCATACTTGCCCAAAATTCTCAAAATATAACCAGTGTGATATAGCAGTTAGTGTTGGACTATGACCTGGGATACCAGGGTTCAAATCCTCCATTGGCCATGAAGCTCACTGGCTACTCTGAGCCATCACTCTCTCCCAGCCTCACCTACCTTGCCCTGGTAGCCTTACAGGAATATTGAATGAAAAAAAAGATGGCTGCTCCCACAGGTGCATGGGGCAACCATCTTTTTCTCTGTACAATTACCCAGGAAGGGGTGGTACATCATAATGTATTGCTGTTTCCAGGGGACTTTCAGTCACAGTTTTCAACAAGAACAGAAAGCGCCATACAAACTGGCTGCTGCAAGCAAAAAGCATCAGTGAAGCCCATGGACCACCTCTGATATTCTTCAAAGCAATGTTCAGTCTGTTGAAGGTGTACATATTTTAAAGGATTTTTGTCTTTAAAAAATCTGCATGGAGTTGGGATAGAACAGATTTGGCAATTTACCTGTATGCAAGGAACACAGACCAGATCAAAATTGTTTTGTCCACCCCTAACTGCTGCCTATCATCCCTTTTTACTAGAGATGCTAAGGGGTCACAGGTACAAAACGTGGTTTGACATCTTCCCATTCCTATTAAGGACTGATCATGATCTGACAATTTCTTGGACATCTTGTACACTTTGTAAATAGAATGAAATAACTGAAGTACATGGCTAATTGTATTTATCTGGTTCCATTTGTATTCCTGCCATTCCTCCAAGGAATGTAGGGTAGCATATGTGGTTCTCCCAAGAGTCCAGACATTATTCTCACAACAGCCTCTGAGGTAGGATAGGCTGAGAGAGATAGCATGACTGGCCCAGCCAACGTCACCCATTGAATTTCATGGTGGAGTGGTGATGTGAACATGCGTCTACCCAGTCTTAGTCCAACATTATAATCACTGCACAATACTAGTTCTCAAACTGTTCCATGGCTACAGTTATAACACAATTTAGCGTTTCCCCCATAATTTATGCACTGAAGTATTAATTCAGAATGATAGTATTTTGTAATTATTTTTGTAATCTCATAATCACATTTTTTTAACAAAAGGTGCAAAAGAAATTAATTTAACAAAAATATTTTAAAACACTGTCAGAGGTTTGAAACTAATCAATGAAACAAGAAAGTTTCAAGTCAACACACTTATTAGTTGTTTAATAGCAAAGCTACACTGGCAGGTTAATACAGGGCTTTACAAATTAATTATCACACCCCAGTGAAGGAGATACGACCTCAGTTTCACAGGAATACAAATCCACGTTAATGGCACAAACCTAAAGTTCTAGTATGAATCCCTCCTGTAAAACAGTGAGAGTCTACAGACATCCTAGGAAGAACAAAAGAAGGTAATAACTATTATGTTTGTGCTTCCTATACTTACACTCTAAAGAGCCCTTAGCAGTAGTGGCTGGTGGCTTCATGTCAGTGGGGCAGTGGAATCTCCTCTGGGTTTTAGTCTGAATTTTCATGGAGCTGTCCAAGATACTGAACCAATATTGGGAATAGGTTTCAGCACATTGGACAGTTCCTTGAAAGCTTGGACAAAAACCTGGAGGGGAATCCACTGGCCCACTGATATGGAGTCACCAGCCATCACTGGCCCATAGTCATACAACAGCAGCTGAAACAGCCTCAGCAGTAGTATCTAAGATTCAGGGAGTAGCCATTTCCCATCATTGGTTCCTCAGAGCCTTTGTAAATTACCACTGTAAAAACAAAAGAAAGCTTATGTTTATTGATGGGTTAATCTTCATTTGCCTGGGAATACTGGGTGCCATAGGCTTAGAGGAAGGCAATGGTAAACCACCTCTGAATACCTCTTACCATGAAAACCGTATGGATACATCCAAAAGATTCATAGGGTCACCATAAGTCATAATTGACTTGAAGGCATATATCTTCACTTACTTCATGTGCATTGGATTCCTGGGATTGTATAACTGATAACTGAAACTTGGTGGGATGACTCCCATTACTGGAATACAGAAATTGGAGGATATAACTTATACAAAAAGAACAGAAGGAATAGAAAGGGAGGTGGAGTCACACTATATGTTAAAAATATATATCCCTACACAGATATAAAGGAGGATGAGCTTGCTAGCCCCACCTAGAGTATCTGGATTAAAATTAGGAATAAAAGGAACACGATGGTTGGAGTCTACTATTGACCACCCAAATCAAGGAGGAGGATGAAACTTTTGCAAAGCAAATCGCCAAAGTTTCAAGGAGGAATGATGTAGTAGTAATGGGGGACTTCAATTATCCTGATATCTGTTGGGAGACAAATTGTGCCAAACATGTCCCCTCCAAGAAATGTCTGACTTGTATTGGAGATAACTTTCTCCTGCAGAAAGTACAGGAAGCAACCAGAGGATCAGCTATCATTGACTTGATTCTAACCAATAAAGATGACTTCGTGGGCCTGATGAACTGCATCCTACAGTATTGAAGGAAATGGTTGAAGAACTCTCAGAACCAGGGCTGTGGAGTCGGTACACCAAACCTTCAACTCCAACTCCGACTCCGACTCCTCTATTTTTCTACTGTCCAACTCCGACTCTGACTCCACCCAAAATTGCTCCCAACTCCGACTCCGACTCCACGACTCCGACTCCACAGCCCTGCTCAGAACTATTATCTTTGTGAAATCATGGAGGATGGATGAAGTGCTGGATGACTGGAGGAGGGCTAATGATGTCCCTATCTTCAAAAAGGAGGAACCTGGGAATGATCAGTCAGCCTGACATTGATCACAGAGAAAATTTTGGAGCAGACTATTAAGTGGTCGATCTGGAAGCACCTTGAAAACAAGGTGCTTGATTACTAGAAGCCAATATGGATTTGTCAAGAATAAATCCTGCCAGAAAACCTTATCACAAATTCAATCAGGTAACCTCTCTAGTAGACTGTGGGAATGCTGTGGATATAATATATCTCAACTTCAGCAAAGCTTTCGACAAAATGCCCCATGACATTCTAATTCGCAAGCTAGCTAAATGTGGACTGAATGGAACAACTATCAGGTAGATCCACAGTTGGCTGCAGAATTGTACTCAAAGAGTGCTTATCAATGGTTCCTTCCCAAACTGGGGAGATGTAATGAGTGGGGTGCAGCAGGGCTCAGTCCTGGACCCAGTGTTCTTTAACATTTTTTTTATTGACTTGGATGAGGAGATGCAGGGAATGCTTATCACACTTCCAGATGATACAAAATTGGGAGGGATAGCTAATACTGTGGAAGACAGAAACGAAATTCAAACAGATCTTGATAGGCTGGAGCATTGGGCTGAAAACAGAAAGAAATTTAACAGGGTAAGTGCAAAGTTCTAAACCTAGGAAAAAGAAATGAAATGCACAGGTATAAGATTGGGGATACTTGGCTCAGCAATATGACATGCGAGAAGGATCTTGGGATTGTTGTTGATCACAAGCTGAACCAACAGTACCAACAGTACAATGTGGCTACAAAGAAGGCAAGTGCTATTTTAGGCTGCATTATAGTATAATTTCCAAATCGCATGAAGGATTAGTTCTCTTCTATTTGGCACTGGTTAGGCCTCATCTTGAGTACTGTTTCCAGTTCTGGATACTAACCCTTTAAGAATGATGCAGACAAACTGGAACAGGTTCAGAGGAGGGCAACAAGGATGATCAGGGGACAAGAAACAAAGCCCTATGAAGAGAGACTGAAAGAACTGGGCATGTTTAGCCTTCAGAAGAGAAGACAGAGATATGATAGCACTCTTCAAGTACTTGAAAGGTTGCCACGCAGAGGAGGGCCAGGATCTCTTCTTGATCGTCCCAGAGTGCAGTACAAGGAATAATGGGGTCAAATTGCAAGAAGCTAGATTTCAGCTGAACATCAGAAAAACTTCCTAACAGAGTGGTACAACAACGGAACCAATTACTTAGGGAGGTGGTGGGCTCTCCAACACAGGAGGTATTCAAGAGGCAGCTGAACAGCCACCTGTCAGGTATGCCTTAATTTGGATTCCTGCACTGAGCAGGGGGTTGGACTTGATGGCTTTATATACCCTTCTGAGTATAGCATTCTATGCTAGCCCTACTCAGAGTAGTCCCACTGAAGTTAATGGACATGACTAACTTAGCCTCATTATTTTAAAGTTGTCTACTCTGAGTAGGACTTAATTGAATACAACCCCTATTGTCAGGCAAAAACTGGGATATAAATGTTTTTAATAAATAACTACTTATTTATAAGATGCTATCCTGAATGCTCAATGTTTCACAATATTTTCTCAGCAAAAGGAGGCCAGCATTATAGACTGCAAAGGAAAAGGCTGCAAGTCCCGCCATTTAAGTCCAATTAGAGTGCATCCAGATGCACTCTAATGTAGATTATTTAAGCAGTGAGAGTCCAGAGCTTGGAAAAGTTACTTTTTTGAACTACAACTCCCATCAGCCCCAGCCAGCATGTGCTGGCTGGGGCTGATGGGAGTTGTAGTTCAAAAAAGTAACTTTTCCAAGCTCTGATTTAAGACCACCGTGGAACTTCATTGATCCCCACTTTGGTCAGACATGCAGTCTTCTCTTAAGCATCAAGCTTGGGGAAATTAATTTTTACAGCTGAATTTGCTACAAACAATACCAAAATTGCCTGGCCTTTGTGACCATCTTTCTTAAGCTTTCTATCTCGTATTCAAAAAATTAAAACTGTTTAAATCTATACAGAGGTGATCACAGAGTTGTACAGTAATCTTAAAATTGTACTTTGAGCACAGTTAGGAGGCACTTCAGTGGCAGCTTACATTAGTATAATCCAATTCAAGTGAATGAGACTACACTAGTATTAAGCAGTCTTTGGATGGCCTTTGGATGGCCTTCTTAGAAACTCTCAGATGTTGTTTGCTGGACTCCTGCATCAATAAATCCCAAACTGGCATTACATATATGTGTGTGCCTGTATACATGCATACAGGGCACACTCACATTCCGTATCCCATTGTGTAATTAATTTAAAATAGTTACAGACAATAAAGAAAAACTGATGTAGCTAGTTGGATTTTACTCAACAAAAACAGCTTCAGTGAAACTGCTTACAAATTTTCATACAGCTAAGATGTTTAGCAAACATGATCAGCATTGCTTTAAAACTTCTAAATTTGTCTATGAGTTCTACTGAAAACAGATTGCATTAAACAAAAGAAATCTGGTCTGTGCTGGACAATCCATTGTTGCATATGCATATTGCTCATGTTGGGATTGCACAGAACCAAATTATTCATATTGCTTGAGGCAGTAACCCAAGTATTGAAAAAATAAGCAAAACTATTGTGAGAATACATAACTATTAATTACATAAACAGCTGCAGCTGTAGCGGAACAGCTGCAGCACTGGGGGACTGGAGAAGACCCGCCCTGGGAGTGAGTTCTTGAGCATCTGGGTGCTTGCTTGCTTGCTCCTCTGGGTTGCTGTCTCTCAAGACAGCTGAGGTCCCTGGTAAGTGCTGCAAGGACTGGGACCCCCTGTCTAAACCTGGCTCCAGGGAAAGGCTGCAGTTGATTGCGCAGCCCCTTGCATCAGCTCCTGGCTGCGTCAGGGGGCATAAAAGCCCGGCTGCCCTTGGGCGGCAGGCCAGCTGCTGCCAGGGCCACCACCAAATGTGGTCATCCCTTGGGGAGCTCCTGAAGGCAAGGGTGCTACCCCTTCTATTTTTAAAAAACAAATGTAGAAGAGATTAATAGTGGGGAAGGCATAAGGCACATGTGTAATTCCTGCGTAGGGTGACAGCCTGTGCAGTAAACCGAATGATAGGGGGAAGTCACCAGATGACTTCAGAGTGGGAGTCTGGCAGAAGGCTGGCCCTCCCTAGGTGTGAGATGGGGGAGAGTGTACGTGCCCTGTGTGAAAGATATTGAGTGCATCTGACTGTTCCCAGTTATCTCTGAGGCCCACTGGGATAACTGGTTCAGGTAGGTTTTGTTGGTGGGCTCTTGTTGGGTCCATATCAGGTGTTTAGGAGGATGTCTTAGTAAGACATGGGTAATGCCACCCCAATTTAAGTGATCATGAGTAGAGGGAGGTATAGCCATGGGAAGGTGGTGAGCTACCATACAATATGAAGGCAAAGCTATCTATGCCTTGCTCCTTGCTCCCACTCCTCTGGGTTCCTCATTGCTCATCTGCTGTGCCCACTGGCCTGTGTGGTAAACAATAAGACCACACTCATTCATGATTTGATTATGGGTAAGGGTGCCAATTTGGTGTGCATTATCGAGATCTGGGTGGATCAGCTGGGAGAAATTGTTCTGATCCAGTTTTGCCCACTTGGCTACTTGGTCAAGTTCCAGCACAGGCTGCAGGGGCGGCTGGGGGGGAGGGGTTGCTGTGGTCTGCACCTGGTGTCGGGCCAACTAGGGTTGCTGCTGCTGTACTGTCCACCCTGCTGCCCAGCAGCTTCTCTGACTGAGCTGGCAGAGGCTGTCTCAGCTGTGGTGTTGGAGGAGTCCAGAACTATAGTTCTGGGTGATTTCAATGTCCATGCTGAGGTTATTTCTAGTGTTCTGTCTTGGGACTTCATGGCCTCCATGACAACCATGGGGCTGTCTCAAGTTATCACTGGTCCAACACATAGGTCAGGGCACACCCTCAACTTGGTTTCTGCTCCAGATGGAGGAAGGGGTGGTCTGGAGATGGGGGGGTGTTGGATGTCACCCCATTATCATGGTCAGACCACTTCCTGGAGAAGTTTAGATTTTTGGCTCCAATCTTCCCCTGCAGGGATGGTGGACAGATTAAGATAGTCCACCCTCGGAGACTAATGGAATCCACTGGATTCCTGAATACCCTGGGGGAGTACCCAGTAGATAGAGCAGACAACCCTGTTGAAGCCCTTGTCATGCTGTGGAACAGCGAGGCACATTGGGGTCTTGACATGGCTGCCTTGAACACCCTCTCCAGCATTGTGGAGCCCAGTTTGCACCTTGGTACACCAAAGAACTAAGGGAAATGAAACAGGCTGGATGACGGCTAGAGCGCAAGTGGCAAAAGACGTGCTCTGAGGCTGATTGGGCACGAGTAAAACATCATAACCATGCCTACTGTGTGGCGGCGAGGACAACGAAGAAGGCCCACCTCTGCCATCATCACATCCTCAAGTAGTCTAGTGGAGCTTTTCCATATTGTCAGGGGTCTATTGACATCAACTCCAGGAAATGGAGTTTGAGACCTTTCAGAGGCCCACTGTGAATTGTCTGCAAGCACTTTGATGGTAAAGGTGCTTGCCGCCATACCAATCTTGATGCCCATCCATATCTACCGTAGTTCTCCAATGAGGTGTCCAGTGCAATGTCTACTACAACCTTTTGGGATTAGTTTCAGTTGATGTGGCCTGTTGACATGGACAAGGTACTTGTGACGATAAGGCCAGCCATGTGTCCTCTCAACCCTCACCCTTATTAAAGCTTGCCAAGGGGGTTTGACCAAGTGGATCCAGGGTGTGGTTAATGCATAATTGTGGGAGGGAGTGGTTCCAGCCACCCTGAAAGACGTGGTGATCCAATCACTCCTGAAAGAGCCTACCCCGGACCCATTGGTTTGTGATAACTACTGCCCAGTCGCAAATACCCCCTTCTTAGGGAAAGTGATTGAGAGGGTTTGGCGCAGCAATTGCAAGTACTCTTGGATGAAACAGATTATCTTGACATATTCCAATCTGGGTCAGGCCTGGTTATGAGACTGAATCGGCCTTGGTCACTCTGAAGGATAACCTTTATTGGTAGAAGCAGAAGGAGAAGGGCGACCCTGTTATTCTTTCTTGACCTCTCAGCAGCTTTTGATACTATTGACCACGGTATCCTTCTGGGCCAACTTGGTGAGATGGGTATCGGAGGCACTGTTTTACAGTGGTTCTGATCCTATATCCAGGGTTGTTTTCAGAGAATAGCATTGGGCCATTGTCTTTTGGCCCACTAGCAGTTGTTCTGTGGGGTGCCACAGGGTACCATCAGACCCAGTGCCTGCAGGAGGAAGGGGATCACCATCGCCCAGGGAAGGAGAGTTGTTTGCTGCTGCTGTCTGCCTGCTTGCTGCTCGACTACCACCACTGTCCTCTCCCTGTTGGACTTCTGCTCTGCAGGTGTCATGCCTTGCAGGTGTGGATGCTGATATCATCCACCTGTCCCTTCCCTGGAGGGGATACATAAGCTGGCTGGCTGAGGTGGCTCCTGCTTTGCAGATTGCCTGGCTTTTTATGGGTCTTCAGTCATGTGCCTGGGAGAGAGGACTCACAGCCAAGTGGGGAGATTTTAGGGGCCCCCAATTAGTGTAATGATGGGTAGAGGGAGATATGGCATTGTGAGGACTTGCCAGGTAAGGGGAACATGGCCCAGGCAGTTAACGACTGTGCCTTGTTCTGGTCCTCCCCACACCCGAAGGTTTGTTGATTGCCCTATCAGCCAGCTCTCAGGCCTCCAGATGCTGCTCCTAAATGCCAGATGGGTGCATAATAGTATCTCCCTCATTCATGATTTAATTCTGGATGAGGCAGCTGATCTGGCATGTATAACCAAGACCTGGGTGGGTGAGCAGGGAAGAGTCAGTCTCTCCCAGCTATGTCCACCAGGGTACCTGGATCAGCATCAGGGTAGACCTGAGGGTCAGGGAGGGGAGGTTGCTGTGGTCTATAGGAACTCCATCTCCCTCTGCAAGCACCCTGTCCATGTGACTACTAGTGTGGAGTGTTTACACTTTGTGTGGGTCAGTAGGACAGACTGGGGATTCTGTTGGTGTACCACCCACCCCGTTGCCAAACAGACTCCCTAGCTGAGCTGACGGAGGTGGTCTTGGGTATACTGTTGAGATCCCCCAGACTGTTGGTTCTGGGGGATGTCAACATCCATGCCGAGACCACCTTATCCACGGTGGTTCAGGATTTCATGGTCTCCATGACAACCATGGGACTGTCCTAATATGCCATTGGCCCAACACATATAGAAGGGCATACTCTACACTTGGTTTTTGCAACTGGACATGGAAATGGTGATCTGAATGTGGGGGGCCTTACATCAGTCCCTCTGTCATGGATGAGTTTCAGTTGGTACAGCTTGAGAATGTTGACGAGGTGCTTGGACAGGCTTGTGCAACCACTTCTGTGCTGGATCCTTGCCCTTCTTGGCTAATAAAAGTTAGCAGGGATGGAACAGCCAGCTGGCCCAGGGAAGTGATTAATGCCTCTCTGTGAAAGGGGGTGGTCCCTGGCTGCCTGAAAGAGGCAGTAGTAAGACCACTCCTGAAGAGACCCTCCCTGGACCCAGAAAATCTTAATAACTATAGGCTGGGTGGCAAATGTTCCATTCCTGGGCAAGGTCCTTGAACAAGTGGTGGCAGGCCAGCTCCAGACACTCTTGATTGAGACCAATTATCTGGATCCATTTCAGGGTTTCAGGCCTGGTTTTGGCACGGAAACAGCCTTTGTCACCCTGTATGATGATCTTTGTTGGGAGAGAGACAGTGGGAGTGTGACTCTGTTGATTCTCCTTGATCTCTCAGCGGCTTTAGATACCATCGACCAGGGTATTATTCTGGGAAGACTGGCTGAGTTGGGAGTGGGAGGTACTTCATTGCAGTGGTTCCGCTCCTACTGGGCAGGTCGCCTCCAGAAGGTAGTGCTTGGGGAACATTACTCGGCACCCTGGACTCTCCAGTATGGGGTTCCACAGGGGTCAATTCTGTCCCCCATGCTGTTAACATCTACATGAAACCGTTGGGTGCGGTCATCTGGAGCTTTGGAGTGCGTTGCCATCAGTATGCTGATGACACGCAGCTCTATTTCTCCTTTTCATCTTCTTCAGGTGAGGCTGTCAATGTGCTGAACTGGTGCCTGGCTGCAACAATGGACTGGATGAGGGCTAATAAACTGAGGCTCAATCAAGACTGAGATGCTGCTAGTGGGTGGTTCTTCTGACTGGATGGTGGATGTCCAACCTGTCCTGGATGGGGTTGCACTCCCCCTGAGGGAGCAGGTTCGTAGCTTGGGGGTTCTCCTAGAACCATCTCTGTCACTTGAGGCTCAGGTAGCCTCGGTGGCACAGAGTGCCTTCTACCAACTTTGGTTGGTGGCCCAGCTACGCCCCTATCTGGACAGGGAGAACCTGGCTTCTGTTGTCCATGTTCTGGTAACCTCCAAGTTAGATTACTGCAGTGCTGTCTACGTGGGGCTGCCTTTGAAGATGGTTCGTAAAGTGCAGCTTGTGCAAAATGCAGCAGTCAGACTGGTAACAGGGACCAGACGGTTCGAATATATAAAACCGATTCTGGCCCGCTTGCATTGGCTGCCTGTATGTTTCCGAGCTCGATTCAAGGTGCTGGTTTTAACCTATAAAGCCTTACATGGCTTAGGACCACAATACCTGATGGAATGCCTCTCCCGACACGAACCCACCCGTACACTACGCTCAACATGAAGGACCCTCCTCTGGATGCCTCCTCTGAGGGAAGCTGGCAACAAGGGAGAGGGCCTTCTCAGTGGTGGTATCCAAATTATGGAATTATCTTGTTGACGAGGTGAGCCTGGTGCCAACACTGTTATCTTTTCGGTGCCAGGTCAAGACTTCCCTCTTCTCCCAGGCATTTTAGCATGTTTTTAATTGTGTTTTTAAAAATGTTTTTAAATTTGTATATTCGTTTTTAATGTTTTTAATTGTTGTAAACTGCCCAGAGAGCTTCAGCTATGGGGCAGTATACAAATGCAATAAATAAATAGACAAACAAACAAACAAATGTCCCCCATGCTGTTAAATGTTTATATGAAGCAATTGGGAGTGGTCATCAGGTTTGGGGCAACGTGTCAGCAGTAAGCTGATGACACCCAGCTACATTTCTCTGTAACAGCAGAATTGGGAGAGGCCATGCAATGCCTGGACTGCTGCCTGGACTCGGTGGTGGGCTGGATGAGGGCCAATAAACTGAATCTGAATCCTACCAAGATAGAGGTGCTGTGGGTTGGTGGTTCCCGAGTTCAGACAATTGGTCAATAGCCTGTTTTAGATGGGGTTGTACTCCCTCTGAAAGAGCAGGTATGTACTCTAGGGGTGCTCCTGGGTCAATTTGTCACTAGAGGCCCAGGTGACCTCAGTGGCTAGGAGTGCCTTTTACCAGCTTTGGCTGGTAAGACAGCTGCAGCTGTTTCTGGACTGGGATAGCCTGACCACATCCATGCTATGTGGGGCTGCCCTTGAGGTTGCCCGGAGGTTGCAGGTGGTGCAAAATGTGCCGGCATGACTGCTCACTGCGGCATATCACCAACATGTCACCCTGCTGCTGAAAGAATTGCATGGACTACTCATTAGCTACTGGTCTAAGTTCAAGGTTCTGGCTTCGGTGTACAAAGCCCTGTACAGCTTGAGAATTGGATACCTGAAACATCACCTTACCCCTTACATACCCAGATGATCACTACACGCTGCAGGTGATGGCCTCTTGCAGATACCATCTTATTTGGAGGTCCACTCCACACAACATAGGAAGCGGACCTATAATGTAGTGGTACCAACCCTTTGGAATACCCTCCCCTTAAATATTAGACAGGTGCCATCTCTGTTATCTTTCCAGTGCCTACTGAAGACCTTCCGCTTTCAACAAACTTCTAAGTAGAGAATTTATTCTAGCCTGTGTCTGTGTTGGAAATGCTTTTTAAGAAGTTTTTTAAGCTTTTTTAAAAAAAGATGTTTTGTTTTCATGTATTTCAAAGCCTGTTTTTATGTTGTTTTAGTGTTTTTAGCATTTTTGTTTGCTGCCCTAGGGTCCTATTAGGAAGAAGGCCAGTATATAAATTAAATTAATTAAATAATAAAGTGCAAAAATATTGGAATGTCCCTGGCAGGAATGGAAAGATCTGTCTATTTTGGTTCTCTCAGATTCTCATTTTTCAAATCTTAAATTCAGTTCTCCACATTTCTGCAGCAATTTGAAACTTTTTTAAAAAAGAAAAACCCTCATGAAAATTCTCCAGCATTTTAGTGCAAGTTTTTTCCTTAAAAAAACTCCACTTTTTTGGTAGGCAGGCTTGACTTAAGTACACATTTTTGCAAGCAATGTTTTATCATATAATGCAGTTTTGTGTTGTTTTCACTCATATATTCATAAATATATATTTGACAAATTCTGCCAAACACGGCCCCTCTAAGAAATTTCTGACTTGTGTTGGAGATAATTTTCTCCTACAGAAAGTGGAGGAAACCACCGGAGGATCAGCTATCCTGGACTTGATTCTAACTGATAGAGATGATTTGGTGGATGAAGTGGCAGTTACGGGAACTCTGGGAGAAAGTGACCACATCATACTTGAATTCTTGATTTTAACAGAAGCAAAAGCTGAGAGTAGCCAACTTCAGGAAAGCTGATTTTAATAAACTCAGAACAACTGTAAGTACAGTTCCATGGCAAGCCACCCTAATGAGAAAAAGAGTTCAAGATGGGTGGGAGTTTCTAAAAAAGGAAATTCTAAAAGCACAATGGCAAGCAATTCCAACAAGGGAAAAAGGAGGGAAACAGCAGAAGAAGCCAATGTGACTTTACAAAAAGCTTAGAGAGGACCTGAAAACAAAAAAGGACACATACAGGAAGTGGAAAGAAGGCCGGGCCACAAAGGAAGAGTACAGGCAGGTATCATGGAATTGCAGTGATGGCTTCAGGAAGGCTAAAGCTGAGAATGAGCTGAGGTTAGCCAGGGATGCTAAAAGCAACAAAAAAGCTTTCTTCAGGTACATCCATAGTAAAAGACAGAGAAAAGAAATAGTGGCACAGCTACTCAATGAGGATGGCAAAATGATAACAGATGACAAAGAAAAGCACCAAAAGTGCTCAATTCCTACTTTGGCTCAGCCTTCTCCCTAAAAAGGGTCTGTGACCCTCCCAGAAAACAGTAGAAGGGGCAGGATTGGAGCTTGAGATTGATAGAGAAACGGTCAAGGAATACCTAATCACTTTGAACGAGTTCAAATTGGCAGGGCCCGGTAAACTGCATCCTAGAATATTGAAGGAACTGGCTGAAGAACTCTCAGAACCGCTCTCTATTATCTTTGTGAAATCATGGAGGACTGGTGAAGTGCTGGATGACTGGAGGAGAGCTAATGTTGTCCCTATCTCAAAAAGGACAAAAAGGAGGAACCGGGGAACTACAGACCAGTCAGTCTAACATCAATCCCTGGAAAAACTCTGGAGCAAATTATAAAGCAGTCAATCTGTAAGCACCTTGAAAACAATGCAGTGATTACTAGGAACCAGCATGGAGTTATGAAGAACAAATCCTGCCAAACTAATCTTATCTCATTTTTTGATAGGGTAACCTCCCTTGTAGACTGTGGAAATGCTGTGGACATAATATATCTTGACTTCAGCAAAGCTTTTCACAAGATGCCCCATGATATTCTGATTAGCAAGCTAGCTAAATGTGGGATGGATGGAACAACTATCAGATGGATCCACAGTTGGCTCCAGAATCATACTCAAACAGGGCTTATCAATAGTTCCTTCTCAAACTGGGCAGAAATAATGAGTGGGGTACCACAGGGCTTGGTCCTGGGCCCAGTGCTCGTCAACATTTTTATTAATGACTTGGATGAGGAGGTATAGCGAATGCTTATCAAATTTGCAGATGATACGATATTGGGGGGCATAGCTAATACCGTGGAAGACAGAAACAAAATTCAAAGGGACCTTGATAGGCTGGAGCATTGAGCTGAAAACAAGAGAATGAAATTCAACAGGGATAAATGAAAAGTTCTACACTTAGGAAAAAGAAACCAAATGCACAATTATAAGATGGGGAAAGCTTGGCTCAGCAATACAACATGTGAGAACTGTCTTGGAATTGTTGATGATCATAAGCTGAATATGAGCCAACAGTGCGATGTGGCTGCAAAAAAGGCAAATACTATATTAGGCTGCATTAACAGAAGTATAGTTTCCAAATTGCATGAAGTACTAGTTCTCCTCTATTCAGCACTGGTTAGGCCTCATCTTGAATACTGCGTCCAGTTCTGGTCTCCGCACTTCAAAAAGGATGCAGAAAAACTGGAACAGGTTCAGAGGAGGGCAACAAGGATGATCAAGGGATTGGAAACAAAGTTTTATGAGGGGAGACGGAAAGAACTGGGCATATTTAGCCTTCAGTAGAGGAGACTGAGGAGAGATATGATAGCACAAGTACATGAAAGGTTGTCACACAGAGGAGGGCCAGGATCTCTTCTCGATCGTCCCAGAGTGCAGGACACAGAATAATGGGCTCAAGTTGCAGGAAGCCAAATTTCAACTGGACATCAGGAAAATCTTCCTAACTGTTGACATACGACAATGGAACCAATTACCTAGAGAGGTAGTGGGCTCTATGATTTGCCCCTAACATATGCATTTTTGTGAATATTGGCTGGTGAACTGTATTGTGAAATTCAAATAAATGTGAATTTTGAAGGATGGCTTGTGTTTAAGTTCTCATACTGTTTCAGAAGGTGCAAATTTTAGATTCAGCTTGAAATGTGAACTGAACTGAATTTCTTACCCATCCCTAGTACCTGATTTATTCCTGGATAAATGTGCAGGTGATTTTGCAAGGATGGTAGATTCCGGTAAGCCCATTGTATGTTTTGGAATAGAACTCTGAACTTGCAAAACTGCAGAATTAGGAATCCAGCAACAGCACAAATAACCATTAAAAGCTTTACACCCTGAATCTAAAGAACTGCCCCCCCATTACCTGGGGGTGGATTAAACACTCTCTGGGTGATTTAGAATGTCATTACATTGGTCCTGATTTGTTCGGTATAGAATATCCTGGGTAAATGTTTATGTGGCACAGGGATGGAATCCGCATTTCGGTGCCAGTTCAATTTTTGCTCCATTGAACTTCCTTCTGGTACTGCTTTGTGAGGGATCAGTGTTCACTATTGGTGATAAATACTGATAAAAAATATCATTTTTTTAAAATACCGTTTTTTCATAGATTTAAAAAAATATCAATAATTTCCTCAAAGTGTCAACATTGATACTGGAATTTTGAAGGAAATATCAATATTAATATCAATATTTTGAGGAAAATTTTTGAGAGCTTTTTAAAAAAAAAATCTGTTTTAGCTGCAGAAAACCACTAGAAAAAAACCCAATCTGCAAGGACAAAGAGAAAGTGAATAAATAGGAAACCCAGTGTCAAATTCAATTTTTTCAAAATTCGAGCACTTCCCTAATGTGGTGTATAAATATGGGATAAGATAATGATTACTGAATGAGATGGTTGCTCAAGTTTAGAGTGAATTTGGCTGCTCACTCACACATTCCCTGAACCCGCACCTTGACCCATCATTATTGAGTTCACACATCATAAAATTAACCCCCCAAACCTCTAATCAACCAAATACAGAGACCCTTTTCCAGGAATTGAGAACCCGAGGCTATAGTTTTCATACAGATGTATTGTTTTAACAGCTTTCTGAAACCGCATTTCAGTGGTGACACAGAAACACAAGATGTAGCACACGAACATAGGAACAATGAACATAGCAGGTAATGGTGTTCTGCAAGCATTTCTGCAAGTGCTAGTGGAAGAGTTCACTTGATGTTCTAATAGGCAGGTTTCATAGAAATTCTCATACTTGTGCCCATGGAAGAACATATTCAGATTTAGCTCATTATTTCCTGCACAAAACTTTTCCAGCATGAAGTGGGAGCAGGAGGCATCTTCTGCCTGAAGAACAGCCCCCTTGTCTTCTGGACTTTAACGGCAGCTTGGAGTTTAGTTTGTTCAAATATGTTTTATTCCTGTATAGTGAGAGATTCAGGTGCATCTCATCACACATACAAAAACCACATTTTGAGCTATTTCACATATTGGCTGTTAACTATAAAGTATGGTTTATTAAGCCATAAGGTACACAAACAGCATGGCAGTGCCCATAGTTGAAGTGTTCCTCCTCTGCTCATCTCTTCTGTGAGCCAGTGAACAAACTACAAAGAGGCTAGCTTAGCATGTCATCTATACCAAGGAGTGTGGTTTCTTTCACTGTTGCAAAGCCAACAACAAACCATGGCTCCAAGATGGCTAGCTATCATAGTTTGTTAGAGCAAAACAAACCACAATCTTGGGTTTGGACATCATGCTACGCTAGCCTCTTCACAGTTTGTTGATTCACTCAAAGAAGGGGGGAACAAAGCGGAGGCACCTGGGCACAGTATGGCTTAATAAACCATAATTTATGGCTTAGCATTATGTGCAAATGCAGTCAGGACAAGACACCCCTTTGGACTCTCAATAGGAAAGCCAATCCTATCTGCCAAGCATACCTGTACGATGAAAATGTATTCAAACACCTATGTGTCTGATTTACACTTTATGTTTTAGGGATGGCACCCTAAATGTATCAATGTGAACAAAAATTCAGTTGCAATCATTTTGATTCACCTTCATACCATATATGCTGGGTGAGGTGTGAAAATTACAGTATATAACTAAAAAAGATTCTGAATGCCCAATATCATAGACTAAGTTCATGCATGTGTTAATACACTCTTCAAAATTAAAGTAGAAATATGTCTAAAAGGCAGAAATGGCTTGTTTCTTTGTTCTTCAACAACAGAACAAAATAGAATGGGCCACCAGCATGACAAAGTTATATACAAAACATGTCTTCGGAAAAAAATTTTTTAGCTTGCCACTATTTTAAAAATCCCAAACATTGGCAATATTGCCCATTTTACATTTTAAACTTCACATTATCTCAAAGGCTCAAGACTTTTTCAGCCTTCCTTTAAACCATGCTGCCCTCTTGTGGTCAATATTATTTAATATCTGCACATGAACACAGAGGGATACAAGTGTTGCAGCTGCTTACACTAGATAAAAAGCGAGCTCACACTGCATTAGTAATAGATTGTGCCTGAACTACATCCTAGTATCACAAATGTCAACATTATCAAAATTAACTTTTGAAAGTACTTTAATGGCACAATTTATAATCAGTGTATACTTTAAGTGAACATTTATTGTACTGTACACTACTTAAGAGTGATGAAATTATGTCACTGGACAGGAGAAATGGTCCATCAAGTTAAGGGACAGGTTCAGCAGATGTTAGGATAGTCACATAAAGACTGATGAGGGCTCTGGAGCGGTAATAATTTGGGTACCCTCTAAGTTGGATGTTTTAGGCAAAGTTCTCAGAAGATGGTAAGGTTGCACCTGCAAGGAGGTTTACAGATGGGGAAGAGATTCCAACGCATAGAAATCCAGCTTGCCAGAGAAAAGGGTGGACCCTCTTCTTCCTCACATGCTTGTTTTCTATGTGTGGGGTATTTTGTTTTTATACAGAGCAATCAGTCACATGAGCCCCTACCAGCAGTATGAAGTGGTACATCCCAAAGACTTACCATTTCTGCAAGGGTGAAATATACTCATTACATTTGGTTCTCTTCTATAAACAAGCATCACACCTGTGGGTGACTTCATGTTGAGCAGAAGGGCCCTGGGGGAGGAAGCTCCTATTTAAATCTTTCCTTCCCAGTGATTAGCATGCCTTCTAAATCCAGGCTCATGGTTTGTCTGGAAGAGCTTGGGTTCACACAACGTGCTAAGCCAAACTGTGGCTTAGCTCATAGCAGCACAGCACAGCAGCAGCATGACTAGAGGAGCAGCAAAATGGCCACAATCTCCTCCTTGGGAGCCCACACATTTGTGCTAAGCCATGGTTTGGCTTCGTGTTACATGACAACGGAGCTTATGCGTAAGCTTCATCTATGCATACATCTACTATCAATGTATGAAATTGGCTAGTTTTTCATTCATACATACACAACACTACTATATTATATTTTTGAACTCTACTCTTCATTAGCATTAAAGTACATATTACTAGTTTCAGGAATGGTGTTCTAGAACAACAAAGCAATTCAAACCGGACAGTTATTTTAAATTACGCCTTAACTTTTCCTGTCTCATTGGTCATCTGAAATCTTGAACATTCTTGACTTTCTAAATTCCCTGATCAGACAGTTGAAATGCTCTAAAGAACCATAGAGATATAGATATAACATAAGCTGTTATAATTTTAATAAAATGATAAACCACCAAAGCCTCATAACTGTGGTGTCTTGAAATGAAATGTTGTGTTGTATGCTATTTCATGCCAATCAATGTTGGTACCCTGCCATGCTAATAAAAAAGCAATTGACCCCAGGAGTGAGGCCAATTAAATGAGATAAGATAATTAAATGCTTCTCAATATGTAATCAAAAGTGAAGTAGTAAATGTTTCACAATGAAGTCTTTTCTTGTAGAGCTAGAGGAAACTGAAATCAGTCTAACCAGAGACACAAGCTATACATGTAGGCCAGAACTGAAAGAAACAAAATATGCTGTAATGGGGGAGAAAAGAGCTTTGTTTGATCTTGCCACAGAAGTCCTTCATAGCTGAGCAAACATTCTGTTTACTGCAGTCATAGAAACTACATGGGATGAGAGATAATGGTGCACAAGAAAGCACTGCACACAATTAGTACTAGATATGGGGAAACCTCTTAATGTGATAACAGTGAACATATGTGGATGGAGATTCCCATCTGCATGAAGGGATAGACAGAAATGTGCATCTCCATCAGGGATGAGGAACCTATGGCCCATTAGATGTTGCTGGACTACAACTCCTATCATCCTTGACCATTTACCGTGTTAGCTGGGGCTAATGAGAGTTGGAAAACAACATCTTCATCATCTGGGGGTCACAGGTTCATTACCTCTGATTTATATCCAACTTGTGCAAGGATACACATGTTACATTGCTCTGTTAACAGACACATCTGAATTCCATGGATCCACTTCCACATGCCTGCTGGCTTCTCTCCATGGAAAAACATCCAGTGTTTACCTATGCATGTGGAAGGTGAATATTTTGATCACCCCTGTTACCAGTGCATAACAGGATTTGGTGGGAATTATTTGCAGGTGATCTATGTATCTATCTATGAATAGGCAAACTGACTGCTATATCAGCGTGTTAGTACTGATGCGAAAATATCAGTAAGAGAAAGCTTGTCTTAAGTTTCTACATATGCACAGTCTAAACTTTTAGCTTTAGAAGAATGCAAGCAGCTCAATTAAAAATAAGTGCAGACATTTCTGGATTGAATTCTAAACTAATGTTCTATAATGACAATATCTGAAGACACATGTCACCCATAACTAGCTAATTGCTTTTACTAAACTATAACCACAGTTTTAAACTTGTAATAAGTATAATTCAGATGCAATCATTTGAATAATATGTTTAAATACGGATGTTTGGATCCAGTATTATAAGTTGGACTTTAAGTAGTATCGTTGCATTTTTTCATATCCTCAGAAAAGGGTATGGAGCACATGATATAAATTTTAAAAATTTAGAATGAGCTATGGCAATACATGTCTTAAAACATACACTTGAGAATGAAACAGTTCCGATACAGTGGTTGCTTTAAATGTATTTTACAATATACATATTTTCAATTCTGGTAAGTTTTCTTTGAAGCAGTCAGATACCTGAAAAAATTATTGATGTTTATATATTAAGATGTCCAGAGGGCAGACAAATACACATCGGTCTTAAGTGGCTGATCAATGACTGATGGTCATATTTCATGCTTTGGTTTAGGATTTGCCCACATGCAGGGGTTGGAAGGAATCTCTACCCGCAATGTGACTATATCAGGGGTGGGGAACCTCAGGCCCAGGGACTGAATGTAGTCCAGGCTTCTCTATCTGGCCATTGGGACTCTCTCCAGGCCACACCCCTTTCTGGCCCTGTTCCATGTCTTCCTTGAGTGTATCTGGCTGGCTAGAAAGTGTCATTGAACTGTTTATGCCTTTTCCTTGCCTGGATGGAAGATACGTGTGCAAAGGTACACAGAAAACAGGAAACTGTATAAGGGTAGAATGTGCATTTGTTGCTCCACCCACTTTTTGCTCCCCTCCCCAATGGCATATGGCCCACTTAAAGTTGCCCAGGATGGAATGTGGCCCTTTGACTGAAAGGGTTCCCTACCCCCAGACTATATGATGTCTTCACAAAACTATTTTTAGAGCTATTAGTTAAAAGCAAAAAGTAGGGATTCTCTTACAGAAAAAAAAAACCTATCACGAGAGGGTCAGGAGGGCATTTGCTCTATTACTTTCTGATGAGATCAGCTTCTCCTACTGAGTAATAGGCATATGTGGACAGACAGAAAATCTCAGGAATCCCCTCTTTCTCAACTTTCCATCAGTACCTGCTAGGGATGTACTAGAATTCTGCCCAATTCAATTTGGTACTGAATTTTCCATTAATTTGCTTCTTCATTACCATTGTGGATTGGATTTTTATGTAGTGCTTTTCCATGGCTATTTTCAAAAGAGAATCTTTTTTTAAAAAATCCACATCTAAAATACTGATATTATTGATATTTTTATGGATATTTTCTTCAATTTATCGACATTTCCTTTCAAAACACTGACATTTCCTTCAAACATATAATTTTTTCTGAGGGGAAAAAAAAGATCAGTCAAAGCAGCAGTTTGTGGACAAAGAACAAACTTGAATCAACACCAGTCTGTTAGGTTGACAGAATGCTTTCAAACCGGCACCAGCCAACAGATTCCATTCCTAGTACCTGCCCCTTTTCACATTTTGCTGTCCTGAATTGGTGGCAATTGGTTCTCTGACTGTTTCAAAGTAGAGTTCCTGCTTTCTTCTAGGAACATAGTCTTCTGCTGAAACAGATTACTGGCCCATCTAGCTCAGTACTGTCTACACTGACTGGCAGGGGCTCTCCAGGGTTTCAGGCAGGGGACACTCCCAGCCCTCCCTGGAGATGCCAGAGATTGAAACCTGGGACATTCCATCTGGCCCGGGCTCTTCTGGCTTGTTCTCAGAGATCAGGAAGCCTTCCCCAAGGAGGAGTTAATTCTTATTTCATTTTTTAATATGAAAACTTATAGCCTGCCCTTCTGGTGTCTACACCTCAGGGCAGCTCACAACAATGAAAACCAAACATGAAATACAATGAGCCAAATGCACTACGGTACAAAGAGAGACAGGTGCAGCAGATAAAGCAGAGGCTCACATGGTAATACTTTCATGTTCTGACAGGATGGGAGGGATAACCCAAAGGATATCAAATACCTATTTTCTCCCTTGGAAGCAGGAGGGCATTTGATCACGTACAGGATCGAATGTAACACTGGGCACAAAGGCTGAGTGCCTTTACACTGGAAGAACCCTCAGCAGAACCTTCCTGCCAAAGACAGCTGCTTTGCAGAAGCACTTAGTGACTGCATGCGCCAAAGCCCACAGCAGCCTTACAAACCTTGCGCTGGGGACAGTTGTTACAGAGTTCTGCATAAGTACTAATACAAGACCACCTCCTGTCAAACTGCTAAGCCCTGCCCCTTTTGAGGTTGACTGATGATGTCAGCAGAAGTCCTGCCCCTGGAAGTCCCGCCCCTCTATGTCCGGTTCCCCTGATGACCTCACCGGATATCCTATCCCCCGGAAGCCCCATCCCTCATGTCCCACCCCAGAAACGGTAGTCATGCGACCCCCACTGGACCAATAGGCATATTTTTACTCAAAACTGGGTCCTGGATTGGTCCCTATAGGGGCATGTGACCCCTCTATGAGCACGTGGTCTCCAGGGGACCAATCTGCAGAGGTTTAAAACCCTTAGATCAAAACAGGGTGTCAGAAATGGACCCCAAAGGGGTCCATTTCCGACACCCTCTCCAGATCGGCCCAATAGGGATAAGTAACCCCTCTATAGCTACGTCACCCAATGGGGAAGGTTTTGAAGGCCTAACCAATGAGGAGAGGGGACAGAGAGACCTGGTACAGAAGTGCATTTTGCATGCCCAGACATGCTCTGAGGATTGAACATGGAACCAGCCAGCGAATCAGCATTGGGGCTAGTAGGTTTTTCCTAGCCTCTAGCACCTTTGAAAATGCGCTCAAAAAGGCGGGTAAAGCCCAGGAGATTATCGTTCCCACCAGCGAGTATGAAAATTAGCCATGGAAAGGAAGAATCAGAGCATTTCAGATAGAAAGGTTCTGTTTCAACAACAAACTTACCTGTGGCAGTGTTTACTGCCGACCAAGATCCAGACCCTGAAACCTCATCCCAGGCAAATTCTAGTGAACCCTGGTCTGACACAGAGTGTGAATGTGGGTGTGAAATTTGCAGAGGTTGTGGATGGAAATGTACTTTTTAAGCCCATGGAGGAAATGGAGGCTGAATAAAATGAGTGGCTGGAAAATTTAAATGAAGGCATGGAGCAAGGGTGTCCACAGGTAGGTGTTTTGTTTCTGAGCTGTATTTTTTATTAGTGTGTTGTTTTTCCCAGTTTGGTGCAACCTCAATGCTAAAGTGCCTCTTTTTTTCTACAGGAAGATGTAATGCATGATGGTGATTTGGAAAATCTACACATTGAGAGTTTGAAGGCTGTTAATATTTCCTGCATTTCATGTGTCTGTCCCAAGCCTGAACCCTGAAAGCTTGAAGCTGGAGTTTTTGTACCCAAAAAAATCGTTTGCTTTAGCCCTCTGTGTCCATACCTGTATCAACCAGCAATATGGGAGAGCATGATGAAATTCTAAAAACCACATATTACACACCTGAGGAGGCTGGGAGCTTTGGGGGAGTGAACCCTCTATTTCAGGAGGCAAAAAAGCACACTAAAACACTCAGAAGGAAACATGTTATGACATGGCTTTCAGACCAAGATGCTTACACATTGCATAATCCACCCAGAATCCACTTTAAAAGAAACAAGACTATTGTGTCTGATATCGATGCCCAATGGCAGGCAGACTTGATAGATATGCAACAATTTTCTAAGCACAACAAGAATTATAGGTACATTTTAACATTCATAGATATTCTGTCTAAGTAAGCATGGACATTGCCTTTAAAAGACAAGACAGGCAAAGAGGTCTCTAAAGTTTTTAATGTTATATTCAGTCACAGTGGAAGAAAGCCCAGGAAGCTCCAAACAGACCGTGGCAAAGAATTTCTAAACAGAGCCGTAAATGGAATGTTAAAACAGCATGGAGTTCACCACTTTGTCACCAATAATGAAGTAAAAGCTGCTATTGTTGAAAGATTTAACCGAACTCTGAAATCAAAGATGTGGAGGTATTTTACAGCTAACAATACCTATAGTTATATTGATATCCTGCCACAACTCTTAAAAAGTTATAATAGTTTTCACAGAACTATCAGAGCAAGGCCTGTTGATATTAACTGTTCTAATGCCCTGTGGGTATGGAAAACAATTTATGGAGACTGTATTTACAGAAAAGAGGTATCACCGCTGTTCAGAAAAGGAGACCATGTGAGGATTTCTAAAAGCAAGGGGGTATTTGTCAAGGGCTATGAACAAAATTCCACCAGAGACCTGTTTATAGTGGATCAGGTCATCAGAAGAGGAAGGAGACCTGTTTTCCTGTTAAAAGATTATGCGGGGGAGCCCCTAGTTGGTTCTTTCTATTCTGAAGAATTGCAGAAGGTTAATGCCAAACAGGACAAGTTATACAGGATTGAAAGAATTCTATCAACAAAAGCCAGGGGTAGGAAAAAGTATCATTTAGTGAAATGGTTAGGCTGGCCCAGTAAGTTCAACAGTTGAGTACTTGCTTCTGCTTCGTGAACCTGCACAGAAGAATATGCCTGTGTAACTGTTTTTCCACAGAACACTAGCTCAGCCTTTACTATTCGCCTAGCAAGGCCCCTGGATCTGCCAGGGGCATGGGAAGTAGGGCTGGTTGAGATACAGTACCCACACAGCTGGAACAATCTAACATCTGATTCCCGATTTGAAATTGGTAATGGAGAAAAAACATGGTCCTACCGTCTGTGACATGGTTATTACTCAAGCATCTCTGAACTGCTGGAAAACATGAACAGCATTATACTAGACCAGAGCAGCGAGCACCCCGATGTGGTCCTACACTATGACCAAGTGACTGGAATGGTTAGACTTAAATCAGATGATGCTTACACATTTAAAACCAGCGAAGAACTAGCCCACATATTAGGGTTGTTTCCCAACATCCATGTACAACAGCTGCCTTTTACAGCAGACATTACTGGAGGCTTCAACACACTGTACATTTAGACAGACATCGTAGAGCACCAGATAGTTGGGGACTTCTATGTACCCTCATTGTGCTCTGTACTGGTGCGTGGTCAGAATAATGAGTGTGTCAACATTGTTTATGACAAACCACACTATATTCCTGTGAGTAAGCATCATATTGACGCCATTAATGTTGAAATAAAGATGGATCAGAACAAAAATGTACCATTTCGTTTTGGAAAGGTGATTGTGAAGGTACACTTTCGCCCTCGCAGAGGTTTGATGTTTTAAAAATGGTGATACTGAAAACCTATGGTGACCCAACCCTTTACTGTGATTATTACAGGGCCCAGGCCGGAAATGCTCTTCCGGGGTACCATGGCATGCCTGTTATGTATGGGGCAGGAATCGGGGGGATATTCAGGAGCCTTTTTCAAAAAGCCATTCCACTTTTGAGAAGAGGCCAAGAGATTATTAAACCACATGCTAAAACAGCTGCTGGGAATATCGCTAAAGATGTGGTTGGGGAGGTTACTCAGACAGTTTTGAATAGAGTTAATCCACAACCCCAACAAGAGGGCTCAGGGCTGATGTATATTAAAAGGAGAAAGGCCTTGAAAATAAAAGCATCACAGGTACAATTAACAGGCCCTCCCCGACTTTTTAAAAGAGCACCACTGATGAGGAAAAAGCCTCAGAAGCAGAAAGCTGCAAGAAAGAGGCATACAGTTCCAGCCCAAAAAAGAGATATATTTTAAACCAGCATGGCTTTCATCCATTGCAGTTCTGAGGAATGCACTAAATCTGAATTAGATCTATTCCAGATTGGGCCTACACAGACCAGTATTGAGAGAAGCCTGTTTATCGAAGTCCCTCCCTTGGCAGCGCTAACGGAAACTGCACCACAAAATTCTACATCACTGGAAATGGTGAAGATTATATGGATTTAAACAATACATTGCTATATGTGTGCTGCAAAATTGTGAATCATGATGGAACAAGCCTGGCCAGAGATGCTAATGTGGGTCTGGTGAATTATCCACTGGCCTCAATCTTTAGTCAACTGGATGTGACCCTAGGAGACTGACTCATCAGCCAGAGCAATAACTGCTACCCTTATAGAGCCTTCATAGAATCTGTGCTGAACTACAGTGATACTCTAGCCACACAATTCTCTGTAGGGCTATTTTACGATGACACACCTGGAGAACACGAAACAGCAACCCTGGTTGGGGATAATTTAGGCTTTGTTAGAAGGGCTGCACTGACAGCTGAAAGCCGGAAAATGGACCTCCTAGGACATCTCCATGCTGATCTGTTTTTTCAAGAAAAATTGCTTTTAAATGGTGTGGATGTGAAAATTAAACTGACATGCAACAAAGACGCTTTCTGCTTGATGACAAATGATGCAAACAGCTGCCACAAATTGCAAATTTTATCAGCCTCACTTTTTGTAAAGAAGGTGAGAGTGGCACCAGGTGTCCGGTTAGGACATGCAGAGGCATTGTTGACATTCAATGACAAATACCCAGTGGATCATGTCAGCATGAAAGTGTTTAGTATCCCTGGAGGAAGCCGTGTCAGCAATCAGGAGAATCTGTTTTTGGGCCAGCTACCCAAGCAAGTAGTTATAGGATTGGTTGATAATGATTCCTTCAGTGGAATTTACAATAAAAACCCTTTTAACTTTAAGCATTATGACATCAGTTTTGTATCTCTGTAAGTCAATGGTTTCCAAATTCCCACAAAGCCTCATCAGCCAGAATTTGAAACCGGAAACTGTGTTCAAGAATAGATGAGTTTGGTGAAGACCACTGGCAAGCATATAAAAGATAGGGCTCTTTTAATTAACCGTGAGGAGTTTGCAAGAGTCTACACTCTTTTTGTTTTTGACCTGTCTCGAGACCAAGAATGCGGGGATCACTATTCTTTGATCAAAACAGGGAATCTGAGAGCAGAAGTTCGATTTGCTAGGGCTCTTCCAGCTACAGTCAACATGATAGTGTATGGAGTTTTTGACAGTGTGATAGAGATAAATCACAGAAAAAAATGTATTGTATGACTATATGTAAACATGGACGGCGTGCAGTTAACTCGCATCCTCTCTTCAAACCCCTACATGTAAAAGCCTTTCTATGGTGTGTTTCCCTGTGACAGACTCCCCAAAAAGAGATTACTACAAAGACCTGTGGGGCTAGTAGTCAATACCCACCTGAACAACATGCCTGGAGAACACTGGCTAGCCATCTACTTGACAGAAGATAAGAGTGGTGAATTTTTTGATTGCTATGGGCATCCTCCAGACCACCCGCTGATTTCCAAGACCATTATAAAATTTCTAAGGAAAAATACCAGCAGGATTGCTTTTCAACCCCGACAATTACAAGCCCCAGATTCTGTCGCCTGTGGCTACCATTGCGTGTTTTTTCTACAATAGCGTTGTAATGGTTTAACATTTAAACAGGTTCAAGAACTGTATTCTTATGATTTAGAGAAAAATGATCAGATGGTGGAAAATTGTAAACAAGAGAAATATGCCCAGATCTTCCTCAGTTGTGTAAAAAGCTGTATATCCTGCAATGATTTTCATAGCCGTGTTTCCCAATAAAGCACCCCCAAGGGTTTAAATAATTTATACTGTTGTGGTGGTTTTTTATACCTGTAAAACAATCAGACACAGTCAGCATATAAGGTTAAGCACACTTTTGAAAATTTTATTTCTTTATAAAACATTCAGCAGAGATACTACAGGTCAAGCCATGCAGCAACATGCTTTTTAGAAGAGATAGTGGGGTTCTTTAACTCATCTAAAGCTTCCCTGTTGGCAGCATTGCCCACAACAGATGTAGGAATGTTTAGTTCAGCTAGGGCTGTCATAAAAATATCCCAACCTATAGGGGTGTGTTTTACAGAGAGGGTGCGGGACTGCGTGATTCCTTTAATCAGATCCATCGTATTGGATCCATCTATAGCTTTGCCCTTATACACAAAGACGCCGTTGTCATTCCACGTGGAAACACTCGTTCTGTAGCATTTTATTTAACAACACCCTCACATGATTCTCACATCTAACAGGCAGACTGTCCAGTATTTCTTGAATAATTGCATCAGAATTTACAGGGGTTTCTGCAGAGGTCTGCTGGGGCTGTGGTAGAAACAGGTTTAGTTTTTCTTTCTCTGCTTCCCTCTGTCTTACATGAATTACATATCTCTGAAGCAGAGCATCATAACGCTTGGCTTTTTCATATTGAGTTAAATCAGTCCTGTGAAGAATTCCCTTCATTTCAGTATCAAGTGAATAGATTGTGGCTTTTCTGATGTCTTCCTCCTTAGGAGGGGTTCCCTTCGATTGTTCTAACTGATGGCTGGGAACCAGATACATCTTTTTTGCATACTCCATCACTGTTTAGTTAACAGTCCAGTTATTAGAGGGATGGCAAAACTTAGTAGTGGTGCAAGAAAACCCCCAGACTGTTTCACTAATTGTTTCTTCCTTCTTATTGAGACGCTTTTGTTGCTGAGGCTTTTGATAAGGCTGCATTTTTTTCTTAATATACGCACCTGGCGGGGAGACAGAGGAATATTGCCTTTTAAAATGTTGAGGGGTATCTCTGAGATTGCAGCAATGAGATCATCTGATGCTGCACATAAAATGGCTTTCCTCTGGTGTGGAGGAGCCTTAATAAGATTTAAAAGAGGGAGGTTTCTTTTTACACGGCTGGACATGTTGACCAATTGGCTAAACAGGCTCAAAGAACATAGAGCAATTAAGCTACCACTTTTTGTAACCACGAGTGGCCTTTTTCATAGTGTATACCACAGGCCAGTCTGGAGGGAAAAGCCCAGCTCTTAATCTGTAAGATTCAGGGGTGGATGCATTTAAATCAACAACCAGGTAACCATAAGGTTTTTGTGTTGCATCTGCAAAAGCTTCCATGAAGAACTGTGCATTTCTGGGATACATCTGCCGGGCTAAAGTTGCAATCTGTAATTTATCTCTGGGATTCTTAAACAACACCATATATTTTGCGTTTAGGCTGATGGTGCGGTTGCTTTTTCCCTTGCAGAAAATATTCTGTGTAATGAAAAAAATACTCAGATTTCTATGATGTACATACTGAGTAAAAGCTTTTTCCACTTCTTGATTCTGTGATGCACAATTCATTAAATCATCAATAATAACATAATTTGTTTCATTAGGAGGCAGCAAATTGTCATCATCAAATTTCTCTGGCAAGCCCTTCACAAAATTAATAAAAGGGTATTTACATAGTAATTCCTGGTACAATGGTTGCCAAACATTGTAAAACCATACAACATTATCAGGCATAGCTGCAAGTACACTGTGAGCATTGTCCATCATGGTTTTTATAAAAAAACTTTTTCCGCAGTTACTAGGTCCTGCTAGAATGGCTGAGAAGGGGCGGTGCCACCTTGTATCCATTTTAAAACCCATAAGGAATAGTTTTAAACCCTTTGGTAATCACTCTTTTGTCATAGACAACTTCCTGGGTTTTCTTGTGAGTTTTTGTTTCAAGAGTAAAGCACATTTTGTTTCGAACAATACCCTGTTGCTGCACTACTATCTCGCGCTGTGGCAACTCTCTACTGTCTGAGATATGGGCAAAAACTAAGTCCTTCAGACTATTGAAATTATTTTTTGTACAGTTATCAGATGTCAAGGTTATTCCTTTGACCTTCATGCATGCAGTCCCACCTGACAACTTGTAACCATATGTTTTAGGGCCTGCTGACACATACTCTGTGATATATTGGCCTGATGGGATTTCACTTGTGAGTTCCTCTAAAAAATCACCTAGAGGTGGAACCCATTGTCCCTTCTGACTCACAAATATAACAGAGTCTGTGTCATGATACAGTCAACGCTCCTGCAGCTTGTCAAGCAGGCTGTAGAGCTCCAGGTGAGCATAGGCAGTTGTAAAACATGCTATGAACACATTCTTCCCACCTGAGACTGTCATACGATCTTTTGAATGTTTCCAAGTCACACATGCAGCTTCATCATCAATAAATTCACACATCGAAACCTCAAAAGCATCAGAAAACAGAATGTTAAACAAGTCGTCAAGATCTCTCACCACCTGGGTGTTAGCCAGATTGGGTTTCTGTGCAAATTTCCCCCACAAAGAATTTAAAAACAGTTTGGCAATATTCCACTTCGCTTTGTTTTCAGAGATCAGTTCATGGCGCAAGAGCACCCCCTCTATTTTGAGAAAATCATCTACATATTTCTGTTTATCATCTCCATTGACACACCATTCAGGGTACCGTGATGCCTCCTGTTTCTGACGAAGGTGCATGTCTATATAGTCTGAAAACAGCTGCATAGATGTCCTTTCAAAATGCCACACTTCATAGATTTCTGCCACCCTGTATCCCTTCTCTATAGCAACATTCAGTTCCACTGTACACCATGTTCCTATCAGTGCCCTCTCCTCATCAGAATGGTTGCACGTTTCCAAGTGTGCTTTTGCACAGGCTGCACAAAGGGGAAACATGAGTTTTCCATTCATCTTGACAGGTAGTACTGGAAAGAAAAGACCCCCTGGGAGGGTACACTTTTACTTTTGCAATCCCAAAATAATTAGAGATGGGTTCAAAGTTCTCATATATTACCTTTGGTTGTGCTAAGGGGAAGGTTTTTTGTTTGAGTATGAACGGATACAAACTGCAAAAATCATAATAATGTATCTGTTCTTCAGCATTTGGTTTATAGTAAACACTGATAGCATTAGTGCATCCACCATAGACAGCATCTCTAGGTTCTAGAGGCTCAGGAAATCCAGCTGAAGTCAGAAAGTTTTTAAGCTCCTCATCTGATTTCAGCATTTGCTTTCATTCATGCTCCTAAATGCTCCTGACCTCATACCCCAACCCTCTAAGTTCAGCAGTTTTTTTCTCTGTAAAGTTGTAAAGAGACTCGTAAGATTTACCCAACAAAGGATTCCTATTTTCTGGAGGATAACATAGGACACAGCCGTGCCAAAAACAGCCATTAAATTAAAAGGCCATTTTCTTATTGTCTATGACTGCATAGCCATCAAGAAAATAATCACCAGCTTTGAATTCACCACCCTTTAGGGCATGCTGAATCTGAATATTTTCTTTATGTTCTATGTATGATACCCATTGTACTGAAGAGGTAGAGAATCTCTTACGCTGCCTGTGATAGTTGTCTGGCTGGGGTATCCTCCTTCAGAAACTTAAACCTGTACATTGCTAGACTCACACTAGCCAGAGTGAGGTATTGGAATGGATCTACAGCATGCCATTCAGTGACAGACTTTTTACCATCCTTTACAGCTTTCCGAGCCTTGGTCATTTCTATGATTTCATGTCTGTACTTGGTGCAGCCCTGCACCAATATTGCTACATCTTGCTTGCAATAAAATGCTAACTCTTTCTGCATGTCAAAAATGTTTGATTTGTTCTTCTCATACCATTTTAAAAATTTCTCCCTTTCCTCAGGAATCATCTGATGTACACCATAGTCCTCGACTCTGGGCACGGGTCCCACATAATTCCAGTTCTCTGGAGTATTAAAATAATGGGGAAAATAGCCCTTACAACCCTCAAAACCCAAAGCAAATGGAAACTTAGAGAGACATGGGTAAATTACTAAGGGAATCAATGAATTTGATACCTAGCCTGTTTACTGTCACACAGAGCAGTTTCCCCCCTTGAGCAACAATATCTATGTCCAATTTTTCTTTGATCAGCTAACTTATTATAAAATAACAGTTGTAACCTTTTAAGTTGTGAGCTATAAAAGTGTAGTTGCTGAACTGACTATCTTTAGTGAAGGTGTTTATAAACTCAGCAAGGCATGACTCAACCTTAAACTCCCAGGATTTGCCTGCAGGGAGCCATTCATTCTCTTTCTGGTTTGTCTTCTTCTCTCCCCCCCCTTCTTTTTGCAATCCTTGGACCTATCCTTAAAATATTCCAGTTTCCCCTGCAAACACTTGTGCAAAATAATTTGGAATGTGAACGCCTGTTGACTGGTGACACTCAAAATCATAGAACACATATTTTACAGACACTTTAGGTTGCTTAATAGGTGCCATGTAACACTGATGATTCTTGTTCTTTGTGATAAATCCCCAACATACAGTACATTGTCTTCCTTTACATTTTTGGTCATCATGCCCTGGTTTCTAGAGAGAGGAGCAGTTTACACAATAGATTCTGCGCTCACATTTTACACCTTTCTTAAAGGCCAGCTGTCTATGCCTCAATAAGCAGGCTGCAGATCTGCAAACAATCTTTCAATTATTGCATCTCTGCAGTGTACCAACATTACTAGCACACTCTGTACTCACAAAGCCTGCAGTGACACATACAATTATGCATGTGAGTGTATAATGTATTGCAATACTCACAATAGTTTTTAGATCCAAAAACAGCTTTTACGTTGAGTACTCCATAGTAATGTTCATCATGGAGAAGCATAGTATAGGTTTTGGGGTACTTTGGTCCTACTGTGTGAAGCAGACTCCAACTCTTTTTATTGAAGTGGCCTACTTGGATGTTGACCTTTAAAAGGTCTTCAAAAAAGGAAACATAATTAAGAGCAACTTTCTTTTGATCACTCCACCCTAGTTCCTTATGCAATTCCCCAGCTGCAGTCAACAACTCAGTATCTGTATGGGTCTTCTCAGCCATAACAGCTAGGAGCCCCCCAGCAAAGCAGAGATTGTTACCTATGGAATTTAAATCTACCAAGTACTGTCTTTTTTTTTACTGATGATTGCGCTGTTGGGTATAGAACCTATTGACCTTTGGCCTCCACTATTTGGTGGTCTCACAATTGTAACAACCAAATGCAGAGAGACATCTGCAAGTATTTGTGCATTGCTCTGCAGGAGGTTGCTCATATGCGTTAGAAAGTCCTCAGCATTCAGGGCATCCCGATTCCTTCTGACTGAAAATAGTGGATATGATAGGCCCCCAGCCTCTAACATTTGAACATAATCCTCAGGAGAAATTCTACTATTAATATGTTGTAGAACCATTTGGATGGCATTGTATAATTCAGATACAGCATGTGCATATGGTCTAGATTAATAAATCGGAATACCTCAGTAATGCGCAAAGCCTTGAAGCCCTCAAACTGTCGCTGGTATGTGGCAACACGCTCTACACATATCAGCCCCTCATGATCATTGGGTGCACATTCACCTTTACTATCTAGGGATGGTGTAGATGAATGCGGGACAGCCCCTATAGGCTAAACATCCTGAGAAGGTGTAGACGTATGTCAGCCTGAAGACTCAGCACCCTGTGGTGGTTGGAAATGCTTTAGAACTGCTGTGCCTAGACGTGGAGTATTTTTAGAGCCTTTTTTACCAGAATGTTTTTGGTTTTTAGAGGCTGAGAGTGTGTTTTTAGCCATGCATAGTATTTTTTTAATCCTCCTTCTCCAGTACATCTGGGACTGGGTTGGTTTGCTTTTCCTGAACCTTTTTTGGGGTTACCACCACCCCTTTGTACATGCTTAGCAATACTATTAGCACAGCTGTGATACTGCTGGTGTTTTTTAATCTCTTTAAGAAGAGTTGTCAGGGCGGATGAATCAATACACCCACCACTACAAATCTGTTTTACGGATGTTTGATACTGGTTGGCGTTCATCATCATCATGTTAGCATTTTTAACCATCATGTTAGCATGTTTAACCATATTCTTAGCTTTTTTAACCATATTCTCGATAGCTTCATATGTATTTGATATCAGTCTATACCGCTCAGCACAGTTATGTAAATCTTGCTTCTCAGGCCCATGTGTGGGAATCCAAAACGTTTGGGATCCTGGTGATGACTGCAGAGGGCTGTCACACATTCTCTGTTTAGGCTCTGGATCAGGAACAGCTTGGATCTCTGTGCCACCACATTTTTTATCTGTATTGCCAAGTACAGATTCTAAAATACAAAAGAATGGTGTCATGTGCAGCTATGGTTATGGCTATGCTTACACACACACACACACACACCTTACCCAGCCCTGTGCCTTGTGCCCTTGTAACTTCAGCTGATGGGGATGGCTTGTCACTGATGTACACTGTGAGGAATAACAGACATATTAGCTCTTTTGTTGGCTTCCTTATTGAACTTAAAATGACCACTCTTCAACTTAAAATATCTTATTTACCTATGTCATCAGAGGTCTGAGGTCCCTCTATATGGTGCGTTTTCTTTGTTTTTTTAAGGGACGGACCTGCCACCTCAAATTCCTGAACCCTGTTACCTAAAGCCGGGAAACATATCAGCGTTACAAGCAAGAGAATTTTGCTGAAAATAGAAATTGTTTCTTTACATAGTCCCTTTATCTTACCAATAATGTCATCATTATTTGAGATCCTAGAAGGTGTGGTGTTTATCTTTTTCTTCAGTTTAGAAACATGTCAAAAGCTTGGACCTGGAGATTCTGAAGATAAGGAATACATGTTGAGACCTGCCCCTGGAACATTACATTGCATAACAAGGGTTTAACAGCACATTCAAAAAAGATGGAGAGTCATACATTCATCATGGTTCAAAGCTCACTGAATTTTGTTTGTGGGAGAACAGTACCTAAGATACAGCAATTCAAACCGGTCCTAGTTTTTGAAAATATTGCCTGCCCAATTCAAGATGAGCTTGAAGAAAAAATAGCCCCATTTTTAAACTCTCTTGAAATTAAATCTATAGAGGCAGCATGCAAAACTTTTGGCAGAGTGGCAGAATCAGTATTTGCTGATGGAAAAACAAACTGGGGGCATCAAAAGACCCTGTTGTTTGGTGGTATCATTGCAAAAAAATTACAGTTGTGTGGAGTTCCTCTGACACAAAGCAATGAGGATCAGCTTACACATTATATCACAGCATACATCATGAGTACAAAATCAGAATGGATCTTGGAAAATGGAGGATGGGTGAGTATGACAAAAAACATTGCTCTTAAGTGAGAGAAAATTAGCTGACTTCAGCCGTAACAATAATTGCTCTCTACATTTATTGCAGGAATATGGCTTTGTTAAGCAATTTGGGAGGTCTTTCCACAATGTGAAGATCAGAATCATGGACTTATTCATGACTTATTACTCGATGCTATGGTTAATATTCCCTGTTTAAATTTCTGGCTGAGAAATAAAAGTACAAGACCCATAACATTCAGAAGGTCTCCTATAATTTATGCAGCTCTCTTTAGACCATGTGCCTTTTGAGGATTTCTTTATATAAACATGCATTAATTACCTTCAAACAGATTAGATAAATTTTGCTGCATTGTCTTCGATGCTTTCCCACCCTGAAGAACAGAATCTGTAGAAAAATGGAAAAAACTTTCTTCACACAGGACCAGAAATAAACTACATGCTGCAAACTTGAAGAAAAAAAAAGAGCTTACTTGCAGACATTCTCTTTATGATGCTGGGGGCTTTTTCTATACTAAATTTAAAAAAGAAAAGTAATTTTAAACCATGTTATCGCAGCAGAGTGCAGACACATGGCCACAAACTTTTTAAATCACGCTAAGAAAATGTACATACTTGCAAATAATTGCGGAGGACTTTTCTATACTAAGTTTAAACTATGTATCACATTAATGAAATAAAACTATGTATCACATTAATGAAATAAACAATTGCCTCCTAGAAGCTTAGAGAGTGTTTGCTGAGAGAAACAGCCTCTGTGGGAAAAAAGATTTTTAAAAGGGGCCGGAAACAGCCACATGGCCTCAAACTTTTTAAATCATGCTAGGAAAAATATACATCCTTGCAAATAATTGCTGAGGACTTTTCTATCCTACATTTAAACTATGTATCACAATGAAATAAACAATTACCTTCTAGAAGATTAGAGAGTGCTGAGAAAAACAGCCTCTGCGGGGAAAAAAGATTTTTAAAAGGGGCCAGAAACAGTCACATGGCCTCAAACTTTTTAAATCATGGTAGGAAAACAGTAGAGTGTACTCACCGTTGCTAGGTAAAAGAGAAAGATCCTGCGCTGTGTAGGCTCTTTTATATCACCACACCTATTGTATGCAGACCAAGACTCTGTAATTGGTTTACACTAACATATTTGCCACCCCTGGAGAACTGCTATTTTTTTTCCTATAGAGCACGTCCAGTATTGGCCCATCCAATACCATGTGATCTCATCTAGAATCATATGACCATACCATGTGGTCACAGCCATTTTTCCCCCTGGTCCATGTGGTCACAGCCATTTTTCCCTAGACCTTACACTGTGTGGTTAGCTAATTTCTAGGCTGCATTGCAAAACCACGTGTTTTACAAAAATAACCATGGATAACTGCATCCTGAAGAACACTGCTGAACTGGGTATCTTTGATCTGTGGTTGGTTCCAAAATATTACAGGTATGTTGCAAAGTGTTAGCGGTGATCCGTCAGAACCAGTTAAGAAAGTAATATGAGACGCCTTCGAGAACTTTTGTTAGGAAGAACTTTATTTGCAGCACACAAATAAGTCCTAGGCATAAGCTGATAAGCAAACATACGTAACAACACCACATCGACATAGACTCCTTCACCCCCTCACACACTGCTGCCTGTTTCCCATATTTATAGGCCCCTAATTGGTAGACAATCTCCTGCAGCTGTGTGACTTATGTAACACAAGCCTTTGCTTTAGGCTCTGTGTTAACCCTTTCTTTCCCTGCTTTCCTTGAGGATCAAAAAATGCAAGTCATCCTACTGGTAACATTCCCCCACCTTTTGATTCTTGAGGAATGCAGACCTTACATATTTTTCTTTGTTATGCAATTATAGTTCATTACATATTTTCCTTTTTACATACAATAATACATTCAGTTTAATCCATCAACATCTATAATCAGTGATTGAATCATCTAACTGTGCCATCCAATCTCTTCCCCCGTCTAGCATTGCGAACCACACTTTGAAATCTTGTTCGGTCCAGTCATCATCCCCTGTTTGAGGCTTTGTTGTTTTATTGTGTCTCTGGGTTGCTTTTACTTTCGCTACTTTAAACCGGTCTGGAGGCTGACCTAGGTTGGATCTTTGTGATCTGTGGGGTTCAGCAACTAGTTGCTTTACTTCGGGGGCTGTCTGACTTATTTCATTTTCTATCTCGTTCACAGCGCCTTCTTCCTGCTTCATATGAAGTGCAGGCAGGCTTTCCCTGTCGGCTTCTGGGACAGTTGTTATATTCTCTACACTACATCCTTCTACTGCTTCTTCTGTATCTACCTTGTGTGTTTCTGTTGGCGTGGCACCCTCTTGGTGTTGTCTATCAGGGACATGACTGTATCTAGCGTCTTTGTTCCAGAATACTACCAGGTCATTTTCGGTGTCTGGGGTATCTGGACTCTTGGTGGTTATCTCCCGGCTTGCTATGACTCTTTGGGAGTTGACATCCAAAACCCTGTATGCAGCCTTCTCATATCCCAAGATCAACCCCTCTCTCTATCCTTGATGCCTTCAGTTTCTATGTGCTTTGGGTACACGCACCCAGCATGCTGCACCGAACGTTTGAATGTGTGCGTGTTTGGGCTTCCGCCCATATAACATTTCATATGGGGTTTTGTTTATAGCTATTGTATACAGCCTATTTATCACATAATTAGCATACATAGCAGCTTCCCCCCAAAAACCAGAAGTTAATTTACTACCTTGCAACATTGCACGCATCATGTTTTGGAGACATTTGTTACGGCGTTCTGCAGATCCGTTTTGATGCGGCGACCAAGAGGCAGTTAGGGAATGTTTTATTCCTCTTTCTTTAAGGAACCTCTGAAGTGAACCGGAGAGAAATCCCCCTCCCCTATCTGAATGCAGCTGTGCCACCTTAACAGCATGTTTCGCTTCTACCCATTGAACGAAGTGCTTTATGTTTTGTTCTGCTTCGGCTTTAGCCTTTAGCAGAAATACGAATCCATACCTTGTATAGTGATCCACAAGTACTAAATAGAATCTGGCACCTCCTTTGTTTTACGGAATGGACCCGCTAAATCCATGCTAAGCAGCTCAAACGCCCTGCTCGCTTTACAGTCGCTGCTTTTCTTTATTGGTGCAGCTTCTGCCTTTGTCTCTTTGCACACAGTGCATTCTACATAATGGTTGCAACTCTTAAACGTAATATCAGCACTGTGCTTGGGCATCAACTGGAGTGTTGAAAAACTTGCATGCCCCAGTTTCCTGTGATAGTCATGTATACATCCATCGTGGATGGGTTTATTCAGCACAACCTTTGCTGTAGCTACGGGGTTTTGTTCTATAATATAAAGAGCATTCTTTAAACGCCCCTTTACATGCACTTCCCCTTTCTTACTTATTGTGCATACCCCTTTAGAGAACATCACATCATATTGCATTTTGTTTAGCTTAGACACAGACATTATATTAGTTTCCATTTTCGGGACATATAAAACACCTGTTAATACTGTATTAAGACAGTCTAAATACACCGTGCCACTCCCCAGTACCTCTCTTTTCATTCCGTCTGCTAAAATAACAGATTCACATGCGGAAGAGAGTACTTTGAACTGGGTCTTGTTTACGAGAAAATGTGTTGCTCCAGAGTCAATTACCCATAACGACCCATTTGTCTTGTCTTCCTCCTTCGCGTTGCTTGTGATGACTCATACAGACATGAATTCCTTTTCTCGCTCAGTTTTTCTTCTTACTGTGCAGTCCTTACGCAGATGTTTGTCAGAGCCGCATCTGTAGCATTTCTTTAAAGTGCTGTCTTTCGTGTCGTCCCTCCTTTTTGCTGGACTTGCAGCGGTGGCTTGTATCGCGCTTGCTTTTGTCCTTCTCTGCCACTCCTGTAGAAGTTTCTCGGAAATGTAAGTCATTGTCAGTTCTTTATCTGGCATGGCCTCTAACGCAGAAACCACTGCATCATATGAGTTATTTAACGAAGAAAGCAATACATACACTTGTTGCTGATCAGAGTAAGTAATGTCTCTGTCTTGCAATTGAGCAAACAAGCTACGTACAGTCTGTAAGTGGTCGTGCATGCTCACACCTTCCTGCAGACGAGTTTGAAACAGTCTCCTTGCGAGCAATACTTTGCTGCCTGCCGTTGTTTCTACATGCACATTCCGGAGCGCCTCCCAGACATCTCTGGCTGTTTCTTTATCTCTTATGTTCAACAGTTGAGCGTCTTGCACTCCCAAAATGATAGTGGCCTTTGCCCTTTGATCTTGGTGATGCCACTCCTCCGTGGGGTTAGATGGAGAGTCATTCTCAATGACATGCCACAAGTCTTCACGGATTAGAAGCATATGCATTTTCACCTTCCAGCTTGTGTAGTTGGAGTCATTGAGATGCTCCAGAGGCATTCCAGATGCGTAGGGAATCGCCATCCTTGCCTCTCTCACTCGGAGCTCGATGAAATGTTCTTCTCAGCTTGCCGGCGTACTGGTTCTTTTGGGTCAAGCGTTGAGACAGCTGGGCCCATAACCCTTTGTTAGCGGTAATCCGTCAGAACCAGTTAAGAAAGTAATATGAGACGCCTTCGAGAACTTTTGTTAGGAAGAACTTTATTTGCAGCACACAAATAAGTCCTAGGCATAAGCTGATAAGCAAACGTACGTAACAACACCACATCGACATAGACTCCTTCACCCCCACACACACTGCTGCCTGTTTCCCATATTTATAGGCCCCTAATTGGTACAGAGAATCTCCTGCAGCTGTGTGACTTATGTAACACAAGCCTTTGCTTTAGGCTCTGTGTTAACCCTTTCTTTCCTTGGTAGATGATATGAGGAGGGCGTGGGATAGGGGCGAATGCACCTTCCTTGTCCTCCTTGATCTCTCAGCGGCTTTCGATACCGTTGACCATGTTATCCTCCTGGACCGCCTGAAGAGGTTAGGCATGGGGGGCACTGTATTGCAGTGGTTCCATTCCTTCCTCTCTGGTAGGTACCAAAGAGTGGCATTGGAGGATGAGGGCTCGGATCCTTGGCCTCTCACTTGTGGGGTGCCACAGGGTTCCATCCTCTCCCCGATGCTGTTCAACATCTATATAAAGCCGCTGGGGGCAATCATCAGGAGATTTGGGCTGCAATGTCATCAGTATGGGGATGACACACAGCTCTATCATTTAAATCTTCACCGAGGTTGGCTGTAGAAACCCTGTCCAAGTGCCTGGAGTCGGTGAGTGGCTGGATGGGAAGGAATAAGTTGAAGCTGAACCCTGACAAAACCGAGGTACTGTTTGTGGGAGACAAGGGAAGGCTGGGGGATGTGGACCTGGAGCTCAATGGGGTACGTTTGCCCCTGAAAGACCAGATCCGCAGCCTGGGGGTCATTCTTGACTCCCAGCTGTCCATGGAGGCTCAAGTCTCGGCTGTAAGCCAGGCGGCGCTGTATCAACTCCATCTGATACGGAGGCTGCGCCCCTACCTTCCCAACCATCTGCTCCCACCGGTGGTACATGCCTTGGTCACCTCTCGCCTAGACTACTGTAATGCGCTCTACATGGGGTTACCCTTGAAAACGGTCCGGAAGCTGCAACTGGTACAGAATGCGGCGGCTCGTCTGATTAAAGGCAGCTGCCGGCAAGATCACATCACTCCAGTGCTGAAGGAGTTGCACTGACTACCGGTTGTTTACCAGGCCCAATTCAAGGTGTTGGTTTTGACCTTTAAAACCCTACACGGTTTTAGCCCAGTCTATCTGAAGGAGCGCCTCCAGCATCGTCAGGGATGCCGCTCAACAAGATCAGCCTCAGAAGACCTCTCAATCCCACCAGTTAAAACAGCTAGACTGGTGAGGATTAGAGAGAGGGCTTTTTCAATAGTGGCCCCCACCCTGTGGAACTCTCTCCCAAATGATCTCTGCCATGCCCCTTCTATGATGAGCTTCCGCCAGGCCTTGAAGACCTGGCTCTTCAGGCAGGCTTTTGGGGTGGGTTAGGTTTTTACTGTTATGGTTTTAAATTTTAACGTTTTAATGTATTGTTTTTTATCTTGTACGTCACCCAGAGTGGCTGGACAACCAGCCAGATGGGCGACTAATAAATTTAATAAATAAATAAATAAATAAATTTCTTCCCCTGCTTTCCTTGAGGATCAAAAAATGCAAGTCATCCTACCGGGGCACTTTTTTGTTGCGGGGGGGGGCTGCTTTAGCTGTAGCTCTCTGGTAACCCTGTATTTAACACAGTTCATTTAGATTATACAGTATAAAAACCCTACTTCTTACAGGCATGCTGCATGGAGGGGGGGCTGCTTTAGATCTCAAGTAACCCTATATTTTAGTTTTTTCAAAGATTTACCTAATGGGAAATAAAAAAAAACAGATCCTGTACATTTATTCTGAGAATGTTCATAACAATCTCATTTACAGTATCCTCTTCAATATAATGTGTGTTATTGGGTACTGGGAACCTATGTTTTTATTTAATGTAAAAGAGCCTGTACATTTATTCTGTTTAAACTGTAATCTCCCCTGATTGAATTAAGGCCTAGGAGAAGCTATCCAGATAGGTTTAAATCCTAGGAAGCTGCTCATGGTCAGCATCCATTATATTTTATTTACTTTTGGCATTAAAGACAGAATGGTGAGAATGATTAGCTCACACCCCCATAAGACCAGTCCTAATTTAATCATTCGGGTGTTCCATTGGTGGAGTCATGTATTTACATCTTTATTTTAAAAAAAAGAAAAAGACACTATGTTTCCAAATAGAGCGTTTTATTCAGAAGTTTCATTGAGAGATGTAAGAAAAGTTTTGTAACTTCTGTTCTTAATAACACTTAAAATGTGGCTTAGATATGACTGGTCAGTGTTTCTCAGTATCTTTTCAACAACTTTAACAGACGTCTGGGAACAGCCTACTTTGGTCACCAGATTTAATACTTCATCAACATTTTCTTGTGTTACAAGACAATTCAGACTGTAAGCTGTTAAGATAACAACATGAAGCACACTTTTAAAACAGATTTTTCCACATATAATTCTCAACATTCTAGAAAGGACAGGCTTTGTCCAGTACAGACATTCATGTGAATTTTGACCTGGGGCCTGAATTATGCAACCCACACAAGCTTCATACATATTTTGCATTAAACAGTGCTTCACAATGGCATACACAGCTGCTCTGACAATGCATTTCATTGCTGCCTTCCATTTTTTTGGTAAAATATTGTCTGTTTCATTGGTTTGAATGCCTAGAATGCTTCTAAGGATGAGATGGTTGGGATGATTTGTTGATAGATCTGCAGAGTCCTAAAAAAAGATTTAGAAAAAATCAAACACAGACTTTTCTTTGTTTTTATAATACATCATGAAAATAATCCCTCTACAAACCTGTATTTGAATGTTTCCTATTGATGCCATCTTCCACAGGGTAGATGGACATGGCAGGGAATTAGCTTCAGCAGAGTTTTCAGTTACTGAAGACCCCTAGAAAAGTAAGGACATGTTTTCACATTTTTCCCCTCCTATATTTTGCAGCTCTTCATGCAAGTAGTTTACACATAAAAGCTTACCGGCATTACAGTGTTATCTGTTGCAATGGTCTCCAACATGCTGCTCCACATTTGGCTGTTCTCTTCCTCTTTTAGCAGTTTAGTTGCTGAAAAACATTTATCTTCATTAGAACTTGTGCTAATAAAGAGCTTTCGAGGGTTAGGTCTCTATTGGTGGTGGTGTAGTTAATTTAGTAGGACTCAAAGAGGTGCTGGCTGGTTCCATGTTCAATCCTCAGTGTGTCTGGGCATGCAAAATGCACTTCTGTACCAGATCTCTCTGTCCCCTCTCCTCATTGGTTAGGCCTTCAAAACCTCACCCTATTGGGTGATGTAGCTGTAGAGGGGTTACTTATCCCTATTGGGCTGATCTGGAGAGGGTGTCAGAAATGGACCTCCTTGGGGTCCATTTCTGACACCCTGCTTTGACCTAAGACTTTTAAACCTCTTCAGATTGGTCCCCTGGAGACCACGTGCTCATAGAGGGGTCACATGCCCCTATAGAGACCAATCCAGGACCCCATTTTGAGTAAAAATACACCCATTGGTCCAGTGGGGGGCATGTGCTTATGGGGGGGTCACATGACTACCATTTCAGGGGTAGGAAATGAGGGAAGGGGCTTCTGGGGGACAGGATACCCAGTGAGGTCATCAGGGGAACCGGCAATAGAGGGGTGAGATTTCCAGGGGCGGGACTTCCGCTGATGTCATCAATCAACCTCAAAAGGGGTGGGGCTTAGCAGTTTGACAGGAGGTGGTCTTGTATTACTACTTGCATAGGCTGCAACATCCCTCACAGAACGAACATGACAGTCTATGGGAAGTGCCTCACCCAGTTATCTGTCATGACTACTATTCAAAGCAGCATCACAAGACTCATAACATGATAGTTGATCCTCTCTCAGATACCCATCCAGATTTTTCCCCAGCAGAGTCTGCATAAGTGTACAGCAATAGAAAGCTTGCCCCAAGCCCTTTTTTTTGGTATGCAAAATAAGCATTACATTTCATTAAGAGTCTTCTCAAACTACATTGGAAGCTCTATCCACTTGTGCAGTCTTTTTGGCTTTATTATATAAGCTGGTCTTACACTAGGTGCAGCTCACCTTTTTGTTTCCTCTGAAGAAAGGTGAAGAACTTCCAGATTGTGAAGAGTTTTTGCCTCAGATTTTGCTGCTTGACCATGTGAACTTGTGCCTTCTTGTCTCCCTGGCACTGAAGGAGGACTGAGAACCCCAAAAGGGCTGTAGAGTTGGATCTCCTTGTCATCTTCCTGTTCCTCTTCCTCCTTAGTGATCAGAAGGACTTTTACATTGCCCTTGGTGGTCTCCACTAATGTGGAAACTAGCAATTTCCTCAAAGAGTCTGTGAAAGGGGTGGCAACCAGGCACAACTGTGACTGTGTATCCATGTTCCAGGTAGGCAGCCACATATTGATATCCGCTACTAAGTTGGAAGCCATGGCTCTTGAGCAGAGCTGGATTGCATCCAGAGACCTACACAGGAAAGCAGCTGACAAAGCAATCTTAAGCCAATCCTTGAGCATCTCAAGACGTACTGGGGACAATTGTGCTAGCTCTGCACCCCTCTGTCACTGTTCCTGTCATATGCCAATTTGTGGAAGGCAGAAGTCTGAAGATGGGTGCCTTCTTTACTTGTGGAGGGTCCGCATGCATTTTATCACCCTGGATGATGTGCAAGGATTGACTTCCCTATCTAAACCTTGGGGGGGGGAACTCAGTTGGAAGCAGGTGATCCAGATGAATCTCAGGTTGAATGAATTCCTCCTTGTCTTGCTTATGAGGAGGAGAGAAATGTCTTTGATTTGGTCAGGGAGAGAGAACTCATGAGAGATGGTGATCCAAGGCCTTGTGTCAAGAAGGAGTTGGCCTCTTGCCCAGATGCAGAGGAACCAGGGCATGGATCTAATGCCACAAGAGGTACTGCACTCCCTTCTGCTATGCTTGTGTCTGCCATGGTCCTTGAGGTGGCCTTGATGCTTACACTCACTATGTCCCTTAACGGACTTCCTGTGAGTAGATTGGGAGCAAGACTGGCTTTGCAGAGAATGCCCCATCCTGCTTGTGAAGCTCCACAGGGACTGTTTTTTAACCTTTTAAATCAGCCACTTCCTAATCCATTGGAGGAGTTGGAACTGTCTGGTACCCCCTGTGCCCCAGGATCTGAAGAAAGGCATTGTGCGTGGACCCCTAGGGCTTCCCCCCGCAACTCTACCCCTGTCTACACCTAACAAACTGGGATCTACCTCCAACTCAATGTTGAGGCAGGGTCCTCTGAGTGGGTATCTGCTGATGCTCCCCTGTCATGAGCCATGCTGCTCACTACGGCCGAGAGAATGCATGTCGGGCTGCACACTTGACTCTCCCTTGGCCCAGGAGAGAATGTAAGACATAAGGAGAGTGAGACCACTCTGTCCGTTTCTCCTGTGCCACTGTTGTGCCTGGCCTGGAGGAAAAGGTGGGGAATGAAGAGAAAAAAGGCCTATTGTATCATGTCTTCAGCTCCTTTTCCCCCAAGAGGCCTGGCCCTAAAAACAGTCACAGCTGCTGGAAGGCAGACAACTCAGGGGGAGCGTCGTAGCTCAGTGGTAGAGAGTCTGCCTTGCATGCAGAAGTCCCATCTCCAACATATCCCGGTAGGACCAGGAGTGAGCCCTGAGCTGCTGCCAGACATTGTAGACAAAATTGAGCTGGATGGAGCAATGGTCCTAGTATAAGGAAGCTTCATAGGTTCCTCCAGCTATACCTTGGCATTTTGGCATGGTCCAGCTTCTGCTGATGGCTCTTGCACTATCCCTCATCTACAGGGAGCAAGAGACAAGGGTAGATAAGACAGGAAAGCCTCCTGATCCATGGGCAGGAAGCCTGTATATGAGCATCCCATAAGGAAATAGAGAAGGTGTCTACATATTAGCACTAATCGACTGAATTTATATCCCACCCTTACTCCCAAAGGAGCCCAGGGTGGCAAACACAACAAAACAGGTTAACAACAAAAAGAAAAGCATTCTAAAAATAATTTAAAACACTCCAGAAACACAGTTATGTCCAGTGATCTCCGGATTGCCAGGAACAGGAAATATAAAAAGCAGATAAACATTTCAGGGTTGTACTCAACTAACTCCTCAGTAGGAACTTAGAACAAAGCCACTGAAATTAATGAACCTAAATTAGTACAGACTATAGAGGCCTACTCTGAGTAGGGCTAGCACTGAATACCACTCTTGGATACAACACTCATAATGTCTGTAGTGCCTTTATAGAGCTATCTAGAGACCAAACTACCCAGCTGCTAGGTGCGGTTTGTTTGATGGCCTCTGCCTCCTGACAAAGGATATAAAATACACTCCTGCTTCCCTGGGAGAACTTTATCATCCTTATTTATAAAATACTTGAACATTCTGAAATAGTTTGTCTCCTACTACAGCCTGGAAAAAAAGTCAATAAAAATAAATGCAACTGCATTGAAATTGTTCTAGGAAAAAAGTTCTGTTGCAGTGTTTATGAATGCATAAAAGTGTCATAACCAATAAATTATTTTAACTGGAAGGACCCAATTCAGAGTTTTTCAGCAACAACTGATTCAGAAATGCTGATGAGTCAGGAGAGTCTATTTCCACTGAAGTCAATGGAGTTAAACACTAACGGATCATAGGATTATTATGCAATCCCTTTGGTAAATTTGCAAATAAAAAAAATAAAAAATAAAAACAATGATTAAAAACATTAATTTATTATTGTTTAGGCTATAACCTACTATACAAACCCATTAACATATAATAATCCAACTGAAATAAAGAGGACTTTCAACTGCATGTCTGTGTAGAACATTAGCCCAAATTGTGATTAAATAAAGTTGAATTTGGACCTGATTTCTCCCAAGTTTTGCAAATAATTCAGACTAATTACTCTGAAATGAATGCAAAGTGATACCTCAATTTAGTAATATCTCTTTTGGCAATTAAAAACCTCTCAGCTTCTCTCTGCAATTAAAATGGCTGCAACTTGTTACAAAGGTCTCCAAGATCCCTTTACTAGCAATTACTGCAAAAATCATTAAAATCAAGCTCATTGCTATAACCTGTTCTCTAAGGATCTAGCAACGGGAAGTATTCTTCATCTTTCTTTCCTAACCCTTTTGCATTTAACCTCATCATCCATTATCCAGTCACTCATTAATAACATTTCTATTTGTCACTTGGTATGCCATTCAAATTTTCTAATTATTTTCTAATTTTATTCTTCTTTTTGGTAAACTCAATCTATTCATTTTGTCAAATGAAGAATACATGAAGGTTGAAATACCATCCACTTTTTTGTGGGAAAAAAATATTTAGAATAATTTAAGGCACTACTTGTACACAACTTGTAACAAGTATAATAGATGTTTTTATCTATTAAACCTTTGCCTATTTCCACGTCATGGCGCGCTACAATTGAAACATAAGAATCAACATGGAAGGATTGAGCAGGGATAGAAAATTCCAAAAACCAATTTATATCTAGAGGAGATTCAAAATACAGCAGGAAACAAGCTGGCAGGAAAACGTACTAGGTGATTTCGGAGTTATGTTACAAACTTACCTTACCTTGCATTGTTTCACTGTGTTATCTTATTTGTGTGCTTTATTGCTGTAACCCACTTCAGTGTCTTTTGATGAAGAACAGGGTATACGCTTTAAACAGCAAACAACCTTCCAAATGTACAGATTTATCAGAAACAGGCTTTCAGAGTAACAGGAAAAAACCCTTTTCCCCAATGGCTGATTTTGAGAGTTGTCTGGCTGAGTAGTCTGATGTCAGAACAAAGAAATGAGAAACTATCATTATCAGTCTGTGTTGGAATTGATTTTTAAGATGCTTTTAAAAAGATATTTTAAAAGATGTTTTGTTTTAATATATTTTAAAGTCTGTTTTTAAAATGTTTCAGAGCGTTTTTAGTGTTTTTGTTTGCCATCCTGGGCTCATACTGGAAGGGTGGGATATAAATTTAATTAAAAAAAATAATCAATCAGTCAACATGGAAAAGGACTGTAGCTCAGAGGTAGTGCACATGCTTTGCATGCAGAATGTCCCACGTTCAGTCCCTGGCATCTCAAAAGTAGGGCTGAGAAAGATTCCTGTCTGGAACCTCAGACAGTTGATACCAGTCAGTGTAGACTGGGTACCTGTGGCCCTCCAGATGTTTTTGGAATGCAACTCCCATCATCCCCGACTCCCAGGGCTGATGGGGTTTGGAGTACATCATCATCTGGAAGACAATGTTAAGCTAGATGGACCAATGGTCTGACTTTGATATCAGGCAGCTTTCTATGTTCCTCTACAATCAGGTGTTCTGTGTGAAGGCCTTGCTCAATATTGGATTGGGTTTGCAGATGCTCCAATAGCACCATTAACCATTATTTATCGGTCTACTCGTTTTACAGCTTCATGGTTCATTTTGTTTCTACTAATGTCTCATATTGTGACTTATTTTGCTTTATAATAATAAAAAAACAAAACTAATTCATTAAAGTGGATGGAAGAAGAATGGTCCCTTGGGCTCTTCTCACCAATTTTCCATCCTAAAACAAATGGCAAATGCAATTCAATATAAACAAGTGTAAAATTATGCATATTGGAGCAAAAAATCTTCATTTCACATATACGCTCATGGGGTCTGAACTGGCGGTGACCGACCAGGAGAGAGACCTCGGGGTTGTAGTGGACAGCACGATGAAAATGTCGACCCAGTGTGCGGCAGCTGTGAAAAAGGCAAATTCCATGCTAGCGATAATTAGGAAAGGTATTGAAAATAAAACAGCCGATATAATGACGTTGTATAAATCTATGGTGCGGCCGCATTTGGAATACTGTGTACAGTTCTGGTCGCCTCATCTCAAAAAGGGTATTATAGAGTTGGAAAAGGTTCAGAAGAGGGCAACCAGAATGATCAAGGGGATGGAGCGACTCCCTTACGAGGAAAGGTTGCAGCATTTGGGGCTTTTTAGTTTAGAGAAAAGGCGGGTCAGAGGAGACATGATAGAAGTGTATAAAATTATGGATGGCATTGAGAAAGTGGATAGAGAAAAGTTTTTCTCCCTCTCATAATACTAGAACTCGTGGACATTCAAAGAAGCTGAATAGGACAGACAAAAGGAAGTACTTCTTTACTCAGCGCATAGTTAAACTATGGAATTTGCTCCCACAAGATGCAGTAATGGCCACCAGCTTGGATGGCTTTAAAAGAAGATTAGACAAATTCATGGAGGACAGGGCTATCAATGGCTACTAGCCGTGATGGTTGTGCTCTGCCACCCTAGTCAGAGGTAGCATGCTTCTAAAAACCAGTTGCCGGAAGCCTCAGGAGGGGAGAGTGTTCTTGCACTCGGGTCCTACTTGCGGGCTTCCCCCAGGCACCGGGTTGGCCACTTTGAGAACAGGATGCTGGACTAGATGGGCCACTGGCCTGATCCAGCAGGCTCTTATGTTCTTATGTTCTTAATTTATCTTAACTATAAGTAAACAGAACACAGAAACTTGCCTTATAATGTTTACACTGACAAATGACCATGCTGGTTGAGGCTGATGGGAGTTGTAGTTCAAAAAAGTAACTTTTCCAAGCTCTGCAAATGACTAACATGTGATACATACCCATCTCCATCTAAGGGCAGACACCTCACAACCCTTTTACTGCCTTACAATTTTCCCCTTTAATACCACATTAAATAAGGGTGATTTTAGAAGTTTTGTCACCACTTGCTCTGAAGATTGCTGTGCATTGAAGTCCATGCTGATTATGTGTTAGCTGTAGATGTTCCCCTTGTAAATGACTGAACTTTCTTAGAGCCTATGGGTTGTATTCAATGCAGCGCTAAGGTGAACATTCCATCAAAGCAAGTAAGTCTCCCTGTGCAACAGGACATTCTCTTGTCTCTCCTCCCCCTGGTACATCTCTTAAATTTGTTCTGGAGGCACCCCAACCCTCCAGAGCACATTTGGGGAAAGCACAGGGTGCGTGTGGTGGAGAAGAGGGGGGAAATCCCGTTGCACTAGTGTAAGTATTTCATTGAATGCCATCCTATATAATCAGTATAGTCTATACCAGGCGTGAGGAACCTTTGGCCCTCCAAATGTTGCTGAATGACAACACCCATCATCCTTGCTCATGGGCCATGCTTGCTGGGGCTGATGGTAGCTGTAATTCACCAACATCTGATGGGCCAAAGGTTTCTCATACCTGGCCTACAGTATATAGATCATAGAATAGTAGAATTGGAAGGGGCCTATAAGGCCATAATGTTCAATGCAGGAATCCAAATCAAAGCATTCCTGACAGATGGCTGTCCAGCTGCCTCTTGAATCCCTCCAGTGTCGGAGAGCCCACACCTCTCTAGGTAATTGGTTCCATTGTTGTATGGCTCTAACAGTTAGGACATTTTTCCTGATGTCCAGTCGAAATCTGGCTTCCTGCAACTTGAGCCCATTATTCCATGTCCTGCACTCTGGGACAATCGAGAAGAAATCCTGTCCCTCTTCTGTGTGACAACCTTTCATGTACTTGAAGAGTGCTATCATATCTCCCCTCAGTCTTCTCTTCTCTAGGCTTATAAAGAATTATAAAGAAGGTTTGCCCTTTACTTTCTTGTTTGTCTTATCACTTGTCAATAATTCAGTATTATTCACTGAGTTTTATTTAACAGTTTTAAAGAATTTTACAAATATGTTTTGGTGTGATAATGCAATACATGCTCTCAGCCACTAGGCTATGCTAAAACATAACTCATCCAAACTTATTTTTCAGGGAGAAATATTACTTACAGTCAGACATTTGTTAAAGTCAAGATGCAAATACACATGTTAGAAGGAACCCATTCAATAAGTATGTGTTCCTCTTAAGTTGACAACTCATACAATCAGCATTAGAGAACATGCAACACCATACATTTGAGCAACATACATGCATGTTACTGTGAACTACCTGAAGTCCAAGATCAACTCTGTTTTAAGCCAGGCACTGCACTTAACCTTAAATCAGTTAAAATTAGTACTTCTGTTTATCTGTTCTGTGGATACAGGTGCCTAGGGATTAATATTGACAGTTAGTCTAAATGTATTTCAGAGTTCTTCTGTATTTTAGATATTCAAGCTGCACTGATGTTCAGTGACATTAAGTGCTTGAAAAGCTATCTGTTATCCTGCTTGAAGCCAAGAGAACTAACATGGAAAAGTTGGTTTTTGCAAAGCATCCTTTGAGCCTGAATCAGTTAAAATAAAATAAATGCAGTTGCAAAAGTTTCATTTATTACATTTCTCTCCTGCTCTTCCTCCCAAGGAAGCTAACATTAGAGCACTAAAACAATGTTATTAAACATTAAATAAAACATATTTAAAATATTTAAAAACTATTTAAAAACATGTAAAACAGTCTCATACTGTAATAATACTGCTAAAATGTTAAGATTGCTAGGAACAGTATCTTTCTGCTATCAAATGCCGGGGTTAACAGGAATGTTTTTACATTCTTTCTGAATGTTAATAATGAGGGAGACATATGCCCCTCACCAGGAAGGGTATTCCACAAATGGGGAACCACCACAGAGAAAGCCCTGTCATAGATCAAAGCCAACTGGTTGATGTTGGGGGATGCACTCTTTGAGGTACTTATGTCCAAGCTGCTTAGGGCTTTGCACGCTAATACTAACACTTTGAACTGGATCTGGTAGCTCACTGGCAGCCAGTGCAGTACTTTCAGGACCAGTGACACATAGTCTCATCAGCTGCTCTGCTTACTAACCTAGCAGTCACATTCTGCATAGGCTGCAGCCTCTGAACCATCTTCAAGGGCAGCCCCACATAGAGCAAATTACAATAGTCCAGACAGGAAGTCATCAAAGCATAGCCAATTAAGGCCAGGCAATCCCACTCTAGGATGGCCACAGCTGCAAACCAGCATAAGATGGGCATAAGCACATCTAGCCACAGCAGTCACTTGAGACTCCAGTAACAGGCTGGAATCCAGGAGTACCAGACTATGAACCTGTTTACTTCAGGGGAGTGCAACCTCTCCCAGAACAGGTTGTCAACCTAATTCCTGGACATGAGAACCACCTACTCACAGCACTTCATTCCTAACAGGGCTCAGCTTCAATTTATTGACCTTCATTCATCACTGCCTCCAGGCATTGATCCAACACCTGCACAGACTCTCTTGTTTCAGACTGAATGGAGAGAGCATGGGCTGGTTCACACGGGAGCTTAAATTCATAGTAGATACGCACCTTTTGCTATCATAAGAACATAAGAACATAAGAAGAGCCTGCTGGATCAGGCCAGTGGCCCATCTAGTCCAGCATCCTGTTCTCACAGTGGCCAACCAGGTGCCTGGGGGAAGCCCGCAAGCAGGACCCGAGTGCAAGAACACTCTCCCCTCCTGAGGCTTCCAGCAACTGGTTTTCAGAAGCATGCTGCCTCTGACTAGGGTGGTATCACGATAGATTTGGAAGGTTTACACTCCTCAGCTTCCAATACGTTTTTTTTAAACTTTCAATTCATATGGTGTTCCTCTGGAAAGGGTTAGTATCGCTGTTTCCTTGTGGCCCCGCCCCCAAATCTGCATGTTTACTCCCTCTGGAGTATTGCCAGTGGAGAAGGGGAGGTTTTCCCCCCATTGTTTCTTGTCAATTGGACACTGAAGCAGGAAGAGCGCGGGGGGGAACCACCCCTTTTCAAAGTATTTATGAAATGCAATTGTTAGTGGAAGTGTGTGTGTGCGCGGATGAGTGTGTGTGTGCCTTCTGCAGCCTCAAGTGACTACCCGGTCCTTACTTACTCAGAAGTAAGCCTCAACAGTGCTTACCCTCCGTTCAGGGCTCATCACTGATAACCATAGAGAGGTTCCTCTCGACACATAGACTGTCGAAGTTGTTAGCTGTTATGCACTCTGGGCTATCTCGAAGTCATTACTACCCTTCTCTCTCAATTTTCCTATTGAAGAGGGGAAGGGTTTTTTTTGTCAGTTTCATTGTTTCTTGTTAATTACATGCCTCTCCACAGCCTGGGGCCCCTCCAAAATTGATGGGGGGAGTGAGTGAAAGCAAAGTAGGGTAGTTTTTGCAGGTGGCAGAGAGACAGGGAGCCTTCTCCTTTCATTCCTGCTTCTGATAGTGAACTGAGGTATTCTTCTCACATCTGTTTTTTTTTTAAAGCTACTATTTTGCAATCAAACATAAAATCAAATGTTAAATGAATAATATTTCCACAACGGCAATTTTGCAATTTTACACAAACAAAGTTTAGAGGAGGATGTTAACTGAGCTTCCTTGGGCTGAAAGGGGGAGCTAAAAATCTGGGAATGTAAGGAAGGGGAAATCAGGTTCTCTCCCTCCAGGCAGACAGATCTCTGTGTGTGTGTGTGTGTGTGTGAGTGCATGCACACACACACTATAAGTTGGGTTCTTTTCCTCCCAGCCTGAAACAACCCAGATGTTTATTTTGCTTGCACTTGGGGGGGGCATAAACATTGCCATTTTGCACACCCACAAACCTGCATTAATGTTACGGGGGGGGAGTGAAGGGGTGGAAAGGAAGGCTAGAGCTGCGGAAGTGGCCGGCTAAGCAGACGGAAATGAAATGGAGTTGATGGGGAGTTTAGTGGGTGGAGAAAGGGGAATATCTGCAAGTTACGATCCACCCCCCCCAGCAGGAAACATCGGAATAAGGGACTACATGAGTGGGACGCAGCAAAGCTTTCCTTACTATTCGGATTTTCAGCTGATTGGTTTGATTTGCATTTAAAGGGAAATGCAGCGCCTTGCCTTCCCTTTCCAAAAAATGTCATGTGATCACTGCAAATTAAAAGGGAATGCAGCCAGCCTCGATCTCATATTAAATTGCCATGTGAATGAGCCCTACAACGACACCATGCTCCAAATCCCCAGATGATAGCTCCCAATGATTTCATATAAATGTCGAATAGCACTGGAGACAGAATGGACCCTTGCCAGCCCCCACAACAAAAAAGCCACAGAACTGAGCAAAAGTCTCCTTGTATTACTTTCTGGTAACAACCCTCTAGGTAGTATTGGAACCACCATAGTGCAGTACCTCCAACTCTCCCTGCCCTGAGGTATTCCAAAAGAACACCATGGTTAATGGTGTCAAAAGCCCCTGAGAGATCAAGGGGAGGCAACAGGGCACACTCTCTCCTCTCTGAAACTCTCACGGCTGTTTCAGTGCTAAAACTCTGAAGCCAGATTGAAATGGATCCAGATGATCTGCTTCTTTCAGGCAGAGCTGCAGCTGGGTGGCCACCACTTTTTCAATCAAGTTGCCTGATAAGGGGATATTAGAGTCTGGGCATTACTTTCTAAAACTTCTGGATCTCCTTCAAGAGGGGATGCACCACCGCTTTGTTCAAGGCAGTGGATGTAACTCCCCCTCATAGTGAGGCATTAACTACTCCCTCAACACACTGGGACTAGTGGTAAAAAAAGAAGAAGAAGCCTGAATTCTAGTCCTAAACACATGTATATGCTGGCTGAAAGAAATGCATTTAGAAGCTTACTATTCCTTACTGGCATAGCTACCATGCTGGATTAGGCTTAGAAGTCACCTTCGAAATGCCTCAATGAGAAAACATACAGACTAGTTGAAAAAGGGGCTCAAAGCAGGGCCTTGTGGACTGGAGGCAGAACAGTTACATTCTAATCATTTAAAACCACTCTCATTGCTTGAAGGCTCAAAGAGAGTATTTTTTCCATAAATTTTTAAAAATCTCACCATAAATTATTTATACAGTGACCTTTCCATTTTGGTACACATGGAACTGTTTGTTCCTTCTCAGGCAGAGTTTTATTACCATTTCCCATGAAGGCATTCATACCGAACTGTGGGAAAACAGTATTGTCAAGGCTTTGTTAGTGTCAAGGCCGGGCCGTGGGCAGCAGTCTAAGGTGAGTTAGGAGCCAGGAACCAGAAGCAGGGTGACAGACCAGCGGTCAGAAGTGATAATCAAGGCAAGGCTGAGGGACAAAGTAAGAGGCAGGTCAAGGGACAAGCCTGGAGAAAGTCAGGATTGAAGGACAACCACGAATACAGGAGGACACCTGAGTTCAGGAAGACTTTGTTGCCTGAGCAAGGCTCAGCTGCTGGAGTAGCTTGTGCTGTGCAGCAGAGCCACCCTGTCACCACCACTGAAGCTTACCTGGAAGGGGCTGAGACTGGGCAAGATGGCGGTGAGGGCAGGGCTGTGCGGACACACACAGGCAGGAGCACTGGATGAGTTCCACCAGTGTGTTCCTGAGCCCTGACTTTACTACCGCTGTGCCCTGCCCCAGCACTAGCCAGGTAAGCTGCAGTGATGCCGGAGCTGGAGGGTGGCTCCATGGCTCTGCCCCACCACACCAGCCGCTACTACATGGCTGTAAAATGGAAGCCCTTGATAGTACTTCATGGCCAAAAAGATCTAGTGGTGAGCCTGGGTGGGCAGAGTCAGTCCAGAAGGTTCTTCATTGAGAAGGCCGCCACCTGCAGTTCAGTGATTCACACACAGATTCCTTCAGCTCATGACAGTTCGACAGCCACATCCCTGATAAAGTCAAGGATCCACTGAGCTGCTTTAAGCATCCCCAAGAACTTAGGGCATGCCCAATGGGACTTTCAAGTCATTCTTGTCTCCTTTGAACAGGGAGAACTTCCGGTCATATCACAATCTGCTTTTCAAAGTCTGCTTTGCTTCAAAAGCAGTTTGCCAGTGCACTAGGGGAGACAGCTGTTCAAGATCAAGTTGTGCAGACCTTTGGACCCTGGCCAAGGAAATCAAACAGCAAACCTCTCTTGTCCTTTTGAGTGATGTACGGAATGGGGAGAAGAACTCACTCATATATGCTTAAAAAATAATAGCAGGAAATAACCGTGTTAAAAAAGTTAACCATACACAAGAAACAGGAGCAACTGCTATTTAAAAAATGATATTTAAAAAACTTTGAGGGAAACTGTAATGCCAATATTTAAGAGCATGTCTTCTAAAAATCCAATGCACCTTCATTCTTGCATGCATTAGTTTTCCCTCACTGCTTTTGATCCTCAAATGAGTTTATTATACATTTCAAACCAAAAAGCTATTATTTGTTTAAATAAAGCTCACATTTCATGTAATCATACTTGCATTACTTCTTTGATTTTTCCTTCAGATTATATATGAACAAAACCAAAAATCCACACTGAAAATAGAATTAAAAATTTGCTGTTTGCAGAACAGACAGTGACTCACCCACAATGCTTCATGTGTGGTGGTTTATCCATCCTCACTGCCAGCTTTATCCTCAAATCAGAGTCTTGGCTGTTTTTGGGGACAATCATTTTATGCAGCTCAGGTGACTTTGAGCTATTGGATGTTGGATACAATACTACCTGTAAAGAACACAGTGAAAGCTGTTTATCACAGTGACAAACTTCTAACCAATTTGCTTGTCAGCTCTGACTAGAGCAGAAGCTGTCACTTTTTCTGTTTAAAAGGGGATTATAGTCTTAAGACTTCTGTTTCATTGCAACACATGCATCTTCAAACCAGACAAGTCTATTTTCCAACAAATCATATATTAGATAGTGAAGGTGCTCTGGTTTTCCACCAAAGCAATTCATTAGTGAATTCAAAGCTTCAACAGGCATTACAAGAATCAACTGCCGAAAAACACACCTTCAGTGACAAGCATCTGCAATATTGTGCAACTCAGCATTCTCCCGATATCACCCCTGCTTTAAACAACAGATTATACAAGATGTAATTTTTGCCAGCAATGAAATAAGAGGATATGAAATATTTATTTTATGTTATTTCATTTAGAAAATTTCTATACAAGGTGGTTTCTGACATAATATAGGTTACATCATATAACAAATAAAAACACAGTAATTAATCAACCATAGTAAAATGGTGCAGCAGGGCCTTAGAGACAAACCTTTCTAATTTCCTCCAAAGGCCTGGGAGAACATATATGTTTTTGCTTGGTGACGGTACACCAACAAAGATGTTGCCACCTGTGCTTCTGGGGGAGAGAGTTTCACAACCAAGCAGGGGTGTAGTTGTCCAGGATCTGAGAAGGTCTTAAACCCTTTACTTTTGGGGAGCAGGGTCCCTATGTTACCAGCATCCTATGAGCCAATTAGCATGAAAGGGGAGTGTCTTAGCCGCTGAGAAGAGTCTTCTAACATGCTTCCTTGTCTTTCCTGCTGACTGGAGCCAATCAAAGTGAAAGAAGGTGAGTCAGCCACAGAGAAGACTCTTCTCAGCGGCTAATACTCTCCCATTTCATGTTGATTGCCTCCTAGGGATATCTGTTATTGTGGGACAAGGCATTAACAAGGATTTCATTCTCAACCCAGCAGCAAAAAAAAAGGGTGGGAGGGGGCATGGCTGTGACTAACATGAAGGGACCCTGCATTTCTGAATTTGCCACTACACTACTGCAACCAAGTTGCCACAACACAGAAGGCCCTGCCCTGTGCCATCATTAAACAACCAATACTCACCAGTGGGACACTGAGGAGTCCCATTTCCTTCACCGATCACAGGATCATGTAGGCTGATATGGGAGGAAGTGCTCCAACAATTAGCTGCGTATCAAGCTGTTTAGGGCTTTAAAAGTTAACACTGGCCCTTGTAACATAAGGGCACACAGTGCAAATCCTGAAAAATAGACAAAACAAGACTCCATGCCGAAGTACTTGTCAATACTCTGCTGGCAACAGTCTACACTAGCTGAGATTTCCAGATCTGGGGAAGTCCCATGTACGGCACATTACAGTAATCTAGTTATGAGGATGCAAGAGGATGCACCGCAGTGCTGTAGCTGGTAATAAGCCATTTCTCTTGTATGCTTGGGACCTTATACTGAACAGCAGCTTATACATTTCCTATATAAATAAATATTGATCCTGATTCCCAATTAAACAAACGTTGTGGGTTGGATCTTGATTTCAAAGGGAGTTAAGTGTAACAAAATTAATCAGTATCAAACCACAGGCGATTAGGAAAGAGAAAACAGAACATAAGCTATATCTAGACAGTTCTATAACTATAACATTCTCAAGTGCACTATCCACTCCAGATACTCTGGACTGGTTTGCATAAATTCATGTTTATAACTTGATTGCTGCAAGACCAAGTGATGACTTGCACATGTGAATGAGCTGTAACAAAGCTAACACTGTTGCCAGCCCAGTGTCAGAACCTGACATGGTCGGGAGGGTCCACAAGGGTGGAGGCTAGGATTTAATTTTTGTTTTTAAAGAGCTCAGTGCCGTAAGGAAAAGTGCTAGGCCAGGTGGCTACAGCCCCTGCCATATCCCTGCCCCACCCTGCAGTGCTTCTGGGTCCCACCCCAACACAGCAATGCTGCCGCTGCCCAGGCTGTTATCTCTCCTTTCACAAGCAAGCTGTTGAAAAGGGAGAAAGAACGAACTGTGCTGGCCTGTGCCTAGTTCGCTTGCCAGTAGTCCCAAGGTGGTGCTTTCGTTTAGCAATCAATCCCTCTTCCCAGGAAACTCTGGGAACTGTAGCTCTGTGAGGAGAATAGGGTCTCCTAACAACTCTCAGCACTCTTAACAACAGTAGCGTAGTGGCAAATTCAGAAGTGCAGGGCCCCTTCACAATAGTCATAGCTATGACCCCTTACAGCCATACCCTTCTAAGATTATACAACATTCTAAAGTTATAGAATAATCTGGCCAGGCTTGAGTACTGCTTTGTGCTTCTTTGTCACTGTTACCAGTTGACTATCCTTTCTCATTACTATCAGAGATATTGCTTGAATTACTCAATTCAGGGTCTATGCATTTATCTCCTACTGCTACCAAATTGCTTGATGATGTAGATGGGATGCTATCATCAGGATTCACTGTCTCTTCTTCTGCAGCTACAGATGTCTCATTATCCAGAACGCCTTAGCTTTTTGAAGTAGGAACTAAAAAGCTTGCTTAAATCAATACTCACTGGGACACTTCTCAGTGGCTAATACACTCCCTTTTCATGCTGATTGGCTTGCAGGACACTAGAGACATAGGGACCCTGCTGGGACATGGCTCCCCAAAAAGTAAGGGGTCTAAGATCCCCCGCCCAGGACCCCAGATGACCACACCCCTGCTTAACCAACTATAGTCTCTGGGAGTCTTTGGGGGAAGCCAGGATTGTTTCAAGTGGTATGACACTGCTTTAATTGTATAGTGCAAATGGGATCTATGTATGTATATACCTGTTTACAGGGAACACATAAAGCTATACCCAAGTTTATAAAACACCCCTCCTTTCCTGGTAGACTGTCACTTGCAACTGCTATTGCTTTCCACCAAGCCTTATCTTCTACTTGTTCCTTCTCTCTTCTTGACAGTTGCAAATTGCCTGGGTCGTGCCTCCTAAGTGACTGCACAGTTGCTCTTCCCGTTAATCGCTGCTTTGTTGCTGTCAGGCCCAGGATGTGACTCAGGAACCAGACCAACGGCTGTAGTTAATTCGTGTTTTATTAGGGTAATGTCCAAACAAAGACTGCGTTTTCTCATGAAGCAATACAGGGATACAGGTCCTGCGGCATTGGGAGAAAGTTGACAGAGCAAGGGACTTCTTCCCGCCTGTTCTTTAAGAAGGGGCCAAACGGGTGCGCAATCTTTCGCTCCTCCTTAACTGCCCCTCAGGTACTGCCCGCCTTCCCCCTCTTCTCTCCTGTCTTTTCAGCTGTCTGCGTGTGCGCGGTGAGGGGGGAAGCATCACCCCCTCTTCTTCTGAAGTTTCTGATTCCAGGATGGGGGATAGGGGAGGGGCTGATGGTAAACTGCCTCCCTGCTTTTCGGCTGTGAGCAGCCCTCCCTCTTTCCCCTCTTGCTCTGAGCCTGAAAGAGGGGGAGGCGTGAGAATGTCCAGGGAGGGCTCAGGCTCCCCATTGCTAAGCGACCTTATCACTGGCAGTTCCTCTGTTTCGTCTTCGCTCCAAAGGGGGGAAGTTCCTCCCCCTTCCCTCTCCCATCCATCCGAATACTCTTCTCCCAACTCTCTGGGATCCAGCTCCCCGGGATTGGGACCCCAGCTCTGCCTTCCGACAGTTGCCACCCCCAAGCTTTTATCAATGTAAAATCCAGACCGGGAGCCAGCTGTCTCTCACTAACATTTCCAATTATGTTCTAATTCACCCCTGTTTATCAACTGGCCATGTTTTGAAGCAATGTTCCCACTCCAGACACACACACCTGCCCACTGTGCGGCTTAACAAGCCCTGGACCTAGTCTATGCTACTACTTTAACATCATATTTGCACGCAAAGGTTGGCAAAGAGGAGATAGATGTGTGGTGGTTTTCCAAATCACATGAACCATTTTGAAGAAGGATGTCATCCGATCACTTCTATATCTTACTGTTATATGTTATACACAGTATATGTTTTTATTGTTAAATTGCTTTGACATGTTGCATAGGAAGCAATTCATAAATAAAATTTTAAAAACACCTATATTATAAACAAGGCATTGGGATACAACCCAAGGATTCTAGTAAGTTCAAATGATTCTTTTTGCTTAAGCTACCAGAATGCCAAGCAAGGTATTTACTGAAAAATTCTCACTCATCAATAATGAATACAGAAACAAGTGAATCTCTTTCTGGGTGGTCGATCTCTCTCTCCCCTTCACCCTCTCTCCTCCCTGCCCCCCTTCTTTTAGGATTATACATTCTGAGCAAAGCATGCATCCAGCTTATTGTGTGTAATGGTGCAATTGTTTTCCTCTCAGTTACTCACAGCTCCTTATATCATGGAACAGATTACTAAACTTTGTGAATCTTTTCTAGGATTCCAAAAACTTAGTCACGGGAAACACTTCCCACTCCTCAACATATCTGAGATGAAAATCTGAAACTAAAAGGTGGATGCAGACATAGAGTACAATATGTTAGTGGAAGCACACTCTCCATACTTTGGATGCACATATAATCTTCCGGCCAGAGCTTGGGAAAGTTACTTTTTTGAACTACAACTCCCATCATCCCCAGCCAGCATGGCTACTGGATTCAGCTGATGGGAGCTGTAGTTCAAAAAAGTAACTTTTCCAAGCTCTGATCTTCCCCTAGAGAGCAAGCCCTTAAGAGAAATATGTTCTTCCAGTTTGCAACAGAAGCCAGATTTGTCCAGCACTGATTGGCCAGCTCTTGGGTCAATCACAATGCCATCCCTATATTTTTTTGTTTAGCAGGACAGTGATTGGCTGGCCCTTCTATAGGGATGGGAGCCATTGACAGGTGCTGCTTCAAAAGCATTCTGTCAACCTAACAAGCAGTATCAATTCCAGTTCGTTCTTTGTCTGCTATCCACTGCTTTTACTGACTTTTTCCCTTCTCAAAAATATAAATATTAATATTGATATTTTGAAATTTGCAAAGAAACTGTCAATATTTGGAAAGAAACTATCAATAATTTGAAAGAAAACTGGCTTCATGGAGCTTGGATTATTCAAGTGGTGGCAGAGAGAGAAAGAGCGAGCGAGCAGTATACTGCTGTGCTGTGAGTAAAATCAATAAAAGAAAATATCTTCGAGGGAATATTTGAGGGGGGGAAATCTGGTGTCAGAGGAAAGTCGCTAATGCATGGAGCAAACTGAATAGCTCTGCAAAGATGGAGAATATGTGGACCACTGAAAAATCTTGAGCTAAATCCGTATTCAGTGGAATTCTCACCCATACCTGCCCGTGTCAGTCTTCTCACCATCTCAGAGCAGAGCAGAGCAGAAAAGCTACTCTTGTTTGCAGGTATGCTTGTATATAGACTGACGATACCTGATATTAATTTATTGTGGTATATCACAATACAGGTACTGGACATGCATGTCTGGAAAAAGCAAGTGTTTGTTTATGTATTCCCAGCCAGATCAGGTGTATAAATGGATGCTGTTTTTACTTTCTGATGTAGGAGTTGGAACCCAACATTCAGACCCCCCCTTTAAAAAACAGGCAAGTAAACAATCACCCCTTCCAGTAATTTTACATCCCCTGTCTTGCAGAAATGCCAATTAATACTTCAGAAAAATGGCTCCAGTTGGGTCAGGGTGTTGTCATTTGTGAGACTGTATTATCTCTGATTTTAGCTATTTTGTAATTTTATGTGTGGGCTGAGGGCTAATGCATTGAGACAATAATTTGTTAAGTTTGCAAAAAAATGGTAGCTTAATATGGGTTTAAATATATTAATAATCAATAACCAGAACAGAAAAGGTAAAAAATGCTGATGAATCAATAAATTATACAACACTCAGATTACAATACAGAAAACTTCATATTTACATTTTTAATGAATTACCTTCCTAGCATAGTCAATACATAGGGAATATTTCAAACCCCTGCAACAAGTCAAAAGGTGATATTTTATCACCCAGGCACATTTTAACATTTTCAAGGTTGTCCAAGTTGTACCCATTCATCCAATGTAGAAAGTAAGGTATCTTCCATTTTTGTATAACTCACATTCTGTTACCAATAAGTCAACATTTCATTCAATTTGATGTTCTAAGACTCTGCCCTTTCAGACTTCATGCCTCTGCCTTCATAACTATGCAAGGTGAAATCAAGAGTGGCCTTCAGGCTTTGCACTTTCTCTACCTTTCCTCATCCTGGATAGCAGGCAACATCTAATCCAGAGAGAAGGAGCATGATCATTCCAATACTGGGTCTCTCTTCCTTGGGACACCAGCCGCATTTCCCCCCTGTACAAATATTTAACAGATTGATGGCTTTCTATATTATTTGGTCTGCCCATTCTGCTCTCTCTATTCTGCGAGTCAATCCATTGCATTCACAGCATTTACCTTTTTTGCTTTTTTCTTATTACTACTGCTTGCACTCAATATGCTATTTGTTCCTCACCAATTACTGATGGTGAGCTGGACACAGAAAGCAAAGGTAATAGCAGCATTTTCTTCTGGATCAAATCCAGCAACCACACCTTCCTCTTGACCTATACCTGCTCCAGCACATTCAATAGAGAAAACCTGAGAGTGAAAATAAAAAACTCTACCATGACTTATGTTTGCTTCCCTAAATGTATAGGTTATAACCTCAATCTCCTTGAGAAGAATGCCAGCCATCAACTTCTATTCTCTGAGACACAAACTAAGCCACAAAAACAGAACTAGACAGCGGTAACCCAGGAGAAGACCAACTAGAAAATTTTCCATAGAAGATGAGCAGTAGACCTCTGCTAGTAATTTATAGGCATTCCATAAAAACAGGCATTGTGTACTCTGGTGACGGGCTTAAAGCTTGTTGGGGCTGATCTTATATAATCACACAATTTATACTAGAGAAAATGCCAGGGAACTAAATATCTGATTTAAAGAATACCAGGACCAATGACACTAATGGAAGGGAAGGACTACTGGTCTCTTTCTCAAGGAGTACTTGATGCTGTTACCTGGCCAGCTTGGATGAGCTGAACTCAGCCATTCAAGGAGATGGGCATCAAGCAGTATCTTATCTACAGATTAAGATATTGCTGGGAATTGTAAAGTTGAGGGATGATAAAAACCCTGGGTTTGGGGGCAATGGTGGGTGGGACACAGGAACCTTCACTGTCAAATTTGGAATGAAAAGAAAGAAAACAGTAATTCCAGTTCGAACAAAGAAGAACAGTTATAATCAATGGAGAAATGGAATCTTTTTTTAAAAAATCACAGCATATGCCAGCAAGTTATTTTAAGATTTTTACAAGCTATGATGGAACTTCAGCAATGTTCCCCTCCCCTGAAAGGTAAAGTATTATACAGACTACTTTAGGATTTGACAAGCAGCTCAAAAAAATAATAGGGTTTTCTTTTCTTAATTAAATAATCACTAGAACAAGACTAAATTATCTTTATATTTAAATAGTCGCTGTATTCAAACACCACCTGCTGCTCCCACATTGTATTCACTTGCATGTTAAGCAAGTACAATGGCTGTCACTTTGAATTAGGAGTCTTGAATATCTTGATATTCAAAGGACAGAAAAGGGCAAAAAAAAAAGAAGGGATCTCAGGGGTTAGCGAAATTAGCATTTTTGATTCAAAGGCAAGAACATATTTTTAGAAGCATACTTTTCAATGAGAGCAAGTGCGGCAAAGTGGTTAGGGTGTTGGACTATGACCTGGGAGACCAGGGTTCGAATCCCCACTCAACCATTAAGTTCACTGGGTGACTTTGGGCTAGTCACTGGCTCTCAGCCTTACCTACCTCAAAGGGTTGTTGTGAGGATAAAATGGAGAGGGAGAGAGCCGTGTATACCACCTTGAGCTCCTTGGAGGAAAGGAAGGATATAAATGCAATAATAAACAAATAAATAAATAACGGCATACACAGATTTCCTTTGCAACCAGCCGCTGTCAAAATAAACCCGAATGTTTCTGTATACATTCAAGCAGCAATATATGTAAGAGTATGCATGCAGTTTTAAAACCTGTCATTACTAAGCAAATGAAACATGAACTTTCTGCCCATCCCACTCCCATTACCATCCACTTGTACTATTTGGTAAAATGAAATCTTGCCTTCTTAATGGATAGTGACATGTGACAGTATTATATATCCACATGCAGCATTGCTTTTTCCTGTTGAGCGCCTTCTCTCATTCTGCATTAAGGCCTGGCAGATATGTGGCCAAGGCTACTGTTATGTCAGGTATCCATGCCAAATGTTTCTCAGCAATAACTATAAAGGCAACAGGGAATCCCAATACCCACAAGTTGTATGCTGACATTGAAACTATATTCCTTATTGACAGCATATATTCACAATATACACTGTTAAAATGATACAAGATGTCTTATGACATCTTATGCCAACAGTGGAGAGTTTGAGCCAGTTTACAGACTACAGAAGAACAGATAATGCAGAGGTAGTGACTCATGCTGCTGATTTCCCCAATTGTGCTGTAATATGCGACATGCAGATTTGTACGCATCTCATCCATATGGAGATTCGTCTAGTCTGGAATCACAGAGGGCACACAGATCTCATCACAGGCAAGACAGACAAGTCTCAATTCACATTTCCTAAGAAATGGGCAACATGAGTTACTCAGTGCTTCTGCTTTTTCAACTATGCCATAACATATGAGCTGGCTGCCAGGGCTATCTGCACAGAAATCTCTCCTGATCCCAGTGCAATTTTGCAAGAGCCAGATGTTCCAGAAAAATCTCTCATAGACCCCAATCAAGTACCACAATGCATAGATGGATCCTGGGCTGACATCATATCAGGGGGCAACGTTGAAAGTGAACCCCCCCAATTCTACTGCACTTCCCTTCTGCTCTGCAGATGGGCAGGTGAACAGTGAAAACGTGCAATAATCAGATGCATTCATTAAGAACATCTTATCAGTATGACAAAACTTGGGTAGATGTTGTCCCATAATGAGCATATGGATCTCACCACTCATTTGTTCCTCATCAGCCTAGGTCAACAAGCAAAAGGCAGAAAACTGATACAGCATTTGGTGCACATTCTTTGCATATTTTGGAGCTATTTAGCCTTTTCCTTATTCATTTTGGACTCCTACAACTCATCTATTATTTTCATTACCTTTCTTTTCAAAGGGAATACAACGTCTTCCACCTCTACACCTCCTTCCTTCTAAAGCTCTGTTCCATAATAAAATTTTCTATCCACTATTCAAGGAATATGTGTACCTTAATAAAACGTCAACAAAAACCACTCAAATAATGAGGGTCCTATTATAAGAAATAGCACTCAAGTAATAAAGGTCCTATTAATAAAAAAAAAAGCAATCCAGAAAACTTATCAGAAAAATCCACTGTGCATGATTACACAAACTGGTTTATCAAGCATGGTGCCAGACATGGATTTCTCACTATTTGTTGAGAGGCAGAGCGATAGGGAAAGAAGATCAATAACAGTGCAGGTGATTCAGCTAATGCCATAGATGAGGACTAGGAAACCTGGGCCTTTGGTGGTGGTTGGACTCCAACTCCTGGCAGTCGTAGGCAATGTCAGGGATGGTGGGAGTTGGGAGTCTAACAACATTTGAAGGGTCACAGGTTCCCTACCCTTCCTTACATACTCTCTCACAGACACACTATAACACAACAACTGATTGACTTTACCGTAACAAACACTGTAAATATGTGGTGGTGTTCAACGCTAGTCCTACTCAGAGTAAATCCACTGAGGTTGACATGACTCACTTAGATTAATTTCAATGGATCTACTTTGAGTAGAACTTGGTTGCATACAACTCAGTGATTTACAACAGCGTTTTTAGTCATATTTCCTTAGTCATTTTTCAGGTTTAAACGTTTGAGGAGAATCTAACACCCAAGTTTTGTCTTACCCATCATCCTGATTCTTGGGGTGAATTCCTTAGCCAGGCGCACTTTGCATTCAGCAATTTACTCAAAAGTAGACCTACCAAGTAGTCCTTCTAGGACATTTTTACAAACTGTTAGCCTTACAACATCCCCAAATTTATGCCAGTTACCATCTACCTACTTCCTTCTGGAAACAAAAAAACACCTGGGGTCAAAATACACTCCAGAAATTTGTTGAATTTAGCCGCAGAAGGCCATTTCGACCCCAGCCAATGTTAGCAGATTGTAGAGTAAAAAAAGACCCCATATTTTTTTCATAGAAAGAAAAGTCAAGGATAGGTAGCCAAAGTGCACCAGAATCAAATGTGTCCTTCCACTTTTTCAGGGGCAAACAAACTAGTAGTAAACCAACTTGCAGTCACACTTGCAGGGTTCCATTGTTACAGAAGGACACAGCTTTGGCTCTTGGAAGAAGAAAACATGGCTTCTACAAGCAAAGTAAGGTTTATTTTACAATTGGTGGGAATCATAAATCCTTTTCCTTGCCCAAACTCCCCCCCTTTGCCCAACATTCTGTCAAATGTAACCCCCCCTGCTTTTATGCTAGTCTAGCTGGGCATACCAGGCAGATTGTAGGCAGACAAGGCAGGCTGGCTGCATTCAAAGTAGGGCATTTCCCCCCTTTTGCCAAACTAGCTGGGCATACCAGAGGAAGAAATAGAAGGGCCTGGAGGATATCTCCAGGAACAGCCTTCCATAGAACAACTAGGGACATAATCAGAGAGCATCCAGGGCCAACTGTTTTCTTTCAGGTTTATCAATGGGGTCAGAAAATACCCTAGAAAACCATCAGTGTTACTTTTCTGTTGTAATAAATTAAAGAAGCTTCTAAACAGTTTATAGTGTTTTCATGACATTTTAACTTTTTTTTTTACTTTAAAACATAGCTTTCGTTATTGTAATTGAAAAAAATAATAGCTTTTTAAAGGACCAAAAATTGTGTTGAGTATATACATAGGGACACGGCAAGTATTTGCAGCTCAGAAATATTCTGCCTCCTCTAAATAAGTCTTTTCTGGCTCTGGGTATTGTCAAGAACACTTGTGCTGCCCCCCCCATGGTTTCAGGGGATAAAAATAACCCCACATTACCCCTGGAAATCTCATTGGGATCAAAATATACCAAAAAACACCATTAGTGTGCTTTCCCCCCACCAAACAGGATGATGGTTAAGGAAATGTTTTTAATTTGCCAAAGTTAACCATGCTTAGAGAGTAGTGTAAGAGTAATCCTCTTTGGAATGATTAAGAAATATTTAAATTGGCTTTGCATCAACCATTTTGCATAATGTTGTAGCATAATTTAATGTAGCACAGATAAAAGTATTCAAAAGAACTGTTCTGATTAAAGTGGGGAAGTGTCTTCAAAATGATGCATGATGAATTAGGCTAGGCCTTTCCTGCTTATAATGAGACTCGCTTGTCTGAGCTGAAGTTCAGAATTTTAAAGATTTACCACTGAGTGCCTATAGAGATTTCACAGATAATAAAAATCATAATTCAGATCACTAAGTGGTGTTGCACTGTGAGGAAAAAAAGGTAATGCTGTTTAGTGAAAAAAAGGCACAGCCTTTCATTAGGTAATTTATCATTAGGAGTCATTTGGCTCAGAGTAACTGAAATGAATTTTGATTGCTGTAAAAGAAATTTTCAGATAAGAACCCATCCACTAATGTGAGCCAGAATTACAACAGCTGAGATTACATAATTAAACCATGACATGGACACAATGTTCTGAACTGGAATATCACAGCGCAACTCTCTCTTTTCTATAGTTAGAAGTGGACAATAAACCGAACAATTTTGTGAAGGGAAGTCAGGAGCATCTGTATTGCCTTTATTGCCAAAATCCAGCTATTCCTCAGGAATTCAGACGCTCCTCTGCCAACAAGTACTTCTTAATTCATCAAAGTACTTCTTTATTCATTTCAACAAAAGAATGAGCTCTAAATGCACAAAGGGACTCCTCATTCCCCCCCCCCAAATAGAATGGGGACTATTATTATAAGGGAGACTTATTCCCATGTTCAAACTTCCAGATTTGAGTTGTTGTTGTCATATGCCTTCAAGTCGATTACAACTTATGGTGATCCTATGAATCTTTTGGATGTATTCATAGGGTTTTCATGGTAAGAGATATTCAGAGGTGGTTTACCATTGCCTTCCTCTAAGCCTACGGCACCCGGTATTCCCAGGCAGTCTCCCATCCAAGTACTAACCAGGCCTGACCCTGCTTAGCTTCCGAGATCAGACGACATCGGGCATGTTCAGGGTAGTATGGCTGTAGGCTCCAGATTTGAGTATGAACATCTAATCCGCAATTCAGATTTTCTGGAGAGTTCAAAGAGGGTTTGTCCTCCACCCCCCACTTCCGGCTACCATAATCAGTATTGCAAATATTTAATTAACACTATATGCCTGGTTCTTCTTATGTGCTTTATACACAATGCTGAAACCAAGGGTCTGCCACTTGCTAACCTTCACTATCCCTCACACTAAGGCTGCATTCCAGTACACACTTACTTGGAAGTAATTCCCATTGAATCCAGTGGAGTTTACTGCTGAGTAGACATGTATTAGATTGCAGCTTAAGACAGGGGAAACCTTTTCAGCCTGAGGCTCACATCCCCTCATGGACAACTTTCTGAAGGCAGCACATCAGTGGCGGGCAGGGCCAGAGGCAAGTAGGTTGGGCCAGAGGTAAAAAGTGGGTGGAGCAATGGATATAACTTTTACCTCTTTACAGTAGCCACTTTCCAGCCATGCAAAAAGTTTCTGCACATGACCACAGCTCACTGTCCTCCACCCAGGGAAGTAACAGGCATTATCGCAGTTCAGGGACACATTCCAACCAGGCAAAAGCACTCAAGCTGGGCACAGGGGAGGTACAGAGTGTTGCCTGGGGAGGATCCTGATGGCAGGATAGTGAAGCCTACAGGGTTGTATTTGGCCCCTAGATCTGAAGTTCCCCATTCCTGCTCTAATAGCAAGACTTTTCTCCATGTGTGGTTTGTAAATTCAACTGAATAAATCCTTTTTTAAAAAACAACCCTATATGTTGAGAGCACTTTCTTAGTGGCAGATTCACACTGTGAATCATTCTTTTCACTGGAAATAATCCAAAATCATCCTTCTAAAAACAAGAACAATGCTTCTGAAGACACAAACTGACATAGGATTATAAACAACTGAGATGATTTTAATCTTCTGGAGATGTTATTCTAATAACTTTAGTTATCTTTTTTTGAGGTTTTGTTTTCTTTGAATTATGTCATGAACTACCCAGATATTTCAGAACAGAGATGACATTAAAATCCAGATACTGGGTGTCATATCCATACTGCCTGGGATTAGGGATGGGGGGGGATATTCACTACATTGGATTTATTAGTGGATTTTGACATAATCCAACAATCCGCATTGTTTTCAGACCGGCACTGATTTCATGTGGCAGGCCGCAGTTGTTGTTGGCACTTAAAAAAAAAATCCATTCTGAATTTCACATTATTGTCTTCATAATCAGCTTTCCTCTAAACTGATGCATTCTTAACTTAACTTAGTGGAAGAAGTGCCTATAGCAGAAGCATTTTCATTAGCATTTTTGTTGGCAATTACGTCCTTTTCCCGCTGGAAAACACACGAATCAGCAATTGCGAAAACAATAGGGAACAAAAAAAATGGTGGATCGGTACTGAAGGCCGAACTGTCAGAATTCAAATGGATAGGAACCAGCTACCAAACCCCATCCATACCTGGGATGTAGCATAACCTGAGGTATAAACCTTTATCTTTGTATCTCAAACTCTCACCAGAAGAAAACAAGGTTCCCAAGAATTGTACTTTGAAGGGCCTAGCTCCACAGGACAGTGAGCATCAAACAAAAGTCCAAGGCTGAACTGGCACCAGGTTTACTTTTACCCACTGAAAGGGCCACCTTCAGCTTCTGACCCTTTTGTGATCAGCATAAAGGCAAATTATTAACACTGGCTGCTTTAAGTCAGCTGGTATGGTCACAGTTCACCAGTAATCTCCCCTCTACAAACCTTAGTGAAATAAGTGACTTGAGGAATGCGGTGCAAAATCGATCAACACCTATGGGACTCACAAAAAAGCTTTCAGTGGTTATGCCCTCTATCAATATCTTAAACTAGTGAAAACTATGTTAGCACTCACCCTTCCTAGCTCCTTATCTTCAAGTGCCAGGACCCCGGTACTTTCTGTAAAAAGTTTCACTTTGACTACAGGCAGAGGATGAGTGGTGGTGAAATCCCCTTGAGTTCCCCATCTGCAACAAAATAAATGGCAATATTCAAATTCCAAGCAGATTAAAAGCAAGTGTTGATGCTGTGGCAACCATGAGGGAGCCCTGTAAGAGAGTACAGAATTTCCACTTCCCTACAGAGAAGCTACCACCATCTGAAAATTCAGTTCACAGAGTGAAAGAGCTTTAACAATTTTCATGTATTAGTTTTGTAATTAAAAATCAACTAATGTGGCAGATGGCATAATGAAAGATGAACTATATTCAGGGAGTATGCAGCATGAAGCAGATGGACTTCTACAAATTTATGTTGGGTAAGTTTGTATATGTCCCATTAAAATAAACGGAAGACATTAAGATTAATTATATGACATTAATCTTGTTTTTCAAACATCTTGCACAATTGTCTAGTCCAGCACTATACTGCATAGTACTACGTAAGTGTGTTCCTTAACTCATCTCTGGAGATAGTGGAGCAAACTAAACTTATGGTTCCAGTATGCTGGCGAGCACTACATCAGGGCTAAGAGTGAAATAATATAGTAACAGTCCTTTGCACATGCAACAGAATCAACAGCACAATAGCTGCACAATCAAAAGCTACCATTATAAGAGATATTCTCACAATATCCCTGGCAACTTTGCCCCCCCAACACACATCATGACATTGCACACAGCTAATACGACATCGTCCATAAATATTAAGGCACAAATCAATACATGACAATGGCTGAATGACCCTTTGATGATGCCCAGCCTATTATACATACATCCCCAATAACAATGCACGATACAGTAGCCAGAGAGAGAATGTAACGCTTGCAGCTGCTATGACAAGAGGCCTGCATAAAACACACAGAGAAGTGCAACACCCACATGCAGCCACTTGCACAAAGGGGGACATCAGTCAGAGTGGAGGCCTGGTTGGGGAAGAGTGGATCTAAGTCAATCCTCACAGAGTAAATTATGCCAGAATTTCCTACCAGCAGAACAAATTTGTCTTAATTTTATGATTAATAGCATTTTCATCACAATGAAAAATCACTCCAACTATACGGCTACTCCTGAGGCTGCGTCATTTTTCAGATTTATTTATTTATTAGATTTATATCCCACCGTCCCAGTAGCAGCCCAGGGTGGCAAACAAAAGCACTAAAAACACTCTAAAACAACATAAAAACAGACTTTCAAATACATTAAAACAAAACATTTTTTTTAAAAGCTTTAAAAAATCTTAAAAAGCAATTCCAACACAGATGCAGACTGGGATAAGGTCTCTACTTAAAAGGTTTGTTGAAAGGGGAAAATTTTCAGTAGGCACTGAAAAGATAAGAGAGATGGCACCTGTCTGATATTTAAGGGGAGGGTATTCCAAAGAGTAGGTGCCACTACACTAAAGGTCCATTTCCTATGTTGTGTGGAACGGACCTCCTAATAAGATGGTATCTGCAAATCACCTGCAGAGTGTAGTTATCAACTGGGTATGTAAGGGGTAAGGTGATGTTTCAGGTATCCAATTCTCAAGCTGTACAGGGCTTTGTACACCAAAACCAGAACCTTGAATTTTGGCTGGTAGCTAATGGGCAGCCCGTGCAATTCTTTCAGCAGCAGGGTGATATGGTGGCAATACCCTGCCCCAGTGAGCAGTCATGCCACCACATTTTGCACCACCTGCAGCTTATGGTTCAACCTCAAGGGCAGCCCCACATAGCATGGATGTGGTCAGGCTATCCCAGTCCAGAAACAGCTGCAGCTGTCTTACCAGCCAAAGCTGGTAAAAGGCACTCCTAGCCACTGAGGTCACCTGGGCCTCTATTTATTATTTATTTATTTATTTTATTTTATTCAATTTTTATACCGCCCATAGCAAGGCTCTCTGGGCAGTGTACATCAAATAAAAATATATATTTACATTCAATTTAAAAGCACCTAATCATCAAATCAACAGTTTAAACATACAACAAAAGTAAGATTAACCTAATAAACCCATATTAAATACAAATCAGAAGTAATTAGAAAGAAAAAAAAGATGGAACATATAACTATCTTTACAGATATTAAATACAAATACTAAAATACTAAAAATATTAAAATGACTGGGCAAAGAGGAAGGTTTTCACCTGGCGCCGAAAAGATAGTAAAGTAGGCGCCAGGCGTACCTCGTCAGAAAGGGTGTTCCATAGTTCGGGGGCCGCTACCGAGAAGGCTCTCTTTCTTGTAGTCGCCTTCCGGGCGTCTTTCTGAGTAGGCACCCGGAGAAGGGCCTTCGATGTTGAGCGCAGTGTACGGGTAGGTTCATATCGGGGCAGACGTTCCATCAGGTATTGTGGGCCCGTGCCGTGTAAGGCTTTATAGGTTAAAACCAGCACCTTGAATTGGGCCTGGAAACATATAGGCAGCCAGTGCAAGCGGGCAAGAATCGATGTCACATGTTCCAACCGTTTGGTCCTGGTTATTAATCTGGCCGCTGCATTCTGCACAAGCTGCAGTTTCCGAACCGTCTTCAAGGGCAGCCCCACGTATAGTGCGTTGCAGTAGTCCAATCTTGAGGTTACCAGAGCATGGACAACTGAAGCAAGATGTTCCCTGTCCAGATACGTGCGTAGCTGGGCCACCAGCCTAAGTTGGTAAAAAGCACTCCGTGCCACCGAGGCCACCTGCGCCTCAAGTGACAAGGACGGGTCCAGAAGGACTCCCAAGCTGCGCACCTGCTCCTTCAGGGGGAGTGTAACCTCATCCAGAACAGGTCGAACATCCAACTGGTCAGGGGATCCATTTACTAACAGCATCTCAGTCTTGTCTGGATTGAGCTTCAATTTGTTCGCTCTCATCCAGTCCATTATCGCGGCCAAGCATCGGTTTAGGACCTTGACAGCCTCACCTGAAGAAGATGAAAAGGAGAAGTAGAGCTGCGTATCATCAGCGTACTGATGAGAACGCACTCCAAAACTCCTGATGACAGCACCCAGCGGCTTCATATAAATGTTAAAGAGCATGGGGGACAGAACTGATCCCTGCGGGACTCCATATTGGAGCGCCCAGGGTATCGAGTTGTGCTCCCCAAGCACTACTTTCTGGAGACGACCTGCTAGATAGGAGCGGAACCACTGCCAAGCAGTACCTCCAACTCCCAAATCCGCAAGCCTCCCCAGAAGGATACCATGGTCGATAGTATCAAAAGCCGCTGAGAGATCAAGGAGAATCAACAGAGTTACACTCCCTCTGTCTTTCTCCCGACAAAGGTCATCATACAGGGCGACCAAGGCTGTCTCCGTACCAAAACCGGGCCTGAAACCCGATTGAAATGGATCCAGATAATCGGTCTCATCCAAGAGTGCCTGGAGCTGGGATGCAACCACCCTCTCCAGAACCTTGCCCAGGAATGGAACATTTGCTACCGGCCTATAGTTATTCAAATTATCTGGGTCCAGGGAAGATTTCTTCAAAAGCGGTCTTACCACCGCCGCCTTAAGGCAGTGCGGGACCACTCCCTCACATAGTGAGGCATTAATCACTTCCCTGGCCCAGCCGGCAGTGCCATCCCTGCTAGCTTTTATTAGCCAAGAGGGGCAAGGATCTAACACAGAAGTGGTTGCACGCACCTGTCCAAGCACCTTGTCAATGTCCTCAAGCTGCACCAATTGAAACTCATCCAACAAAATATGACCAGACTGTGCTCCGGAGACCTCATTTGATTCCACTGCTATAACATTGGAGTCTAAGTCCTGACGAATGCAAGAGATTTTATTCTGGAAGTGCTTGGCAAATTCGTCACATCGAGCTTTAGAAGATTCCATCACATCCTTAGGGCCAGAGTGTAAGAGCCCTCTGACAGTTTGAAACAGCTCCGCTGGACGGCAGATAGAGGATTGAATAGAGGCAGTGATATGTTGTTTCTTTGCTGCCCGCACTGCCCCAAAATACGTCTTATTATAAGCACTCACCAGTGCAAAGTTGCATTCGTCAGGAGTCCGTCTCCATCTGCACTCAAGCCGTCTCCTAGCAACAAAGATGGATCCAGGAGCACCCCCAGATTACGAACCTGCTCTTTCAGAGGGAGTACAACCCCATCCAAAGCAGACTACTGACCAATTGTCCAAATTCAGGAACCACCAAACCACAGCGCTTCCATCTTGCTAGGATTCAGACTCAGCTTATTTGCCCTCATCCAGTCCACCATGGAGTCCACCTCCCAATTCAGAAGGTATGGAGAAACAGAGCTGGGTATCATCAGCGTACTGCTGACACCTCACCCCAAATCTGATGACCACTCCCAATGGGTCCATATAAATATTTAACAGCATGGGGGATAAGTTGACACCCTGAGGCACCCCACAGCACAACTGCTAGGGGGCCAAAAGACATTTGCCTAGTGCTATTCTCTGAAAATGACCCTGGAGACAGGATTGGAACCACTGTAAAACAGTGCTTCCAATACCCATCTCAGGAAGTTGGCTGAGAAGGATACCATGGTCAATAGTATCAAAAGCCGCCAAGAGATCAAGTAAGAATAACAGGGTCACACTCCCCCTGTCCTCCTCCCGATAAAGGTCATCCATCAGGATGACCAAGGCCGATTCAGTCCCATAACCAGGCCTGAACCCAGACTGGAATGGGTCAAGATAATCTGTTTCATCCAAGAGTACTTGCAATTGCTACGCCACAATCCTCTCAGTCACCTTCCCTAAAAAGGTGGTGTTTGCAACCGGTTGGTAGTTGTCAGAAACCAATGGGTGCAGGGTGGGCTTTTTCAGGAGCAGTTGAATCACCACCTCTTTCAGGGTGGCTGGAACCACTCCCTTCCGCTTCCGCAACAACGCATTGAACACACCCAGGAACCACTCGGTCAAACCTCCTCGGCAAGCTTTAATAAGCCAAGATGTTGGTAAGCTGGTTACGAGCCTATAAACCTGAGAGACACTCCACCCTAACATGGCCTATATGATTTTTAAAATGGCTTCAGTTTGGGTCATTTTACAAAGATGATGCTTGAGACCTGATAAGAAAAGTAGCTGAAAGAGTTAAGCTATAATTTCAACTGAGAGGATGATGCCAATCATACGCACAGGACATGACCTTGGCAGTCCAATCAATACAATCCCAAAAGTAATTGTAAAAGTTTGGCCCTGGAGAGAGGAGTCCATTGTCCAAATCTTATCAAGCTAGCTAAAAAGTGAATGCCACCACCTGTCTTCACAAAAGAAAAGCCCATCACCCTGACCATACGACATTAGGTATGGAAATTAAGGAAGGATACCTGCCTGACCCAATCAATTCTGTATTTTCCTTTGAGCCTTTTGTCCAGAAAGGTATACAAACTGGACTCCTAGAGCCATTTTCTGTTCTGGGTTCTGGTTGCCCAGTTCCACTATGAAATCACCTGCTGAATTGCTGTTCTGGGCTCTGGGTCTTGGTCACCCACCCTGCTGAACATCACTGTATCTGAAATCACCTGCAGAATCACTTAGCCAGCCAGAACCCAGAGATATGACACTCCCCTGCTCTTCCTTCACTGTCTCTGGACCCCTGCCTGCTGAAACAGAGGTCCCTGCTTGCTGAAGCTACTTCAAAAGCTGCTTTTCAGGGCTCCACTCCTTTTCCTGCTTTGCTCTGGAACTCGCTAGCCAAAGCAGAGATCCAAGAAGCCATTTCAGGACCCCTGCCTGCTACATCTGCTGTTTCCCTGCATGACCCAGGAGTCTGAACGTGGTCCAGTTCGAATTCTAGACTGCCCATCAGGGATGGGAAAGGGATATCTCGCTCTCTATCCTGCCTTCTGGAGATCCTTTCCTTACAAATTGTAGCCTCCACATCTGCTCCCTCTGCTTATCTTTGACTCTGTGTGTGTGTGTGTGTGTGTGTGTGTGACTGTGTTTCAGAAGCCATATTCTGGTCCTCCCTGCCTAGCTGCGCATGACTGAGGCCTAGTATGCAAAGTGAGTCCAGAGGGAGAGAGAAAGGGCATGCTAGTGTACCTTCCTCAGTTGTGCTGAACTCAACTCCACGCCCCATCTTCTCTTATGCCTTGTGTGCTTGCTCCTTCATGTGTTTGTATGCTGAGTGTGTATGTGAGTTTGGTTATGATTAGGTTTATGTAGCTAATTCCCTTACCCATATTGTTATTGAGCTACCCCAACTGATGCCAACAGATATGTAATGGTACTGAGCTATTCCCCATTGAAGTGTTAAATGTATATATTTTGATTCTGTGTGTAGATGCTCAATAAATATCCCCATGTTTAAGATCTGTGTGAGTGTAAATTACTGGGTAAATCTGCCAAGACACACTACTGCCAAGGTCTAAATATCCTAATCCACAAGACTTCTAGAATGTGTGAATGTGAAACAAGTGTCTACAGAGGAATCTTGCTAACAAAGAAGGGTGAGGGTTGAGAGGACACGTCGTTGGTCGCATCGTTGCAAGTACCTTGTCCATGTAATCAGGCTGTATCAACTGAAACCAATCCCAAGAAGTTGCAGGAGACATTGCACTGGACACTTCACCGGGGAACTACAGTAGATGTGGATGGGGCATCAAGATTGCTACACAGGCAAGCAACTTTACCCTCAAAGTGTCTTGCAAACACTTCACAGTGGGCCTCCGAAGGGTCTAATACTCCATTTCCTGGAGTTGATGTCAACAGACCCCAGAATATGGAAAAGCTCCACTGGACAGCTACTTGAGGATGCGATGGAGGCAGAGGCCTTCTTCGCTGCCCTCGCCACCACACAGTAGGCACAGTTATGATGGTTTAGTCGTGCCCAATCAACTTCACAGCATATCTTTCGCCATTTGCACTCTAACTATCGTCCTACCTATTTCATTGTGCTTAGCTCACTGGTGTACCTAGATCCCAAATGGGCTCCACAATGCTGAAGAGAGTACTCAGGGGCAACCGTGTCAAGAGCACGATGTGCCTCGCTGTTCCACAGCATAAGGGCTTTAACAGGGTCACCTGCTCTATCTCCTGGAAACTACCCCAGGGTATTCGGGAATCCAGTGGATTCTATTAGTTTCCAGGAGTGGACCATCTTAATCTGTCCACCATCCCTGCAGGGGAGGATCGGAGCCCTAAGTCTAAACTTCACCAGGAAGTGGTCTGACCATGACAATGGGGTGACATCCACCCCCATCTTCAGACTACCCCTTCCTCCATCTGGAGCAGAAACCAAGTTGGGGATGTGCCCTGCCCTGTGTCAGGCCAGTGACAACTTGAGACAACCCCTTGGTTCATGGAGGCCATGAAGTCTCAAGCCAGAACACTAGAGGCAGCCTCAGCATGGACATTGAAATCACCCAGGACTATCGTTCTGGGCTGCTCCAGTATGACAGCAGAGATGGCCTCCACCAGTTTGGTCAGAGAAGCTGCTGGGCAGCAGGGTGGACGGTACACCAGCAGCAACCCTGGTTTGCTGACAGAGTGATTTCCTGGTGACAGAGATGGACGTTCCGTAAACCACAGCAACTCCTCCCCCCCCATCCTGCAGCTTGCGCTGGTGTTGTACCAAGTATCCAGGTGGGCAAAGCTGGGTCAGATCGACTCCTCCCAGCTCACCCACCCAGGTCTTGGTAATGCACACCAAATTGGCACACTGTGGTCTTATTGTGTACTGACCTGGCATTTAACAGGTATCACAGACCTCTCCTCCCCCACAGGAGTCACCAGAGCTCCTTTCCCCCACCACCCCAGGGGGTGCCAGACCCTCCTTAACTGGCCGGCCTCCCACCTACCAGATGAGGCTGAGTTCCAGGCCTCGCCCCATGGGCCCACCACCACTCTTGGCCTCACAGCTTGTCCTTGTGTGACGCTTACAAAAATATAATATAGGTAGGGAACATGATAAAAGGCAAAAAATAGGTTTTAAAATGCCAGATTTTAAAAGCCTGGGATATTTGTGCAATTGCTAATGCTATCAATATTATCACCTTCCGTTTGGCCCTTAGTCCTCTCAACTCTAAGTTCTTGCCTGGATTGAGCACAGAACTACCTTGCAATTCCACAGTTGTGGGAAATTAATGACGCAGTACATCGACGGTAGAAGTTACATACTATTTCTAACTCTGAATCTGACTTTTCTTGAACCAAGACCTCCCACCTACCTTCCTTCCTAAAGGAAGCAAAAGTTTGTGTTGCTACAGTAGACGGATCCTTCTCCCATCCCCCACCCCTTACAGCTATGCAATTGTGCCCTTTTCAGTGAAGTTGGTACACACAAGCAATTGGGTTTTTGGTGAAGGGTTTGACATTTTTGAGTTAGCAAAAGGTATGTTCCCTGGATTGTTGTATCTTCTGCTAGGAGGACAGAAAGAGACTGTTAAATTTCTGAACCAGCTCTTACCTCTTACTAAGGATCCTCTGCAACTTTATAAGATGTAGCCTAAGTGCCTATTGTATCAAGCTGGAGAAAACATTAGATAACAGAAGAAATATTTTCTATTTATTTCCTTGACTGCACTTCAGTATTTTGGGTTTGTTAAAAAAGCCTAACTTTTATATACTTAAAATATTTGTATTTTTCATTGTTTGGCCCCTCACAGGGTCCCCAAGACAGTTTTTTATTTATTTATTTAGCAGATTTATAAACTGCTTTGCAGTGGCAGTAGGATATTTACCACCTTTGGGGCGAATTTGCTTCACCCAACCAGAGTTCTAGAGCCCTAGGGGGTGGTGACTCAAGGCTCCCCTACTCAGTTTCAGGGTGTGGCTACAACGACTCACCCTTCACCCAGCAGGGGCAGGTCACCTCAATAGCTCCAGGAGTGGTCTGATATGTGATAGCTAGCTCCTGCACCTATTGTTTCTTTTCCCCTCTTCAGGTCCTTTTAATTTCAATAGAAGTGGCCCTTAGCTCAACCCAACACTGCTGTCTGTGTTGTTGTTTCAGCCCTTGGCTGCAACCTAATGACCCCCTGACATGCCAGGGTAAAGCCTCTCCAAAGGACCCCAGGGACATCACATCACTAAAGCCAATTAATATGTTTCAAACATTTCATAATGCAAATTTAAATAGTAAGTGCACTGGGAAACAAGGAAAGGAAAATGGTTATGCAGGAAAGAAATGAAGTCAGAAAGCATTCAAAGCAAAGCTAGTAAGAGAATAAACTTCAGGAAGGCATTTTGTGACTTTTAAAAAAAAAATGATTAAGTATTCATTTCTTAATGAAACACTTTGTTTTGCTTTTAGCATGCATTACAATTGCAGATTGCCTGAGGGTGCCTCCAGATTGTCACTATTTTATGGGAGGGATTCAAGGGTATGCTGCAAATTTAGGTTCGTGCAATTCAAATGAATTAAAGTGCTCAGCAGCCTTGCACAACATATCCACTTTTAAAAAGAAATGGAATTTTGCAGTTAGGAAAGTGATGGGGAAATGCATTAAAAAGTATGGGATGAACATATGTTTAATGGGAAGATGTGTAGACACCCCACAAGCAAATCAGGATCAACGCAGAATGAATGCTCACTGTTGTTTAACTTCCCTGCAAACAAATCAGAATGAATGCTCAATAAAAACCAAGCACAGTCTAGCCTCCATGTAAGCTCTGTGCAAGCAAATCAGGATAAATGCTCAATAAATAGGCTGTATGGAGGATGCTTATTATTTTCACCCTTAATTTCAAATGAGACAAGTGTGCATAGTGTGGTACAGGATTGCACCATGTGGCCACCATCATTCTGCATCTCATCACCTGGTAATATCTAGTAGAAACAGATGTGTGACATGACAGAAACACATGTGACTGCATGCTTCTTGCCCTCATACCTCTGCACTGGTGGGTGCTCTCTCTCTCTCTCTCTGTGTGTGTGTGTGTGTGTGTGTGTGTGTGTGAGAGAGAGAGAGAGAGAGAGAGAGAGAGAGAGGGAGGGAGAGAGGGAGGGAGGGAGGGAGGGAGGGAGAGGGGAGAAATGATGACTGCAAAGATGTGTCACATGTCTGCGTCAAATAAACATTACTGGGAGGCATGGGAAAGATGCAAATTGGCAGCAGTCAGATTTTTCAGGCAGAAATGTAAGGGTCTGGGGGAAAAGTGGGGGGAAATTCTGTGTCCCATTCCCCACCCGCCATCTTTAATGCCTCTAAGTTTAGGTAATTTCTACTAGTTGGTCCTGAAGCTACTCTTCTTTTTACAAATTATAGCAAAAATTCCAAATGTACGTATTTGTATATAATGCTATGCCTGAGTATGTGTGCCGCATTAACTGGGCCCTCGTTATTAGATGGCTCCTATTTTAACAATCAAAATCATGTGGAAACTACATTTCCGGCCCGTCAACCACTGCCTGGATAAAAAAGTGGCCCTCAATAACACAGAATTTAGCCTGTTTTAGACCAGTAATGTAGGCATGGCAATCTTTTATAGATTTTATCTGGAAATGTTGTGGAAAACATTTTTATGTATTTTCAAGTGGTCAGTTTTGGTTTTCTCTCCTGCTCCCCAAAGCACCTCATGTTTGTGAGCTATCGTGATGTGAATTGATTCTGTTACAAGGAACAGGTGCCTTGGAGACAAAATGCTGCAATCTCTTACACTGGGATGGAGCAATTACGACATGTCAGTCATTTCAGATTTAATACTTATATAGTCCTGACATGTTAGTGGCAGTCAGAGAAAAACAACTCAAATGTCAGCTTCACAGTCTGAAAATATAGCCAGCTTTAGCAAGCTAATGGATGTGAATGAGAAATTTTGGAGGATATGAAAAAAAAGACAATAAAATCAAGTCTTGGAATTGCATCTCAAAAATGAAATAGGAAAAAAAACCTCAAAGTGAGCCTACGCGCTCCCAGTAGAACAGACACATGCAAACTGAGCAGGCACCTACCTTCACAAAGCAAATCAATCTTTGTGCCATTATTTACCAACAAATGTCTAATGATTAAAATATGTCAGAGCCTGCATTGAACCTATGCCATCTGTTCTAGCTTCTCTGGTGCAAATACACACAGCAATGATGCACAGCAGGGATGAGAAACCTCAGTTCTGGGGGTCAAATGGAGTCCTCCGGGCTTCTTTATATGGCCCTCGGGACTCTGCAGAGCCCTCACCCCCTCACTAGTCCTCTTGTTTGTCTGGATGAAGGACTGAGAGTGGTGTTTGTCTGACTGCACCCACTTTGGCTACACCATTCATTAGTATGTGGCCCCTGAAAGGTTCCCCATGAAGACATGTGGTCCTCAGGTTCTAAATGGTTCCCCACTCCTAATGTACAGGGTGCACAGACATTCTGCTGGGCCACACTTACCTCAGGGATCATTGGGACCCATTTCTGCCTCTTTTCTTTCAGCCTACTTGTTTGGAAGTACGTGTGTGTATACAAAGTCCAATTCCAGTCACTCACGCTATAGCCGGACCAAGAAAGGGAATCCAGGATGGATCTGTGTATGCTGAGCTTAACAGGGGACAAGGTTTAGACCCTGCTCTAGTAGTGTTACCAAGTGCACTCCATCATTTCTTCCATGTAGGTGAATGTTTAATATTTTTTTGCCCTAAGAACGAATAGCATGGGAGTCAGGCAGATAACATATGTGAAGCACTTTCAACACTTGGAAGTACTATATAAAATGTTAACTATTTATTTATTTAACTTATATTCCACCTGTCCTCTGAGGAGCATACATGGTTTTCCCCCTCCTCATTTACTCCCCACAACAACCCTGTGAGGCAGTTTAGGTTGAGAGGCAATTACTGGCTCAAGGTCACCCAGTAAGCTTCATGGCTGAGTGAGGATTTGAACCTTGGTCTCCCAGGTTCTAGTCCAATACTCTAACCACTGCGCCACACTGCCTCTCTGATTGTGCTTTCCTCCATTCCTGACACCATGTAGCCCAGCTGTCACTGAAGGAACCCCATGTGAGATTGCCTTGTATGTCTGGGCACAGAGCACATGGACACACAGAACCCCTCCAGGAGCCCCTGAAAGATGCAACTCATCCCTCGGTACATCCTTTACCAGTCATAATATGATGACTGGTATTTTGCTAATATACATTAGGGATGGAGGAGAAATTCACTTCAGTTTGCATTTAAAGCCAAATTTATCAAATTCATACTTTCCAAAACAACATGAGAACTGAAACACAGCCATCCTTCAAAATCCATGCTTATCTGAATTTTGCGTTGAAATTCTTCACCAAGCAATGTTTGCAAAACATGCATGTATTACAGGAAAGTGTGCATAAAAATGAATACATTAGTGAAAATCATACAAAAATGCATTGTATTAAGAGATACTGCTTGCAAAAAAGTGCAAATTCATCAAAACTACATACAAAAATTCTCACTAAAATGCTGTAGAATTTTCATGAGGATTTTTTAAAAAAAAATGCAAAATGTGGAGAATCAAATTTAAAATTGGAAAACTGAAATGGACAGATCCTTCCATCTCCAATATACAGTAGAAGTGGTAGCCCACTGTAAGGTTTGACATATCCATGTGTGGGATATTGCTGGATTCATGTCTTTCTTCCCAATCCAGATTACAATGGTTCCAGGGACAAGAAAAGGATTGGGGGGGGGAGAAAGGGATGAAGTATCCCATGATTATTAATATTTTAAATGGGCCCTCTGGAGGTATTGCTGTATTCGAATTGTCTACTGAATAAAATTTAATGGTGTCAGTTCAAAAACATCCATTCTGGATTAGTAGTGATGCCACCAAGCAAGGAGGTAATGTTGCTTCAGAGCTTGCATTCCTACCGCTGAACATTTTAGCCAGATATACAACAGAGTTTGAAAGTTATAATTAGAGTATGCAACAACAGCAACTACATAAGGATCATAAAACCATCTTTTTGAGCATGGGACTTTTATACAGCCTTGGACTCCTTGTACCAGGAGGAGGAAAGGTCCATAATGAAAAGCTCCAAAGCAAATGAAATGTTCCAGTATATTATGAGTAATGAGCCCGGTGGTGGTGGTGGTAGTAAATCAAACAGCTCTACCAAGATCTTACAAAGAAGTGGTTAGTAGGAATCTGTGCCTGGGACCTAAGCACAATGAGAAACAGAAAAGGATGGCAGAAACAGAAACTGTGGCTGTGGTCCTTGGACATCAATCAAAACTACCCTCCCTTCCTTACTTACCAAATATCAGGCTGCAGGATTTCAAGAACAGAAACCACCATTCAAATTAGCACATGAGATGTAAGCACGTTCATTAAATTACATTTTTGCCCCATCACAATAAGTCTCAAAAGCAGGCCTAAAATTTGGAGTAAACTTGTTAATTACGATATATTGCAGTGTCCTAAACAACCTCTTTGCTTGGTTGCAGAGTTTACTCATATAGGGATCTGGTTCAGAAGATCATCATTCTAAATCATGATTTAGGTGATCAAGAAGGAGTCATAGAAAGCCTCATACTCCCATACCTTCTCTCCTCTGGCCTTCTTCTGTGCATAAAAGGTCCTTCTGGGAGGAAGGGTGGGATATAAATGTAATAAATAAGGAGAAGAATGAAAGTTTTCAGTTTCACTTTAGAACCAACTACAGTTCTGCATTATGTATGAATCTGGGGAACTGGTTTAAACTAACTTTGGTTAGAGAAAACCACAGTACCCTAATTTCAGTGTAATGCAGAACTGTGGTTTGTTCTAAAGTGCAAGTAGAAACTTTCACTCTCCCCCTTAAGTACAGGAGGGAAGCACATGAACCCTTGTGGTAGCCCATTCCTGGACATTTAAAACCATGGTTTAGATTGGGGATGGCTCTATATATGTTGCTCGACAATTTCTCCCATCATCCCTGACCATTAGCTATACTGGCTGGGGGTAATGAGAGTCCAAGATGTTCTCTACCCCTGATTTAGGATGATTGCCTAAATTGGGTCATGAACTCTGAATCACAACAATCAATTGGTATCTAACAATCTCTCTATAAACTCAGATTCCATTCCAATCTCTGTCCCATTCAAAGAGCTTCATCAAAAGGAGCTCAAAGTATGATGTGTGGAATTATTCCACAATATCCTTACAGCTTCCCTGTGAAGTAGCTTAGGGGAAGACACAGTGGAAGGCCTAAAGTCACTCGTGGACTACACTGCTGAGTAGAAATTTGAATGTGGGTACTGCAGCAATCTATCCACATTGGCCCTTGGGCAACACTTCTAAATAATTTTCATCCTAGACAACCCAAGCTGCTCTTATCTTTGCACTTAATATTTTTATGGATATCATTTTCCCCAAGGGACAGATCTGCTGTGCTATACTCACTGTCCTTTCAGCCTTTGCTTTATGCTACCAAGTTTTCATTCTAATAAAGTCCAATGCTTTTGGATAGGAGTAGTATGTCAGCTAATAATTTACATTTTGTTGCCTGTATATTAACTATTCTGAAATTTGCTGCATATTATTCTACCTACTTACCTGACCTAGGAAAAAACTGGCAGTACCTGCCAAGGGGCTATTCTTACTTCATACATGGAAGTCTCCTCATCCTTTTCCTCCCCACCTTTCAGTTGCAGATCCTTTGAAGGAGCTGTTTTCAATGTAATCTTTCCAGAGGTTATTGCCTTGTCTCTGCAGTGTGCAACCAATTCTTATTTTCAACAAGTTAGCAATGCTGATAGATGTTTCAAATAAATTATTCAATCTGATTTATACAACATCATTCAGTTCAATACTGAGTAATAAGCAAACATACAACTTTTAAAACTCGTGTGTGTCACAATGATCTGAAACTCAGATCAGTAATACATTAAGAGCAAGCTGTATCCAGAGTAATTAAATTTCAACGTGAAGATTTATTACTTGTGAGTTACCATTAAAATCCCTCTGTCCTTATTTTTGCTGAAATCCTGCTACACATATGTTCATGTTAACAACGCATAGAAAAATAATGTAATGTTTCAAGCATTATTTACTTACATTCTCCAAAATGACACAAATGTAACAGCTGCAATGTTTATTGTAGTGGGTAATTTTATTTTAGTGACATCTGCAAGTATTGTGTCAACATAGGTAACTCAATTTTGCAGAGGCTGAAAAAAATTCAAACTACCAAAATCAATGTTAAATAAGATTCAGTTGCTGCTATTCAGTACTTCGGGATTTGGTTAGCAAAGGCAATCAGAAATGCATATTTTTGTAATGAATAAAGCATGGAGTGAGAACAGCCTTGTAAGTTGAAAATTGTAACTGTAAAAACAATACATAAAGCACAAATCTTTCCTTGACAACATTGATGGTGATGTTATGAAAGATTAAGACTGAGAACCTCTCTTGTGGGTAGAGACAGGTCTGGTATTGGCAGCCTGATTTCCACAGAAAAATGCCAAAGAACAGGGACAGTGGCAGGGTGGGGATTTCATATAGTAAGCTGTCTGTTGGGCAAAATCTCCACTACAAATGGGGGGGAGGGGAGAGAGAGAGAGAGAGAGAGAGAGAGAACGAACTCACAATGATGTTTGGGTACAATGGGAAGAAAATCCCCAATCTTTGTGGTAGATCAATGCACATGAGACGCTCGGTATTTGAAGACAAGATACTGTGAAGAGCCAAACATATAGCTGCAGCAATGTGTAGAGAAGGAGTTGTCAACATGGTGCCTATGGGCACACTGGTGCCTTTGAGACCTTCTCCTGGTGCCCACAAAGATTCTGAGCCCTTCAGCCTCCTTAGTGATGACAGTGGTTACCGTTTTCTCCTTTGAAAAGTACACAGAGCTAAAGGAAGAAGTTGGAAGACTGGTGCATTTCCCCTCTTCCTTTCAGCTGTATGTACTTTTCAGACTAATTCTACTGGATGTGGCCAGAGTGTGTGGTGCCCACAGAATTTGTCAAAAGCCCAAATGTGCCCATAGGCACCATGTACCCACAGGTCTAAAAGGGTTAGTTACCCCTGATGTAGACCTCCTTTCCACTTCAATAAATGTCTAGTACAACTTATGTTCTGGCATAATTAGGCTGAATATTTCCATGCCTCTACTCCACAACACTGAGTTCTGTTAACTAGGAGCAACCTGGGAGAAAGTGTAATGACAACAGGACACAAAGTAAGTTGAACTATACACTAGAGGAGGTGGGGAAGGCGTTCCACTTGCTGTTTTTGGCTATAGGTACAATTTTGTAACTACAAGTTCTGCCCTTAGAGTGATCTCCATGAAGAAGCTACTGTATATGAATTAGTTCTAAGCATTAGTCTTGACTAATACTGTTAGAACAATGGGATTGTTATTTCTACAAAATGTTACTTCCAATACGTTTTAAATATATAGATGTACTGGGTGATATCTAATTGAATCCTATGCGGAATAGATCCAATGAAATCCACATAACCAATTTACATCCACCTATTTCAATGGGGTCTACTTGGAAAAAGTCAGGTAACACCCATTGTAACAAACTCAGCTCTCCTCCCTTATGAAGAACTGTCGTCTGAAAATTTTATTATTAAACATTCACAGCAATTAAAATAGTTAAGAAATCCTATGTACACTACTACTGTGCCAGCTCCATTTCAGCCCTGAATAAGAATGGCAAGAAGAAATGCTATGGGATGGCTATTCAAAGAACAGGGAAACCCTATGGTGTGAAAGCAACAAAGCAGCGCTTGCCTTCATACAACTAAGACTCATGGAGAGCATTCTCCTAAGTGAGGCTTGGGAGAAAAGGTCATTGTCGATGTTGGTGGTCTTTTGAAAGCTTAAAAAAGGTAGAAAGCTGCTAAGAGAAGAAGAAATAAAAGAATACAAATGTTCACAAACTGCAACAAATATTTCAGAATGCTGGCAACAAGGGATAAGGAAGAAACTCATTTAGTTCACATTTTCATGAAAGCCTACCTGAACCAATAAGCAAACTGAAACACAGCTCTCTTTCGAAATCTGCACTTCTCAGAATTTTGTGATGCAGTTCTCCAACCCAAAAGTGTGCACAAAAATGCATATAGTGGAAAATGATGTAGTTGCTACATTATATTAGGGAGAATTGCTTGCAAAAATGCATAGATTAGTGGGAAATGATGTAGTTGCTACATTATATTAGGGAGAATTGCTTGCAAAAATGCATAGATTAGGCAAAATTGTATACAAAAATGCATAGGAGAAATGCACACAAGTATTTTTGTTTTTGCACAGTTTTAAAAGAAAAAATGCAAATTGATGTGGGAATGGAGCAAATTGAACTGGAGGCTGGAAAAATGAGAAGTGGAGAGAACCTGAAATGAACAATTTCATCCATCCTGACTGTCAACTAAGAGAGCAATACAAACAACCAGGTTGTAAAGATAAAACAGAAGCAGGCCCTACCAAAACACAGGGTTGTATTACCATAATTTGAAACACTTTAGAAAATCTGCTGTATGCTTAGCTGCATGCAGAACCATACAAAGGAGCTTGCATATCTTCAAAAAGAAGCAAAACAGGTACGTGCAATATTTAATCAATGAATTAGCCATTTTAAAAGTTTTTGCAACAGATTATACAATGATTAAATACAGTACTTAATATTGCAGAGGGCAAGCATCATCTTACATGAGGAATTAACCTTTGCTTTCACATACGTGGGAGTGACTCTTCTAAGGTGATGCCTCCCGGGACGCTTGTACACTAACTAAAAACACATATTTCTTGCTTCAGAAATATGGAATTCACCCATTTGAAAATATAAATTGATGGAGTAATAGACTAATTTGAAAGATTTGAGACATTTTAATTGATTAATTGAACTGCATCCCTACTTATGTGTCATCCATCAGATTCCTAGCAGGTAATAAGCATTATAGAAATATAACAAATGTTCTTGATTTCTAGTTATATAAAATGTGAAGAGAATCCTGTTTCTAACATTTGTAATAAGAATCCCTTTGCACTGAAAAAGGCAACAAGACAGCCAGCCAGCATACACCTTCCTTTGCATACTGATCACATATTTTGCATATCAATTGATTAGGGCAACATTGAGATGATCTTACATCACTTGGTCTACACAGAGTTGGAGTTTTTTACAACACTGGTGCTGCCTCTTACTTTTCCTCCCAGATTACATCATGGAAATAATTACACTGCAACTTCTTCATATGACAACTAAGTGCTTCTTAGTATTGCTGAACTCTGTTTGCTTTGAACTTTTTGTATGACTTGAATGCCCTTATTAAAGCCCAGCTTACCTGAAGAGACACAATCGGTCACACTGCTAGCTCTGGACTTGTATAAAAACATTTGGTTAGTTCCTGCCTGCCCCTTCTGCCTAAAAAGCAGAGGTGGGAACCTGTGGATCTCCAAATGTTGTTGCACTAGAACTCCGATCATTGCTGGCCATTGGCCATTCTGGCTGAGACTGATGGCATTTGGAGTCCAACAACAACAGCAACATCTTGAGGATCAAAGGCTTCTCCTCACTGATCTCAAAGAAAAGTTATGGGAACCTCCAACACTTTTTGTGTTCTCGTTGCATAAAACTAATTTAAATAGCTTTGCATCTTGAAACTCAATTTTTAAATTATAAAGCTCAATCTAAAAATGCCTTGATTTGAGAAGCTTTTCTTATCTCTCCTTAAGTAATATGTAAACTGGTACTATTCCTTTGTGTTCCGAATTTAAATGTTATATTACTTAGCTTTGATCTATGATGTTTGACATCTGGTTATGTGGTAGAAAATGAAAGGATGACTGAATTAGGAGTTAACTTGAGAGGCTCCTAAAACATGCTTCAAATAGGATGACTGTTAATGGCAGAGTGATGGGCTGAAATCCCAGATTTGTCTGTTCACCAGAATAAACACATGGAGTGTATGCAATTGAAGCTATCATGCAACTGAAGCTACCATTCAATATTAAAAATACCCAACAGACAAACAGTACCACTGGCATAGAATGCTAGAGTTGGAAAGATCCTTGAAGGTCATCTAGTCCAACCCCTTGCCACAGTAAAACATCTTTTCTTTTAGCTAATTAAGTGGAGACTAAAACTGCACTACTGCCAGCACAATGTTGCACATGGAGGTACTGCAGCATTGTGCACTCCAGATTCTGAGCAATATTATGGCAATCAGTGGGTCCACTGCATGTGAACCCCCAGAAGGCTGCTCAGAAGGGAGTGTGGCCCTCAGACTGAAAAATGTTCCACTATTAAATTTTGAATATTTTCCTGAATGCTGTTCTCCGGTTATATTAAAAGACACAAAGCTGGTGCTCCCCTTACCACTGAACATGAAATTTCTGCTCAATGGAAAGTAACCACTGAAGCATGAATAACTTCCCTAAAAGGAGGGACCTACAGCTCCATAAATTAGCATATGCATCACATGCCGAAAGTCTCAAGTTCAATCCTTGGTATCTCCACTTAGGTTCTCAGACAGCAGGGCCAAGTGAGACCTCTGTCAGTTAGAGTAGGCAATTCTGCAGTAAAGGAGGACAATCTGCCCTGGTATAAAATAGCTTTCTGTGTTCCACATCTGGAACTGTGGGAAAACTGTTTCTGTAACTTCTGAAGAAAGTTTCAGGCTGTAGCAATTTTATAACAAAGGTTTGTGATCATATCTATGTGCTTCTAATTCTTCCTAATGGATTTTTACACTTGTTTTGAACAATTGCCTACTTTATGGCTGTCTCTTAGGGATCTCTATGAGTGCAATCTTCAGAACTGTTTCACAGGACACATTAAGGGTCAGGAAAAAACCATCAGCAATCTTTCTTAAAACACATTTTACGAAAGATCCTCAATGACATTTTAACAACAGAGAAAGGCCTTTGAAGAAAAATGTGCAACCCAGAAGTCAATCACATCATCCAAATACACACTTCATTATCTTCCTGTGTGCCCATCTTTCTACTTCAAACTATGGATGGCATGATTTTCCCTGCCTGAAGTCCTTTTCCTGACTGAATTTTTTTAAAAAATGCTGAAATAAGTGGACCCAACCATTTAAAATGGAGTAAGCAGGTAAGTAAGCTTTGTCAGGATTGATTATAGAGTACTGATTATAAACTTGTTGCACAAGCTGAACCTCAGTAGTCCATCTCTCTATTAAGGTAGAAAATATGCACCTCAAGGTTTTTTATTAGGGGATTTTTTAAACAAAAAAAATATGAGAATGGAGAAATCTCAAGTTGCATGGTTCACTCATACTTGAAACATCCTGTGACAGCAAAAATAGTGCTTTAGGATTGGGGGATTGGTCTGGATGATGTCTGTGGATACCCTCCAAGCCTGTAATTCTGCATCTGTAGAGATGGAGTTTGGGTAAAGGAATCTGTTGAACTGGTCAAACCAGTTCCTTTGTTAGGATAATGGGTTCTGGCCATGTTTGTCCAGTACCTAAATCTACATGTCTAAAGACTTGATCAAGAGTAGATGTGCTGCCACAGGAACAAATGAGGTGATGTTCCTTCAGAAGGGTACCCTTCCCTCCTCACCTGGCTAGGACCAGGTGGTAGCCAGTGTGTTTAGTTAGTCTAACATGGAGCTGGGAAGAGACAGAGAAACCTGACTGCTCTCTTGGTCTGAGTCCAAAGCCAATAACTTTTGGATGTCAATGCTGGGAGCCCCTCCACCTTATGCTCAGGTTGTATATATGTATAAATAAAGCCATATATCCTAAAGACTCCACATCTCCACTGACCTTCAATTCCAAGGAAACCAAACCCTGGGTAAGTGCTGGAACCCCTGGAAGTATCTCACTGCTCAGAGACTGGGGTGAGCACAACAATGTTATTTGACTACAAACATTATTATTTGTACCCAATAAGCACATTGGTTATCTTTTACGAACACGTTAATAAAGCTTTTGGCTTTACCTGTTTCATTCTAAATGGAGAGGAAGCTTTATAATTTTATCAGTCAGAGTATAAAAGTTGACTGAGGTCTGAATAAGTTTTTTAACAGGTGAAGATAAGATTGCAGGCTAAAAATAACTGAAGGATAAATGCAGCATACCTGTCAACTATAATGTCCATGGAAAAGATGTGAAAAATCCATTGATAATTTGTACAATAAGCAAGTGAGGACCACTCTCCTTTGTTGTCATTCCCATTATCTCCAGTAGTGATGGTACTCTGAGAACAACTTCTGAAACATTTCAACTTTTAGACAGGTTGGCATGAGAGAACATAGGAAGCTGCCTTATCAGAGTCAGACCATTGGTCCATCTAGCTCAGTATTCTCTGTACTGACTGGTAGCAGCTCTCCAGGGTTATAGATGGGGGACATTGTTAGTTCTACTTAGAGATGTTTAGGACTGAATCTGGGACTTTCTGCATGCAAAGTGGATGGTCTACCACTGAGCTCCAGCCCTTCCCAAGCTTGTGATATATTTGTTCCAAGTGCAATTAGTACTGAAGTTGCTGTTTGCTTTGTCCTCATATAATACCATCAATAAAACCAACCAAGTTGCTATTTTTGCCATTTTAAAAACAATGGCTCTGACTTTGGGGCACAGTTTCCTCACAATGTGGAACACACATTCTCATGAATAACCAACACTGCACAAAGCTTACTGTGGTCTTGACGCTTCGGCTTGATCCGTCTGGAGTTTTTCTCCTCCCTCCACTTCCATTGTGCAGTAAACAATACGGCTGGGAGCTAGTGACTTTAAGCCTTGAACTTCCATTATAACAATCTAAACAAGCAAAAGGACACAGCAAATGATCATCAAGAGTTTGAAACAAAAGCAGTCAGTACACATGCCACAGCATTATTCTCAAGTATCAAAAACACAGGACTCACTAATTTTATATATATACTAATATACTAATTTTTTTTATTTATTTTTTACCAAGTCCATTTTCTCCTCCTCCTTGCAACTTAGCAAGAAATTCTGCTTAGGCACAAGTTGACGTTTTTGCTGGCCAGCTACTTATCTACTTAAGGCTGGTTATTTAACAGTCATAGTCCCCCCCTTCCAGAACCAGACTTACGTGTGTTAAGCAATGCTCTGGAATTAAAAAAACAACCACAAACTTATCCTGCAGATGTGGTTGTATGGGATGTGATCTACCACATTGGGCCCACACATGTCCCCTATTAAGTAATTGGCATGTTCAGGTTTAAGAGCCATCATCTTTTTACGATGAAGAAGGACTGGATGCAGTCCCATCCAACAACTGATCAGAACTGTTAACATTGACGGCATGGAATATCTGCTTGGTGGATGCAAGGATCTATGGAACAAGGCTATGGCTACGATCCTAAAAGGTACATGTAAAATCAGATCTCTGATGTGCCTGAAAAAGCCCTCAAGTTGCTGATATACAGTGTAGCCAACATAAAAATAATAGTCCAAATTTCTTTCATGCAAAGTGCTTTTTAACTACCAAGCTAATGTAAGAAACAAGCATTTCTACTTTAAGATGCAAAGTCTGTAGCACTTGTGCAAAAGAACATGACATATGGCAATGGAGTTTTATTGGCTATATAATATTTCTATAAGGATACCTCATTTACCTTAAAAAGATTATCATTTGTGTACAAAATGTTGTTACTCAATACAGTGTTAGGTATGTTTAAAAAATCTAAAGTTTCGAAACCAATCTTTTTTTTTCATAACTTGATTTAACACTTAAACATTAGCATTCTCACGGGAGTCCTAGAATAAAAGTTTGGAAAGCACATTAGACATAACAATAAGCATCTGAGAAATACCTGCACTGTTAATGAAGCTCAGGAATATGAATGGGTGCAAATAAACAACCTCTTAAGTTTAAATTATATTGGTCTCATTTTATCCATAGAAACATGCAGAATATATCTGGCAGAGCATCTTTGGATCCAACCTGATACCAATTAAGAGGCTGAGTGTCTAACAAACTTCTGCAGCCACTGCAATGTTTATCTTTATTTTAACATGCATCACTGAGATACAGGCATTGCTGAAGACCACATGAGCTGTTTTCAACTAACAGTCATTCATAACAAAGACTGCTCTACCAGCAAAGCAAGATTAAAACTAATTAAGTCAAGATCAAAAGCAAATTAAGCTTAGTGATTATGGCATCTGTATAATTCCTATTGATTTCAGGGAGATTTACTTTCAAGAAGTCTTTGATAGATGGTATTGAAGTTGGGACTAAATATCCCTCTACACTTTCGCAGGACCATTCATCCTCCATGAAAGGGGGAGGAGGGGAAAATATTCAGTGACCTCTTTCAAGGGGATGAAATTCTATTATCTTTTTTGTGCAGGATATGTGTGTCTTAGTTTAATACAGAGGTAGTCAATGTGGAATCCTCCAGATGTTTCAGACTACAACTCCCAGTATCCTTGATCACTGGCCACGCTGAGTGGGGCTGATGGGAGTTGTAGTCCAAAACATTTGGAGGGAATCACGCTGGCTACCCCTGCCTTAATAGGACATGGCCTCGAGTTTATTTTTATTTCTTCTTTTCTTTTTTTCACTGGAGACAAAACACAATGCAGCATCATTCCCATGGGGCATTCTCTTACAGGAAGGATGCCAGACTGCAACAGTCAGTCACAGGCTTTTTTGTACCATAAAAAAAGGAAGCAAAACCCTTTGCCATTTCACAAAAAGATGAGAACTAAATAGAGTCCCATCCCTCACAAAACTTTATATTCTTAGCTTGAATCAAGAACCAAAATATTTGGAAGGCATGTTCGCATCATCCCACACCCCTGCTTTGGCCCAACACTAGGTTTTATTTTAAGGATTCTAATTTTGGAATTACTATGGGCGGTACAGAGCTGATACTAATAGACAAAAACCAAGGTAGGATTACTCACATATAAGAAAGAACTATTTGCACAGCAGGGCCATTTTTCATACATTCAATCAGCAATACATTGCAGTAGCAGCAGCACTCAAATGCATGAAGCAGGGCAAACACATAGCTGCCCAATCACACAAAGTCCCAATTTCACCACGCTATTGTACCTGCGCCTACAGCTGAATGTGAGAGTTAGAGCTCTGCCTTTGTATTTGCTACAGCCATTCCTAGTGTAAAAAGAGCCAAGCCACATTCTGAATGGAATAGCTTGGCCAGGAGTAGAAACTGCTGCCATGAACATAAGAATGTAAGAAGAGTCCTGCTGGATCCGGCCAGCATTCCATTCTCACAGTGGCCAGCCGGATCCCCATGGAAAGCCCACAAGCAAGATCTGAGGGCAAGAACGCTCTCCCCTCCTGTGATTTCTAGCAAGTGGTATTCAAAAGCATACTGCCTCTGACCATAGGTTGCTGAAGCAAACTTAATATCTGGCTGTGCACATTATTCTCCGTCATGTGTACTTCTCTAACAAGTGTCTAATGTTATTACATGGTTACTTGACTTTTTAAAACTAAACTAAAGTGTTTTAGGATTAAAGACCACCTCTCACTAAAATGTCACTGAGCAGAAAAGCAGCATTTAAAAAAAAATACTTTATGCTATAACACTTTTCATTTAAGCACTACTGCATGAGTAGTTCACACACACATATGCATTAAGCACAACTGAAAAATATAAATTAAGCATAAAACGGTATTGACAGGAAAGGTAGTGGTCAAGATGTGCAGTAGACATGTGGCTAGGGATGGAAGGATCTGTCAATTTTGGTTTTCTCTGTTTCTCATTATTGCAATCTTAAATTCAGTTCTCCACATTTCTGCAGAAATTCATGATAAAAAATCTAATGAAAATTCTTCAGCATTTTAGCGAGAATTTCTCTAAACAAGCTCATTTTGTATGCAGTTTTGACTACTTGCACACATTTTTGCAAGCCATTTCTCATTATATAACGCATGTTTGTATGCTATTTTCATGAATATACTCATTTTTATGCACACTTTCCTCAAACATACGCATTTTTGTAAACAGTGGTTGGAGAAGTGCATCACAAAATTCAGGTAAGCCCACATTCTGATGGATGGCTGATTTTTAATTCTCATATTGTTTCAGAAAGTGCAAATTTGACAGATTCAGCTTGAAATATGAACTGCAACTGCCCAATATGTCACTGCACACATTAAAACAATGCCTCATTAAAAAAAAAAGTTCAGCATAAGGCAGCCTACTTCTGAAGACTGCACTACAATTCTTTCTCAAAGAAGTCAGGGTCTTGGGGCTTTCAAAGAGACAAAACCCAAGGGGAAAACAGAGAAGCGCAATTATTTGATGACAAGTAAGTGAAGAAAGTGTGGCAGAGTAAATACCTAGCATGGGTTTAGATTGGAAAGTGGAAGCAGCCTTTATATTGTATTTATTTTATTATGTTAATGTACGTCGCCTAGAGTACGTTAATTCGGCCAGATAGGCGACTCAAAAATAAAATTTTATTATTATTATTTATTCTATCTCAAGCTATTATTTTCTATTTTACTATTTGTTATTATATCTATCTCCATTCATAGCAAGCAGTTACGTTTCTGACAGAAAAATTAAAGTACAGGACAAAAATGGCAAGGGGCAAAGATCAAACACATGTGCACACACATACAAAACAGATCCTGGATATATCACAATAATCCAACAGCTATGTGAAAAGTACACCTTGGACGGTGTTCAGATAAAATAGGGAAGGCAAACTATGTTTCAACAGCAACATCAAGCAAATATACTTCTCATGCTGTATTAAGACACCATATGAGATAGATCTACCAAGCTATGTCTGTCATTATGAGGAGGCCTCAGGCACCCCTTTCTCCCACCCCACCCTACTGCTACACTTTCAGGTTATGGATAACAGCAACCCATAGGTGGGGTTAAGAAAGCACCGGGATTCTCAGACATAGCCCATGCTACAACCAACAGGTGCAGGAGGATCCCAGAAGCATCAGCATTACCACAAACTCCATGGTATCATCCTTGAACCCCACCCAGATGGGCAAAGGTGGACAGCACATTTGGAGAGAGTATTAATGGGGTCGTTTTGCAGTTGCAAGGAGGAGGTTAATATATTTCTGGAAGCAGAATGGAACATATCATCATTACTACCATCACCATCAAAGTTATTATTAAATTTATTACCCGCCCTTCACAAGCAGGTCCCAGGGTTAAAACAATTTAAAATGCCTGATTAAAAATAGTTAAAATAAATTACAGTCACACAAACAGGATGCAATCTGGAAACACCCATCTCAGGTGTCAAAGGCCAAGGTAAAGAGGTGCATCTTCAGCCGAGAACTTTACCGTGAAGTTGCTTCCTTTGTGGGGAAGGAATTCTACAACTTAGGGGCTGCCACTAAAGAATGCCCTTTCCTGGGACACCATCTCCTGAACTTCTGACGGCAGGAGAACTATCAAGAGCGCCCCTCTGCTAATATTAACACCCAAGAGGGTCTGTAGGGAAGGAGGTGGTCTCAGATATTTGGGGCCTAACCCATTTAAGGCTTTCAACACTAGTGTGAGCAACTTTTTGTGCCCAGAAACAGACTGGCAATCAATATATATGTTCTGAGTGTAAACTGAAGTATGCCTTTCATTTTAATCCAGGGGAAGAAAAAAAGTATAGTCTAGATATCAAACGTTTGGGGAATACTGGCTTAATATAACTGTTCATTCATATTTGTAGCACAAACGGAAATATAACAGAAGGATCCTATTTCTACAGCAAGTCTGGCTTTGTCTTCTTCATACACAAAACCATGTTGTGCTCATTTTTCTCTTTTTAATTAGAGTGAGCATTTGTCTCTGAAACCATTCTTCTTTATTAGCAAAGAGACCTGAATGATCGTGATAGTCCTAGGATACAAAAAGTCATACTTCTATTGGCTTAGAGATAGCTTGCAGATTGCTTTTGTGTTGCCTCTCTCAACTCAGTAGAAGCCAGAGCCCACCCTCTGCCACAGCTTTCAACAATTTTGATTCAAAGGGCAGCAAATAAGTCCTTTCATAACACAGCCAGCTTGTGAAGCAATCACCCTGTGCCCCTTGTAATAATGCCCCCATCTGTGGTGGGAATGCCTGTGAAATACAAAGCTGTCTCCTTATGAAACATTACTACGGTCCCAGTCAAACTTCATCCTTGACTGAACAGCAGTTTCAGCACACCAAGTCTAGCAGCTACTGACACCACTTTCTTTGATTTGCAATTAGATTTATATATTTGATTTATGAATTGTAAAAGCAGCTTCCACTTTCCAGATTAATACAGGAACACTGCAGAAAGGTTTGCATCCATTTTAAAAGATTATGTCCCACAAGACCTGTTTACCAAAGCAAAAACAAAAACCCCACCAATACTGTGATAGAGGTAATAGTTTCCACATATGGATAAATCCCATTACTATAATTAATGCTTCTTAAAAAAATTTTTTTAAATGTCCAATGCAAATTCAAAGACAAAGCAGTCAATAGCTGCAAAATCTTCTCCTCAATATATGGCATATACAACAGTGCATTTCACTGCTATTTAGATTTGATAATCTCTAGTAAGTCAGTAGAGTGAAGCTTTGCAGTCAACCTGGGGGTTGGTACAGTTATTCTTATCTATGTTTTCTCCTGTACACCATCAGGCTTTTTAACTGTCTAATCTCTTATTCAGAGAGCAATCTTATGCAGATTTACTAAGGCCCACTCTGTTTTGTGAGGCTTACCTTCTAAGTGAGTGCATTTAGAACTGCAGCCTTAGTTTTACTTTTTATTTATTTCCAAAATGTATGGCATTGAGCTGGAGGTGGGAGGTACTTGACCTAAGGGCAGAGAGTGGGAAGGGTCGCCTGGTTGCAACATGTTCATGACAGGGAAGAGAGGGTCCCAAGCTGCCTCTCCACAGAGCAGGGGTGGGGAAACCTTTTCAGTCCAAGGGCCACATTCACTTGAGAGCAAACCTCCGGGGGAACACATGCCAGTGGTAATGGGCCAGAAACAAAAAGTGGGTGGAGCAATGGATGTGATTCTTATCCTTTTTACAGTAAAATACATTCCAGAGGTTTCTACACATTCACCCCCCCACACATCCTCCATCCAGGCAAACAAGAAGCATTAACACAGTTCAACTCAGGCAAAAGCACTTGAGCAGGATGGGGATCAGGATCTCTGAAGGGGCGTGGCCTGGGAAAAGAGCTAGACAGAGAAGCCTGAAGGACCACATTCAATCCATGAGCCTAGATTTTGCTAGGACTTTGTAGGGTGGGGGCAAAGGTGGCATCCCAAATCAAACTAATCATTATTGTACAAATGGTGATCCTAAACCTTTGCACCATACATGTTATAACTGTTTTCTCTTAAAACCTAAGGAAAGGATGATGGAAGAGAACTTTTGTGCTGATATTCTCTAATTTTGACACCAAGACCAATCAAATGTAGTGCCTGTAGCACTTTCATAAAATGTGATGGAGTTTACACTTAAAGTTACATGTTCCTATTCATAGAATTCTTAACTGGCTGTATCAGTGTACTGGGAAGAAATGTGCAAAACAAGCACATCATTTTGCACATAAAGCAGAACTGGCACTCTTCCTTGAGGGTACCACTTCAGACCGCAGGTAAGAGATAGAATGTCTGAATTGTTTCCCATGTTGAAAAGTTTTGAGTGGAATGAGGAGAGGAAGAAAACAAACCTCCCGGTTAGTGAAAATCTTACAGAATCATAGAATAGTATTGTTGGAAGGCCACTGAGTCCAACCTCCTGCTCAGTCCAACTTGGATAGCAGCAAGAATCAATAAGCTTTGTCTAGCCTTGATGAACTTCTAAAGTCCAGTGTAAAAGCTCAAGATAATCTCTTAGCCTGCTTCCCAGCCCCAAGTTCAGGAGGAGGGCAGGGCCCTGTATTGCTTTTGAGAAATGTTCCAAGCATTTCCACAGCACAGTGTGATTACAGGGACAATCTCCTGCTCTCCATTTGAGTTTGAAACTCAGGACAAGGATAAGGGTTTGCCACACTTGCCAACAGGGACAGGAAATTCCACATCAAGTAAATTTGTGGACCCCTGTATAATCAGAGAGAGAGAGGCTTTAGGCTGCAATTCACCTTCATGTGCTTCTTCCCAATATACATTCCCCACCACCCCTGCCTCCATGGCCCACTTGCAATCTCAAGTGGCAAAGTTTAAAAAGGGCTACATTGGTTACTATTTCTGAACAGGTCCTGAGATAAAAGACAAGAACAAAAAAACAACAATCAAGATGGACCCTTGAAGAATTCCAGATCTGACCAAGCAGTCTTCATCATTATTCTTTTGTACTGCTAAAGTTATGATTTGGAAAGGTAACATGACATTTACACAAAAGGTGACTACACAAGTGAAATTTACCTGACAACCTGAAACATTTACTAAGCATTTTGCTATCAATAGCAGCAGAGATTTACATACATTTGCACTTTGCAGCCCTGAGAGCTTTGAAACATTCTGCCAGCGTTAAGACCCATAAAATTTCCAATGGAGTGTCTGCCAGTGGATAACTCTGAAGTTTGGACTACATAAATAGTGTGTCTTAGAAATTCTTAACCATAAAAAACTGAGCTATTCCAAGGAGACAGAATATCCAAGAGTAATTTAAACTGTTAACAAGTATTACATGATATGTGTGCTTACCTCTAACGTGAATGAGAGCACCACATCAGATTTTGACAGCTGAACTTCATTTTCATCTCCTATGTCCAAGAAAGCAGAATTCTGTGATCGCTTTAACTTCTGTAATTTAAATTCTGGACCACCTTTAGACACCGGAAGACTTTCCAAATTTGCCATTAGCAAATTCACTGAAGACCGCAATTCTTCTATATACATGTGCTCCATTTCTTTTGCTACAAACTTTGGAAATTTTCTTTCCTTGAAAATAATTTTGAAAATTCAGAGTGTAAGTTACTGTTCAGTCACTATATGCTTTACTTCAGATAAATACAAGCCTGATTATCTGGTATTTGCTCTTACATAAATATAAAAATATGTTCTATACACTGTTAACTGAAAAGCCAGTGCAGCCCTTGTAAAGGATTATTTAGAACAGGTAAAAAGTCCACAGTAACCTAATCTTAATTCCAACTAGGCAGCTGCATGAATTTCTTCGGAATGCTGAGAAATTAGACAACTGGATGCTCGAAGGAAACAAGAATATCTATTCCTACAGTTAGTTTGGTCCATGCTTTAGAACACAGTTATAACCCTCTAAATGTTGCTGAACTACAGCTTCCATCATTCCTGACCTTTGGCTGTGCTGGCTGAGGCTGATGGGACTCGGAGTCCAACAACAGCTGGAGAGCCACAGGTTCCCACCCCTGCTTTGAAATAACTTCCCTTGAGGCTAGTGTGGCATGTAACCTTGTCTTTTTGCCACTGGCTGAAGAACTTTTTATTCAGTCATGCTTTTTAAAATCTTTTAGAATTATAGAATTTTTATCCTGCTGTTGTTTTTATGCTAATTGCACTGCTGCTAGTTCTTCTTCTAAAGTTATTTTAACTTACTTGCATTTTTTTAAAAAAAATTAAGACTGCACTTGACCTTTTCTCCAAGGAGCTCATTTTAGCAAGCATGACATCAATGTCCAGCAACCTGAAGCATTTGCTGGGCCTCACCTGCCCTGGTAGAGCTCACTGAGGCTGACACTTTGCCTGGCCTTCCCCTCTCGACTCTGATAATGCTTGGGTCTCCTGGCAGCCTCCCCTTTGCTCACGCATGTGCTTAAAAGGGTGAGATTGGGACCTGCCCCTTCCTCTGGTGAAGGTAGCACTGTTCAGCTGTTCAGCTCCTAGCCCCTTCAAGGGTCACCTCAGTTGGGTGATCCTACGAGGGGGAAGGTTGCTAGCCAGTTGCTAGTGAGTGAGAGGCAGCAGCACCGTTGTTGGGGAACCAAACTAGCAGCAGATACTGGGGGCAACCTGCCCAAAGCCCCCTCCCCAATTTAGAGCCAGGCCTGCATCTTAGCCTCAAATGAACCTGGAAATTAACTGAGGCTGAAAGCTGCTCAAGGTGAAATTCATGGATGAGCACTAATTTGAATCTCACCACCCTCAGCCTCAGTCCAGCCATTAAACTACTCTGATTCTATTAAAGACATCAACAGGGAATAGAAAGAGGGGTAAATGAGAATACCTGGCACACACATCTTGGAAACACATTGCTGATTACCCATGTTCTGCCAACCATTCATAGATAATAGGCAGTATGCATTTTTAGACTTGTGCAGCAAGGGTATTAGATTCCTTACGCGTTTCCTACTCATGTGTAAGTGACATTAAAAAGTGATAGGTTTTTCCTCCCCCTTCAGTCTGCTTATCCTTCTTATTGCAAGGCTAGAGCAGCATCAGTGCCTGCACTGTTGGTTTTAATCAGAGAGACGCTTGAGCAGTTTTTGATGCCCAATTTAGAAAGGTGTATTAAAAGAACCTCTGGACTATTATCAATTTGTGGTTTGCTCCCATACACTTGCATTCTGCATAGTATTTCAGTCTACTTATAAAGCCTGTCTAAGTGACCATATTCTTGACAGCTCAGCCACCTCCTGAAGCCAGTGGGTTGTATTCAACTAAGTCCTACTAAGAGAAGACCCACTGAAATTAATGAACCTATGTTAGTTATGTCTATTAACTTCAGTAGGTCAGTAGGACTAGACCTGAATACTATCCTAGGCCATCTCTTTACAATCTGGATCAGATTATATGGGGAATATTCTTAAACCCCACTAGGGGGCATCTTTCATCTTTTATGCTGAGTAAGGAGTATAATTTGTGCATTATAAAGTGTGACAGCTTTAATAGCAGTATTGGTGCTTTCATTTCAATTAATAAATTTTATTTATAAAACAAGCTGCATGCTTGAAAAACCCTTTAAAGTATCTGTAGTCAAAACATTACACTTAACAGAGCTCTTTAAAATTCTTCATTAACAAGCAAGAGACACAAATGTAGCACACTTCAAGCCAATCTTTGAGAGCTCCCCAAAAAGTCTTGCATTTTTAAAAGAAATTAGGTAAGGACCTTTGGGCTGATGCTGTATAATAGTAAAAAATGGTGCTCAGTGGCAATATATCTCTGAGTAACAAATGATAAACAATAGAGCAGTCTTCCTCAACCTTCGGTCCCCGGATGTTGCAGGACTACAACTCCCATCATCTCTAAATATTGGCCATGTTTGCTAAGGATGTAGTCCAACAATATCTGGGGACCCAACATTGGGGAAGGCTGTAACTCAGGATGCCTCTCTGTCACGAACTGCATCTGAATGTCCCGAGGCACATGGCTAGATAAACCTAACCAAAGTCTATTGATCTATCAAGACCAGTATTTGCCAACCTGGTGCCCTCCACATGTTTTGGATTGCAACCCCCTTCATCAGCCCCAGCAAGCACAGCATACTGGCTGGACCTGATGGAAGTTACAGTCCAAAACATCTGGATGGCTATTAGGTTGGTGAAGGCTGTTCAAGACAATTCCTATGCATGTTTTCATAGTGTATTATGCATAGGAAATGATGTCTAGATAAATACTAATTAATTGGATTGCCAAAAATAAATTGTATGCTGCCATTGTTCATTGTGATTACTTAATGTAAGAGACCTTTATGCTCTCAAGACTCCCACAATACACTTTTCCATCAATGATTATGTTTGTGATCCTAAAACATTAGTTTTAAACTGGCCTTTAAACAGAATAGTTAACATTTCTATTCCCTCTATGCAGTGACCTGAAATTAATATAGGAACATTCAAGCAGAGAACCCTGCAAAGAAGAAATGAAAAAAAAAAATCTTTCAAGAATGTGAAAGAGAAACCAAACTTAAATGTTTGTGGCTCTGTTATAGCAGATACCTGAACTACATATCTGCTTCTTGTCTTAAAACATTGAGATAGTTTAGACATAAATGGCTAGTCCATGGTTTGGCCATTAGGTCCACCTTTTCGGCTTCTGTGCAACCCTTAAGAATGTAAGAAGAGACTGCTGGATCAGGCCAGTGGCCCATCTAGTCCAGCATCCTGTTCTCACAGTGGCCAACCAGGTGCCTGGGGGAAGCCCGCAAGCAGGACCTGAGTGCAAGAACACTCTCCCCTTCCTTTTGAATGCTTGAATTCCTCCATACCAGGCAAACCACAGTTTGCCACTGCACCTCAATAGGCAAACTATGGCTTGTGCCTGCTTTACAAAACAGAATTGAAAACCATACTAGTGAACTTCCAATTCTGATTTATAGGGCAATGACAAAACATACTTTGTTGATTCAGGTGTAATGATAAACCATGGTTTGCATGAACTAGGAAATCTGGCACAGAATTAGAGTGCACGGGGAGGGGAGAGTTCACAAGTCTGAGGGTTATACCACATGACCAAACTGCAATTTGGCCACTACACCTAAACCTGCCCATTGTGTTTAAAAGGAAGTTTTAGAATGAGTTTTAAATATGTTTGCAGGATTATTGTTACAAAATGGGACGCAAACAACAATTAATGTGGGAAAGGTCTACATTATAATAAGATATTTTATTTGTAAAACCTTCTAAATACCAACAAGGTATGCATAGCCAAGAAGTTTAGCTTACAAAAATTGTTAATTGGTATCTTTTGTGGACTTGTTTGAAGGGCTGTATCATCATCTACAAAAATATTTGGTCAACTCAAATATCCCACTGATTTCCATGATACCAGTAATAGTCAGACATCAGTGATCCCCTAAACACATCCAAAGCTAGCACTGGTTGTACTGGCCTAATGTAGTTCCTTGAAGACCTGTTGATGAGGCCATGCCTCACATTCCACCCTATTGTGGTGTGTGTGTGTGTGTGCGTGCGTGCCTCCACCAGAGCAAGACTCACTACCAATGGAACTTCCTTCCTAGAAAAATCTAGCCGCCTCCTTCCTGTTTTCTGCAGAACAATTTCAAAACTTTGTTTCAGTTGGCCTTTGGGAATTAATTGATCGCTGCACTGTCATTTTCAGTTTGTATTATATTTTTATTGTTCCTTTTTTGGATTTTTAAAAAGAAAACTGTAAATTGCTATTGAACTTTAGCGAATAGTAATATAGAAATATTTAAATGAATAAATGAAACAAGCAATAGTTGGGGGGGAGGAGAGAGAGAAAAACCCAAGCTAGAGAGAGAGAGAAAAACCCAAACTTACTTTTGCCATTTGGTCAGCCATTTGGAGACGCCCATCAAGTTCGCGTCTAATCTGGGCTGCTTGCTCATCTGCATTGTCCAGCTTGGATAAAGGGGAAAGGAAATTAAAATGAATGACTAATGAAACATGGCAGACTATTTGACATTTGCATCAACAAAACAAAATTCTGACTCTGAAAAAATAATGCATTATCACCTTGCATAAATAATGACAGGGAAACACCATACTGTTAATTCATTCTGCCCTCAAGGGCAGAGTTAAATATCGAAGAAGCACCCTTCAATGAATGGCTGTATCAAGTGGTGCATGGTAAACAGATCTACAGACTGGCCAGTGTAGTACTCTGGATTAAAATCAACCTTAGAAATGCCATGGCAAAGTAAGCCCAAATTACACTGAGAAAAAAAAAGACTGGATTATTTGTAGTCTAAAGTACATTTGCATGTTAGTGATGAAAAAAGCAAAGATGACTGCAGCAAGTGGCAGTCCCACCCCAGAAAATCTTACTTGCTCTCTCCAGCTTCCAAAATTTAATTAGTCATGGCCCATACACTTTCAAATCTATCTTCAGTACTAGAAACTTTCTTTTTTAAAAATAGTATGCTGAATTTTGCTTTCAATTCAATAGGCTGTTTTATAGATTGAACAATCTTAACGACCGCTGTGCTGCCATGTAAAAAGCTGCATTACTCCAAAAAGCCATTTACTGAGGCACCTTAATTATTCACACAAATTCACTGAATGTATTTCTGAAACATAGCACACTGATGAGTATGAATGCATTAGAGTAACTCAGAAAGGCATTCAGATGACAAGGGGCCTGCTAAAAAACAGATGAAAATGCATTGTTAACTCTGTGACTCTCTGGGTGTGTTATAAGACTGCTATCAACTTATTACCTCAGGGAACTACTTGACATAGCTCCTGTTCTGGCAAGTGTTACATGGAATGGCAGCTCAAGAAGAATCACAGAGCTGCAAGGGCCCCAAGGCCATTCATTCTACCCCACTGTACCAAAGATAGGGCCATGTTAGCACTGCCTTTGCACAGGAAACAAGCCCACACAATCAAAATCACAGTGCTTCCCAAGCAAAAAGTGGGCACAACACACAGTAGGATGTATTGTAATTAAAGCACTCCAGATGCCTTTGGCAGGATACATTTTTAGCCTGGTCCCCTGGGTTGCTGGACAGATGGCAATGGCCTATGATCATCTTTCAGGTTTCAAGGCACCAGGATTTATTAGCTCATCTTTCAAGTCCAACACTCTTGTCCTATTCTTCTATAAGTCTGCTTTTCCACAACTTCCATAACGGTCCCCTGAAGAAGGGATGGAGAACCTGTAGCCCCTTCAGATACTACTGGACTACTGCTCCCAGGGCTGGTTCTAAAGGGCAGCCAGGTGGGGCACTGGCCCAACAGCCCCTGGAGCTACAGAGGCCCCCTCAGCTGCCCCTCTGCTCCCCTTCTGTGATCCGTGGGCCCCCCATACCCCCCACCCCCACTTACCTGTCTGCTGTCTTTTACCATTGCCCTTAACAAAGATGGTGGCCGCGGTTTCCCTAAGGTACTGAAGCCCCTGCCACCATCTTAGTTGATGGCAGAGATGCATGTGCATAGCACGCATGCGTGCCATCAACAAAGATGGCGGTGGAGGTGTCATCCACTTAGGGAAACCGTAGCTGCCATCTTTGTTAAGGGCAATGGTAAAAGACAGCAGACAGGTAGGTGGGGGTGTGGGGGGGCCTGCATGCATGCGTGTGAGGGGGCGCATGCATGCGTGCGAGGTGGGCACACACATACACACATGCTGGGGCCCAGGGCAAACTGATGCCCAAGGGCCCCAACATTCCTGGAGCCGGCCCTGACTGCTCCCATCAACCGTGACCATTGGCCATGCTGGCTGGGGCCAATTGGAGTCCAGCAACATCCAGAGGACCACAGGTTCCCTGTCTCTGCCCTAAAGGTACTCAAATACCTTCTGATAGAACACTGTTGGCTGTTTTTAATCTTCAGAGCCTAACAAAGAAGAACCTCTGTGATGCTAATGATCCCTGGGTACTTGCTGCATAACTTCCATATGTCACTTTTAAGAAAAAAATGGAATATATCTATAACCCATTTCTATACGGAGCTGGGGGTCTACTGCTGTTAACTATGGATGTTTATGTCACATATCTCTCTTGCATATAATCTCCTGCATAATAAACTGAAAGTGATCCAAGACTCTTAACCATTGCTCAACCTTGTAGAACCCAACATATCACTGCCAGCTTACTTAAAGCAATAAAACAAACCCTCATCTCTTTTAATCATTGTACAGAAAGTCTTCCTGAAAAGGTACACCTGGCATTGTGTTGATATACTCTTACTGCCTTTCATACAGCTTGAAGAAAGGTTCCAAAGATATTGCACACAAGCCATCAATAGAGAGTCAACACATTTATCCAGCTGCTTCCTTTGTTTCTTCTTGGGGAGTAATGTGGTCAAATGAATGATATCTAAAGCATAGCTCAGGCACTAAAAACATAAGATGAGGTTTCAACCTGGAATCTGAAGATTTCACTGCCTTTTTCTCTCAGTATTCTATGGAAAGAAGGAATTTAATTAGGATTGGAGACTGTGTTAATTAACTTTCACCTGAAATTACTTAATATTGGAATCAGTTTGTAGATGCTCAACATAATACTATTAAATGCTTTTTTCAATCCCATCATCCGGACCCAGCTACTGCTGTCCATCTTTGTTTGTACTGTAGTTTGCAGATTTATACTCTTAGAAACACATATTGAAAAAATAACAGGTAATAACTGTGCAGCTATGCTCTCACTGGTAAAATTGCTAGAAAATATTGTAAATATGGCAAATGTTGTAATGAATCTCTGGTTCAAGATGGAAATGTTCTTTCCCTTCCAGATTATTCTGTAACATTAACTTCAATGGTGTCAGGAAATATGGACAGATCCTGCCATTTCAAGAGTACAGTTAAGGTGTCCTTACTCATGTGATGAGAATCATGCGAGGGGGAAGAATGGGGCTGTACTTGTTGGCCCCCTCTGCCACATACTCATCCGCATATTGGGACAGACATTCTGGAAAAGGGACTAGCTCCATTCATGTAGGCTCCCCACTTGAATTGCAACCCTGATCATTCAGAGTTCTAAATAGGGATGGGCGAATCTGTCAATTTTGGGTTCTCTCAGTTGACCATTTTTCCAATGTAAGTTCAGTTCTCCACATTTCCACCTCAGTTTACAACCTCATGAAAATTCACCAGCATCTTTCTCCTAATAGACATGTTTGCATGCAATTCTGTCTAATATACACAGTTTTACAGAACAATTTTCCTCAATGTATTTCTGCATGTTACTTTCATTAATATTTCTTTATTTATTAAATTTATATCCCACCCTTCCTCCCAGAAGTAGCCCAGGGTGGCAAATAAAAACACTAAAAACACTCTAAAACATCTTAAAAACAAAAGACTAAAACATCTTAAATTTATCTTTAAAAAAAGCTTTAAAAACTTTTTGAAAAGCAATTCCAACAGATGCAGACTGGAATAAGGTCTCTACTTAAAAGGCTTCTTGAAAGAGGAAGGTCTTCAGTAGACACCGAAACGGTAACAGAGATGGCACCTGTCTAATATTTAAGGGGAGGGAATTCCAGATGGTAGGTGCCACAACACTAAAGGTCCACTTCCTATGTTGTGTGGGACAGACCTCCTGATAAGATGGTATCTGCAGGAGGCACACATCTGCAGAGCACAATAATTGAAAGGGTATATAAGGGGTAAGGTAATGTTTCAGGTACCCTGGTCCCAAGCTGCATAGGGCTTTGAACTTGGCCTGGTAACTAATGGGCAGCCAGTGCAATTCTTTCAGCAGTTGGGTAACATATTGGCGATATCCTGCTCTAGTGAGCAGTTGCACCGCCACATTTTGCACAAGCTGTAGTTTCTGGACCAACTTCAAGGGCAGCCCCACATACAGCACATCACAGTAATCTAGCCTGGAGGTTACCAGTGCATGGACAACATAATTTTATGCACATTTTATCCCAGTATATACATTTTTGTACATAGTACTTGGCTGGAGAACTGCATTGCAAAATTTGGAGAAATGTGAATTTTGAAGGATGGCTGTGTTTGTGTATTGTTTTGGAAAGTGCATATTAGGTAGACTCATTTTTAAATGCAAACTAAATCAAAGTTCTCTTCCATCTTTAGTTCAAATTCACACAAGGGGCCTACATATAGAGAGCAAATTCCCTGCTACAGATCTCCTGTATCCAGTGTGAGGAAGGCGATAAGGGCGGATGACAGGGATGTGACAGAGGAAATGAAGCTTCTGTGAAGCTCAAATTGGACTTATTTTATTTAGTGAAGTCACCATGAAATATTTTACTAGTAAGAAAATATGATAAGGTAATTATTATTAATTTATTAATTTGAGCACCTTGAAAATGGCTATGTACTAATGAGACAAAGGCTTCATCTGCACTACACAAAGCAGTATCACACCATATACAACAATCATGGCTTCCTCCAAAGAATCCTGGGAACTGGAGATTGTTATGAGTGCTAAGAATTTCCAGAGTGGTTTAACAATCCCTTTTCCCAGGGAACTCTGGGAATTGTATCATTGGGAAGGGAATAGAGGTCTCCTAATGGCTCTCAGCACCCTTAAACTACAGTTCACGGAATCATAGAATCATACAGTTGGAAGAAGCCTATAAGGCCATCGAGTCCAACCCCCTGCTCAATGAAGGAATCCAAATTAAAGCATACCTGGCAGGAGGCTGTCCAGCTGCCTCTTGAAAGCCTCCAGTGCTGGAGAGCCCACCACCTCCCTAAGTAATGGGTTCCAATGGTGTGGCTCTTTAACAGTTAGGAAGTTTTTCCTGATGTTCAGTCAAAATCTGGCTTACTATAACTTGAGCCCATTATTCCATGTCCTGTGCTCTGGGATGATCGAGAAGAGATCCTGGCCCTCCTCTGTGTGACAACCTTTCAAGTACTTGAAGAGTGCTATCATATCTCCCCTCAGTCTTCTTTTCTCAAGGCTAAACATGCCAAGTTGTTTCAGTCTCTCCTCATAGGACTTTGTTTCTACTCCCCTGATCATCCTCGTTGCCCCCCTCTGAAGTCGTTCCAGTCTGTCTGCATCCTTCTTAAAGTGCGGTATCCAGAACTGGATGCAGAACTCAAGATGAGGCCTAACCAGTGCCGAATAGAGGGGTACCAATACTTCACGCAATTTGGAAACTATACTTCTGTTAATGCAGCCTAATATAACATTTGCCTTTTTTTGCAACCACATCACACTGTTCACTCATATTCAGCATGTGATCAGTTACAATCCCAAGATCCTTCTTGCATGCTGTATTGCTGAGCCAAGTATCCCCCATCTTATAACTGTGCACTTGGTTTTCCTAAGTGTAGAACTTATCCCTGTTAAATTTCATTCTGTTTTTTCACTCCAATGCTCCAGCCTATCAAGATCCTTTTGAATTTTGTTTCTGTCTTCCAAGGTATCAGCTATCCCTTCCAATTTTGTATCATCTGCAAGTGTGATGAGCATTTCCTGCACCTCCTTATCCAAGTCATTCATAAAAATGTTGAAGAGCACTGGGCCCAGGACCAAGCCCAGCAGTACCCTACTCACTACCTCTCCACGCTGTGAGAAGGAACCATAATTTAGCTAGATTGCTAATCAGAATATCATGGGGCACTTCGTCAAAAGCTTTGCTGAAGTCAAGATATATTATTTCCACAACATTCCCATAGTATACCGCAGAGGTTACCTGATCAAAAGTGGTAAGATCAGTCTGACAGGATTCGTTCTTGATAAGTCCATGTTGGTTTCTAGTAATCATTGTACTGTTTTCAAGGTGCTTAAAGATTGACCGCTTTATAATCTGGCTCCAGAATTTTCCTAGGGATCGATGTCAGGCTGACTGGTCTGTATTTCCCAGGTCCTTCCTTTTTACCCTTTTAGAAGTTAGGGATAACATTAGCCATCCCCCAGTCATCAGGCACTTCAACCATCCTCCACGATTTTGGAAAAATAATAGACAGTGGTTCCAACACTTCTTTAGCCAGTTCCTTCAATACTCTAGGATGCAGTTCATCGGGCCCTGCCAATTTGAACTCATTTGAAGTGACAGGTATTCCTTGACCATTTGTCTATCAATCTCAAATTGCAATCCTGCCCCTTCAACTTCATGCTTGCCAGGAGGGTCATAGACCCTCTTTTGGGAGAAGACTGAGCCAAAGTAGGAATTGAGCACTTCTGCCTTTTCTTTATCATCTGTTATCATTTTGCCATCCCTTTTGAGTTGCTGTACCACTGTTTCTTTTCTCTGTCTTTTAATATGGACGAATCCGAAGAAACTTTAGACATCTCTCACTAACCTCAGCTCATTCTCAAGTTTAGTCTTCCTGACACCATCCCTGAAATTCCATGCTACCTATCTGTACTCTTCTTTTGTGGTCCGGCCTTCCTTCTACTTTCTGTATGTGTCCATTCTTGTTTTCAGGTCATCTCTAAGCTTTCTGTGAAATCACACTGGCTTCTTCTGCAGTCTTCCCCTTTTTTCCTTGAGGGAATTGTTTGCCACTGCGCCTTTAAAATTTCCTTTTTTAGAAACTCCCACCCATCTTGGACTCCTTTGTCGCTTGCCACAAAATCTTACTTACCATTGTTCTGCGTTTATTAAAACTGACTTTCCTGAAGTCCAAGGCCCTCATATGGCTACTCTCAACTTTTGCTTCCTTTAAAATCAAGAACTCAAGTATAACATGGTCACTTTCCCCCAGAGTTCCCGTAACTGCCACTTCATCGACCAAGTCATCTCTATTGGTTAGAATCAATTCAGGGATAGCTGATCCTCTAGTTGTTTCCTCCACTTTCTATAGGAGAAAGTTATCTCCAGCTCAAGTCAGGAATTTCCTGGAGTGGCCATGTTTGGCAGAATTTGCCTCCCAATATACATCGGGGTAATCCAAGTTCCCCATTATTACTACATCATGCCTCCTTGAACCATTGACTATTTGCTTTGCAAACGTTTAATCCTTGTGTTCTTGATTGGGTGGTCAGTAGTAGACTCCAACTATCATGTTCCTTTTATTCCTTGTTTTATTTTATTCCTTATTTTAATCCAGATACTCTCAGTGGCTACAGCCATACTACCCTGAACACGCCCGATCTCCTCTGATCTCAGAATTAAGCAGGGTCAAGCCTGGTTAGTACTTGGATGGGAGACTGCTTGGGAATACCAGGTGCTGTACACTTAGAGGAAGGCAAACCACCTCTGAATACCTCTTACCATGAAAACCCTATGAATACATCCAAAAAGATTCATAGGGTCGCCTCAGTCGTAATTGACTTGAAGGCATATAACAACAACAACTACTCTCGGTGGAGCTACCAAGCTCATCCTCCTGCATTTCTGTGCAGGGATATATATTTTTAACATATAACACAACTTCACCTCCCTTTATATTCCTTCTGTTCTTTTTGAACAAATTATATCCTTCAAATTGCTCTATTCCAGTCATGGGAGTCATCTCACCAAGTTTCAGTTATATCTATCAAGTCGTATTTACTCTCCTGTATTAAGAGTTCAAGTTTGTCCTGTTTGTTTCCCATATTCTAGGCATTAGTATACAGACACCGAAGACCATGTGATTTACTGCCTGGCTTCCTTCCTACATTTTTATGAAGACGATTATTGGGTCCCATCAAAGCTGTTCCCTCAGTTCCTTTTACTTTGCACAAGCCTTTGTTAGCCATTACCGCCAAGTTTACATCTCCCTCCCCCTTGGGAGTCAGTTTAAAGCTCTCCTGATGAAGTTCTCCACGCTGTGGCCACACATTCTTCCCAGTCCTTGTGAGGTGCAACCCATCACTTGCCAGCAGTCCATCTTCCAGGAAGTGTAGCCCATGGTCCTAGAATCCAAATCTCTCACATCAGCACCACCTTTGTAGCCAGTCATTCACCTGGAGTATTTTTCTTTCCCTTTCCACTCCTCTTCTAAGTACTGGAAGGATGGGTGAGAAAACTATGAGAGCCCCAAAGTCCTGGAGTTTCCTTCCCAGAGTTTCAAAGTCTGACATGATTTCTTCATAGCTCTGCTTGGCAGTATCATTTGTTCCCACATGGATGAGAAGAAGGGACTATCTGTCAATTGACTTCATGAGCGATGGCAACCCTTCCGTCACATCTCTAATCCATTTTCCAGAGAGACAGCATACTTTGCGAGTCCATGGATCTTCTCGGCATACTATATAGATGTTTTCAATACATCGTGCAGATGGGATCAAACTCACAGAAAGCAAGCACAAGAGATTTAGCCCAACATTTCACTTCCTGAGGATTCCATTGAGGATTTCTACTATTCCATCAGCATTCCCTCATCTTCAACACTGCTCACAGTTTGTTAACATACAGTTGCTCACGTACCATGTATAAACAGAAGAATAGGTCTTCTCAAGACAAGGTGTCACAAATATAAAATTATCCTAGTCTATTCTGATCTTGCCACCGTCAGAGCACGTCGCTTTGTAAATTTAATTAAACCAACCATAGAAATGAAACTAATGCATCCTAATCTCCTAAAATCCAAAATAAAGGAAAACAAGATGGATAATCTCTGGTTAAAATGAACACAGATGATCATCCCATGACACCAGCAAATTTGTTTCACCAATACTGTACTTCAGCTTGCAGAAAGCCTTTGACAAAAGTCAATCAGCACAACTTTAAGGTGCATAGTTATAGAGTAGCCTTCCCCAGCCTGGTGCCCTCCATAATGTTTCAGGCCACAACTCCCACCAGATCCAGCCAGCGCAGTCAAAGCATCTGGAGGACACAGGAACTGGTATCCTAATGGAATAGTCCTTCGAATTAAAACAAAATTGCTCTCATTTAACTTGAAAGCTTGACAATGAAAGATTTGAGGGAGACAAAAAATCTGATTAGAAACGAGATGTTCAGGGCCTGCTTATCTCAAGCACAAGATGAGAAGAGCAGATGCCTCCACTAAGAGAAACACAGAAGGAGCCACCGCTTCTGCTGCCTCAAAAGGTTAGATCAGTGCTTCCCAACCTTTATGAGTATGGGACCCCCTTTGTAAGCTCAAAAAATTTCATGACCCCCCCATGCTAATTGTAATTTTAGTTTCTGTTAACTGAAAAAAGTGGTGCGTGGCAAAATCACATCTCCAATTATCTCTTTCTATTAAAAGCTCCCTGCAGACAGGAAGATGTTGCTTTCTTCTTTTAATGCAAAGGTCCAATCAAAGTGGTATACCCCTTCCCCCCCCCCACAGTCTGAAGATGTACAGTCCTGTCTCCCAACACTATTGGGTTACAGTATTGGACTAAAATCCAGGTTCAAATCCCCACCCAGCCATGAAGCCCACTGGGTGACCTTGGACCAGACTCACTCTCCCAGCCTGACCTATCTCACAGGATCTGTGTAAGGATAAAATGGAATGGGGGGCATGGTCATCACCTTGAGCAACTTGAAGGAAAAGTGGGATATAAATGCAATAATAATTAAATCAATAAATACATTTCAGCTGCTATATGTGGACCCCAGCCTCAGCCAACCTGCTGAGCTTTTAAATCATCATCATCATCATCATTATCATCAAGAAGGAGCAATGTGGTTGTGGTGGGAATGCTACACTATGAAGAACGGTGGATAGACTGACGAGAGGGGTTAGTGCTTTTAGGTCTTGGGATGATCATCAGAACTGATTACTTGGGTTAGAGTGCACTTGGAATGAGAGCAGAGCAGAAGACAGATCAGCGCGCCCACAAACACACCTGCCTCTCCTGCAAGCATCTGCAAGCATGCATGCATTCAGCACATGGGAGGGCAGAAGCCTCAACTGCCACAGAATCTTGGGAGATTGGGGGATGGAGTGTAGGTGGAAGAAAGAGGGGATACTGGTACACACATTTAGCCTCAGAGATGGGGGTTGAGCAAGTCCTGAGTGTCGTCACTGCTCCTTGGCTCCATCTGGACCAAAGGTGAGATCTGGACAGCTTTGCAAATAAGAGTAATTTTTAAAAGGAGGTGGCAGTGAAGCAGGAGCCAAGAAAGGCAGGCAGGCTGGCTGCCAGGAAGGTGGAAAGCAGCCTTTCCTTGTATCCTTCCTTCTTTTGCTTCACAAAAAACTCTCTCCTCTGGTTCTGAGCAAGGGCATCGTCAGCTACGAGGAGATGGGAGTCAGCAATAGTAATCCCCTCTTCTTCCCCATAGCTCCACCTTCAGCCTCCATCGGCGTCTGCCACATGTTTTATAGTCAGATGCCTGCTCTCAGCACACCTGAAAAATGCTCTGCCGCTTCACCAAAAGTCCTCCCCTTATTTAGAGCAAGGGGGAGGTGTAGTCTGCAGTGGCAGTGGGGGGCAGACAGCATCGAGGGAATGATTAATTTTTTAAAAAAATTAATAAATAATTCATTTCTTTACTGTTTGTGACACACACACACACGAATTACTTTGTGGCTCCCAGCTTGGGAATCACTGGTTTAGATTATAGGTTATATAGACACCTGCCTTCACTGTCAGAGTTAGATTAGCAAAGATCAGGAAGCCTAAACCACTTCTATTGAAAATAAGCAGATTTAAGAGATTTTTATTATGATTATTATTACTACAAAGAGGTTGAGCTGTTATAATTGCTGCAACGGAACATAATGGGGAAAAATGGACTGCCTTCAAGTCGATCCCGATTTATGGCAACCCAATGAAAAGGGTTTTCATGGTAAGCGGTATTCAGAGATAGTTTACCATTGCCTTCCTCTATGGAACATAATAGCAATCCCTTAATGGCCTTGGGGCCTGTGTGTAAGGCCGTAGACAAGCTGAAGTTAATTAATTGGATAAATCTCTTTATAGGGGATCCTGTTAAGGATAGAAGCTTCGCCCTAGTTGTGGGACATGCTTTCTGAACTGGCTGAAGAACCCCCAGCACAGTCTACAGATATTTAAAAAGGGACCAAACTGTAACATCATGAGTTGAATATTACTTGCTGAAGATGCGTTAGTTCAGTATTTCAAACTTAAGCAGTGTTTTCCCAAATAAATACACCTCATTACTAGACCTGGAGAAATACCAGAGTACAGGATTTAATGGAATGAATCTCACATTTTTTTATATAGGGGAGCTAATTTCATCTGAAATATAACCACCAATGGCCTTTTAATTTATAAAATATCTGGGGTTGATAAGAGGTGTTCACACTTCAAACCACACCCATATAAAGATCATTTTATTTGTTTATTTGTTTATTACATTTATATCCCACCTTTCCTCCAAGGAACTCAAGGTGGCACATATGGTTCTCCTCACTCTCCATTTTATCCTCACAACAACCCTGTGAGGTAGGTTGAGAAGCTGTGACTGACCCAAGGTCACCCAAGCAAGCTTCATGGCAGAGTGGGGATTTGAACCCTGGTCTCCCAGGTCCTAGTCCAACACTCTGACAACTACAGCATTTAGATAGGTTGGTATACCTCAACATCAGTGCTGATCTGTAGGCAGTTGTCAAGCAGAAGCAGGAAACCAGGACCTGGGAGTTAATAACCAGAGAACAAGCCAGGAGCCAGAACCAATATGGGTGCTGTGGGTGGGTGGTTCCTGAGTCTGGTTAATTGGTCAATTGCCTGTGTTCATGTGGAACACTCCTTCCAGGTGGGAAAGTGAAGGCCAGCTGAGCCTGCCAGCGCAGTGGTCTGAATGTCTGGGGCAATGGGAGCGGTGGCATCTCATTGAGATCCTCCTCCTCTAGAGGGGGTGTGCGACAGCAACTTGAAAGAAGGGGTGGAGGGGAGGAGAAGGGCCAGGCTCCTGATCTGCCAGCATTCTCTCTGTTCCAACTGGAGTTAAGGGGAGGAGCTGTCACTGTGAAAGGTACTGAAGCCTACTGACTCAGCACTTCCTGGTTGCAAGACCCGCGTCCCATTCTGTATCTATGTTATCTTCATCACTCCAGGACAGCTCCTCGGAGCTCATGACAGTCTAGGTGTCAGAGATCTGCCCAATTCAGAGTGGTTCCACTTGCCCACAGCAACCCCTTGTGCTCCATCCTGTATTGTTCAGGAGAGGTCTCCCAAGTCTCCAGAGAGGCTTTTCAGGGGTTGCATGCTGCATGTAAGGGGGAGGAGTGGATGGGAAACCTCCCTTCCTTTGTCGAACCTACATCTCTTCACTTATGTTAAGTTGCAATTCGAGTCGAGAAACAAGCATCACTAGACACAACCCATTTGGATACCTGGTTAAGGTGTTGAACTACGACCTGGGAGACCAGGGTTCGAATCCCCACATAGCCATGAAGCTCCCTGGGTGACCTTGGGGCAGTCACTGCCTCTCAGCCTCATGAAAACCCTATTCATAGGGTCGCCATAAGTTGGAATCGACTTGAAGGCAGTACCTTTACCTTTTTAAGATTTGTGAAATATTCAGCAGAAACTATTCTGTACAATTGATGTGCTTCACTGTGGCAAGAGTGATAGAATTACAGACTACGGCTGCCCCCACCCACCTCCATATAGTCTCTTCAGCATGTCGAAAGCCAAAATTAAATCTCCACTGAACAGAAATTGAACCAGGCAGTCTAATTCCTTTCATAACAAACCCTATTCTACAACTTATCCTAGGCAGTTTCAGAAATTTCATCATGAAATGTTTCCATGGCAATATGTAGATACCATTAAAATATCCAAAGGTGGAAAATTTTGTTCCATCCATGAGAATGGAAAATAATCATAATGCAAAACCTCTAAATTTAAACCCAAGCTTAAAAACCAGACTAGGCAACGTGTGAGTGCAGAAGGCAAGAAAACATACCCAGAAAAATATACTGAAAGCACAAAGGAACGGCAGCCACTCTTTTTAGTACAAGTATTTCCCTTATAATAGGCTGACTTCTCCCATTTACCATTAATAAGACATGATTGAGAGTATTTCTATTAATATTTTGCTTACTGTTGTTACACAGAGAACTTAGACCATCAAAATTTAAAAGAAAACAGATCTCTATAAAAATTGTCTGCTCAAATTGTCTGCACTTAACAGCACTCCTAGTTGTCATTTTCACACTTGCCATGGAAAAGCAATTGCTCAAAAAGAGAGAAGCAATTATTTCTGAAACAGACAAAAGGAACTGTATAGACAATCAGCTACAGATAGATGCTGGACATGATTTTTCTATTCCTTGGTACAACGACCACAGTAACACTGTCATTTGATATGCCAATATTTGGCCACTGGTAGGCCAGGACAAAACACACACGAACAGAAAGAGCATAGAGAGAAACAGACACCAGGGCAGTACCCATGTGGACCAACCCTCATCAACTAACAGCCCATCTACATTCCTTGGAACAGATAATCCTGGTCTGCTGCTGATTAACAAGATTTCCATAGCCGGCCATTACCCTCAGTGCTGCCCCAACCACGCTTCCTGAAGCAAAAGCTCTCCTTTTCAACTTTCCAAGTACAAAGCTGTTCAGGCCAAGAGGGAAAATGTAGCGTTCACTAAACAACACCAATTGCTATTACAAGGACTACCCTGTTGCTACTTGTTCTCCTTCCTGGTATAGCTGTCCGAGCTTAGGACTAAAGTTCCACAAATATTTTGATAGCAAGTTACTAGATGAGATTGTGTCTCACACACATGGAACAGGCAAGCCCTCCAGCCAGAGCACTGTTATTACTAGAAGAGCCTTGCAGCAACATAAGGACACAAGAAATAGATTGTGGCATGAACACTGGGGGCTTAAGCCCATTTCTTCAGATGCACAAAGTGGTCACCCAAGTCTTGGCAGACCACTTAATTATTTTTCTGCCGGTTGAAGCAATTGTAATGCACTGTGCTGGATGCTATATTGTCTTTGTTTGTCTTTAATGCTTATTTCTTTATACCTTGCATTTTATTGTATTACAATTTGAGTTCCATAGGATTCCAATTGTAATGCAATAAAATGCAATATAAGAAATAAACGCAGCAATCAAAATCAATATACTTATTACGATGCATGTGCTGTCTCCAGTCTTCAATCACAAATCCACAGACACACCACAGACCTAATGAATAAAGCTTGTGAACTACTGTTAATCTGCAGACCACAGTTTGGGAACCCCTGACCTAAGCGGTTGAGGGGTGCAAATATGCATGTGTGTTTATCTATTTACATAAAATAATAGATACACATACACAAAGAAAGAAAACGGTTGTAACAAAGTGAAGCCAAAGGGCCAAGCAACACAAGAGACGGCAGGAAGTGTGTCACATTGCTACGCAGAGCACAAATGGATACACAAACCAATGAGCATTGGCACGACTCATTCCCAGCTAATGGCCACAGGTGATGAATTAGCCAAACAAGAAGAGTATTGCATATACACAGCCAAAGAGTGACATTTCTGTAGTGGGCACTCTTCAGTGTTTATATGTGTCAAGTTCCACAGTGTCCAATTTATTCTTGATTTTCAAATTAGCAGCTTCAAGCTGCAATCTCCCTTTGAACCTTTTATTTTGTCTGCAGAAGTCTGCACATGCTTCCATAAACTTACCTTGCCTGTTTACAAACGGCAAGCATCCCTCCCTACCTTCAGTGATTGCCTGTGCCCTTTCAGCATGAGCCAAGCTCGCAGAAGAAGAAACCACTCCAGAGGACTTGAGGGGGGGGGGAGAAAGGATAGGTGGTTCCTTCTCACATGCTAAGGCTTTTTGCAGGAAGGGAAGAGAAAGCAGCAGCTTCCTCCCTTTTCTCTCCTGCTCTCTGTGGAGGAAAGGGGAAGAGGTTGCTCTCCCTTCCTGCTGGGCTTGTGCAAGATGTGGCAGCAGCAGCGATCAAAAGACCAGCTTGCATCTCTGGTAAAAAACCCAGGGTTAGGGGAAACAGCCATCCCCTCAGTTCTCTGCACATGCCACAGAACTTGGGGAAAGAAGGGCAACCATAAAAAAATGGCTTAGCTAGTAAGGAAAGCTAAACTTTGCTGTCCTTGGATAAGTATTACATGTTCTAGTTCTGTTGTCAAACGTACTCTCAAATACTCTTAAGACAAGCAAAGATCTCACTTGTAGCTTTGTAGTGTAGATTTGGGCTGCAAGTGTTCCATACATTTAAAGCACATGGCTTTCCCCAAAGAATTGTGGGAACTGTTTTTACTGCTCACAGAGCTGCAGTTCCCAGCACCCTTAAACTACAATTCCCAGGATTGGGGGAAAGTCACGTGCTTTAAATACATGGTGCGTACACCGTCTTGGTAAAGTGGTCAATCAAAGAAGGAAAGCTATAACCTATCGAAGAAAGAACTGAGGGGAACTCCTTACTTGACAGGCATTGTAGATCAACTGATGCTCCAGTTTTTTTATTCCTAGAATCTGCTGAAACATTTCATAAAGCTGCTCTTTGCTCAGAATAAGTTCTGACACAGCACTTAAAGCCATCCTGTTGGGTTGTTTGTACAAGTCCTCCTCTCCCCTGTAAATGGCATCATATTTGGCTATCCAAGAACTCAGCACAGTCTCTTTGCTTAATCCATCTATCTCAGGTAAACTTCGGACTCTCTTTTCTATGTTCTTCTTAAAGACGTCTCTGAAGTCATTTGCTGAGCATCCTCCACTGTGGACCATCCTGGCAACTCGATCACTCTTGAGAAATACCTTTTAAAAAAGGACAAGAAATGTATAGTTAGAAAAACAAGTATATAAAGTGGTGTGTGTGTGTGTGTGCACACGTGGGGGGGGGGGAGAGAAAGAAGTCACTATTACCATGCCGTGGAAGAAAAAATTTAAACTATCCCAAGGCTGTTGAACATGACCAACACTGAACTTTCTTAAAAACGAATTCCTTGCTTCAGGGTAATGATCCCAACAATTATACAAGCCAAAGCTTTGATAGCTGTAGCCATTGCAAAAAGCTGCTTTTAATATGGAAAAAAGAAAGTTGGCTCTAGGAACAGGGACAATTGCAAGCAATATAGCTAGCAAAGCTGCCAAATGCATGAACAGTTCTCTCCCACATGCATATGTCCCTCTCATGAGTCCCAAAGAACATCATGACTACACATGCATGAGTACTAAAAGAAAAACTGCACATTCTAAGCGTATTTAATGGCTGCAAGATTGCATGATGGGCTGCAGGAATAAAAAGCAGGTATCATGGATCACACACTACCAACAGCCCTTTCATATCACCTCACATACTTTTCAGTGAGGGAAGGTCAGTCAATCATTGCTCTTCGCCTGTGTCCACCACATGTTCCCATATGTTACTATCTGTCACTCACTTTACATGTGCTCACTAATACATGTGACAAACATGAATGGCACACAAAAGTCGTGAATCGTCCCTGAAAGGAATACTGACACACTGCTGCTCAGTTCAGATATGGTAAACTCTGTCTCATAACACTACTGGACCAAGAAACAGCCTTATGCAATTCCTATGCTGATCTTCACACATGTGGATCACACACACATATCTCCTGCAAGTTTGCCCAGCCCCTCCCAAACTGATTGCCAGAAAAAAATGGCAACTAATTTTCACTGTTTCACCTAAACCAGTCACGCCAGTTGAGCCCTTTAAACCAATGGAAGAAACTGATCTGTTGACTCTCATACAGGATTTCTGATAGCACTTCGAGCTGTTCACTTTTCACAAAAAGCAAGCAAATAACTAGATATCCTACAGTATGTTTTGAGAACCCTCTGTTGTGACACCTTCCTCTTCAGCTGCTTGACAAGGAAGTAATCGCACAATGCTTAGCGTTCTCATGATCATAGTACTTTGCCTAAACCATGGTTTCTCAAACACAAGCACCAGGGATTTCTAATGTGACCACTGAGGCCTCAGAAGTGTGTAGAGATGGGAACAGGGGTGTAGTCATCCAGGGTCTCAGGGGGCCTTAGGGAGTAGGGTCCCAATGTCTCCAGAATCCCACGAGCCAATTAGCAAGAAAGGGGAGTGTGTTAGCCACTGAGAAGTCTTCTAACATATTTTCTTGTCCTTTCCTGCTGAATGGAGCCGATCAGAGTAAAAGGAGGCAAGTCAATCACTGAGAAGACTTTTCTCAGTAGCCAACCTGCTTGTCTTTCATGTTCATTAGTTTCTAGGGGCATCTGTTGTTGTGGGAGAAAAAACAAGGATCTCATTCTCAACACAGCAGCAAAAAGGGGGGCAGGGTGTGTGGCTGTGACTATCATGAAGGGATCCTGCATATCTGAATTTGCCACTACTCTACTGGATGGGAAGAAGTACTGAGAATCTGCAAGCTGGGAGGCATCACAGAGGACAGCTACAGTATTAACTAACGAAGAGAAGCAGAGAGTGCTATCGCTCCATTGACTAGTATGAAGAAAACAATGCTGCCTGAAAACTGAAGCACCTCAGGTTGGGACCAGCATTTGGGATAAGAGAGGTCCTTCACTCGCTAGTTTCCGTTATTATAGACCATTCTGCTTTCCCCACACAAGTCAAGGCAGTGGCATTTTCTCCATTGAGCTCTATGGAGAAAGATGCAAGGACTGTAATGAAGAGATCCATCAGCAGAAACATCTCACATGCATGCTCTGTAGTTTGTACTTGCGGCCATAGTCAAAGGCCAATTTCAGAACTGCTAGCTTAAATTCATTTCAGTGTTTTTTGTTGAGACAAAGACAGATAAATGTCTACCACTGCCTTATTTTTAAAAGAAAGTAATTTTCACTCTAGGCTACATGGATACAGAAGGCTGCCCATGAGACTTCTGTTGCTGCACTTTGCCTGCCCCTGTCTTAAAACAATTGATATAGCCAATCATCAGAAAACGTAGCCCAAAGACATCTCACAGATGTGATGAACACCATACTTCTGTTTTCATCCTCTTCATGCCTGCTGCAGTCCTGCTTACCAAAGTGGACATGATTGTGTTAAATAATACTTTGTAGAGATTATACAAACCTTGATTTCTACAGAATTTGCTAGAGTTCAGGGCACATACACTAGCCCATAGATCATTACCAGACTATTCATTTCTGCACTCTGTTGCTATACATACCACAAACTCCAATAGTGATGACATCCCATTTACAATGTGATCCCTCACTGGTCAGGATTGCCCATGTGACTGATCAAGGAAGTAATGTTCTCATTTTCTTTTAATTTCAACATGTTTATTCATTTTCTATAAACTAACAATACAGATACAATTGGCAGTTGAAGAGAAAGGAAACAAAACACAAAATACATGGTCTGCTATGTAGTAATTGAGATTTTCCCCCTCCAGGTCTTTGGCTGGTGTTCCAAGCGGAACAGTAAAACCCCTAGTCCATACCGAACTGGCCCCTTAACAAAAGAAAAAAGGATTACATCAACTAAAGCAAGGGTTATGAGGCTAGTGGGCATCTTGTGGTGTCAGGTCTTGCTGTGTATAAAATAAAACATATGCCAAGTTGCATCAAAAGCTTCTGGTTTTGCTTGTCCTCTGGCCACCCTGATGTCATGAGTGAGTTTTTCTAACAGGGCAATATTCCAAAGTTTATCATACCATCTGTCGAAGGAAAATGTGATGGCTTCCTTCCAGAGGTGGGAGACAGCAATGCTTTTCAAATTGCAGCTTGCCTTCACTGAATCACATAACCCAGTCTAATTACTTATGTAGTAGTGTCATGACATCAATCCTGTGCACAGTGTGATCCAATTCAATTCATAATGTGATCGCCCATGTGAGGGAGGGAGGGAGGGAGAAAGAAAGAAAGAGCAGTACGGCAATTAACATGAATTTGTGGGAAGAGAAAATGAAGATTTTCATATCAATATTTGTTGAGGAAATCATAGAACAGTAGAGTTGGAATGGCCTATAAGGCCACTGAGTTCAACCCCCTGCTCAATGGAGGAATTCAACTTAATGCATACCCAGCAGGTGGCTGTCCAGCTGCTTCTTTAATGCCTCCAGTGTTGGACAGGCCACCACCTCCCTAGGTAATTGGTTCCATTGTTATATTGCCTTAACAGTTAGGGGTTTTTCCTGATGTTCAGTCAAAATCTAGCTTCCTGTAACTTGAGCCCATTATTCCATGTCCTGCACTCCAGGATGATCGAGAAGAGATTCCAGCCCTCTTCTGTGTGACAACCTTTCATGTACTTGAAGAGTGCTATTATATCTCTCCTCAGTTTTCTCTTCTCAAGGCTAAACATGCCCAGTTCTTTCAGTCTCTCCTCATAGGGCTTTGCTTCTAGTCCCCTGATCATACTTGTTGCCCTCCTCTGAACGTGTTCCAGTTTGTCTGCATCCTTCTTAAAGTGCGGTATCCAGAACTGGATGCAGAACTCAAGATGAGGCCTAACCAGTGCCAAATAGAGGGGAACCAATACTTCACGCGATTTGGAAACTATACTTCTGTTAACGCAGCCTAAAATAGGGAAATAGCTAATAGCTCTCAGCACCCTTAAACTACAGTTCACAGGATCATAGAATCATTGAATCATACAGTTAGAAGAAGCCTATAAGGCCAACAAGTCCAACCCCCTGCTCAATGAAGGAATCCAAATTAAAGCATACCTGGCAGGTGGCTGTCCAGCTGCCTCTTGAATGACTCCAGTGTCCGAGAGCCCACCACCTCCCTAGGTAATTGGTTCCAGTGGTGTGGCTCTTTAACAGTTAGGAAGTTTTTCCTGATGTTCAGTCAAAATCTGGCTTACTATAACTTGAGCCCATTATTCCATGTCCTGTGCTCTGGAATGATCGAGGAGAGATCCTGGCCCTCCTCTGTGTGACAACCTTTCAAGTACTTGAAGAGTGCTATCATATCTCCCCTCAGTCTTCTCTTCTCAAGACCAAATATGCCCAGTTCTTTCAGTCTCTCCTCATAGGGCTTTGCTTCCAGTACCCTGATCATCCTTGTTGCCCTCCTCTGAACTCGTTCCAGTTTGTCTGCAGTACCTCTATCTCCCCAGCTTCACAGAAGTCAAAGGCTGCTTTCAGACTGCACTTCATTCCGTTATTCTGACAATTTCTTACCTGGTAATTTGCGCATTATATTTTATCTTTCATACAACGTACAAGCTAGCTCCAGAATTCTAGTGGAATGTAGTGCAAGTTTAGTGCGTATTTCCATGATAAATGATACCAGAAATAATCAGTTAGCAAGGCTGAGAGCACGGAAAATCACAGGACTTTTTTCACTAGCTACAGCTGCTCACATGACAGGCATCCCAGCATGCAATGAGTTCCCACCCTTTAGTCACATGGGTTTTTTTTGCCTGACAAAAATTGTACCGTATTCTGGCATCAGTACAGATAACAGCAGCATTTCCCACACACAAACATGTGTTAATTCACTAATAGGCAAAAAACCTTGCGGTTTAAGAACATACCTATAGCCCACAGCTATTCTATCAAACTTTAAAAAGCAGGGAAATTGGGCAGCTATAGTGAATGCACCAGGGGAGCAGGAGACCTGAACTCCTCTCTGAGATATTGTACTGCCCTACAAAGCTACCAAAATGCAAACACAATATGGGTTGGTCTTTCACAGTCCAATCCACTTGCTGTGTAGTTTGGAAGAATTTGGTAACATGGGGAGGGGAGGGGGAGGAGGAGGGAGGAGAGGAAATGCAGAGGGGAGGGCTGGGAGGGGAGCAGGCAGAATGGGGAGGGGAGGAGAAGGACAGGTTTGATCATTTGCATGTTTATTAAATTCAGTGCGATTTACTCCCGTGCAATCATGCTTAGGATAGGTAAAACTGACCGGGGGGAGGAGGGAGGGAGGGCTGGAGTGGGCAGGGGAGGAGGAAGGGGGAGGAGAGGGGAAAAGCAGGTCTGATCATTTGCATGCTTATTTTCAATGGGATTTATTCCTATACAATCTTGGTTAGGATAGGAAACACTGACCATGGGGGAGGAGGAGGGGGAGTGGGAAGGAGCATATTGGAGGGGGACAAAGGAAGGTGGAGGGGATGGCAGGTTTGATCATTTGCATGCTTATAGAGTTCAATGGTATTTACTTCCATGCAATCACTTTAAGATAGGTAAAACTGACCATGGGGAGGAGGAAGGGGAGGAGGGAGGAGGAGGAGGGGGGGAGGAAGGGGGAGGGGGAAGAGGGGATTGGAAGGGGATGGGGAGTGAGGGGCAAAGGAAGGGGGAGGGAAGGGGCAAGAGGAGAGGATAGGAGGAAGGAGAAGGAAGGGTGGGTTTGATCATTTGCATATTTTTTTAGTTCAGTGGGATTTATTTCTATGCAATCATGTTTGAAAATGAAAATGGACTGCCTTCAAGTCAATCCCCACCTATTGCGACCCTTTGAATAGGGTTTTCATGGTAAACGGTATTCAGAGGTGATTTCACCATTGCCTTCCTCTGAGGCTAAGAGGCAGTGACTGGCCCAAGGTCACCCAGTCAGCTTCATGGCTGTGTGGGGATTCGAACCCTGGTCTCCCAGGTCATAGTCCAACACTGACCCAGGGAAGGGGCAGGGAGTGGGAGGGGAGGAGATTGGGTGGGTGGGCAGGCACTGGGCAGAAGGGAAGCCCCTTTCCTTTCCAAAAGGAAAACATTGTAAACAGAATCATTCTTTTTCAGCCTTTCCCCCACCTTTTTATTCTACAGCAGACACATATAGCCTCCCACCCAAATTTAAACCAAAGCTTTCCCTGGCCACATCCACACCAGGCCTTTATTTCACTTTGGACAGTCATGGCTTCTCTCAAAGAATTCTGGGAAGTGTAGTTAGTGAAGGGTGCTGAGAGTGGCTAGGAGACGCCCTGTTCCCCTCACAGACGAGTCTCTTAGCACCCTTCACAAACTACACTTCCCAGGATTATTTGAGGAAAGCCATGACTGTCTCACATGAAATCAAAGTCTGGTGTGGGTGTAGCCCTCTGTTTAGGCAAGCCCACCAGCTGTGAGGCTTTTAGAACTCTGACAGTTGGTTCTTACTGAGCATGCTCCGCGCTATCATTGGGTCCCAGCCAAAATTTATTAAATTAATTAAAAATCAGCCAGGCATTTTTTAAACTTTTAAACTGCAGCAGATGAAGGTCAGAGTATGGGGCAACATCAGTATTAGGATTACAGGTACTCTGTGAACATGGCTGTTTTTTAATGAATTTCAACAGATTATGAGAACTCTCAGAGAAAAAAGTCCAAAAGGGCTCTGAGGTTTCTCTCTCTCTTTTTACACTTTGAACTCTCGATTCTCTCTGACTGTCTTGTGTATCACCATGAAAATTGACAGGGTTGTTAAGCAAGCGTTTCTGAGTTCAGGACTATAAGTTATGTAAGGTTTTGTTTTGAAATGAGCTTATGGGAAGCATCAGAATGGCATGGGGGGTATTTTCAATTTAACATTGTGGAATGTGAAAAATCCCTGCTGGCTATAGTATACAGCCACTCTCGTGGCTGTATAATACAACTAAAATAATTTTAAAAGTCAGATCCTAAAGGGAAAGAGCTTGCAAGACGATGGGAAGAGATCTTAGACCTCCTACACAGTGGGGAACAGTGCGCATGTGTATAATGGATGAGGGACAAAAACAAGCCGTGTGAAAGACAGTTGCGCGAAATGCCAGTATATCAGATGAAAAAGCTGCTGTTCTTTAACACAAAAGGTACTGCAGTGTGAAAGGAATTTTAGAAATCGGGACAGAAGTGCTACTTTTTAAATCCATTAAACTAACTCAATCAATCCATGTGTGAAAGCAGCTTCAGTCTTCTCTTCTCAAGGCTAAACATGCCCAGTTCTTTCAGTCTCTCCCCTTAGGGCTCTGTTTCTAGTCCCCTGATCATCCTCATTGCCTTCCTTTGAATCTGTTTCAGTTTTTCTGCATCCTTCTTAAATTATGGTGTCCAGAACTGGACGCAATGCTCAAGATGAGGCCTAACCAGTGCCAAAAAGAGGGGGATTAGTACTTCACGTGATTTGGAAATAGCAGCTCCAAGATCCTTCTTGCATGTAGCATTGCTGAGCCTAGTATCCTCCTTATAACTGTTGACTTGGTTTCTTTTTCCTAGGTGTATAACTTTGCACTTATCCCTGTTAAATTTCATTCTGTTGTTTTCAGCCCAATGCTCCAGCCTATCATGACCAGTTTGAATTTTGCCTGTCCTCCAGGGTATCAGCTATCCCTCCTGATTTTGTATCATCTGCAAAATTGATAAGTGTTCCCTGCACCTCCTCATCCAAGTCATTCATAAAAATCTTGAAGAGAACTGAGCCTAGGAATATCTGCCTGCTAGGATTTCCCAGCGCTACTTTTATCCCAAAAACTGAAATACCAGAATATTTGCTGCAGCCCTAGTAACAAACTTATTTGTTCCATGGAAGAATGAAGTAGCACCTTTTAGACTAATTGTTTAAATCTGGTGCTCTATATGAGCTTTTGTCAGTAATACAGTCTTCATTAGATGCAGGAATGGATTGAAGCAAAGTAGGATAAGCCAGCTATAGGCAGACAGTGTCCCATTTTCATTTAAAGAGATGTCTAAAATATATGAGTGGTATTAGGCAGAGGACTGGGAGAGACTGCAGTCTGAAACCCTGGACAGCCACTGCCAGTCAGTGTAGACAATACTGAGCTAGATGGACCAACAGTCTGACCGGGTGCAAGGTAGCTTCCTAGGTTCCTATTAAGCACAGCATGCAAAAATGGAGAACAAAAATAATCTGCGTCTCTGTAACATCTATAAAATCCATAGTCTCTCTTCAAAGTAAGATTGTCACAATCAAATTTTAGTACAAGTTCCTGTTCCATTATCTCACATTCCATTCATCCCTCTGAACTGATTTTCTTCAGAACGGCTACTCTGAAGTCTGTGAATTTGTTTCCAAAGGGCACAATACACAATGCTAGGCATACAACATTATTTGACGTGCAGGTGTTAAGTTGCTTGGATGTGATGAATTGTACCATTGGAATCACTAGTTATGTTGTTGCTGTTGATTATGGGGCACAGCTGACATCTGTGTCTGTTGCAAGGCTTGGTTCCTAGCTCCAAATCAAGTCAGGGTCTTTTAAAAACTTCAAGTTGGGTTTTTCTCCAACTTATTTACTTGTTTAAGTATTGTTTTTAATGATTTTTAAGGCCACCTTTTTTGAGGAAGCCGACTCAAGTCAGCTCACAATAGGAAAACATTATATAATCAACAGGTTAAAATAACAATGAAGATAAAAATCGGTTAGACAATGGCAATAATATCCAGTAATAGCACAGGTCAAGTTTAAGCAACCAAACTCACAGAGAGCTAATAACATTCACCGTTCAAGGTGACCGTGAGGGCAAGAGAATGTATATATATGGTAGAGTAGGTAATGTTCAGGCAGAGCTTGGAAAAGTTACTTTTTTGAACTACAACTCCCATCAGCCCCAGCCAACATGGCCACTGGATTGGGCTGATGGGAGTTGTAGTTCAAAAAAGTAACTTTTCCAAGCTCTGTTAAGGTTTACAGTAGGATGGAGTTTATTAAAATCCTGAGGGAATATCCTGAGCGACTCCTCTCCATGGGTCCAAATTAGAAAAAATTGGCAATATGCCTTCAGTAGATTACTGGGATCTCTACACAGCTGTTCCAAAATATGCTGTTCCAAGCCTGCCATAAATCTGCTTGCATATTGTGGTGCCATACATGTGCCCATGGCAGTACCATGAACCTAAGAATGGTTCCCATTAATTTAAAGTAGTTGTGAATCAGGAAGAAACATTTAAGTGGTAGTTTTAGCGGATTCTCTGTCAGAAACAAGGTCGATATCACTTTTAATCATCTTCATGTGGGATGTTAACGTAAAGCAGAGGTAGCCAACATCATGACTGTGCCCTCCAGATGTTGTGGACTACTGTTCCCATCATCCCTGACCATTGGCTATGCTGGCTAATGGAAACTGCAGACCAAAACGTCTGGTGGGTATAATTAATTAATTGCCTTCTGCCTATGTTCCAAGGAGATGTACAAAATATAATAAGAATAGCTAGAAGGGGTACCACATTGGCTACCCCTCATGATTTCTTCTGAGGGTCCCTTCATGACTCATAGTTCGCTGATGAAGCCAGTAGTATCTTGTAAGTCAGGGATGGCTAACCCATGGTCCAAAGGCTGCATACAAACCCCTCAAGAATGTTTTTTGTGACCACCCCACCAAACTTTTTTAAAAAAAAGTTAAGAAAAAATGCTTACTGCTCCTATGGGTCTTCTGCTGTGATGACAAATGTTTTTTGTGTCCCCACCCAAAATTTTAATTTTATTTTTAAAATTAAAAAATATTTTAAAAATCTGACCACCCCTGTAGATCCCCTGCTGTGATTCTGTAATGCCAAAAGTAGTGTAACTCCTCAATAACCCTAAAATGTATCCCTTTAAAAAAGTGACCACACCTACTTTGAGTTCAATTATGGAAGAAATGTGGGATGTAACTGTAAGAAAATATATAGCTGTAAAGTTGAAAGCAACAATCCAGAGGCATGTGTAGATATCACCTATTCAGAAATACCACCTATCAAGGCCCTCCTGATTGTGCCACAGCCTGTATAAGCAAACAGAAAGATGTTGTGGTGCTCACTGTTTGGAATAGTCTCCACCCAGAAATACAACATGTGCTGATGGTGAGACAATTTTGGTGCATACTTTAAAAAAGGACTTGCTGACTGAAGTCCTTTCCTGGCTACTGGTGATAGTTATGGATACTGTTTTTAGTTAAATTTTGTACTACCTGTTAATGCTGATGGATTTTATTTATGTAATTGTATTTTAATAGATTTTATTGTAAACCCTTTGAAGCATTTTAATAATAGGAAATAGATAAATATTTAAATAGATTTGAGTTTTTTTAAAAAAAAGAAATTGCAGATTAATGTGGAAAAGGGGTGGAATGGAATTATGGATAAACACACGTGAAAGTGACACAGATCAGAAACAGCCGGTTTTTCCCTTTTCATTTCCTTTGCTCGCTAGCCAGCAGCTGATCTTAAGTGTCTTTTTTTATGCAAGGCGGTCATTTCATTCCTTCTGCTATTCAAATTTATAAAGCAAAGATTCTGGCCCATCTCACTCATGGTATCCCAATTTGGATCCTGGTTTTAACTCTCAAATGGAAAGAGTTCAGTCTGTATTTCTTAGGAAATTACTGGGACTGCCTCCTTGTGTGGGTAAGTCTGCTATTTATCTGGAAGTAGGTGTTTGTTCAGTTGCTTGTAAAGTTTGGATTGATGCCCTTAAATGGTTACGTTTACACTTCTTAGCAGCTCCTGGTAGTTATCTTTCCTTACTGCTTTGGATGCATGAGATGGAGAAGAAAATAACCAAGATGGGCTTTTCTCCTGAAGTGTTGGGTAATTAGCTTAGGAAGGCCCAGACTCTTGTTGTTCAAAGGCCAATAGACCTAGATTTGCAGCATTTGAGAACTGCTGCTAATAAATTTTGCTCTCTACTACTCTATAATAATTACGGAATCATTGCAGTTTCATATTTGTATTCACTGACTATTCCTAAGTACAGGAGAGCATGTACTCTGGCCCGTTTTAACGTGTTGCCATCTGCACAGTTGAAATGATGATTTAATAAGATCCCAGTTAGACAACGGACATGTCTTTGTGGAGCTGGAGTAATGGAATCTGTTGAACATGTTCTACTGTCTTGTAATTTGTACAGTGAATGCAGAAAGAAGCTAATTTTCCCCTTATTATCTACCTTGCCTAGGAGTATTTCTCCAAATTTAGTATTGATCTGTTTAAGGGATGTGTCATCTTTTGTTACCAAAAGCGTCACAAAGTTGTTTTTTACCACAATGCAAATTAGGAAAACATGCTGCCAGCCTTCTGATCAAGGAACTACTTAATTTGTATTTATTTGGTTTGAAATAATTAGCAGTTATGTTTTATATGTATTTTATTTTTTTTATGGCTTTTTATACTGATTTTAATATTTTGGTCTGTGACTGCAATAAATCATTAGCTACCAGTTTGGTCTATGACCATAAATAAAAAATCAATCAATCAATCAATCAATCAAATCATTACCTACCTACCTTTGTTCTCTGCCACCACCCATTTTAGACCACATATTCCAAAAACAGTTAAAGAAGGAAAAAACAATCTTTGAATATTTTTCATTGTTAGTAAGTTATAGCAGAGAGTCTACTTTCAGGAAAAGCTATTTGTGCTACTGCATATTCTAAAACTTAGGAGATCCATCTCAGGGCTTATTCTAAGCTTTTTTTCCTACTGCATAAGCAGCCAGCACACTGCCCAATCCCAAACTAGACAAGCAATCAGCGCCATAATATACTATTAATATAAGGTTATGAAGATTTGAAAGGAACCAGTGTTTACCTTCATTTTCTATTTATCTTTTTTATCTCTTTGTTTCATAGAAACTACCTAGCTCCTTATTTAATCCCATGTACGCACCTGCACAAAAACTTATTTCACATTGCAGTTTTTTGACAGTGCACAAAATGTGTCTAGCTGCATATTAGAATAAATCCTGATTCAACTTTTAAGTTTGGAGAACAAGTTTTGTTTGTGTATTAAAAAACACAAGCTACAAGTAATTTAATGTATCCATCATAAGAGAAACTCATGAACCTAAAATGGTAATTATTCTCATAGAGGAAAGAAAATGGTAAAAGCTGCATAGAGAGTGAAGTAAAGCTTTTTATTTCACATATGCTTATGCTCAATTTTTAAGAACAAGGCAATCAGTGTGGAAAAGTTATTTGCCCCAAGACTGGGCTCTTGAGCCTTTTTTTGAATGCCTCAGTGTGCTTTGTGACAGTCCTATTCCTTAGGAGGACTGATCACGGTAAGAGCTTCATTTGGCATTTGAGTACCCAATGGCTCTGCTTCAGATGTAACACTCTCCACCGGTTTGAGCATGTCTGACTTGCATACCGGGCATGTCTGGTGATTCAAAAGCCAAGGATCAACACAGGCTTTGTGGAAAAAATGTCTGCAACGCAAAACACGGGCTATGTCTTTAGGCTTGTACACTTCCAAACACACCGCACAGCTCTCTCCATTTGATCCAACGTCCTTGTCATCCTTTTTCAATCTGCGAAGCTCAAGAGAATTAATGGCCTTGTTGATATCAACTTCCTGCTGCCATATCTGTACTGGATTCCTTGTCCTTCGTAACCTTGCAGCACAGTAACAGGTGCAATATGCCACAGCAAGTGAAGCAAACACAAAAATGGTACCCATGTAATGGGTTAGCCATGGGTAATGGTGCTTTCCAACTTCAATTGTTACCATCACTTGGATGCCATTCTGAACCAAATGTAAGAGGTCTGTGCCTTTCAGGTTGCCAATCATAACTGCGACAATGTCTTCTGCCCCAAAGTTATACATGGGAAACACATTGTTACCTGTACCTGGATAATTATAGATGATCACACCAGCAGCTCCCTTTTCTGTAGCCACACTTATTTGTTTTGTAAATGAACATCGTCCCCTCATGATGAGAGCTATCCAACTGTCCACATTCACTGGCTTCTTAAAATGTGTAAAAGAACTACAGGAATTTTGATGCAGTCCCTCTGGAGGTACCACAGCTCCAGACACCTTCCTCAAAGGAGAGGCTTGAGCAAACACTCCATTTTCCATAATCTCCCACAAAGTCTGATTCCCTACCAGAAACGATATGTTAAGACTGGCAATCCAAAAGGTGTTGGCTCGTGAGCTATGCACACATAGTGCAAGACAGATGCCAAGGTGCAGAAAACGAAGAGATGTTACTTCTCCTCTCCCAATGGCAGTCCCATGCACATTCATTTGGGCGCCCGTAAAGCAGCTACTGAATCAGTAATACAGAAGTCATGAGCATGCCAGAACCGAGTACTATTGCCAGACAGATATTAAAAGCCTATTATCCAAAAAAACTGTAGATAAAATTCCAACAGGCTATCCAGGCTTAGGTGCTTTGTAAAGCTTTCTTGTAGACAGTATCAGGAAGAAAACAGGATTTCCTCCAATGAAGTAGTTCATTGTGAAGTAATGAAATTGTGACATCGTGGACAACTCTGCCAATTAACACTGACCTATGACTTGTCTACATAAATTCTTACTAGCTAGCACAGCATCCAAACATATTTTATGATCCCCTCCCCCCCACCACACACAATTCTGATATACAACTGAAGTATCATGTAACATGTAAATTAATTGGTATCTTGTACCATTTAATGTAAGCCTAGGGGTACATGATGCTGCGTTGTTAAAGCTTCACAGAGCTGACAGAAACACACATATTGCACTAATGTACTTTAATCCTTACAATATTCCATTGGCAGGTTCAGACATTTCTTTTTTCTCAATGAGGTGCAAGATAAAGTCCCAGCACGTTTACATTGTTAGATTCATCTCCTAACTAGTAAAATGTGAAAAAGTTATCAGTTTTTACTTACAAAGCTCTTTACGGCTGAGGACCCCAAAGTCTTTTGCAACACTTTTCCCAATATGGACCTACCCAGACCCTTAGATCTTCTTCTAAGACCCTTGTCTGGGCCCCTTCTTTGAGGGAGACTTGGAGGATGACGACTTTTCAGTTCTGGCTCCCTGTCTGTAGAACACTCTTCCCAGTGAGGTCTGCCTGGTGCTTTCACTGAAATCTTTTCAGTGCCACGTAAAATCTTACCTGTTTTATCAGGCTTTTGATGGATTAAGATGATCATGTTTTTGCTGTTAGCAAACTGCCAAAGCTTCCTGTGGCTGTTATGAGGGGGTTCTTCTGTATATTTTCATGAACTGCATGTGTTTTTGTATGAATGTGTGATTATAATGTATTTATTTTTATATTTTTAAATATGTTGTAAGTCACTTAGAGACCTCTATGTATCGAGCGACAAACAAGTCTAATGAACAATAATAACAATTATCATCATCATCATCATCATAAATACGCATACAGGAGTGACTCCTGGATCTGAAAATAAGATATATACACACATACAAGTTGGACAGCAGATTAGACTTGGATTGGCACGTGGGTACATAATCTGGCCCTCAAATTAACCCAACCTATATCACAGTTTTGTTGAAAGGATAAAATGGGATAACCCAAAATATGTGATCTTGAGTTTTGAAGAGTGGGGGAGGGTTCAGGATACAAACATCAATTAAAGAAATGCACAGATACATATCTTTCACCACAGGACACATTTATAGGAAAATATGATCAAGAAGTTTCAGATACACATTCTCTCATTTATGGGGGAAATATGACGACAAACTCATTGTAGGCAGGGGTGTGCAAAGTCCCACTTAGAAATGTCTAATCATCTCTCATTAGGCTTCTTGCACAATTCAGTAAGTGTGTTTTCCAAGGATAAATACTGTAACAGATTCACTTTAGGCAAAATCTAAACTCCCACTGAATTCAATATGGTTTACCTGCAGGTAGTTTTTAATAGTATTGCAACCTAAATATACTCAACTACATTACTACGAGGGGGTATCAAATATAATTAAAAAATGAAATATTGTTAAAAGGCACATCATCCATTGGCATTGTGAGCTTAATATACAGACAGTAACTTCAATACAACAGAAAGTAAAGAGGAGGAGCCATATGTTTACGATTCCTCCTCTTCACTTCTTGCCAACACACTCTAGGAAAGGAGATAAGGCAGAAGAGACTAGGGTATGCTCTGTTGTGCTGAAGTCAGTATGGCTAACATTACATAGCTGGGAATTAAAAGGAGATATTTCCTCCCAAATAAATGTTTGCCTTACTCTTTTTAGAAATTAACAAACAGATGCATATATATAATTAAAGACAAATGGAATGTCTCCCTTTAGTTGTATCCTTCCCTGTGTTGATTTTGGCACTCTCCCCTCACCCCCCAAATCAGGTAGGGGTGGATCATCTTATGGGAAGATGATGGTGACAACATGCTTTTTACTTGGCCAGAACTGGAACATTGCTGCCCACCTTAGAAGAGCCAATACTAAATGGAAATTCTTGCTCATTATGACTGCAATGCATAGGATTTGGATGTATTCTTTATGAAAGTGTGAATCCCTTACTGATGTGTGCAACTGATGATTGGGGAACACTTTCTCCTTGACCCTTATTCTCTTCTGGGTGGGATAAAAATGCTTGCCCTTCAGGAATGAAGAATGCTCTTGGTGCTGAACTGAATGTTTCATTAAGAAGCAAGGGCACACCCCCTGGGATGTACTGAGCAGCAAGATTCAAATGCTCAACTTCCTCTATTAAGTGCAAGATTTTTGCTATTTCTGAGCAGTATGAATTAACTGCTTGGACAACATTCTCAAACAACATTTAAAAAATCAGATTTGCTAAAACTAGGGTGAGAGTGTGCTACATAGCTCATTAGATTCCTTTATACTGAGTGTGACAGCAAAGTAAACAGAATAGTATCAGGAAGTGGCTATAGGAGCGGGACTTTGAATACCATTCATGGATGGGGTGTTTCCAGCTGCCCCACCATCCCCTGCCTTTGGAGGACTTGTAAGAAGTGACTACAGAAGTGGGACAACAACAGTTCCAAGATCCTTCTCGCATGTAGTATTGCTGGCCCTAGTATCCCCCATCTTATGCTATTTTAGGCTGCATTAACAGAAACAGTTTCCAAATCATGTGAATGACTAATTCCCCTCTATTTGGCACTAGTTAGGTGTAGACCTTTGCACTTATCCCTGTTAAATGTCATTCTGCTATTTTCAGCCAAATGATCCAGCCTATCAAGATTACTTTGACTTTCCAAGGTAATAGCTATCCCTCCCAATTTTGTATTATGTACAAATTTGATAAGCATTCCCTGCACTTCCTCATCCAAGTCATTCATAAAAGGTTGAAGAGCACTGGGCCCAGGACTGATTCCTATGGTACCCCACTCGTTGCCTCTCCACACTTTGAGAGGGAACCATTGATAAGGACCCTTTAAGTATGATTCTGTAGCCAACTGTCGATTCATCTGATTGTTGTTCATCCAGCCCACATTTAGCTAGTTTGCTAATCAGAATATTATGGGGCATTCATCAAAAGCTTTACTGAAATAGAGATATATTATGTCTACAGCATTCCCACAGTCTATTGTGGAGGTTACCTGATAAAAATATATATGATAAGATTGGTCTGGCAGGATTTGTCCTTGATAAATCCATGTTGGTGTCTAGTAATCACTGCATTGCTGTCAAGGTGCTTACAGATTGACCGCTTTATAATCTGCTCCAGATTTTTCCTAGGGATCAATGTCAGCTTGACTGGTCTATGGTTCCCAAGTTCCTCCTTTTTGCACTTTTTTTGCAGATAGGAACATTAGTCCTCCCCTTCAGTCATCTGACATTTCATCCATCATCCACAATTTTGCAAAGGTAATAGACAGTGATTCTAAGAGTTCTACAGCCTGTTCCTTCATTGTTCCAGGATGCAGTTCATCGGGCCCTGGAGATTTGAACTCATTCAAAGTAATTAGGTATTCCTTGACCATTTGTCTATCAATATCCTGCTGCAATCCTGCCCCTTCAAATTGTACTTCACTTTTGTCCAGAGGATCATAGACTTTCTTTTGGGAGAAGACTGAGCCAAAGTAGGAATTGAGCACTTCTGCCTTTCCTTTGTCATCTGTTATCATTTTGCCATCCTCATTAAGTAGCTGTACCACTGTTTCTTTTCTCTTTCTTTTACTATGGATATATCAGAAGAAAGCTTTTTTTTATTGCTTTTAGCATCTCTTGCTAACCTCAGCTCATTCTCAGCTTTAGCCTTCCTGATGCCATCCCTGCTATTCTGTGCTATCTGTCTGTACACTTCCTTTGTGGCCTGGCTTTCCTTCCACTTCTTATGTGTGTCCTTTTTTGTTTTCAGGTCATGTCTGTGCTGTTTGTGAAGCCACATTGGCTTATTCTGCTGTCTTTGCCATTGTGCCTTTAGAATTTCTTTTGTTAGAAACTCCCACCCATCTTGGACTCCTTAGGGTCGCTTGCTATGGAACCTTACTTATCATTGTTCTAAGTTTATTAAAATCGGCTTTCCTGAAGTCCAGGGTATGCAGAAGGCTACGCTTAGATGCTTCCTTAAAATCGAGAAATGGAGTGGCCACTTTTCCTCAGAGTTCCCTAACTGCCACTTCATCCACTAAGTCGTCTCTTGGTTAGAATGAAGTCAAGGATAGCTGATCCTCTAGTTCTTTCCTCCACTTTCTGTAGGAGAAAATTATTACCAACACAAGTCAGGAATTTCAGTACACCAGTGGCTAATTTTCTGACAGCTTGCATTCTGCAAAGAATGTTGGGCAATGTGGATTTCGCCGAGCCAGCTAGACACTTTGTATATACTTAATCAAGAATACATACTCTGATCACTTCACACAGATCAGTTATGCTCTAACTGAAAAGAGATCCCAAGTATACGGTCTTGAGTTGTAAAGTTTCCACCATTGATCGATTATGGATATTGTCTTTTTTAAAAAGTAGCACGACTGAAGTCTGTTCATCCCTACTTTATGCATTCCAAACCCACTTTATTCCCATTCTTAGGTGATTACAGGAGTCAATGTTCATTGTGGGGCAGAAAACTGTGGAACCAACCTTGCTACCAGCACTCTAACTTATCACTAGGGGAGTGCAAGTTGTTTAACCACCTCCCCAGCCAAATTAAAATGCTATTTTTCCTATAGTAACACATTCAATAATAACCAAAATGGAGACAATAGTCAAGAAATCAGAAGAATGCTAGGACTGGGGAGGGCAGCTATGACAGAACTAGAAAAGGTCCTCAAATGCAAAGATGTATCACTGAACACTAAAGTCAGGATCATTCAGACCATGGTATTCCCAATCTCTATGTATGGATGTGAAAGTTGGACAGTGAAAAAAGCAGATAAGAGAAAAATCAACTCCTTTGAAATGTGGTATTGGAGGAGAGCTTTGCGGATACCATGGACTGCGAAAAAGACAAATAATTGGGTGCTAGAACAAATTAAACCAGAGCTTTCACTAGAAGCTAAAATGATGAAACTGAGGTTATCATACTTTGGACACATAATGAGAAGACATGATTCACTGGAAAAGATAATAATGCTGGGAAAAACAGAAGGGAGTAGAAAAAGAGGAAGGCCAAAGAAGAGATGGATTGATTCCATAAAATAAGCCACAGACCTGCACTTACAAGATCTGAACAAGGGTAGTTCATGACAGTTGCTCTTGGAGGTCGCTGATTTATAGGGTCGCCATAAGTCGTAGTCGACTTGGAGGCACATAACAACACAACAAATATAAAACATGTTACCAGTAGGGCCAGAGTTAAGAAACATATTGATCCCAGAGATGTTTTCCTTGCCCAGACATACTGTTTTTAAAAACCCAACCCCTTTATCATTATCCATCATGCCATACATTTCCTAACATTCTTATTTTATTTCATTAATTTAGTCCAACAATTGTTCATAAATGCTCTGATTTCAACAAAGGAAATGTGAGATCTGGTTTGAGAGTATTCAAAGATCATTCAGAACAATTATGCCTAGTCAGGTTTCCCTGAAAAGAAGTAGTTACATCCCCACACCCAAATAGAGCCATCTATGATCAACCATCCTGTGGAAAGGATTCCGAGGGGGGAGGGAGAGAGAGAGGTGATCTCAGAGCCTGCTCCAATTGGACTTTACTTCTCTCTTCCACAGGACCATCTGTGATAAACTGTCCTGTGAGAAGGCTCTTGGTGCCTTTGTATATGTTGATTGTGCTTATTGTTCCAAGTGTCAAATGATTACCATCTGCTAACAAACTGGATTACAAGCAGCTGGAAATCTTATAAAAGCTGTGTAGGTACCAAGTTAGCAGGATTATTCAGTAGGCTGAACTTACTCTTCACTAGATATGAAATTAAATCAGAAATGTATGTCCAACAATCAGCTAAGTTTTCCCACTTGCACAGCGGGTATTTTTTAAAGATACAATTGCACTGTTTCCTTAATTAACAACAAATGACGGGAGGGGGGAGGGGGAGGACTTCTCAGAGCATTTCTCATTATAGGGAATTTTGATTTAGGGAAATATTACATATAAAGGATGTAACAGAGTCAAAGACCTATGGATGCATAGATTCAAGTCAGATCACATACAGTATTCAAATATTTCCTCCCCTCATTCTAATTTGGCTTAAAAATGACAAAGGCAAATCAAAGTCAAGGCTTATGTCCTGTAGTAAAAAAGCCAAACAAAACACCAATACCAAGCAACAGAAAACACGGCTGCTGGTATGCTTACCCTTACTTCTCCTCTATGTGTGGGAGCCCCAAAATATCACAGAACCCCTCTACTCTTCTTTGAATGTCTGTGAGCTGGGTGGCAATGCTATGGGGCCATTTCATCTCACCACAAATTAAATCACAGTTGCTAGAAATGGAATTTAAATAAGCCTTCAAGGCTTTTTCAAGTACATAAAACAAACTAATCTCATGCTTATGGATTCTGAAGTGATCAAAACAGTCTCCCTAGAGAGCATAAAATACTTTGTATGGATATATGAAATATTTCCAGAACTAGGAAGCTTGACTCATCCATTGATCTTACACACAAGTACACATATCCCACAAGCCTGACACTGAAAGCGTTCTTCTGTGAAAGAAAAGAGGTTTGGATTTGGGACCTGCTGACTATACATGTAGGATTTTAATTGATGATCACAACTGCCAAAACCCTCCAACATAAATCACTTTCCTCTGGCAAATATTAGTTCTTCATCTGTTTAATGAGGAGGATACTCATACATTTATTTGGTTCTGAAAGTGAAGCGGTGTGAGCAGCCTCATAACGGACAAGCTATGCCATCTCTTTCAATTCCTTTGGAGAATTGCATGGTTGCAAATAGGGCAAATCCCACGCTTTAGCAACCAGCAGTCAATGTACCGTTTGTGGAAGACGTGCCTGCAAATTAAAATGCGCACTACCTCTGTTGCCTTGTATGTCTCTAAGCACACCACACAAGTCTCTTCAGCTAGATCAGTTTCACCCTTTCTCAACTTGCGCACCTGAAGCAAGCGCACAGCTTTGCGGAGTTCTTTCTTTGCTGCCTGGACACTCCTTTCTTCGTGTCTCACCATCATCTGTCCTGGAGTGCAGCATAATACTATACAGGCAACAAATGTCAAAATGAGGGAGTAAGCACACAGATAGATCTTCCAGAAGCACGGCGTAGTTCCCACTTCAGTTACCGCAGTTACCCTGTTACCTTCCTGAATCAAGCGTAGAATCTGTTTTCCTTTCAGACTGCTAATCATAATGGCAGCAATATCCCCTGCGTCCTTGTGAGTCAAAATGAGAATCTCTCTGTCTGGACAAGAATGATCAGAGATGACGACACCAGTAGTCCTTTTCCCTGCAGCTGCCTGTTGACTAATTTCAGAAGTGCTACCTCCTCTTTCAGTGAAGGCTATCCAGGCCTCTGTATTTTGTGGTATACTGAACTTAGTTACCAGCATACAGGCACTGTTAGCTCTTCCAGGCATCTTTGGATTCCCCAACAGCCCCATCATCTTCTTTGAAGGGAGGTCCTCTCGAAATAAAGCTGGGGGATATACTTCTGACATGACCCACTTCCCACTGTAAAGTATTAGATTAATACAATCAACCAAGCTGCCTGCAGCTTGGGAGTAAGGCAGACCAAACATAAGGGAGAGGCTGAAAGCCAGTTTCCAGCAAGATGAAGCTTCTCTTCCACAGTTACTGTGAAGCTTCATTCCTCCTTTGGCAAATGGCAAATATAACAATCCACTCAATGGATCGCATTACAAAACAGCCATGGCACCATGAAGAACCTTCTACATTTGTAGAAAGATCAAAAATCTTGTTCACTAGAACAAAGGTACCACAGAGTCTAATCCTCACAAACAGGTATACATAGAATTGCAGGCCTTCTTAATGCATGCCAGACACTGAACAATCTCCTCGCTGCTCACAATATTCAGCTGCCTTCACTGTGACATCAGAACTGGTTCCGATGACAGTTCCTCCCTCAGCTTACGTACATTTATTAAAGGAACAGAGAGAGAGGAAAGAGGAAACGTCAGATGTACAGAGAAATATATACCATCTGAATTCTTGAAGTATGATGGATAGGGCTCTCTACAGAGATGTGTATATTCATTTCGGTAGGTGCATGCCTTCCTTGAGACTTCTACTGGCTTTTTGGTATGCCTTCAGTGGTCAGGGAACTAGAATGATCAGATAACTTTTCCCAGTGAATATAACTGTATGGTTTGTGCTGTGCCCACAAAATGAAGTTGACTGCCTGTGCATTCATTGCAACAACTTCTCATTTTATTTTATGGGCTGCTTGCTTTTCAGCATTTTATACAAAGCAGCTAGCAATGAATCCTGTTCTCTCTCTTTTTCTCTCATATCTTTGACCTGAGCAGAAATACCATCACTGATGGCATTTTTGCAGAGCTTGGAAAAGTTACTTTTTTGAACTACAACTCCCATCAGTCCAATCCAGTGGCCATGCTGGCTGGGGCTGATGGGAATTGTAGTTTAAAAAAGTAACTTTTCCAAGCTCTGCATTTTTGTTAATACACTCAAAAATATTGGAAGATGGGGTTCTAACGGTTTTGACAATTTAGAGACACACTGAACTGGAAATGGAAAACCTTCAAGTTGATTCCGACTTAAGGTGACCCTATGAATAGGGTTTTCATGGTAAGCGGTATTCAGAGGGGATTTATCATTGCCTCCCTCTGAGGCTGAGAGGCAGTGGCTGGCCCAAGGTCACCCAGTGAGCTTCATGGCTGTGTGGGGATTCAAACCCTGGTCTCCCAGGTCGTAGTCCATCACCTTAACCACTACACCACACTGGCTCTCAGAGACACACTATTGCCATGCTTATAGTAAAACAGGGGCTCAGAAGCTCTCCCTATCAATTATCCAAAGGCCTGGGAATAATCTAATACACTCACATGATTAGAAGGTTGCATTTTTACAGTACAACGTTTTGGAATACCACAGAGCAGGAGACATAAAGCAAAAGCAAAAAATGCAATTCCCTTCACAGGCCAGTAAATTTTTAGCCAACTCTTTTTAACGGAACTTTAATTAGGAGTATTCCTAATTACTCGGTGAATAGGATAGAGCCAACATTGTTCATTCCTTTTCCTTGAACTATTGGCAAAAAAATAACATAGTTGTAAAATAGGCAAGTTGTCTTCTCACCCTCATATTTATGAATACGATTTTAGACTCCAGGAACAAACATATTTTACCTGCACGGTATTTTGCCTCTGAAAGAGAAAAATATAACTGCTTATACATTTAGGGACAAATGGCAAAAGAGAAGGTGTAAGTCTACAGCCAACACACACACACACACACCACAGTGCTGTGGCCCTGAGCTTCTTTTATTGTGCATGTGTTTTCAGCTTTCCACAAGTGCTTCTTCGCGTCTTCAGATCATAGAATCATAGACTAGGAGAGTTGGAAGGGGCCTATAAGGCCATCAAGTCCAACCCCCTGCTCAATGCAGGAATCCAAATCAAAGCATTCCCAATAGATGGCTGTCCAGCTGCCTCTCATAAGCCTCCAGTGTTGAACAGCCCACTTCCTCTCTAGGTAATTGGTTCCATGGTTGTATGGCTCTAACAGTTAGGAAGTTTTTCCTGATGTTCAGTCGAAATCTGGCTTCCTGCAACTTGAGCCCACTATTCCATGTCCTGCACTCTGGGACAATCGAGAAGAGATCCCAGCCCTCCTCTGTGTGGCAACCTTTCATGTACTTGAAGAGTGCTATCATATCTCCCCTCAGTTTCCTCTTCTCCAGGCTAAACATGCCTAGTTCTTTCAGTCTCTCCTCATAGGGCTTTGTATGTATGATATATGACGTGGCCTAAGAAGGTGGTGAGCATGTATGTATATAAGGATACAATCGAGAACAAACACCAATTTCAACAAAGTGAGAACACAGGAAAACTTCCTAACAGCTTGTATGTTAAACAATGATCAAAATATTTGTTGAAGCATAAAGGGTAAGATTTCAGGTCCATCTTCTAACATTTTTTAAATTGAAGTCTTGCTAATTTTTAAATGGCAGCCATAAAGAAAAAGAGAAGTGATGATACTCCTATTACAACAGCAGTGACAGTCTCAAGCAATTTTTTAGCACAGCTGAAGGACTTACATGAAAGATCACTTTCTGCCCATCAACAACACTGGGGCCACTCACAGACAGCAAGACACAGTGCTTTGAGTCTATTGTAGCCATGGCTAGGACAAGCTAAATAGAGAAATTATTATCAATCTTTTTACAGTTCTTCTGGCGCTATAAATGTGTTGAACATTTACAGACCCAGTTCTCATACAAATTCCTGCCTTCAGAACTATGGTTTATGAAATAGAGAATGAACTTCAGAGACCATGCACTCCTCTCTCTCCTTGCTTCCTTCATGATCCTGGCTTATGATCCTGGTAACTTAACCAACATTAAACTAGAAGTCCCATTTCAAATGTAATGAGGAATTCTGCTTTTAAACCAACTGGGATCTCATAATCAAATAGTGGAGGTAGAGAGGAGCATGTGGTCCCTATGCTTCTTCCTGACTTCATAAACCCTGATTTATGTACATCCAAGACTGTATGTCCAAACTGGTCCACAAACGTGGATATTCCAAATGGGAATCAAGGCTGTGGAGAGAACTAAAGAATGGGAAACTGAGCTCAAGGCCTCTGATGGGTCTCTGTACTATCTAGGATTATAAAATGAGGGACTCTGTGTCAGACCACAGTCAGTATCTAGCATTTCCAATCTAGACACAACAGAAAGCAAAACACATCTCATGAGAGGTTGGTAAAATTCAAATCAGTAAAAATATCCCACACAAAACCAAAACCCATTGCTGATTGTTTTTGTTAAGAAACAATAAAACAAGGCATGAACAAAGCAGAAATCTGCACAAAAGATTTAAACAGTAGACCTACTGGGCCCTTCTGCCTCATGTGATTATAACTGGGTGAGGGATGGAAGAGGAAGGACGTAATAGGCAGCCCTGACCCTGTCAAATTCACATCGTCACCTTCCACACAATGGTGAAGAGCTGGGGGGGGGAGCTGCTCTGGGCAGGTAGGCTCTCCACAAAATTTAAGACCCTGATCAATCAGAGTTCTAAATCCCACAGGGTATATACAGATATAGAGCAGCTCCCCAGATCAGACCTCTCAATCGAATGCATGGAAGGTGGTGACAGGAATACAGCAGAGGTGGCAAAGCCGGTGAGTATGGCTCTACTTTTCTGCCCTCCCGCTGCAATTGAGAAATAGAACTTTTTTTAGACACCCCCCCCAATATTACCTGTCTAAAGTAGTTCTACACAGTTCAGATATCTTCCTTCAAAGTAATGCCTTTTTGCTGGGGGGGGATCACATTTTCCCTATACTTCAAACTATTGTTCCTTCGAAAATGCTAATACTATCGACTGCAATAATAAGTGCCCTGTGGAACAAAGCTAGGCAGATGTCACGGACAATCTGCTGGTGATTAGCACCACTTCTTTTCTGAGCCTGGTCCCATCACTGCACACACATGCCCAGACCGCTCTTTACACTTTTTAAAAAGTATTTTTCTTAGCAGGCTGAACACTTTTCAATTGTAACACTCAAGCACTTAATCGCTCCTTAAAAAGAAGAGGCAAATGCCATTAAGGCTGCCTCTTCTATAACAGCAACTACCAGCTATTCGTGAACTTTCTAGTGACTTTTTAGGGCTTTAATGTATTGTGCACTCACTCCTCTCTTTCCCCCAGCACACATCCTGTTGTGTTACTCATGAGTAACACCACTGCCTGGTAGCAAAGCAATATTCCCACACCCATACATTACATGGAGACATGATTTCATACTGCTGGCACTGGACTGGGTCCGGCAGAGGTTTTGCACTAAACAAAAAGCCCAATGGTTCTATAATAATCTGAAAAGAGTCTCTGAATGCAGCTGTGACACAAAATACTGTGAAATGTTAAAACTTTTTTTGTCTCATTATTAAATCAGAGCTGCTAAGAATGTAGCTGCAATATTATTATAAAACAAAGTCCTTAAAAGGCTTTTCAGGCAACTCAAAATAAACTAATGGCATGCTTATGGGTTTCTTAACCAAACAAAACAGAGTCTCTAGAGAAAATAAAATACTTTGCATGGATAAATGAAATACTTAGGAACATCGGAAGCTGCCTTAAACTGAGCCAGACCTTGGCCCATCTAGCTCAGTACTGTCTACACTGACTGGCAGTGGCTGTCCAAGGTTTCAGGCAGGATTCCCTCCTAGCCGCAGCAAGGCAGATGCTCTACCACTGAGCTATGGCTTTCTTCACTCATCCACTGTTGATCTTACACACAAGTGCACTTATCCCATAAGCCTGACACTGAAAGTGTTCTTCTGTGAAAGAAAAGAGGTTTGGATTTGGGACCTGCTGACCATAGATGTAGGATTTTAATTGATGATCACAACTGCCAAAACCCTCCAACATAAATCACTTCCTCTGGCAAATATTAGTTCTTCATCTGTTTAATGAGGAGGATACTCTTACATTTGGTTCTGAAAGTGAAGCGGTGTGAGCAGCCTCATAAGGGACAAGCTATGCCTCTCTTTCATTTCCTTTGTAGAATCGCATGGTTGCAAATAGGGCAAATCGCACGCTTTAGCAACCAGCGGTCAATGCACTGTTTGTGGAAGACGTGCCTGCAAGTTAAAATGCGCACTACCTCTGTTGCCTTGTATGTCTCTAAGCACACCACACAAGTCTCTTCAGCTAGATCAGTTTCACCCTTTCTCAACTTGCGCACCTGAAGCAAGCGCACAGCTTTGCGGAGTTCTTTCTTTGCTGCCTGGACACTCCTTTCTTCGTGTCTCACCATCATCTGCCCTGGAGTGCAGCATAATACTACATACGCAACAAATGTCAAAATGAGGGAGTAAGCACACAGATAGATCTTCCAGAAGCACGGCGTAGTTCCCACTTCAATTACCGCAGTTACCCGGATACCTTCCTGAATCAAGCGTAGAATCTGTTTTCCTTTCAGACTGCTGATCATAACGGCAGCAATATCCCCTGCGTCCTTGTGAGTCAAAATGAGAATCTCTCTGTCTGGACAAGAATGGTCATAGATGATGACGCCAGTAGCCCCTTTCCCTGCAGCTGCTTCTATTTTATCTTTAAACGTGCAGCCCCCCCTCGCAATGAAGGCTATCCAGGCCTCCGTGTTTGGCGGTATATTGAACTTAGTCCCTAGCCTACAGGCATCTTTAGCTTCTCCCTCTGGAATCACCAACAGCCCCATCATCTTCTTTGAAGGGAGGTTCTCTTGAAATAAAGATGGGTGGTATATCTCAGACATGGCCCACTTTCCCCAGTGAAGTGTTAGATTCATATAGTACACAGACTGACTTGCAGCTTGAGAATGAGGCAGACAAAAAATTAAAGTGAGGCCAACAGGCAATTTCCAGCAAGATGAAACCTTTCTTCTGCAGTTATTGTCAAGCTTCATTCCTCCTCCAGCCTTTTGAAAAAGGCAAAAAAATTAAAATCCCAGTGATGGCTCATATGACAAAACTGTCAAATACTAATTGTATCTTCAGAAAGAGAAGGCATGGATAACTAACATTTCCTTCAACATTTGTATTTTGGAGAGGTTTTTTTTTCTGGGATCAGCCTACCCTTTTAACAGCCGTGTGAAGTGAGGTGGTTTCTAGTATCACAAGGAAACACAACAATGGACTGACTCATTTGAATACTGCAAGCCTATTGGCCAAGTGTGAAGAACTGGCTAAAACCTTTCTGACACTGAGTATAATCTGATTTCATGACCCAAAAAAATATAAATACAGTAGAAAATTGAATACTGAGCATGCTATATAAAACTTTTCCCCCTGAATAATATTTTACAAGTAACAGAGGCCATTGATTCTGTTCAGGTGCAAAGATCAGTAAGTGCTGGCAATACAAGACATCATTGTTCTGCCAAGATATCCTGATTATAAAAGTTCTAGCATCTGCGCTGGTTCCTTCTCTCTCACAGAAATATTTCTATCAGCAGCCATTTCTTTATAATTTTTATTACTATTATTATTACTATTATTATTACTATTATTATTTAAATAATAGAAGCAACAATTATAACAGAACACACACCTCACCCTCTATTATGAATAGTAGCTAGTAAAAAGGTAAAGGTGTCCCCGCACTTATAGTGCGAGTCGTTTCCGACTCTAAGGGTGATGTCTTGCGACGTTTACTAGGCAGACTGTATATATGGGGTGGGAATGCCAGTTCCTTCCCCGGCCTTTCTTTACCCCCCAGCATATGCCGGGTACTCATTTTACCGACCACAGATGGATGGAAGGCTGAGTGGACCTCGACCCCTTTTACTGGAGATAGAATGACAGCTGTCTTATCCAAATGCTAAAAGTATGTCTAGTGTCTACACAAAGAAATATGGGAAAGACCCTGAATAAGTTACTGCTGCTGAGTAGGGCATCCAGGCTTCAAGTTGTAGGATCCAAAGGATGCACGAACATCTCTGAACAAGAGAAGCAGCTTAGCAAGAAAAGCAGCTTAGCCTTCCCTTTTATGCACCTATTACAAAGGCGTTATTTTCAATCTGGGAACCCGAGCATACTCTATGAGATGTGCTGGCAAACAGGAAATGCACCTGAAAACAAGTCAAGACAATGAAAGATCTCCACCAGACAGATATAAGAAACTTTGGAACAAGGCATAATTCTGCTAATGTACCATCTTTTCCAGCCTTGGACTAAGCATTGCATGATTCTCTGATATTTAAGGCCCATGGATGTGGGATCACAGTGTCAGACCTTTGTGCTTCATCCTGCAACAAAATTGTAAATGGACTGAGCTATAGTTTGGGTTTACTTTTCTTTGCATGGTTGTTATTTATTATGTACAATAAATCCTTTTTTTAAAAAGGAAATGCAGCAGGAAACATCTTTAATCAACACATGAAGAGTCAATTTGGCTGTTTTAGTCATTTTTTGTTATGGTAAATGTATATCAGGGTAACATTAACTCTGCAAATCCACAGCAGTGCCTGTGGAGAGGGTCATGGGGCAGAAAGATGGCACTGGCCTCCGGCCCTTTCGCCCTCTTTGGCTTGTTCACATGGTGATTTAATGTGAGATGGGTTCTACTTGCATGCCTGTTTAATTTGCAGCGATCATATGACGAAGGAGGCAAAAGGAAGGCGTCCTGGTGCTTTCAGCTTTTAATCTGCAGCAAATAAATCCAAATTTAATCCGAAAAGGGAAGGAAAAACCGTCTTTGCTTCATATCTCTAGTCTAGGGGCTAGTAGACACTTAGCTCCAATTCTTTTGTGAGTCCATGCCCACTCCCTCCTCCTCTCTTTGTTATGTCATTTCCTGCTGGCTCCTGTTCTGCAAGCCTGCTGCAAACAGTGCTTTTTTTCTCTTTCCCCCTAATTTGTACAAAAAAGCATAACATAGTTCAAACAAATACTGGTATTTCTGCTGGATTCTGAAAATACAAATAATAAAACTTAAGGATTTTTTCTTTTTTTTATGCAACTTAGTCTGGGACAAACTGAGCATGTTCGGTTGTCAAGGTAACCAGAGGAAGTGATAGTTTGACTTTAAGAGGGTGTGGTCATTAGGAAGCTGTGTGATTGACTCTTTCCCTTCAGCATGAATTAGGGTTGCCAGGTCAGAAGCATCCCAAACCCTGAGATTTTGGGGGCGGGCCTGAGTGATGTCATGGGGTGGGCCCGAGTGATGTCATTAAGCATGATACATTAAGCATCAATCACAGTTGCATGGCGCATACAATTCATACAAAACCATTGCTCTGATTGGAAATAAAGATACAAATCTTAGCTAAAAGATGGAGCCTGGGTAGGGAACATTTAATCTAGCCAATTAGCTTCTGGCAAAAAGGGTTCTAGTGCCCTCAGGCCAGGCCAGGCCAGTCACCAGGAAGGCCATTGTAGGAAGAAAGGAGCCTAGTGTTATGGAGATGTTAGATGGGAGCACTCAGGAGTAAAGATGGATGTCCCTTAAGGCTGCAATTCTAAACACACTTACTAAAGGACTAAGCCCCATAGAACTCAATAGGACTTAGTTCTCAGTAGATATGGTTTAGATTATGCTGTTGGTAAAGCTTGACAAGGGATCCTCTGCAAAGATATCCATATCCAAGTAGGGTTGGCAACCCCCTGCCTGGAATGCCCTGCTCCTACATTTTAACGTCCAAATTTCTTTACAGATTGGACCCTTCACTTCAGAAAGATGTCTGAGTAATGAGTAAGAAGATTCTCTACCCTTTTCTGTCTCCCCTGTTGGCTTTATCAGCCAACCCAATTCCAGTGAATATAATTGACAGAGAGAGAGCACACATGATTTGGTCTACCTTCATAGGCAGTAGCCTAGGGACAACAACAATTGCAGCCACGCTGCCCAGTATGTGAATTCTCTTTTACCACTATTGGACAAGAAACAAACAACAAAGTGCATCATCATTGGGTTTAAGAAGGTTGAGCGGAGCGCATGGAACCACTGTTGTTGCTTCTATGGATGAAAAGGAGTGAGGATAAAGGTAAATGAAATGCAAATAGAAAAAGAAGAACAAAAGACAGTGATGATTTCTTAAATGCAATACCATACCAACCACAATATTCCTATGAGTAAGGCAGAAAACTAAGCATCTCACAACCAGTCAAGATTCCTAACCAAAACCCAAAAATATGATAAATGAAGAAATATTTGTATAAGCATGACTATCAAATATATTTATTATTTACACAACCTGTAAAGATATTTATAGTGCAATCCTACGTTTATTTATTCAGAAGCAAGTCCCAATATATTCAGTGGGGCTTACTCAAACAGGGACAGAACTGCAACCTCAAGTGATAAGTAACTTCATTCACGCAACCCAAAATTCAGAATCATGCCACTTTATGGCGTTTTGCAACTGTTTATACTTGTTTTCATGGTTATTGGATTTTAAGGGAATTTACTTATTGTGAGCTGCCTTGGTTTCCAGACTGCAACCCTACCTCACAGGGTTGTTGGAAAGATTCCCATATACACACACACATTGGAGATGTAAAAATACATACACCCCATATAATAGTTTATTGTCAAAACCAGTTGATCATTGCAGAACATTAAAAAAATAAAATCAGTATTAGTTTCCAACATAAAAAACAGTTATACCTAAGTAAGCCCTGCCTAATAGCTTTAAAAATAGGATTGGAGAGGCAGAGAAAGATATACAACACAAACACAATTCTTTCCTATGTTCACTCAACAATCCCATCAATTTGCAGCACAATCCTAACCATGCCTACTCAAAAGGAAGTCCTATTGAATTCAATGGGGTTTACTCTTGGGATGTTTACTCTGGAAAATCAAGTACTATATTATTATTATTTATTGCATTTATATACCGCCCCATAGCCGAAGCTCTCAGGGCGGTTTACAACAATTAAAATCATTAAAAACAAGTATACAAATTTAAACAATTAAAACCCATAAAAACAGATAAGCAAGTTAAAAACACATGTTATTCAAATGCTGTTAATATGCCTGGGAGAAGAGAAAAGAGGATTAAAGCTTCAGAAGTTTGCAAAACACTGCCCTCTTCAAAATTAAAATCTGTCTGATTCCTACACACAGGAGAGAAAAAGACTGAAAGCTGTGAGATGTTCAGAAAAGCAGGAAAAAGCACGTTTCTAAGCCTTGGGCCAGTCACTGCCTCTCAGCCTCAGAGGGAGGCAATGGTAAAGCCCCTCTGAATACCTCTTACCATGAAAACGCTGTTCATAGGGTCGCCATAAGTCAGAATCGACTTGAAGGCACACAATTCAATTTGTCTCTACATTTTTGTCTTTATCATTCCTTGTCAATCACAACCCTGATTTCTTATTGGCTAAAAACCTGAAAGGTCAGGGATTAGAGCAGAACTTAGAGCAACCAAGAAGTTGTGGGGAGGGCTGAAGTTTTGGTGTGTATCTCTGGAACCAGACCACCTAGAAACTTAATTTTTTTAAAATGAAAGCTTAAAGTCCGGAGATTAAGGTGAGTCAGCCAGAGAGCCGGAGGGGACCCCCAGAAACCGGAGTCTCAGGCTGAAAAACGGAGATCTGGCAACCCTAGTATGAATGGAAAACAGTGATTGGAAAGTAGGAAGTGTGGTCTTTAAACTCCCATCACGGAAAAAACTTCGTCTTTATAACGGAGTTCAACTCCACTGTGAATGAGCCCTTTGTGAGCAAAGCACAAGGCCTGAGGACACTTCCTGTGCAATGTGAGCCTTGAAGTGAACTGTCACAGCAGTTGAAGCTTCTGGCCATCCAAGAGGATCAAGTGGCTTGAAATCTCATGAAATGAGATTGCCCGGTCTCACAAGATTTGAGGATGTGAAGATTTGGGAGAGGCCTATATAAGTCTCTTATACAGCCCAGGCTCTTATATGTCCACCCATTCTCTTTATAAGGGTTATCCGAAGGTTGTAGCTGGTCATTCTGTTGGGCAGGGCTAACTCCAGGCATGCCGGGGCCCTTGGGCATCAGCTTGCCCTGGGCCCTGGCCTGTGCGCATGTGACCCCCCCATGCCCCCCCACCTACCTGTCTCCTGTCTTTTACCATTGCCCTTAATGAAGATGGCAGCCACAGTTTCCCTAAGGGGATGAAGCCTCCACCACCATCTTTGTTGATGGCATGTGTGCGTACTATGCGCATACATCTCTGCCATCAACTAAGATTGCGGCAGGGGCTTCAGTACCTTAGGGAAGCTGCAGCCACCATCTTCATTAAGGGCAATGCTAAAAGGCAGGAGAAAGGTAGGTGAGGTGAGGGAATGGCGGCCAGGCGGAGACTGGGGCCGCAGATTATGGAAGGGGAGCGGAGGGGCCACTGAGGGTCCCCCTGTAGCTCCAGGGGCCCTCAGGCCAGTGCCCCACCTGGCCACCCTTTAGAACCGGCCCTGCTGTTGGGGGCAAGGAAGAATTTTTTTCATTGACAGGCATGTTCACCTTCCTTGGGATATTGCCTCAGGGATAATAATTTGGATAATTAATGAATTTGGATCTACTTGGCAGATAGAACAGTAAAGTGGGGACAGCAAGTCCATTAGAAAATGAAATGAGGCACTTGTTCCAACATGATTTGCAACAGGGATAAGAGTCTCCTCAAAGATGAAAAAGCACCTGTAACCAGCAGCACAGACAGCAGGATAGAGACTGACCAGCACATTTGGACAACTGTTGGAGAGAGAACCTGCTCTTACACTAACTGTATACCTTACAACAAGGCAATGCCACCGTGGGCTCCTTGGAGGAAGGGCGGGATATAATTTTAAGAAGTAAATAAGTAAGGGCTTCATCACAGACAGAAAACTCAATTGTAAGCTGACCACCTGAGGGGCAGTTGTAGCATGGACAGCCAAGCCAGCTTCTCCTGTTAGATTATTATTGAAGTCAAGGGCCCCTTACTTCTCCTTCCCGTTTATTACATGCTAATCCATTTACTGGCTATAGAGATTAAATAAAGCTGTGTGGCCAGATTGTACACTAAGACTGGTGTCCATCTCTTTACCAGCTGCAACCTAAAGCACCACTTCTAATGGACATAATACAACTTTTAAATGAAAAAAAATGTTTACGAAGTTTGTACTTTCTCCCCACCTTCTGTTATAAAATTAAGAACGTTTCTCTTTTGAAAAATAACAAAACATTTCTTTCATTTTGCACAAAGGCGATTGATTCAAAATTCTGGCTGGAGAGTTGTACCTTGTATAATGGCTTTTCAAAATGCATTCTGAATATTAAATTCATTTAAATCTAGTGTTCATCCAGATGCACACACCTCAGACAGCAATGCTTCAAATAGAAGGATTAGTGAATATTTGGGCTACAGTTTAATCCCTTCAGACTTTAGTATGCAAACTGGAACTGTTTATAAATTAGACAATCTTTCTGCACCCCAATTATGTGAAGGTTCACATAGCTTTAACAGTAACTTTGTGACCGATTAGTCATAGTAATTTCTCCCTTTAGAGTCATTTACTTTTAGAAAAATAACAAATATTTAGCGGTCTAGTATTCTGTAGGCGCTGAAAACATTCTTTTAGATGTTTCTTTCTAAATGAGAACCTGTTTCCCCTTTAGTCAAATTTGGTCTCATTAGTAACATAGGAAGCTGCCTTATACTATTGGTCCATCTAGCTCAGTATTGTCTACACCTGATAGCAGCAGCTCTCCAGGGTTTCAGGCAGCAGTCTCTTCCAGTCCTACCTGGAGATACCTTCTGTATGCCCTATCACTGAGCCATGGCCCTTTCTCATTCAATATGTTTCATCCTCTTAATGATTTATAAAAGAACGTAAGAGCTCTGCCGAGTCATTCCAAAGGCCCTGTCTAGGCCAGCATCCTGTGGGCAACCAGATACATTTGAGAAGTCAAAAGCAGGACATGAGGCAAGAGCACGCTCCCCATTCTTATTCTTCAGCAACTGCTGCTGTCAGGCATACTGCCTCTGACACTGGAAGGAGTACACGGCCATCATCACTAGCCATTAATAGCCTTCTCCTCCTTGAATTTGTCTAATTCACATTTAAAGCCATCCTAACTAGTGACCATCACTACCTCTTGCAGGAACAAATTCCAACATTTAACTAAACAATGGGTGTAGAAGTACTTTCTTTTGTCTGTCCGGAATCTTCCATCATTCAGCATCACTGGATAAGCCTGGCTTCTAGTATTAGGAGGAAGAGAAAAGTCTATCTACTTTCTCCACACTGTGCGTAATTTTATACGCTTCTAATATGTCCCTCTTCAGTTGCCTTTTTTTCTAAACTAAAAAGGCACAAAACAGAGCCCCTATGGATGGGTAATACCCAGATTCAGGAGCATGTGCATAGTTTGGGGCTGCTACTAGATCTAATCACTGTTACTAGATGCCCAGTTGACCTCAGGGGCATGGAGTGCGCATTGCCACCTTTGGTTGTTGTACCAACTACCATCATTCCTGGACAGCGATAGCCGTGCCATGGTGGCAGGGCTGGTTCCAAGGGGCGGACAGGTGGGGCACTGGCCCGAGGGCCCCTGAGGCTACAGGAGCCCCTGGGGGGGCCCTCTGGTCCCCTTCCGTGATTTGCGGCTGGATCGCTGCCGCGGATCGCAGGGCGAGAGCTTCAGAGCTCTGCCATTCCCTTCCTTAACTTACCTTGTTCTGCGGTTGCGCATGCAGTGGTGCCCTTAAGAAAGATGGCGGCTGAGGTTTTCCTAAGGGGCTGAAGCCTCTGCCACCATCTTGGCTGATGGCACACATGCATGCTGTGCGCTCACATCCATGAGCAAGTCGCAGAAGGGGAGAGCTGGGGCCTGGGGCAGGCTTTTGCCCAAGGGCTCCAGCATGTCTGGGGCTGGCCCTGGGCACACGCACGCGTGTATGTGTGCGTGCACACATGTGTGCCAGGGCCCAGGGCAAGCTGGTGCCCAAGGGCCCCAGCATGTCTGGGGCCGGCCCTGCATGGTGGTACCTACATTGATAATCTCACAATTAGACTACCACAATATGCTGTATGAGGGGCTACCCTTGCTCCTGGTTTGGAAGATACAGCTAGGTCAAAATGGAGCTGCTAGAGTGCTTAGTGTGACACTTAGCTTTACGCATGTTACACCACTGTTGAAAAAACTGCATATTATTAGTACTAGTATTTAGTCACTTTCCTTGCAAAGCAACCTAACATGACTTGCAACAATAAAATTAAAATCAATTATAACAAATAAACCATAGGAATCATAAACTTCCTGTTAGCTACTGTGCAAAGTTTAAGGTTTTATTGTTGGCATTTAAAGCCCTATACAACTTGGGACCAGGATACCTAGCAGACCACCTCCCTTGATAGAGAGACCAAGTCAATCTTTATTTTATTTATTTATTACATTTATATATCATCTTTCCTCCCAGTAGGAGCCCAGGGCAGCAAACAAAACACTAAAAACACTCTAAAACATCATAAAGACAGACTTTAAAATATATTAAAACAAAACGTCTTTAAAACATATTTTTTTTAAAAAGTTTTAAAAACATCTTAAAAGCAATTCCAACACAGACAGACTGGGATAAGGTCTCTACTTAAAAGGTTTGTTGAAAGAGGAAAGTCTTCAGCAGGCGCTGAAAAGGTAAGAGATGGCGCCTGTATAAGATTTTCAAATCACTTGGTATTTGTTATGATCTTCAAATCACTTGGTGACAACTCAGAAGCAGCCCTTTTCAGCTATGGCACTGTAGTCCATGGGGCATTCATGTAATCATTGCAATGCATATGTATGGCTATTTTTATTATGTAGAGTTGCCTTTAAGAGGTTAAGATTTGCAAGTGAAAGCTTATAATGTTTTTTTTCTCAATTCTGAGCACCAGCAAGAAGTTCAGCTTGTCAGAGATTGGGGTCAAGGAATGGTCAATGAGTACACAACCTACACCCAGCTGTGTCTTATCTAGGAGGCTAATTGGCTGGGGAAGGACCGTTTGACATACCCTTAAGGATAGTAGCCTTGAAGCTGATCCAGATAGCTCTAATGAGCTGCACATGTCAAGGAACAGTAGCACATGTGCCCAGCAGAGGGTGGCATCAGAGGTCAAGATTACCTGTTTACACCAGAACAGTATCCTCTCAGTAGATAGGGTAATCCATCAAGTGCCTTGACACCATAGATCAAGAGACTGTGATACTTCAAAGATGGTAAGGTAGTAGCATAAACTCTATTAATCATAGAATGGCTTTGATGCTTAGGTTGATATAGTAAAATTAATCATGTATCCTGTCAAGATGCAATGATCTGATGTAAGATAGTGACTAATGATGTATTCCGTCACCATTGTGCTTTGCCAAGATTTTTGCCATAAAAACCATGTAGCCCAGTTCAGTGTTCAGACTGCAAGTGTCTATGCCAGGACCTTGCAGCCCAATCCACTCTTATTGAGTATGCCTGTGTGCTCACTAAATTACTCAATAAACGTCTCCTTTGTGAGTAAACCTTGAATCTGACTCATTGATTCCTTGGTACTGAACTTAAATTTGAAGCAGCCCACGGCCAGGGCAATACAGGCACCTACCTTTAGAATATCCTCCCTTGGGTAATTTGTAAGATGAAGATAGTAAAGACATTTTAAACACCTCTAAAAAAAACCCCTTATGTTTACCCAAGCTTTCCTGGACTCTGACTTTGTTCTGTACATGACTCTGTTTTATTTGTGATATACCATTTTTTAATCTTGTTTTTAGGAAATTGTATTGGATGTTGTTTGTGTTTGTGTTGTTTTTATGTAAATGCTTACAGATTTTTATGTTATTAATGGGTATAAGATTTTTATAAATAAAATAAAATAAAAATGTTGTAACCTTTCCTCCTAGGGGAGCTGCTCCAGATCCTTGATCATTTTGATTGCCCATTTCTGAAACATTTCAAATTATTTTGGAGATGTGGCAACCAGAATTGCACACTGCATTCCAACTGTACACTCTATTCCAAGCATTCCAAGTGTGATTGCACCATAGATTTGTAGTATAGCATTATGATACTGGCAGTTTTATTTTCAGTCCTTTCCCTAATGATCTCTAGCATGGAATCCATCTTTTTCAGTTGCTGCATACTGGATCAACATCTTCACTGACCTATCCACTATAAACCCCAAACCTCTTTCCTGGTCATATACTGCCAGTTCAGATCCCTATAAGGATATGTGTGTAATTAGAAAAAAATTTGCCCCAAAGTGCATCACTTTATGCTTTTTTACACTGAATTCTCTACAGATTTCTTTATGGGTTTATTGCATGGTAACCATCATTCCTAATACTGGGGGCTCACTAAATATTAGGGCCTGGTTTCCATATGCAAAACATTAAGGCACTGCTTTTCAGCTGCATATCTTGCTTGGTCTCTCTTTTGTTACATGGCTACCTCAGTTCATTTGTGTTACAAAGGTGAGCTGACAAACAGAAGTCTCTGTCCACAATATAAAAATGCCAATTGTTTTGAAGAATGGTGACAAAGCCCTTTTAATGGGACAAAAGGAGCCCCAAAAAGTTGGTCAAGGTCTAGCAAAATAAATCAGTCCATTTGGAGTATATGTTCTGTACACTACATGATAGAGCAGCCATGTTTCTCTTTATCCGTAAATCCCGCTTGCCTTGGCAGACCACACACACTGGAAGCGCCAAGATCAACACTGTTAACCTCCAAACTCAATTTTAAATCTCAGTACATCAAAATTATATTAAAGAATTGGAGGATGCTGGGCAGATCAGAAAAATGCAGCAAGCGCCAATAGGCTGTATCAAAGTCTTTCATTCCACCCAATACTATATAAAAAAAGTGAAAGAAAAGATTAGAGGAGGAGTTAAATCTAACAAGACAAAACTACATTAGAAATAGTAAGCACTGTTTCCCATAAATGAATGGATTACACAATAACATTTGCCTGCAGCAAGCCCTGCAAAGTAATGCCACAACATCTTACAACTGACATCAAGAGGACTACATTCCTAGATTTCAGCTCTCTCTTGGTGTTTCTCCAAACTGCTTTCCTCCATGCACCCACTCATAGAACACCTTAGTTCCTACTATCATTGCAGATACCTGCTATAAAAGTAGGACAGGCATAGTCTGATCATCGACCTGAGATGTTTTCAAGTGCTTTCAAAGCTCAACGTGACATTGAAGAGGAGACATTACTCCCCTCCCCCTGCAGTTCTGTCTCTTAACAATTCTCAGCACCCTTAACAGAGTACAGTTCCTAGAATTCTTTGGGAGAAGCCATGAGTGTTAAAGTGGTATGATAGTGTTTTGAATGTCTGGTGCGGATGTGGCTTCAGTGTATCCAATAAATTGTTTAGGCTGCAACCAAACTACTTCGGTTTTATCTTTCACTGTTTAGCAGGTCCTGCTCTCTTCCCTCAGATGATCTGAATATTTATTGTTTATATTATTTATTTATTTATTAAATTTATATCCTGCCCTTCCTCCCAGATACAAACATTGCAATTATTTGTATCCTGCCTTACTAGATACAAATTCTTCTGAAGAGGCTTAGAAGGAACACCAAAATACATGTTAAAAAAACAAAATCAGCATATAATAAAATCAGGACATAATGAAAGTCATAAAGATTTTCCATAGGGCACTTGGTTATAAGTGATGTTGTAGGTGGGAAAGGAGAAAACAGTCCAGCTGGAGCAGACTCTGAAATAGACTTGGCCTGCCTCACTTCTTGCATGGAATCCTTACCACAGGGTAGTTGATGGTGAAGACTGCTTTTTAAGCATGAATGAGCTTAGCAGAGTCTGGAAAACTTCAGAAGCATGCACTTTGCACACCAGCCTTTGTACCAGGCTCCTTGGGAATCCTGTCTGGTCAGGGATCAAATATGTTTAATAGAAGAGTGGCTGTACATACCTCCATAATAAGCATATGAGGTAATGTTTGATGTAACACTATATGTGCACAGACACATCTGCATAATTCTCCTCCCCAAGGGAAGAAATCCCAAAAATTCCAGAAGAGAGAGGGAAGGCATAGCACATGTCACATACAACTTCATATGTACTGTCCTGGTTCACCCCTAAAGCTAAAGACATGGATTACGGTTTGTAGATATGGCATTGTGTGGAAGACTTGCCAGGTGAGGGGAACTCAGCCCAGACAACTAACGGCTGTGCCTCGTTCCAGTCTTCCCCACAACCACAGGTTTGCTGGTTGCCCTATCAGCCAGCCCTCAGATCTCCGGATGCTGCTTTTAAATGCCAGATTGGTACATAATAAAATCTCCCTCATCCATGATTTAATTGTGGATGAGGCTGCCGATCTGGCATGTATAACTGAGACCTGGGTGGGCGAGCAGGGAGGAGTTGGCCTTTCCCAGCTGTGCCCACCGGGATACTTGGTTCAGCATCAGGGTAGATCTGAAGGTCGGGGAGGGGGGGTTGCTGTGGTCTATAAGAATTCCATCCCCCTCTCCAAGCACCCTGTCCATGTGACTACTGGTCTGGAATGTTTGCATCTTGTGTTGGGTCAGTGGGACAGATTGGGGATTCTGTTGGCGTACCGCCCACCCCACTGCCCAACGGACTCCCTAACTGAGCTGACAGAGGTAGTCTCGGATGTACTGCTGAGATCCCCCAGACTGATGATGCTGGGGGATGTCAACATCCATGCCGAGGCCGCCTTATCTGGAGCGGCTCAGGACTTCATGGTTTCCATGACAACCATGGGGCTGTCCCAATATGTTACTGGCCCAACACACGTAGCAGGCCATACTCTAGATCTGGTTTTCGCAACTGGACATGGAGATGATGATCTGATGGTAGGGAGTTTTACATCAGTCCCTCTGTCATGGACAGATCATCGCTTGTTGAGGTTTAGACTTACAGCGGCTCTTCCCCTCTGTAAGGGTGGGGGATCTATTAAGATAGTCCGCCCCCAGAGACTTATGACTTCTGATGATTTTCAAAGGGCTCTGGGGAGTTTTCCGGCTGATAGGGCTGGCGCTCCTGTCAAAACGCTGGTTGAACTGTGGAATGCAGAAATGGCCCGGGCAGTTGACACGATCGCTCCTGCGCGCCCTCTCCTTTGTAGAGCTCATGCAGCTCCATGGTATACTCCAGAGCTGAGAGCGATGAAACAGTATAGGAGATGGCTGGAGTGCAGATGGAGGTGAACTCCTGATGGATGCAATCATGCACTGGTAAGTGCCTATACTAAGTTATACTCAGAGGCAATAAGGGCAGCAAAAAAGCAATATTTTGCTGCCACTATTAAAGCATCTATTTGCCGTCCAGCAGAGCTCTTTAAAGTTGTCCGTGGGGTATTGTCTTCTGGCCCTAGGGACTCGGTGGAATCATCTGAGGCCCGCTGTAATGAATTTGCTAGGCACTTCCAGGATAAAATCTTTTGCATCCGTCGGGACTTAGACTCCAATGTTACAGCAGTTGAATCGAACGAGGTATCCAGAGCACGGCCTTGTCCTGATTCTTTGGATGAGCTTCAGTTGGTACAGCTTGAGGACGTTGACAAGATGCTTGGATTGGTGCGTGCAACCACTTCTAAGTTGGACCCTTGCCACTCTTGGCTAATAAAAGCTAGCAGGCATGGAACAGCCAGCTGGGCCAGGGAAGTGATAAATGCCTCATTGCAAGAGGGAGTGGTCCCTAGCTGCCTGAAAGAGGCGGTGGTAAGACCACTTCTGATGAAACCGTCCTTGGACCCAGAAAATCTTAACAATTACAGGCCGGTAGCAAATGTCCCATTCCTGGGCAAGGTCCTCGAACGAGTGGTTGCCAGCCAGCTCCAGACACTCTTGGATGAAACCGATTATCTAGATCCATTTCAATCGGGTTTCAGGCCTGGTTTTGGTACGGAGACAGCCTTGGTCGCCCTGTATGATGACCTTTGTCGGGAGAAAGACAGGAGGAGTGTGACTCTGTTGATTCTCCTTGATCTCTCAGCAGCTTTTGATACCATCAACCATGATATCCTTCTGGGGAGACTCGCTGATTTGGGAGTTGGTGGCACTGCTTGGCAGTGGTTCCACTCCTACTTGGCGGGTCGTCTCCAGAAGGTAGTGCTTGGGGAGCACTGCTTGACACCCTGGGTACTCCAGTATGGGGTTCCACAGGGGTCAGTTTTGTCCCCCATGCTTTTTAACATCTACATGAAGCCCCTGGGTGTGGTCATCAGGAGTTTTGGAGTGCGTTGCCATCAGTATGCTGATGACACGCAGCTCTACTTCTCCTTTTCATCTTTTTCAGGTGAGGCTGTCAATGTACTGAACCGTTGCCTGGCTGCGACAATGGACTGGATGAGAGCTAATAAACTGAGGCTTAATCCAGACAAGACTGAGATGCTGTTAGTGGGAGGTTCTCCCGACCGGATGGTGGATGTTCAACCTGTTCTGGACGGGGTTACACTCCCCCTGAAGGAGCAGGTTCGTAGTTTGGCAGTTCTTTTAGAACCTTCACTGTCACTTGAGGATCAAGTAGCCTCGGTGGCACGGAGTGCCTTTTACCAACTTTGTTTGGTGGCCCAACTTCGCCCCTATCTGGATAGGGATGGCCTCGCTTCAGTTGTCCATGCTCTGGTAACCTCTAAACTAGATTACTGCAATGCGCTCTACATGGGGCTGCCTTTGAAGACTGTTCGGAAACTGCAGCTCATGCAAAATGCAGCGGCCAGATTGATAACAGGGACCAGGTGGTCCAAACATATAACACCGATTCTGGCCCGCTTGCATTGGCTGCCTATGTTTCCGGGCCCGGTTCAAGGTGCTGGTTTTAACCTATAAAGCCTTATACGGCGTGGGATCACAATACCTGATGGAACGCCTCTCCCGATATGAACCTACCCATACGCTACGCTCAGCATCGAAGACCCTCCTCCGGGTGCCTACTCAGAGGGAGGCTTGGAGGGTGGCGACAAGAAAGAGGGCCTTCTCAGTGGTGGCCCCCGAATTATGGAATAGTCTTCCTGACGAGGTACGCCTGGCACCGACATTACTATCTTTTCGGCACCAGGTTAAAACTTTCCTCTTTTCCCAGGCATTTTAGTATGTGTAAAAATGTTTATGTTTTAAATTTAAATTTTAAGCTTTAAAAAAAAACTGTTTTAAATATGTGTTTCATTGTATTTTATGCTGATTGTTGTGAACCGCCCAGGGAGCTTCGGCTATGGGCAGTATATAAATTTAATAAAATGAATGAAATGAATGAAATGTTTGAACATACAAACACATCCAGCAGATTAACTATGGTTTGCTTTCTGTTGGGTTACAACCCATGGTTTGTTTTAACTATGGTTTGGCATTATAGGCAAACCCAACAGCCCCTTGCTTAAACATGGCTTGTTTGGTCATCTGAACCCAGCAGCTCACCAAGATACAAGGGCCTGGGGAAAAAATAATCCAAGTTTTAGAGAAAGAAATCATGGCTTATGTGTTCATCTGTGAGATGACTCATAGTTTGTCAAATAAAACCATGGTTAAAACAAACCATGGCTTAGTGTTATGTGCTAACATAATGAATGTCACATTTCCAGCTAGAAGAATGTGCAAATAAGCCCCATGTTTCCTCGTTCCCTACATCCAGGTTCTTTCTGTTCCCTTCACTTTATAAAAGACTAAACTAGAGCATCATCAACAGCAATAATTTGTGCTGTATGCCTCATTCATAGGAGACTACTATAAACATCTCTACTGAGTTCTCTTAAAAATGCCATAAGAGGTAACAATCATTGCATTTGCATATAATAGATTAGGAACATCTTTCATAGCTAAAACTTATCTGCCAGAATATATGAGCAATAGCTCACATCCAAGCTCACTATGATGTACATAGAATGCTATACAGGCATTCCAGGAACCTGCCCAAAAAAACGCCACCAGAATGAACCCTGATGCTATATTTCAGTAGGCAACACTTTATTTTATTATTGCTATCAAAAGAAAGGAGATCATAACACTCTGCAAAATAAGGTAAATTTATGCAGTACAGAAACAAATTATGCTTAATTCATCTGGCATAGGTTATAGAAAAACAACAATGTTACACTAATGGGCCACTTGGTAGCCCATTAAGATGTATTCTCAGAGGTATAATTTTGAATGTAGTTGATATTTCAGTCTGCAATATGCAACTGCTCTAATAAACTGTTCATTTTCAACACATGCAACAGCTAATTAGTAGATTAATGAAATGTTGATTATTTACATGGGTATTAGCAAATCTATAATGTGCTATTCTGCAAAGTCATGCATGCAGTCCTCTAAATTCATACAAGCAAGCAGATTTGGCAAGTCCTCTCCCAGCCACATATTATACTAGACTTTCAGCACTGATCAGCCCCCTTAATTCAATAAACCAACTTTAAAAGATCAACTTGTAAGAGGATTTGAATTTGTGCCAGCCTCCAGGCAGAGAAATTGGTATTCAAGACAGAATGAGATCAAGAGGCATACATGTTCGTAGGGATCCTATTGCTAGCTGTGGCAGCTGGAACTTTGTGAGCCCACAAAGCAATCTCCTACCACTGTTTGTGTGCAGGGGACAGCAACTTGGTTTATCCACAGATGATTCCTATCACTGTCTCTCAGCCTAACCTACTTCACAGGGTTGTTGGGAGGATCAAATGCAGAGGGGAGAACCATGTACGCCACCTGGAGCTTCTTGCAGGCAAGGTGGGTTATAAATGTAAGAAATAAATAACAATAATAAACTTACACAGGATCCACTAACAGGAACTAAGGAGAGAAATAGAATCTATGGGAAAGCAAGGGTCTTAGAACTATTTTTTTTTAAGTTGTGCATGATGTGTATCAACACTGCCCCAGGGATACCATAGACAGGCAAAAAAAAGCTTACTTTGGGGTTAGAAATATATCTTTAGCATTTTAATTATTGGAGTAATTATCCCTAACAACTTGAAACATTGCTGTAGCTAAATGCACATCCCATGTTCAACCAATGTCGCAAAGACTTATGGAAATGGAAGAAGGGGACTTTATTTATTTTAGGCTGTAACAGCACATTTAAGGTGCTGCTGCTACCCAAGATACAACTTATTTTTTCAAACTCTCCCAACAGCAGTTTCCATGAGGGCTATTGGGAGAAAATGGTCACTTATTTCATGCATACAATCAAAGAGATCTCTACTTAGTAAAGGACTCTTGTAGAAAGTCATCAACTAAGTTGGGTGCGGGGAACCAAATTAACTGAATTATATAGCATATTCACTAACAGGCAAAAAAACCTTGAGGTTTAAGAATGTACCTATTGTTGTTATGTGCCTCCAAGTCGACGACGACTTATGGCGACCCTATGAATCAGCGACCTCCAAGAGCATCTGTCATGAACCACCCTGTTCAGAACTTTTAAGTTCAGGTCTGTGGCTTCCTTTATGGAATCAATCCATCTCTTGTTTGGCCTTCCTCTTTTTCTACTTCCTTCTGTTTTTCCAAGCATTATTATCTTTTCTAATGAATCATGTCTTCTCATTATGTGTCCAAAGTATGATAACCTCAGTTTCATCATTTTAGCTTCTAGTAGCCCACAGATATTTCTATCAAACTTTAAAAAGCAAGAAAATTGGGCAGCTATAGTGAATGCACCAGGGAAGCAGGAGACCTGACCTCCTCTCTGAGATATTGCACTGCCCTACAAATTTGTCAAAATGCAGACACCATTTGGGTTGGTCTTTCACAGTCCAATCCACTTCCTGTGTAGCTTGGAAGTATTTGGGAACTTGGCCCTCCAGATGTTGCTGAACTACAACTCCAATCAGCCTTAGCAAGCCTGTCCAATGGTCAGGGATGATGGAAATTGTAGTTCAGCAACATCTGGAAGGCCAAAAGTCACCTGACACAGGTCAGGCTGTTTGGCTCACACAGTAACGTCTACTCTCTACCTCTCAAAATTTGCTGACTGAGGCGACTGCCTCACTTTGCCTAATGAGATGGCCAGTCCTGAGAAGGAATAGGATTTTTAAAAAGTTGCATACAATTCATCTGGCACCTTTCATTTCTTAATTATTCTACAGATCCCATATCTTTACCCTGAGGATCACAGGAACACAATGGAAGAACTGCATCTGCTCCCTCGTCATAGGCCTAATGGCCCTCTATGTGTTGCCGTGCCCTGCCTGGTGCTGGCATGACCGGAGGGGGGGGGGGAGGGAAGGGAAAGAACACTGGAAAGAAAGGAAACAGCAAGAGAGAAAGAGACTGAGAAGCACTGAAAAAAGGTGAGGTTTTTAAAAGAATCTGGAGATAGAAGATGGCTGCCTCTTAGGGAGCACAGCTACTGTCCATAGCAGTAGGCAGGACAGGTCTGGAGAATGGGATGGCCCCTGAAGATTGGACCCTGCCTACCACACTAGGGGGGAGGCACCATCCCAAGCTGTAGAATACCCTCCAGGAACCACTGGGGAATGTCAGCAGGTGATGCTTTCCCCATAATTGTATTTCCATACTAAAAAAAAGCTGAATTTAATTTCTGCCTCTCACTCAGCTGTTAAAAGCACAAGAGCCCTGCTCTCCCCCAATGACAACCCTAAACCATGCAAAGTACTCAAGAGTAAGAACAACAAAATTTGGGCAACTTAACATATTTTAAAAAATTTTTAAATATTTAAAATGAACATATACAATTGTATAAAAATACAATCAAAACCTTGATAAACAGCAACAAAAATACACTGAGCATGTGCAATTTCACATTTTTAAAACTTACTTTACCCATCAATTTCTTTGCTCACTTACTGCCTTGGGTCACGCACTAACACTCAGCCTAACCTACCTCATATGGCTGTTGCTCCATTGAATTCTATAGGACTTACTTCTGAGCAGAGCTGGTAAGGACTGCAGCCTAAGTCCTTGTATTACAGACATCTTCAACAGAATCTTAGTCTAGTCTGATTACTGCAATTTGATTTACCTGTGAGTACACTCCACTAAATATGAAGATACTTTCTTCTGAGTAGGCATGTGTATATTGTACCATAAATTAACTATACAGTGAATTTTTAATAAGTGCCTAGGTGTGATGCTCCGGGACTCCTTCCCATTACTTTTTTGCCGGCAACACCCCTCCCGGGATCCCTCTGTCTCTACAACCAGAGCCAATCAGCTTGATCGATCTTCCCTCACTACCACTGACAAAAGAGAGGAGGAGGAAGAGGTGCTGGAGCTTAAATGAGCCCAGCTGGCCCCTTCTCTTGATGCACTCACTCAATTCTGTGCTCCTCAGCTCTCTGTGGGGCAGGAACTGACTGTGCCAGCTGGAAGGAAGGAAGGGGAGGCAGAAGCAGCTGTGTGCACATGCAGTGCAGGCTCACAAGTTAGTGGTGCACAGATAAGCCATTAATAAATTATTTAAATTAATATATAATTCTTCTCTTGGCAACCCTGATGTTGCTAGACTACAGCCACTATCATCTCTGGCCATGTTGTTATTGTTATTGCCTGCCCTTCATCAGTAGGTCCCAAGGAGGGTTACAGAAATTTAAATACAGTAATAAAAACAGCTGAAACACATTACATTCACAAGAATAGGGTGGGTCCTGAAAACTTGAAAACTTACATCCCAAGTGCTAAAGGCCGGGTAAAGAGGTGCAACTTTAGTTGGTCCAACAACATCTGGAGGACACCACATTGGCTACCCTACTTTATACAGTTCCTGTTTCATACCAGAAAAGCCTCCCACAAAACCTGGTGCTATCTGTACTTACATCTGGAACCAAAGTACTGTGCAGCACAACTCACAGTATCATTACATAGGCAGCTTCTAACCTTGGATTAGTGACAATTCACACCATTCATTATACCACTTTATACAGTCCTGGCTTCCCCAAAATAATCTTGGTAAGTGTAGTATGCAAAGGTACAATACTGATAATTTTTAGGGGACTGCCATTCCTCTCACAGAACTACAATACCCAGAATTCCCTGGGAAGAGGAAATGATTGTTAAACCACTCTGGAATTATAGCTTTGTGGGGGTACAAATCCCTGGAGTCCTAGAGAGTTGTTATTTTCCCCTCCTTTTTGTCCACTTTTCCTGCTTCTGGCTTATTTTCTAGTAGTCCTAGGAGTCTGTAACGTGGCCTTTCTTCTTTTCCTAGGAACCAGGACACATTTTTCCTGCGGTGGGTTCATCTGAGATCAGGTACTCTCTAGAAATTATTTTCTCTAAATACTACTGCACAATGAGTGTGGGTGGTTGTTAAAGAATCCCCTCCCCAAATGACAATTGCAAAACATGAAAACTTTACAAAGAGACTTAGGTGTGAGTCCTGCTGTTCAGCAGCTGATGTCCAGGCACTTATTAAGACTTTACTGTATAGTTAAATTCACAATACAATAATATACATGCCTACTTAACAAGTAAGTCTCTTTGTGTTTCATGGAGCTTACTTCTAGGTAAGCAGGTACAGAATGGCAGCCTAGGCTTTCATTGAGGACTGAAATTGGGGAAACAGGGTTGTTGTGCTTTTGATGGCTGTATCTCCACAATAGGGTTGCCAGGTCTCCGGTTTTCTGCCGGAGTTTTCGGCAAAAAGGGGCCGTCTCCGGCCTCCGGCCATAGTTTGTTTGAAGCCGTTGATCTCCGGCTTTTCAGTGTCTCCCTCAGGCACGCATGCATGATTGACATGCATGCGTGATTGACTGGCCGCCTTCCCGCCCTTTGTCATTGAGGGAGGGACTACTAGAGAGACAGGAAGTGAGCAAAGTGTAGCCGCCGCCCCTGGAGCAAGAAGGCCTCGTCGGAAATGTTAAGGACAACAATCTTTGGTGATAAGCTTTTACCTCTCGCAATACACACATTCATGAAATGTTTATATCAGGAGATTAAAATTCATGTTGATCCTTTACCTATCAAGAACAGTTTTCAGCCCAGATACCAACACATTTAAAGAACAGGTAAGTCCTATAAGCCTGTAACTGTATTAAGCACAATTGGGTAAAATTGCTTCAATCTGATGCTCTAATAAATTCAGGAATATTCACAGAGCTGGCTATAACTTATAACTGCATACAAGGAAACCCAAATAAATGCTTTCAGAAGTTAATGTAACAATTATATTATGTTTTGAATCAGTTGCTTAAAAAATAAAAAAAATCAGAAGGTTCCTGGAACTTTAACTATTATGTAATAATGAGTGGCTGATCCTAACAGTTGCTCCTAACAGTTTTCAAAACAAACCAATAAAACAAAAAAGCACAAAAAAGTATTTAGCAAAAAATGTTAGCGATGATAGCTCCTGGTAACAGTTTTTAAAACAAACAGTTAAAGCAATATTCCAGATAAAGTAAAATAACATGCCAGTTCTCCCCTGCTTTCACTTTACATTATTTTGGCTACCACAGGTTTGGGAACCTGCATTTGCTAAAATAATATGTAGTCCCTTCTGCCCTTAGGCTGAAATTCTGTGCACACACAAGCTTAATTACTATTAAACTCAGCACTTACTTCCAAGTAAATGTATGTGGGACTGGGCTGCAAGAGGCACAGAACAGAACATGAAGAAATAATAACTGAACTGAGTCTGACTGCTCGTTTCTTGAAACCACATTTTTAAACTTGTGCATAAAATAAGCTAGCTGGTTACAAAGTGATTGCTTGCCAGAAATCTAAGGATGTGTAAACACAAGCTGAAGAGTTGTTGGAAATTATCAGGGATGAAGTGTGTGTATAGTATTACTCAAACCTGTAGAGCGACATAGTATTGAACTGATGTTTCCTTTAGCTTGTAAATAAAGAAACTGCTTGAAAATTACTGCACAATATAGAAGGTTCAACTGTAATTATTTTATCTCAAAGTGCCTGCTGAACATAGATGTTGACATAGTTTCAGCTATTTTACAGTTTATGACTGCAGCTTACAAACTGTTGGGAACTTTGTAATGTTAGTTTAGTGAAGATATAGTCATGTTAAGGGCTGTCATGTCAGCTTGTTGTTTCTAATGGTTACAGATGATCCATTGTGTCCCAGCTCAGTCACAATGCAACATAATCTGAATCATGTTGTCTTCTGGCTCATCAATAAATGACTCTAGTTAGTTAAAAGCAGCTGTGGGGAACCTGTGGCCCTTTAGTTGTTGTTGAACTACAACTCTCATAATCCCTACCTAGCTATTAACAATGCTTGCTGGGGATGATGGGAGTTGTAGTTCAGCAACATCTGGTGGGCCAAAGGTTCCACACACCTGATTAAAATTGTCAGCTGATACATGATGGGAGCTGTGGGTGGAAACTCCCATTGGGTCAATAAACTGATTATCAGAGGGCTCTGATCCTGCAAATATCCAGTTGCCACATACACTACAGTTCAAGATCCACCAGTCACTACAGCAGGTCTGGGGAAACCATGGCCCTCCAGATGTTGTTAGACTCTTAACTCAGCCTTTCCCAACCAGTGTGCCTCCAAATGTTGTTGGACCACAATCCCCACCTTTCCTGACCATTGGCAATGCTGTCTGAGGCTGATGGGAGTTGTGGTCCAACAACATCTGGAGGCACACTGGTTGGGAAAGGCTGCTCTAACTCCTGTCAGTCCCAGCAAGCATAGCCAATGGTCAGGAATGAATGGAGTTGTAGTCCAACATCTGGGTGCCATAGGTTTCCCCACCCTGCATTATAACACTACCAGATTTAAAAAAGCAAATTCCTGAAGGAAGGGCTCAGTGGTATACCACATGCTTTGAACAGGAAACGTTCTGGGTGCAAGCCCTGGCATCTCCAAGTCAGGCTGGGAAAGACCCCAGTCTGAAATCCTGCAAAACAATACTCAGCTAGTTGGACCAATGGCCTGGCTTAATGCAAAGCAACTTCCTATATGCCTTTTAATTAACAGTAGTTTACAATTTCTGGAAGGTTGTAATGTTGTGAGAAACTATGTCTGCTGGAATTTGCCCTTCTGGGCAATTTTGAAAGTCCCTGTGGTATTTAATATGGCATCTGTAACAGCCAGTACAACTGCCCTTAAACTAGCTTTGCTTTCTTTTTTATTAAATTAACAGTTTGATTCCATGTATGTTTACCCGGAAGTCTAACCCACTAACAATATTTATTCCCAGTCCTAAATATGCATAGGACAGCAACCTAAATTATCACTGATTTCACTGAATGTGGTCGCACCATGAGTGCAACCCAGCTCCTTGCTGATTGCAGCAGAATTAATTCTGTATGTACTGCCTTATTAAGACACAGCAACAGATTTATTCAATATCTAAAAGACTCTGGAATGATTGCATGACTAACCAGAAATCTGTAAGCTATATGCAAAGCAAAACTTCATTATGAAATGTTAATGTCTAGAATAATTTATGCAATGAAAAGCTCAAAGTAAAAAGGCTGATTGAGGTTTAAAAGGTTAACAAAAATAGCTGTAACTTCAATACTTAACAGCACAATCCTATGAATGTTTACTCATAAGTCCCACTGTTTCCACAGGGCGGGGCATATACAACCTACTATATGTATTTAGGATTGAACCCTGTTGTTGTTATGTGCCTCCAAGTCCACTATGACTTATGGCAACCCTATGAATCAGTGACCTCCAAGAGCATCTGTCATGAACCACCCTGTTCAGATCTTGTAAGTTCAGGTCTGTGGCTTCCTTGATGGAATCAATCCATCTCTTGTTTGGCCTTCCTCTTTTTCTACTCCCTTCTGTTTTTCCAAGCATTATCTTTTCTAGTGAATCATGTCTTCTCATTATGTGTCCAAAGTATGATAACCTCAGTTTCATCATTTTAGCTTCTAGTGATAGTTCTGGTTTAATTTGTTTAACATGGCTGCAACCACATCTACTCAGAAGGAAGTCCTATTGAGTTCTATGGGGCTTAGTTCCTTAATAAGCATGTTTACAGTTGCTGCCTTCAGGGGCATCCATCTGTGCTCCCATCTAACATCTCTGCAACACTAAGCTCATTTCTTCCAATAATGGCCTGGCCTAAGGGCACGTAAACCCTTCTTGCCAGAAGCAAGTAAGCTAGATTAAATGTTCCCTAAAGGCGTTGAACTGTGACCTGGCAGACCAGGGTTTGAATCCCCACACAGCCATGAAGCTCACTGGGTGACCTTGGGCCAGTCACTGCCTGTCAGACTCAGAGGAAGGCAATAGTAAACCACCTCTGTCTGAATACTGCTTACCATGAAGACCCTATCTGGGATCAACTTGAAGGCTGTCCATTTCCATTTTGCATCACCCTAAGCTTGTGAGAAAGAATGACCTTGTCACTTCAGATGGACCTAGGAACACCCTATTTTAGGTAAGATTTCTATTTTAATCTCCAGAGAATTTTTTTTTGAATGGTATGCTCCAAGCAACTGTGGTTGATACAATGTATCATGTTTAATGACGTCACCAGGGCCCGCCCCGTGACGTCACCAGGGCCCGCCCCGTGACGTCACCAGGGCCCGCCCCGTGACGTCACCAGGGCCCGCCCCGTGACGTCACCAGGGCCCGCCCCGTGACGTCACCAGGGCCCGCCCCCATTTTCTCAGGTTTTTGGATGGTTCCGACCTGGCAACCCTACTCCACAATCAGGACACAGCTGAATTCCCATGGAAATCACGAGGTTGCCTTTAGAGGTGGGATTGGGAGGGAGACTCAGCAATGACTGTACTCTAATTTTCTGTTATGCCATGCCCCATAGCAGCCATTTTGTGATTGGTGCTTCCAGCACACTCTTAAAATGTGAAGCATGCCCACCGCTCCAAAAAGATTTGGGACTAATTGTTCTGCTGCTACATGTGAGGAGCCACTGAGCAAGATGCTCTCAGTGGACTCCCTCCTTGAGAGGGCGTACTCGTTCCCCGCTGTTACTGCTACAAATTCACTTGCCCTTTCCCCCTCAGGGCCTCATCTTCACTGCCAACTAACTAAGTGGCAGAAGGAAAGGCCTGAGAGATCTTCTCTTCTTGTTTTTGTTTTCACAGCAGCCAAATTAAAATGACTGCAACCAACATTGGTGGATTTGTTTTAATGTTGTTTGTGCTCCACTTGGACCGGGGTGACACAGGTTCTTCAAATCCCTGCTCAGCTATCAAGTTCACTGGGTGGTCTACGGCCAGTAACTTTCTCAACAAAGAACTTGCTTTATAGTGTTGTTGTGAAGATAGGGGGAAAAACCACCCTCAAGAACAAAAGAATACAAGAGCAACCCTGATGTATCAGGCAAAAGGCCCATCTAGTCCAGCATTCTGTTCTCATAGTGATCAGCCAGATGCCCATGGAAAGCCCACAAGCAGAATGTGAATACAAAGTCCTTGGGGGACAGGCAAGATGGAAATGTTAAGGACAACAATCTTTGGTGATAAGCTTTTACCTCTCGCAATACACACATTCATGAAATGTTTATATCAGGAGATTAAAATTCATGTTGATCCTTTACCTATCAAGAACAGTTTTCAGCCCAGATACCAACACATTTAAAGAACAGGTAAGTCCTATAAGCCTGTAACTGTATTAAGCACAATTGGGTAAAATTGCTTCAATCTGATGCTCTAATAAATTCAGGAATATTCACAGAGCTGGCTATAACTTATAACTGCATACAAGGAAACCCAAATAAATGCTTTCAGAAGTTAATGTAACAATTATATTATGTTTTGAATCAGTTGCTTAAAAAATAAAAAAAATCAGAAGGTTCCTGGAACTTTAACTATTATGTAATAATGAGTGGCTGATCCTAACAGTTGCTCCTAACAGTTTTCAAAACAAACCAATAAAACAAAAAAGCACAAAAAAGTATTTAGCAAAAAATGTTAGCGATGATAGCTCCTGGTAACAGTTTTTAAAACAAACAGTTAAAGCAATAAAAAATAATAAGCACATTAAAATATCTACTTCATGCAAAGATGTCTTTAGGGTACTGTGACCCAATTTCAATCATTTTTTTGCTTTCTACATTAACTTCTATATTCTGGGCTTGTAATAAAAAATGCAACTGGATGAAATAACTAGAAGTCATAGAATTCTAAACCAAGTCCATGAAAAAGAAGCATTGTAATTGCATTCAGAATTGTACTCAAAATGCATACAGGATAAAATAAAATCAAAATATAGTACAATATAAAAGCACTCTATATAATGGATAAATGGAATGAAACCAAGTTTTTCCACTTGTAAAATTAAGTTTCCTTACTGCTCCCTGCACTATTCTCCTACTTTATCTACTCCACATGTTAATTCTCATTACTTACACATGAATACGGTTGCACTTTCCTATGCACACCTGTCTGGTTTAAGAGCAGCCTTTCAGCAAGTCTGAGACAGAAGCATCACTTTTATTGAGTGAAACTACTGGTGACTAGCAAAAGTGTGCAACTCCAGCGGCCTTTATTTATTATAAATCAATAAAAGAATGCAAAGCCCCCCTTGCCCCCTTCCAACTTGGGAGAGATGAAGCAACAGAGAAGGGAAGGCTTAAAACCTTTTGCCCCCACATCCGCCAAAGAAGACTCGTGAGACGTGGCATTGGTTTGAATGTTATATTTATTAAATACAATGTAATCTGAATCCAAATTCAAACATATCCAATCGTAACTAATAACTGCTTATAACCCACGGGCAGGTGAGGAATTGTACTATTCTGGTGGGGATGGAATCCCCCCATTCTCCTGGGCATGTCCCACAGCTGATAGCTGTGGGCTCTGATGCAAGGACATGGGCCAAGACTCCCTCCCTGCCCAGTGATCCTTGTGAGCGGTCTGCCATGCGCATCCTGGCCCCGCTGTACACGCGTTCACCCCAATGCGCATGACAATCCACAGGGGCACCCGCCAGTTATCTTCAGACCAGAGTCCTGCAAGATTCCTGAGGGGCGTCCTTAGCCAAAAATGCCTCAGAATGCCTACCTCTCCCTCCACCAAATTCCTCACCTGCCCAAACTCAGTGCCACAAGAGGTGTATAGCTCATGCTACTGGTGACTAGCAAAAGTGTGCAACTCCAGCGGCCTTTATTTATTATAGATCAATAAAAGAATGCAAAGCCCCCCTTCCCCCTTCCAACTTGGGAGAGATGAAGCAACAGAAGAGGGAAGGGTTAAAACCTTTTCCTGCTGCTTGTGATTAAACAACACACACATCTGCTTGGAAAGCTCATGGAATCAAAAGTGGTTTAAAATTGAACAGCCTCTCTCTCTCTCACACACACACACACATACACACACACACACACAAAAACCCCATCCAGAGTTTCCTAGTTAAGCTTTTAGAGTACTTTACAATGAATAGTTTTTTTTCTTTGTTCTACCAAGATTTATTTATTACATTTCTGCTCCACCTTTCTTTTCATGATTGAAACCCAAGATAGTATTTACTAATAGATCTGCAAGTGCAAGTGCAGCATCAGCATTCTGTATCACCAGATGTAAATAACTTGGAAGAAGAATGTGTTTTGAAGAAGGCAATGTAGGGCTGGGTATCCATTGATGGGTGGGGTTGCATGTGGACAGGCTGATGAAGAGGCACAACGCTTGGACCTTTGGCACCTGAACCTTCCTCTCATCTCTGATCCACTACTACTGTGCTACTGATATCCGCAACAAGACCCTCTACAAAAACATCACACTTTTGACCTTTTTCTTTGCCTTGGACCACTTCCTCTCTGTATATTTACAGCACAGCAACCGCAACTATCAGTGTCTTGGCACCCCTAATGGTGACAGGTTTCTCCCATTTGATTATCTATTGCTGCAGCAGCCATCCTGTTTAGTATCAAAGGAACACAACCGATTCAGACATATGGAAAAAAACAGTTTTTGCCAACTACTGTCTAGTTGCCAATACTCCACTTTGGGGAAATGGCCTCTCTTTCTCAGTGGCTTTTTTCATTCTATTATATAAACCCAATAAACGTTCCTCTGCCCCATTTTGGATGATTCCCCATCTCTCTGTACCTTCTGGTGTTTCAGAGAGCCCTTTGACCCCTGGAAAGGCTTTTCAGCAGGTGCAGGGAAAGGAGACAGGTTGGTTGGCCTTCCACTCGTCCAACCTTTGCATCCCACCCATGATGCTTATCTTAAGGTTCCTCAACCACATTGTGATGAAGAAATGGACACTGTGCCCTAATTGTTTACTACACTTCCCCCCACCCCCTGGCCCATTTAACCCTTGGGACAGAGAAAAGATGAGGAAAGAACAAACACAAGACCACCAGTTGAAGCATAGAGAAAGACAGTAGGAAAGTTACTTAATTTAGGCAAAAATAATGATTATTTAGTAGGCGCATGATAACAAAATTCCTCATAGGGTAATAAAGCAAAAGAAAGAGCCTATTTGCATTGAAAAGCAATGACTAGACAATGAACTTGCGCTTGCTAAAAGAAAAAAATAAACTGGGAAATTAGAGGAAAGTTTCAAGTAGCAAGGGCAAATCAGACAGTGGAACCAATTCCTTAATGAGGCAGTTATTGCTAACTAAATAGAAGTGTTCTAGCCATAATATTTCCAATACAAGTAGAGCAAGTAATTAATTTCTCCAGCCATTATGTTTTATTTAAAGCATGTCTTGAAACAAAAGGGACAAAAGAAAAAATCTACAGCAAAACTTCAGACTACTTTAGCTGTTAAGCAGTCTCTTTCCTGCTCAGTAAGGTCGTAATACAGCCTTCAAAAGGGAACACGAGATAAGAACAATTGTTCAGACAGCATTACAACTATTTCTTTAGAGAATACAAGCTTGTAAAAATCCTGATTTCCCAGTTTGCCCTTTTAGTGAAGCACCGTAGTGGAAAACGTAAATTGAGCAAAGCACTCCTACCCACTTCTCTCCTTCCATTCCCCCCAATATCAAACACTATTACTGTCAAGAGTTCCTCAGTCACCAGAATAGGCCACTCTAAAGACATAAATTTGTTCTCCATTGGAATCTATAAACCACTCATGAACACTGATGTTTCTAGGTTATATAAATTTAACACTTCACTACTCATTTTTTAACGGATTTCAGCCATAGACACGCTGACCCTTTTTGTCGGTTTTCTACTCAGTGTAGTTCCTTGCTTGGTTTACAAAAATATTAGTTTAAGATTTGACAGGTTACAGCTCCTTAAAGATCTGGCATATAGTTGCTCATGGAAAAAAGGCTCAGATAAATTTCAATCCAAGTATGCAAGGAACTATTATTACTTTTTTTAAAAAAGTGGGGTGAATTCCATTGGGTGGGAAAAGCAGCATCATGTTACATGCTAGCTCAAATGTGTCAGAGCTGGGCCATGGGCAGCAATGTGAAGAGTCAGGAGCTAAGGGCAAACCAGAATGTAGGATCACAGAGCAATAAGGATCAGAGGACAAGCCAGGGAACAGGACCACAGAATGTGTCAAGACCAAGGAACCAGAAATGCAAGATACATTAGAGCAGTGGTTCCCAACCTGGGGACCGCAAAGTAATCCAGAGAGGGCCGCGAACAGTAGAGAAATGAATTGTTGTTATGTGCCTCCAAGTCGACTACAACTTATGGCGACCCTATGAATCAGTGACCTCCAAGAGCAGCTGTCATGAACCACCCTGTTCAGATCTTGTAAGTTCAGGTCTGTGGCTTCCTCTATGGAATGAATCCATCTCTTGTTTGGCCTTCCTCTTTTTGTACTCCCTTCTGTTTTTCCCAGCATTATTGCCTTTTCTAGTGAATCCGGTCTTCTCATTATGTGTCCAAAGTAGGATAACCTCAGTTTCATTATATTAGCTTCTAGTGACAGTTCTGGTTTAATTTGTTCTAACACCCAATCATTTGTCTTTTTCACAGTCCATGGTATGCGCAAAGCTCTCCTCCAACACCACATTTCAAATGAGTTGATTTTTCTCTTATCCTCTTTTTTCACTGTCCAACATTCACATCCATACATAGAGATCGGAAATACCATGGTCTGAATGATCCTGACTTTAGTGTTCAGTTATACATCTTTGCATTTGAGGACCTTTTCTAGTTCTCTCACAGCTGCCCTCCTCAGTCCTAGCCTTCTTCTGATTTCTTGACTATTCTCTCCAGAGAAATGAATTACTTATTAATTTTTTTAAAAAACATCTTCACTCCCTGGACACTGTCTGCTCCCCACTGCCACTGCAGATGACACCTCCCCCTTGCTCCAAACGAGAGGGGGGGACTTTTGCTCTTTCAGGCGCACCAAGGGCAGACATCTGCCGATAAAATACATGGCAGGTGCCAAAGGAGACTGAGGGTGGAGATATCAGAAGAAGAGGAGATTACTACCACCGACTCCTGGCTCCTCGTATTGCCGCTGCTGATGACGCCCTTACTCAGAATGAGAGGAGAGGGCTTTCTGTGAAGCAAAAAGAAGCAATGCTGCAAGGAAAGGCTGCTTTCCCCCTTCTTTCCTGGCAGCCAGCCTGCCTCCGTAGGGGGAGGGGGTCACAAAATATTTTGAGCTTATAAACTGTTGGTCAGTGAAGCATGCTGTGAGACTCACAGACAGGGTTTTTAGCAGAGAGAGTGAAACCTGGAGCAGAAGGGTTAAGCTGGAAGAACAGAGAGCCAGGTTTGCCAAGGTCAGCAGCTGGCTGGGAAGTAGATAAGGGACATCTTGTTGAGGCTCAGTGTGGGGGAAGGCGTTTTGTTAGAGAGAACTGTGTCTAATGCCTTTGCCTAGTAAAGACTCTTACAAGAAACTTGCCTGGCCTGGCTTATTTACTGTTCTATGCGACCCTTGGATTTCTCCTTGTATGATCTCTATCCGCACACGCCAACAGGGGTTATGGGCCCAGCTTATCATACAAGGTAACGGGTTCGAGAGTCGTTGACGTGGCGTTGTTGCTGAGAGAAACGAAAGTGCAAGAAAGAGGCAAGTAAGAGTGGGCAACATGGCTGAAAACCTGTCATCCGGGATGCCGATGGAGAAACTGAATGCTGTAAACTACTCCAGCTGGAAATGGAGAATGAGAGCAGTTCTGATTAAAGAAGAGTTGAATGATGTCGTAGAAAACCCCCCTCCGGCAGCTCCTTCAGCAGCGTGGTTGAAGAAAGATGAGAAAGCGAAGGCTTTTATTACTCTGGGGCTGTCTGATTCACAACTGTTGCTGGTGAGTAATGAGCCGACAGCTAATCAGATGTGGGAGAAGCTAAGAGCCGCTCATGTGCAACAAACTGCAGGGAGCAGGCTGTGCTTAGCACGGAAACTTTATCAGATGCGTTTTACAGATGAAGTGACTATGACAGAGCATCTGGCTGAATTTCGGAGATTAATTCCTGAGCTGCAAGATAGAGTGCATCATAGTGACATTCAGATGGTCTATATACTGTTATCTTCATTGGATCAAAAATGGGAAGTTCTGGTCTCGAGTCTGGAAACTTTACCTGACGGAAATCTAAATTTATTTATTTATTTATTTATTTTATTACATTTTTAGACCGCCCTATAGCAATAAGCTCCCAGGGTGGTGTACAGCATAATAAAACAGGTTAAAATACCACCACTGAGAAGGCCCTAGCTCTAGTTATCGTTCTCCGTGCCTCCCTATGCGTTGGGACACAGAGAAGGGCCTTCGACGTCGAGCGCAGCGACCGGGTAGGTACATAGCGGGAGAGGCGTTCCGCCAGGTATTGCGGTCCGATGCCATTAAGGGCTTTATAAGTAAGAACCAACACTTTGAATCTGGCCCAGAAACATATTGGTAGCCAGTGCAGCTGGGCCAGGACAGGTGTTATATGATCAATTTTTTTTGTCCCAGTAAGAACTCTGGCCGCAGCATTCTGCACCAGCTGAAGTTTCCGAACCGTCTTCAGAGGTAACCCTACGTAGAGTGCATTACAGTAGTCCAATCTAGAGGTTACCAGAGCATGGATAACTGTGGCAAGGTTCTCCCTATCCAGATAGGGTCGTAGTTGGGCTACCAGCCAAAGCTGGTAGAACGCATTCCGTGCCACCGAGGCTACTTGAGCCTCCAGTGACAGGAGCGGATCTAATAAGACCCCCAAACTACGGACCTGCTCCTTTAGGGGGAGTGTAACCCCATCTAGGGCAGGTCGGACATCAACCATCTGGGCAGAGAGCCCCCCCACCAACAGCATCTCAGTCTTGTCAGGATTGAGTCTCAGTTTATTAGCTCTCATCCAGTCCATTATCGCGGCCAGGCAGTGGTTTAGTACATTAACAGCCTCACCTGAAGAAGATGAAAAGGAGAAGTAGAGCTGCGTATCATCAGCATATTGCTGGAAACGCACTCCAAATCTCCTAATGACCTCGCCCAGCGGCTTCATATAGATATTAAAGAGCATGGGGGACAGAACTGAACCCTGTGGGACCCCATATTGGAGTATCCAGGGACTCGAGTAATGCTCCCCAAGCACCACCTTCTGGAGACGATTCTTGAGGTAGGAGCACAGCCACCGCCAAGCAGTGCCTCCAACTCCTAAGTCCGCAAGACGTCCCAGAAGGATACCATGGTCGATGGTATCAAAAGCCGCTGAGAGATCAAGGAGAACCAACAGAGTTACACTCCCTCTGTCTTTCTCCCGACAGAGGTCATCATACAGGGCGACCAAGGCTGTTTCTGTACCAAACCCCGGCCGAAAGCCCGATTGACATGGATCCAGATAATCAGTTTCATCCAGGAGAGCCTGGAGCTGGTGAGCGACCACACGCTCTAAAACCTTGCCCAGGAACGGAACATTTGCTACCGGTCTATAGTTGTCAAGATTTTCAGGGTCCAAGGAGGGTTTCTTTAGGAGCGGTCTCACCACCGCCTGTTTCAGGCAGGGTGGTACCACTCCCTCTCGTAAAGAGGCATTGATCACCTCCTTGGCCCATCCGGCTGTTCCGTTCCTGCTAGCTTTTATTAGCCATGAGGGGCAAGGATCCAGAGCAGAAGTGGTCGCCCGCACCTGTCCAAGCACCTTGTCCACGTCCTCGAGCTGAACCAACTGAAATTCATCCAATAAAACAGGACAGGACTGTGCTCCGGACACCTCATTAGGCTCAACTGCTACAATATTGGAGTCAAGGTCCCGGTGGATGTTTGTGATCTTATCTTGGAAGTGTCTCGCAAACTCATTACAGCGGGCTATTGATGGTATTATTGCGTTCTGAGGACCAGAGTGTAAAAGTCCCCGAACAACCTTATAAAGTTCCGCTGGGCGGTTAGAAGATGACTGAATGGAGGCAGCAAAGTACTGCTTCTTCGCTGCCCTCACCGCCTTCACATAGAGCTTGGTAGAGATCTTCACAAGTGCAAGACCACAGCCGTCGGGAGTTCGTCTCCATTTGCACTCAAGCCGTCTCCAAATTTGGACTTTGTAGAACAGAAACTTCAACAAGAGTGGAATAGAAGACAAGAGAATAAGAAAACAGAGTTAAAAGAGACTGTGGCTATACAACAACAACAATATCAAAGAAACAGCAAGAGAATAAAACATGTTACTTTTGTGGGTCCCGTGGACATATACAGAGACATTGTTTAAAGAAGAGAAATAACAGGGACTTTGGAAGTCAGAGAATAAGCGTGAACTTTGTTACTAAGGAGGACAATAAACTAATTAACTCTAAGTGGCTTCTCGACAGCGGAGCGTCTAATTGCCTAATCACAGACTCTAGTTTATTTTACACTTCAAAGCCGATACAGCAGAAGATTTATCTGGCTGACGGATCGACTCAGGACGCAATTGCAAGAGGCACACTCAGGTTATGTACTTTGGGAACTATATTAACAGATGTATTATTGGTTTCTGGTTTAAAATATAACATTCTATCAGTAAGAAAGTTGGCTCAAATAGGTTGCAAAATTACATTTGAAGGGGATAGATGTTATGTGAGAAAAGATGGTGAAATATGTATGCAAGGGAAATTACAGAACCAAATGTTTATGGTTGAGAGCAAGCTTGATAAACACACGTGTGCCTGGATAGGAGTAAATAAAAATAAACATGACAATTGTTTACATGAATGGCACAGAAAATTGGCACACGCACATTATGAAAAAGTAAAAAACACCCCAAAGCATAGTCAAGATTTGAAATTAACACATTGTGAGCATGTGGATGAATGTGAGGTATGCTATAAAACAAAAATGACTGTGACTCCGGTAAATAAGAGCTGTGAAAGCACGACCACTGAACCTTATCAGCTCATACATGTGGATTTGGCTGGACCTTTCCAGTGCTCAAAAGGTGGAGCAAGGTTTTATTTAGTGATTGTGGATGATTTCTCCAGATTTACACATGTATTCTTATTGAAAAAGAAAAGTGAAGCAGAAGAGAAATTAAAGGCATTTATACAGAGAACAGAGACACAATATGGGGTTGTTATCAAGAACATCAGATCAGATCAAGGTGGAGAATTTACCAGTAATTCATTTAAAACATATTTGGAAAAGAAGGGAATAATACAGAGTCTCACTGCTCCCTTCAGCCCATCCTCCAACGGAATGGCAGAGAGGAGGAACCGGTCATTGCAGGATTCAATGAGAGCCATGCTAGCAGATGCTGATATGAATAACACTTATTGGGGTGAATGTATTCTGTACACTACATACATTCAGAACCGCCTTATGCACAGAACAATAGGCATGTCTCCCTATGAGAAGTTGACTGGAAGAAAGCCCAAGGTGAAACACATAGAGCGTTTTGGGGCAAAATGCTGGGTACATATTGCAAAACAGAAAAGGCATGGTAAATTAGGCTCAAGAGCTCAGGCAGGACGCGTTTTGGGATTTCAGAATTCATATTATAGAGTTTGGTTGCCTGAGAAACAACAAGTAGTGTTAAGCAGAAGCATAGAGGTGATAGATAAACCTTGGAGAGACAGTCAAACAGTTATACTTGAAGGTGCAAGTAAGCAGGAAGCAGCAGATGTTCCTTTTGGACAGCAAATTCCATTAAGGACTGCATTGACTGATCTTATTCACGGTGGCAAACGTACTGTAAAAAGACTGAGGAGTGAAGACATGGCAATGCAAGATACAGAAGTGCCAGGTACAAGTGCAGACACAGGTGCAGGTCCAAGTAAAATTGAGAGTGAGGAAGAAATGGAAATAGATACTGTTAGGAGATCAGAAAGAAAAACGAAAGGACAACCACCTCAGAGATTCACATTTAATGTTACACATAAAAATGATGAGACAGATGAATATCCTGTAGAATGGGAAAAAGAAGGGCCAATAGATAAAGAAACAATGGATCTAATGTGGAAGTATTGTATTGAGGAATGAAATATAAATTGTATTATCAAATAAAAGTGAACAAAACATTGTGAAACTTGTGTGAATAAAGAAATAAAGAAACAAGAACTGAACTGTAAATGTAAATAGAAACTGTAAGGAAACAAACCATGTACTGATATGTATTGTAATGAAAAGTTAATATTGTAGAAATGTAATAATGAACCATGAAGTTTTGTAATCTGTGAGTCTCAGGTGGGGGCTGTTGGTCAGTGAAGCATGCTGTGAGACTCACAGACAGGGTTTTTAGCAGAGAGAGTGAAACCTGAAGCAGAAGGGTTAAGCTGGAAGAACAGAGCGCCAGGTTTGCCAAGGTCAGCAGATGGCTGGGAAGTAGATAAGGGACATCTTGTTGAGGCTCAGTGTGGGGGAAGGCGTTTTGTTAGAGAGAACTGTGTCTAATGTCTTTGCCTAGTGAAGACTCTTACAAGAAACTTGCCTGGCCTGGCTTATTTACTGTTCTATGCGACCCTTGGATTTCTTCCTTGTATGATCTCTATCCGCACACGCCAACATAAACGGGGTCCTGTACTCATAAAGGCTGGGAACCACTGCATTAGAGCACAGGAAAATATTATTTATTTAATTATTTATTGTTTCATTTATACGCTGCCTTTCTTTTCATGATAGAAACCCAAAGTGGCTTACATATGGTTCTCCCAGCCAGGCAGTCTCCCAGCCAGGTACTGACCAGACCTGACCCTGCTTAGCTTCAGCAGGGTGCTGGACTCGTGTGCCTTCAGACCATAGCCTGGGACTATATTAATGCTTCAGCAAAGCTCAGCTGGTATAGGATTTTTTTTTTATACTCCTTCCTGCCCAGGAGGAAGCAATGACCAGTCTGGGCAGGTGAAGTGAGGCCAGGTCTAGAGCGTTCCTTTCTGAACATGCAGTTATGTGACTCACCAGAGGGGGCTACAGCTCCTGGCAAAATGCAAACTTCTCCCATTTTTAGACCTTGCATTATAAATGTGGGCACAAAAATATATTTGCTTTGGTTAATGAACCCCTAAGCCCTTATCTTCTCAGAAAACACAGGCCCTCAAATATTACGAGTAATAGTCTAATTAAGATTTTTGTCCTACCTTCCTCCAAGGAGTTCAGGGCAGTGTGCATGTAACTCTTCCACATTTTATCCTCATAATAACCCTGTGAGGTGGCCTACGCTAAGAGAGTGCCTTGTCAGCTTCATATCTAAGCAAGTATTTGGTCCATGGCCTCAGTCCAATACTAACCATAACACCACATTGGTTCTAAAGTTGACATACACTACAGTACAGGCCCAGATTTTTTGTGTCATGGTGTCCCTAAAGCAGATACCTACATACCCACCTGTATATTTAGACTACTCCCTCCTATCCCTATTCTCCTTTGTTGAAAGTATGCCAGATTCCCTACAGGAAATACCCTGATCAGGTTCTGTATCATTTTTGTCCATTTCCTAGTGTGCTATAAGAACCCAAAAGAACAGAGATGCTCTCCTGGTGCTTAGGAGAAAAGCATTTTATTTTAGCAGATTAGAAAACGCATAGTAACCAATGCATTTTGACAGGCACACTATAATTTTTATTCTGCAAGAACACAATTTCCCCTCTAATACTAGCTTAAAGGCTTGCCTTTCTTCTCTTGGATTCTACTTCTGGAATTACCTCCTTCCTGCCCTTTTCTTTTTTGCCAGTATGCTTTCAGACTAAATTCTTCTAGCTTTCTTTTTAGTTACAAGTTGATCTTGTTTGGAATAGTCAAGATCAATGGCATCACCAACGGCATGGTACCATTCTGTTTCAAGTGAGTTATTGCATAACTAAATGACCACAGTCTCCTTTCTGCTAATAATTCGTCCTGTAATCAAGCTCTAGTTCACCCTGCGAGCCTTACCAAGTCTGTAGGTTTGCACTTTAGAATTATTTCACTGCTGCTAGCCATCAACGTTTGGAAGTATATTCTTCAGTATGGATGGGCCAATCTGTCCATTTTGATTTCTTTCTGTTTCTAATATTTCCAAATTCAGTTCTCCACATTTCCACATCAGTTTGCATTTTTTAATGTCCTCATGAAAATTCATCATTTTTGTGTGAATTTCTCCTAATAGACATATGTTTGCATGCAATTTTCCCTAATATACACATTTCGCAAAGCAATTTTCCACAATATAATGCATTTTCTATGTTATTTTCACTAATATATACATATTATACACACTTTTCCTGGTATATACATTTTTCTACACATTGCTTTGTCAGCAAACTGCATTGCAAAATTTGGAGATGTGCAAATTTTGAAGGGATGGCTGTGTTTCAGTTCTCATAAAGTTTTAGAAAGTGCAAGTTAGGAGATTTGCCTTTAAATATGAACTGAATTAAATGCTCCCCCATCCCTATTCTTCAAAACTTCAGTTGGTCTATTTGCCCATTGATACTAAATTCAACAAGTTGCTGAAACATTCCTTCTCTTGGTGGTGGTGGTGGTGGTGGTTATAATATGTATATTTATATTTATATCCAGCCCTTCCTCCCAGCAGGAGCCCATATGGGAAGTTTATATATTCCAAGATAAATGTAAAACAATGTTTCCATTAGAAAAACACTTCTTTATACTGCCACAGCAAAAGCTTGTTACTTGGTGCCTATTCAAGACTTTTGCAGAAGACTTTTTACAGTGGTTCACAAGATCTTCTACGCTCTTTATAAGCCATTTCCAGTGTGGCACATTGCCATATGGGTTGGAGGCAGGGGGGAATTTACCTCTCCACCCTAAGTGATATTTAGATAGGACTGTAAGCCTTTGGCTTTACTCTCATGGTAATAAGAGATGTGTCTGAAAATATAATAGCAAGTATGGGGAAAGTTTAGGGGAAAGGCAGAAAAATTGAATACAAGCCAAAATTAAATCTGATTTCCAATTCAAAGGTCACATATCAACATTCTTGAATATCTGATTTATGGATTTTCATATATTTGGCAAATATTAAAATTCTGTAGAATAAGCACAACTATAGTTTGGCCCCCATCACACTCCTAAAAATACAATTGTGTTAAATACACAACAATATATTAGCTACAGCAGTGGTTCCCAACCTGGGGGCCGGGACCCCCAGGGGGGCTGCGAAGTAATCCAGAGGGGGCTGTGAACAGTAAAGAAATGAATAATTATTTATTAATTTTTTTAAAAAGTCTTCACTCCCTCTACACTGTCTGCTTTCCACTGCCACTGCAGATGACACCTCCCCCTTGCTCCAAACGAGAGGGGAGGCCTTTTGCTGAGGCGCCAGAGCATCTTTCAGGTGCACTAAGGGCAGGCATCTGCCTATAAAATACATGGCAGACACCAAAGGAGGCTGAGGGTGGAGCTACCAGGAAGAAGAGGGGATTACTATCACTGATTCCTGTCTCCTTGCACTGCCGCTACTGGCAACACCCTTACTTAGAATGAGAGGAGACGGCTTTTTGTGAAGCAAAAAGAAGCAAGCCGGCAAAGAAAGGCTGCTTTCCCCCTTCCTTCCTGGCACCCAGCCTGCCTCCCTGGGGGGAGAGGGTCACAAAAAATGTTCAGCTTATAAAGGGGGTCCCGTGCTCATAAAGGTTGGTAACCACTGAGCTATAGTACTCTTAGCTAATGAAGCATCATTTCTGATGTGATCCTCAGTGCTGAAAAAAAGATGGCTAATGCAGTAGCAAAATGCTTTTTAATCTTTGTGATTTTTTTGATGCTTCTTTGGAGTCCACCAATTAATTGTCCAGTTTGTGTATTACACGTATATGGCATCTCACACAAAGAGGAAAACTATGTGGTCTTGCAAATAAATCCATAAAGCAAACACACAAACACCCCAGTAGGGTGTAAGACAAGGAGGAACAAAAATAGAAGTCATCATAAAAGAGAGAAAAATGCTAAGACTCAAGCTAATTACTGCATCCAGCAGGTGTGTGCACGTGAGGTGAACACAGCAAGAAATAATTCTTTACTTCAGATGTGAAGCTCATCACAATGTAATGAATAGGCTTTCATTATTCCATTATAGGTAGTACAGAATGAGCTAAACTCACAAAACATTTTGCCGAAAGACATGAAAAAACGATGTATTATAGCATAAACACTAAATTTATGTTGGCAGGGTTGACCACACAGGTGAGGTTCTCAGAACGAAGATGACTGTTCCACTACTCTCCAGAGGGTGTTTAAGATAGCAGAGGACAGGATGAAGTTGTTGAACCCACAGGTGGATCAACTTTGGTGCAAAGTGATGGATGCAGCAGCACTGCTTACAAAGTTTCCACTTGGCACCAGACTTGGAAGGGTTGAACCACATGGAAACAAGGTACTGCTATTTGGACAAATAGATCTTCAACGGATATCATCCTACCAGCTTCTGAGGACTTTAAAAGATGGTAGTATCCCAAACAGATTTTGTTGACAAGGATCTGTGCACAAAGTGACTAAACATGTGTGCTGGAGTGGGCAGCAGATCTGCAGTATACCTCCATCACTGGGGGGCAAGGATAACATTTTCTGGTTATTCAAACCTATTAAGAAATGAAACCCCTATTGAATCCAGTCCCTAGGAGACACCAAGCAGAACTCATCAGGAAATTATAACACACAATGAAGTCATCTTGGGATGGGCTGAGGGCTTGCAAAGAATCAATCCTTAAGAACTCTTTGTTGTTCCTTTAAAATTAGGAAAATTAACCAGTTTTCTAAATTATCTATATATTGTAGGACAAATCACATGCCTACAGAAGGACAGCGTTTGTAACCAACAGTTCCAGAAAGAACTTTGACTATTATTCTTTATTCTGCTTCCCCAATCCCACTGAAAGAAATCTTATCTTCCAATACAGATAGTAGTATTGGTAAAACTTTAAGCAAAAACAATAGACAGTGGCCTAGTTTGTACATCACATTAAGTCAGAACATAGGACAAACCTTAGCTATAGAACTTGGTTAAGGAGGAAAGACCTTAAGCAGAATCCCAGGTTCAAACGACACAGTAAGGCACTGTTCTTCAACCCTGGGTTCCCAGATGTTATGAGAGTACAACTCCTGTAAACCCCAACCAGTTTAACCAATGGCCAAGGATAATGGGAATTGTAGTCCAACAACATCTGGGGAGCCAAAGTTGAAGAACAGCATACTAAGCTATACAATGGCTTAGCTGTCATGCCATATTGACCTAAAAAGCATGGGGAGGAGCAACATGGCTGCAATCTCCTTGGGAGCCAGCCCATTCACACCAAGCCATTATTGGGCTTAGTATGATGTGCAAATGCAACCAGTGGATTCAGAGTTCTGAATTTAAAAGAGTTATTTAGAATGTTTCCCCTTGTTGCCTAGGCTCACAGACTTGTAAGTACTTCTATAAAGTAGAGTGTTTTTTTATACACATACACATACCCATCTTAAACACTGCACCAGGAAAAAAAATGTCCTACTTACCTCATAGTAACTTCGGACTGCATTGCAAAATGCTTCATCAGCCACAATTTGTGTCTCTCCATTTAGAAAGGCCTGGAAGCGCTCCTTCACAATCTGTAACTGTTGTTTGTTCAGCTAGAGACAAAACAAGAATGCAGTTAGCAAAGCTACATGTTTTGCTTTATTCCATCATTTAAAAACTGTTGTCCCACACATCAATTTTCTACTTCTCCTCAGTATGCCATTAGTTACCAATATTACTAAAAACCACACGTTTTTTTAAAAAAAAATACTCAATTTGATTTGTTTGACCAAATCTATGTAATTTATTTGATAGAACAATTTTAATTTCATGTTATGACAACTACTAACTACATAATAATATTCTACTACTCCTACTACAACCTGGTTAAAATGAACTCAGGCCCTACTCCTAATATTTGCAGGATTTCCAACTGCATGCACAGAGTTTGCACATGCACTGTTTGTATGTGCACAGGGTGGGCCTGTTGCTGCACTACCACTCCACCCCTTTTACTACACACACTTTAAACAACAGAAAAGAGTGAATGTGCATCACGGTAGAGATTTTATCATGGCAGCAGCACGGATGGAGACTGTAGGTCATATTGCAACAGTACTACAAAAAGCAGGAAATAGAGAGGATTTTGCCTTTTTTTATGAGTTTGAGCAACATCCTCTTCAAACACTCACTGGGATAAAACATGTGCCGGTTTTGCCTTAAGATTTTTCAGAAGGTTTTACATTGAAGATCAGCAACTAGGTTAACTATCCAATCCAGGCAAAATCAGGCAAAAAAAAATTCCATCTTACAAAGGTGTACCTACGCCAAAAGGCCACGATCTTGTTTCTCCCTTCTGCAAAATGCAAACAATAATGAAAGCCTTACGGGCGTTGTACTAAGGGCAAATAATTGTATGGCATTTTTACACATAGAAAGCCCACTATAAATAAAAAATTGGGAGCCATAGCAGTTGCCTAGCAGTTGCACTCAGTCTCTGTTGCTTTAGAACAGGTATGAGGAATCTGTGACACACACACCCTGAGGTTGTTGGGATTCCAAACTTCCATCAGCCCTAGCCAGCATGGCCAACAGTCAGTATGATGGTAGTTGTTACTCAACATCCAGAGGGCCACAGGTTCCCTATCCCCACTTTAGAATGTTCACTGCATATACCTTTTAAGCCTCCTGAACTGGAAAGGCCAAAGTACTTGCCTCTAAGAGGGCAGCAAATTTTTTAATCAGCTGATAAATATGGCCTATAATTTCCTTTCTGGCAGACTGTGTCATCTTGAAGCTGGTCATTAAAATATTTTCCTGACATATACTGCATCATAAACAAACAGATGACAAACAAATGCTAAGCCTTCTGTCCATTTCTTGTGAAACATTCACAGGGCAGAATCATTTTATAAAACAGGCAAAATATTTATTGTTCTTTTGCTAATCAAAAGGCACTGTTTGCTAATGGAAGCTCACTACTAGGGTTGCCAGGTCGGAGCCATCCAAAAACCTGAGAAAATGGGGGCGGGCCCTAGTGACGTCATTAAACATGATACATTGTATCAACCACAGTTGCTTGGAGCATACCATTCAAAAAAAAATTCTCTGGAGATTAAAATAGAAATCTTACCTAAAATAGGGTGTTCCTAGGTCCATCTGAAGTGACAAGGTCATTCTTTCTCACAAGCTTAGGGTGATGCAAAATGGAAATGGACAGCCTTCAAGTTGATCCCAGATAGGGTCTTCATGGTAAGCAGTATTCAGACAGAGGTGGTTTACTATTGCCTTCCTCTGAGTCTGACAGGCAGTGACTGGCCCAAGGTCACCCAGTGAGCTTCATGGCTGTGTGGGGATTTGAACCCTGGTCTGCCAGATCACAGTTCAACGCCTTTAGGGAACATTTAATCTAGCTTACTTGCTTCTGGCAAGAAGGGTTTACATGCCCTCAGGCCAGGCCATTATTGGAAGAAAGGAGCTTAGTGTTGCAGAGATGTTAGATGGGAGCACAGATGGATGACCCTGAAGGCAGCAACTGTAAGCATGCTTATTGAGGAACTAAGCCCCATAGAACTCAATAGGACTTACTTCTGAGTAGATATGGTTGCAGCCATGTTAAGGACAAGGGAGGGCATTCTAGGCAAGCAGTTCGCAACTGCCTGTCAGCATTGTGCTGTTGCTAAGACTTGACTGGGGATCATCCACAAAGTTATCCATAAGGCACTGCAACTTTATGTGTTGGCTGGCTACTGCAGTGGGTGTCTCCTAATATTTATGGCCATACAAGCAGGGTGAGTGTAGGCAGCAATTGCCTTTCTACTTTACGAGGCCTTACATAGGACTGACAGGCAGCAGGAGAGAGGGGAGGACCAGAAAAATAAAAAGAACAAAAATAAAAATAAAGAGAGCGCCTCCTCCTAAGCAATAAGCATGTGCACTGTGCAGAGCGCCTGCCTCCGTTTCCCCCCGAAGCCGTCCCACCCATCCTCGACGCCAGCGCCTTCTGGGCCAGGCAACCTTGGTGATCTCTGGGCCGCTTCAGCCCCGGCACCTCTCTGCTCTCCCACCCCTGAGAAAAATCAACTCATTTGAAATGTGGTGTTGGAGGAGAGCTTTGTGGATATCATGGTCTGCAAAACAGACAAATAATTGGGTGTCAGAACAAATTAAACCAGAACTATCACTAGAAGCTAAAATGATGAAACTGAGGCTATCATACTTTGGACACATAATGAGAAGACCTGATTCACTAGAAAAGACCATAATGCTGGGAAAAACAGAAGGGAGTAGAAAAAGAGGAAGGCCAAACAAGAGATGGATTGATTCCATAAAGGAAGCCACAGACCTGAACTTACAAGATCTGAACAGGGTGGTTCAATCATGACAGATGCTCTTGGAGGTCGCTGATTCATAGGGTCGCCATAAGTCATAATCGACTTGAAGGCACATTGTACGTCGCCTAGAGTGGCTAATTGCCAGATAGGCGACAAACAAATTAAATATTATTATTATTATAACAACAACAACATGCTATTTATCTGTTTCTATTGTACTTAACTATATTTTATTTTCAATACCTTGTTCACTGCTTTGGGGGCCCTTTTGGTCATATTAAGTAATAACACATGTCTGTACAATGGTGGCACAAACATAATATAATCAATAGTCTACAGCACGCAGAGGTGATTATGCATTTTGACACTGACTTCCTTTCCTCCTAAGAACATGACAGGTTTGTGGAATCGGACTGAAATCTGTCTATGCCAGCATTCTATTTGCTACATGGGCTTGACCACTCTCCCCCGCCCGCAATGGAACTGCATGGAAAAGAAATATGTTGGATTATGGGGTACTGGATATAAGCAACAGGCAGAAGATCCCTCAGTAGGTAGAGGCTGAACGAATAGAACTGTTTGCACTGTGTGCAGAATGCTATTATGAAAATGAAAAATGCTGCAGATGGCTTAATAACGTCTGCATTTGCTGGTTTCCTGCCTCCCTCTCACACGCTTTTTAGTAGCTGTATTTTAAAGAAGCAGCAAATACTATTATCTCCTTGGGGGAAGAAAAATAATAGCAATATAAGTATGTTCAAGCTAAATTTACAAATCCTTTATTTTATTTATTAAATAGGGGCTTAAGGGGAAGATGATACCGCTGTCCAAAACTGTCTCCATCACACACCACTTGAACATTGGATTTTGGTCCCATATTTACATGCTAAACTTGGTCCTGCTGTGCACTTAATATTGTTCTAGGCATACCGATTCCTATGCACACATTTATGCAAAAAGGAGGTGCTGTCAGAAAGTGTGGTGCAATAAACAAGTTGTCTTTTTTATTTTAAGGCAGTTTAACATAAAACTACAGCTACTGAAATCTGTGCCAAAAAGCTCTTCCACCTCCCCTCCCCCAGCATTAATATGCTGCCTGCCTGTTGCTATTAGTGAGAAAGAAAGAGCAGCATCCATGTTTAAAGAAAAGAAACTACTTACTTTAATGTTTTGTTGGAAACTATACACCATGTTAAGCAAAAGATATTTTCGTGGGGAAAATATAGATGCCTGAGAAACATCCCTCCCTTCCCCTCAGCAGTAAAAAAGCCATAGAGAAGATACTGGAAGCATCTTTCCCCTCAGCAACCTACACTACGTCATCATTTGCAGACGACAAAACTCGAGCTGCTGCTGGGAGGGGCCCTGCAGGAGCGACTACGGAGGCGCCCTTGTCTATCACACATGCGTGCCTCACGGCCTCACTAAAAAGCCGGAGATCCACCTTTTTAAATGAAGTATAGCCAGAGGCCGGAGACGGCCCCCTTTCCCCTGAAACTCCAGCAGAAAACCGGAGACCTGGCAACCCTACTCACTACAGTTTGATATACTCATATTATGTTAAACAGATCCATTGTTCTCAGAAATGCTTTATGATTAGATACTGTCACCAGCTCTATTTAACTAATATTTTAATCATTTAGAGCTTCATGTTGCAGAGCAAGAAAATACTTAGACAGACATCACCAGCCTTTTTCAACCAGTTTTGTAAACAGACAAAAATAGATGTCGTTGCTGTTTTTCTTCTACCGTTCTTCCAAAATATAGAGAGATACCAGTAGATGACATACTTCTTTTGGGGCTAGAGCCACCCTTTTGGTAACTGCAAGCAAAATGCTAAGCACGGTATTCAACTGTCCTCATAGAAATCAACAAATAGCATCGCACAGACCTAAGAATTGCCTGAGAGATTCTTATGGGCACAACCAGTTAAGAAGATTATGATTCACTATGCAAAATAGTAAATACAAACTGATGAAACATGCTGGGCATGAGACTGAAACAACTGCAACCACTGACTGAATTTTTAACTCCATCCACTTTTAAATATAAGTGTACACAGAACAATTGACCATGTGGTCATTCCCACTTCTTAAAATGTGTGCTGAAGTATAAAATGCAGCAAAAAAAGATGGCCATGTCCATCCACAAAAAAAGAAAACACATAAAATGGCACAGATTTGTGGAACACTTGCATATACAAATGTATATGTATGGCTGCAAATGCAAATAAAATACTATCATTTAACTAGAAATATAATACATCTCACTGTAGTGAGAAAAACTGTGTGCCTCCTCAGTCTGCTGTTCATGTTTTAACTGTTGTGGGTAAATTTTAAAGGCCACTTCTATCCCTATAAGGTTCTCTCTTTAAACCAGGGGTTCTTAAGCTATCATCATGGCTCCTTAGGGGGTTCATGGATGGGCTATAAGTAGTCCATGAATGGGTGCAAAAAAAATCAATTTCCAATGCAATAAAATTAATTGTATGCAAATTTTTGTGTGTGTTTATGTGCATTTTTCATAGCTTTCATCAGATTCTCAAGGCTTTCACCAGATTCTCAAAGATGCCTATGACCCCAAAAAGATTAAGAACCATTGCTTTAAACCAGAGGTTCCTAAACAGTAGTACGTGGATCAGAGGGTTGCCATATTGCCCAGTTAGCCGGGTTTTACCTGGATTCGTTGCATGCTACCCGGCGCCCGTTTAGCCCGTTAGGTGGCCCGGATTCTCAGCTTTAGTTAAAAAAAAATTACGTTTCTAGGTGGTCCGGTTCTTGAGATATACATAAAAACGTCAGCCGCCCCCCCGACTGTTAAATCTTTCTTTAAATAGTACTGTATAGCACTTTGTAGCTTTAACCCCGCCCATTCAGGATTGCAGCCAATCAGTGTCGGCAGGGTTGTGTTTCAGTTTGATTGACTTGAGGCAGTGTCTAGAGAACCTCAGTGCAAAGCCATAAAATGGTGGTTTCCCCCCATTTATCTGAAAATCTCATATATTGGGTAAGTATATACATTTCAGGTATTTTTCCTATTGTGTGCAGGAGTCAGATCCTGGGCAGTGTTTTGAAAACCTTCCCAATACTTGCTTTTGTAAAAGCAGTGCTAATCCCATACGCCCAGAGTAAATCCCATTCAATTCAATAGGACGTACTTTTGAATAGACATGGTGATGAATGTGCTGAAAATCAATGGGACTTTAGAGTGAACGTAAAAAAGAATTGTGTTTGTGTTCTAACTCTTTCTGTCTCCTCCCCAGTCCTATTTTAAAGCAAGTAGGCAGGGCTTACTTAGGTATTACAGTTTTTATTCTGTGCGAAACTAATACAGATTTTTTAAAAATTAATACTGATTTTTCTGCAATAGCCAACTGATTTGACAATAAACTATTATATGGGCTGTATGTATTTATACATCTGCAGTGTGTGCGTGTGTGTGTATGGAGTCTTTCCAACAACCCTGTGAGGTAGGGTTGGAAACCAAGGCAGCTCACAACAAGAAATAAAGCCATTTAAAATCCAATAACCATAAAAACAAGTATAAACAGTTGCAAAACAGCGGAAAGTGGCATGATTCGGAATTTTGGGTTGTGTGAATGAATTTGCTTATCACTTGAGGTTGCATTTCTGTCCCTGTTTAAGTTCCACAATACACTGGGACTTGCTTCTGAATAAATAAACCTAGGATTGCACTATAAATATCTTTACAGTTTGTGTAAATAATAATAATAAATATATTTGATAGTCATGCTTATATAAATATTTCTTCATTTATCATATTTTTGGTTTTTGGTTAGGAATCCTGACTGGTTGTGAGATGCTTAGTTTTTTGCCTTACTCATAGGAATCTTGTTGTGGTTGGTATGGTACTGTATTACATTTAAGAAATCTTGGTACAAAATGGCCTGAATCAGTATAAGGCAGATTCCTTGGTTCCTAAAAGTGGGAAGGGACTCAAGGGCCACAGTGACTCCAACATTTATTGATGTATTTTTATTTACAACATTTATATACCACTTTATTGTAAAAAATCTCAGAGCGGTTTACAGAAAGAATTAAAACAATAAAATTATTGGCAAAAGCGTTAAGGACAGATACTTAAAAACACTCAAAATAATAAAACCAACAATGAGTTAAAAACAGATTTAAAAACACAATAGCTTCCACATGCCTGGAGAGGCTTGCCTCAAGAAAACTGATTTTAGCAGGTGCTGAAAAGAGGTGTCTGCCTAATGTCAATAGGCAAGGAGTTCCAAAGCGTAGGTGCTGCCACACAAAAGGACTGATTTCTTACAAGAGCAGAACAAGTACTATGTGGCACCCATAACATGGAAAGCACAGCTTGAACTTGGCCTGGTAGCAAATCAGTAACCAATGCAGATTTCAGAGCAGAGGTATTATGTGCTGATAGGATCTCACTCTTGTCAGCAATTGTGCTGCAGCATTCTGCATTAACTGCAGTCCCCAGGTCAGGCTGTGCTGCATGGGGATTTCTGTGACCTTGGCTGACTGGCTGCTAGGATTTTTTTAGTTTGGGTTTTTGGTTATGAATCCTGACTGGTTGTGGGATGCTGAGTTTTCTGCCTTACTCATAGGAATCTTGTTGTGGTTGGTATGGTATTACATTTAGGAAAGTGTTACTGCCTTCTGTGTTTTTTTTTTCCTATTTGCATTTCACTTATCTTTAAGCTCACTCCGTTACAGCCATAGAAGCAACAGCAGCACATGCAAGATAATTAACTCCCATTAGTGATAAGAGCAAGAATTTATCATTATTATTTTAATTAAAACAAGAGGTTTATCAGTACTTTGAAGAGGACCAGATATTTATTTTCTTTCTGAGCCCAGGAATGGGTCTTTCATGATGCCCGGTGGGGGGGGGGAGCAGGAAAGTAGTCGATAAGACAGACATCCTGACCTTGGTAATCTAATTAGCAAGGTATGTGTGGGGTTATTGCACTTCCAGGCCCAGTTTCATTTTGAGTATGGAGATGGAACCTGTGTAGATGTGGTTGATCAAAGGGAGAAGAAATGTTGAGTTAAGCAAAGCTCTGCTTTTATAAAACCTAAGAAACATACAGATACTTTGAATGTCTGAGTGCCTGCACCAGTGGAATACTGGAGGAACTTGTAAAACTTGCTGCAACAGTATTTAGAACTGAGCATGTGGTGTGAAAGACTCCTTGTCCTAACATTTTGACTTCTTGTTTTTCTCCACCCACCACATCTCTGAAATATATCGTATATGTAATGGTTAACCGTACTGCTGCCCTGATTTACTTTATGTTTGTTGCTATTTTGTGTTTTTATTATGTTTTTATATTGATTGTGTATTTTTATTGTTTTTATTATATATGTAAGCTGTGCTGAGCTCTGTTTTTAACAGCAGAAGGGCAGGATATAAATCCTCTTAATCAATCAATCAATATTACATAGTGCTGGAAACTAGAGTCTAGGCATTTAAGGCTGAAAATGTTCCTTTTTAAAAAAAGATTTCTCACATCTTTCCCCAGTTTTTGATGGCAATTCCTAAGTACAAAAACAAAACAACCGGACAATCCAAATATTAATATGCAAATAATATGCAAATAATATGCATAATATGCAAGTAATATGCAAATTAGCCTGCCCGGATTTGTGGGACTGGAATATGGCAACCCTAGTGGATCACCAGTCCATGAGCTTCATTCAGATGGTCTGTGGGGTTGTCCATATTAAATATTCATATTGATTTTTAATTGTATTTGTATTACTTCCATTATTTCTTATACTGTATGTTATTGAACTCCAATTTGAATTCTATAGAATGCAAATTGTAATACAATATAAGAAACAAAAGAAGCAATATAAATACAATTAAAAATCATACCGCATTAGGGTTACCAGGTCAGAAACATCCCAAAACATGAGATTTCAGGGGTGGGCCCTAGAGACGTCATAGGGTGGGGCCCTAGTAATGTCATGGAGGTGGGCCCTAGTGATGTCTTTAAGTGTGATATATTAAGCATCAACAACAGTTGCTTGGAGCATACCACACAAAAAAATCTCTGATTGGAAATTAAGATAGAACTCTTAGCTAAATGAGGGTGTTCCCAGGTCTAGCTGAAGTGATGGAATCATTCCTTCTCACTTGTTTAGGGATACTGGGTAGGGAAGATTTAATATAACCTGGTAAGAAGGGTTTAAGTGTCTTCAGGCCAGACCAGTCACCAGAAGGCCATTGTAGGAAGAAGGGCGCCTAGCATTGTGGAGATGTTAGATGGAAGAACTCAAATTAATGCCCCTGAAGTCTGCAATTCTAAATACACTGACCAAGGGACTAAGCCCCATAGAACTCAAAAGGACTTACTTCTGAGTAGATATGGTTAGGACTGTGCTGTTGGTAAGGCTTGACTAGGGATCTTCTGCCAAGATATCAATATCAAAGCAGGGTTGCCAACCCCTGCCTGGAATGCCCTGCCTGCCTTTTAATATGGCTGCTCCAAACCTCTTTACAGACTTAACCCTTACTGCAGAGAGAGGTTTGAGAAATGAGTAAGAGTTAAGAAGATTCTTTACCCTTTCCTGCCTATCCTGTGAGCTGCTATAAACTCACTTTGACAGCCAACCCTCTGTCTAAAAACAGAGAAAGACCTCAGTGGATGACTGAAGAAACTCTTAAAATGGTTAAAGAGAGAAGAAAAGCAAAAGGAGATAGAAACACGGTCAGAATCCTAAATGCAACAATACAGTGACTAGTACATAGGGACAAAGAACTATTACAATAGTTATAGTATAGAAATAGAAGAGGGCAACAAAACGGGAAGAACAAGAGCCCTATTCCAAAAGATTAGAGAAATGAAAGGGAAATTTAAACCAAGAGTAGGGATGTTGAATAATCAAACGGGAACACGCTGACTGACCGAGATGAAATAAAAGGAAGATGGAAGCAATACACTGAAGAACTCTACAAAAGAGATGCCAGGATGACAGGTTCATTCATGGAGGAACCATATGATGAAGAACCAGAAATTTTAGAATGTGAGGTGAAAGCTGCTCTTAATATACTTGGAAGAAACAAATAACCAGGAACAGATGGCATACCAATAGAGTTGCTACAAGCTACTGAGACTGGATCTGTCCAAATTTTGACAAACATTTGTCAAGAAATATGGAAAACTAAACAATGGCCCACAGACTGGAAGCGTTCAATATACATCCCAATTCCAAAGAAAGGGGATTCCAGGGAATGCAGTAATTATCAAACTATTGCCTTAATATCCCATGCAAATAAAGTAATGCTGAAGATTCTACAACAAAGGCTCTTACCATATATGGAGCAAGAAATGCCAGATGTCCAAGCTGGATTTAGAACGGGAAGAGGCACCAGAGATCATATCGCAAACATACGTTGGATAATGGAACAGACCAAGGAATTTCAGAAGAAAATCATCATGTGGTTTATGGATTACAGCAAAGCTTTTGACTGTGTAGATCAGCCTTTCCCAACCAGTGTGCCTCCAGATGTTGTTGGGCCACAACTCCCATTAGCCTCAGCCATTGGCAATGCTGGCTGAGGCTGATGGGAGTTGTGGTCCAACAACATCTGGAGGCACACTGGTTGGGAAAGGCTGGTGTAGATCATGAAAAACTATGGAATGCTTTAAAAGAAATAGGAGTGCCACAGCATCTGATTGTCCTGATGCTCAACCTATACTCTGCACAAGAGGCTACTGTAAGGACAGAATATGGAGAAACCGATTGGTTCCCAATCGAAAAGGGTATGAGACAGGGGTGTATTTTATCACCCTATTTGTTTAATCTATACGTAGAACATATCATACGGAAAGCAGGATCGGGCCCAGATGAAGGAGGTGTGATATCAATAATTTAAAATATGCAGATGATACCATACTACTAGCAGAAACCAGTAATGATTTGAAACGAATGCTGATGAAAGCTGAAGAGGAAAACACAAAAGCAGGACTACAGCTGAACGTCAAAAAGACTAAAGTAATGACAACAGAAGATTTATGTAACTTTACAGTTGACAATGAGGACACTGAACTTGTCAAGGATTATCAATACCTCAGCACAGTCATTAACCAAAATGGAGACAATAGTCAAGAAATCAGAAGAAGGCTAGGACCAGGGAGGGCAGCTATGACAGAACTACAAAAGGTCCTCAAATGCAAAGATGTATCACTGAACACTAAAGTCAGGATCATTCAGACCATGGTATTCCTGATTTCTATGTATGGATGTGAAAGTTGGACAGTGAAAAAAGTGGATAAGAGAAAAATCAACTCATCTGAAATGTGGTGTTGGAGGAGAGCTTTGTGCATATCATGGACCGCAAAAAAGACAAATATAATTGGGTGTCAGAACAAATTAAACCAGAACTATCACTAGAAGCTAAAATTATGAAACTGAGGTTATCCTACTTTGGACACATCATGAGAAGACGATTCACTAGGAAAGACAATAATGGTGGGAAAAACAGAAGGGAGTAGAAAAAGAGGAAGGCCAAACAAGAGTTGGATTGATTCCATAAAGGAAGCCACAGACCTGAATTTACAAGATCTGAACAGGGTGGTTCATGACAGATGGTCTTGGAGCCCACTGATTCATAGGGTCACTATAAGTCATAATTGACTTGAAGGCACATAACAACCAGCTAGTGCCTATAGGTCAGCAAATATCTTATCAATCACAACCCTGACTTCACTTATTGGCTAAAAACCTGAAAGGGTGGGGTGGGCTTCTAATAGAAGTTGGGGGGGTGCGGCTCATGTTTTGGTGTATATCTTGTGAACCAGACCACCTACAAACTTTTTTTAAAAATGAAAGCCGAGAGTCCAGAGATTAAGGTGACTCACCCAGAGACCTGGAGAGGACCCTCAAAAATCCAAGTCTCCGGGCAAACTGACAACCCCATACCTCATCTAGCACAGTGCATTACATTTGCTACAACAGGCAGAAAACACATCAAGTGGTCTGTCAAGACCTTGAGCAATTTTCAAGTGAACCATAGGAAAACCATGGGAACCACTGCTTTAAACCAAAGTTGGACCAGACATCCCTTCAAATAGAGGGCTCTGATACGGCCTAGAGAACTGTCTTCAGTAAAGAAGGACACTTGACCACCCTAGCAGCAATGGAGAACACCATGGGCTCTGTGGTTGCTGTTGCTCCATCCCTAGTTACTGGTTAGTTCTGTTGCTATGGAGTGGAAACCTATCTCTTTATGGATCGCTTCAGTATTTTCACACTACTTCCAAGTTCTTAATTTAGGGAACACAATGATTAATTGGTTAAAGTGTGAATATGTTCTCACAGTCTAAAGCAACACCATTATCTGTTTGAACCAACTTTTTAAAAGAGTTCCATAAAAATATTTTCTCAGCTCTCATAGGAATAATTCCAGAGACTTTAAAAAGATTGCCTTGCTTTTGAGCCTTCAGTATCCTTGTTTTGCTATTACGCCTCTGAAGCCATCTATTGTGTCTTATTTCAGATTATCCACATGCATTTTGTAGACCACTTTAATTAAGAAAGGATGAAAAAGCCTAAAAAAATCAATTTACACCTTGAAATCAAGATCAGTCACAAGAGCACACTCTCCACCCAACCCCCTCAACATCCAACAAACACAGAACCATAACTTCAAGCATGTTACTAAGATTTCACATAGAAATCTTAAACTTAAATATCTAAAAAGCAGTAAGAAAAAAACAAGACAAGAATCCTGTAGCATCTTAAAAGACTAACAAATTTATTATGGCATAAGCTTTTCTGGACCAGAGCAGAGAAAACAAGCTGTTCCTTTTTTTAAAAAAAATTAGCTATGAGACTCTGGCTTGGTGGAATATCTTCCCCACTCAAAATCACCTGCCATGGAATACTAATATCACCTTAGAAAGAGGCTGATGTGGCCTTACCACTTGATATGGTTCCCAAACCTCACCACATATTAAAATCCTCAGCAGATAACAGTCTCCCTTTCTTCAATACAGATGGTCAAAGAAATCAGTGTCAGAATGCCTTTCCACTTGGTTTCCTGGTCTATATTGGGCATGTCACTGTTTCAATCAGACAGAACTCAATAGATGTGGCTATAAATGATTAGCATGGTTTCTGCAGGCATAACTTAAAAAAATTAGGTCTTGTTAATATATTGGTAAAGGAAGTAAAATAAAATGTTGTTAGAACTTGGCGATATCAGAAAGCACACTTGTTATAGTGATGACTATCAAATGGATTGCCTTCAAGTCGATTCTGACTTACGGGCAACCCTATGAATAGAGTTTTCATGGTAAGTGGTATTCAGAGGTGGTTTTACCATTCCCTTTCTCTGAGGCTTAGAGGCAGTGACTGGCCCAAGGTCACCCAGTGAGCTTCATGGCTGTGTGGGGATTTGAACCCTGGTCTCCCAGGTCGGAGTCCAACACCTTAATCACTACGCCACACTGGCTCTCTTAATGGATATAAGATATAGATAGGGAGCTGGGATAACAGTAAGTTCTTTTATGGGCATCTGCAACTTTTTCAGTTTGATTACCTCCTTTTCCACCTACTAAGTACAATACAGAACTTCATCATTGGCTGAAGAAAAAAATTCCAGATGGGATCCCCTCAAATGCATATTTGCCATGTTGAGCTACTTGAGGGCTCTTCCAGAAGTCTTTTTATTGTGCATTCATCAGGATTTCTGCTCCCAGTGTTATTGGGGCAGTTATATGTAATCACACTTACAATACCATTTGCACCTGCAAAATACTTCTCCTGCTGGACTGTCTCTCCAGTGAAATTAGTTGGGCAGCAGCACTCATGCTGTAGTTTGCAAAGCCCGCTGTCCACAGTGAAGCAACTTTACGTTTTTATGTACATAGACAAATTTTGTTAAATATTTTAGTTTACTGATGTTTTAATCATTTTTAAATGTTTTAATTATTTGTTTTAACTGTTTTATTGATAGTTTTGACATTTCATGTAAACCACTTAGTGTTTTTTTTACAATCAAGCAGTAAATATTTTTTGTTAAATAAAAATGTAAATCTTCGTTAAGATACACAGAGTTCACATTTTCCTTTTTTTAATTATAATAACAAAAAATGGTTTTACTATGGGAATTTGCAGCATGTATATTAATTAAGTAATTGTACCCCCTTCCAATGAACCATAATCCCCAACTTTCATTTTAAAAAGTTTCTACCATATGAGGCAAAATATAGAGGCCAGGCGTGTAGTTGTCCGGGGTCAGGGGGAGGTCATAGATGTTGGAAGTGGGACAAGAGCAACTCCTGTTTGTGTACTTTTGTTTGTATTCCAGAAGGAAGATAGAGTTAGGGTCCTCCAGCTGGCTAGGCTTGCCTACCTTTACCTGTGCTGTTCTCTATCTAACTTCCTTCCCTGATATGCTCAGGGAAGCTGACCTGCCCCTCCTTCCTTTGTTTTCTTCTTTGACTGTCCAAGGAGAGAGGAGACATCTTGGGGATTGCACCTCCAACTTATTTACTTAGTTAGAACTAGGTATGCTTTTCCTATCTACTATGAATTTCTATAAATATATTTTCTTATTTTACTAAGTTTTAAGTCTCTGTGATCTAAATGCAGGGTAAAAGCCTGTTATGTAGATAAATGGCACACTGGCACACACAGCTCAGACTGCTGAAACACTCTGTATAGATATATTTCCATAACAATAGATCCCTCACTTTTTTGGGAGTAGGGTCCCAGCCAGGTCCCTATGTATGAGCCAATCAGCATGAAGGGTGCGTTAGACACTGAGAAAAGTCCTTGTCCTTTGTCATTGGAGCTAAGCAGAGTGAAAGGAGGTGAGTCAACCACTGAGAAGACTCTTTTCAGTAGCTAACACACAGGCTCCCCTTTCAGGCTGATTGGCTCCTAGGGACATCTGTTGTAGTACAGTGTGGACTTGGAGACAACATGGAGAGCAAGGGACATGAGGGACAGTGCAAAGGGGGCATGGTGTGACTATCATGAAGGGACCCTGTACTTCTGAATTTGCCACTACACTATTGATAGAGGCAGTATTCTTGTCAGTGGGGTTGTGAGAAACTAGCGTGCCCTCTTTTTTCAATGTTTTAGTTTGCCCCAACCCTCACAAAAATACCTGTGGACACCCATGAGGTCCAGGTTACAAGGGAATTCATTATTATTATTATTATTATTATTATTGCCATATTACCACATTTTCAATTTCTCCATTTTGGAAACTAATGCATAAGACCCCCTAACCCTACAGCCTTCAGTTGGTGTCTGGGGCTTTTTTCTTTCTTTTTCTCAAAGTCAAAATATGCCTTCTTGTTCCCCTTTATCATCCAAGATGCAAATTGTCTGGAGTCTTCAGTTCTACAGACACTTCTGCCTTGAAATTGGCTACGCTCTGCCCTGGGCTCCTACTGGGAGAAAGGGCAGGATATAAATCTAATAAATAAGAAGAAGAAGAAATAATATGCTATTATTCCTCCAGTTCTCCTAACCCATTTCCTATATGGCTCCCCTGTGTAAATTGACAGGAAAGCAAGTATAGAACAACACACAATCCATAGCACAGCTAGGAACAGATCAAGCTTTATAGACTGAAAACATTCCATGCCCATTGCAAAAGAAGTTTGCTGGTCATCAACTCTGAGCAGAACTGGAAAAAACTCTCCCCTTTGGAGAAAATACCAACTCTGAAAAAGCTCTTTAAAAAAGAAAGATCCTAGTCAAATGTTTGTGCATCCACTGTTAGTACCTTTAAATCTTAAGCCCCATTAGTACATAAACAAAAATTAAAGCACAGGAAGAAATTCAATTAAGAAATTTATGTAAAACATTGTTCTTATATACTATGCGCATGGTAACACATTTGGGGGAGAGGGAATCAGTTACAACATTCCAACTTCTACAAATCATCACTGTTAATAGGGGAAATACAAATTATTGCAGTACTTTACATCTTAAGGGAACTGAATTTAAATAGCTGAGTCAGTTTCCTTTCTATGCACTGAATGCTAAATAGAAAAGAGTATTAAAAACAAAGTTAAGCTAAATGTCTGCCGACTGAAACATGACTTTGCATCATGCAAATTACAACACTAAATGGTGCTCTCTACTGAACTGACCAAATAAACAAATAGAATGAATATGAGGACAAGGTTGTCTTAGAACTTCATTATAAAAAAGTAAAACTTAAAACAACTAACATCCACTCATATATTCTATTTTACTAAACTGAGGGCCTGTAGAATAGCACGGTCTCACTAATCTCAGGATTTGCAGAATAGCACAATATATGTTACTGCCTTAATAAAAGTAACATTAGTATGTACCCATCAGCTACATAAAATTTCATCTGTTCATCTGCATGCTTCACAGATTATATGTCTCAAAGCAGCTGGGAGGGTTTAAGGCTGAGTAGGTAGCAAACTTATTATAGCAGGGGTGGGAAAACCTTTCAGCCCAAGGGCCACATTCCCTTTTGGGCAACCTTCGGGGGCCACTTGCCAGTGGTGGGTGAGGGCAGAAACAAAATTAGATGGAGCAGTGACTATAAAACCTTTGTACAGTAGGCTAGTTTCTGCACACACTTATACACCTCTTCCTATCCTTCATCCAGGCAAGCAAGAGGCATATATTAGGAGAAAGTGTGCATAAAAATGAATATATGAGTGAATATAACATGCAAAAACACATTATATGATAAGAAATGGCTTGCAAAAATGTGTACGTTACTCAGACAGTGCCTACAAAAATGTGTTTCTTAGGAGAAATTTGCACTAAAAAGATGGAGAATTTTCATTAGGGTTTTTTTTAAAAAAAATCTCAAATTGCTGCAGAAATGTGGAAAACTAACATTGGAAAAATGAGAAACTGAGAGAACTGAAATGGACAGATCTTTCCATCTCTAATCCTGGTACAAATCTAACAGTATTATAGTATCTTCAAAGAAAATGTATGCTATTGCAGTCAAATAAAAACCCTGTTCCAATAGTGGAATGTGGATATTGTAACAGCCACCTGGAGCATTAAATACTCCAGGTTGTTATTATAACATTCATATTCTGCTACTGAAACAGGGTTTTTATTTGGCTGTAATAGCCTACATTTTCTTCTAGAAATTAATAACCAGTGCATGAGTTTCATGCTCTAAATTTAATAGCTTTATAACATTGTCTCCATATTTTGCAGTCCCAGCTCTCCCCCTTTCCATGACAGAGCAGTTCCTAGTACCTATTTCTGATTAATGTGCTACTAAGAGTCAGATCTAGTTCTAGTATCAATAACATTAATTAGATTGTCAAGGAAACCATCTTAAAAAGTGGATAGGGTTGTGCAGCACAATATCGAACTTTGCTCATTTATTAAGAACTACAGTCAATGATAAAGAACTCTGCAAAATTAAGAACAAAGTCCTGAAATTCTAATAAGCAGAATAAATCTGAGAACAAATGAAAAAGAAATCAACAGAAGACTAATACTAGTAAAGAGATCTCAACAGGACACACTAATAAGCACTTTGAAAAATGGGGCATTGTCCCAATGAAACAGCACAGCACTTAACTCTTAGATAATTAATTAATACTTTAACAGAAAACTGGAGTGTCTGGTTAATGTGCCTCCAGAGACAGACAGATACTCATGTGAAGCAGTGGTCTCTGAAATTAAGAAGGAGCTGGCATAAGGGGGGAAAATAGGCATGGCAGCATATAGCAGACAATGGGCGGAAGTGGGGGAGAGAAGAATGAAATGATCTGAAGGCCTTCAGCAACCTGGTGCCATCCAGATGCTTTGAACTACAGCTCCCTTCAGCTCCAGCCAACATGGCCAATGGTCAGGGATTGTGGGAGTTGTAGTTCAAAACATCTGGAGAGCACCAGGTTGGGGGAAGCCTGGTTTATGGCTTTCAAATCCTTTCACATCAACTAGAAGTGTAGCTTTTGTATATCATTAATCTCAGGTTTTGGTTTTCACATTGCTCACTGTCATCGCTCAAGAACTGTCTGGCTGATAGCAATCCTATTAGCCAGTGTTTTTCTGGATCAGACAGTATTATGTCAGGTGACCAATAATGGGGTTTGCAAACCAAGTAAAATCTAGACCTGCTAGGTCCCACCCTGGCACTGGCCCTAAGGAACCCTACATCAAATTCCCAGGACCTGCCAGCTCCTGCCTCAGCTTTACCACCTCTGTGGCCCTGCTACAGCTTCTTAATCCACCCAGGTGGCCAGTATTAAATCATAAAATGGCAACCTTACTTGCATAATCTGCAAGGTTATGCTTGTTTGTACAGATTTCTTACATAACTTTGCACATTATATCAAATTTGACCTGACCTGGCGCTTTGACTAGAAGGCAATCTGTGTGATAAATTTGTGGTGCGATTGCTACTATAAAGCCACTCTCTTATCACTCAATCCTTTCTAACTTAGAAATTTGTGTATCAGATGCGTAGCCTGATGAGTACTTCTCTGACTGGGGTTGCTAGGAGCACTTATATGATCCAACTTACCCCTGCTAAATCAAATATCCCCAATATTACCAATGCAACATGGGAAATAGTTTTGTGGCAGCAATGGATTGTATCCTACTAAGTTATACTCAGAGTAAGCCCTAAGTAATGTATCCAAGTTGGTTATGCCAACTATCTTCAATGGTTCTACTCCGAGTATGACTAGCACTGGATACAACCCAGTAACTTCACAAAAAAGTAACCCATCAAATGTTCACTTCCTTAACTTATTCCTTATTTTGCAAATATACTCACTGACTTACCTTCTTCTTACCTCTCCTGATGCCAACACTACAAGACCTTGTGTCATTAAAAGGACTCTGGAGAGGGAAAGATGCCTCTATATAGTTTTGTTGTTTTTTCCTCAGTGAATAATTTTTGCTTTTTCTTGCTGAAACACGGCTCTGCTTTGTATCTGGAGGTGTGTATAGTCTTAATTATTATGATTTTTTTTTTTTTGCTAAACTATGTTCTCTGTAATCCTATTCAATGCAGACTCCAATTAATCTTTCTGCTCTTTTGTTTTCATACATTCAGCTCTGCCAGGTCAACATATTCAGCTCTGACAGGTTTGTGTGACATCTTAGGGCCAGACTAGAAGTGGTGCTAAACATGTCATTAGAAATGACATCAGAATTTAAAACTGTAATAGGGAAATTCTGTGAAAATGTCACAGTATTTTTTTCATTTTTATACATAGTTGGAATGTTCTATATAATTTTAAAGAAAATGTTCCAAATAGTTTTTCAAAATGGCATTTTATACATAAGTAAAGCAACCAGAAGCATGGCATGCAAAATGAGCCAGAATTTCTCTAATTGTTTTCCTATTATTCAGTTAAAGACCTCTTCAAGAAAAAAGACAACAGATAAATGACCTTTTATTTTATTGATAGTTTTGCTTTCTGATTTGATAAACTCAGAAGAAATTTTATGTTAGAAACCAAATCAGATGAGCTTAGGACAATTAAACCTATGTTGGTCTAGGATGTTATGTTGGTCGCAAAACACATACCCCTCAAACAAATGAAAATAAACATAAGGTTTAATTTATTCTCTTATTTGAGTTTGTACACACTAAGAAAATGTAATGAGATATCACCTGAAATTGATATCTGTTTTTCATGCAGGAGTTCTTAGTGACCAACCTAACAAGCACAATGTCCAACTTACATAGCATAAATGTGTTGTCATGTGTTTTTCAATCCCCTTTTAGGATTGCCAAAATTCTTTTCCTAAGAATTTAATCATTATTAGACCTATTATTTGTACCATAACATCTGCCCTCCAGAAGCTTACGATCTGAAAGACAAGTCAAGAAAAGAGAAGGGTAGACATACCTTATTGCTTTTTTTATTGCTTTTAGAAGAAAGATAAAATAATTATTAAAAAAGTATTCTGAAGGAAAAGACCACACAGAGGATATACAACAACAAGAACTCTACTATCACTGAAGATATGAAGAGAACAAGGCCCACAGCATGGTGCTGTTTGTAGGCCAAACTACAACTCAGAACTGAAACAAAACTGCCACAGCCCTGGGCAGACTCAGCAGTTCCTGGTATGGCAAGCCTGGGGGTCCAAAACACAACACCCCTCCCCCCCAGCTGTCATAGTCCTGAAGATACTTGGGATGTGCCCTAATGTGGGTCGATCGGCAATAGTTTTGCATCGAAGCTGATAGCGCATTACCTAGTTCCCCATTTGGCTCTGGTTCATGCAGGTCCACTTCAGGGTCCAGACACAACTGATCTTGTCCAGCATCAGGAGCAGCCACTGGCTCATTTTCTCCTCCCCTTGAGTATTTCCAGCACCTTCAGAGAGAACTGATGGAGCTGGGCCTCATCCTCTCATCTTTTCCACATGCCGACGTAACACATGGCTGTCTGTTTGAGCCCTGAAGGAAAATGGCCTAGTGGCTTGGGTCACAGTGGCAGGAATCCACGTTTCACCAGCACCGTTGTTCCTGACATACACAGGGTCACCTGGGGTGAACACCCGTGCAGGTTCTTGAACTTCAACGGACTCCCTTGGCACAGCTACTCAATGAAGATGGCAAAATGATTAGAGATGACAAACAAAAGGCAGAAATGCTCAATTCCTACTTTGGCTCAATCTTCTCCCAAAAAAGGGTCTGTGACCCTCCCAGGAAACATGAAGTAGAAGGGGCAGGATTGGAGCTTGAGATTGATAGACAAATGGTCAAGGAATACTTAATCACTTTGAACAAGTTCAAATATCCAGGGCCCGATAAATGCATCCTAGAGTATTGAAGGAACTAGCTGAAGAACTCTCGGAACCGCGCTCTATTATCTTTGCGAAATCATGGAGGACTGGTAAAGTGCCGGATGACTGGAGGAGAGCTAATGTTGTCCCTATCTTCAAAAAGGAGGAACCAGGGAACTATAGACCAGTCAGCCTAACATCAATCCCTGCAAAAACACTGGCAGATTCTGTAAGCACCTTGAAAACAATGCAGTGATTACTAGAAGCTAAGACGGATTTATCAAGAACAAATCCTGCCAAACTAATCTTATCTCATTTTTTGATCAGGTAACCTCCCTTGTAGACTGTGGGAACGCTGTGGACAGAATATGTCTCGACTTCAGCAAAGCTTTTGACAAAGTGCCCCATGATATTCTGATTAGCAAACTAGCTAAAAGTGGACTGGATGGAACAACTAGACTCTAGAATCGTACTCAAAGAGTGCTTATCAATGATTCCTTCTCAAACTGGGCGGAAGTAATGAGTGGGGTACCACAGGGCTCAGTCCTGGGCCCAGTGCTCTTCAACATTTTTATTAACGACTTGGATGAGGAGGTACACAGCATGCTTATCAAATTTGCAGATGATACAAAAGTGGAGGGCACAATACCGTGGAAGACAGAAACAAAATTCAAAGGGACCTTGATAGGAGCATTGAGCTGAAAACAACAGAATGAAATTCAACAGGGATAAGTGCAAAGTTCTACACTTAAGAAAAAGAAACCAAATGTACAGTTATAAGATGGGGGATACTTGGCTCAGCAATACGACATGTGAGAAGGATCTTGGAACTGTTGTTGATCACAAACTGAATATGAGGCAACAGTGTGATGTGGCTGCAAAAAAGGCAAATGCTATTTTAGGCTGAATTAACAGAAGTATAGTTTCCAAATAGCATGAAGTATTAGATCCCCTCTATTCAACACTGGTTAGGCCTCATATTGAGTACTGCGTCCAGTTCTGGTCTCAGCACTTCAAGAAGGATGCAGACAAACTGGAACAGGTTCAGAGGAGGATGATCAGGGGACTGGAAACAAAGCCCTATGAGGAGAGACTGAAAGAACTGGACATGTTTAGCCTGGAGAAGAGAAGACAGAGGGGATATATGATAGCACTCTTCAAGTACATGAAAGGTTGTCACATAGACGAGGGCCGGGATCTCTTCTCGATCATCCCAGAGTGCAGGATACAGAATAATGGGCTCAAGTTGCAGGAAGCCAGATTTTGACTGGACATCAGGAAAAACTTCTGAACTGTTAGAGCCATACGGCAATGGAATAAATTACCTAGAGAGGTAGTGGGCTCTCAGACACTGGAGGCATTCAAGAGGCAGCTGGACAGCCATCTGTCAGGAATGTTTTGATTTGGATTCCTGCATTGAGCAGGGGGTTGGACTTGATGGCCTTATAGGCCCCTTCCAACTATCCTATTATTTTTTTCTACTAGACCCCTGTCCACTTTTTTGAAGCATGTGGAAGCTTCTACCAGCTTTCCCTCAGATGTATCAAGGAGGCAGGCCTGTTGGCTCTTCCCAGGTAAAGTGAATAGGTGGGCTCATCTAGAGATACAAAATTTCACCTCAGGAGCTGAAGGTCTCTTGCCTTGACTCAGAGAACAGTACAATCCTGCAAAGGGTTGAATTATATTTGATTTTTCAGATAATTTAATATAAACACCACAAATATAAGGAATAATATGCTATGGGAAAAGTGATTATCCTGAAAGAAAGGGCAGAAGCAGAAACATCCAATGAACTACTGGTGTCAGTTGACAACTTTGTTATTGTTGAGTTTGAGACGGGGAAATTGAAAATAAAATTTGTTGTGAAAGTTTGTTTGATCCTTAATATGAAATCCTCTTCCTAAAAAGGGGGACTTCCATGACATTGGCTTCCCTGCAAATGATGATAACATTGGGTTGAAAAGAAACAAATCATTAGGATGTTGCCATAGCCAAGTGTAAATTCCTATGGACATTACAACTTCCCACACGGACTTGACACTGACCTGCAACTTGTGAATGTACAGTAAAGTGTCATATTCACAGGGTCTTGCTTTGGAGGCAATTATTTGTGAGTGTCTGACAATGAATTGTCATATGCTATGTTGGTCACCTTTCTCCCCAGTTTCCAACCAACATTACCATAAGTCAGGCACTTGCCCATGAAATATTAGCTCTTAACGTATTTTGCACAAATGGAGTTTTTAAAATTACTATTCATAGTCTTAGAGAATACAGTTGTCCAAGTTCCAGATTAAGTCTTGAGGCTGCAAGACCGTTATGTTAGTCACCTTTTTAAAAACACAATAAAAAGAAAATATTTAAACCAGCTGTAGCACTTTTCCTGATTCTTTTTGTGGGGAAGACCAATACAGTAAACAAATAGTTTAATTTTAATTGGGACTCATACAATATTAGCTAAAACAAAAAAATATTATGTAAAGAAGCTTACAAATATTATATTGGTCACTACAAAATTACCCAATAGCATGCATTTGCAAAGTTGATTTTCATTGGGACCATAGCATGACATGATTCAAGCCTTCCCTTCCCAGCTACAATCACAATGAAAAGCAGCCTCCTCCCTCCCTGGCATTATTTAGAGGAAAAAAAACCAAACTGCTGTGATTTGTAATGTGCTTAGCATCACATCTGATTCAGCTCTTATTTTTGTTCTGAATAACTGCACCAAAAGAGAAGTTCAGGATCACTCAGAATGAGCTACCAACTCTTTAAAAATTAGTTGGTTTAAGAATGATAAAGTAATTCACTTGTTCTTAAATAAGAATTTAACAGATACAACCCATTTGATTACCTTAGTTGGATGCAAAGGGGGATGGAGGAAAGCTCCATTTGTTTCAGGATTTCCTCTCCTCTTGGAACTTTGCATCCATCCAGTTCCTGGTGTCCAGAATAAGGTGGAATCATAGAATGCCAATCTTCATACACAAGAGCTTTCTACAAACAATGCTGTCTAATTGTCTTGGTAGTTCAGAACCCCTCCTCTCTCTTTCAGTTTTAAAGTTCAAAATGGCAAATGTGACATCTGATCTGATGTCAATGCTAACCACAAATTAACCCCAAAACACAATTTGGTCCCAGGCTATGATGGTCTGAAGGCACATAAGGCCATCTCAGGTCCGGGTCTGGTCAGTGACTGGATGGGAGACCGCCTGGGAACCATATGTAAGCCGCCTTGCATTTCAATCATGAAAAGAAAGGCAGGGTAGAAATGTAATAAATAAATAATTTGCAAGCCCACTTCTGATCATGATTGCAATTTACCATTGGTAGAGATCAAACACTAACTGGTTACTTCCTAAAGGGGCAGGGAGCATGGGAGTGCTTCTGATCCCTTAACTCCCATAAGTGACACGGCAATATTAACATCTGTAGTAGCTCAATTCATAAACACCTCGTATGTCTTCTGTAGAAATGAGAATAGAGAACAGTATTTCTGTTGATGCTGAAGCTGCATTCTGGGTCCAGAAACAACAGATTCAATCTATCTGGGGACTAGGAAACTACTGAATGTTCATTGGTCCACTTACAGAATGCAGTGGCACATGAAAACATCCTTTTCTAACTGATCTAATCTGATCAGTCATCTCTTGCCTAAGAGATTTCACATTTCTCAAACTTAGATACACTGTCAAGTGCCTGCTCCTAACAGTTCATGGTTTTAACATATTATCTGAATAGTAATTAGAATATCTGTATAGAAGCTGCCTCTTGTTATGAATACAGATTATGGGGCTGCTCTTTATTTTCATTGAAAGGCATGCATTTGACTTTAATCATTCAAGCAAGTAGAGTTTAAAGCAATATTGATAAAGGCATAATTATTGAGCACCTTTCACGTGTGATGACTTTTTGCAAGTGTATCAGCCAGTCTTGACACTGAGACGGGTTGGTGGCGGCAGCCAGAAATATCAAAAGCAACCGCTTATTGTTCTTCTGCTTGGAAATGTACACCTTGAACTCTTTCTGGGAAGTTTTGGCACATGCCATCTTAGAGGTGTTGAGATTTGCAAGCAAGAGATGTAGATGCTTAAGGGAGCAGTGGCACTCAGAAAAAAATGCAGTTACTTTCTTGACTTCTAGTATTTAGCATAGTGGAGCCCTAAACCACCTTTGCCTTCCACTGCCTATGTCTTTGTCTCTCCCTCCTGTTTATGCGACCGGCCAGTTGGTATCTTATGGTGTCAGAAAGGCAAGGACTCAGAATTGGGCTATTAAAGAAGATATTCCTGTATCTAAAAACACTAAACTAGAATATGGCTATAATACTACTTTATTGACGTTATTAGACCCTGCTGCAGGTAATGTTTAGGCACCACATTACATGTAATCTGAACAACAACAAAGAATTAAGAATCTTTACTATCCAGAAACTGAAGGTAAATGCAGTCAAAACTGTTGAAACCTAGAACTGCATCAAATGCTTCTACACAAAATCTTTGGCTCCTTTTGATAATTAAGAGCTGGCCTTGCCACAAAGGAAGATGTTTTCAGTCCGTGAGCTTTTTCTTGGTCCAACTACCCCATGGCTGTAATATTCACAATGTTCAGATTCCTACTTCCTTGATGTTCCATCTTTTCCTCTTTACTACATAAACTTGGCCTTTTGCCATTAATTTCCCCCTTAATACTACATGCCTTCTTCCTTTAGGTTTATTCACTGTGTCCTCTCCCCACTCACATTCTGTGGTTATGGCAAGTGGTAGCCACAACACTTTAGGTATTGCCATACACTACCATCTCCTATCATATTACAGTATGAAAGTATTTTCTCTGCCACTGGTGCTGCCAGCGGTAATCTCTCAGGTTTCTAAAGCCAATCCTATTAAACAGTCTCCTGTGCCAAGCAGTAAGATTGTGACAAAATGTTGCAGCATATTCTCACCACCTAATAGCAGTGCTCCTGTTCAGCAAGACATTCAGTTAGCCACGTTTTCATTGGATACTCCATTCCATTTCTCCACCCTCTGGTTTTCCAATTTTCTTTTCCAGTTCAAACCCAACATTCCATGGCTACTGAGCAAACTCAGTCCTCGTGCTGTTTTGGAGTTTTTTAGTCCCTTAGGTTGCCTTTTTAAAAGATTCCTTGTATGTTTGCAAATCTTGGAGTTCATGTGAGCGTGCGGATACCTCCCTTACGTTTTTCAGGTGCCCTGTTTTTGGCTTTGCTTTTGTTGTTACTCATCACCGGAGTTCATCATTAGAGGGACTGAAGTCCATAACAGAGGGAAAAATCACTTGGCTTATAAAATCTTGTCGTCTTCTAAAGCTGTCCTCCTCATAGGCCTCTCAGCCTACCGTATATATATATATATATCCCCCCTCCTCTGGTTTCAGAGGCTTTGATTTCAGCCACATATGGGTATTGCTTTCCCATTTATACAATGCTACCTATGCAAATGGAACCTACTTGATCTCATTGATGAAAACGCACAGGCTATATACTGAAGTAAGCAATGCATGATAATGTCTTGACTTTCTGCATCTTACAAACTATGTAGTATGCCTGGTAAAAATATAGTACTTCCAAGTTAATTATAGAGTTGAGTGTTTCTGTTGCTATATCTCTCATGCTCACGCATGCATACACACACACACACACACATCACATTTAGATACTTTGATTTGTTAGAATGTCAGGTGCATTTATCTGCTTCCACTCTGCATCATTGGCTGTGGCTTGCAAGGAAATGTTGGGTTAGATGCCTTAAGATATGGGGGGCGTGCAGAGAACTCAACAGGGGCCTCTTGGTAAAATGGCAGCCTCATTTTGTACATCTTGTCTATTTCTGCTCCTTGTGTACAGACAAACTGGCTCAGTAATAGTTGCCTTGTGATGAGAAGAAAAACTGACCACATCACCTTGTCTATAGATATGGCAGTTTCACTGAACCACAGAAGTACTTATTGTCAAATAAGTACAAGATGTTTGGCAGTGGAAAACTGACTTGACAATTGTAAGATATTTTGTCCAGAGAGTGCTCAGCTTCTTAGCACACACCTGTCTCTTCTGATCAATAGGGGACAGTTTACAGACTTGAACTGGAAAGTTGTATGTCATTCTCGCAAATGCTATTGGAGCTTCACAGTGCTCTGCTCGAATAGTGGCAGATGAGGTGTTTCAAAGCCATCAATATTATTTAGTTAGTGGGTGATCATAGGACTTTATTAATTACTGATGAGCTTCCTGGATGAGTCAACCTCTTTAGCTTTGAATTTAGGCTTCTCCACATGCTACTACAGTGCACTTAAAAATGAAGTCTCAGTATAGCGCAACTTGGGTTATATTTGTAACAGGCACAAAGCAATAGGGACTGTGTGTGCGCATGATGGGCCTACACGATAAAAGTGCAGAAGGTTCTATCATTCAATTGTGCTGAAAATAACATATCCAATGCAACATCGCAAATTTGGAAGGGACACATTATGAGAATTTTACAGCTAACCAAGAAATCAATATATTCAATACCACAGTAACAAGGAATGTATTCTTGTAAACATAAGCATTATTTTATTATGAAGTGTTGCAGAGAGAATGCTGGTCAGCGTTTGACACAGGACTGATACCTTATCTTTTCAGGTGGGCCAAAAACAATTCCCTTTCTTTCCAACAGACATTAACTGAGTATGGGCTAATTTTGAGACAAAACCATCTCACTTCCTTCCCCCCCACACACACACTTAAAGCATTGATTATGATGTAGCAGACACATTTTCCCCCCAACTACTGATAAGATAATGTGCACAGGATGTACTATATTGTGAATATTTTTTCTATTATGCATTTACAATCATTCTACCGTACATGGTAGTTAAATGTTACTGGCAACAGGAGAAGGATTTAACTCTCAATCTGATTTAATAGCACTCTATCTCATATTTATTTCTGCTGCCACATCTTTATTTTCACTTTTACCAAAGCTATTAAAAGCACATAAGTCAGACTCAACAGGTGCTGCCATTTTACTGGAATTTTTTTCTTAAAAACATTAACTAAACTATCTTCTTGGACCTGATTCTGAATTTGTCTGTAACCCTGAATGAACACAGCTTCTTTTTTTAACCAAGTGGTAATATGCCATAGTTTAACCAACATAGTATAACCAACTTGGAGAGAAATGGGGAGAAATTTGCCTATATATCCTATTTAATGTGGAGATGTGGTAAACAGAGAAATTGCAAGATTCTAGTCACTTTCAGCTGTAATATAATAGATGACTGGCTCATTGTACAAGTAAACCATGCCTACTTAGTAAAATGACATCTGTTACTACTCACTGTCTACAATGCATAGACATCGTCAGGACAGAAAGAACATATTCAAAAAGCATTACATAAACCCACCCAGAAAGATATGTTTTTTTGTTTAAGCATATTATAGAATGGCACAGTATTGGCCTGTAATATAAAGTTCTATAGCAGTGTTTAAATTCTTCCCTACAGATATCTACAATAAGGATCTTGGCTCAGACTTCAAAAGGAACTTTATGGATCAGCTCATAAAACTCCACAAAGAAACTTGAAAGCAAGAAGGTAAATTATATTCCACCCATCCGCAACAATTGCAGACAAGATTTTTTTAATGGATTTTGATCATAATCAGTCACAAATCTGTCTGAGCCAAACCTGGCAATCTGTCTCTCATTTTCAGGGTATTTCTTCTTTTACGTCAGCTAGCTACCTTCCATTTTTATTTTTTACCTTCTCCTATAACAAACATGTGGCTAAATATATTAGGATATCCAGAGCAATTTGCATTGCACATTCTGTGATGCAATACAACCACTGACTAGATGGTCGTATGGGGCATTCCAATTTGTATGCTATCCCTTCGCAACACAGGAGTTCCTGTTATATAAATAAAATGCTCCATGCTGGTTTGAAGGTGCAGTTCTCTTTAAAGAGCTTTAGAAGAACTCTTAAAGAGATCCTGTGCCTTCAGGGCTGTGGGACTCACTGGCACGGTTAGGGAGCATTTGGGGGGGGCAATATGTAACACTTGCTTGGAGTTGTGGGGCCCCAGAATGGGGTGGAACAGAAAGGCCTCCCGACTCACCAGAAAGGGTGGGACTTAAGGGAGGGGTTAAGGAAGGGCTGTCCCCAGCCCTAGGCAGGGTCGGCGTGCCAACAGTTTGGTTATTAGTTAGATCCTGCACCTTGGTTCCCCTATGCAGATCTATTTTGGATTTTATTGTTAAATAAATGTGGCCCGGTTCATCCAACCTTTTGTGCATTGCCTATTTATTTCCCTGTGTGGTCACAATCATGCACGAATGAAGAGAAATATGGGAAATGGGAGTAGGTATGCATGGACCAATATACCTTGCACATACCTGTGCTTAAAATGTGATTTGGGGTAGCAATCTGAGAGAAAGAGCTGTTGATAACGGAGCAGAGAACAACAGCTTTATCCAGATTCGCAGACTACTGGAATAGAAACCATGAAGTCTGGTATCTATGATATGCAAGTCTAGTTTAATAGGCTTAAGGCCCTGTGCTGAGCAGTATTCCCTATTCCCAAGCATGTCTGAAGCCTCTCTCTGCTTACACAGTTGCACACACAGGGATAGGTTCCTTCTTTCCTTCCCAGAATCCTAAAGTGTACCACAGTGCATTGAGAAGAATCTTTTTTTTCTTATGAAAGGCAAACTGCCAGTATTTTACATTCCCCTACTGCTAGGAATATTGCTTGCTGTCCTGCTCTGAAATGAGCTAGGAGTCACCATCTTCACAGCAGCCGAGAGTATTAAAGACTTTTGTGAGAAAAGCACATTTTCTAAATGAGGCAGCTGCTAGATAAATGTACCCCTGGCAGAGATTCTTGATTTCACTGGAACCTTAAACTATAGCTTACTTAGCCTTGTAATTAATTTAGCACAACTAATATTAAGACTCCTGTAAGTTTCAACACATTTAATTTCTCTATGCCATTTTGAGAGCAAGACAGCAATCACTAACCATTAAGGCAGTTCTTTCTAATGAAGTGACAGAGGTAAGTGTTTGGGAAGGGCCACTTAAGTGAGTCTTTCACGATCACATCAGAATGCTGTGATAAATCAGAGAATTGCATCAGTGTATATGCATATTCCTGATAATCAATGAAATGTCCCCTATTTCCATCCAATTTCAACATTATTGGCAGAATTCCTTAATTCATTTTAAGAAGGGCAAGGTTTTAAAATCTGGAGATTTGTACATTAACATATAACCAATGGCAATGGCTTCCAAGCCATCTAATTTGTTACATGAGAAGTTACCACATCAAGATGAAACCAAAAGATGCAAGAAAGCAAAGAGTGATGCAAGTTCCAATGCTTGAAAGTAGGGATATTTCAGTTCTGCCCAATTTTTTTCCAGTCTTAAATTCAGTTCTGTACATTTCTGCAGCAATTTGCTATATTTTCAGCATTTTAGAGCAAATTTCTCCTAACACACACATTTTTATAAGCAGTTTTGACTAAGGTACACATTTTTGAAGCAATTTTAAATGTTCTTTCACTAACTAATGTATTCATTTTATTCACAATTTCCCCCAATTATGCATTGTTAAAAAACATTGATTGGTTGGAGAACTCCATCACAAAATTCAGATAAATGTGGATTTTGAAGGATGGCTGTGTTTCGGTTCTCATATTGTTCCAAAACGTGCAAATTTGATAGATTCCGCTTTAAATGCAAACAATCAAATTTTCTGTCTCTAGTTGAAGGGAAGAAATTCCTGTTTGGCAAATGGAGGAAAAGCCAATTTAAAACCTACCTTTATTATTACTTACGGAGCACCTTCAATTTGAATGGTGCTTTAGAAAACAAAAAGATGTGTCCTTGCACTGAGGAGCTTGCAATCCAATATTCCTTACAAGGAAGGAGGCAGGCATGTTTGGTTTAGTTACACATACTTCAGCTTCAGTCCCATAGGGGATAATGACTGCACTATGTGCCACAGATACGGAACATACACCGGGGGGGGGGAGAGAAGACAGAAGAGTGAGATCACAGCAAATGGCTCTACCCCTTGACATTCACACATTCAGCATCAGTGTGAATGAAAACTATGTGTCTACAGCTGCATGCATGTAAGGCTCCCTCCATATTATTAGGTTTCCTGATTAGGAGATAGTGGCAGAGGTGAGAGTACTTCTGCTAGCTAAACATACATGCTTGTATATTTGGTGGGCGGGGTTGGCTGTTGCTGCTGCACTTTGGATTTGCTACTAGCAGTTCTTATGGTGTCCATATGTTAGTTTGAGTTTATATTGATGCTTAAGAGGATATCTTAACTAATCATTATCTCTGTCACTCTAAAATGTGGCATTGCTTTACTTTTTCTTTATGGCATTTGACATTTTATTTGTTACATTTTTTTTAGGATGCTGTAAACCGTTTAGAGATTTTCTTTGAAATATGAAGCAGTATATAAATTACCTAAATAAACAACATACAGAGAAGCTATATGCACATAGACCCCCATCGTAACTATGCTGAGTAACCCGACATTGAGGGGCCGGTTGGTATAGTTTGCCCCCCTCCTCTGTGCATTCAATGAAAGCATTTGGGGGCAGGGGCAGGGAAGGAAGGTGTATGTAGGACTTAAAAGGCTGAGATAAAGACTTTCGGCACCCAGTTTTCATGCCCTCCTGGGTTCTTTTGGAAATGCTGCCTTACAGAGAGAAAAGTAACTGAGAGAAAAGTAACTGTACTAAACTACACTCCCCCCAAAAACCAACAAATGGGTACCTATACATTTGATGCTGATACCTAGGTATTTTGCTGTTTTCTAACTTACAGAGAGCTGACACCTACAAATTAGCTGACAGCAGCACCTGGGAATCTAAAATAGTTTCCACTTCTGGGGTCACAAAGGACAACAGTAATTTCCTTTCTTTTACAGGGTAATCTGTACAGAGTTTTCCAGTATGAGGAACTGCAGAGTTCTACCGACAGCCGCAAGTCCGTAGATGGGCACATGAACCATAATTGGTAAGACTGAGAAGCCGGAAGAAATTCAAATTAAAATTGTGTCCTCTTTTCTGGAAAAAAGAGGAATGACAGATGCATTTGAGCTTCCGTCAAAAGTCAATAGGGGTTCTGCAGAAGATATATGCCAAACAGATGATGAACCAGGCCTACACAACACTTTGACAAATGAGCAGGAGTGTTTTCTGCTCAACTATTCAAAACAAGGTAGACTCCCCCCAAAAAATACACACGTATACACAACAAGGAAGTAAATGTAGTTGCAAAATGATTTGCTCATACCATAGGGGTGAAATACAACATTTGTTAAATCTGTATCCTCCCTTTCCACCAAATGATGCTCAAGATTGGGGCGGGGGAAGAGCTAGAGAACAAACACACGCCCCAAATTACTATTTCACAAAACACTTTAGAGTTGTACAATCCTTACTTTAAAATATAAGCGCACAGACACAACTTCTTCACAGCAAGAGGTTTATTTTTAATATTTTAAAAATTAGTTAACCAATACCTAAAGGAATTATTCAGGGCACTAAACAAAGGCTTGAGGTGCTAATCCAGCAGTGAAAAGGTACTGCTCAATGACATGGAAGAATACAGCTATTTTCAACTGCATTGCAATTTGACCTAGGGAGACAAACGATATTACCGCTAATGATATATCCACCATTGGATAGCTCTAGCAGGAGATCAAAAATTAAAACAATGGAAGCTGGACCAGGAAAGGCTGAAAATACTGAGGAACTCTGAAATTTTAGATTAACCTCCTAATAGGCACCTTGCTTTCTGAGGGAGGGAACTGCAATGGTAAGATATTTGAATTTATTTTTTAAGTGCATAGGTTAATTCTACATCATATGTATACACACAGACTTTTTACTGGAGTATGCAGGCAAAACAGCCTGCATACCCCAATTATTATAGAGGTACCAGGTTTGAGTTTTTCCATTCTCTACACATAGATTTGGTTTGTTTGAAAACAGATGGTGTTTCAATTGTCAAAGACCGCAATCCAAGTATGCCTTATGGGAACTTTAAATAATGCTAGGATATCATGTGGAGGGGGGAAATCACCCCAACCCTTAGGCGTAGTGTTGCCAGGTCTCCAGTTTTTGCCCAGAGACTCCAGATTTTTGGGGTCCTCTCCAGGTGAATCACCGCAATCTCTACACTCGTTTCTAGGTGGTCTGGTTCAAGAGATATACACCAAAACATATCTCACACTCACTCACACACTCACACACACACTCTCACACACACACACTCACTCACACACTCACACACACACTCACACCTTCTGTTAAATGCCCTCATAGCTGGCAGCTCTAACCCACACTTTCAGGTTTGTAGCCAATAGGAGAAGTCAGGTGTGTGATTGATAAGAGATTTGTTGACCTCCAGGCAATAACTAGGACCCATTGCAAGTTCAGAAAATTGTTGTCTTTTCCTGCTTCTCTGAAAATCTCATAAATTGAGTATGTATATAGCTTTCAGCAGTAGCAAAAACAGTTAATTGTTTACTGTAAACAATTTCAGTTATATTAAAAGGGTACATGCAGAGTTTTTAAAATTACTTGCAAAAATAGCATATTTATACATTTTATCTGTCAAATAATTTTTGAACAGAAACTTAAATAAGTGTACATGCAGCTTATGATTACACCTTTTCTAATTATGAAAAAAGTTTCTAGGTGGACTGGTTCACAAGATACACACCAAAACATCAGCTGTGCCCCCCCACAACTTCTATTAGAAGCCAGCTGCTCTAATCCCACCCTTTCAGGTTTTTAGCCAATAAGTGAAGTCAGGGTTATGACTGACAAGAAATTTGCTGACCTGCAGGCACTAGCTAGAACCCATTGCAAATCTTGAAAACAGTTTCCTTTTCCTGTTGTCTACACATCAGAAGTTGAGTGAGTGTATAATATCTTATACTTTTCTAATTATAAGGAGAAAAACAACTTTAACTTTTCCTGGGACGTTGAAGAGGGCAGTTTATTTGTCTATTTTCATAGCCTGTTTTGAAAACATTCAAATATATGAAGCTTTACTCCTATACTCACTTTTCTGGGAGTAAAGCTGCAGTGCAAATCCCTCATACCAAGAGTAAACCCCATTGAATTCAATTAGGACTTGCTTTTGAGTAGCCATGGTTGGATTGTGCTGTAAATCAATGGACTTTCAGTAAACATAACAAACGATTGTGTTTGTGTTGTAAATCTTTTTCTCCCCCTCTAATCCTACTTTTTAAAGCAATTAGGCAGGGCAATTAGGTGTCACAACTTTTATTTTGTAAGAAACGAATACTGATTTTATTTTGTTTTTTAAAAGAAGTTCCACAATGATGACCAACTGGTTTTGACAATAAGACTATTATATGGGGTGTATGAGCTGCTCTTCAAATACTTGAAAGAAACAAATCACCAGGAACAGATGGCATACTGCTACAAGTTACTGAGATTGAATCTGTCCAAATTTTAACAAAACTTTGTCACCAATATGGAAAATAAAACTATGGCCCACAGACTGGAAGTGTTCAATATATATCCCAATTCCAAATAAAGAGGACCCCAGGAAATGCAGTAATTATCAAACCAATCACCTTAATATCCCATCCAAGTAAAGTAATGCTCAAGATTCTACAACAAAGGCTCTCACCATATATGGAGCAGATGTCCAAGCTGGATTTAGAAAGGGAAGAGGTACCAGAGATCATATTTATTTATTATTCTATTATACTTGTATACCGCCCCATAGCCGAAGCTCTCTGCGCGGTTTACAGTAACTAAAAACATTAAAACAAATACAATTTAAAACAGATCTTATAAAAACAATTTAAAACACAATTAAAAAATTTAAATAGTATAAAACACATACTAAAATGCCTGGGAGAAGAGGAAAGTCTTGACCTGGCGCCGAAAGGATAACAGTGTTGGCGCCAGGTGCACCTTGTCAGTAAAAATCATTCCATAATTTGGGGGCCACCACTGAGAAGGCCCTCTCCCTTGTTGCCATCCTCCGAGCTTCCCTTGGAGTAGGCACCTGGAGGCACTCGGAAACATACAGGCAGCCAGTGCAAGCGGGCCATAATCAGTTTTATATGTTCGGACCGTCTGGTCCCTGTTACCAATCTGGCCGCTGGATAATGGAACGGACCAAGGAATTTCAGAAGAAAATCATGCTGTGCTTTACAGATTATAGCAAAGCCTTTGTGTAGATCATGAAAAACTATGGAATTCTTTAAAAGAAATGGGGGTTGCCACAGCATCTGATTGTTCTGATGCGCAAACTATACTCTGGACAAGAGGCTAATGCAAGAACAGAATATGGAGAAACCAATTGGTTTCCCATTAGAAAGGGGGTGAAACAAGGGTGTATTTTATCACCCTATTAATTTTTAAACATGGGAAGGGCTGTAGCTCAATGGTAGGGCACATGCTTTGCATTCAAGGTCCAAAATCCTATCTCTGGAAAAGACTATTGCCTGCAATCCTGGAGACCCAGTGCTAGTCCGTGTCATCAGTACTGAGCTAGATGGTACCAAATGGCCTGAGTCGGTATAAGGTAGATTCCTTTGTACCTAAAGGAGGAAAGACGCCCAAAGGCCACAGTGACTTCAAAATGTATTTATGTATTTTATTTACAACATTTATATACCACTTTAATGTAAAAATCCTCAAAGTGGTTTACAGAAGGAATTAAAAACAGTAAAATTATTGGCTAAAACAGTTAAAGGCAGTATTTAAATGCATTCAAAATATTAAAACCAACAATGAGTTAAAAAGATTTAAAAAATACAGGCATACCCCACTTAACATCGCTTCACTTAATGTCGCCTTGCTATAACGTGCATACTCCACCATACCCCACTTTAAAGTACGCACTTCGCAATAACGGACACTGACGGAACTTGCATTCCACGTGCCACGTGTGTTGCGAAGCGTCGTCTTCTTAGCGATCTGAGTGAGCGGAGCGATCTAGCAATCTGAGCAGCTGCTGCCTTGAAGACTGTAATCATTTACATTTAATTTTACATTTAAGTACAGTACTGCACTTTACAGTACTGTAAAGAGCAATCGGAGCTCTGCCTGCCCCAGCCTGTGGGGGGGGGCCGGCAGTGCGTGGGGGGGGCCGGCAGTGCGTGGGGGGGGCCGGCAGTGCGTGGGGGGGGCCGGCAGTGCGTGGGGGGGGCCGGCAGTGCGTGGGGGGGGCGGCAGTGCGTGGGGGGGCCGGCAGTGCGTGGGGGGGGCCGGCAGTGCATGGGGGGGGCGGCAGTGCGGGGGGGGGCGGCAGTGCGGTGGGGGCGGCAGTGCGGGGGGGCGGCAGTGCGGGGGGGGCGGCAGTGCGGGGGGGCGGCAGTGCGGGGGGGGGGCGGCAGTGCGGGGGGGGCGGCAGTGTGCGGGGGGGGCGGCAGTGTGCGGGGGGGGCGGCAGTGTGCGGGGGGGCGGCAGTGTGCGGGGGGGGCGGCAGTGTGCGGGGGGGCGGCAGTGTGCGGGGGGGGCGGCAGTGTGCGGGGGGGCGGCAGTGTGTGTGGGGGGGCGGCAGTGTGTGTGGGGGGGCGGCAGTGTGTGTGTGGGGGGGCGGCAGTGTGTGGGGGGGCGGCAGTGTGGGGGGGGGGCGGCAGTGTGTGTGGGGGGCGGCAGTGTGTGGGGGGGGCAGCAGTGTGTGGGGGGGGGGCGGCAGTGTGTGTGTGTGGGGCGGCAGTGTGTGTGTGTGTGGGCGGGGCAGTGTGTGTGGGGGGGGGCACCTCATGCTATTTAGATCCCGATTTCATTTTAGATCCCCCTGATTTCATTTTACTGTCCCATTTTATACCTCTCCCTCTCCATTGTCCCATCTGCTTTACTGTAATTGTTTGTGATAAAAAAATAAAAAATAAAAAAATTCTTTAGATCACCCTGATTTCATTTTATACCTCTCCATTGCCCCTTTTTATACCTCTCCATTGTCCCATCTTCCTTTCCTGCTTTTTCTCTCTGTCTCTGCCCATCATTAGTTCTGGCTTTTGCCACTGCTGGCTTGTGACTCTCAGAAAAGTTGTAGATCTATCACCTTAGATATGAAGCTTAAAATGATTAAACTGTCTGATGAAGGTGTTTCTCAAGCTGAGATAGGCCGAAAGCTAGGCTTCACTCGAACGACAGTTAGCACAGTCATGAGGAGCAAAGAAAAAATTATTGCGGAAGTTAAGAGTGCTACGCCAGTGAACACAACACAAATTAGAAAAAGGGATAGCCTTGTTGCAGATATGGAGAGACTCTTAATACTTTAGATAGAAAATCAGACTGCACGCCAGGTTCCTGTAAGCCAGGCAATGATTCAAAGTAAGGCCTTAAGCCTATTCAATGACCTGAAGGCTAAGAAAGGTGAGGCAGCAAAGGATGCCGAATTTGTTGCAAGCCGTGGATGGTTTGACAGGTTCAAGAAGAGGTCTAACCTACATAACATCAGAGTGCAAGGAGAGGCAGCTGCTGCAGATACTGAGGCTGCAGAAAGCTATCCACGCGACCTTGCCAAAATTATTGAAGAGGGAGGCTACTCCAAAGAACAAATTTTTAATGTGGATGAGACTGGGCTGTTCTGGAAAAAGATGCCTGCAAGAACCTTCATCACCAGAGAGGAGAAAACAATGCCAGGCTACAAGCCAGCTAAAGAAAGAATAACCCTTCTGTTAGGTGGCAATGTCTCTGGTACCTTGAAACTAAAGCCTATGCTAATTTATCATTGGGAAAACCCTAGAGCTTTAAAGAACTACGTTAAAACTAGACTTCCAGTGCATTGGAGGTCTAATAGAAAAGCATGGGTGACTGCAGCCATTTTCGAAGATTGGTTTGACACCTGCTTTGTACCAGAGGTGAAAGCCTATTGCAGGCTCAACAATATCCCTTTTAAAATTTTGCTCCTTGTAGACAATGCTCCTGGCCACCCTCAAACGTTAGATGAACTGAACCCTAACATTCGAGTGGAATTCCTACCACCGAATACCACCTCACTCCTGCAGCCCATGGATCAATGTGTCATAGCCACCTTCAAGTTGAACTACTTGAAAAGAACCTTCAGCAAGTTTATTGCAGCAATAGAAAATGAAGAGGGGACAGGGCAAGAAGTCCTAAAGAAATTCTGGAAAAGCTACAACGTCTTGGATTGCAACAAAACTATAAGAGATACTTAGAATGACATCAAGGAAACAACAATGAAAGGGGCCTGGAAAAAAATATGCCCACAGTTATTTGATGATGTTGAAGCCTTTGAAGATCCTGTAGCTGATGTTACTGAAAATATTGTAGAGATAGCAAGGCAGTTAGAGCTGGAAGTGGAGGCAGAAGATGTTGCTGAACTTATGGCGTCCCATACTGAACCCCTCAGCAATGAAGATCTTCTTGAACTTGAAGAGGACAGAGAGAGGAAGAAAATGTGCCGGATGAGGATGAGACCATGGAACAGCCTGAAGGCCTAACTTCAAAAGTTCTCTTGGAAGCTTTCCATCATCTTGATAGCGCCATGGCTCTTTTTGAAAAGCATGATAGGGACTTTGAAAGAAGTTCCAAAGTCAATGCAAACATTTCGGGGGCTTATGCCTGTTACAAAGAAATCTAGAGGGAAAAGAAAAGAGCTACAGTTCAAACCTCCATAGACACCTACTTTCTCAACAGGCCAGCAGCAGCACCCAGTCAACTCCCAGACCATCAACATCCATTGATCCATTTCTAGCATCGACATCAGCTCCAAGCCCTACTCCTACTTCAGGTAGTCCATCCAAGTCGCCAGCAAGAAAGCATCTAGCCCTTGATGACTTGACTTATGAAGTAGAAGATATGCCCTCTCCTTCATCCTTCCTGCAATACATGTAAATTTTTGTTCATCCATTTCGCATCTGCCAGCTGACATTAAAGGTAAGCTTACTTTATTTTATTTTATGTTTATTTTAGTTATAAATGTGTTATTTACATCAGTTATGCCCATATATGACGACTGCAGTGCAGTACATGCATCGATAAGTGGGAAAAAAAGTAGTGCTTCACTTTAAGTACATTTTCACTTTACAAACATGCTCCGGTCCCATTGCATATATTAAAGCGGGGTATGCCTGTAACAGCTTCTACATGCCTGTGTAGCCTTGCCTAAACAAAACATGTTTTTAGCAGGTGCAGAAAAGAGTACAATGAAGGCACCTGCCTAATGTCAATAGGCAGGGAGTTCCAAATCATCGGGGTGCAGCACTGAAGGATCAATTTCTTACAAGAGTAGAACAAGTACTATGTGGCACCCATTAACATGGAAAGCACACCTTGAACTTGGTCTGGTAGCAAATTGGCAGCCTGTACATATTTCAGAGCAGAGGTATTATGTGCTGACAGGGTCTCACTCATGTCAGCAATCATGCTGTAGCATTTTACACTAACTGCAGCCCCCAGGTCAGGTAGTGCTGTATGGGGATTTCTGTGACCTTGGCTGACTGGCTGCCAGGATTTTTTTTTAGTTTTTGTTAGGAACCCTGCCTAGTAGTGAGATGCTGAGTTTTCTGCCTTACTCATAGGAATCTTGTTGTGGTTAGTATGGTATTCCATTTAGGAAATCATCATCGTATTTTGTTTTTCTATTCCTATTTGAATTTCATATACCTCTGACCGCATTCCCTTACATCCATAGATGCAACAACCATCGTTACATGTGCTCAACTCAACCCCCATAAACCCACTGATGATGCATGTTTGCACGATGGTTTGTTCCTTGCCCAATAGTGGTAAAAGAGAATGCACATACTGGGAAGTGTGGCTCAATTGCTGTTGTTCCCAAGCTGCTGCCTGTGAAGGTAGATCACAACCATGTGTGTTTTCTCTGTCAATTATTACTCACTGGAATTGGGTTGGCTGTCAAAGTGAGTTTACAGCAGCCCACAGGCTAGGCAGGAAAGAATAGAGAATCTTCTTACTCTTACTCATTTCTCAAACATCTTTCTGCAGTGAAGAGTCAAGTCTGTGAAGTAGTTTGGAGCAGCCATGTTAAAAGGCAGGCAGGGGGTTGCCAACCCTGCTTTGATATCATCTTGGCAGAGGATCCCTACTCAGACCTTACCAACAGCACAATCTTAACCATATCTACTCAGAAATAAATCCTTCTATGGGGTTCTATGCTACTTAGGCCCTTAGTAAATGTGCTTAGAATTGCAGCCTTCAGGGGCTTTACTCCTGAGCAGGGTTAGAAAGATCTGTCTGTTTCGATTTCTCTGTTTCTCATTTTTCCAATGTTAAATTCAGTTCTCTACATTTCTACAGTGATCTGCGAATTTTAAAAAATCCTCATGAAAATCCACCATTTTAGTGAGAATTTCTCTAAACACGTTTTTGTAGGCAGTTTTGACGAAGTTACACATTTTTGCAAGCCATTTCCCATCATTTCATGCCTTTTTGCATGTTATTTCCCTCATGCATTCATTTTTATGCACACTTTCCCCTAATATATGCATTTTTGTAAATGTTGTTTAGTTGGCAAACTGCTTCCCAAAATTCTAATAAATGATAATTTTGAAGGATGGCTGTGTTTGTTCTCATATTTTTTTGGAAATTGCAAATTTGATAAATTCTGCTTGAAATGCGATCTGAATCGAAATTCTCACCTATCCCTACTCCTGAGTGCTCCTATCTAACATCTCCACAACACTAGGCTCCCTTCTTCCTATAATGGCCTTCTGGTGACTGACCCGGCCTGAGGGCACTCAAACCCTTCTTGCATTGAGTAAATGTAAATGTACTGCCTTCAAGTCGATTCCAACTTATGGCGACCCTATGAATAGGGTTTTCATGGTAAGCGGTATTCAGAGGCGGTTTACCATTGCCTTCCTCTGAGGCTGAGAGGCAGTGACTGGCCCAAGGTCACCCTTCATGGCTATGTGGGGATTCGAATCCTGGTCTCCCAGGTCTTAGTCCAACACTCTAACCACTACGCCACACTGGCTCTCGCCAGAAGTGAGTAGGCTAGATTAAATGTTCCCTACCCAGGCTTCCTAAGCAGGTAAGAAGAAATTATCCCATCACTTCAGCTGGAACTGGGAACACCCTCATTTAGCTAAGATTTCTATCTTAATTTCCACTTAGAGATTTTGTTTTGAGTGGTATGCTCCAAGCAACTGTGGTTGATGCTTAATATACTATCACTAGGCATCACTTACTGACATCACTAAGGCCCACCCCATGACATCACTAGGGGCCATCCCTGAAATGTCAGGGTTTGGGATGCTTCTGACCTGGTAACCCTACTTGGGTGGTCATGCTACACCAGCAGTGAGGCTTCTTGGCACCATTAGAGGCCAATGAGATCAAGAGACTTGAAAAATCATCTACCTGTACCATGTAGAATTTCGCACCTCCTCGTGAAGCATTTATTGGCCCTGCTAAATCAACATGTACTAGCTGGTAGGGAGCTGTTGTGGTTCTCTCAGCCTCCCGGTTTATTGGTGCAATAGTCATTTTAGCTTGATTACAAGAATCACAATCCATTAACTGTCCGCAATCTTTTAAATGCATGTCTTCACTGTGCAAAGGGGTTTTCCTTATCGTGTTAAGGTTTGCATGCCCCAGCCTTTGATGCCATTCATGGACGCAGCCCTGATGTACCTGTGCCTCAGCGTTTAACACAGCACATCCTGCTTGACTGCTCTTTATTACAAACTGTGAATCATTAAGGCTTCCCTGCATGCACACTTCATCTCCCCTCATTATAAAACATTGGTCTTTGTGGAACAAAATTGAATAATTACAACTCACCAGTTTGCTAACTGATAAAATATTATGAGCCAATTCCGGAACAAACAAACAGTCTGTCATTATGCCAAGCTTGTCAAATTTCACCAGACCTTTCGCTTTTACGGATTTCCGTGATCCATCAGCAAGTAAAACAAAGTCCTGCTCATCTGTAGATGTGTAAAACAGACTCCTGTCTTTGATTAATATATGGCTTGCTCCGCTGTCGAGCAACCAGTTCACAGGTCGTAAATCTTGAGAGTTCTGTTTACAAACAAAATTCACACTTCCCTGCTTCAAGCCTCCGTCCCTGGAGTTTTGCTTGACTGCACAATCTTTACGGAGATGCCCACAAGCCTCACTGGCAAAGTAAGACTTCAGCCGCTGCTGCTCCCACTTGTTTTCCTGTCTGCTTTCGGCAGCCTGCTCCGGTTCGGCACATTTCTCCTCCTTGCTTCTGACAGCTTCCACCGGCTGGGCTCTCAGCACCTCCTGCCTCCGCTGCCATTCCTGGGACAATTCCTGCAACGCGTCCCACATCTTTTTAGCCGACGGCTCATCTCTCACACACATCAGTTGAGAATCCGATAGAGCCAAGATTATAAATGCCTGCGCCCTCTGGTCTCGACGCTTCCAGGCCGCGGTCAGTACCGCCGGGGTTTTTTCTTCAATCACGTCCCATAAATCCTCTGTTATCAGCAAAGCCCTCATCCTCGGCTTCCAGCTGGCAAAATTCTTTCCATTAAGCCGTTCCATCGGCAAGCCTTCCCCAGACAGGTTTACAGCCATGTTGCTCACCTCCGTCTGGTACAATCAATCAAGCTGCCTTCTCTGGAACTCCGTCTGCCATTCAGACCAGCAACTTACTCTGGTGTAATGCGCTGTGGAGCGTAACCATCCTCTGCTACCACTGTTGGCGTGTGTGCGTTGTTGTGTGAAACAGCATACATTACGTTGGAGTTAAGTTGAGCAAGAAACTTCTTCAGAGCATGTTAAGAGTCTTTATTGAAAGACATTAAGGCCAGAGGCTTAAGAGTAAATACATGTAGAGATTCTTCAGTCACCCCCCTTCTGGTACATCTCTCTCCATAGATAAACACAAAAGACAGCCTCTCAGCTCAGAGGCATAATTCAGAAAAACAACAACACACAGACTCTGTTAGAACTTTCCCAGTCGCTATCAGATGGCTACCATAGCAACGGCCTTCACTGTCCGTTCCCAGACTGGCAAAGACATACCTCCTCTTTACTTTCAAAACTTTCAGACTTGATGGAAAACTACTAGGCCTCATGCCAACACCCCATAAGTCTATGTTCAGAGCCTGCCCAAGACAAAATAGAAGATGGTGCCCCTCAGTAACACAGACAGAAGCCAACAAGACTGTCAGTCAAACATTACTTCAACAATACATGCCTCTGCTATAGCAGGTTAGGTTAGGGGGCACAGGGAAGGCTATATGGCAAATATAGCTCTGTTCTCCAACATCCTTGCAACCACTACACACTTCTTGCAACCTCTGCCACCTGCAGAAGCTGCCTCACTCTTCCTAATGGTAGGACCACTTTCTAAGTTCAGAAAAAGTTACTAGGAGAAGGTCAACTTCTGACACAAGATGCAAGAGGGAGGCCATGTCTCCTAATGTGTGATCCAGTTCCAAGTGAATCCTTAGCTGAAGGTAAAGAAACTTCAACAAATTCTAGCAACATTCTCAGAGGTCCTGGAACAAGCTAGTTTCACAAATACAGGAAGAGAACAAAGCATGAGCATCAGCTTTTGTAACCAGCAATTCAGGCAAGGGACTTTTACTAAGGACCATGAATAGAGTCCTCAAGAGACAGGACAACTGTTCCATTGATGCAAACGTAATCCTCCCAATCTGTAACAGCAGAAATATCCAGTGAAGGTGGGGGGAGAGACTGCAAAAAGACAGCAGCTTTAATACTAGATTAATTATCTTTAGAAGATTATTTGAGCTGCTGATTATTATTCTCCTCTCCAAATGGTGTTTGACCTTGCATTTCACTTGCGTAGGTCTTCTTAACTCAGAGAATCATGGTGGAAGAGGGATGATGCTAGACTAAAATAAACACAAACTACAAATTGTCCATATATGTACGAAGACAGACCTGCTCACCATGATACAATTCTGCTAGGGCTAGGGGGCGGGGGAAGGGGAGGGAGAGAAGCCTTCCTGCATATTTTCCCAGTTTGAAGACTGTATATATTTTTCATAATTCTTGGTAGTAAATGCTAATTATTTAAGGAGTCACTTTGACACAACACAAAGGCTTGTGAAGCAACTTTCCTGAAGTCAATCTCTTTGAAATTAAAAATGACTTTTTCTCCTCCCATTCAAATTGAAAAAGTCTGTGCAGAATTTTTTTCTTTAATTAAACCTTAAAAAGGCAGGTTCCACAGTTCCTTGTCCTTTATATATAAACAAGCCTGCTCTGCAGCAAAACCTTCCAAGTGAAGTTTTTGCATGAGGGGAGATGGCCCTGAGAATTCCATTTAGGGGGAGAGAGAACAATACACAGCTGAAAACAACTCCCTCTCATTCTTTATCTTAAATCCCTTTATGATTGGGGGAAAGAAAGAAGCCAAAGTTAAACAAATGCAGGCAGAGAAAAAATTATATTTGAATTTCACTCAGTGCATACACAAAGGCCTAAATCAAACAACAGGCAGATGATCTGCCAAGAAGCAAACAAAACAGTCATAAACAGAAGTCTCGTAAGGTTCTGAGTCTTTTGCAAAAATCCAGACTTCCTAGGATTAAGTCAATGTGACCAAACTGACTTAAACCCATGGGGTCAAGTGGAAGCTGTTTATGGTACAGGATGGCAGTGACCATTTCTCCGTTAAGATAATCTATGTCAGGGATGGGGAACATGTGGCCCTCCAGATATGGCTGGACTTCCATCTTCCATCAGCCCTAGCCAGCACAGTCAATGATCAGGGATAATGGGAGCTGTAGTCCAATAACATCTGGGAGGACCAAGTGTTCCCCATCCCTGACCTAAGACATTAGCCTCACACTGAGTCAGACCACCGGTCCATCTAAAGCAGTATCATCTACACAGCAGGGACTCTTCAGGGTTCCAGGCAGGAATTATTTCCTAGCCCTACCTGAAAATGTGAGAGTTGAACCTGGGTCCTTCTGCATGTAAAGCATGTGATCTGGCATGAACTACAGCCCTTTGTTCTTTTGCTAACAAGAATCCATTAAGACAACATTCTTTCCTATTGTTGGGTGGAGGGGAATGGTTGAATGGTAGCACCTCAAACAAATCTATTGTGAAGAACTAGGCATGTAAACCTGTGGCATACTATTGCAATTTTGTTAATTATTTATTATTTATTTATTTATTTTATTAGTCGCCCATCTGGCTGGTTGTCCAGCCACTCTGGGCGACGTACAAGATAAAACAATACATTAAAACATTAAAATTTAAAACCATAACAGTAAGAAACCTAACCCACCCCAAAAGCCTGCCTGAAGAGCCAGGTCTTCAAGGCCCGGCGGAAGCTTATCATAGAAGGGGCATGGCGGAGATCATTTGGGAGAGAGTTCCACAGGGTGGGGGCCACTATTGAAAAAGCCCTCTCTCTAGTCCTCACCAGTCTAGCTGTTTTAACCAGTGGGATCAAGAGAAGGTCTTCTGAGGCTGATCTTGTTGAGCGGCATCCCTGACGATGCTGGAGGCGCTCCTTCAGATAGACTGGGCTAAAACCGTATAGGGTTTTAAAGGTCAAAACCAACACCTTGAATTGGGCCCGGTAAACAACCGGTAGCCAGTGCAACTCCTTCAGCACTGGAGTGATGTGATCTTGCCGGCGGCTGCCTTTAATCAGACGAGCCGCCGCATTCTGTACCAGTTGCAGCTTCCGGACCGTTTTCAAGGGTAACCCCACGTAGAGCGCATTACAGTAGTCTAGGCGAGAGGTGACCAGGGCATGTACTACCGGTGGGAGCAGATGGTTGGGAAGTTAGGGGCGCAGCCTCCGTATCAGATGGAGTTGATACAGCGCCGCCCAGCTCACAGCCAAGACTTGAGCCTCCATGGTCAGCTGGGAGTCAAGAATGACCCCCAGGCTGCGGACCTGGTCTTTCAGGGGCAAACGTACCTCACTGAGCACCAGGTCCACATCCCCCAGCCTTCCCTTGTCTCCCACAAACAGTACTTCGGTTTTCTCAGGGTTCAGCTTCAGCTTATTCCTTCCCATCCAGCCACTCACCGACTCCAGGCACTTGGACAGGGTTTCTACAGCCAACCTCGGTGAAGATTTAAATGAGAGATAGAGCTGCGTGTCATCCGCATACTGATGACATTGCAGCCCAAATCTCCTGATGATTGCCCCCAGCGGCTTTATATAGATGTTGAACAGCATCGGGGAGAGGATGGAACCCTGTGGCACCCCACAAGTGAGAGGCCAAGGATCCAAAACCTCATCCTCCAATGCCACTCTTTGGTACCTACCAGAGAGGAAGGAATGGAACCACTGCAATACAGTGCCCCCCATGCCTAACCTCTTCAGGCGATCCAGGAGGATAACGTGGTCAACGGTATCGAAAGCCGCTGAGAGATCAAGGAGGACAAGGAAGGTGCATTCGCCCCTATCCCACGCCCTCCTCATATCATCTACCAAGGCAACCAAGGCTGTTTCAGTCCCATGTCCAGGCCTGAAGCCCGATTGAAATGGATCCAGATAATCCGCTTCCTCCAAGGAAGGAGATTAAGGAGATTAAACAATAGCAAGCTAAAAGATGTGGAATGATTGTCCAGTACAGAACTTCCATACATAACTGCCTTGAAAATGAACTGGATTTTTTTAAGCATAAAAGCCATGGCACACTCTACCTTTTCCACTGACTGAGGACACTTCTACTTTTATATTATTCTCATAATACAGCCTTCCTTGCTCAACTGCTCATTTAACTCCTATTTACAATCTTGCGTCTCTCATCTCAACCTTTGTCCAATGCAACACATCCAAATCCACTTCTCCGATTCATCTCTTCTCCCTAGCAAAGAACATTATGGTGTCCTCTTCCACCTGGAGCTTGAAAAATACAAATTCTTTTTTCCTGCACTTCACAGATATTCACCACACTCCATTCTGCATTATATAGTTTATTTATTTATTTATTTATTCTATTTCTATGCCGCCTTTTGGTCAAAAGGCCCTCAAGGCAGCTCACTAGGTTGTGGATCTGCAGGACACTATGGCTACTTGTTTCCCTGGCACTTGTGGCTATCCCCAGCCTTGATGTTGTTGGATTACCGTTCCCATTACCCTTGACCATTGGCTATGCTGGCTGGGAGTGATGGGAGTTGCACTCCAGCAACATCTGTGGACCCAAGGCTGAAGAAGGCTGCTACAGGGTAACTCAGTAGTGGCAACATAATGCTACAGTGGAAAACACTGCTTTAACACAAACTTCAATAAAGTTTTTACCTTGAAAGCTAAAAGCTTGTTCTTTCCCTCTTTTAAAAAATATATATGATGGATGATGTTCTTACAACAAATATATTGACAGCCCAAGGTTACGAGGCAAATGGTTATTTCCCATGTTTGATTTAATAATGCAGGGTTTGTTGAGGGTAAAATCTCATTTAATAAACACAATTTATTATTTAATTTCAACTCTTTAATATTTTGATTTTTATTAAAGCTCGAAGGCATACAAACATTTTCCAAAAGGCTTCTTTTTTTTTTAGCCCTTATATTGAGAGGCTATGAGTGGGAGGGAGAGATTTTGAAACATGATTGCAGTGCATCTAATACACAGTTTTAGAGCATAAATTCTGGTAGGGGTTGCCTGAACCCATGTACACAGGAACAGGGTTTAAGGCACATGCTGCAATGATGTTTTTTAAAATTCTTCTCAACTGCTGTGGCAAGAAAATTACTTCATTTTTAAAAGGTTTACAAGATATACAGCCTCATGATTCCATTAAATCTCTCTGTTGTGCTGAAAGGTTGTCCAGGGACAACACTGCAGGATTTCCTGAGGATGAGCACATCCTGGAGACTTCTACTATCTTTGTAATATTTACAGTGAGGAGGAAAATATTCCAGTGCTTTACTTTTCAGAGGAAAATTTTCTGTTTCATAAGTTCTTTAGTAACAGTGAATAAATGCTAATTGCAAGTTCAGCATTAGCAAGCTTGGCAGGTACAACATTTTAATCTCTATTTACTAAATGCAACCTAGATTGCACGCCTCCAGGGCATCAGAATTTTGTCCAATGCAAATTGCCCTAAGCAAAAATTCAAAATTTTCTAGAAAAGTCTCATCACTGCCAAAACGTACAAACAAGGCATAGCAGAGGCAAACACACGACTCCAAGCAGATAGTACAGGTGCTAGTCATGCATCAGTCTACATACAGAGCAACTGTATCTTATGGACACTCCAGCCCAATTGACAGGTCTTTTTTTTCTGTAATATTTTTTAAGTTCAAGATTTCCTTCACCAATGGAAAGCTGTCTTATACTAGGTTCAGAGTACTTGTGTATCTATTCCAGCTCAGGTTTGTCTACTCTGACTGGTAACAGCAATCCAGAGTTTCAGGGAGAGACGAGTTTTCTAGCTCTGCTACTTTGAGTTATTTTAACTGACGGTGACAGGAATTAAACCTAGAGACGGCTGCATTACAAGCCATGTGCTCAACTGTCTATCACACACATACACACACCAACACAGCACAGGCCCAGACCTTCAGGCTAAGCACTCATTCAGAAGATCACATCCACAGTCAACATTCATTTGACTAGTTGCAGGACCGTTCAACATTCATTTGTCAAGTTTGACTCCCATCAGATGACAGTACAGCAAAACTATAGTGACTGACCAATTCAAAGTAATCAGCGCAGCCTGAACTCATTAAACTTTATATATTTTATATTTTAAAGTTACATCCCACAAGCACATAGGACTCTGTCTTCCGCATACACACACAGTACTGTTTTACTTGCATGTACCTAGAAGCATGCATACCATGAATCTTGGGAATATTATATCTAGATAGAGATCTATCACATAGAAAAAATTATTTATCTACTAAAGAATTTTTAATACTCCACCCTTCCTCCAAACTGTAGCATAGAGAAAATAAGCAGACATACTTAATGTAGTGAAAGTATTCTGGGACTTCCCCGTTCTTTTGCTTACTTGACTTACAACTAAACGATAGGAACTAAATAGTATCCAGTGCTATACCTTTATTGGGTTTGCCTGTCTTTCTGGCTAGAATGCACATGATTTCAAATAAAAGTCAACAGGAGAGGCATAGGATTGTTTTGTATGACAGCCAAGGAACAGCTCTCTAAAGAAGGGTGTAACATTAGGAAGAAGTGAATTTATCAGATGAATTAAGTTCTATGCAACATATGACCAATGAGACAACAAACATCTCTATATATGCTTTCATAAGCCCCTTCTCCACCTTTCTTCTCCACATGAACACAATGCCAGGAATGGCACTGGACCTGCTGGGACTGCCTCCTGACCTTCACATGTCTGCTGGCCCTGCTGTACCCTGCCCTCCATGCATTCAGAAGTTGTGAAAGGGGCCTCTATGTATGTAAGTAAAGATGTTCTTGGACTACAAATCGCATCATTCCTACCCAGCTTAGCCACTGGTCAAAAGATCATGAGAGTTGTAATCCAACATCATCTGGGGACCCAAAGTTGAAGAACGCTGGCCTACACTAACTGGCACTGACTCTCCAGGGTTTCAGGCAGGAGTCTTCGCCAGTCCTACCTGGAAATGCCTGGGATTGAACCTGGGACCTTTTGCGTGCAAAGCATGTGTTCTGCCACTGAGCTATGGCTCTTCCCTAGCAGGAGTGCAAACCACAACAGTAGAGGGACAGTTGCCATTTCCCTTTATTTGGGTGTCAAATGGAAGTGACATACAGAGAAGACACACAGCTGCTACTGCACAATACTGAACTCTCTCAGCTAGGCTCCTTCTGCTTTGTATTCTGGTGATGACAGAGTGATTATCAATTGCAGTTGAGGGGCGAAATAAAACACAGAGACATCAGCTTGGGTTGAACAAGGGCCACTTTATTAAATTACAGAAAACAAAACCCAATTTAAAGTGACCTGCAGTAGGAAACATAGGTGCGGGAACTATCTATAAGCAAGTATCTTGCCATACAGCTCTCGGGCGACCAGCCCATGTGCTTACCCGTTACCCCGGCCACAACTTGTAGGTGAGTAGGGGGGCCTTCCCACGTCATCCCCACCCGGGGCCGGATCACCCTTGGGTAGATGAGATAAGTTGGCCCCAGAGGCAGCCCATATCCTGCCCTCGAGCCGGAAAAGCCCTGACAGACAGGCCTCCGGAACCGCCAATCACCTCCAAAGGTGCCTAAGGGGGCCACCTAGCTGTCCTTACCTATTTCCTTTCCCGCACCTTCCCGCCACAAAAGGGGGACAAATCTCTATTTAGTCCCCCTTTACCCCAATGCCGAGAAGGACGTCTCACAGACACTTCTGCAGGTCTTTCAGGAAGAAGACGTTACCTGCGTCCGACAGGTGAACGCCATCGGCCCAGTATAGTTCAACCTCTGAATGCTGAATATGGGGATGCGGAATGGCTAAATCCCCGTGCCCAAGAAGAGCCAACCGAATCTGCCGGTTGACCTTCTTCCTTGCCCGATCAATGCCCCTTGGGTCCCATATACCATGCCACACCTAGTGTGGAAGCATGTCTGACCACAGCAGACGTACGAAGGCCACCATTGCCTTATCACCTGCATGTCCTTACATGCCTGCCATTTGAGGGCCCTTGCCTCAAGTAACCGACGTCATTCCCACCCAGGGGAATGACCACCACATGCGGAACCGTCCACATGAACCTTGCTGGAACAAAGTGGGTAGGAGCCCATCTCAACGTATTCCTCTCCGGCCAAGCCACTGTATTGCAGCCCATCAACTGAGGCCCAACTGTGAGCCCATGCTCAATTTTGCAGCCCTCCAGGCTGCCCAGAAGACCATACTGTGGCCATATTAGGATGCACGTCTGCTCCGTCCCCGTCCAGCAACCTGTCAAAATAATTATAAATTGTTAAGCTTCGAACTCCCAGGCCCTCTAAAAGGGGTGAATATAGCTCTGTAAGCCAGAGGACCAGCGTCCAGCTGCCTGCACCTCTGCCTGTAAGGTCCACTTTGTGAGAGCTCAAACTGGTATTTTGTGAGGGGATCCTCACTTGCATGGGTGAATAGATAAATATAACCCTTATAAGCACCAGAGGACCAGCATCCCATGGCCTGTACTTAGGCCTGGGAAAAAACCCAAGACCTACTGCCGTAGAAGCAGGTCCAATGCCAAAGGAGTAGATTTCAAACTCTGAGGGGTCATGCCCCAGCCCCTGTAAGGCCCACTGTGTGAGAGCTCAAACTGGTATTTTGTGAGGGGATCCTCACTTGCATGGGTGAATAGATAAATATAACCCTTATAAGCACCAGAGGACCAGCGTCCCACGGCCTGCACTTAGGCCTGGGAAAAAACCCAAGACCTACTGCCGTAGAAGCAGGTCCAATGCCAAAGGAGTAGATTTCAAACTCTGAGGGGTCATGCCCCAGCCCCTGTAAGGCCCACTGTGCGAGTGAAACTGGTATTTTGTGAGGGGATCCTCACTTGCAAGGGCCAATAAATGGATATAACCCTTATAAGCGCCCGAGGACCAGAGTCCAACGGCCTGTGCCTTTGCCTGGGAAAAACCCAAGACCTGCTGCCATAGAAGCAGCTCCAATTCCAAGAAGTAGATTCCAAACTCTGAGGGGTCATGTCCTAGCCCCTGTAAGGCTCACTTATGAGAGCTCAAACTGATATTTTGTGATGGGATCCTCACTTGCATGGCTGAATAGATAAATAATAACCCTTATAAGCACCAGAGGACCAGCGTCCAACAGCCTGCACTTATGCCTGGGAAAACCCAAGACCTGCTGCCATACAAGCAGCACCAATTCCAAATGAGTGGATTCCAAATCTGAGGGATCATGCCCTAGCCCCTGCAAAAGCCCGCTTTGCGAGCACCCAAAACTGGCATTTTGTGAGGGGATCCTCACTTGCCTGGGTGAATAAATATCCTTCTCCAGATCGCATGGCCAACGTACAGTATGCCTCATACATCTGTGGTCCGTCTTAGACCTTCTCAACTGTATACAGGCACAACTCCCCTCCATGGAGACATCTGATAGCTGGAGGGCACGTTGAGATAGGTCTCACTTGGAACCAGCCACCACCTCACCTATCCCAAAAGCTCAAAATAAAAATAATTTAAAAAAAAAAAACAGCGTAAAGTCTACTGCCTGGAATAGTCTGGCTTCATAACTGGAGGAGCTTACTGTATTCCCACTGGCCCACCACACCCAGATTATGTCCAGTGAGAAAGGGCGATGGGGATAGGGAAAAACCACCAGCCTAGCTAGGAAGGAAAGTCCCTGCAGCTTACCTTGAAGTGCTCGGACTGACAGGCCCCTTCTCCTGCCGTCCATTAGGAATTTCAGCAGGTGATTCCCTACCTGCTCTCTGGTAGCTGGCGAGTGTGCTAGGGGCCATGGAATCCACGGCCGTAACCCCAGTGTTCTTAAATATAAGGGGGTTACGAAATCTGGTCCATGGCCAATGAGCCCTTCTACCCATGTCGACATTAAACACACCGGGAAAGAATGAAAGATGACATCCATAGTTAACCCTTCCCTAATCCAGGCCTGCAGCCGCAGGAAAGAGGGCCGCACAGCCAGGTCGGCGCATAAGGCAACCATAACCCTGAACCTGTAGTAAGGCTGTGCAAGCCCTGCCATGGCATCTTAACCCCCGTAAAAGACCCCTAACACCTGGAGGACCAAAAGGAAACCTTTCATGGCCCCTGAAAAGTCCAGGATCCTAATCTGCAACAGTTAAGCATCTCCCTGTGCAGCTTGCAGCCCTGAGCCGCAGAGTCAATCTTGATACCCAGAAAGGTGAACACTGGGGCAGGATCCTCCATATTCCCAGTTTTCAAGGGAACCCCCAGTTACATATCCATACTATAAGCTGTGACCTCAGGTGCTAACATGCACCCCAAAATCTGCCCTACCGATGAACAGCCCATCATACCGATAGTGCCCCACTGTTTCTGAGTCCACTTGTCTCCTGACTGCCCCCTACCAGAAGGATCTGAAGCACTCCATGCGAGAAATATAGCAGTCCATAGGCAATGCTCTGCCACCTGCATGCACCATGTTAAATGAAGCATAGAGCACCGCTCCTAGACTATCAGGTATGAATCCGTTACTGCCTGACCCCTTAAATAAGACTGGTTGTGAATCAGGCGTAATTTGCCCACTGCCTTTTAAGGCCCTACCCATCTGGGGTGGCCAAGAAGGGGCCAAGAACTCTGCCCAACTGTACATCTTTACACTCTGTCCCTGGCAATTACCACCATAACTAAAACAGATTGAAGATTGTAGGCCATGAAGGCCAGTCGGGAGTTGGAGGCCATGAAGGCCAGCTGGGAATTTGGTATGGGATTGTGAAACCAACAGGGGAAAACACCATAACACAGACAAACCTCCCCTTAAACTGGGTAGCCTGCAAACAAAGTTTGTAGTACCTTGAGTCTAACTGGGGAGGGACAACTGTCCCTGAGCAGCTTATGCTGGTGGCTTCGAGCTGCTCTGTCCCTCGCTGTCCACGTCGCACAAGCAAAGAGGAAGGTAGGAGGGGCAGCTGGGCTTAAATAGGCCCATAAGCTCCGCCCCTCCATGCTGCACATCACACGCGCATAATAGTTGCGACACGTGACATTGCCCCATTGAAAGATGGAGGCAGCAGCTTCACCCCCATCCGCAACTATGCCTCGCTTGTCAGCTGCGCAGCAAGCGAGGCGTCATATCCTGCCTGTTTATGAAAAGGGTAGAATCAATTGTTATAGTCCTATGCAGGTGTGTAAGGCAGGAATCCTAATATCTGCCAATAAACCCAACATACACTGTGGCTGTGTTGTTGTTTTTAATTCTACACGAATACCTAGCAAAAGGAACCAAGTTAAACTTACTGAACAGCATTAGGACATTATTTTTTTTAAAGAGCATAGTATATATTATGTGGGGGTTTCAGTACATTCTACATCAGAACTGATTAAACTATGTGGATGGATGAAAACAGTTTAAAGAGAAAACATTGACCACAGGTGACTCCTCGCCCATCTTCAAGTGCTAATGTAGCCCAGTGAAGTTCCAGGCACTACTTCTGAATATGTACAAACTTTGTCCTGTTGAAAACCAGCACAATGATGGCACTTATTGCCCATAGGAAGCCTGTTGCAATCTATTCAGCTGAAATATCAATAATTCCTTGGTAACTCCCTGGCGCTATGATCCTACTGTAGTTTCCCACTTCATGCCTTCTATTCGCCATGATATTTTGAAGAGTATTGTGATCTCACTTGTAGGACCCCCTTGTCCTCCTTTTGCTGTGAATAGAAAAAGCAGTGCTACAGGAAACAGCGCAATTAATTCTTCCTACACTAGCAGGTGTTGGTTTGGAACCCCTAAGACTGTGTTTAACTGGCTCTCAACTTCAGAAAATACAAAGAAATATTATTTTACCCAAGACTTTTCAGCCAAACCCTTCCTTTGATCTGAAAAAGAATTCAAAGCAAGCAATTCCACAAGGCTCATTACAATCTGCCTTGATGCATGTGCCAATTATGCCTGGAGCTCACACTCCAAGCATCTCTGCCGTCTTTGGTTTGGCGGCCCTTACTGAGAAACCTTTTCCTAAAGTGGTTACCAATTTGAATTATGTGAAAAATGAATTAAGGCATAATATCCACTCTTTCACCGTTGCTGACTAAGCAGCTCTCTCCAGCTTCAGGTCTTAACCCTTCACCTCAGAGGGAGAAATGGAAGAGGTTATGGTTGAGGTAGAGAGGGGGAAAAGAGTCCACAAACATAATGCAGTCCCCGCCTATGGTCTGAAGACACATGAGGCCAGGTCCCTGTTGAAGCTAAGCAGGGTCAGGACTGGTCAGTGCCTGGATGGGAGACTGCCTGGGAACCATATGTAAGCTGCCTTGGGTTTCTGTGATTAAAAGAAAGGCAGGGTATAAAAGTAATAATAATAATAATAGCAGCAGCTCTGGTTAATAGACTAGCACACCTTGTACTCATATGCTCCTTTCTCCTCTCCTCTTGCCTGTAAATGCTCCATTCCTTACATTTTGAGAATTTAAGTATTAGATGGTACTGCATCTCTTCAAGCATTCTCACAATCATTCTACACATTTTGGGTGGAGATTGCCAGTCCAGTTGCCAACCATGGATATAAGGCAACACTAACCATGGCTAGCTTCAAAAAGAAAAAGGAAGGGGACATTTGAATATGACAGGGCAGAGTAGAGGAATGTCTCAGTCTATGAGGAACTCTTGGATTGATCTAATCTTGCCTAATCTATAACCGTGGTTATACTACAGACCAATAAAGACAATCCACACACTGATGTGACCTTTCCTATCCCTAATAAAAAAACAAGATATTTTCACTTTATTTCAGAGACCTCAGAAAACATCTAACATTAAGTTTTATTTTCATGAAAATAATTTCCCCTTTATCGTAGAATTCTGTGGACAAATAAGGTGTGATCAGGCAGAACTGCTTGAGGTGAGTAAAATCCAGTTCTAACATTATGTGACAAAGGCAAAGTGCATAAATGCCTGTCTAAGTAGGAGGCAGTTTGAACATTGGGAAAGCCACAGGGTTTGGGCCAATTGTAACTGTTGTAGGGTTTTCAATGAGCCCGGGTAACTTGGGCATCAGTTCAAATAAATGGCTTCCCATGTAGAAAAGCGCAAACAAACTTTCACTCCTCAGGTACAATGACACTAGCATAACATTTGAACAGGTCTAAGAGTCCTCCTGATGTGCTGTACCCACAAAGGTATAAGGATTTTTAAAGCTTTTTTATCCATTGTAAATGGCTCACTAACTTGATATAAGGCACCTTTGGGAGAGGAAGCTTTGTGTTTCATCTCTATTTGTTCAGATCTTCCATAAGCCACAGTCACTACACAAATAAGAGGGAAGTGAACATACAACATATTGTGTACAGTAATTGGCAGTGATTCTCCAGGGTTTCAAATGTGGTCCTTCCCAAGCCCTATCTGAAAATGCCAGGGACTGCATCTTTCGTATGCAAAGGACATACTCTGTCACTGAGCTAGGGCCCTCCCCACAGGATTTGCTACATTAAATAGATTTTGCAAAGATGCACATCACATGGCCCAGTTCTCACACCACAATAAATTCACTGCTGTTACTTTCACTCTGCAAATGAAATGAAACATATTATGTTTTTCCCCCCACTTGCATTGTGTTTCATTTGCACTGAAATGAATGGGAATGCAATAGCATGATTGACACTGTAATTATCTGAATAATGTAAGTTATGAAATTTCAGCACAGGGGACAGAGAGACAAATAACATAACTGTAGTAGAACAGAAACAGTGCTGCATGTGACGAATATAGGATGGAATGGAAAATGATGCCTTCTTGCATCCATACAGTAAACCATAGTCCTTGGCTTCACATGATGGTTTGTTTAGAGTAACATAAAATGAACCATGATCTCTGGCTCAGACATAACACGAAGCCAGAGATTGTGGTTTGTTTCCCCTGCTACACTAGGAGAGGAGTTAAGCAAGAACCAACCATGTGTATGGGTTAATATTTTGCAAAGCTGCAGCCACAAGAGTATGAAGAATACTTGTGCTATTTATTCAACAGCAAAGATCAGATCATTTGTTGTCAAAACAGCTCCTGAGTCTTATGCAGCTTCACCTGATTTTTAATCTATCCAACTCCAAAGCCTTGCCTGCAGAACTAAAATTGGCCTCACCATCTGGGAGTCACCCTTCCAAGAGTAAACAACATTGCCCAATGCCTGCTTCATACAAAAAAAACCTGTTGCTGTTGTGGTAGGAGCAGCCCAGACAAGTTGTTTACAGAACTTGTGGAACTGAAAAAAAGCTTTGATGAATTTCAAGGAGAATTTCAGCAGAACAATCATTACTTTTTTTTTTTGTAAAGTGAGGAAGCTGCTATCCCCAAAACATATCCCCATGAACCAAACATGAGAAGCCTTTCTTGAAGTAGCTCAGACTGAATGCTTGAGGCATGTCTATTTTAGAGATGTTCAAGGACATAAGAGGATACCTCTCACTTGTATTAACCACTGTGGAACCCAGCCTCCTAATTTTCACTTCAAATATAGACTGTGGCTGTTACGGGCAAAGACAGAAATAAGGGATGGTCTGATAATACACCTCCCTCCCAAGAGTGCCTTTAAAAATACCACTAGAGCCATATTATTAACAGGCCAAGTGCCCTTCGCAGTGAAGGGAATTGGAAAGCATTATGATGGAGAAGGGTGACCATGTGTCAGTGTACCTTGGGTTAAAATAGAATATTGCTTATTGTTCCCTAGCACATCAAGTGTAGTAGAATAATAGAGAGAGAAAGCCGAGAGAACATCTCTCCCTTGATTTCGGAGTCAGTACCATATAGTGTCAAACCTTTCCCCTTCCAGTTTAATGCCATCAAAGAAAGTGCCCATGAGTGCACATGAACACACACGACAGCCGGCAAGACATTACAAACATGAACCTGGACACAACAAGATTTTCAGCTGTCTCAGTGTAAAGCAGGGATGGGGAATCTGTAGCCCACCAGATGTTGCCAGACTCCAATTCCCATCAATCCCAGCCAGCAAGGCCAGCGGTAAGGGATGATGAGCACTGCAGTCCAACAGTATCTGGAGGGCTACAGCTTCCCCTTCCCCAGACAAAAAGATTCTAAATGAGTTTAAGCAGTTTACAACCCAAACCATTTCAGTATAATGCCACTGGTGAATTATTACAGCACTCAACCTTGGCACAATGTTTTAAAGTATTAAGCAAATCCACTGAGAAACATGATTATCTCTCTATCATCGTTGATCCCCTGCTGCCTCACATCTGAAATGCCGACTGAAGTCTAAAAACTCATTAACAGTAACAAAATTATCCTAATGTAGAGCATTATTCATTTGGAGTAAATAAATTCTTCAACAATTAAAAGTAGAATTTCCTCAAGATGCCTTCTTCTGAAATTCAGGAAACCTGTTTCGTTAAATAAACAAATTGCTTCAAAGTGAAATCAATCCTTACTTACAGAAAATGAGAGACAGAGGAGAAAAAAATTATTCCTCCTTCAATATGTTTCCTGTACTCCAACTCCCTTGAACCCAAAGACTCTGTCAAGGAACAATCCTTTCAGATGCTCAAGCTAGACAGTATTCACTGACAGTATTATAGACAAAAAAAACCCATATGGTTTAAGAGTGTACCTGTAGCCCACAGATATTTCTATCAAACTTTAAAAAGCAGAGAAATTGGGCAGCTATAGTGAATGCACCAGGAGAGCAGGAGACCTGACCACCTCTCTGAGATATTGTACTACCCTACAAATTTGTCAAAATGCAAATACCATTTGGATTGGTCTTTTACAGTCCAATCCACTTCCTGTGAAGCTTGGAAGAATTTAGCAACATTTGCATCTGAGCATGGCTTCCCAACATTGTTGACAGTATCATTCTTTTTCAGCATTTCAGCCACCTTTTTATTCTATAGCAGGCACATGTAGTCTCCCACCCAAATTTAAACCAAAGCTGTCTTTGGCCACATCCACACCAGACTTTTATTCCACCTGAGAAAGTCATGGCTTCCCCCAAAGAATCCTAGGAAGTGTAGTTTGTGAAGAGTGCAGAGAGTTGCTAGGAGATGCCGTTCCCCACACAGAGCTTCAATCAGAGCAGCTGACTGATCAACCACTCTGGCCACTGGAGCTCTGTCAAGGAACAGGAGTCTCCTCTCAGCATCCTTCACAAATTACACTTCCAAGGATTCTTTGGGGGAAGCCATGTCTGTTTCAAGTGAAATAAAGGTCTGGCGTTGGTGTGGCTCCGATTAGGCAAGCCAAGCCAAGCAGCTGTGAGTCTCGCTTTTAGAACACTGACAGTTGGTTCTTACTGAGCATGCCCTGGCTTATTATTGACTCCAATGCTAAATTTCTTTAATTAAAAATCAGCCAGACTTTTTAAAAAACTTTTAAACTGAAGGAGATGAAAGTCAGGGTATGGGGCAAGGTCAGTAATAGGATTACAGTACTCTGTGAACATGGCTGATTTTTAATTAATTTCAACATATTATGAGAACTCTGACAGAAAAAAGTCCAAAAAGGGTCTGGGTTTTTTTTCTCTCTTTTTGTACACTTTGAACTCTCGATTCTCTCTGACTGTTTTGTGTGTCGCCATGAAAATTTAGAGGGTTGTTAAACAAGCATTTCTGAGTTTTATTTTAACATGAGCTTATGGGAAGCAGCATCAGAATGGCATGGCAGGGTATTTTCAATTTAACATTGTGGAATGCGAAAAATCCATGCCGGCTATAGTATATAGCCACTCTCGTGGCTGCACAATCAGAGCTACAGTTTCCTTGGATTCATCAACTAATATTCTCACTGAGCAATAAAAATGCTTTCATCTCTAGGAAATTGGCAAAAAAGATGCTTAGTAAAAAGAATTTAAGGTTTCAAGCTCTATTTTAAATTAGAAAAAACAACTCAAAAGCAGCTTGATATAAACGTCAACCTGCAATAGATCTGAATAAGCTAAGGGGATTGAATTATGATAATATACAGTGCAACTTTATTTCAGGAAGAGTGCTTCCCTTAACATGCACCTACAGCAGGGGCAAGGGGAGAAAGAAGGACCTATGGCCCTCCAAGATGTCATTGAACTACAATTCCCATCACTCCCAAAGCCTACGCTCAGGAATGAGAGTTGTAGATCAGCAAGATCTGGGAGATCCATCCCTGTGCTAAATAGTTTTATGTTTTAGGTAGTGATTATAGTAAAGAATATGTTACCATTCCTTACTTGAGAGAAGACACAGTGAAGTAATTTCCCTCATTGACTGATTGATTGTTTGATTGCATTTGTATACTGCCCCATAGCCGAAGCTCTCTGGGCGGTTTACAACAATTAAAAACATTAATAACAAATATACAAATTTAAAAATACATTTTAAAAAAACATTTTAAAAACAATTTAAAAATGCATGCTAAAATGCCTGGGAGAAGAGTAAAATCTTGACCTGGCACCAAAAAGATAAGTGTTGGTGCCAGGCGCACCTCGTCAATAACACCATTCCATAATTTGGGGGCACCACTGAGAAGGCCCTCTCCCTTGTTGCCAGACTCCCAGTTTCCCTTGGAGGAGGCACCCGGCCTTGAATGTTGAGTGTAGTGTTCGGGTGGGTTCATGTTGGGAGAGGCGTTCCATCAGGTATCGTGGTCCTAAGCCGTGTAAGGCTTTATAGGTTAAAACCAGCACCTTGAATCAAGCTCAGAAACACACAGGCAGCCAATGCAAGCAGGCCAGAATCGGTTTTATAGGTTCTAGCTGTCTGGTCCCTGTTACCAATCTGGCTGCTGCATTTTGCACAAGCTGCACTTTCCAAACCGTCTTCAAAGGCAGCCCAACGTAGAGCACATTACAGTAATCTAACTTGAAGGTTACCAGAGTATGGACAACTGAAGCTAGGTTATCCCTGTCCTGATAGGGGCGTAGCTGGGCCACCAACCAAAGTTGGTAGAAGGCACTCCGTGCCACCGAGGCTACCTGAGCCTCAAGTGACAGAGATGGTTCTAGGAGAACCCCCAAGCTACGAACCTGCTCCTTCAGGGAGAGTGCAACCCTATCCAGGACAGATTGGACATTCATCATCCAGTCAGAAGAACCACCCACTAGCAGCATCTCAGTCTTGTCTGGATTGAGCCTCAATTTATTAGCCCTCATCCAGTCCATTGTCGCAGCCATGCACAGGTTCAGCACATTGACAACCTCAGCTGAAGAAAATGAAAAGGAGAAATAGAGCTGCATGTCATCAGCATACTGATGGCAATGCACTCCAAAGCTCTGGATGATCGCACCCAATGGTTTCATGTAGATGTTGAACAGCGGGGGGGGCAGAACTAACCCCTGCGGAACCCCATACTGGAGAGTCCAGGGTGCCGAGCAATGTTCCCCAAGCACCACCACCACCATGCAGTCCCTCCCACTCCCAACTCAGCCAGTCTTTCCAGAAGGATACCATGGTCGATGGCATCGAAAGCCGCTGAGAGATCAAGGAGAATCAACAGAGTCACACTCCTCCTATCTCTCTCCCAACAGAGGTCATCATACACAGCGACGAAGGCTATTTCCGTGCCAAAACCAGGCCTGAAACCTGACTGAAATGGATCCAGATAATCGGTTTCATCCAAGAGTGTCTGGAGCTGGCCTGCCACCACTTGTTCAAGGACCTTGCCCAGGAATGGAACATTTGTTACCGGCCTATAGTTATTAAGATTTTCTGGGAACAGGGAGGGTCTCTTCAGGAGTGGTTTCACTACTGCCTCTTTCAGGCAGCCAGGGACCACTCCCTCTTGCAGAGAAGCATTAATCACTTCCCTGGCCCAGCCGGCTGTTTCATCCCTTGGCTTTTATTAGCCAAGAAGGGCAAGGATCAAGCACAGAAGTGGTTGCACGAACCTGTCCAAGCACCTTGTCAACGTCCTCAAGCTGTACCAACTGAAACTCATCCAAGAAATCTGGACAAGGCTGTGCTCTGGATACCTTGCTTGATTCACATGCTATAATACTGGAGTCTAAGTCCTGGCGCATGCTAAAGATTTTATCCTGGAAGTGCCTAGCAAATTCATTACAGCGGGCCTCAGATGGTTCTACCATGTCCTTGGGGCCAGAGTGTAATAGCCCCCGGACAATTCTGAAGAGCTCCGCTGGGCGGCAGATTGATGATTTGATAGTGGCAGCAAAATATTGTTTTTTTGCTGCCCTCACTGCCCCTAAATACAGCTTACCATAAGCACTTACCAATGTGTAACTGCATCCACCAGGAGTTCATCTCCATCTGCACTCAAGCCGTCTCCTATATTGTTTCATGCTCTCAGCTCTGGGGTATACCATGCAGCCATACGAGCTCTACACAGCAGAGGGCGCTGAGGAGCAATCATGTCAACCGCCCAGGTCATTTCTGTATGCCACACTTCAACTAGGGTTTCGATAGGAGCACCAGTCCTATCAGCCGGAAAACTCCCCAGAGCCCTTTAGAAACCATCCAGATCCATTAGTCTCTGGGGGCGGAGACACAAATTACTCAAGTTTGAATACACTGATTTAAAAAAATAATTTGAGAAGGGATAGAAATTTTTAAGGCTACTGTAAGGACAGAATATGGAGAAACTGATTGGTTCACAATTGGAAAGGGTGTAAGACAGGGATGTATTTTATCACCCTACTTGTTTAATCTATATGATGAACATATTTTACGGAAAGGAGGATTGGACCAAAATGAAAGAGGTATGAAAATTGGAGGGAGAAATATAAATAATTTAAGATACTACTAGCAAAAATCAGTAATGATTTGAAACGAATGCTGATAAAAATTCAAGAGGAAAGCACAAAAGTAGGAGTGCAGCTGAAAGTCAAGAAGACTGAAGTAATAACAGAAGATTTACGTAACTTTGAAGTTGACAACGAGGACATTGAACTTGTCAAGGATTATCAATACCTTGGCACAGTCATTAACCAAAATGGAGATAATAGTCAAGAAGTCAGAAAGCAGAAAGCAGCTAGGACTGGGGAGGGTAGGTATGAGAGAACTAGAAAAGGTCCTCAAATGCAAAGATGTATCACTGAACACTAAAGTCAGGATTATTCAGACCATGGTATTCCCAATCTCTATGTATGGATGTGAAAGTTGGACAGTGAAAAAGGTGGATAAGAGAAAAATCAACTCATGTGAAATGTGGTGTTGGAGGAGAGCTTTGCGGATACCATGGACTGTGAAAAAGACAAATAGTTGGGTGTTAGAATAAATTAACCAAGAACTATTACTAGAAGCTAAAATGATGACACTGAGGTTATCATACTTTGGACAGATAATGAGAAGACGTGATTTGCTGGAAAAGACAATAATGCTGGGAAAAACAGACGGGAGTAGAAAAAGAGGAAGGCCAAACAAGGGATGGATTGATTCCATAAAGGAAGTCACAGACCTGAACTTACAAGATCTGAACAGGGTGGTTTATAACAGATGCTATTGGAGGTCACTGGTTCATAGGGTCGCCATAAGTCGAAATCGACTTGAAGGCACATAACAGTAAAGACATTTTCAAAAACGATTGGAGGAAACTCTGAAGCAGCCATGTTTTGTGATAGCATTGATGTCCTCCAACTAACACAAAAGCAATGGTAAACTGATTTCGAAGAACAGTCTCTTAATTAGTAAGGAATATCTATATACAGCTATTAATCAGATGTTCTCTATCTTTCTGTGAAATTGGGGTGGGTAAAGAGGATAACATGCTGGAATTTGGAAAATAAGTCATTTCTTGCCTATTACCGCCACAAAAAAAAAGGTATAAACCTTTAGTTGGTGAACATATTATCTGTATATTTATATTTACTTATAAACATTTGTGCATACCGCTATTTTATTTAAAAAAAAAAATCAAAGCGTCTTACAACAAATAAAAAACGTTTAATAAAAAGCATTAAAAATACAGTAAAAACAAGGTCAACTACTACACTACATCTACACTACATCTTGCACTATATCTATGATATTCTTATAAAACTGCATCCCTGGAAAGCATGGCAATTGGGGGGGGGGGGAAGCGAGAAGAGAAATGAATCAAACTGGGCTTTTTACTTCATTTTTTTCATACCAGTATCTTTCCAGTAGTATCAATACTTTCTCTCTGAAAATATATGACAAATGGTGATGTTTTAGAACAAAGTGACAGATTAAAATATCCCATGGCCTAATGGCATTTCCCCAAGAATTCTTTAAGGCCACAAAATATCATTCTCCTCCTCCTCCATTACCCACCCTTCACCCGAAGGTCCCAGGATGTGTCTCAACAATTTTAAGACACAGCATTAAAAACAATATATAATAACCTAAACTCCATAAAATGGGGCGGGCGGGTCCTTAAAATATACATCTCAAGTGTCAAAAGCCAGGGTAAAAAGGAATTTTTTCAGCACTGGCTAAAAACTATACAATGAAGTTGCCAGACGCATCTTGGTGTGGAAGGAGTTCCATAACTTAGGGACCACCATAGAGAATGCCCTCTCCCAGGCCACCACCACCCAAGCTTCTGAGGGTGATGGTACTCCCCCCTCTGCTGATCTCAGCACCCAAGAGGGTCTGTAAGAAAGGAGGCAATCTTTCAGATATTTGGGACCTAACTCAGTTAGGGCTTTAAACACTAGTGTGAGCACCTTAAACTGAGCCTGGAAATGAACTGGCAACTAATGCAGCTGTTTTAAAATGGATTTATATGAGATCTAAAGGGAACCCCAGCCATTAATCTGGCTCCTGCATTTTGGATCAGTTGAAGTTTCCCAGTTGTCTTCAAGTGCAGCCCCACATATAGCACATTGCAACAATTCAATCTGGAAGATACTAGAGCATGGCGTACTGTGGCCAAGTCATCTCTGTCCAAAAGGGGCCAAAGCTGGTGAACCAGCTGGAGCTGGACAAAAGCACTCCTAGCCACTGATACCATCTGAGCCTCCAGAGTTGGATCCAGAAGTACCCCCAAGCTACTGACCTGCTCCTTCATGGGGAGTGCAACCCCAACCAGGACAGTCAGTCTCCCCACCTCCCAGACATGAGAACTCTGAACACAAGACACCTCTATCTTTTCAGGATTAGGCTCAATTTATTGGCCCAGATCCAGTTCATACACCAATCTCCGTACTGGAAAATTTGAAGTGGTTTCTCCCTCCCCCACCCCTGCAAGGGACAAAAATACACACAAACAGCAATTAAAGGAACAGTACAAACAGATATATTCTTCCATTTTGGAAGCCAAGCATGGGATCTCTGCTGGGACTAGGGTTGCCAGGTTCATGGCCTGAGACTGATCCTGTATCTTTAGGAGAAGAGGAAGTCAGCCAAGTGCAGGTGTTCTTGAAACTCTGTAATGCGAAAAACCACAAGGAGGAATTCTCCCTTCCCCTTGCACAACTTTCAAAGATACAAAAGACCTCTTGGAGGCCGGGCCTGGAAACCAAGAAGTCTTCTGTATCTTTAAAAGTTGTGCAAGGGGAAGGGAGAATTCCACCTTTTGGTTTTTCACATTACAGGGTTGCAAGAACACCTGCACTTGGCTGACTTTCTCTTCTCCTGAAGATACAGGATCAGTCTCAGGCCAGGAGCCTGGCAACCCTAATTGGGACCAGTGCTATTTCACTTATTCCTAAATGATCTAGTGTCAGAAATAAACACAGAAGTCACCAGGTGTGCAGGTAACAGCATGGATATTGTTAAAATACAAAAGAAGACACAAAAGCTTTCAAAAACATTATCTTTCAACAGGGAAACAGAATGGTAGGTGAGTGTATGTAAGTGCCTACTCTCCAACTGCTCCAATTCAGCCTGAGGCAGAAACAGTTCCCAATGCTCTGTTCTGGGGGAAAGCCTACCCTCCAACCATTATATTTTCAAAGCAGTAGCTATATTTCTAGGAAAATTAAATTCTATACCAATAAAAATTTCCTAGAACTATTCCAGAAGGGGTGCCACAACAGCTAGTATCATCAGTTTTCAGTCACCTTTCCACAATGATCTCATTTCTGGGTATTTACAACAAATATTTTGTCCCAGTCAGGAGTGCAGTTGTCCAGGGTCTTGGGGGTCTTTGGCCTCTTTCTTTTTTGGGAACAGGGTCCCAGTTGGTCCCTATGTCTCCAGTGTCCTATGAGCCAATCAACATGAAAGGGGAGTTTGTTAGCCACTGAGAAGAATCTTCTAACATGCTTCCTTGTCCTTTCCTGCTGATTGGAGCCAATCAGAGTGAAAGGAGGTGAGTCTGCCACTGAGAAGACCCTACTCAGTAGCTAACACACTCCCCTTTCATGTTGATTGGCTCCTAGGGATGTCTGTTGTTGTGGGAGAAGGCAAGTGTGGGAAGGACAGAGGAGAGGAGATGATGACGGAGAGCAAGCATGCGAGGGGGCACAGCTGGGGGGGGAGAGATGACATCTTTGCAGAAGGCTCGCCCTCTTATGCATCAGTGAATTATGGCACTTTCTGAAAAGTGGAGAAACACTGTTACAAGCTAACAGAAATTTGGTTTTTACTAAGGAGAACAGGAAACTAAATATTAACGAGGTAAAAATGAGAAAAACCATCACAGACAAGTAAAGAGTGTTCCAAGAATAGGGAGAAGAGAATACCCAGAATACCTATAAGCAGACAAAAGGAAAGGCAAGCAAAGAAAACAGTATAGGCATGCAGATGATGAGAAATTCTGGTCCTTTTTCAAGTCTTCAGATAAACATCAAAGGCCAGAGGGAAATGTCAGGGGAAAATATAAGCAGTTAAAAGTAGGGAAGCCCCACCCTCCCAGTTTTTCTAGATGATGATCAGTCAGTCAGTCAGTCAGATCTTTATTACAGTCAATGACCCGTCATAAGAATAAAACAAAACAAATACAAACAAATCTAGTCACTTGTATCAGTTACACACTATAACTACTAAAATGCTAATACAAAAACAGTTAAGGGAAGTGCTACTGTCCAAGTAATGAGCGTTTACACTGACTTATATACAGAAACTTAGCCACTGGTATCAAGTGTGGGCTGTTATTACCAGACAAAAGCCTAGACGTCCAGTGTTCTAAGGAACTGTTAGAGTGCTCTTGCATAAAGGGTAAGATAAGTTGATTCCTTTCCACAGAGTATAATGGGCAGACGAAGAGAACATGGGCAAGCGATTCTATATGTCCTTCACTGCACGGGCAGAGACGTTGGTCTAGGGGAATACCCTGAAATCTACCCTCCAGAAGAGCCGATACTAAACAGTTGAAACGAGCCTTAGAGAAGGCCAATCGATATTTGGGATTCGTAAGAATCTCCAGATAAGGAGCATACTTTAGGGGATGAAAACTCAGGTTATGATGAGTGGGGGAGCATACTGTTTGATCAAATTATGAGAACCACCTGCACTCTCTGCAGTAGACTAAAGCTGAAATCCAATACATGTCTACTCAAAAGTAAGCTCCACTGGGTTCAATGGGACTTACTCCCAGGTAAGTGTGTATTGGATGGTAGCCTAAAGTGGTGACATGTTTTTCTTTGTCTTTCAAGAAAAATGTTTTTAAAATTGTGTTTGCATAAGCCACTGAGATCCTTAGGAGATAAAAAATACACACCTAACACAGAGCTATGCATCTAGGTCATTTTCAAAAATAAAAGGTGGAATTAAAAATAAATCCCTTGTCCTCAAGCAAGTGTTTCTGGAATACATGTGCCCTAGACAAATGTTACACAATGATGTGCCTAATTTTCACAATAACAACACCATCCAAATAACAGTATAGGTTGGTATTCAATGCTAGTCTGTCTCAGAGTAGACCCACTGAAGTTAATGGACATGACTAACTTAGGTTCAAGAATTTCAGTGGGTCAATTCTGAGTAGGACTTAGTTGTATACAACCCATAATATCCATTTGCAGAAAATTATTTCTACTTATTCAACTTACCAAATTGATCCCTTGGAAAAGCCAGCCAGGTATGTCAGACCTCCCTGTCCAGTCATTTCACTACACAAAATGGAAGTATATTAGACACTCTCCATAGAACACATTTGGAAGGGAGTAATTGTATTTAACCCAATTTTCTGCCCCAAGAATATATTCTGGTACCAAAATCTTTCCAACAGATGCCTGGACAAATAACATGTGGGCACAGTGGCTCATATTTGAAACTGCACAGGGGGACTTCTTAACTAAACCCTAATAAATACATGTACATTGCACAGAAAATGTTGTTCTTTAACGTTCTTGCTTTATTGCAGATGTTGTATAGATCTGTACATTTTATCATTTATTCTGGCATCTATTTATTCAAATACAGAGACGCTGCTTGCAAACCCACATTGTGGGGTACCCCTGCCTGGGCTCTGCGGGTAATCATTGTAATGTTCCTATTGCTAGACGTGTTTTTTTTCTCAGATCCAAGCATACAGCAAAACCTAATTGTCAGCAGCACGCAGCCTGACTTTTATTGTAATCATCTGACTTTGCAAGATTATCAGCATCTCGCTTGAACAAAACAAGCCATCCAGTTCTTTCATGGCTTGCTGTAGGAAAAACTGCTCTCAAGTAAGACCATTAAGAAAGAATAAGACATTAGATGTGTGAGATCCTTATTTCTTCTCCCCACTCACTGCTGTCCTTCTCTTGAAATACCCTGAAGACTTATAGGGAGGTCTGTCCCTAGCCTCTAAAAGAAAAAAAGTCTATTGTGCAATGCACCACAAATCAACCATCAGGTACAGCGTTTTAAAATAAGAGGCACGTCACACAAAATGTATTAGAGCGGAGTTGTGGTTTCTTTGTTTGTTTGTTTTATAAACCCCCTTCAGAGATGTAAAGCTCCTGTGAATGTCAGCCATTCTACGTGGCAGATGAAAAGCTACCACGCCAGCTTGCACTGTATTTGGTTCCCGCAGCTTTTCATTGTTTCTCTGTTACGATTGGTACAACCCACATATTTTCAGTCAGGTATATAGCACTACAAGACCTAATATCTGCAGTTCCCACACATGCATTTACATACACGTATGGATGGATGGATGTCCCCTCCCTCCAAACCCTCGCATACACACCTCCAGCAAATCAGCATCCCTATTTAAGGAAACTCTGGAACAATGGCACACACAATAGAAACCACAGGCAATGAGAACTCTACAAACCACCACATGATATGTCTCCCTTGTGATTTAACTCAAAAGAGAAGTGTTCTGAAGACATTCTGAACAGATTTCACATATAAAACTGAATACAGTTTTAAATCAAAAGCCCTTCCATTAATATGGGTGCCCCAACCTACCCAACTGGCCTTGCCCCCACTCCTCCTCCCATCCACCATTACTGGGGATGTACTCTCAAAGCGAAGGGTGCACCAGAGCAAATGGAGGATGCAATAGCACAGGCTGAGAGAGGTCCCGATGAAACATTCTTTCAATAATGGTCACAAGAAAATGAAAAGCAGGCAAGATTATTATCAGGGCTCACATCGTGAGCCAGTGCACCCTGCTGCCACAGAGTTCCCTGCATACCTGAAGCAAATTTATAGGCACCTGCTGAGATTTTTCCAGCCTGTCTGATGAGCAGGTTAATGAAGTGAGAGTTTCATCCCATGCTACATCTACTCGACAAACACAAGTGAAATAAAAAGCAAGGCCTGGCCATCAGCACACGTGTTACCCATCTGCAAAGTAAACAGAAAGGAGTTGAGGGACAGAAAGTTCAACAACAAAAGAGTCATTTCAATGGAAACCTGCTCTCCCAGACTTAAGTTTGTTATCAAGGTGGGACATTTACCATGAGACAACATGCAGACAAAGTACCAGGAGCATCACTGTACAATACCATTGAATGTGGATTTTCCAATCTCAGTTTCTTAGTGAATGAAAACAGAAAAAAAGTAGTGAATTGCCACTACTCTGTACAACTACAAATCTCCCCCCATCCCCTTGTCTAGTTATAAAGTACAGTGATGAGAAAGGTTTAGACATCTGTCCAAAGATCTGAACCCCTGGCAAAATAATACTCAGGTAGATCATCTTCCCAAAGAAACCTAGCAACTTGTGTATGGCAGCTTGTGTGCAACAAACAGACTTTGCCAATCTGGTGCCTTCTGGATATTTTGGACTGCAACTCCCATCAGCCCTAGTCGGCATGGCGTGTTGGCTGGGGCTGATGAAAGTTGTAATGCAAAATATCTGGAGGGCATTGAAAAATGGGTTCTCACTTCTCTCTATATTGATTTGTTCCAGTGAGCATATGAATAGAGACCTGAGAGCCAAACCACATCAAAAAGAAAGTCTGCTTAAAATATATTAAAATAACTGACAAATTGTGAAAGATTGTAAAAAAAAAGATTGTAAAAACATTGGAAGCATGATATAAAACAAACAGTACCTCACAAAAACTGAGTGTTTAATTTATTATACAGCCATGAGAGTAGCTGTATATTATAGCCAGCATGGATTTTTTGCATTCCACAAAGTTAAATTGAATATACCCCCAATGCCATTCTGCTGCTTCCCATAAGCTCATTTACAAAATTTACAGTCCTGAACTCAGAAACACTTGCTTAACAACCGTCTAATTTTCATGGCAATATACAAAATAGTCAGAGAGAATACAGACTTTAAAGTCTGAAGCACAAGTAAAATAATCCAGACCCACATTGGACTTTTTCCATCAGTGGCCTCATAATTTGTTGAAATTAATTAAAACTCAGCTATGTTCACAGAGTACCATGTCAAGCCACCCTAATGAGAAAAAGAGTCAGAGATGGGTGGGAGTTTCTAAAAAAGCAAATTCTAAAAGAGCAATGGCAAGCAATTCCAATAAGGAAAAGGGGGGGGGAAACAGCAGAAGAAGCCAATGTGGCTTCACAAAAAGCTTAGAGATGACCTGAAAACAAAAAAGGACGCATACAGGAAGTGGAAAGAAGGCCAGGCCACAAAGGAAGAGTACAGGCAGGTATCACGGAATTGCCGGGATGGTGTCAGGAAGGCTAAAGCTGAGAATGAGCTGAGGCTAGCAAGGGATGCTAAAAGCAACAAAAAAGCTTTCTTCAGGTATGTCCATAGTAAAAGACAGAGAAAAGAAATGGTGGCACAGCTACTCAATGAGGATGGCAAAATGATAACAGATGACAAAGAAAAGGTAGAAGTGCTCAATTCCTACTTTGGGTCAGTCTTCTCTCAAAAAAGGGCCTATGACCCTCCCGGAAAATATGAAGTAGAAGGGTCAGGATTGGACCTTGAGATTGATAGACAAACGGTCAAGGAATACCTAATCACTTTGAATGAGTTCAAATTGGCAGGGCCCAATAAACTGCATCCTAGAGTATTGAAGGAACTGGCTGAAGAACTCTCAGAACCGCTTTCTATTATCTTTGCGAAATCATGGAGGACCGGTGAAGTGCCGGATGACTGGAGGAGAACTAATGTTGTCCCTATCTTCAAAAAGGGCAAAAAGGAGGAACCAGGGAACTACAAACCAGTCAGCCTAACATCAATCCCTGGAAAAAGTCTTGATCAGATTATAAAGCAGTCAATTTGTAAACACCTTGAAAGCAATGCAGTGATTACTAGGATTTATGAACAACAAATCCTGCCAAGCTAATCTCATCTCATTTTTTGATCGGGTAACCTCCAGTTCTGGTCTCCGCACTTCAAGAAGAATGCAGACAAACTGGAATGGGTTCAGAGGAGGGCAACAAAGATTATCAGGGGACTGGAAACAAAGCCCTATGAGGAGAGACTGAAAGAACTGGACATGTTTAGCCTGGAGAAGAGGAAACTGAGGGGAGATGTGATAGCACTCTTCAAGTACATGAAAGGTTGTCACACAGAGGAGGGCTGGGATCTCTTCTCGATTGTCCCAGAGTGCAGGACACGGAATAATGGGCTCAAGTTGCAGGAAGCCAGATTTTGACTGGACATCAGGAAAAACTTCCTAACTGTTAGAGCCTTACGACAATGGAACCATTGACCTAGAGAGGTAGTGGGCTCTCCGACACTGGAGGCCTTCAAGAGGCAGCTGGACAGCCATCTGTCAGGAATGCTTTGATTTGGATTCCTGCATTGAGCAGGGGGTTGGACTTGATGGCCTTGTATGCCCCTTCCAAATCTACTATTCTATGATTCTATGAGTACCTGTAATCCTATTACTGACATTGCCCCATACTCTCACCTTCATCTTCTGCAGTTTAAAGGTTTAAAAAATGTATGGCTGATTTTTAATTAATTTAATAAAATTAACATTGTAGGCTATGATAGCACAGCCATACTCAGTAAGAACCAACTGTCAGTGCTAAAAGCCAGTCTCACAGCTGTTTGGTTTGGCTAATCAGGAAGACACACCCATGTCAGACATTTATTGCACTTTAAACAGTCATGGCTTCCCTCAAAGAATCCTGGGAAGTGTAGTTTGTGAACGATGCTGAGAGTTGTTAAGAGGCTCCTATTCCCTGACAGCTCCAGCAGCCAGACTGGTTTAACAGTCAGCCCGTCTTCCCAGAGAATTCTGGGAACTAAAGCTCTGTGAGAGGAATAACGGTCTCCAAAACAAGTTGCAGCACCCTTCACAAACTACACTTCCCAGGATTCTTTGGGGGAAGTCATGACTGTTTAAATGGAATAAATGTTTGGTTTGGATGTGGCCATGGTCAGCTTCGGTTTAAATTTGGGTGGGAGATTACGGGTGTCTGCTGTAGAATAAAGAGGTGGGGGGAAACCTGAAAAATAATGATACTGTTTACAGTGTTTTCCTTTAGGAAAGGAAAGGAAGGGGGCTTTCTTTCTGCCCAATGCCCACCTACCCAGGCTCCTGCCCTCTGTGCCCTCCCCTTCTTTTCTCCACCTTCCTCCTTATCCATACCCTTCCTCCCCTCCCCCACATCAGTTTCACATATCCTAAGCATGATTGTACAGGAGTAAATCCTATTGAACTCAATAAGCATATAAGATATAAACAACTTGGTATGGTCCCGCTGACTGATGATATATCAACAGTTATTAAAAAGTCCAATCAATGTAAAATCACTGACTTTTTTGCTCCTGATAGCCCTGAGTCTCTACCTGAGGCCTCCTGTAACATCCTAACATCGGCGCATGAGGATGTTTGTTTGGACTGGTCAATTGGCCCCCAATGTCTAATGAAATCGCTGCCAGGGGAGGGCATTAGAGCTGGTGAAAGCTCTTTGGCAGCAGAATTGGTGGCGGAACGGAAGTCTGTCAACATTCCTGCTCCTAATTCCATGCCGGCCCCCAGTCCAGCCAAGTCCTCTTTATCTGAGAGCCCTGTATGTTCTCCCTCAACTGACCCCGGACTGTCAACGAGATCTCCTACCATGCTGCTGTCTCCACAGCCTCACTCTTCCTTCTTGAATCAGCCCCCCAAGTGGAAGAAGTATTCTTGGGAGCCACGGACCAGAATACGACAACTAAACTTTTAAATATGCAACTTGAATTAATTAAGAGCCTGTTTTTCAGATGGACTGAGGACTTACAACATATTAAGAATCTTCTAACGGAAAGCATGGGACAACTTTCACTGCTTACAGCCTCCCTCTTGCCTTGTCAAGGGGACCCAGTTTTGCTTCAGCCTTCCACCTCTGTTATGCCTTCCCAGGAACTGGTTTTGCCATCTCAGGCAGCCAATGGTCCTAACCTTATACCTGAACACGGATTTACATCTGATTTATCAGCCAGAGAAACCCTCTGTCCTGATGCAAGTCCTTCCAATATAATAAGCCCAACCTACAGCTGCAGTATACGCCAGAGAAACGCGGCAACTGCTAAAAAGAACACTAAAGGTAAGAATGCAAAAGTTCCATCTAATCCAAAAAGGAAAACAAAAAACATCAAAACTGTGGGCAATTCTAGGAAGGTTCCAAAAATGAACTTCAACAGATTCTTCAAATTAATGGACAGAAAGGAGAAAGGGCAATATGCTCTGGATACCCATATGATTAGAAGAAACAAAACTCCGGTTAAATCAAGCTATGGACTCAAACGACCTTTGCTCACTCATCGCTCCAAAATCTGTTCTCCATGCTCTACTGTCATCCCCCGCATGGAACAGCACACAATTATACAACCGTTAGATACAGGAGTAGCTCCTCCCCTTGATGCTGGTACTTTCATCAACCCTGTGGATTCTCAGTTCCTGTCTATGGAAACTCGGAGGTGGTGCCTTCAGTTAGACCAATTGTCTTTGGTTTTTACCAACTTCCCGAAACCCTATGGGTGGGTGTCGCAGAATGATCGCATAGCACATCTACTGGAGTTTCTGTCTCCAGTAGTTAATTATCGGATGGACCCTGACTCCTTTAAAAAGATCGAATATCTCCATTACAACTCAAGAATGGCCCGTGCTTTGGTTACGTTTACCTCATCTCATACTGCAGACATAGTGTATTCTTGCAAGGCGAAGCTTTTACTCCAAGGTGTCGAGATTAAGAGATATTTTAGAGATAACTCTTCTCCCTTACCCTTGCTTAAACGTAACAAAATGTTACGACCCGCTAGACAAATACCAAACCCACTGAAGCCCCCAAACGGAATGTATGACATAGGAGTTTCTTCCCTCATAAATTTACCAACAGATGACCTAGTGCCTCCCAAACCGGTCTTGACAAACCCCATTGATGAGTGTTGTATAGGAAGTTATCCCAGGTCTAACTTAGACTCTGCTGTGAAGCTTCTATACCCTGAAGAACATTTACTTGTCAATAGCTTTGATGCCCTCCCTATGCAAGAACAGCATCAAATCCTGTCTCGACTGTCATCCTTAACTGCCCTTCTTAAAAACAGGATTAACAGTGGTAATACCCAGAAACAAAAAATCACCTGTCAGACTTTGCCTGACAATAATGTTAATAATGTTGACTTAAATTCTTCTTTTCCTATGGCCTCTTTATCACATGAGGCCATGCCTATTGATATGAAGCCCTATACTAACTTATCCTCTGTTAACTCTCTTATATTGACCCATCATAACACTACCCCGTTAGCAGGCCCTGCTTTAAGCCCTGACATAGTTATTCAATGTCGATCTAAGCTGCCCTTGTGCAAGGGTCTTATAAGTTCACCTAAAGGAGAATGCTTAAAGATCCCATCCCCCCAAATGGCACCTAAAACAAATGTGGAGACACTCCAAACCTCTGTATATTATGACTATACAAAAAACTCTAACCCAAAATCCTTTGACTGGCTGGCTGTCCAGTTTCTGGATCCCCACGAATTGGGATCTCCAAACTTTAAAAGTAGATCATTGATATCTTCGGCTCAACCTCTGATTCCTTCTGCCTCCTCTGACAACTGCTGTGTCCAGATGGCTTTTTCTGCACAAATAGATAGTATTGATGAGAGAGACTGACTAGCTCCCCTTTCTCCTCCCTTTTCTCTAAAAATTTTATCATGGAATATTGCTGGGTGGAATCGTAAGCGATCCAGGTCTCCTGGCTTATCTAACTAATTTTGATGTTATTTTACTCCAGGAGACCTGGTGCGAAAATCAGATTTATATTGATGGATTTGCCTCCTTTTGCACCCCTGCTTTTTCTTGTAAGAGAAAGGGAAGAGCCAGACAAGGCCTGTGTACTTTGGTCTCTTCCACACTAGATGTCAAAATAATCGAGCTCCCGATTGTTGATCTAACGACTAATAGTCTCATGGTTTCTATTCTGCTTATGGAATTTAGGTCATCTCACATGTCCTTGCTAGTGTTTAATATTTACTTCTCTCCCACTTCTAACAGAGAGACTATCCTGTCTAACTGGATTAAGTTTGATTCCCTGTATGCCTACTGGTCTTCCCTTTATCCTCAAGCTTTTCCTGTCTTAGCTGGTGATTTTAATGCAAGGACTGGGTCTTATCTGGTGGACATCCTTCAGCTAGGTTTTCTTTCGAATGTTGACAGAAAACATCTTAAGAGCAAAGCTCGCCATTCAAAAGATTGTCTTTTAAATACAGCCGGAATTGCCCTTCTTCAGTTTGTATTCAAACATCAATTGTTTATTCTAAATGGGTCCTGCGCTGGGGATGATTGGAGAGAATGTACCTTTGTTTCTTCCTGGGGATCGAGTGTAGTGGATTACATTATCATACCTACCCAGAAGGATTATACTAGCCACCACTTTAGAGTTGCTGTCCGTACTGACAGCGACCATCTACCTCTTGAGTATTCCTTTATTGTTTGTGACAAAGTCCATCTATATAAATCTCCTTTGTTTTCCACAAACTTACTTTCATTGGATACTTACAATAAAATCAAGTGGTCATCTAAATTCGACCAGATATTCTCCCATTTTGTTCAATCTCCTCACATAGCCCAGCTTGTAACTCAGCTGACTTTGTCTGACTTGCTGAATGTAGGTCTGACTATTTACGAGGATTTGATTAAATCTGCTAATGCTATACTCCATAAGTCTCTAGCGCCTAATCATGGTTATCATAAAGCCCCACATAACCGCTGGTTCGATAAAGATTGCAGAGCTCTAAAGCGCATGATTTGCTCTACCTATCGCGCTTACCACAGCAACAACGAACGCCAGCTCCCACATTCTTACTATGTACTACGTAGAGAATACAAGAAACTGATAACCAAAAAGAAATATGAGGCTATGCAGAAATCTTGGCACTTGCTTGAGGCTGCAATTGCTACTCGCAATTCCAAGACTTTCTGGCAGTTAGTCTCAGGTGCTTTATCCAATTACAACGACAGCCCCGATTGTCTCATAACTACTGAAATTTGGGAGCAACATTTTCGTGATGTATTTAATAATGAAGACTCTTTAGATATTCACTCTTCCTTCCCCGTTCTGACAGATACTCCCGAATGGCCCCCAATTGAACCCGATTCTATTGCTGAGCTGATTATAAAATTAAAAAACGGCAAGGCAGAGGGCCCAGATGGCATTCCACCTGAATTACTCAAGTGTAACATTACTTGGTGGGCCCCTATGTTAGCTTCTGTCTTTATGATTATTAATAAATCTGGATTGATCCCAATCTCTTGGCTCAAGGCATTCATCATCCCAATTTACAAGAAAGGACCACAAAATGACCCAAATAATTACCGACCTATTAGTCTGATCTCGGCTGTGGGCAAGATTTACGCCAGCTATCTTGGCAATAAGCTGAATTCATGGGTTAGCTCTAATAATATCCTCAGCAATGAACAAATTGGCTTTAAACCTGGTCATTCTGCCCTGGATCACTGTCTAACCCTGGCCCAGCTGGCTTATAAATACTCTAGGCCAGGTGGAGGAAAACTGTTTGCTGCCTTCATCGACCTAAAGTCAGCTTTTGATTCCATCTCACGAGCTCGCCTCTGGAATAAATTAGAATCCTTACATATCAATAAGCGACTTTTATGTTTAATAGCAGCTCTATACCATAACACCTCGGTCCGGGTTCGGTGTAACTTCCAAGGACATCTTTCTCACGAGATACAGTCTACACGAGGAGTCAGGCAAGGCTGTGTATTGGCTCCTATGCTCTTTAACCTTTACTTGGCTGATCTCCCTTCAGCCCTGGAGGACATACAATCACACTCCCCCAAATTAGGTGATGATAAAGTGCACATCCTGCTTTATGCGGATGATGCAGTTTTATTATCACATACTCAATTGGGTATGAAAAGACTATTGACTGGTTTTGCAGCTTATTGCAATGCTAATACTTTATCCATCAATCATACTAAATCTAAGGTGATAGTGTTTTCAAAGAAAAAGGTTAGATTTCCCTGGCTTTTAGGGTCTACTAGAGTTGAGCAAGTAAATTCCTATAAATATCTTGGGATTTGGTTCCAAGACTCGGGTTGTTGGACCTCCCAAATTAATTATATAAAAGCAAAAGCGAGTAAAAATTTGGGAGCTATTACTCACTTTTATTTCACCAACGGTGGAAAGTGTGTCCCGGCAGCTTCACGCATAATCCGAGCTAAAATTATCCCAATGTTGACTTATGGGACCCCAATTTGGATACCTTACTTCAAGGGCCGCTTAGATGGCATTCTTTACCCTTTTCTAAGATCTATTTTTGGTGTCCCCAGATGTGTTTCTGGGGCTACACTTCTGCTTGAAGCAGGGTTAAATTCTTTTCATTGTCTAACCTGGCTATGCACCATTTACTTTTGGCTCCGCTGTTCTTTCATACTTACCCCAGAATCTTATGTCAGCCAAGTCTTGGCTGATTCTTTTAATGCTTCATGGCCAATACTTGTCATGGAAAAAAATTTATCGGTTGGGCTCTCTCCTTTAGAATTGCTAAACATGGAATTTACTGCTGCCAAGGAAGTGGTCAGACGTAGGCTAACTGACATAGATAACCAAGAGTTACTGGTCAAAGCATCTGGCCCTTGCTCTCCCCGGGCTTTGGGCCTGAGTGTTCTACCCTGTGCTGATGGGAAGCGTTATCTATATTGGCTCACTGTTCCCAAATACAGAAGGGCCTTTACTTTGGCCCATTTTGATACCCTTCCCTCCAGATTTCTTGAACGTAGATTCAATAAGACTCCAAGAAGTCTTACGTATTGTCCATGTAATGCCCACGAGACTGAGACGGTTTCCCACGTTTTATTCCACTGTAAATTTTATGATCATGTCAGAAATGATCTTTTATCTCCAATTTTTTTAACCTTTCCAGGCCGATCTAAAAATATACTGTTAATTCTTCTTCTACAGGGCACTGACGAATTTATTACCCTTTCTGTAGGCAAATTTATAAATCAGGCCATGCAGATAAGGAAGAATTTGCTTGGTACGAAGTCTTGATTTTATGTTTCTGTATCCTGTTATGTATGTATTTACTTACTTTTTTCTGTATTTTATCTTTTCGATTGCTGAGGTCTGTCGACTATGCAATAAAGAATTCATTCATCCAATAAGCATGCAAATGATCAAGCCTACCCACCCCCTAACCCATCCTTCCCCCTCCCCCTTCCCTGTTCCTTCCCCTACCCCCTGCTTCCTTCTCCCCCTCTCACCTCTCTCCCCCCTATACTTTGCCCCCATGGTCAGCTTCACCTTTCCTAAGCATGACTGCATAGAAATAAATCCCATTGAATTCATGGAAATGGAAATGGACTGCCTTCAAGTCAGTCCCGACTTATGGCAACCCTATGAATAGAGTTTTCATGGTAAGCGGTATCCAGAGGTGGTTTATCATTGCCTTCCTGTCAACTGAACTCAATAGCATGCAAATGATTAAACCTGCCCTACCCACTCCTATCACCACCCTTCTGCCCCTCCTCTCCTCCCCTCTCCCTCCCATTCCCCCTAACCCCTCCCTTCTTCCTCTCCCCCTGTCCCCTCCAGCTGTCCCTCCCTCCCTCTTATCCTCCACCCTCCATGGTCAGTTTCACCATTCCTAAGCATGATTGTAGAGGAGTAAATCCTACTAAACTCAATAAGCATGCAAATGATCAAACCTACCCACCCCTAACCCATCCTTCCCCTCCACCTCCACCTCCCCCTCCCTTCTCCCCCTCTCACCTCTCCCCCCCATCATTTGCTCCCATGGTCAGCTTCACCTTTCCTAAGCATGACTGCACAGGAGTAAATTCCATTGAACTCAATAAGCATGCAAATGATCAAACCTGCCCTACCCCTCCTATCACCTCCCTCCTGCCCCTCCTCTCCTCCCCTCTCCCTCCCATTCCACCTGTCCCCTCCAGCTCTCCCTCCCTCATCCTTATCCTCCACCCCCCATGGTCAGTTTCACCATTCCTAAGCATCATTGCATGGTAGTAAATCTCACTGAACTCAATAAGCATGAAATCAATAAGCATGCAAATGATCAATATATTCTCAGCAAACTTGCATAGAATCCCATTTCTTACCTCTAGGATTAAAAAGCAGAGAAATCCACTAACAGGCAAAAAACCCTTGCAGTTTAAGAATGTATTCCTAGCCAACAGATATTTCTATCAAACTTTAAAAAGCAGGGAAATTGGGCAAATATTACCAATTTTTTCCAAACTATACAAGAAGTGGGTTGGACTGTGAAAGACCAACCCAAATTGTGTTTGCATTTTGACAAATTTATAGGGCAGTACAATATCTGTAGTGAATGCAGCTCCCCTGCTGCATTCACTACAGCTGCCTAATTTCCCTGCTTTTTAAAGTTTGATAGAAATATCTGTGGGTTATAAGTACATTCGTAAATCACAAGGGTTTTTTGCATATTAGTGAATTGTATTGTAATAATAATGGGGATACTACAAACATTGAAGGGAATAACAAGAAATGCAATATGAAATATAAGAAAGCAATTCTGCTAAGCTCCAGTCCAGCTAACCTAAGAGAAAAAGGAGTGAAAATGTTTAACTGCTTAAGATTGTCAAAAGGCGCACACCTACCAGACCTGTGGCAGGCTGATCTACTGATTTCTACTAGAAGATTCCCAAGCAAAAATCACCCATGAGGATTCAGAAAAATTCAAAACGAGATACCCAATCCTTACAATTCTGTAACCATTCAGAACGGTAGCTGTCTGACAAGGGAGCATTATGGACTAGGCCACAGCTGAAGGGAGTCCAACTTCTACACAAATTAGAGCTGACGGAGTACCAAAGGGCTAGAATTAGCAACTATTCCAATTTGAGAATTGATCCAGCTCCATACTTTTGCCCCATGCAAACGCTGAGCTATCTTGCTGCAACTGGACTAGCTATAATACAGACTTCTAAAACTTAAGGGAGAAAAATCAACTATATAAATAAGTCTATCAGGTTTGCTTTTATGGACATGGTTTGGCTTCAAAGAGGACTAATGGTATTTTTAAAACTGAATCAAGACAAGGCTGTTCTGTACTTAGACTAGTAAGGATAAGAGGTAATTATTATTAGCCAGTCATCTGATTTCTTCATAGTCTCCCTAGGCCAAACCACTTATTCCACTAGGAGATGGGAGAAAGGAAAATAAAGAAAATTGGTCTGAGTGACACCTCTGCCCAGCAGATGTCATTTGCTTGTGAAATCTCTCAAGCAGTAAAATGACACATTAGAAACACACTTCATAACAAGGTGACTCCAGTAAAAACTAAAGGTTTGATACCCACAGCTGGCATATAAGTCTCACAGAAGTTTACAGCACAGAAATTACATCTCTTCTGATGTTCCAGCACAAATAAGCAATCCGAGTTTCCACAGCAGCATTTGTATATTTATTAAATTTATATCCCACCCTTCCTCCCAGAAGGAGTCCAGGTTGGCATGTAACGGTAACCTTTTGAGTCAAGCAGCTACCTCTAAGGCAGCATCTTTCTATGACAACCACACAAACAGAGATAGAGGGATACTTTTTTAGATTCAATAACAAGATATGATTGCCTTGAAGATCAAAAATATGAGATAGCACTTAAAAGGAATGTATCATCTGTCACTATTTTCCTCAATATCTAAAGGGGTTTAAATGGCTGGGAAATACCTATATTCTATTGCAAGGTCAGGTAGGCTTACCTTCAAAAGTGTCACTGGTCTTCCGCTTCAATAGTGCGGAGCCATTTACATGTTAACAACTGTATGTGATGCACAGCATGTCAAGGGTTATCAAGTGACTGTCAGGAAAGGATCTACAATCACATGCCACTATATTTAAAGGAGGGCAGACGAATGTGAAGAAATTCAGAGCAGTCTAACCTTTCGTGTTTAAACTTTCTTATCCCAAGGACTACAGTAACTTTCTCCACAAGATCTACATATTTTCAGTTACCTGTGAGCATTTTTTACACTAAGTAACTCTAGCCCACCTGATCAACTATTCTTTTCCCTCTTAAGAGGAACACTACAAGGGACAAGGTGTTTGACATAAAACCAACATAAAACCAATGTCACCTTACAATAATTGATTTTGAGTTTCAGTGTTTCAAAATAAAATATCATACAGAATTAAATTACAATGTACCATTTGTAATTCAGTAATATGAGAGCATTGGTCAGGGGTCTGAGTACTTTTGCAAGGCACCATATCTACATGCTAAGCACCTTGCAACTTCATAAATAAGTCAAGATAAATTGCATTCCTACATCCCACGCTTTAAAGCTACACATATTATTTGACTCAAATGCAACAGTAACTGCCCTTGTCAAGAGGGACATAATGGAGCAAGGCAGCCAGGCAGTTGCAGCACCAAGGAAAGTTCCAAGTGTACCACTTGCTCTGACAAAGACTAAGAGTGACTGCGAGGCCAGATCATATTTCCCATGCTCTTCCTTCGAGTGTAGCACTCCTCCTCTAAAGAAAGCCCATCCATGCTTACTGGCTATGCCAACAGGGTGTGTGTGGGTTGGTTCCTCAGGGAGGTGCAAGCTCTTGAGGATATGGACTCCAGAAATCCTGATCTAGGGGTCCTTGGATCAATGGTCCTGATCCAACTGGACTCTAGTTCAGGCCAGTTAAAGTGTTGGAACCTGGGTTGGTTTCCAGGATCTCTGCTTCTGGAACTGTTGGTCCAACGGATCTGGCCAGGCCTCCTCAACAATCCAGAACCTAGGCTGCTGGTCAGTGTGGGGGCTCTGACACCATTCTTCATAGGTCCAACCAAATTGTATTATTTAGCACTGCCAGTACCAGGTCATGAATTCCACACATGTGCCTTTGAAACTAGCATGGCAGCAATAAATCCAATCCATTCTGATGGGAATACTTGTAGGAATAAGGGATTCATGATCTGAACTTTTCTGCTTCCTTAAAGCTATTAGATGACACAGTTGTGCACTTCAAAAGCCAGATGTTGCTAATCCTAATTACATTGCAGAGATTTCACTCTCACAGCCCCCTGAGGAACTGCTTAAGCAAAAAACAAACAAACCCAAACTCTTAACCAATTGGGTATTGAAACTATTTACACTTAGATCAAATATACAGTACGTTTCCAAATGGCATGAATCCCCAAAGACATTGCTTGGAAATACTTCAGAATTATAACCATAAATCTGATTTGGCATCACACTTCTTCAGGATACCTAGATTAATTACAAGAGCAGGGCCTACTCATGCACAAATGTAGACACAACTGCTTCACATAAAAATAGCCTACTTGCAAGCAGGGGAGAGAAGTAAGCCAAAGGTATGTCCATCCCATTTTTACAGTATACAGACACAGGGGCATTTGTTGCAGCTGCTGCACTAAGGGTTTATCCAAACGGAGCGGGATAATCCACGGTTTCCATATTCGGTTTGTCATCTGATAGTCCTCACTTTGCCTTTTAGTTCGCTCTTTCCCAATTAAAAAAAATGTTTTTTTGCACCCGCACACGCAGCAGTAAGACCCCTACACTCTTTTCGCTTTTTCCAAGCTCTGCCTCTAAAACCTCCCCCTATCAACCCATTGGTCAGCACAAAAATTATGTATGCTCCTCTCCCCCTTTGCAACGAAGCACAATATGGCTGTAAAGGAGTTCTCGCCTCGGAAGGAAAGGCTGCTGGTCGGTTTCACGCCTGCCTTGTTTGTATTTGCAATATTACACTTAAGTGAATGTATGCTTTTCTGCCTTTATTGATATTTAAGGAGATACACATGCTGGCAATTGCACTTATTTCTCCAAAAAAGCAAGAAACGTGTCACCCCCCCTCCTTCTTCCTTTCCTTCCCACTGAGAATGGAGCAGGCGTGAAACCGACCAGCAGCCCTTTTCTTGTTTGTATTTGCGATATTACACTTAAACAAATGTATGCTTTTCTGCCTTTATTGATATTTAAGGAGATACAGACTCTGGCAATTGCACTTATTTCTCCAAAAGAGCAAGAAACATGTCACACACACCCTCCTTCTCCCTTTCCTTCCCAGGAGAATGAAATTGACAAAGCTTTCCAGAGCAGGCGTGAAATAGACCAGCAGCCCTTTTCTTGTTTGTATTTGCGATATTACACTTAAACAAATGTATGCTTTTCTGATTTGAAGCAAAAACCCCAGCAAGTAGAATGAAATTGACAAAGCTTTCCGGAGGCAGCCTGAAACCGACCACCCCCCCTTTCTCGCTTGCTGTGCATTGCAGATCTCACCCAGAGTGGCCACCCAGTTTGCAGGCTGGCAAAAAATAAAATGCATCTGTGCAGTAGTTGCAGACCCCCCCCCCAACACCCCACCACTGCGATGATTGGTTCAATTTTCCTGGGCTTATTCTCGCACATGCGCAAAAGTGCAGATACGTGATTGGCTGGAATGAGGAGAAGGGGCAAGGGGAAACGCCCAAGAACCACCCATCAGCTGTAAAGTCCACGGTATTGCATCCTAACTCCTGAAGGCACAGCAGATGATTCCCGATTTTAAACAGCAAATCGCATTTTTGTCAGTATTGCAAGGAGCGGATTTAACCCGCAAAAAATGTGTAACAGCGCGAGACGTCATTTGGATGACCGAAAAATAATGAACACACATAGAGGGCGTGTCACACATTTTGCAGTCGTCTGGATGAGCCCTAAGTCTTATGACTAGTTACCATGAGGCTGGACTAGAATCAGAGCTTGGGAAAGTTACTTTTTTGAACTACAACTCCCATCAGCCCAATACAGTGGCCATGCTGGCTGAGGCTGAAGGGAGTTGTAGTATAAAAAGTAACTTTTCCAAGCTCTGGTGCTACTGAGGTCACTCCCCTTTCCACCTTGCCTAGATTTTTGGGTATAAAAGCCCTTAGATAGCAGCCAGAAACAAAATGGCAGAATTAAAAGCAAAGCTGAATGTAAGAAATTAATCTCTCATTTTTTAACACACTGTAAGGAAGCAAGGTGGGCAAAGGAAATAGTGAACAGTTCATGGAAGCCTAGAACGTTATATTTGCTGACTCTTTACCGCAACGGCCAGCAGATACTAAGCATAACAGAATCAGTGGAAATTGGTCCATTAGGGCAAATCAGGCACTGTCCCACCAAACTCAGTCTGCCCTCAGCCAGCTCCCATCCGCTTGCCTTCTTATTTATAGCCAATCCAGGGGGTGGCACTGCCTGTCATCTTCCTCCTCTTCAGTTTCAGTGTTGCCCTTGTAGAACTCAGCAGGGAAAATGATAGAGACAAAACTGGAATTAGTTGTCTTTGCCTGTCATTGGCTCTGGCTCCACCAATTGCCTTCCACCCTCCAAAGCCACAATGGGCACCAGCTACCACTGAACTGAACACTCCTTAGCCTGTGGTACACAGATTGGGATGTTCATACTTTTCAAAAGTGTACTATTTAAGTCTTACGGCTTCCACTAGATTCCACTAGTCATATGGAGCATAAACCCCTTACCTTAGCTTATAAAAATATAGGCATTAGTACGGTATATTAAAAATAAACATCTTTTGTATTGAGGTATGGCACTTAAGTCACCCAAGTAATTTTTTTAAAAAGAGATCACTTGTTACAAAGCCAATAATTTTACCATAGTAAGAATTGTGCTGTTAATCATGAGCAAGATCTGATAACAAATTAATTATGGGAATCAGTTAAGTGGCTCCCCTTAAGCAGACAAATGCTTCCCGATTCAACATTTTATGTTCACCTTTCCAGCAATGCATACATTCAAACACTAATGCTAGTGCTAGTTTTGACTTATAAAGCCTTACACGGCGCGGGACCACAATACCTAGCAGAACGCCTCTCCCGATATGAACCTACCCGTTCACTGCGTTCAACATCTAAGGCCCTCCTCCGAGCTCCGACTCACAGAGAAGCTCGGAGGGTAGTAACAAGATCTAGGGCCTTTTCAGTGGTTGCCCCCGATTTATGGAATAGTCTCCTTGATGAGGTGCGCCTGGCGCCTACACTTTTATCTTTTCGGCGCCAGGTTAAAACCTTTTTATTCTCCCAGGCATTTTAATCTATTTGTGTTTTTAAGTTGTTTACTTGTTTAATAATGTATACTTTGCTGTTCTTGTGATTTTATTGTATTTATCCATGTTGTGCACCACCCTGAGAGCCCTTGGGCTGTGGGCGGTATATAAATCGAATAAAATAAATAAATAAATAAATGTATGGTTTCTTTGCTTATTTGCTTTTCTAGCCATGCTATTATCAAATGCCAGGTCAGGTCCAGGTAAGATTAAACTTTTATTGCTTATGATCAAAGGCATTTGCAAAAATGCACACATGTTCAAAAAATATTCAACAAATCATGCTTGCAAATACAAGTACTGAAAAATGTTGTGTATATAAAACAGCAAATGGAAGTCAGAATAAAAGATTTGAAAAAGCAGTAAAACAAGGGGTAAGAAAAACAAGCAAACAAGCAAAGGATAAAAAAGCAATAAAATAAATTATTAAACCATCATCAATCAGGGCATCACTATGCCAATTTATAGGTATCTCTGAAAGCACTTTTGTGTAGATCCTTCAAGGAGCCTATACAAAAGAGGCCTCCTATAATTCACAAATATGTCAGTATCTGACAACAGATAACTTATCTTTTCTAGGATGATTTTGAATTCTGGAATTCTGGAATGGTTTTGATTTCAAATTCCAACAGAATAACATCTAGAAACTTGAAAAGGAATCCAAGTATAAGGAACATAAGAAGATGTAAAGTGGAAGATCTTCTGTCTCAGAAGTTCCACAAAGCGATCTACATGGAGCCAGAGGAATGCGATCATATCAGCCATCAAGCCCACAGGCACCATGGCACCCATGAAGACATTCACTGAAGTCCCAGGGAGGAGTCTTTGAGCAAAATGTGCAGGTACCCTTGTAACTGATTTCTGTGAAATGAACAAGCCTGGCTGCTCCTGCCTGTCAATGTTGTTAGACAATAAGTGAAGTTAAAGCTGTGATTAATAAGGGAGGTGTTTGGATACCAGGCACCAGGAATCCCTGGAGTTCTAAAGAGCTGCTGTTTTTCCCCTCCCCTTTAGTGCACTTGTCCTGCTTCTGCCTTATTTTCTAGTAGTCCTTGGAATCTCCATAGTTTGACCTTCCTGGATGAACCAGGATGCATCTTTCCTGTGGTGGGTTCATATGAGATCAGGTACTCCCTAGAAGTTATTTTCTGTAAATACTACTATACAAAAAGTGTGGGTGGATGTTAAAGAATTCCCTCCCAAAATGGCAAAGTTTGCAAAGAGGCTTAGGTATGTCACCTGTCATGCAGGAGCGGATATCCAGTCACTCATTAAGAATCGACTGTATAATTAGCTTGTAGTATTTTTTTTAATGTATTTTAAGATCTGTTTGTATGTTTTAAAGTGTTTTTAGTGCTTTGTTTGCCACCCTGGGCTCCTGCTGGGAGGAAGGGCGGGATACAAATTAAATATATAAATAATAATAATAATAGTATAATAGTATTCATGTCTACTTCAGAAGTAAGTCTCCTTGTGTTTAATGGGGCTTACTTCCAGGTACGTGGGCACAGCCTAGGCTTTGAGTTAAGGTTTGCATCAGAGAAAAACAGGGTTCTTGTGTCTTTAACAGCTATATCTTCATATTTAGGGCCAGCAGTGCATAGCATAGGTTGTTGGGGGGGGGGGGGAGTGAGAAGCAACAATGACTATACTCTCTGTAATTTTGTGTCATGCCATGCCTCCCACAGCTGCCATGTTATGATATGCCCTGCCACCACAGTCATTTTGTGACTGGCAGCCATAGCACTCTCTCAGTTTTTAAAATGTGCCCATTGGTCCAAAAAGGTTGGCAACCCCAAAAACAAATAGCCATAAAGGCTTGTTTGAGCATAGAAAAGGTGAAATTAACCAAAAGGGAAGCTCTACAATGCTTATTTTTATACAGTCAAAACCATCTGGAAAATTACCAAATGCATACATTACATTTCAGTAACAATATCAGTTTTAAAATAAGCCAAAGTTTATATACTGGCCTGGCATATTTTATTTGCTCAGTTTAAGTATACTGTGTCCAACTCTGCAATATATATTTTTATGTGAAACAGATGAAGGTGAGATTTTCTCTGTACTCAGTGATCTCTTATGGCCTATACTCAACAATGCCAAATAAGCAGATGGGGTTTTAGGGGATTAAGTGTGCCTGCTCCGATTCAACATGCCTACACCTCCAAGCCAAACCAGGGTTTGCGACTATCCTTGTACTGATCAGTGCTAGTCCACAGCCATTTCTTCCAAGAAAAAAACCCAATGTGGTAGATTTGTTTATTACATTGTGATCCATCCTATACCTCCTCCCTCTAAGCATCTCCAAAAGACCATCAGTACAGTACTGAGGTTGTTTAAATTCATAGGTTATTAATCAGTCTTGTCTCCTTTAATGAATTAACTATTAAACTAAAATTCAACTATTATTGTTCAACAGCCTTAGCAAAAACGGGCATATACTCAATTTACAAGGGTCTTTCGCCAACTTTTGTATGTCTTTGATAGATGTCCTCAAGGTACTTATCACTTCTTATTAGATCTTACAGTACAAATTTAGTGCCAGTCCTCAGCTGTGCAGTTGCTTCTAATCCATATAGCATTTGATACCCAAATATGTCTCTCTCCCCTGACATCACCACATCAATATTTACTTGCAAGAATTGCACATTAGAGTGTGAGAACTTGACATAACATCTGCCTAAATTAAATACATTGATATGTCTTTGTTTGAAAATCTAATCGCTTAAAGCAAACATTTCAATCTCTTCCAACATGGGAGACGCAGCTGTAAATACAGCGTTTGAAGGACTCTGAACTGCCCACCAAGCTCACTCTATCAATGTTTAAGTATTTAAAGAGAAAGCCTTGAGCGGTGTGTCACTTAAACACAAAGATTTTATATACCTGCCGTAAAAGTTAGAGAAAACCAACAATTTAATACAAGGGGTATCTAAAACTGTGCAAGCAACAAAGCTCAATTTACAATAAAACTAAACTTGCAGGGGTGACTGGTGGTGTTTATGCCTTTTAATCCACCCTTTGGAAAATGGCTAGGTAAGTAACCTAATTATTTTAGAATTTCCCAAGAGTAATTTGAGGACAGGTATATCATAATTTTGAATGCAAGTACTTTGAACAATCACCAGAGCTGAAACCAGATTCAATACTGAAGACTCACTTCTATACCATACATTTAAAGCACTCTCATGCCACTTTCCCTCAAATAATCCTGGGAACTGCAGTTTCATTAAGGGTTCCAAGAAATGTAGCTCTTTGAGGGGTCTCCTAAAAAGCTACAGTTGTCAGGATCCTTTGCAGAAAGTCATGACTGTTAAAGTGGTGTAAGAGTGCTTTAAATGCATGACATGGATGTGACCAACAGCTTATCTCACTACACTAGCAGATTCCCAATCTCTGCAACAATCTTCAAACAAAGTTACACACCAACTTACACCAGGAATTCCCCAACGTCCTGGCCATCCACTAAAAGGAAGATTTACCTTTGTTCAGAAGTGACCAGATGGTTCCAAACACCAACTTAGGAATGAAGCCCCATCAATGTCATAAAGCTGAAAATCTAGTGCTAACCACCAAATAACTTTACTGCAGAAAAGTGAGAAAGCACCACCTGGAAATTCCTGCGCAAACTATATATTGGGACGCTGATTATTATTAAGTAGGACAATCAAAGATAACTGTTGGGTTGGATCCAGACTTAGCGGTGCTTAAAGTGAACCCACTGAAATGGGACTAAAGTTAGAGTGGACCTACTGAAATCAATGGGACTTAGGTTAGTCATGGTTAACTTAAGTCCCAATGTTTTCAGTGGGTCCACTTTAAGCATCACTAAGCCTGGATCCAACCCTGTATGTCCAAGCTGCTTAGTCCCTCAATTACTAACAAGTAAAACATCCAATATGAGCAGAGTCCAAACAAAGAGTCTTTGTTACTTATGTGCTATGTTGGAGGGTGAGAGAAGGTGTCCACAAAACTACCAAAGGGAAAGAGAACATTGATTTGCCAAGAACCACTCAATGCCACATCCAGATTCAAGAGATTCCCAGTGAAGTTCACCCTATATCTTCTACTGTAACAAGAAGTTCCATTTTTTCCATATCCTGATTACATCCCCCCTCTCAAAAAAAAAATTCTGTTCAGTTTAGTGTTCAATAATACAATGGTAACAGGTGTGGGTTTATAACAGTGTAGAAAAGTGTTCTCAGCCTTGTGACATAACTTCATTTTTACTCACCTCCAAAGTCTCAACAGCCTTTTGAAACCTCAAGCAGGCAAGGCTTCATTGTCTACTAGAAGTTTGCAAAAGTGATTTACTTGAAGATTTACTATGGCCAGTCATTCCTGGCCGCACATTCCACTCATTGGAGAGATTGCTAATTACTCAAGATTGTTTCCTTTTGCAGAAATATTGCTGAAATGGGAGAGCCATTTTGAGAAGTTGACACTTCCCCTGCCTCCCAAATTTCAGCTGAAGGAAGTAGTCAAACTAAGTGGGTATATGTGTAAAAAGGAACAAAATAACAGAAGCAGAGTTTCAGATAGACAAAATGTAGTTTTTGTGAACAGACTTGAAACCAAACTACAAATGATGCTAGCCACAAAGCTTCACTCTTAAATGAAGGGTTGTGAGGTTTGGTGGGGACAAACATACAGGCACTCTAGGGGGGACTTACTCTTTGCCCCTCACTACAGGCCCCATCTGGATTGCCAAAAAGGTACCATTTGTTTCAGTTGGAATTTTTGGCAATACAAATTGCTGGTGTTGGGACCCCGATCCAGACTGGGCCCACAGTGGGAGAAAAGGATTAAAGCCCCCTTACACTCTCTCCCCCCCCCAATGCTAGGATTTCAATCCTGACTGGAGCCCAAGCTAGCTATTTGTCCAAACAAGGAAACAAAACCCTGCACTTACAAGTGGAGCCATGTAACGAACATCACGTGCCGGTTGGCCATGTGATACAGAAGAGAGCTCTGAGCTGAACTCTGGAAGCTTAAAAAATTATCTGATACAGAAGAAGAGCTCTCGTGCCCTGGAAGAATGTTATGTTGATTACCTCCACCTATGTTCAACTTGTATATTTGTAAATAAACAAGAATATTAACAAGAGATGGAGCAGGTGTCCAGTGATAATCTCCCTCCAAAGGAAAAAAAACCTTGGTTAAGCGCTGCCCCTGGAATGTTTCACTGCTAATGGAAGGGAGAAGCATGTAACACTATTAATAATGCACATTTACTGAAATCCAGGCACACAGTCAGATTTAAATCAGATGCTATATTTTTTTGCTTATGGTTTTCAAGTTTTTCAGAGAGACAACTAGATGACAAACTAGCAGTTAAGTTGCTTAGAATCATTCTATTGTCAATCAAAACATGTTCCCCAGGTGTTATAGCCCTAGTCTGAGGAGCTAGTTCTTGCAAACCCACTTTGTTTTCAGTGGGAACTGCTTTCAATTTGAGTGCTTAGGATCACAGCCTAATAGCCTGAACACATGTATGTTACTCAAAAGTCCAAACGATCTCAATGGGTCTCACTCCAACACTGCTTACCTAGGAGTATGAGCCAGTGAATTCAATGCAACTTACTCCCAAGTAAACATATGCAGGATCAGGCTGCATTACACTTGCTAGAGAGCTAGGGTCAGTAATAAAAGATAACCCCAGATGTTTGCATAATTTTCATATATCAAATGTACTTGTGAGACTGGACACTTGGTACCGAAGTACAGCACCTGGGATGCGTCAAGGGCCCCATCTGCACTACTGTATACAATTAAAGCAATCACCATACCACTTTAACAACTCACCACTTCCTTCAAAGAATCCTGGGAGCCATAGTTTGTTAAGAGCTCTGAGAGTTGTTAGGAGACACCTGTTCCCCTCACAGAGTCACAATTTCCAGAATTACCTGGGAAGAGGGGTTGACTGTTAAACCACTCTGAGGAAGCTGTGAGTTTTTAAAGTGGTATGATAACTGCTTTAATTACATATTGCAGATGGGGCCCAGTGGCGTCACTAGGCAGGTGTGGGGAGTGCGGACCGCACCAGGGTGACACTATGAGAGGGGGGTGTCACCCAGAGTTGGGTTGTCATATTGCCTGGTTAGCCAGGTTTTACCCAGATTCTTTGCATGCTACCTGGTGCCTGTTTAGCCCCTTAGCTGGCCTGGATTCTCAGCTTTCATGTAAAAAAAAATTAAGTTTCTAGGTGGTCCGGTTCTCGAGATATACATAAAAACGTCAGTCCCCCCGTTAAATCTTTTTTTAAACTACTGTATAGCACTTCATAACTTTAACCCCGCCTGTTCAGGATTGCAGCCAATCAGTGAAGTGTTTGGTTGACCTGTGGCAGTGTCTAGTAAACCTCATTGCAAGGCCAGAAAATGGTGGTTCCCCCCCCCCGTTTATCTGAAAATCTCATAAATTGGGTAAATATATACATTTCAGTTTTTTCCCCTCTTGTGTGTAGGAGTTAGATCCTGGGCAGTGTCTTGAAAACCTTCCCAATACTTGCTTTTGTGGGGGTAAAAGCATTGCTAATCCCATATGTCCAGAGTAAATCCCATTGAATTCAATAGGATTTATATGGTTATGAATGTGCTGAAAATCAATGGGACTTTGGAGTGAATGTAAAAAAGAATTGTGTTTGTGTTCTCTTTCTGCCCCCCCCCCTCCAGTCCTATTTTAAAGCAAGTAGGCAGGGCTTACTTAGGTATTACAGTTTTTATTCTGTAGGAAACTAATACTGATTTTTTAAAAAACTAATACTGATTTTTCTGCAATAGCCAACTGATTTGACAATAAACTATTATATGGGCTGTATGTATTTATACATCTGCAGTGTGTGCGTGTGCGTGTATGGAGTCTTTCCAACACCCCTGTGAGGTAGGGTTGGAAACCAAGGCAGCTCACAACAAGAAATAAAGCCATTTAAAATCCAATAACCATAAAAACAAGTACAAACAGTTGCAAAACAGCATAAAGTGGCATGATTCAGAATTTTGGGTTGTGTGAATGAATTTGCTTATCACTCGAGGTTGCAGTTCTGTCCCTGTTTGAGTAAGTTCCACTGAATACACTGGGACTTGCTTCTGAATAAATAAACCTAAGATTGCACTATAAATATCTTTACAGTTTGTGTAAATAATAAATATATTTGATAGTCATGCTTATATAAATATTTCTTCATTGATCATATTTTTGGTTTTTGGTTAGGAATCCTGACTGGTTGTGAGATGCTTAGTTTTCTGCCTTACTCATAAGAATCTTGTTGTGGTTGGTATGGTATTACATTTAGGAAAGTGTTACTGCCTTCTGTGTTTTTTTCCCTATTTGCATTTCACTTATCTTTAACCTCACTCCATTACAGCCGTAGAAGCAACAGCACCATATGCAAATAATTAACTCCCATTAGTGATAAGAGCAAGAACTTATAATTATTATTTTAATTAAAACAAGAGACTTATCAGTACTTTGAAGAAGACCAGATATTTATTTTCTTTCTGAGCCCAGGACTGGGTCTTTCATGATGCCCGGTGTGTGTGGGGGGAGCAGGAAAGTAGTCGATAAGACAGACATCCTGGCATTGGTAATCTAATTAGTAAGGTATGTGTGGGGTTGTTGCACACTTCCAGGCCCAGTTTCATTTTGAGTATGGAGGTGGAACCTGTGTAGATGTGGTTGAGAAATTTTGAGTTAAGCAAAGCTCTGCTTTTATAAAACCTAAGAAACATACAGATACTTTGAATGTCTGAGTGGAGGAACTTGTAAAACTTGCTGCAACAGTATTTAGAACTGAGCATGTGGCGTGAAAGACTCCTTGTCCTAACATTTTGGCTTGTTTTTCTCCACCCACCACATCTCTGAAATATATTGTATATGTAATGGTTAACCGTACTGCTGCCCTGACTTACTTTATGTTTGTTGCTATTTTGTGTTTTTATTATGTTTCTATATTGATTGTGTATTTTTATTGTTTTTATTATATTTGTAAGCTGTCCTGAGCTCTGTTTTAACAGCAGAAGAGCAGGATATAAATCCTCTTAATCAATCAATCAACATTCCATAGTGTTGGAAACTAGAGTCTAGGCATTTAAGGCTGAAAACGTTAAGTTTTTTTAAAAAAAAGATTTTTCACGTCTTTCCCCAGTTTTTGGTGGTAATTCGTAGGCACAAAAACAAAACAACTGGACAATCCAAATATTAATATGCAAATATTTGCATAATATGCAAATAATATGCAAATATTTTGCATAATATGCAAATTAGCCTGCCCAGCTTTGTGGAACTGGAATATGGAAACCCTAACCCAGAGCCGCCCCACCCCTAGGCACCCTAGGTCTGGTACGGGAGGAGGTCCATGGGGGGTGACACCATGAGTTACCGCACCGGGTGACACCAACCCTAGTGACGCCACTGATGGGGCCTAGTTTAGGAGAACAGACCTTTTGTGCAGCTGTGTCACTCTTATTTCTGTGTACTTTCTAGATTTGTGCATAAACCTCCCTCCAAAGAAGGAAAGCAAACAGCCATCAAGGAACTTAAAAACCTTTCATCTTCCACATAATTATAGTTAAGTGTGATCAAGTTGGAGCAACATATATTTCATTTGGAGGCCATCCTATTGGATTAGCTAAGGGTGGATTATAATAATTTTTAAAAATGTTGAGAAATTACATTACAATTATTTTCTTAATTTGATGCCCTATAGCCTTCTCTCACCTTGTGAAAAGGTCAGATTCTGAATGCATTTTATAATGTACGACCAGAATCAAATTTACTTTAAAAGTCATAATGCAGACACAGCTCAAACTAACCAAGTGGAGCTGTTGCCTTTGCAAGACATACAATTATTAAGGAGCATAATAGCCAATATTAATTTTTGAAGACTTAATGCATATTTCATATTCCAAAAAGTAGCAATAGAACCATTTTTATGATGTTAAGAAGCAGCTTTTGGTATCCTGCCATGAGGTCTTTGAATCTGTAATTCAAAAATTAATGAACGGACTGAGTATATGGTAAGCACCAGCTGAGTGTTCAGCTGAGCAACAAGCAGCAAGACAGATAATTGCCACATTTGCCTAAAGCAAAGCCATTTTCTTCCTCTTACCTCACCCCCGGCCTTCAAATAAAGTATTATAAATCACCTAATCTTATGAACAGATCAGATTGGCACAGTTCTTTTATTGGAGCTAGTATAGCATACTGGTTAAGACAGTGGTTCCCAACCTTTTTCCTCCATGGACCACTTGAAAATTGCTGAAGGTAATGACTTTTTTCTGTCTGTTGTAGCCACTGTAATACACTGTGCTGGATGCTGTTTGATTTTTAATTGTATTTTTCTTGCTTCTTTTATTTCTTATACTCATTTTATTATTATTACAGTTTGCATTCCCACAGATTTCAAACTGTAATACAATATAAAGAATAAAAGAAGCACCTAAAAAAATCTGTGAAAACTTAATGTGGACATGCCACAACCAACTTAATGAAGCTTGTGGATCACAGGTGGTCCACAGATCACAGTTGGAGAACTCCCGGGTTAAGAGAATGAGCTATGAGCCAGATTCAAAATCTCACTCCAGCTGTAATATCAGTGGGTAACCTCTGGCTGCAGTGTCATGGCCACTTACCTGGGATTAAGCTTTACTGAACTCAAAGGGACTTCTGAATAAACAAGTGTAGGATTGCATGTCCTTTATCTCTGTATCGACCCTACCTATCCAATCTGTAATATGGAAATGTTAATATTAGGTTAAGAATTACTGAAATAAAATATGTGAAGAACTCTACAATGCCAGTAGGTTGTAGTACATTATTGAGCATTGGCCAGGAAGACCCTGTTCAAAAATTCACTCAGATGCACAACTAACTGGGTAGCCTTGAACAACTCTTTCTCAGACGCCAGGATAACAAAGCAGACAGGGCCAATAAGGGGGAAAAAAACCCTTGATGTCCTTCCTGAAGAGGAAAAAACTTTCCATTTCAGAAAGAAGAGCAGAGTAGCTCCACTGCTCCTGAGCGACAGCTTGCGAGTAGCTTAGGGGCCTTTGGCTTATTACACTAACGCACACACACTTGACTTTGTGATGGTGCCCAGCGCTCTATGGTCTCCCCATCCTGAGGTAGTCAATGGCCCAGTTTAGGAAGGAAACTCTGAGTGCCCCCCCCAATGCAGTAATCTGCTCCCCAGAAAAGAGGGAGGTAAACTCCAGGGTAGGAAGGAAAACCTCTCCAAGCCCCTCCCTCTCCCCCCACTGTGTGGTGTTCTGCTCACCAGCAAAAGCCAGGACAACTGCCTGGGGTTGCAGGGAGACCTCTCTGAGCCCCCACATGCTGCACTGTGTTCTCTGTTTTGGGGGCCATTGAGGTGCTTCAGAGAAAGAAGAGACCATCTCCGTTTTCCTCCATGTTCCATCTTCCTAGATCCACTTCAGCCAACAGCCAGGGAGAGAGATTTCAGCATGCCACAGCACAGCCTCAGCCTCCTTCTCCTAGCAGCCCAGCTCCGTGCTCAGCAAAGGGACCAGCAAACCAAATTCTACAATGTCCTACAACACAAGGTCATGGACAGCCAGGGCATGGGAGTTTCTGCAATTCTGTCCAACACTGCCACGGCCTCCGTTGGAGGGACCCTATGGCAAGTGCCCACCTTTTCTTCTTGTTCATCTCTCCAGAACCCCTCACTGAATTGTCAGCTTCGAGGGCAAAGCAGTGATGGCCTCCTCCATAAAGAGACACTATCATCATTCATAAAGAAGGGAGGGAGAGATATCCTTGGCTTTTAGCCAGCAGTTTATCTGTTCCTGCTGAGGAAAGCTCCTGCTGCAGGTCCGCTAAGTGTCCTGTGAAGGAGAACACTAGAACCCCCTGCCTCCAAGAGAACCACTTCCTGATTGGTTTCTGGCAAGGAGATGCATGGAGACAGAGATTGCCCTCCTTTTGGCTTGCAGCAGGGCCAGCTCTTCTGGGTAAGGAAGGTACCACCAGCCCTAGCTCCCAGGCCAGTTTTCTGATTGGGGGGGGCACAATCTGGCATCCCAGGCAAGAAGCATCCTCCTCTTGGCTGAAAGCAAGGCCAACTCCCCAACAAAGAGGAAAACCCAGTCTGGCTGCCAAGAAGGGCAGAGCTCCTGGAGTAGCCCTGGAATTGGGACAACATCAAGCATAGGAGTCCCTTTTTCGGCCAACCTTTTTTTGAGATAGCCCATGGAATGCCGGAGCCCAGCCCAGCAACAATTTAGGGGCAGCACTAATTCGGTCACAATACTGAAGTTGGAAATAGTAGGCAACAACCTCTCTCTCTCTCTCTCCCTCTCTCACACACACACTCACACACACACACACACACACACAGAGCGCTCTGCAGACCTGCATTTCCTTTCTGCCCCTGATAACTAAGATTGACCCTTCACCCAAGTCAGGTTGCAGCTGCTGTTCTTGATGATGCAACTTACAAGGAAGTTATTCTGTTTTATTTTAACTACCACTCTGTGAGACAGGTTACACTGAGAGAGAAAACAGAAAGTTGCCTTACTTTGACTGCTAATTTTTTATATCTTTTGTAGAAACAATACAGTAGGGCCCCACTCATACAGCAGGATACATTCCAGACCCCCACTGAAAAGCGAAAACCACCAAAAAGCGGAACTCATTTAATAGAATGGCACGCAACGCCTGAAAACTGCAGTAAAAGTGGAACAAGTGCAGTATGAGTGGGGCTTTAGTCTAATTGTGTCTAATTGAGACCACCGCATTAGCGAAGCACCGTAAAGTGAAGCGCTGTAAAGTGAAGTGCCATAAAGCAGGGCCCTACTGTACCTGCCTAAGGTCAGTGGTTCCCAAACTTTTATTCCCACGGACCACTTGACAATTTTTCTGCCTGTTGTAGCCACTGTATTGTGCTGTGCTAGATGCCGTGTGATATTTAGTTGCATTTTTATTGCTTCTTTCATTTCTTATATTGTACTTGATTGTATTATGATTTTCATTCCATAGAATTCAAATTGTAATGCAACATGCAATATAAAAAATAAAAGCAATAAAAATACAATTAAAAATCAATACAAACATTTAATGCCGACGTTACCACGTATCACCTGAATGAAGCTCATAACCAGTTTGAGAATCCCTAGACTAGATCCAGCCAAAGTGCTAGACTGTTTAAGGTCATTTAAGTTCCACTGATTTCAAAATAGGTAATAAAACTTAAGTATGTCTTCTTTCACTATAGTCAAAAGGTACTGAATCTCTGCCAGATTCTGCAAATTACCTGCCAAGTATTTCTCTTTGGCTAACACTTAACAGTCCAATCTGTCTTGGTAAGCTGACGTTTCAGACTCTGCTATCATGAACCGAATTTAGAATTCTGCCTCTTATACACTAATTTCACTGGAACATATATATATTATACATGTAACACCAATGTACACATCCTTTAACGTCTACATAAAAGGATTTGAAAATGGAAATGGACTGCCTTCAAGTTGATCCCCACTTATGGCAACCCTATGAATAGGGTTTTCATGGTAAGTGGTATTCAGAGGGGGTTACCATTGCCTCCCTCTGAGGCTGAGAGGCAGTGACTGGCCCAAGGTCACCCAGTGAGCTTCATGGCTGTGTGGGGATTCAAACCCTGGTCTCCCAGGTCGTAGTCCAGCACCTTAACCACTACACCACACTGGTTCTCCATAAAAGAATTTAGGAGAGGAATATTAACTTTGTTTCTAAATTACCTAAATATACCATGATGATGCTTAAATATTTAATATTTTGGATGAGTAGTCTGGATTTGCAGGTGCGGATTTGCTCCTAGAAGTTAGGTCTATAATGCTATCTACAGAAAATGCACCCTTCAGTTAACCGTTACCCATTAGTCCAGATTGCACTCTAGACTGCCTGGCAGTCTCTCTTGTCATAAATAATTTTGAGAAGATTTGCCTTTATTGGGACAAGAATGTAATATATAAGACAGCAATATTTACAATAGCAGCACCAACGCTTAGACACCCATTTCTGCAATCGAATGTTGAATGAGATTATAGAGATCCTTTAACAAACCACATAAATTTGTGTATGATACACAGACATGTATCTTCCCTCTGCAAGGGTGGGGGACCTATTAAACTGGTCCACCCCCGGAGACTAATGGATCCCGAAGGTTTTCAAAGGGCTCTGGGGGATTTTCCGGCTGATAGGACTGGCGCTCCTGCTGAAGCCCTGGTCGCTCTGTGGAATACGGAGATGACCCGGGCTGTAAACACGATCGCTCCTGCAAACCCTCTCCTATGTAGAGCTCATACAGCTCCATGGTATACTCCAGAGCTGAGAGCGATGAAGCAAGACTATGCTGGTGTGTCGATGTGATTTGAGATGAATGGGTGGTTGGCTATATGAATGTATGTGTGAGTGAGTGCGTATGTTTATATGTTGTATGTATGGTTGTTTTTATACGTATAATTGTATATTTTAGTTTTATTATGTGCTTCGGAGAGAGTTTCATCTGTCAGGCAGGGAGACTTGAGGGGGCCCCAATTACTGTAGTGACGGGCAAAGGAAGGTATGACGCTGTGAGAAGGACATGCCAGATAAGGGGAACAAGGTCCAGACATGTTGTGGCTGTGCCTTGTTCCGGTCCTTCCCACACCCGCAAGGTCGTTGGTAGTCCTCTCAGCCAACTCTCAGATCTCCAGTTGCTGTTATTAAATGCCAGATCGGTATATAATAAAACCTCCCTTGTCCACGATTTGATTGTGGATGAGGCAGCCAATCTGGCATGTATAACCGAGACCTGGGTGGGTGAGCAGGGAGGAGTTGGTCTCTCCCAGCTCTGCCCACGGGGGTACTTGGTTCAGCATCATGGTAGATCTGAGGGTCGGGGAGGTGGGGTTGCTGTTGTCTATAAGAGTTCCATCTCACTCACCAAGCACCAAGTTCATGCAGTTACGGGCCTGGAGTGTTTGCACCTTGTGTTAGGCCAGAGGGACAGGCTGGGAATCCTTTTGGTGTACCGCCCACCTTGCTGCCCAATGGCTTCCCTAACTGAGTTGGCGGAAGTGGTCTCGGATATATTGTTGAAATCCTTCAGACTATTAGTACTGTGGGATTTCAACATTCATGCCGAGACTACTTTGTCTGGCGCGGCTCAGGACTTCATGGCTTCCATGACAGCCATGGGGCTGTCTCAATATGTTAGTGGTCCAACGCATGTATCGGGGCACACTCTAGACCTTGTTTTTGCTACTGAGCATGGGGATAGTGATCTGGATGTGGGGAGTTTTACAACACTCCCTTTGTCATGGACAGACCACTGCTTGCTGAAGTTTAGACTTTCAGTAACCTCTTCCCTCTGCAAGGGTGGGGGACCTATTAAACTGGTCCACCCCCGGAGACTAATGGATCCTGAAGGTTTTCAAAGGGCTCTGGGGGATTTTCCGGCTGATAGGACTGGCACTCCTGCTGAAGCCCTGGTCGCTCTGTGGAATACGGAGATGACCCAGGCTGTAAACACGATCGCTCCTGCACGCCCTCTCCTATGTAGAGCTCATACAGCTCCATGGTATACTCCGGAGCTGAGAGCGATGAAGCAAGATAGGAGGCGGCTTGAGCGGAAATGGAGGCGAACTCCCAACGAATACAATTATGCGCTGGTTAGTGCTTCGACTAAGCTTTATGTAGGAGCGGTGAAGGCAGCTAAAAAACATCATTTTGCTGCCACTATTAAATCATCTCTCTGCCGCCCAGCGGAGCTCTTTCGAGTTGTTCGGGGGCTTCTTCATTCAAACCCTCCGGACACGGTGGAATCATCGGAGGCCCGCTGCAATCAGTTTGCCGATCACTTCCAGAATAAGATCTCATGTATCTGCCGGGACCTAGACTCTCAAGTTATAGCAGTTGATCCTAGTGAGATGTCCGGAGCACAGTCTTGTCATGTTTTGTTGGATGAGCTCCAGTTGGTTCAGCTCGAGGACATGGACAAGGTGCTTGGACAGGTACGTGCAACTACTTCGGTACTGGATCCTTGCCCCTCCTGGCTGATAAAAACTAGCAGGAATGGAACAGGTAGCTGGGCCAAGGAAGTGATAAATGTCTCTTTACGAGAGGGAGTGGTCCCGGGCTGTCTGAAAGAGGCAGTGGTGAGACCACTCCTGAAAAAGCCTTCCCTGGACCCAGACAATTTTAACAGCTACAGGCCAGTGGTGAATGTTCCATTCCTGGGCAAGGTCTTGGAGCGAGTGGTTGCTGCCCAGCTCCAGACGCTATTGGATGAAACCGATTATCTAGATCCATTTCAATCAGGTTTTAGGCCCGGTTTTGGCACCGAGACAGCCTTGGTCGCCCTGTATGATAACCTATGTCGGGAGAGAGACAGAGGGAGTGTAACTCGTTGATTCTCCTTGATCTCTCAGCGGCTTTTGATACCATGGACCATGGTATCCTTCTGGAGAGGCTCGCGGAGTTGGGAGTTGGAGGTACTGCTTGGCAGTGGTTCCGCTCCTACTTGGCAGGTCATCTCCAGAAGGTAGTGCTTGGGGAACATTGCTCGACACCGCGGGTTCTGCAGTGTGGGGTCCTGCAGGGGTCAGTTTTGTCCCCCCTGCTTTTTAATATCTATATGAAGCCATTGGGAGAGGTCATCAGGAGTTTTGGAGTGCGTTGTCATCAGTATGCTGATGACACGCAGCTCTACTTCTCCTTTTCATCTTCTTCAGGTGAGGCTGTCGATGTGCTGAACCGTTGCCTGGCCGCGACAATGGACTGGATGAGAGTTAACAAACTGAAGCTCAATCCAGACAAGACTGAGATGCTGTTGGTGGACGGGTTCTCTGATCGGATGGTGGATATATACCCTGTCCTGGACGGGGTTACACTCCCCCTAAAGGACCAGGTTCGTAGTCTGGGAGTCTTTTTAGACTCTTCCCTTTCACTTGAGGCTCAAGTAGCCTCGGTGGCTAGGAATGCGCTCTACCAACTTCAGTTGGTAGCCCAGCTACGTCCCTATTTGAGTAAAGAGGACCTTACATCACTGGTACATGCTCTGGTAACCTCACGTTTGGACTACTGTAATGCGCTTTACGTAGGGCTACCTTTGAAGACAGTTCGGAAGCTACAGCTAGTGCAAAATGCGGCGGCCAGATTGCTGACAAGGACCAAGCGGTCCGAGCATATAACACCTGTTCTGGCCCGCTTGCACTGGTTGCCAATATGTTTCCGGGCCAGATTCAAAGTGTTGGTATTGACCTATAAAGCCTTATATGGTGCGGGACCACGATACCTTGCGGAACGCCTCTTCCGATATGAACCGGCCCATACACTACGTTCTGCTACGAAGGCCCTCTTCTGGGTTCCAACTCATAGGGAGGCCTGGAGGGTGGTGACAAGATCTAGGGCCTTCTCAGTGGTGGCCCCTGAACTATGGAACAGTCTCCCTGAGGAAGTACGCCTGGCGCCAACTTTGCTCTCTTTTCGGCGCCAGGTCAAAACCTTCCTATTCTCTGAAGCATTTTAAGCTAAATTGATTTACTTTAAAAATGTTATTGTATTTGATTTTTGACGGTATTACTAGTATTATTTTGTTATTTATTGTATTTTTATGCTATTTTATGTTCACCGCCCAGAGAGCTATCGCTAGTCGGGCGGTATATAAATCTAATAAATAAATAAATAAATAATAATGTAAAGGATAGTATTTATTCTCATTTATGATGAGATTTGATTTTAATTAAACTTAACTAAACTGACTGTCACATGTTGTTAGCTTTGCTTGAAATGGAACAATTGAATCAAATATCTTCTTTTGAAATGCTTTCTTTTGAAATTTAGTCTTAAACCATGATCAAAAGTACTTTTGAAATATGCTCTGCAACTTGCTGTGAATCTATCCCCTCTGCCCCAACTTACCCCACACACTCTTAATGAACTAGTACCCCAGCATCCATACAAAACTGAAATCTGATATTCATGGCCATATGCAAAATTCTTTAAATGCCTTCTTAACAATAGTCTCTTTCCGGCTTTACAACCCTTATTCTATGAACTGCCTGGTAATAACATAGCACAGAAAATGCAAAATAACCGATGCAACTAGAAGCTTATTCTGCTGAATTCATAGGGCAGACACCACTAGCTATTTCAGCTACATTCTCTAGTCACAAAAGCTAGGCATACTACTGTCGGTACACTTAAATCATGCTACTACTGGTAACACACGCTATTTTCTCAAGAAAACATGTGTTACCATAATTATCCATCTGAAAGTATTTCATATTGTTTTTTACTAAGTTGATGAATTGGAATATAGGTGGGAAAAACCAAAACACCTTTCACTGCCAGCCAAAATATTTGGTGTAACTCTACACATAATCATGGCTAATTTGTTTTTGCCTCTTCTGACTCTGTCCAAATTGTTTTAGAAGAAGCAAATGCTACCAAGTAGAGCCAAAATTGCTTGGCATACCATGCTACATTTGCAACTGCCGTGTACGCCTTGTAAAAGCTCAATAAACATTTAATTTTAAAAGCTTTCTTGGTAGAGCGTCATAACTGTGAAAACACAGCACCCCAGAGTTAAGCTTCTTGGTAAGCAATTCAGAGGTATATTGGCTTGTAATGCAGTATTGCCTTAAAGCTTGGCTGATCTGCTATAGGTCACATGCATTCTCCTGTGGATTCAGGGCTGCATCCAATATTTTATACTTTCTATTTTTAGCAGAAGAGGGACTGGAAAGAAAGGAAGTTTTTGGAAGCATGGCTAGGATTGTACTAAAAAACGGAGTCTCCAATTGAAGTTTCAGGTGTTTTCCTGCCCCGGCAGCTATAAATTCCCATCGTGCTCTGTTTGCATCTGAAAACATCTTATTTATTTCTCTCAAACTGCACCTGTGCCTTTAAAAACAAAAAGGAACCCTAACTTTTCCCACCGTGGAAAACAAACTCTGAAAGATGGTCCATCTTTTCAGTTTAAAAGGAGTCCATTTTTGCTGGCAGTATTTAAGTTGTGTTGTTTTTCTCACGTAGTTCATCAAATGATCGGAGTTAGCACTGAAGTGCAGATATTGTGCAGTGGCTGATTTTTCATTTGTGATTTAACAGAAGCCAAATGATTTCCAAAAAGAAGTCTCCCATCAAATTCAGAGGTTTTCAGAAATGGCTGAAAACAAAATGAACAGGCATAACCATAATTTGTGCGTGGTAAAGAGCCAGTGTGGTATAGTGGTTAAGGCGTTGGACTACGACCTCGGAGACCAGGGTTCAAATCCCCACACAGCCATGAAGCTCACTGGGTGACCTTGGGCCAGTCACTGCCTCTCAGCCTCATGAAAACCCTATTCATAGGGTCACCATAAGTTGGAATCGACTTGAAGGCAGTACATACATACATAAAGGAATGTTATTATCTGTGAGATCACCATTGTACATTAGATTCTTATTTCCTAGCATAGCTCACATTTTCTTGTTTGAAAAAAGAAAACAACAACACAGTCTTCTGAGAAATGAACTTTGGTTAAAAACACACCCATTAATTCTCTACCTTGAATATTCCAACAGTAACTCAGCTGTTGCACATTGCCTCACTCTATCTTGCTGGTCTTTGAGCAGGACTGCAACCTTGCCTTGCAATACCTTGCCCTCTACCTTTGTCTGCTCTACTCTAGCCTAATGCTTCCACCTCCTGCTGGGAGGAAGGGCGGGATACAAATAAAATCAAATAAATAAATAATCTCACACTGGCCACTGCCACCCCCTACAAGGAGGAATGGAAGGATCTGTTATTTCTGATCTCTCCAGTTCTCATTTTCCCAATCTTAAATTCAGTTCTTCACATTTCTGCAGCAGTTTGTGATTTTTTTCAGTGCAAATTTCTCTAATAAACACATTTTTGTTTGCAGTTTTAACTAAGGTACACACTTTTGCCAGCAATTTCTCCTAATAAAATACATTTCTGTATGTTATTTTCACTAATATATTCATTTTATGCACACATTTTCCTAATATATGCATTTTTGTAAAGGTTGTTTGGTTGGAAAACTGCATTGCAAAATTCAAATGCGTGAATTTCCAAAGGTGGCTGTGTTTCAATTCTCATATTGTATCGAAAAGTGCAAATTTGATAGATTCGGCTTTAAATGCAAACTGAATTGAATTTCTCCCTCATTCTTAACTACAAGCAACTCCCTTACAACTGATTTAACTTTGCTTTCCAAACACACAGACTCAGTGTGGAATCCCAAGTTTGGAAAAGCTGTGGAAACTTTGAAGCTAGAGGGAATATGAAAATAACCATTTCCATCTGTACACCACTCAGACTGCAACATCCCAGAATAGAATCTTAAAGATGTTACTTCCTGGCTGCCTCAACCTCTCTCTCCACAGGTCTTTTCTGCAAACCTAATTTGTTAGGAAGTAGAAAGATATTCTGATGCACTTTTTACAAACGTTTAATTACCAACTACATCCACAAGACAAATACAACTGAGAACATCATGCAAAACAAACTGAGAAAGAGATTAACCATCCCGCAGAGTTGTTAGGGTCCCTCACTGGCCCTCATCACCAAGTAAGAGCATACCTAGCATTAAAAAGTGAGTCATTTCAAAATACTTGGCAGACTATCAGGCTAAACCTCAGGAGAGAGCAAATATGAGGAGACAGGGTGTCAAATACAGGCATCATAGATTTCCTACTAAGCTTTACATTTCCTACCTCAACACACAAAATATACAGAGTACCTTGTCCCTGGGAGAAAGCTTATGCAGAGACATCCCACCCAGTAATGCATAACAAATTACTTAACACTTGACATGGAACCTCTGGCCTAGTTCTCACAATGGCACAGGAGGAGGTAAACCATGGCTGGGCTCTTATGACCTTAGACTCTGTGGGGACTCACATGACAATCCTCCTTTTTCTGTATATAAAATGAATAAAGCACTGCACAGAGAAAACTAGCATGTCAAGAAGGTTGAATTTAGCTATCTCCCAACATGCTGGTCTTCTATGTGCAGGGTTTTTGTGTTGCTGTTTTAATACAAAGGAACATTCCATCATGTGAGTCCCCATTTGCTGTTTGAAGTCATTCTGCTCAGGCACTGTATTACATCTCCTGGTGAGAACTAGGCCTCCGTTGGTGGCAGAAACCACCTCTCCTAGCAGGAAGAGTTCTTCTCTATATCTACAGTTTAAGAAGGAACTCCTAGAATTTACTCTGTACAGAAGAAAAAGCCCCCCCCCAATATTGCCCACAGTGCTCTCTTTTCTAATCCTCACAGATGCTCATTGGCTGTGTGGAGAAGAAAGGAGGGTGTAAGCTCTTCCTCCCTGTCCAGCATGAAGGTACCTCAATACAAAGACCACATTCACATGTCATGCTAAACTACAATATGCATGAGCAGGAACTGTAGGAAGCCTCCAGCTTGCACTCTCACTCCTCCCCTCTCCCCCTCCCTCATGGCTAAGTTTTGCTTCTGCTTTTTGTTAACCCCAGCTTCCCATGTTGTCATAATCCAAAACTGTAGCAAACACTAAACTATGGTTAGTTTAAACTAGTCAGCTTCTGATACTATGGTTTGAAGTTGGGTTGCTTAGCCTAACCATAGATAACCACAGTTTGTCACTCCAGATGACATGGCAAACTACAGTTAACCAAAAACAGAATGGAAAGCTGAATGCCTCCTTTTGGATGCACAGGGGCTTGTTCCTGCACATCAGGCTAAACTATGGTTTTTAGCATGCTGATGTGCAAGCACATGTAAACACTACACTAAAGCACTCTGCCTCCTGTTCAGTATCAAGAATAGCTTGCAAGCTGCTGGTTTGCTGATGGGAGGCTGAATGTTATACTAGCTAGCAGAAATACAGCACCTTAAATTATTTTGTAGATAATTAATTCATCAAAATACCATTCCCTGACATTTCAGTTACTCATAATAAAATGTTGCTCAGCAAAAAGGAGATAGGAGAAAGATCCAAATGTACACAATGATTTTGTTACAATATATACATTTTCAAATTATCTAAATTATATTTGCAGACTGTTTTGTTCTTTTAAAAACCTGGAAATTATCAGGAAGTAAAAGTTAGATCAGTCAAAACACAAATTATTCAACCTATGAGGCTACAGTTATATCAAAATTGATTTCACATTTATTAGCAGACATGTTTTTAGATTATTGCAACTACAGCTGACTTCATTCTGCATCTGATGGGAGGAAATGGAATAAATGCTCATCACATTTAGAAACAATTACAATTCATTAACTAAACTCGGCTCATAAAATTAAGTGTTGTGGTCCCATGGATTTTGTAAGCTTTTCCAAAGATAAGCAGAACAACTATCCTTTCAGAGCTATGTTTTATTTCAAACCAAGGATTCATTTTAATACATGGCTTCCATCTCTTTCCCCAGTGAATAGTCCACAAAAGAAAAATCAGTTAACTGTATCACATAAGAAGGACATTTACAGAGGACCAGAAATAAAAGATTCTAAAGATGGTCACCCAGGTGCAGTGCCGGTGCCAGGCTATTTTGCACCCTAGGCAAGGCTAACTACTTGCACCCCCCCCAAAAAAATTGCTAACTTCAGTTTTCAAAAGCAGATGTCTTGTAGAAAAAATGAAAAGCACAAAACTTGAAACTGCTAAATTTATTTTAGTTGCATTTTTCCAAGGGTTAAAATACCTAATCTGTATAAAACTGTGCCCCTCAAAGTTTAGTACTGCCCCCCTCTGAGGTCTGCGCCCTAGGCGGCTGCCTAGTTGGCCTAATGATAGCACCAGCCCTGTCCAGGTGTTGGGTGGTGACCATACATTGAGCTTTGGCAGGCTGTTGCCAATCTCTCCGCAAAATTGTCCACATCACAGAAAACTGAGAGGGTCACTCATATTTTGTCTGTTGTGAAGTGCCAACCTTCTCCACCCCAAACCCTCTGACACACAGGGGGAGATGGTTAGAGTCACTCCATTCATGATCCTGCGGCCATGTTCCCATCACCCATCCATTGAGATAGAATAAAGTAGTAGGTGGGAGCCTGTTGTACATGATTGGCTCCTCCCTCCCTTAATTTGGAACTCTGCACAGTCATGATTCCAAATAATGGAGCATCCTACTCACATACAACAGGCTAAAGATGCTCCTCTCAATGCAGCGACAAGGCATGAACAGGACATCTTGCTGCTATCAAAAATTTCTCCATGTCTGGTTCAAAGCATGAGGCACTTGTGACCATCTCATGACATTATGAACATTAGAACTGCTCACATGTTACAATGAATGTGTATTCACACTGCATGTATGCGTATTAAAATAGTTTTAAGAGTCTGGCTACATCCACACATACCTTCCCCTCAAGGATGGGTAACCTGTGGTGCTCCAGATGTTGTTGGATTCCAACTCCCATTATCCCCAGCTACCATGGCCAAAGGGTCAGGAATTATGGGAGCTGTAGTCCAGCTGGAGGGCCACAGGCTGCTTTATTTGTACACTTGGAAGCCGCTGAAGCCAAGGTACAGATCTCTGTACATGATACTCTGTACATGAGGCAAATGAAGCCCTATTCAGGCATTCTCCTTAAAGGTTAAATCAGCATACGAGGGGGAGAATGGGGTCACATCGAGTAGCCCCTGCCCGATATTAATATACACATTTGTAGAAAAGGCGGCATCATGCTACCCATACAAAGACTTTGCCATGACCTGAAAACCCAAACATACAGGATTCAAATTGCATGGAAGCCTTTGCACGCAACTCCTCCCTGCAGATGTTCCCTACAGCTGCACATACAGATGTCCAGGATGGAGTGGGGCTACAGCACGCGTAACATGGGGTGCGGCTACTCGGTACAGTTCTCCTTCTCTCTCACATGGTAGCATGCAGGTGCAATACCCAAACAGGGCCATATTTAATTCACTTTCTGTAACCCTGTAAAATGTAGCCCTTTGCAAGATGCCCAAAATGCAACCTGTTCTGGCCCTTAGGAGCTGCCACAGAAAACTTTGCAAGACAATTCTGAGGGAGAATGGAAGATTTGAGAAAGGATAAAATCTGGGAAAGACCAGAGGGAAAGAGAATTTAAGAAGGCACCATCCAGAAAATACAGCAGGGGCAATAAGTGCAGCCCATTGTCCTCGCACAACGTTCATCCAGGAGCAGCTCTGCAGCAGATAGGCCTGAGAGACTCTAATCATCCACTTGTAGATAACAGATTTATTCAACTCCCATTTTTCATGTTTTTGTTTCGTTTAAGAGGCTTATCTGAAATTGCATATTTAACCTGAATTGTTCCTACTGCCACCTCCCCTTTGTTAAATAAATGACTTTCAATTGTTTTCTCTGTCTTTAACATTTTTATTGTTTTCAAAGTGCCATAGCAATGTTTTTAGCATACATATGTATATTATATAAATGTGTGTGTGTTACCAGTGTGCTTGTGTATATATGTGTGTGTGTGTATATTATACAAATGTGTGTGTGTGTGCGCATGCACACACATGTGTTGTATGGTTAGAGTGTTGGACTGGGACCTAGGAGGCCAGGAATCAAATCCTCACTTGGCCATGAAGCTCACTGGTTGACCTTGGGCCAGTCACTGTCTCCACCTAACCTACCTCATGGCATTGTTGTGAGAATAAAAGTGGGAAGGGAAGAACCATGTTTGTACGTCATCTTGAGCTCCTTGGAGAAGAGGTGGGATGTAGATGTAATAATATCACAGAGAGAGATTGCTTATATTTCTAATGGTTTAGGTGCAACAAGTACTTTTTCAAGAGCACTTAAAAAAAAATCTTTACTATGTCCAATAATAGGCCTTTGAACCTTGCTGTTCATCTCCTCATCCTTTCCCTCTATTCCGATTTCCCTTTCCCAAAAATTCAAAATGGCACTGCTTCAGGAAAATCTCACTAGTCTTAGATCTGGAATCTGGTTTTTGGCACCAGGGTTCAGTACCATACCATATAAAGTGACAGGACAATGATTTTCTGTCATTTCAGTATTTTAGAGCTGGAATTTTATAAAGAACATACAGAGATAAGAACAAGTATCTGTACTTTCATATATGAGGCTTATCCAAGTTAAAAATACACAATTCTTTTTATCTTGTTTCAACTGACAAGTTCTTCACAAAAATCTTTTGATAAACATACATGCAAGTCAAGTTTTCATGTTGTTATATGATGCATGCCTCAAGTGAATTTCCATCATATATCACCTCAAACATCTTTCCAAGTGGCAGAAACATGTAGAAAAACTTAAGATTAAAAACTTCCTGTGAGCAGCAAACCTCTAGAGCCATTGGATGAGTTGCTGTGAGGACTAAGAACGTTCATAAACATTCTAAGTGTTGAAAAAGAAAGGCAATTCCCTAAGATTGAAAAGGTAACTTTAGCTAGGAAAACTGAAAAGCTAGTTTGGCTGACAAAGGGGAAAAGGTTCCAAAGGAGGCCTGTGGGCAGGAGACACTGTATATTGTTGATAAACAAGAACAAAGGAATTCACACCTACCAATTCAAGGCCACATGCACATACGTATAACTTAGCATAAATATGCTTAGTTATACGTATGTGCATGTGGCCTTGAATTGCACATATGCCTTTCCAATATAGACTATGTTGTACACATGAATATGTGTTAGGCTATGTTGGTTGGAATTTGAAATCGTGATGCTTCGTAATGCTCTCTGACTTTATAGAGCCTGACACCGACTTTGTGATTTTATGCCTTCTACGTTAAATTTTACCCATGTAGTCCCCTTTAGTACCACTCCCTATATATATGTGTATGTGTGTGTGTGTGTGTGTGTGTGTGTGTATTGTATTTTATGTATTTTAATTATGTATTTTAATTGTATTTTCTGTATTTTAATTTATTTTAATGTTAATTTATTTTAATGTTTTTGTGATTTTATTGTTTACAATTTTATTATGTACGTGCTTGATTATTTTTGTAAGCCGCCCTGAGTGCCCTGTTATAGGGTAGAAGGGTGGGATAGAAATATTTTAAATAAAATAAATAAATATATTGTGTTTATGGACATAGATACTGTTTATGTACTTGTTTTCTATTTTTATGTAAATCATTTGATACAGTTTTTATTGTACTTATCGTGTTTATATATATGTAAGTATTTTTATTACAAACCACTTCAACATCCTTTGATAGTAAGCAGTCTATAAATGGAAATAAGAACAACAACAGTGATTTGTACAGTCACATGCTCGCTCCACACATGCTCGCTCCACTTCTGGCCTGATGAGAGGGTGAACCAGAACATATAACTGGTACATTTTCATATGTGGATCACTGGTTCAGACACAAAGAAAGATACTACTGAATATGAAAAGGCTGTCACCACATTTGTGTCAAGCAACAGGAGACAATCCCTGGAAGAGTTCCCTGGGGACAGTCATCTTCAACATCATAAAAATAGCAGCTCAACTTGCAAGATATAGAACGCAGCAAATGTTACATGTCGAGCAGGTGCAAATGAACAGTCACAAGAAGCCAGTTATTACTTCTCAGTGGCAACATAAAATAGGGAGTGTACTGGACAGGAGTAAACCATAACTTGAAAAGTCAGGCCTTTTAAAAAACCATAATTGTCAGTTTGACTTCTGGAGCATTATTACATAGACCTGCAACTCCATCCACAATTGTTCTCTAAAGGGCAACTTCTTTGATCATGCTAATAATCTTTTGACCAGAATACAGAGGAACAAAGTACACATGATAAGCCATCTTTTTAGGGGTTGAATGGGTATCGGCCTGTGGAAGTTACCAATTCATTTGCCATGCAGATGGGATAGGAAATGGGAAAACTGTACCATTCCAAATTACAGGTGTATATTAGGCACACGGGAAGGTGAAAGAGAGGGGATGGTACTGCTATGCTCTTCTCACTCTACCCAACTGGCATGTAGGAAAAAGGCTAGGACATAAGAGACAGCTAGCTCCTCCTCTTATGATAAAACTATTTTACCATCCAAGGAGTTATCTGTCTAGGTCAGATCTCATTTTACCACTAAAAATTAAAGAACAACTGTAGGAAGCTTCCTATAGTGCATATATTCAGACAGAATACCAAGTTACTGCCAAACTATATACATATTACTGGAATGTCCACAGACATGGTACTTATTTTTTAAAATCTGGAGTGAGTGTCCTATGGTTTATAGGCCATCAGCCAGGTACAGCAAGTCACTAGCACAGAAATCACTTAGCATGACTTGCATATACTCTAGTGCATAGCAGGAATGGAAAACTTAATATTGGGTCCCTGAAGGAATACAAAGAGATATGCCAAGGGCTGGTGCCTCCGTTTTCAACATTTGTAGTATTTTGCTCTGGAACAACTATAGGATAGACACATTTCAAACCATTTATGTTCAACTTTGGAACTTGAAATGTTCAAGGCTGAAATCTGAACAGTGTGAGAGTTCCCCCCCTCCCAATACACAGGGAGCCATAGTGATCCAAGTGACCCACAGATCCATGTGGTGCAGAATCTAGAAGACCCCACTACAGCTGAACTGACCGGTCTCTTCCAATCCCTGGGGCATGGCTGTCCAAGAGGAGAGGTTGTTATGAAAAGGACGCACATGAAGAAATGGAGAGTAGAAGGCACAAATGGGCAAGTGCAAGATGGTAAAAAAATAAAGAGCAAGAAAAATGACAGATGGGTTGTTCATCAAGAGCAAAGACCAAGAATCACGTATTGTAAGGTAGGATGGGGAAGATTCCTTGTAAAGGAACCCATCGTGCATCACTTCTTTCCAAGAGAGGCATAAATCTTCCAGTGTTCTCTTACATATTCAAAAAGGCTAACATCCTGTTCAGATTTGGAAGTCTCAAGATCCTATTTTTATCAAGTGACTCCTAGATCTGTTGGTTTCTAGGTACACAAACATAGCCAGGAATATTCTGTAGACAAAACAACAACAACCAACCACTAATGACAGAATTCAGAAGTTATGAGTTTGAGGAATGCAAGAGCATTCAGTAAAATTCAGATAGCTGAGAGTTCAGTAGACCCTGCAATTTACACTCTGGGATAGAGATAACAGCACAGCAAGTATTGTACTAATCTAGAATACTAAAAGCCAATACCAATAGGCTTTGCACTTACAAAACAGATTTGCAAAGTCTTCAGTTTGCTATGGTACAGTACAATACCACTCAGTCTCATTGCTGGGTTCATTTAGCATTATATGCCTAAACAAAAACCAGGTGCGTTACCCGTGACACATTGTCCCATCGGGCTGCCCCACTTACCACCCTATCAGCTGCATTCTGATGGGCTTTAGTCATTCTCAGACAGCTAGATTCCAGTGGGTTTACAGTATTGTTTTTAAGCCACTTAAATAAAACTGAAATTGGAACAAGTAAAATATTCTAGTCACTAACAGAAAACAGAGAAGATCTCAAAGAATGGGGGGGGGACACCATCTCTTGGTACTAGCATTTAAACAAGATTGATGATCACAACTATGAGCTTCTGTTGCAGACATGATTCCACTAGCAGAGAGAAATTGTGTTCATGCCAAATGTAAATGCCCAAAGCAAATTAAAGTCAGGTCCACTGGTTACAGTATACAGGAGCCATCACTTCTGAATAACGATTACAGGTACTGTTCAGTTCAGGGTAAGATGTCAAATGTTTTTCACGCAACACCCATCATTTCATCTGCTCTCCAGGAGCTAGTCCTATCACAATTTTAATTGCTTCATCAAATAATGTTCTCTAATGACCTTGTATTTTCCCATGTTGTTCTCTCTCCCTCAATAAACAAACTGTTTGTCATATAATAAATTCACAATTACGAGACGGAAAAGGAAAAAAAGGACTATTTATCAAGACAGTTACTTTGAGGTATCATTTAGGAAACCCTGGTCAAATCAGAAAGGAAGGTCAGTCCCTGTTATGTTACTGATGTAATCACAAGGCTCACAATGAGCTACTTTCATAACCCACAAAAATGTGCACCATATAGACACAATCATAACACTGTGCAATGCCCCAAATAATAAACCTGTGAATTACAATTTAGCAGATATTACAGAAAAAAAATCCCACTAAGGGGCTACCTCCAGATGGATATTTTTTCCTCATGGGCACCTTTTTAAACCATGGAGAAATGTCACATGGAAAAGGCTCTGCCAGAACTGAAAATGCTTCTGAACTGCTTATGATAGCTCCTAAAAACTGGCAAGAATCTAGCATAGAAAGTTGCCTTATACCAAGAAACGATTGGTCTATCTAGCACAGTATTAGCAGCTCTGCAGGGTTTCAAACAGGAGAGTCTTTCCCAGCCCTACCTAGAGATGCCAGGGACTGAACCTGGAACTTTCTGCAGGCAAAGTAGGTGATCTATCACTGAACGACAGCTCTTCCCCCAGCAGCCTGCTCTCAGATTTTTCCAAAGAACGTGTTCAGTGTGAACATGAAATTTTCCTCAGTGTTCCAGCATATTCCAAAAGCACCCACCTGAAGACTAGAATCACCCTGGGATCTGACCCTCAAAAGCAAGTGGAATTCAATTCAACCTGAGGAAATTATTTATTATTATTTATTAAATTTATATCACGCCTTCCCTCCCAGAAGGAGCTAGAGAGGAAGAAGAGAAAGGAAAACCTATGTTAGGGATGTGAAACTCTGTATCTATGAAACATGCCATTCAAAAGTTTTCGAAAGTGTATCACTCTTGGTCAGGGATATAATAAAACAGAATATCACTCAATGAAGTCAGCCCCAGCGCCTTTTGTTCCTAAAGGATGCTAGACCTGAAGAGGCTATTCTGAACACATCCCCAAATAATGCTCGGCTAGTCAGGCACAATTTTGTTCCATTTTATTAGAATGTCAATACAGTAGCTTCATTTCATCTGTCAACTGTCTCTTAAGACCCAGTTTCAGAGTGGGCCAAAACAAAAGGGATATCTTGTTGTCTGAAGCCATATCTGCTCTATTATTTCTTCTAAGCAGCCTATTTTCAATCACCTGCTTTCCAAAGAAAACCATCTATCACCTTCGAGGCACAGGAAGATGCTTAAGCAGAAGAAACATAATGCAGTTCTGAGGAACTAGGCATACTGGGATGCCCATATAACAAAGCACCCCACTGGTTCCAGTTGTTACAATTTTGGGGTGCTTTTACAATGAACAAAACCTAGTTACATAAAACCCTTAGGCTGCAACTAAATGCACCACTTACTCAATAGTAAGCCCTACTGAACTCAGGTAGCACCAAACTCCCCTCCTCCAATGTTCAGTCCTTGTAGTTTAATTTCTTCACATTTTGTTCCAAGAGCTGGCCTGACTGTAATCTCCAAATGCAGTCCTATACTGGTCTCATCACAGAAGTAGGTCCCATTTAGTTCACTGAGGCTTTCTCCCAGGATTGCACTATAGGATTGCACCTTAGAAGGGTTCAGTCCCCTCTCTCCAAAGAAGACTGCAATCCTAAACAGACTTATCAGGGAGAAAGCCCCAGTAAACACTTACTTTGGGAAAGGGCCATAGCTTAATGGGAGAGCACGTGCCTTGCATGCAGAAGGGCCCTAGGTTCAATCTCCGGTGTTTCTAGATAAGCCTGGGGAAGACTCCTTCTAAATCTCTGGAGAGCAGCTGCCAGTCAGGGTCGACAACACTGAGCCAGATGGACCAACTTCCTAATATATATATAACTTCCTAATATAAGGCAGCTTCCTAATATATTTCTACATTCTGCATAAGCATGCCTAGGGATTGTGCTGCACAAAGCGTTTCTGCCCAGCTTTCTGACTCCACCAGCAGTAGAGTTGTTCGCTTCTTCAGAGAAGCCCTTAAAGAATCCACGGCGAACGCTCGCCTATAACTAACCCAGCCAACGCAACAAGCTTCGCTTGCTTGAAGCGCTGCGGTATCCGTCTCTCGTTAACTATGAAAAAGCAGCTCAACCTGTTGCAGCCAAAGAAGAGCGGCAGCAGCACCTCACAGCAATCCTACGCGCAGGCATTTCCCACCTGAGTGGTGAAGAGTTTATTTTCCTCTCCCTACGCCGTGTAGGTGTGACCCACTGGCAGAAAACATATTGTAGCCAGCCGGAAAAAAGGGGGGGGGACGAGCCCGATTTACGGAAAGACCCGACCAAGAAATCAAGGGAAGGGATCGTGCGTTCATCTACCAGCCTTCTCTCCCTTCGCCCCCCCCCAATAAGTTATTGGTAATCACTTCATGGCGGCTCAGAAGATATCCTCCCGGGCACCGGGTGCAATGCAAGCGATTTGCAACCAGAGGCTCCAACTACCGGTTGCATTGCATTCCTCTGACTGCTACAGAGGTTGAAAGTGGGAGGGGAATCTCGCTGGCAAGGAAAAGCCAGCCAGCCGGACCTATCCCCTTAGCAAAACAAACAGCGGAGAAGGGGCGGAGTGGGAAGTCAAGTGTCCTGCGGCCGAGCGAGGCTGCCGACGCGCGCCTGCCCGCCGGCCGGCCGCCACTCACCTTCTGTTGCCGCCTGGCCATGTCTGTGGGCTGCTTGGCGTTAAACGGGTAGGCGATGCACCGCACGATGAAAGTATACAGCTGCAGTCGGAGCCGCTTCTCGTTCTCCTCCTTCTGCAGCCGCTCTTGCTCTTCTTTGCCTTCGCTGCGCACCGAAGGGCTGGGGCTCGCCGGTCTGGCAGCCACGCCGCCGCCGCACCCCTGGCGCCCGGGCTCCCGATTAGCGGCGGGCAGGGACCGCTGCGAGTTGTTGGCGCCGCACCCGGCGGCCACCACCAGCACATCCCGCCTCTCTTCCTCCAGCACCTCATCTGACTCTTCCTCGCTGGAGGACGGGTCGAGCATGGTGCCCGGTCGTGGCGCCCTGGTCGCTCTCCGCGGCCGCTCGGAGGAAAGGGAGCAGGAAACAGCAACACCACGAAGGTGCCTGTAGCCGAAGCACCGCGCACCTTTCCGGACACGTCGAGTGTACACACCCGACTATTTCCTACAAGCTAGCCGGCGGTGGCGGCAACCGAAAAAGAGGGGCGGAGTTTGGAAAAGGGGTCGAGCTTGGGGGACGTTTTTGATCGGCTCCTATTAGAGCCCGGGCTGGCCTGTCACTTCTCCCCTAGCGATCGAGAGGGAAGTGCAGCTCCGCCTCGCGAGCAGCGGCGGCGCGACTCACAGGTGGGAAACCTGTAGCGCCCACAACAAGCAACACGTGGAATGGAATGCTAATAGCGGGAGGTCTGGGCTACCCGCCCAGCTTCCCTTCGGGCACGCCAGGCCAGCCGAGCCGGGAAAGAGGCCATTTCGCTTCCATTCAATTGTCGCTAGCGCCCGCTTGCTTTCTTAAATGCTGTCATTCGGGGCCAGTGGCGCTGGCAACACATTCCAGAGCGCTCTGTGACATCTCGTGCGCCTTGAACAAATGTGATGTGGCATAAGCGTTCGCGAACTAGAGCCCGCTTCATTAAGGTACATGCCATGTCAGGCCACGGTTTCAGGAGGCCTGGAAGTGTAGAGATGTAAACCGCGCAGGAGCATACCCGTACATAGCAGGTTTCCCACTTCTGAGACTCTTGTGGAAGGCGGTAGGACTGAGCAAAAAGGCAGGGTCAGCATCCAGAGTCAGCATGGCCAAGCACTTTCCGAGAGTCCAGGGCCTCAGAAGGGCCCATTGCTGATCCTGCTGACCCCACCACCATTGGGATCCCCACTGCTATTTAGAGCTGTGGCGTGATGCAACACTATTCCTGCCACTGCCACTGCTTCACTCATCTCGCCCCCTCCTGCAGATGCGTTGAGAGGCAGTGGTGCTAATTATGTTACCTGCTGGAGGTACACAGGAAGCTGCCTTAAACCATTGGTCCATCTAGTTCAGTATTGTCTACACTGACTGGCAGCAGCTCTCTGGGCTTTTAGACAGGGAGTCTCTCCCAGCCCTACCTGGAGATGCTGGGGATTGAACTTGGGAGCTTCTGCATGCAAGGCAGATGCTCTGCCACCGAGCCAGCCTATGCCCCTTCCCCCATTGCCCTTATCATGGGAACCAAATCCTTGCTCTGCTCCATTCTGTGCTGAGCGGTCACCATGCTTCATCTCTCAAGATGCAGAGGCCATGGTCCACAATGCCAGTGCTCAGCTCCCCTAATAAATGTCACCATCCACCACGGCAAGGTAACATAATAAACATGCACGCGGGGAGGAATGGTAATGTGAGTGAGCAGAGACAGCAGCAACAGCAAGGAGCTATGATGTGCCGCCGTGCAGGGGGATTCTGATGAGGGGCTAGGAGCACTAGCACTGGAAGGAGCCCATGCTGGCATTTGGCAGGGCCCCATCGGCAGTTCCCTGTCAGTGGCCCACTAAGGTCCAGCACTAGGGTGGGACCAGTTAGCACAGCCCCACTCTCTCCCCTCACACGTGTAATCAAATGAGGCAGAACACCCTGATAGGGCTCCAAAATTTCAATGTTCAGGGTTTGGTCTCTGCTCTCTCAACTGTGTCTCCCACTCTCCCTCCACAGATTAGCTCTCAGCTGCTCTTCCCACCAAAGGAAAGGTTTGTCTCCCAAGGCACAAGTAAGATGGTGCTATCAGTGCTGGGTCCTGAAAAACAGTCTGCAGCTCTCCCTTGTCTCAATCAGTTAGCCTTGACTACAACAGCAGTCTATTTTTGCCTGATCATCCCTTAGCTTAGCCCCCCTCCCCCAGACCAAGAGCCACTTGTTCGGACCCCTCTTTCCAGGAGTCCCGACGAGTTGGCAGGTGTATGCACTGTATGATCGCATTCATATTTTTGCAGAAATAATCCCACTGTGTTCAGTAGGGTTTACTTCCTAGTCTGTGTGTAGAATTGCAAAAGCTTTACGGTATTTAGGGTTTGAGCAAAAGCTTTATTAGACTAGAATCCACTGGTCCCAGGGTATGGTCTGAAGGCACATGAGGCCAGTACCTGCTGAAGCTAAGCAGGGTCAGGTCTGGTCAGTGCTTGGATGGGAGACCGCCTGGGAACCATATGTAAGTCATCTTGGGTTTCTAGCATGGAAAGAAAGGCGGGGTATAAATAAATAAATAAAATAAATAATGAAGCATGTGGCTGCAGTTGACTGATTACACACCACTCACACATGGAAACAGAGGGGGCAGCTTATAAACAGAAGCACCAAAAGGCTGGAAAAAGTCTGTCTGTTTCCACACAGAGCTTGAATGTATACAAGGGAAACACAAAAACCACTCACACCACTATTGAAGGTATTTGTGACAGTTTTCCCATGATAATGGAATCCAAAAAACCAAGGTCTAGACCCTGACAAATCCTGCTAGTTCATTTAATTTTTCCATTCAATGTATAGCTTGCCTTTCTTTGCCATTCAAAACTCAAGGCAGCTGATAGCATAAGAACATTAAAATTACAGAAAAACTCATAAACACTGATTGGATCCTGCTGGCTCAGCACTCCTACCTCTTGGTACTTACTGTAACCATTAGAAATAATGCCAGAAAGAGGTGGCTGCCGTCACTGCCATTGTCCTTTTTATGAGCTGATCAAAGCTTCAGTAACCAAGATGACCCTGAGCCAGAATCTTTTCCATCACACCCCTACCACCACCACCAGGCCTGTAAGAAAGTACCTTGCCTGTTATGCACTGTCATGTTTAGTGGCAAAATCACACGCTCCTGGATCAAAAAATCAGTTGCAGCCCAATCCTAAACATGCTTATGTGGAATTAAGTCCCACTGAAATTATCAGGACTTCCTTCCTACTAAGTATGTATACAATTGAAACCTTGTTTGTTAGGGTAGGCCAAATAAACATGTCTGCTTTGTACTCTAATCAAGCTATTTTCTCATCCATACTTGTAGGTGTGCCCTTTATTATTTACAAACTCCCCCCTCCTCCTTCCCCTCCCAGCACAGAGACTGTTGGTGATTGGCTCAGACCAAAAGGGAGAAGGGTGAGGGAACCAATGGGAATCCAACAGAAGCAGGCAACATAGAAGGAGGTGGAGTTAGAACCACCTGCATAAGATAGTTTGAGGCAAAGCAACTGCAACTCCCTCCTTAGATGGCTTTTTCTCTCCTTTTTGCAGTATAGCTGGTATAAGAAACTAGAGGTTAAGGGAGCGGAATGTGTGGGAAGACAGTGATTGGAGGCCAAGGTGATATGGAAGAGGGGAGAATTAATGGAGACACAAGGGGCTTACATTGCCAGATTAAATGGAAGTATGGTTTGTTGTTATGTGCCTTCAAGTCAATTACGACTTATGGCAACCCTTAATTCCAGACATCCCAATGAATCAACAGGTCCAGTGCAATCCTGTACATTTTTACTAAGAAAGCCCCATAGGTTCAGTGTTCAAAGCTTACTTACTTGGAAATAAGTCCCACTGAACATTATTCCCAGTCCCTTTAAGTGTGCACAGGGCTGCAGCTGTGCAGTGTTAGCATATTTGCTTATAGGTAGGTCCACTGAATTCAATTAGACTTAGCAGGCCCATGCCAAATGGGGAGGACTAGCCTCAGAGGGAGGCAATGGTAAACCCCCTCTGAATACCACTTACCATGAAATCCCTATTCACAGGGTCCCCATAAGTTGGAATCGACTTGAAGGCAGGGATGATACTGTGCTAGGACCATCAAGAGGTAAGTTTTTCCACTTGCCTTGCCCCACCTCTCTGCCTGGGCCTTATCAGGAGGAGCTGCAGACTGAGAGGTGCTGCTGCAGGGATGAGACTGTGCTGGGACCATCAAGAGGCAAGCGTTTCCACCTGCTTTGCCCCCCCACCCCTGCTCTTAGTGACATTTTTCTGGGGACTGCCCTTTACCAGGAAGATAAATGCTTTTGGTTTGCTGTTCCTGATTTTTTAGAGATGTTAGGATTTTGTTAGTTTGATTTTTTTTTTTTGTAAATTGTGCTGTTTTTATTTGTATTTTGTATTTGTATTTTTGTGTGTAAGCTGTCTTGGGGGCCTATTTGGCCAAAAGGTGGCCTAGAAATAAAACATGACATAACATTTCCATTTTTACTCTCTACTAAGGGTATTTAGGAGTAAATGTGTGTAGGACTGGACAACAAACTTAGGTATCTACTTCCTTCCACAAACAGAGAATGACTTTGGAGCTACTGCATGTAATGGAGTTTGGTCCCTCTTAATAACATTTTTAAAAGGCCATCAAATGGTCTATACTGGAAAATTAATTCAGGGGGAAAATATAGTAAGTGATTAATGCATATGCCATCACTGAATCTGTTTCAGGTCACCAGTAACATCAGAAAACCTGACCATAGGTATCTGGTGGAAAAATAAGGAGCTATACAGCTGGCAAAGGCACAGAACCCTGCCGAACTTTTGCCTGCTATGATGCTCGTATATGGACACAAGCGCTGTTAGAAAATAAAACTGGCTGTCAGCCCTACAAAGATGGATTCCTTTTGGGACTCGGGTTGCCACTTAGCAGGGTTTAACAGTTAATGACTTTAACTGTTGAATGTCCAAAATTCAACAAATAACAGCTGTTCCCAGAATGGAAATTGACTATTAGAAAGCATTTTAGAGGTCACAGGCTCGGTGACCTATCAAAGTAACTCCAAATCCTTGCCCTCTTTCAGTGGGTAGGCAAAGGTCTTCATGATCGCCTAGCACTTAATTAAAGATGTGTTTTTAAATTTGTATATTTGTTTTAATGTTTTTAGTTACTGTAAACCGCCCAGAGAGCTTCAACTATGGGGTGGTATATAAGTACAACAAATAAATAAATAAATAATAAAATCCATTATTTTGAGTTTATGTGAGTGGATCAAAGGCCTCTTCCCAAATTACTGAAAGGTGTGCACTACACCGTAGGAACAAACCTCAAGATATCATGCCAAATTTCTGAACTTGTAGCTGCTGAATACCACTTAAGTTGTACCACATATCTTTTCCTACTGAAAATGCTACAGATTGCAGAATTAGTTACTGTTACTTCTTAAGAAATCCAGTACCCAAACTGTTTAGGGTTTTGAAGGTGATCACTAGCCCTTTAAATTGTGTGGGAAAATGGAGCTGAGCCAATCTTTTTCTCAGTTCCCATCCCTCAGAAAAAAGTCACTTTGCAGAATTTTCTCTCAATATTCTCCACCCCTTTTTTGTGGGGGCTGCCATTCCTACCCTCCCCCAGTGCCACAGAATGGCACTAGGTCTGAGGTAGGATGGAAAATGGCAGCCAGGCTGTTGACACAGTTGCTGCTATTGTCACCTGCAGTGGCAGCTAAACAAATGTAGGGGGAAAGAAAGAAGTTGTGTTACTGACACTGCTAATGATGAGCCCCAATCCCTCAGAAACTGTGGGAGAATTTCTCTTACCACTGGAAAAAAAATCAGTGAACCACCACCACAACCACCATTTCTCTCTTTGCAAATAGGGTGGAGATATTCAAGGTGCTATTTAGACACAGGTCTGTGAGCAGAAGCCAGCGTCATGTAAGGACTGGCAAGATTTGTTTTCCGAAGTTAATCCCAGTCAATTTCCTACGAGATACTATACCCCCATATCTTTGTAAATAGATATGTGTTCTTGAGAAGTCACAGATTCTAAGGTCTATAGGGCCTTTCAAGAGAATGGGGGTTTGTATGAAATGGGCAGTAGTTACTGATTTCACAAAATCGTAGAGTTGGAAGGGGCCTATAAGGCCATCAGATCCAACCCCCTGCTCAATGCGGGAATCCAACTTAAAGCATACTCAACAGGTGGCTGTTCAGCTGCTTCTTTAATGCCTCCAGTGTTGGAGAGCCCACCACCTCCTTAGGTAATTGGTTCTATTGTCGTGCTGCTCTAACAGGAAGTTTTTCCTGATGTACAGTCAAAATCTGTCTTCCTGCAACTTGAGCCCATTAGTCCATGTCCTGCACTCTGGGAAAATTGAGAAGAGATCCTGCCCCTCTGTGTGACCTCTCAAGTACTTGTTGAACACAACCTCCCTCCAATGAGCATTTTGATGGAGGGGAAACTGCAGTTCCACAACAGCACTTGAAGCCCAAAAGCAAAATATGCTTGACAAAGAAGGGACAGCCGTTTGTCACTGTGCAGCACAATTCTGTGTGTTTACTCAGAAGTAAACCCTGCTGAATTTAATGGGATTTCTCCCAAGTAAGTGTGCATAGGATTGCAACCAGACTTGCAGATCAGCAACTAGGTGGACATCTTACAATTTATTCATTCATTCAGTTTATATCTTACTTTTCCCAACGGAAACAATGCAGTTAACAGCAAAACTATAACATTACAAAAAGAAAAAAGAAACTATTAAAAGTGATGGGATCTTGTCTGCTCAGTTCTCCTATCCATTGACATTTTCTGAAGCTAGTAGAAATTAGGAGGGGGTGCCAGAAAGAAGTCATTGCCCATCCCACTGTTCCCCCTTTAATGATCCAAAAAAGTCTCAGGAGTCAAGTTGGCTCCAAGCGGCAATCTCTTCCATCACTCCCCCTGACTGGTAAGAAAATGTGTTGCCCACTTGGCACCACAAAGTTTAGTTGCACTTTCTCTGTATATCTTTCTCTTTATGTCTTTCTGACCTAATTGAACATGCTGATGAATCTTGACTAGGGATGGAAAGATCTGTCTGTCTTGGTTCTATCCATTTTTCTTATTTTTCAAGGTTACTCAGTTCTCCACATGCAACAATCTCTGTGGATTTTTTTTTAATCTTCTTGAAAATTCTTCAGCAATTTAGTGTGGATTTCTCCTAATAAACACATTTTTGGATGCTGTTTTCATTAATGTTCATATTTTTGCAAAAAACTTCTGATATATTTTTGTATGTTATTTTCACTGATATGTTCATTTTTAATGCACACATTTTTGTAAAAGCTGCTTGGTTGGAGAATTGCATCACAAAATTTGTATAAATGTGAATGTCAAAGGATGGCTTTTTTCAGTTCTTGAATTGTTTTGGAAAGCATAAATCTGATAGATTCAGCTTTAAATGAGAACTGAATCAAAGTTTTCCGCCATCCCTAAACTTGACTCATGAAATCCTAAATAGCTTGGTGTGTGAACCATCAAATCTGTCCAAGTCTTGTCCATACTATCTGGATATCAAACTTAAAAGAACAAGAACATGTTTTAGCATCAGCTGAACTAAGCCTTTGTGTGATGGTAAGATATTTCAAATAGTTGAATTTTGACAGGCACAACTCATACCTTTGAATCATGGTTTTACGATCATGCCTTGTCTAGATTAATTTTACATTTTTCTGGAGCTATGTGAATAGGCGGTCTTCCCAAATCTATAATTTGACTGCATCGGCCAGTTCAGTCTCTTTGATGCAGGAATTCTTCTGAACACATACATGTTTTCTTTGAGGGCATGCAAATGGAAATTTAAGTATTTTGTTGGGTTCAACAAAATAATCATTTATATCAATTAATAAAAATTATATCATGCATTTGTAAAAACTCAGCACAGGTTACCTTTGTGATTTTATCTGCTGTCCAGAGACAGCAGTCTTTTGTAATGCACTCTTAAAGTATATTCGCCAATAGGCAAAAAGCTTGCAGTTTAAGAATGTACCTATAGCCAATAGATATTTCTATCAAACTTTAAAAAGCAGGGAAATTGGGCAGCTCTAGACCTGACCTCCTCTCTGAGATATTGTACTGCCCAATTTGTCAAAATGCGAACACAATTTGGGATGGTCTTTCACAGTCCAATCCACTTCCTGTGTAGCTTGGAAGAAGTTGGTAACGTGCCTCTGAGCATATGGTGAGTGGTGGCAACACCTGCAATCAGCCCAAATAACAGAAACAAGAGGTATGCTGTCCTAGGGCTCATCCAGATGACTGTATAATGTGTGACATGACCGCTTTGTGTTCTCATTATTTTTCAGTCATCCTGATGACATCCCGCACAAAAGCACGTTTTCGCGTGGTTAAATCCGCTTTGGCACAACCGCGGAAAATGCAATTATCTTTTTTAAAGCATGAACCATCTGCTGCAACATTAGGGGCTCGGATGCAATACCGCGGACTTTAGACCAGGAGGCTTTCTGTGGGCGGTCATTAGGATTTCCCCATTCCCCTTCCTTCTTTTTCAGCCAATCATGTATTTCCACTTTTGCGCATGTGCAGGAATGTGCTTGGAAAAGCCCGGGAAACTGAACCAATCAGAGCCATGGGATGTTACGTTGTACTCCTCAGATGCGGAAATGTGCATTTCCGCATTTGCACACAAGGAGGTACTACAGTGGCTGGGTAAACTCTCCTTAGCTTTTCCTGCTTCTCAACCTAAGTGCGTGTGTAACAAAGCCCTGGTAACAGGACAGAGGCGAAGAAATCCCTTCCACCCCACCCTCCTGCCGGCTCTGTGCTTCTTTCCGCCACTCAGGTTGGTTGCTGGGTCCTGGAGTGCCTCGCCGAGGGAGAGCGAGCAGCCAGGGGGAGGGCAAGCTAGTGAGGGGTGGCAGGTCATGGTGGACTGCTGGCCAGGTGGTCATCAGCCTCAGCACTGGGCGCTGCACTGCCCAGGCAGATGGAAGCCAGGGGCAGTAGCCGCAACAAAAGGCTGGGGGGGGGGTTCACTGCACTGCCCCAGCAGCAAGCAGCAGTTACCACAAGAAAGCCTCCTCATGCCCTTTGCTTCATGCTGCCTCTTAAGTGCTCCTCCCTCTGCCTGGAACGTCACTCTCCTCTCCTCTCTGGGCTACTTGCTTAACTTTTGGGAGGAAGGGAGGGAGACAAAACAAGCAGAAGCAAACTGAGGTCCCATTCCCCCTGCCCACAAACAGGAGAGGGAAGTAAGCTTCCTGAACCTGCTCCTTCTCTGGCCAGCGAACGATGCATGCCCCTACTGCTACTCATGTGTGAAATGGAGATGGCTCGTGAGCTCAAGGCTGCCTGGGAACTTTCCCCAAATCCCCAACTTGCAAGAACCTGCTTGGTTCCGCAGTAGTAACTGCAAGGCACATTGCAGCCTCTGGTCTTGGTGGCCTTAAATGTAGGGGTGGTTAGTAGGGAAGGGGAAGGAAGGGCACCCTGCCTGCTTCACACTTGCCCTTGGCTCAGAGCACTCGCAAACTTCCAGGGCGAAGGAGATCGGCACAGACCTGGCCCTGGACTCCACCCTCTGCCTGGCTTTTAAGAGCAGTTAGGTTTTTTCCCCCTTTTCTCTGTCCTCCCCTTCTTCCCTTTTATTTTGCCCCTCTTAAGGATGAAAGAAGGAGTGTTTTTTGCTCTCTGCAGAGCTGCAGAAGTGCTGCTAATGCCTGCTGCCAGTGCTTGTTAATTTCACACTTAAGTGAAAATTGTTTTAAGGTGAGCAGATACATTGTATCCAAAACAAAATAGTTGCAAAGCATAATAATCAGATCCCTTTATGTCCATTTTTCAGAGGTGCTGCTGCTGCTATCTGCTGTTTGTTAATTTCACATTTAGAGGGAAATTGTTTCGGAGTGAGCGGATACATTGCTCACTCACCCTTCACTAGCTCCCTTGCTCGTCCTCCATTACAGCAACTTAAATTCAAATTTCCCACTCTTGTGTCCAAGCGCCTGCGTGTGCTTCGGTGCAGGGAGCACATGTCATATTCTGTGGACCAATTGGCTCATAGGGGCGGAGTTAGAGGTTGGACTTTGGGAAAATCCGGAAAGAATGTTTGATGTGTGGCTGAAAAAACAGCGGTTTTCTGGACATTTTAAAAAGTAAAAAAACTGGCGAAAATGTGGGGAAAAAACAGAAGTGGGGACTATCCAAGCACAACGCGAATAGGCAAAATGTGGATTATCCAGGTGAGTTTGGATGAGCCCCTAATCTTGTTTTAGCAGGGAGGACAGAGGGACAGAGGAGAAGCCCCTTTCCCTTCAAAATGAAAACATTGTGAACAGTATCATTGTTTTTCAGCGTTTTTTACAACTTTTTATTCTACAACAGGCATATGTAGTCTCCCACCCAAATTTAAACCAGAGCTGTCACCAGCCACATCCACACCAGACCTTTATCCCACTTGAGACAGTCATGGCTTCTCTCAAAGAAACCTGAGAAGTGTAGTTAGTGAAGGGTGCTGAGAGTTGCTAGGAGACGCCCTGTTCCCCCCACAGAGCTTTAATCAGAGCTGCTGACTGTTCAGCCACTCTGGCCACTGAAGTTCTGTCAGGGGAATAGGAATCTGCTCTCAGCACCCTTCACAAAACACTTCCCAGGATTCTTGGGGGAAGCCATAACTGTCTAAAGTGAAATAAAGGTCTGGCATCGGTGTGGTTCCCTGATTAGCCAAGCCCAGTAGCTGTGAGTCTCATTTTTAGAACACTGACAGTTGGTTCTTACTGAGCATGCCCCGGCTTATCATTGACTCTAATGCTTAATTTCTTAATTAAAAATCGGCCAAGCATTTTTTTAACTTTTAAACTGCAGAAGATGAAGATCAGGGTATGGGGCAAAGTCAGTAATAGGATTATAGGCTCATTTTTAATTAATTTCAACAAATTGTGAGAACTCTGAAAAAAGTCCAACAGGTCTGGGTTTTTTCCCCTCTTTTTACACTTTGAACTCTTGATTCTCTCTGACTGTTTTGTGTATCACTATGAAAATTTTGAGGGTTGTTAAGCAAGCATTTCTAAGTTCAGCACTATAAGTTTTGTAAGGTTTTGTTTTGAAATGTGCTATGGGAAGCATGAGAGCCAATCAGAATAAATGAGATTAGAAAGATACTGAGAAGTCTCTTCTCAGTAGCTAACACACACCTCCCTTTCATGCTGATTGGGTCCTAGGGTAATTGAGAAGTGAGGTTCATGGCAAAGTACCTTGTTCTCCCAAATTCTAGTCCCACACTTGGCTTAATTTCAGAATTCTTAAAATAAAAATGTTTCTTGCAATGTTTAGCCCTCAGAGATAGAGACTGAGTGAGAGGAAGCCTATGCACATAGCAGTGTTATTCTGGTTCTATAATTCTGCAACTGCAGAAGAGACAGTAGATCCTGGCAGGGGTGGCTATGAGGGGATGTGTTGTGATTTCATGTAGGGACCCTGCACTTCTGAATTTGCCACTACACTACAGGTCATGTGCTTTAAATCTACAATCCTTAAATGGCTGTCTTAAATTGTTTAATTTAAGTAATTGGCCAGATCAGTCGCCACCTAATTATGAAATCATACTGCTTTCTAAACTGTCCCTATTAACATGTATGTGTTAATCCATCACTTTAACAGCCTTACCAGAAAAACAAAACAAATGGAAGCACTTTCCTTAACCAAGTACTATAAATGAGATATTTGGAAAATAGGTTTGAGAGAGAGACCCAAAATAAAGCATATGCCCTATTCCCACAGGCATACATGGCAATCAGAACTGGTAGCACAAAAAGTATTGTTGCTATGATCAGATCTTTTCATTCTGTGCCATGAAGTCAGCGTCTTTGCTACAGCTCAGGAAAAGAGAGGGTTTGCTTTGTAAAGCCCACAACACATGATGAAAGCAAATGGAATCTCTGAGCCCATCTTTGAAATCTGCATTTTAAGTGATTGGTCAGTCATCCCATCTCTCAGCCCCTGCCCAAAAACAGTTCTATATAAATATAATATGCAAGCATTTCACTGGGATTAGATTCAATCTTTTTCTCTCAGACTGAATATTGTGCAGATAACCTGCTTGTCTTACTGCATAAAGCCATTTTGAAAAGCCAAAGATACAGCCAAAAATACAATATTTATGAGGTGGGCTTTCAGCAAGTGCATTATGAGGATCTATTTTATCCCTGCCAATTTTGTGTTCTCTAAAAAAAAAGAGCTCCAAGGTGCATTCTAACCATGGACAGCGACCCTATAAAACACTATCACTATACTTCCTTTGTACCTCTCTGATTTTTTTAAAATGCCTCTTTAATGATACATTAAATGTAGATCCTTGCTACACTGAGGCAGTGAGAGAAAATGTAAGGCCTCAAAGCACAATCCACAGGAAAGCTGCCCTGTGTCATTTCCTCTGAAATGATTGAAAAATGTGCAACAGCACTTTGGGCCAAACTAGACATGACATTAATGTGTCAGTGTAATTCTTGTGTGCATATGTATATCAGTAGCAGCAGGGGCTTGAGCAAGATTGAGATCATGGTGAGGGTGGTAGAAATAATTCAGTGCAATGCCAACCAATGTAAATAGCAACTTTTTGTCAGGCAAGAGGGAGGATCAAACACCCCACAGTATCAATCCAGTTCAGGTTTCCTGCAGCTGCTCTTGATATATTTAAAAATGTGCACATTAAGTACATTCACACAATTAACATCATGTTGTCTAGTTTGGACCTAATGTAGGGGTCTTGCTCAGCTCCTGATTGTTTAAATGAGGCTTGCACAGGAGCACACTCTAGTGCAGGTGCGGGGAACCTTCAACCCACAAGGTGATTTTCCCCAAACCACTCCCACCTGCCCCACTCTTGATGTCATATGTGAACTCCACAGGCCAACTTTGACACGTGGGACCACCCACCTGTCAATCATCTGTCTCCCCCCACCCCATGAGCCAACTTTGACAAGTAGATAGGATTACCTAATGATGTCATTATGATGTCAGATGATTGATGGGTAGTCCCACCCACCTGACAAAATTGGTCCATTGGGTGGGGAGATAAAGATCTGGCCCACCAGGCCAAAAAGGTTCCCCACTGTTGATTTTATTTTTATTTATTTATTTAATTAAGCTTATATACCGCCCGACTAGCAACAGCTCTCTGGGCGGTGAACATTAAAAATACAATAAAAATAACACAAAACTGTACACAAAACTGTACAGTCTAAAATCAAAATATAATAATTTACAATTAACAGGAATTAAAATGCCTCAGAGAAGAGAAAGGTTTTAACCTGGCGCCGAAAAGATGATAGTGTCGGCGCCAAGCGCACCTTGATGTAGCAGAATGTTTGCCCTTGGCCTTCAGCGGTGGAGCCTGGGGCAAACTGATAACTGGGGAAAGAGATTATTTGGGGCCCTGCCGTTTGGCTGCTGAAAAAGGAAGGTAGTGTGGTTAGAAAGGAAAGAATAATAGATTTAGTGTCTGAGATGAGAAAATGTTATAGAGAAAACAAAAGGATATTACATGTAAGAGCTGTGTATAGTCACAATCAATCCAACATAGCCTTTCCATTTAGGGGTGTGGAACCTGTTTCTCTCCAGATGTTGCTAGACTTCACTCCCATCAGACCCAGCCAGCATGGCTAATCATCAAGGATGATGAGAGTTGTAGTCCCTGCAACATCTGGAGAGTCACAGGTTCCACACCCCTGCTCTACATACATAAAAAAAAAAAAATACTTGGAAGATTTTCCATTTCTGTAGCTTTCCTACAGAACTCCCATTGACCTTGCTATGAAATGTGAACTTTGGTCTGAATTTTTAGTTGTACAATATGGGGTTCTGAGAAGTCTGTATTTTATCAGACTTGAGTTCAAGCATGCCCAAACTCCCCCATTCCCCGCTCAGTGCTTAAGACATCTTGCGATCTGGGTTGGATCCAATGTTAGTCATACTCAGGGTACACCCATTCAAATTAATGGATATGTCTAATTTTGGTCCATTAATTTCAATGGGACTTTTCTACATAAAAAATTGATACAACTCTCTTGGCTTCCAAAGCACAAAGATGCCCCCATCTGGATGAAAGCCTTGGTTAGTAATTTTAGAAAGTGATCTTAAAATCTTCAGCTTTAAAGCAGAAGGTAAGAGCAAGAATTAATCTGTGTGGCCCAACTGACACCAGGACTCTTCCCTCATGGATTCCATCGGCAGCCAGCCAGCACACTTCTTTTTAGGGTTGGCAGGTCAGAAACATCTCAAATCCTGAGATTTCAGGGGTGGGTCCTACTGATGTCACAGGGAGGCCTAAGTGATGTCATAGAAGCGGGCTTGAGTGATATCACAGGGGCTTGAGTGATATCACAGGGGCAGGCCCGAGTTATGTCATCAAGCATGATACAATAAGCATCAACCACAGTTGCTTGGAGCATACAATTCAAACAAAAGCATTTCTCTGATTGGAAATTAAGATAGAAAGCTAAAAGATGGTGTTCCCAGGTCCAGCTGAAGTAATGGAATCATTCCTTCTCACCTACTTAGGGATCCTGGATAGGGAACATTTAATCTAGCCTACTTCATTCTGGCAAGAAAGGTTTAAGTGCCCTCAAGCCAGCCCAGTCACTGGAAGGCCATTGTAGGAAGAAGGGAGTCTAGTGTTGTGGAGATGTTCGATGGCAGCACTCAGGAGTAAAGATAGATGCCCCTGAAGGCTTCAATTCTAAACACACTAAGCCCGATAGAACTCAACAGGACTTACATCTGAGTAGATATCGTTTGGATTGTGATGTTGGTAAAGCTTGACTAGGGATCCTCTACAAAGATATCCATGTCAAAGCAGGGTTGGCATCCCCCTGCCTGGAATCCCCTTTCCCTATCTTTTAACATGGCTGTTCTAAACTTCTTTACAGATTTGACCCTTCACTTTAGAAAGAGGTCTGAGAAATGAGTAAGTTTAAGAAGATTCTCTACCCTTTTCTGTCTACCCTGTGGGCTGCTATAAGCTCACTTTAACAGCCAACCCAATTCCAGTGAGTAATAATTAGAGAGAAAACACACATGGTTTGGTCTGTTGGAATATGTGGTTCAACTCCAACTTGTGGGTTGAGGCTACATGTGGTTAAAAAGGATAGCTACAGAGGAAACCTCCTGGTTACTAGGCTATACCTGTCCTTTGATCTCCTGCTGTCTCTTCCTTCCTGCTAGACTGATATGCAAAGGATGTTGATAACAGTTCCTTCCCTCCTTCCCTTCTTTCTTTTTTTCTCTTGCGAGGGAGAACAGACATATTTTGTCTCTCCCTCTCCTCCAAGCATGAGGGCAAACACTAGGCCTAGTGTTTGCTCCTCCAACTTAGCTAGTTAGTTAGATATAGGACTCTTTCCTATCAAGTATGTACTCCCAGAATAAAGTAGTTATTTCTTATTTTAAAGCTTAAAGTGATGATGATGAGCTTCTGCCGGGCCTTGAAGACCTGGCTCTTCAGACAAGCTTTTGGGGTGGGTTAGGTTTATTATATTGTTGGGATTTTAATGTTTTAATGTATTTGTATGTTTTTATTCTGTACGTCGCCCAGAGTGGCTGGACAACTAATAAATAAATAAATAAATAAGGAAGGAAGGAAGGAAGGAAGGAAGGAAGGAAGGAAGTCTCTGTCTGACTAATTTGCAAGAAGGTATAATCTTTAGCAAAGATTCAAACACACATATAGGCTCACTCAGAACTCTCCACTCCCAGTATCGCAACTCTCCGACATGGTCTACCTTCACAGGCAGTAGATTGGGAACAACAGCAACTGAGGCTACACTACCCAGTATGTGAATCTTCTTTTACCACTATTGGGCAAGAAACAAACTGTCATGCAACCAAGGTGCATCATCAGTGGGTTTAAGGGGGTTGAGCTGACTACATGGAACCACTGTTGTGGTTTTTATGGGTGTAAGTGAGTGAGGTTAAAGATAAATGAAATGCAAATAGAAAAGAAAAACAGAAGACAGTAATGCTTTTCTAAATGCAATACCATACCAACCTCAAGATTCCTATGAGTAAGACAGAAAACTCAGCATTCCACAACCAGTCAGGATTCATAAACAAAAACCAAAACTAAAAAAATCCTGTCATGCAGTCAGCCAAGATCACAGAAATCCCCATGCAGCACAACCTGACCCAGGGGCTGTAGTTAATGCAGAATGCTGCGGCACGATCGCTAACATGAGTGAGACCCAGTCAGCACATAATACCTCTGCTCTGAAATTTGCACTGGTTGCTGATCTGCTACTAGGCCAAGCTCAAAGTGTGCTTTTTATGTTACGGTTCCACATAGTACTTGTTCTGCTTTTGTAAGAAATCAGTCTTTTGGTGTGGCAGCACCTAGACTTTGGAATTCCCTGCCTATTAACAATAGGCATACATCTTCATTGTACTCTTTTCAGCACCTGCTAAAATCATTTTTGTTTAGGCAAGCCTATCCAGGCATGTAGAAGCTATTGTGTTTTTATCTGTTTTTAACTCATTGTTGGTTTTATTATTTTGAATGTTTTTGCCAATAATTTTATTGTTTTAATTCCTTCTGTGAACCACTTTGAGATTTTTTTACAATAAATCGGTATATAAATGTTGTAAATAAAATACATAAATAAATTTTGGAGTCACTGTGGCCCTTGAGTCTGTTCTCACCATTAGGAATAAAGGAATCTACCTTATACCAACTCAGGTCATTTGGTACCATCTAGCTCGGTACAGATGACACAGACTAGCATTGGCTCCCCGGGACTCCAGGCAATAGTCTTCTTCCAGAAATTGAATTTTGGACCTTTAAATGCAAAGCATATGCCCTACCACTGAGCTACAGCTAATTGTTCTTTTCAATTCACTAATGAATGCACATCATACCTAGGGCAGATCCACACCATTCATTTAAAGCACATTCAATACACATTTGAAGCCCATGAATCCCACCACAGAATCATGGGAACTGTAGATTGTTAAGGGTGTTGAGAACTGTAACTGTGAGGGGGAAACTACACTTCCCAGGATTCTTTAGGGGAAGTCATGTGCTTTAAATGCATGCTGGATATGATGTAAATGTATTGTGTGGATCTACTTAATAAACTTTGCCTGCATGTAAATCATTTTAATTATTTTTTCAAAATGGAAATGAGCTATAAAGTGTACTGGGTGACCATGGGCTACTCACCATCTCTCAGGCTATCTGCCCCTCAGGACAAAAACAATGGAGGGGAACCATGACCACCCCAAGGAAGAAAGGCACACTTAAAACAGAGGAAATAATAATCTACAACCATAGTGTGAAATCTTATTAGGACACAGTGTGAAGAAATATGTATATAAGCATGACTGTCAAAGATGTTTATTATTTACACAACCTGTAAAGATGTTTATAGTGCAATCCTATGTTTGTTTACTCAGAAGCAAGTCCCAATGTATTCAGTGGGGCTTACTCAAACAGGGAAGCGTGCGGAGAACTGCAACCTCAAGTGATAAGGAACTTCATTCACCCAACCCGAAATTCAGGATCATGCCACTTTAAGCTGTTTTGCAACTGTTTATACTTCTTTTTATGGTTATTGTATTTTAAAGGGCTTTATTTCTTATTGTGAGCTGCCTTGGTTTCCAATCACCAACCCTACCTCACAGGGTTTTTTGTTTGTTTGTTTGTTTTTTAAATATTTCTAGCCCGCTCTATTTTAACCAGAAACTCAGAGCGGCGAACAGCAGCAGTAGAATAAAAACTATACAATACACCCAATACATACAATCAACAAGTTAAAAAACATACAAAAAAATTATGCTACTATCATAGTTTGTTAAAATTCCTATTCTGCGTTTAGTTTAAATGCCATCCGGAAAAGGAGTGTCTTAACCTGGCGGCGGAATGCCAAAAGCGAAGGGGCCAACCGTACCTCTACTGGTAAAGCATTCCAGAGTCTGGGAGCGATGACAGAGAACGCCCTATCTCTAGTTCTTGATAAATGAGCTTGTGAGGCTGAAGGAATCACAAGAAGCATATCCTCAAAGGACCTCAATGCACGGGAGGGTTCATAACAAGACAACTGGTTGGACAAATAGGCAGGGCCCAAGCCATGTAGGGCTTTAAAGGTTAACACCAGCACTTTGAATTGAGTCCTGAAATACCGCGGCAGCCAGTGGAGTTGCTGTAACAGGGGGATAGTATGTGCTCGAAGGCCGGCCCCAGTCAGCATTCTCACTGCTGCTCGTTGAACCAGTTTAAGTTTCTGAACTGTCTTCAATGGCAGCCCCACGTAGAGTGCGTCGCAGTAATCAAGCTGGAATGTAACTAGGGCATGCGTTACCCTCGTCAGATCGGACGTCTCTAGAAACGGGCGCAGTTGGCGAACCAGTCTTAGCTGGGCAAAAGCACTCCTGGACACTGCAGAGACCTGGGCTTCCAGGTTCAAGGCCGAGTCCAGAAGCACCCCCAAACTGCGAACCTGCGTCTTTAGGGGGAGTGTAACCCCATCCAATACAGGTAGATTCCCTATTTCCAGATTTGTCCCACGACTGACGTAGAGCATTTCTGTCTTGTCTGGATTTAATTTCAACTTGTTCTCCTTCATCCAATCCATCACTGTGGACAGGCACTGGTTCAAGGGCTGGACGGCTTCCTTGGCATCAGGAGGAAAGGAGAAATAAAGCTGGGTGTCATCTGCATATTGATGGTATTGAACTCCAAACCTCCGGATGACCTCACCCAGCAGCTTCATATAGATATTGAACAACAAAGGAGAAAGGACAGAGCCCTGTGGCACCCCACAAGTCAGCGGCCAAGGGGCTGAGCAAGAGTCTCCAGATATTACCTTCTGGGTCCGACCCTCCAGGAAAGAGCGGAGCCAACACAAGACAGTTCCCCCTAGCCCCATCCTGGTTAGGCGGTCCAGGAGGATACTATGGTCGATAGTATCGAAGGTCGCTGAGAGATCTAGAAGAATTAACAGGGACACCCCCCCATGTCTAGTTCCCTACGAAGGTCATCCACCACGGCAACCAAGGCCATCTCAGTCCCATGGCCAGGCCTGAAACCAGATTGGAGTGGGTCGAGATAATCTGTTTCCACTAGGAAATGTTGCAATTGGATGGTCACCACCCGCTCTATTATTTTACTAAGAAAAGGTAGATTGGAAACTGGTCGATAATTACTCAAACACAGTGAGTCTAGGGAGGGTTTTTTTTAGTAATGGTCATACAAGTGCCTCCTTTAAGCAACTTGGAAGAGAGCCTTGGTGGAGGGAGGCATTAACCACCCCACATACCCATGTGGTCAGTCCTCCTCTAGCTTGTTTCAAGATCAAGGAGGGACAAGGGTCAAGTGGACAGGTGGTAGGCCTCATTCCTCCAAGAAGCTTATCTATATCTCCAGGTTGAACAAGTTGAAAAGAATCCATCTTAATAGGACAGACAGAGGCCGGAGGTACATCCTTAGGGACTGCATCAATATTGGCGTCCAAGTCGGAACGGATCTGATCAACTTTATTCGCAAAATAAGTGGCAAATTCCTGACAACGAGTTGAAGAGAGATCTTCTGTAATTTCAGAATGATCACAATTAAGCAGGCCTTTGACTACTCGGAAAAGTTCTGCTGGCTGATTGACGGCTGAAGAAATAGAAGCCGTAAAAAAAGCCTTTTGCGCAGTTTGTCTTGTGGCTGAGTAAATTCTGGAAAATATTTAACCAGGAGTCGGTCAGATTCGCTGCGAGTTTTCTTTTTGGAAATACTCCATATGCACACATACACTGCAGATGTAAAAATACATACAACCTATATAAAAGTTTATTGTCAAACCAGTTGGTCACTATAGAACATTTTTTTAAAAACCAGTTTTAGTTTCTTACACAATAAAAACTGTGATACCTAAGTAAGCCCTGCCTAATTGCTTTAAAATAGGACTGGAGGGGGAGAGAAAGATAGACAACACAGACATAATTCTTTGCTATGTTCACTCAAAAGTCCCATTAATTTACAGCACAATCCTAACCATGTCTACTCAAAGGTAAGTCTTATTGAATTCAGTGGGGTTTACTCTGGGTATGTGGGATTAGCATTGCAGCTTTACTCCCAGAAAAGCAAGTACTGGATTAAAGCTTCATATTGGGAAGGTTTTCAAAACACTTCAACAGCCCAGGAAAACTTAAATTTGTTTGACTCCCACACACAAGAGAGAGAAAAACTGAAATCTATATACTTACTCAATTTATGAGATTTTCAGGTAAGCAGGAAAAAACAACAATTTTCTGGCATTCCAATGGGGTCTATGTTGGTCAGTGACGCAGGTTGTGAGACTCACAGACAAGGTTTTTAGCAGAGAGAGAGAAACCTGAAGCAGAAGTGTTATATGAATAACACTTATTGGGGTGAATGTATACTGTACACTGTTTATATTCAGAACCGCCTAATGCACAGAACAATAGGCATGTCTCCCTATGAGAAACTGACTGGAAGAAAACCCAGGGTGACACACATAGAACGTTTTGGGGCAAAATGCTGGGTACATGTTGCAAAACAGTCAAAAGCACAAGCAGGATGCATTTTGGGATTTCAGAATTCATATTACAGAGTTTGGTTACCTGAGAAACAACAAGTAGTGTTAAGCAGAAACATAAAGGTGATAGATAAACCTTGGAGACACAGCCAAACAGTGATCTTAGAGAGTGAAAACAAACAGGAAGCTGCAGATGTTCCTTTCGGGCAGCAAATTCCATTAAAACCTGCATTAACAGATTTGATTCAGAGTGGCAAACGTACTGTTAAAAGGCTGAGAAGTGAAAACATGACAACACATGATGCAGAAATGCCAAGTACGAGTGCTGGTCCAACTAAAGTTGAAAGTGAGGAAGAAATGGAAATAGATAATGTCAGGTGATCAGAGAGGAAAACGAAAGGTCAACCTCCTCAGAGATTTGCATTTAACATTACACAACAGAATAATGAAACAGATGAAATTCCAGAGGAATGGGAAAAAGAGGGGCCTATAGATAAAGAAACAATCAGTCTATTGTGGAAGTATTGTGTTGAAGAATGAAATGTAATTGTATCATCAAATAAAAGCAAACATGAATCTGTGAAACTTGTGTAAATAAAGAATAAAGAGAAACTGAACTGAACTGAAACTGTAAATAGAAACTGTAAGAATCCATGTACTGAAATGTATTTGTAATGAAGGTTAATGTTGTAGAGATGTAATAATTGTAACTTGATGTTTTGTGGTCTGTAAGTCTCAGGTGGGGGCTGTTGGTCAGTGACGCAGGTTGTGAGACTCACAGACAAGGTTTTTAGCAGAGAGAGAGAAACCTGAAGCAGAAGGGTTAAACTGTGAGAACAGAGTTCCAGACAATCAAGGTCAGTGTGGCTAGCTGAGCATGTGATAAGCTGGGAACTGGCAGGATCTCGAGTGTGGGGGAAGAATTGTCAATGGAGGAAGATGTCTCTAATGTCTTTGCCTAGTAAAGACTCTTACATGAAACTTGCCTGGCCTGTCTTATTCCTGTTCTAAACGGCTCTTGGATCCATACCACGTCTCACCTACACACACAGAGCGCTACAGTCTAGGCACCGCCTGGAGGTCAACAAATCACAACCCTGACTTCACTTATTGGTTACAAACCTGAACGGATGGGGACAGAGCAGCCTGCTATGAGCTAATTTAACAGAAGTTGCGGAGAGGATGGCGGCAGATTTGGTGTATATCTTGTGAACCTGACCACTTAGAAACTTAATTTTTTTAAAAAAAATTAAAGCTCAGAGTCCGGAGATTAAGATGATTTACCGGAGACCCGGAGAGGACTGTGATGTTCCTATATTAATGTATATATGGTAAGTGTTGGTTGTTTAGAAGATACATGGTAAGTGGAGTGAAAGAGGAGGGGGAGTGAATGGGCAGTAGAATGCTAGATGATTGGCTGAGTGTTTAAAATGGCTGAACATATAAAAGGAAGAGTGAGAGTGGAATCTGGGGGGAGAAGAGAAAGAGTGGGTTGTTTGGTGGGTTTGAGAGAGTGGTTTACCAGGAGAGAGTGGAGAAGGAGGGGGGTGGAGTTCGGATTAGTATTGAGCAAAACCATATGCTTATGTGCCTTAAGAAGAAATCTTGTTAATTTTGTTAGCTTTGTTATCTTTAATAAATACTTAATTTGGTTTACCAAAGGCCTGATCCTTGGCTGGGGTTTCACAGACCAGAAGGGAGGGTAAGGTAATGACCAAGTCTGAAGGGGAACTGTAACAAATGGTGGCAGCGGTGAAGAGAATAACAATACCAGTATTCAGAGTCTCTGGGAATACTAGTATTAGGACGTGACTGGTGGTTGCCTAGCAGGGGGATCTGTTGAGATCTGTGCTAGAGCGGGGAGAGAAACAATAAAAAAGGACAGTCCGGACTGGTGGAGTCCCTGGTGGTGCCTAGTGACAGGCAGTAGCCACGCGCAGGTAGGAACCTGACAGGGAGAGCCAGGGAAGGACGCCTCACAAGGACCCCCAAAATCTAGAGTCTCTGGGGGAAAACCAAATACCTGGCACCCTATCTTCTGTTAGGAGCACAAGAAGCTGCCTTATATGGAGTCAGACCATGCATCCCTCTAACTCAGTATTGTCTACACTGACTGGCAGCAACTCTCCAGGGATTCAGACAGGGAATCTTTCCCAGCCTTACCTGGAGATGCCAGAGATCAAATCTGGGACCTTTGATATACAAAACATGCCATCTGCCACTGAAGTACAGTCCTTCTCTAAAGAGTGTCTCAAGTTTTCATTGAAAAAGAAATTCAGGATAAAAATCGAAAAAGTGTATAAATCACATCTCTGTTCCACCTCCGCTTCCCATATTCTCATTTTTATCAGCATCTGAATGCTTTTTTTCCTCCTCAGATTTCAATCACAGTTGGCCTTTTGCAGGAGTTTATTAGTGCCACAGTGGCATTTCAGCATTTGATCTTTCCACGCTTATTCTTTTAAGTATTTTTGTAGTGTTTTGGTCATGCCAGTAGCATTTATTATAAAGATCCTATTACTATTCAAAAATCTCTCGTTCTCTCTCAGGGTGTGTGTGTGTGTGTCTTTTAGGTCTATAAGGAATTGTCTGGAGTTACTAATTTTCTGGATGGCTGGCAGCAGGCTAACATGCAGAACATATACCAAATCTGACTGGGAGGTAAACATGAGACTAAGAATGCAGTTAAAACTGCCTTTTGTTTTCATAAGCCTTAAATTGATAACTGGCATTCAGCACCTAACCAATTACATTAATAAAGTCAGTATTGAGTTTAATTAGATTAGGCCTTTTTTAATTTTAAGTTGTTGAAGTACAAGATTGTGGACATTTGATTATATGATATATTTGGAATGATACCACATATTTAACCTAAAATTAATTACATGAGCAGAAGGATGCACTGATACTTCAACTAAATTGTTGTAGATATTACTTTAATTCAATTTGCCTGTATCCTAACCACCACACTGGAAGCTTTGCCTGCCTTGGCTTATCAGAGCTATGAACAGAGGTGTCTAGCTGAACTCACTTAGGGCATGATCCAACTCTTCTTTCCACTGGGCTGGAGTGATTTGGATGCTGCGGAGCGCTGGCTATGCCGAAAGGCTCCCGTCTGTACTGGCCTCCACCAGCAGCAGCCCTCTGCCATGGCGGAAATGCGGCTCCATCAGGATCCTGCTGGCACTGCTGGGGTTCTACTGGAGACAGCCAGCCGACGGACAAAGAGGCAGCAGAAGCTCCATAAATGGGGTGTTCAGGAGGCGTGTTGGGCTCAGAGCCGTGGAATGGGGCTTACATGAGATCCTCCTCATATTCAGAGGATGTCCCCCAGGTCCCAATCCCCCTTCAAACTCTGCTGGCCAAAAGGCTAGCGCAGTAAAAAAAAATTTTTTTAAAATTCCAATTGTGGCCTACGAAGAGCGCTTACTACCTGGGAGGCCTGTTTGTCAGAGCTGGTGCTTCCTGGCCAGTTTGTGTGCACGGCTCCTGATGGAGCCGTGTTCAGCCGGGCCAGTGCCTCCTGAGCAGAAGAAGGATTCCGAGGAGCTGTCTGCCGGCTCCTCCTCCACTCACCCCTCCTCCTGCTGCTTCCCGGCACTTGGATTGCTCTGCCCTTAGTGCCTAACAGGACAGGGAGCCTGATGGGGTTCAGCCCGGCCAATACATTCTGTCATCCCCTGCCACTTACAGGAGGAGCAAGTTGGTTTGGGTGTGCACATATGTAGGCAACTGATTGTGCAAAAACAGAGGGCAGTGGCTGTGCGATGAGAGTGTGAACTAGTGTTTATACATCTACTATAGATTTTGGAAAGTTGTTTGTCTGTTTGCTATGCATTTGGACATCTCTCAAGACATCGTAACCAAATTTGGCATTATGGTTCCTCAGATCCAAGAGCAGATTTTCTTCAATGTTTGGATATAATTGAACACCATTTTGTATCAAGATGGCTGACTGATACAAAACTTTCAAAACTTGCACTGATTTCAAAGCTGCACTGATTTTTGTTTTGTTTCTTAGAGTTCCTGAACAACACTTGGGTATGTTGCTGTTAGTGCTGACTAAATCAATTGGGCATATAAATCCATTTTGGCACATGCTGAACACTTTTTTTTTGCTGACTACTGATGGGATCCATGATTGGATTTTAAGGATATTTTTACTGTCTGTCTGATTATTTCTTTTACTGCATTAAAAAAATGTTTTAGATTTTATTATATTATTGTATACTACCTTGAGATGCATGAGTAGCAGGAGGTATATAAATATATTGGTTGGCATTTTAGGCCTAGTGTTGCCCTTTTTATAATGGAAGCATGATTTTTTTTTCTGCATGTGTGTTGTTGTTTTTCTATTCCATGCTGTGTTGTAAACCACCCTGGGCTCCATTTGGGAGCAAGGGTGGGGTAAAACATCTAAAATAAATAAATAAATGAAAATAAATCCTGTGCACCCAGAATTGGAGGCAAATGCTGCAGGCACTTCCATATTAGCAACCTGTACTACCCCTGATGGGAAGCACAGGACATAGGAAGCAACCTTACACTGAATCAGATCATTGGTCCATCTAGCTCAGTATTGTCTGCACTGATTGGTAGCAGCTCTCCAGGATTTCAGGGAAGGACTGGAGTCTCTCCCTGCTCTACCTGGAGATGCCAGGGATTGAACCTGGGACTTGTGCATGCAAAGGAGATGCTCTACCCCTGAGCTATGGCCCCTCTCCAAGTAAAAGCAATAGTGTAAAAAAATAGAGAGAAGCTTGCAGCCAGCCAGCCGAGGGGATGAACATAAGAAATGAATTCAAAATGCATCAAGTCAAGGCTTCAGCCAGCTTTCAGTAGTCACCAGTTCAATAGCAGGCCTGCACAGGTTCAGCAGGCTAGTCGTCCCTTCTATTCCAGCATGTTCCCAACACAATCAATTTGTGTAGTCACCATGCCAGAGCGACCTTGGTTTCTAGTCTGATAATAGGCAGCTTCCACTCCAGCTCTCAGAAGCCCTGCTGTTCCTTTGCTAGCCCACACAGACAGAAAGGCTCCTGAGAATGGCCTCTTTACTCAACAGAGGACACTCCTCTATGTGGAGGTCTGTGAGAGGTGTGGAGGGGGAACAAATGCAGTTCAAGTTTGCATTTAAAGGTGAACCTATCTAATTTGCAATTTCTTAAATGACACGAGCACTGAAACACAGGCATCCTTCGACATTTGCAACTTCTCTGAAGTTTGCAATGCAGCTCTCCAGTCAATTAATAGGTACATCAATATATATACTGGGGTAAAGTGTCTATAAAATGCATATATTAGTAGGGAACACACCCTGCCGCAAACTGATGTGGAAAGGTGGAGGCCTGAACTTCAGGTTGGAAAACTGAGACACGGAAGTTGGCAGATTTGCCCATCCCTTGTCAGAGAGCACATCCTTTTATTTCAGGTGTTCTCTATTTGAAGGTCTGTCTGATCCAAGTATATTTTAAAGAGAAAGAACCTCCAGAAGGGAGAAAGCAAAGACTTTGGATTGGCCCACCAACAGTCAGCAGAGTAGACTGAGAAGGCGTGCAAGTCCTCTGGTCGCAGCAGTCACCCCTATGGTGAAATGGAGCGTCTTTCTATTGAAAGTATAATAAAGATTTCTACATTTGCATCTATACATATAAATGAGCATATGCAAATCTGCAGCCTTTTTTCTGCTTTGTTTGGTGATGGGGCAACCTGATGGGCTTCCATAGGATCTTGGCCCTCCGTCTCTGTATTTCTCCTCATTTTCCGTCCTCTGCTCCTCAGTTTCTTGGTTGCTACAAATGTCATGAACTGGCCCAAAATTATTGTTTAAAAAGCAAGCTGTTCATGTTTCTTTTTGAATTTAGCTAATGGAGGTTTGTTATGGAATTCTACATGTCACGAAATGTTAAAAAAATATTCTTGGAACTGGCTGCTGTGGGCTGAACTAACTGATGAATATGGGACTGGAGGTCTGTTGCAGACAGTTTTGCTACCGAAACATTGGTCACTGAGGGCTTTCTCAAGTTGCTTCTAAACATATACATTAGCATATGAAAATTTTATTCAAATCGGCCTCCTCTTTTTATTATTATTATGCACTTCTGCCAAGTTGCCAGACTATATTTTTTCACCCTCACAAGGATAATTCTCTTTTTCAAATCAGAGACACAGATTATAACAAGGGCTATTAAGAAATTTAGGATTGTATCCAGTGAAACATAGGAAGCTGCCTTATACTGAGTCAGACCATTGGTCCATCTAACTCAGTATTGTCTACATTGACTGGCAGCAGCTCTGCAGGGTTTATGGCAGGAGTGTCTCCCAGGCCTACCTGGAGATGCCAGGAATTTATTTATTAAATGTATATCCTGCCCTTCCTCCCAGTAGGATTGACCTTCTGCATGCAAGGTAGAAGCTCTACCACTGAACTACCGCCCTTCCCCAGTACTTCTGTAACATTCATGCAACAAACTTTCACTTACATAACAGAACTTCCCCCTTCTCTCCTCTTCCCTGCAGCCCTCCGCACATCCTCCAAATCTGCTCCAGAGAATCGGGGGACCCTCTGGAGCAATTTTTGAGGGTGCATGGGAAAGAGGAGAGGAGGGGGACAGTCTGTTATGCAAGACAGAACTTCATTCACACAGTGTTGGATTCAAACCTTAGTCTCTAGGTTAGCCTATACCAACCTTTGGGTCCCCAGATGTTGCTGGACTACAATTCGCATCATCCCTGACCATTGGCCATGCTGGCTGGGGCTGATGGGAGTTGTAGTACAACAACATCTGGGGACCCAAAGGTTGGGAAAGGCTGCTCTAGATTCAGATACTCAATTATAGCTGGACCATTTCTTTATTTATATTTATAGCCCTCCCTTCACCCTAAGGTCCCTGGGCAGATTACATACAATTCTGAAATACAGATTAAAATAGTTAAAGCATCATTTAAAACATAATTAAAAAGATTACTACCATACATCAGAAGGGGGTAGTTGATGAAAAGCATATTACATAGTCAGATGTACCTCAGAAAGGAAAGAGTTCCATAACCTGAGGGCCATCACTAAAGGCCCTCTTATGCACCACCACCCCATGACCCTCAGAGGATGGCAGCACCATCAATGGGGCTTCGTCACTGATCTCAATGGCCATGCAAGTCTGCATGGGAAGAGGTGCTCCTTTAAATATTTGCGTCCCAAATTATTTAGTGCAGGAGTGGGGAACTTCTGGCCTGGAAGTGAAATGTGGCCCTCCATGCCTCTCATGCTGGCCTTCTGAACTCTCCTCAAGCCAAACCCCGCAAATCCTTCTTGGCTGTTTTTGCCTGGTTGAAATGTGTCCTTGAACCCTGATCATGCCTCCAGTTCGCCTGGATGAAGGATTGAGAGATGTGTAGAAACTATCCTAGCATGCAAATATAAAATTTGAATTCATTGCTTCCTCCACTTTTGAAATTGGCCCCACCCACCACTGACATGTGGCCCCTGACAGGTTACCTAGATAGGAATGTGGCCCTCAGCCTGAAACAAGATTTCCCACCTCTAGTTTACAGCTTTCTATGTCAGTGTAACCACCTTAAATGGATTATGGCTGAGTGACCAAAACACTAAGGCTGGCTCTGGCCTTAGTAGCAAAGTAGAGAGCAGGGCAAAGCATTACTTTCTAATCGTTGAGGCAAGGACAAGTGCTGGCAGAGGACACTTACCGTGAGCCAAAAAAAAAGGAAGTTAACTTGACCAATCTAGAAAGCTCTCAAGCAGCTAGGAGATGTGATTGGGCCTTTACAGAAAGCAATGTGTCTCTAAAAGCATACAAATAAAATTAAAAAACCAAACAACCATTTTCAGGATCTTGGCTTAGAATCATCTGATTCCTGAAACCAATTGTGATTTATCTATGTATCAATTGAAGTCAGTGTATTTTTAACAATAGCAGTATTTGGCAGGCTCTCAGTCAATGTTTGCATCATTCATTTAAAAACAGCAACAATAGCCATAAAGTGTTCATTTCCCAGAACGAAGTTGCTAAAAGCCTTGCTTTAAGTGATTGTTTTCCATTACAAATGCATTTCCCCCCCCAACTTGTGAAAAATCCAGTAGTTAATAGGTGGGGACATGTAAAAAATATTTTAAATATATTATAGATATAAAGGAGAACTCAAGAGGAGTATTCGGCAGCAGTTACTGGCGGCTAGAGATGAGGAGAAATTTGATTCAGTTTGCATTTAATGCTGAATCATTCACATTCTAAGCATACAAAATGCATTATATTAAAAGACATTGCTTGCAAAAATGGGCACATTAGTCATAACTGCATATAAAAATGGTTAGTAGGAGACATTTGCATTAAAATGCTGAAGGAATTTTCATGAGGATTTAAAAATAAATTCACAAATTTCTGCAGAAATTTCTGGAGAACTGAATTTAAGATTGGAAACATGAGAAACTGGGAGAATCAAAACTGACAGATCCTTCTATCTCTACTGGTGCCTGAAGATTTTGTTTAAGAGAGCCCCTAATTCAAAATACATTGGGCTTAATAATATTATGTTCACGCAAAGGTCTCTTTTCCTCTTGTTCTTGAAAGATAATGCCTTCAAAAAGTCAGTGTAGGGGCACTCATTTCCTCAAATTACAATTCAGAAGAGTGGAACTTTCAACCACAGATAATCTAGAACACATGTTAAGTTTGTTCTTACTGGTGCGCTGCTATATGGGATTCTCTATTTCTGAGAATTTCCTAGAAAAGAAGAAAGCAGGAAAGCTGGGTGGTGCTTCCTTCTATTCTCTTGGCTAATCTATGTCCTGGAGGCCAGCTCTTCCTGTCCTCTAACAGCCAGTTGAAACTATAAAGCTGTACTTTCTGTTGTGAGGAAAAGAGGTTCTTTTTTATTTTCTTTTTCATAATGACTCTAAAGTTTTGTTTTGTTGTGTTTAAATGGAAGGCGTTCAGTGTGACAAAAGCTTAGAAACTTCTTTAATGAAATTGTTGGCCCGGGAACAAAGACAGCATGCACACCATACATTTAAGCACATTTAAAGCTCATGGCTTCCTCAAGAGAATTCTGAGAACTGTAGTTTGTTAAGGCTGCTGGGAATTGTAGCTCCAGGAGGTATAAAGTACAATTCCCAGGATTCTTTGAGGGAAGCCATGTACTTTAAATGTGTGTTAAATGTGCTTTAAATGTATGGAGTGGATGTGTTCTTGTTTTTATTTTTTATTTTTCTGTGACTAGTGGATTTAGATACTAAATTAATTAATTAGGTAGGAGTTCTGTAAAAAAAATGCAGGAAAAAATAAAACCACAAAGGCACTTGGGCTAGTAAAAGAGGAGCTGAACTCAAATTGAAACTGAAGCCTAATTATTTTTTGTACTTCCTGTCATCTGACAAGGAAGGGAAAAAACTAGAATGGGAGAAGAGCTAGAGAAATAAGGATGCAATTCTAGCCTCATTTACCTGGGAGTAAGGCCCACTGAATTCAGTAGGACTGACTTCTCATAGACATGGTTGAGACTGCATTCCAAATACTTACATCATAATTGCTGAGAACAAGGTAGATTGCTAAACTGGAGTATTCTTAACTTGTTCTTTGTTCTTTCTTTTCAAAATGTTGCCACTCAATCCAAGAATAGGCTACATAATATTAAGATACAACACCTAAAATAAAATGCTAAGATAAAACACAAAAATATGGCATTCACCATATCAACAACCAGTAAAACAGTAAGTCCAGTATAAATACCCAAGAAATCTTTGAGCAAACACGTGCATCTTTAGAGGGCACTGAAAGCTCAAAGTTGGCACCAGTCTTATTTCAGAGAGGAGAGAGTTCCATAAGTGGCTGTATGGAAGAGACATAGCACAGTGGTGGAGCATCTACTTTGCATGCAGAAGGTCCCATGTCCAATCTCTGCCATTTCCACTTAGCGCTGGGAATGTTCCCTGCCTGACACCCTGGAGAGTCACTGCCGGTCAATGTTGACAGTACTGGACTAGATGGACCGATGGTCTGACTCACTATAAGGGAGTTTTATCTACTGAGAAGGCTCTCCCACAGGTTGCCACATAATGTGCTTCAGATTACTGTGGCACCTCTAGGAGGGCCTTCCCCATAGATCTTAACACAAACAGGTCTGTTTGGGAGGAGGTGCTCCTTCAAATATAACTCTTCATTCTCGTAAGCAAAGCCATGGTGAAGCTACCAACGTCAGCTACAAACTTGCTCAGCTCGTGGAGACTTTGAACTCAGGAGGTTTACAGCAGTGGTTCTGACCTCTAAGTTCTCCTGTAGGTTGCTTCCATGAGGGGGCTTTCCAAAATCAAGTGCCTTCAGAAAGGGAAAAGAAGGACAAGGGAACAGAGAACCTCTTCTGCTCTCTGTTCTTCCCTCTGTATACACTCTCAGGTTTCTAGCTGTCCAGAAAAAACAACCTTTGGATGAGCTCTTAGAGCACATATCATGAGGTTACGGTCTTAAATTAAAGTAAAAGCACTAGAGCTGAGCCCAAAAATGTTTTTAGAACTTTTTTTGGGTTGGAAATGAAGGTTTTGCAGGGAGAAGGTTTCACAATATTTTATTCCTCCACCTTTTTAGTGATCCTGGTTGCAGCAGCAATCACACTCTCAGCTGCTGCTGGATGTGATACGTTTTACCTACAAGATTCCATTTTGAGGGCCAGAAGTCTTGGCCTCACTCTGTTTTGGCTTCAGATGTCATCACTTGATGTCATCATGAAGCCAAACAGGAGTGAAGGCAATGATTCCCGCTCTTATTCTGGAGTCTTAAAAAAAAACCCAGCAGCTGCTAGGAGCTGGCGAATTCACTCCAGGCTTTGCCCTCGTTTGCCCCTCCACCACAAATGCCCTACGTTACAGTCAGGATGGTAATGTTTGGGAGAAAGCAGCACTTTCACTCAGCACAATAAAACATAGATTTCAAAAAACCATTAGTTATACCCGTTTGCAAATAAAATAAAATAAATGTGTTTGCCCAAAAAGTCTGAAAGAAGTAAATGCAGATTGCTAAGGAGTTAAAATCTCAGTCAGTGTGACCAAAGGTCAGAAAGACCCATGTGTTGTTGATGGCGAAGGGATGCAGAAAAAGGAAGCAGCAGCAATGTCCTATCAGTTGTCAGCTGTTATGCTGAGTGTGTGAGAGAAAATGGGTACAGTAATGGTGACTGTGTGAATGGATATTTTTGTGTATAGAAGCCTGGACGGTGTGTGACTAAATTGTGTGTGTGAGAGAATGGGACCTGTGAGCAATGAGAGATTGACATTGAGAAGACAGCACCAAAAAAAAAAAAACCATTAAGTGTTGCACATCTCTGTATTTATGTGCGCGTGGGGGTGTGCACATAACCCCATAGCTCATTTTGCCTGCCTAGCATGAATTCTGTTATCATTGCATCAATAGTTACAATATAAAATGACACACCAGCAGATTAAGAAGGTGAAACAGTTGCATCAGGGTGACATCAATATATATATAAATGCACTTGATTCTCAGCAGGCTTTACTGAAAGAGGTGCTTTATACATTGATTGCCTGGGATGCAACTGGCATCTGGTAATTTTCTATGCGGAGACTGATTATATCTGTACTTTAATGGGGTTTTTTAAAAGGCATTACTGGAAGTGAAATGATTTTCATATCTAATTTATGATCTAAGTAGATTTTTAGATAGATGTATTAGACCAAAGACTTCTTCCACCCACTCATCTCCAGCTTGGAATTAGTCTACTGGTTAAAAATGTTGTTAAAAGGGAAGCATTCCAATCATGATAGCTCCCAACCCTGGCCTGTTCCAGTGCTCACACAGCATGCAAAATACCGAGTAAAGTGCACACACATTAGCCATTTGGCCGTCCATACTTGAGCATTCCATAGCAATTGCATTCTTCCGAACAGCATGCACAATTCAACACAACACAAAGCAACACAAGTACTAGCAACACAAACATAGCATTGCAAAGTCTAGAATATATCTGAAGGTTCAGCTTCTGGAGTCGAAAAGGATGCTCAGCACCAAAGAGGAAGGTGCAGCTCAGTTCTATGCCTGTGTGGAAGGAAAACGCTTTGATCATTTAATTGTGCTCCAAAGGACAGAGTTTATTGGAAATACAAAGACCAATTATCATTGGGAGAGGGGTCATCAAGACCGTCTCTACCCAAAATATGCTAAGCAGAGGTTTATAAAGCGATTATATGTCATAACATATGTTCACGCCCAACAACAGCCAGAAAATACAGTCAGAAGTACAATGTTACTACCAAATAAAGCAATATTTTCCAGAGCTTGGAAAAGTTACTTTTTTGAACTACAATTCCCGTCAGCCCAATCCAGTGGCCATGCTGGCTGGGGCTGATGGGAGTTGTAGTTCAAAAAAAGTAACTTTTCCAGCTCTGCTCACACCCCCTTTAGTGGTCACCTTCCCCATTGTTTGCCCTGCCCATCTATGCACCAGGTTGAGAGCTGCCTATGATGGTTCTGTGTTTCGGCTGTTGTCATCCTAAAATTCAAGCTTGCAGGGCAGCTTCCTTAATTTTAAAACTCAAAACTTGCTCCGTGAAATCTTTCACTGAACCACTATTTCCTTTGTCCTTTGTTTCAGTGCTTGTTTCAACTACTTCTGTTTTTATGCTGCTTTATAGCATAAATAGCATTTATAGCATCTTATACATCAGGCTTCTAATGGGAGAAAGCAAAAGCAAAGGCCTGAGCAAAAGCCTGATGAGTTATAAATCATTCCTCACCTGTTTACTCAGGAGTAAATTCTGCTGTGGCTGGAACTGCAATCCCTCCTGACCCCAGATGGGGTGGTAAGGAAGAACAGACCAGAGCAACTCTTCTCAGAGGCACCTGTGGGGCGAGAATGGATAAACCAAATAAGCGATGACACAAATCTAGAAGAGATGGGGTAGGGTGGGGTGGGGGAACTCCCAGGATTTTCTTCAGTTCTGATAATGGCAATGTACTCACATCCACACTACACATAAAGTACTCTGATACCACTTTAACAGCCATAGCTTCCCCAAAGAATCTTGGGAACTGTAGTTTGTTAAGGATGCTGACCCCACAGAGCTACGGTTCCCAGCACCCTTAACAAAATGCAGTTTTGCCTTTAACAAAAAAAGTGGTGTATAAGTGCTTAAAATGTATGGGGTGGATGTGATCTCGTGAAAAACCTGTGTATAAAAATGAAACTGGTTTGCCAAGTCTTCAAAGGGAACATGTTTTTTAACAAGCCCCATTTCCAGTTAAACCTATTTTTGAGTCAGATGATTATAAAGACCAAAAACCTTACCAATCACAACGTTTCAAGGTTCCAGAAGTCGATATGGCAAATGACACTCCTAAGGTTTCCACTCAGTTAAGTCCTTTGCTTCCACCATGATACTAGGAGAATGCCTTTAGAACAGAACGAGAATAAATATGTTTAACCAAAGATATGTTTCTAACTGTTCTCCTGAATTAGATTGTTCCCCACTGTACTTCATATGTTTAGCGTCACCATTCAAATGTATCTTCATATGGTGTTTGAATCGATCATCTTTGAGAAAAGATAACCAGGAGCAAATACATAGGAACATAGGCCAGGTCGTCCACCTATGAAGAAAGGTTGCAGCATTTGGATGGCTACCATCTGCCTCCATAATTAGAGGTGATATGCCCCCAAATACCAGTTGCTGGAAACTGCAGGAGAGTGCTCTTGTGCTCAGATCCTGATTGCGGGCTACCCGTAGGTATCTGGTTGGCCACTGTGAGAACAGGATGCTGGACCAGATGGGCCATTGACCTGATCCAGCAAGCTCTTCTTATGTTCTTATCTAGCTCAGCACTGTCAGCAGTGGTTCTCCAGAGTTTCAGGCAGGAGATTTTCCCAGCACTACCTGGAGACACCAGGGACTGAGCTATGGCTAATTCAAACACATGGGTTCCAATCCAAACTACTTTAAATGAGTTTTGATAAAGACCCCACCAAAATTAATTGAACAGGTTAGTTGTGACTAACTTACGTCCATTTGTTTTTAGTGAGACATGCAACTAGGGATGGGGGAGAAATTTGATTCAGTTCACATTTAAAGGTGAATCTACCTAATTTACACTTTCCGAAACAATACATGAGCCAAAACATACTCTGAAATTCGCACTTGTCTGAATTTTGCAGTGCAGTTCTCTAGCCAAGTAATGTGTACAAATATGCATGTACAAATATATGGGGGGAAATGTGCATGGAATGCAGATATTAGTGAAAATGACATATAAAATGCATGACAGACGAAATTGCTTTGCAAAAATATGTGTAGGGACATATGTGCAGGCAAACGTGTATAGTAGGAGAAATTCACACTAAAATGCCGATTAATTTTCATGAGGGCTTTTTATTAAATCACAAACTGATGTAGAAATGTGGAGGACTGAACTTAAGATTGGAAAAATGAGAAAATGAGAGAAACCAAAATTGGCAGGGTCTCCCATTCCCACATGCAACCAGATCTTATGCATGTGCAAGCCCTCTAAGTTCAGTGGAATCTAATCTCAGGTAAGTGTGCATCAGATTGCAGCCTTAAGACTAAGGATATACACACTAGAGCCATGCATTATTGTATTTGCCAGTGCCACCTTCTATCTATGCTGTCTCATGGGTTTTCTGACAAGCAAGTAAGGTCACTTAACTGAGCAATAAAGAATTCATCTTATTCAGTCTACTCTGAATCTGTCAGCAGTAATCAAATTTATATATTGCTTGAATGTAAAGACCTCTGAGTGAAAAGACCTCTAAGCAGTTTACAAATAAAAAAACCAAAAACCCTTTACATGAATAAGTACCATAGAAATACCGTGAGTACTCAAATACCTAAGGTGTATTACAGTTTTAAGAAAAGAAATACACGGCACTTTGCAAATGGATCCTGGCCTAAGCCACAATCACGTCGCTTTCTCTCTACACCACAGTTACATTCAGTCTTTGTCTGTTTTAAACATGGCATATACTTAGTCAGCACGGATTTGGTGGTTTAATTAGAATCAATTCAATAAATAGAACCAAACTCACAAAGCACAAGGAATAAAATATGAGTTCCGGTGGGAGGGAGGACCCATATGCCCTCAGATACATCTAATGATGGCCATATGGTCTCATTATTTCCTCTTTGCCTTCCTGCTGTTAGTTCCCCATGGTACTTACAGTTCTGATTTCCCCTTCAGTACTCTGCCCTTTCCTTAATGTTAAGACCTGCTCAACGGTCACTTCTCATTTTAATAGGTTTCACAAACAGAGAGAGCGAGCATTCGGCTCTCCCTGGTGTTTCTGGTTTTATCTTCATATTTAAATAACACAGGTTCCTGCAGGATTAAACAGGACTGTGGGCAGGTCCAGCTTTTGCACAACTTGAGAAATTCCTGCATCTGCATACATTGCTAAATATATATTGTCCAGTGTCCTAAAGCAACCGCAAGCACATATAGATGGTTCATCGTTTATGAGGACCTGGAAAGCTCTCTCTCCCTATGTCAACAGTGCCACTTAGGCAGGGGGTGGGGAAGAGGAAGACCCTCTCACCATTTGTCAAATCACATGTATAGTTTCCCCGGCACAATTATATCTCAGGTTATTATGCGATCTGAAAGATAAAAAATTGCAGCCTTAGGGTCTTATTCAACAAAGTCATACTCCTTGTAGATCCACTGAAATGAAGGAACCTAAGTTAGTCATGTCGATTAACTCAGGGTCTGCTCTGAGTAGGACTAGCACTGAATACCACTCTTACATTTTACATACCCAATACATCTACACACTTTTAATGCACACCGCTTTCCCACAAATTCAATCTTGAAGAGTCAATCTGTCTACCTTGCTGTAGTTTCTGTCCACCCGCCTCCAGACACCTTTCTGGCATTTATTTTTCCATGACATTTCCTATAGGTGATGATGGAACCATGTGCATAGGATGCCATAGATGGTTATTGAGCCTGGAGACACTGCACGGATCAAGTTGTGAAATTCAGAACTGCAAAACAGACTCTTGATTGCACTGTTGGCAAAACAGCATGTAAAACACTGGCATATGCAGACACAGAAATAAACAAACACACATGCACAGAGAACAAGAGCTTGTTGTAAAATTGAAGTCTAGGGTCCTGTACGACTTTTGTAGTGAAAAAGATCATACTCCTATCCTTTCTGTCTCACTGAGACATAGCACGCTTCCCGAAGAGTAAACAAACAACTCCCAAACAAAAGCCAATGCTGTATTAGTGTTAGCCCTATCAGTTGCACTTTGGCCCTCTCCAGTCATCAGTTTTATTTGTGCATCCATGATTTGTGCTAATGACAATATCAGGGTGGTTATATGCAATCCCGCTTGCAATACTGCGTGTGCCTACAAACATTTTGGGGCAGCATATTGCTTCATTTCCGTCTGGTGCATGCCCCGTAACTTTGGGCTTTATCTTTTTATACCATAAATTTTCCAGATTATTTTTTTGTCATGCTTTTATTGTGCCATAGTGCAAGAGTGCCCCTCCAGATTGCAATAATGTGGGAACCCTTGGAAAGCATCACAGAACAACTAATAAAGCGGAATTTCAAAATAACCCAGTCTCCCCTGAAAAAGCTGAAAGTCTGTACAAATGTCATTATGGGTCAAGCTGCTTTAATGACTTAAAAATAACCTTCTCTACTATTTTTGTATAGTTTCCCTTTCTTTTCAGGTTGGTTTGTGCGAGCAGCAGGATGACTTTTCCTTCTGTTTTGTGCAGACTGATAGGAAAACAGGAGTGCTTTTCCTGGCTCATTTCTTTAGGCTGCCAAAGCACTGTCACGTCATGTTTCCAGTCCTCATGGAGGTAAATGCAGCATTCTTCTATTTTCCTTCAGCAAAGCTTAAAGCATGACTCACTCAAGACAAGCCTTGGCTTGCTCCATAGGCAAATTCTACAAGATATCTGAGCTTGACTTGAAATTCAAAATGTGCATCACCTCAGCACCTGAACTGGGACCAATTTATACATTCAGCATAAACAGAAATTATAAAACTTTTTCTCGATTGTAGCATGTTAGGCAACATTCTTCACATTGTACTTATTTTTTATGTGATTGAAATATATTACATGGGGAGCATTCAAACAGAATTGTACAATTGCCGTTTGAGGGACTGCAGTTCAATAACAGCTTGTTCAGTTGATTCTACTGCATATATTGGTTCACAGCGATAGTGCTTCTAGTGCTTAAGAGTGATGCTTTTTTTCTTTAAAGACAGGAGCTCTGCCATCTCTACCTTTGTTACCCACTTTTACTCCCTTTCTGTTGAGCTTCCTATAGACAAAGGAAATGATCTGCAAAAATGTAATCACTGATCAATAGTGACTGAGCCAAGGGATTACATCTTTATTCTGAGTTTCCCTTGAATGTCTAGATTTGTAGATAGAAAAGCCCTCTATTTACTTGCACACTGAAATCTTCGATTTTGGAACAATGCCAGCCTCGTAGGAACTATTTTTCAGAATGCATCTGTTTGTTAAACCAATTTTCTCAAAACAATCACACAAGTTAAAAACTGTACATAACCTTGTAGACGTGCCATGTTTTGCTTGGCTTTCATTTGATAGCCTTCCTTGTAATAAAATGTACACAAGCATACTGATTGCCAGCAGCAACACATTTGTGGCATTATATCCCACTAGGATTATACAGATAATAAATACTCATACCACTTCTCTGGACTGCAAAATCCATGCCAGATTTCTTAAAGCAAAACCTTCTGGAGAAGAAGCCTACTCTGGGTAGGACTATTTTATTTATTTGAGTTGTATCCTGCCCTTCCTCTCAAAGGAGCCCAGAGCTAACCTTGGATACAACCCTACAATTCCAATGATCTATGTACAGAGCAATTCTATCATTATTGTGTAGCTGGCTAACACAATGCTTTTTCAGCAGGATCTTAACAGGGCTGACCCCAACGTTAGAAATAATGAGACAGTTACCTCAGGTGGCAGATGCTGGGGGCAGACACAGTGTGTCATGTGGACTGCCTTACAACTCTTACACTAGCCCAGTGGTTCCCAACCTTTATGAGCATGGGGCCCCCTTTATAAGCTGAAAGTTTTTTGTGACCCCCTCACCCCAGGGAGGCAGGCTGGCTGCTAGGAAGGAAGGGGGAAAGCAGCCTTTCTTTGCAGGCTTGCTTCTTTTTGCATCACAAAAAGCCCTCTCCTCTCATTCTAAGTAAGGGCGCTGTCAGTAGCGGCAGTGCAAGGAGACAGGAATCAGTGATAGTAATCCCCTCTTCTTCCTGGTAGCCCCACCCTCAGCCTCCTTTGGCATCTGCCATGTATTTTATAGGCAGATTCCTGCCCTTAGTGCACCTGAAAGATGCTCTGGTGCTTCAGCAAAAGGCCTCCCCTCACATTTGAAGCAAGGGGGAGGTGTCATCTGCAGCGCCAGTGGAAAGCAGACAGTGTCGAGGAAGTGAAGACTTTTTTTTAAAAAAATTAATAAATAATTCATTTCTTTACTGTTCACGGCCCCCTCTGGATTACTTTGCAGCCCCCCTGGGGGTCCCGGCCCCCAGGTTGGGAACCACTGCACTAGCCTGTTGCCCTTAAATGTGGTAGAGGCCACTATCCCATTGCCAAAGTCCAGTTAGCTTTTGTATGTGGATTAGGAGGGTCACCATCTTGTTCTTTGCCTCAGGCATCAAAATGTCTTGGCTGAACCCTGGATCCTGCCTATTTGATACAGTTCCTATGATCATTCTTTATACATTTCCCTAGCTATTTAGATGCTTTTAACCCTGTCTTTCAGCCCAAACAGCCCCCACCCTGGACAGCTTGCAATCTTTAAAAACAGAGACAATAAGAATGCAATATAGAATATAGCAATAGCAAAACAATTAAAACCTGTGAGGAGAGAGAGAGAGCTGACTAAAAATAATTAATTGTCAGGGAACAAAAGAATCAGATCAATCCAAAGGCTTGGTGACATATCTTTTAAAAACAAAGCAAAGCAAAACAATTTGCCATAAAGCTAATCAAGATTCTTGGGCAAAGGAATTCCATAATTCAAGTCAATTGACTTAAACACATCTAACTACATGGAATTGCTGCCTTAGACTGCAATCCAATACATGTCTACTCAGAAGTAAGCTTCATTTTACTCTCAGGTAAATGTATATTGGATTGCAGCCTTAGGCACACTTACCTAGCAATACAGGCCAGTTAGCTTAACTTCTGTCCCTGGAAAACTGGTAGAAAGTATTATTAAAGCTAGATTAACCAAGCACATAGAAGAACAAGCCTTGCTGAAGCAGAGCCAGCATGGCTTCTGCAAGGGAAAGTCCTGTCTCAGTAACCTATTAGAATTCTTGGAGAGTGTCAACAAGCATATAGATAGAGGTGATCCAGTGGACATAGTGTACTTAGACTTTCAAAAAGCGTTTGACAAGGTACCTCACCAAAGGCTTCTGAGGAAGCTTAGCAGTCATGGAATAAGAGGAGAGGTCCTCTTGTGGATAAGGAATTGGTTAAGAAGCAGAAAGCAGAGAGTAGGAATAAACGGACAGTTCTCCCAATGGAGGGCTGTAGAAAGTGGAGTCCCTCAAGGATCGGTATTGGGACCTGTACTTTTCAACTTGTTCATTAATGACCTAGAATTAGGAGTGAGCAGTGAAGTGGCCAAGTTTGCTGACGACACTAAATTGTTCAGGGTTGTTAAAACAAAAAGGGATTGCGAAGAGCTCCAAAAAGACCTCTCCAAACTGAGTGAATGGGCGGAAAAATGGCAAATGCAATTCAATATAAACAAGTGTAAAATTATGCATATTGGAGCAAAAAATCTTAATTTCACATATACGCTCATGGGGTCTGAACTGGCGGTGACCGACCAGGAGAGAGACCTCGGGGTTATAGTGGACAGCACGATGAAAATGTCGACCCAGTGTGCGGCAGCTGTGAAAAAGGCAAATTCCACGCTAGCAATAATTAGGAAAGGTATTGAAAATAAAACAGCCGATATCATAATGCCGTTGTATAAATCTATGGTGCGGCCGCATTTGGAATACTGTGTACAGTTCTGGTGGCCTCATCTCAAAAAGGATATTATAGAGTTGGAAAAGGTTCAGAAGAGGGCAACCGGAATGATCAAGGGGATGGAGCGACTCCCTTACGAGGAAAGGTTGCAGCATTTGGGGCTTTTTAGTTTAGAGAAAAGGCAGGTCAGAGGAGACATGATAGAAGTGTATAAAATTATGCATGGCATTGAGAAAGTGGATAGAGAAAAGTTCTTCTCCCTCTCTCATAATACTAGAACTCGTGGACATTCAAAGAAGCTGAATGTTGGAAGATTCAGGACAGACAAAAGGAAGTACTTCTTTACTCAGCACATAGTTAAACTATGGAATTTGCTCCCACAAGATGCAGTAATGGCCACCAGCTTGGATGGCTTTAAAAGAAGATTAGACAAATTCATGGAGGACAGGGCTATCAATGGCTACTAGCCATGATGGCTGTGCTGTGCCACCCTAGTCAGAGGCAGCATGCTTCTGAAAACCAGTTGCCGGAAGCCTCAGGAGGGGAGAGTGTTCTTGCACTCGGGTCCTGCTTGCGGGCTTCCCCCAGGCACCTGGTTGGCCACTGTGAGAACAGGATGCTGGACTAGATGAGCCACTGGCCTGATCCAGCAGGCTCTTCTTATGTTCTTATGTTCTTATGTTCTTAATAATTCTTGTTGAACTGGGACTTACTTTTGAGTAGACATGTGTAGGATTGCCCTACACCACTGAACCAACAGTTCTGTGATTTTTGCTTTCTTTTTTTAACCTTAAGTAGCCTGGATAGGATGAGAGTCTATTCCTATGGATGATTATGGAGGAATAAGTATGCATAGATAGATGCAGCCTAGAGAGAAGTTGCACAGATGAAGGGTGCTTAACCCTTTCCCCTCTGGCCACATAGTTTTTCCTGCAACTTCTGAAGGATGGCTTTGAGCTGGAAAAAAAAAAACTGCCAGAGAGGAAAGACGTAAGCAGCCTCCCACCACACACCCTTTCACCATTCAGCTTTGGATTTTTTCCCCAGAGGGAGGAAAAAATCACAGGATGTCACAGAATATATAGTTTGAGCTTTACTCACCATCAAATAGGGATAGGTGAATCTGTCAATTTCAGTTTTCCTCATTTTTTTGAAATCTTAAATGCAGTTCTCCACATTTCCACATCAATTTGCATCTTTTTTTTTAAAAAAAGAAACCCATCTTGAAAATTTATCAGCACTGTAGTGCAAATTTCTCCTAACATGCACTTTTTAGTGCACATATTTGCCTACAAACTTTTGCCAAGCAATTTTCCCAATGTATGTTATTTCCATTAATATATGCATTTATATGCACACTTTAGTAGAAACATTTTTGTATGCATTACTTGGCTGGAGAACTATACTGCAAAATTTGGAGAAGTATGAATTTCAGTTATTGTCATGGCCCCATCAGAGGACTCATCAGACAAGGATGACTCAGGAGTAACAGCAGCAGACCCAGAAGGAGAAATGGAGGAAACTCCTGAGAACCCAGCTCCTTCTCCCCCTCAGCTGCAGAGCACCCCAGACACAGCTGAAGCCCTTCAACCAGACGCAGCCAGTGAACAGGATACTCCCCCCTCACCTGCAGAACGTAGTCAGCAGAAGGTCAGGCAGAAGAGGGGCAGGCCTGTCCACTTAAGGCCAAAACGCTGAGGGCTCACACCTGCTGACAAACCTGCTCCTTAAAAGTCAAACCTTGGCTTCCGTTTGTTGCTGACTACAATGTCAGGTGTGACCACTGTGTGTCTTCCTATCTCCTGAACCTTGACTTGGACTGATCTCTCGGCAAACTAGACCCGGACCTTCACTGATGTCTCTTTTGGATTTCTGGCTTGGCACGTAAGCTTTGAAAGGTCTCTGCCCTTATCTTGCTTCCTCCTTGCTAGCCTGGCAGATTTATAGCCAAGCTGCCGGCTGAGGACTTACGGTATGGCAATTACCAAGTCATCTCCAGCCCTGCCTGCACCCCCACTGACACTGCTGTCTCAGTGAAGAGCTGATAGTTATATTGTTTCATGTATATAAAAGAGATGCAAATACACTGAAGAACTATATAAAAGAGATGCAAGGATGACAGATTCATTCATAGAAGAACCATATGAAGAAGAACCAGAAATTTTAGAATGTGAGGTAGAAGCTGCTCTTAAAAAAACTTGGAAGAAGCAAATCATCAGGAATAGGTGAAATATCAATAGAGTTGCTACAAGTTACTAAGACTGAATCTGTCCAAATTTTGATGAAAATTTGTCAATAAATATAGAAAATAAAATAATGGCCCACAGACTCGAAGCGTTCACTATACATCCCCGTTCCAAAGAAAGGGGATCCCAGGGAATGCAGTAATTATTGAACTATTCCCTTAATATCCCATGCAAGTAAGGTAATGCTCAATTCTGCAACAAAGGCTCTTACCGTATATGGAGTGAGAAGTGCCAGATGTCCAAGCTGGATTTGCAAAGGGAAGAAGTACCAGAGATCAAATTGCAAACATACGTTGGATAGTGGAAAGGACCAAGGAATTTTGGAAGAAAATCACCCTGTGCTTTATAGTTACACCAAAGCCTTTGATTGTGTAGATCACAAAAAACTATGGAATGCTTTAAAAGAAATGGAGGATGCCACAGCATCTGATTGTTCTGATGCTCAAACTATACTCTGCACAAGAGGCTACTGTAAGGACAGAATATGGAGAAACCTATTGGATCCCCATCGGAAAAGGTGTGAGACGGGTGTATTTTATCAACCTACTTGTTTAATCTATATGCAGAACATATCATATGGAAAGTGGGATTGGACCAAGATGAAGGAGGTGTGGAAGGAGAAATATCAATAATTTAAGATATGCAGATGATACCATACTACTAGCAGAAACCAGTAATGATTTGAAATGAATGCTGATGAAAGTTAAAGAGGAAAGCACAAAAGCAGGACTACAGCTGAACGTCAAGAAGACTAAAGGAATGACAACAGAAGATTTATGTAACTTTAAAGTTGACAATGAGGACATTGAACTTGTCAAGGATTGTCAATACCTTGGCACAGTCATTAACCAAAATGGAGACAATAGTCAAGAAATTAGAATAAGGCTAGGACTGGAGTGGGTAGCTATGAGACAACTAGAAAAGATCCTCAAATGCAAAGATGTATCACTGAACACTAAAGTCAGGATCATTCAGACCATGGTATTCCTGACCTCTATGTATGGATGTAAAAGCTGGGCAGTGAAAAAAGTGGATAAGAGAAAAAATCAACTCATTTAAAATGTGGTGTTGGAGGAGAGCTTTGCGGATACCATGGACTGCAAAAAAGACAAACAATTGGGTGTTAGAACAAATTAAACCAGAACTATCACTAGAAGCTAAAATGATGAAACTGAGGTTATCCTACTTTGGACATATCATGAGAAGACCTGATTCACTAGAAAAGACAATAATGCTGGGAAAAACAGAAGGGAGTAGAAAAAGAGGAAGGCCAAACAAGAGATGGATTGATTCCATAAAGGAAGCCATGGACCTGAACTTACAAGATCTGAACAGGGTGGTTTACAACAGATGCTACTGGAGGTCGCTGATTCATCGGGTCGCCATAAGTCATAATTGACTTGAAGGCACATAACAACAACATTGTTTCAGAAAGTGTGAATTAGGTAGGTTCACCTTTAAATGTGAACTGAATTGAATTTCTTCTCCATCCCTAAACAGACTGAGACTCTCCAACTGTTTCCAACTTCTCTTTTAACATTTTTAAAGCACAACGCCTCTTTTTGTCAATTTACCAAAAACTTTGCTTTCAGAAGATGCAATCAAGCATAGATATTATGTCCAGTTGGTATATCTACATCCTGCCTTTAACAGAAGGTACAAACATGGTGAAGAGCACAACATGAAGCAAAACGTACCTTTGTAAATCACCATCATATACTATATTCTATATCTAATGGTCAGTGGAGAGTGTCTCAACTTATGAATATAAAATGACAACAGCCCCACACAAGAGGAAGGTATCAGCAGATTGAGGAGCAGCCCAATATTGCAGTACAACCCCCCCTTTAGAATAAAATATAAAGCCCTAACATGGGGAAGGCCCCGTCCCCTAAAAAAAAACACAATGAGGACTAAGCATGCTCAGTGGGCATGTAATGCTGACTGAATATTGGGGGGGAAACCCCAAACATTATGGGAGTGGGAATAGCACAGAGTGGCTGGAAAAGGAGGGTGAAGGGAGAGACACTTAAATATAAAAAGTATATAGAGAACCATCTCTTTAGTTTGGATCCAGATTTAGTCATGCTTGGAGTAGCAACATTGAAATCAATGATACTTTTTAAAGTCCCATTGATTTCAGTGTGGCTCCTCCAAGCATGACTAAGTCTGGATCCATCCCATAATCTAGGTTCGTCATTTCCTGGTTCACACTGAGACACTATTTTTCAGTGTCCACCAGAGACCAATTCAGAGCTGCCCATAAAAATCAATGAAGAAATCCAAGATTTTAACGTAACTGGGATTGGCCAGTGGGGTGTTTATTCTCACCTCCTGCCCACATCAAACATCCCAATGAGCACAGAAGCATTCTCAGTGTGCACAGAATGCTGACTGACTACTGGGGCAAAAATCCAGGAAGGGAGGAGCAACACAGGGCATTTCCAGACTTTCGTTATTTTCAAGTGGGATTCAACCATATATTGGCACATTCAGGTTGCACAATTATAGTTGATTGGAAGCCTTGCACAACAAACCTGCTTCTCCCAAAAGTTCAGACTTTTTGCAATAAGGAAAGTGATGGGGAAATGTACTAAAAAGTGTAGGACAACACTTGTTTTGACACAATACCATCTAAGCTCCCCACAAATACATCATATTTATGTATTTATTTATTAAATTTATATCCCACCCTTCCTCCCAGAAAGGAGTCCAGGGTGGCAAGCAAATAACAAAACACTGAAGACATATATAAAGTATCTAAAAACAAAACATAAAACGTCTTTAAAAAAATCTTAAAAGCAAAGACATCTTAGACAGCATTTTTTAATTTTTTAAAAAATATATATTTAAAAATATCTTAGAAACAGTTCCAACACAGATGCAGACTCAGACAAGGCCTCTATTTAGAAGGCTTGTTCAAAGAGGAAGATCTTCAGCAGTTGCCAAAAAGACAACAGAGATGGCTCCTGTCTAATATATGGGGAGGGAATTCCAAAGGTTAGGTACCCCAACACTAAAGGTCCACTTCCTGTGTTGTGTGGAATGGGCTTCCTGATAAGATGGTATCTGCAGGAGGCCCTCACCTGCAGAGAACAGTGATCAAATGGGTATATAAGGGATAAGATGATATTTCAGGTATGAATGCTCATTAAATAGTGAATGTCATCTAATCTCCCTGCAAACAAATCAGGATGAATGCTCAATAAACAGGTCATCTGGAAACATCCAAAAGATGGAGTGGCTGAATCCAAAACAGATGCAATACATGTTGCAACATTTTGTTGCAGGTTTCACTTGTGTCTTTTAATTCCATTAGGTAAATCCTCAGAGCCCTTGAACTGCTAAAAAAGAAAAGAAAAAGAAATTGCTGTTCAGTTTAGATGTTCAATGTTCACGTAAAGGTCACTGCAAACCACTGTTTGGATAATGGGTCTTAATGCATTTTCAGTCATTAGTGTATAATGTCTAGCAAGTATACTATGTTCGAAAGGGCAAGTGTCTACATTCTTTTTGTGAGTTGAGTTTGCTTAGAAACAGACACCCCAGTTAAACAGTTAACTGCAGCACTCAAACAAGTTATCATATGATAACAGCTGCTTAGCTACCTGGAGTGATTGAAATAAGCCTGAATGTGGCAGATAGACCTGTCATTTATATTCCATTTTCGCCTTGCAGAGAATTATGTGAACCACTGAGACTGAGGGGGGCATTTATTTAGTGTGATCCCCCCTTCATTTCTGCATTTCGGCAAGGTTGACCCACTAAGATAAAGGGCTAACTCAAGACCTCTTGGTGTTTGAGAACAAAAACCCAAATTATAATTCTTTCCCACCATTAAGATGGGCAGATTCTTCTAGGAAGTCCTCCCAACTCACTGTTGTGCTTGCACAGGTCTCATTCATTTCATTGGGTCTTGAACAGAAGAAAGCCCTGGTGGATTGTGCCTCTCCGGTTTTCAGACTTCTGCCTTGCTTTGCTCCTCCTATGGCAGCTACCTCACCTTTATTTATTTTGAAGATTTTTACACTGCCTTTCAATCAGAAGACTATGTATGGCTTTCAGGGAACAGATTCTAATAATACAATACCCCCCTCAAATTCTCTCTCTTCCTCTGTCCTCCACCCCCTGACCCAGCAGCTCTTAGTCTTCTGACTGATGGGTGGTGCTTCTCTTTGATTCTCCAATCCAAGAGTGTCTGGTTGTTGGAGCTAAGAATTCTTTCTGGCAAGAAGAATGAATTAAATTCCTGGAAAATGCTCCGCCTCTGTGTGATGGAAGGTCCAAGCTGGTCTTCCCCTTGCCACAATGTTCTCTCTGGGAGGAAGAGGGCTCAGCCTCCTGGTGACCTGTGCTGTTTTGTTTTATTTAAGATTGCTGGACTTCTGATTCCAAACAAAACATTGTTTATAATGGTATAGCACTGCTAGACATAAGACTACAAACCGAGAACTTCTTTCTGCTCAGTCACTAAGATCTGCATCTTGATCTTCTGTAAGCAAGTCCTTAGCATTCATTATTGTATAGGCCCGCTGGATACAACCTACTCCTTGGTATGTTTTTAAACCAAGAATTGGCACTACTTCCCAATGCTCTTACAAAAGTTATTAGTTTGAGTTGATCTTTAGCCTTTACCACTGGTTGACACATTCCTTTAGTGGGAGTGACCTTCTTATGATAAGTTCTCAATTTCACTTTGTTACCCTTGATCCAGTTTGGCTCTTTGTTTACTTTTTCCACAGTTAGTTCAGGAAGCACACTTACTTAGGCTCGTGTGTCCATTGTGTAATTAATGACTCTTCCATTAGTCTCCAGTACAACTGTCCAGCCATGACCCTTGATCTCCTGGCTGGTACCAGAGGCCAGAGTTTGCTACCTTTGCTTCATGGTAGGGGCACTGCTGAAAATATATCTTCTCAACCTGCTCCAGGAGTTGCAAACATGGTTCCCTTCAGATGTTGTTTGACTCCAACTTCCATCAGCCCCACCCAGCAGGGCCGATGGTCAGGAATGATAGGCGTTGTAGATCAACAACATCTGGAGGGCACCATGTTGGCTGCCCCTGTGTCCTACTCTGTTAGCTTAATGTTAAGCATATTTCCTTAGAAGCAAGTCGTACTGAAACTTATTCCCAGTTTAGAATGCAGTCCAATGCACACTTACCTGGGAATAAGTTCCATTGAACCCAATGGAGCTTACTTCTGAGTAAACATGTATCGGATTGCAGCCTTAGTGTGTTTAAGAGAATCCTAAACAAAGCAAGTCCTTCCTGTTTCTTTTACTTGTTGCAATGGCTTTTAACAAAGTGATGGACGTCACTGATTATAAACCCTCATGACAGCCATATTTCCAAGATGGACATACACAGCCATTCATATTGTCAAAATGGGCATCTCATAATTATTAAACAGTTGGTTTCAGAAGTAGTTCAAAGCCATCTGGAGGGCTTGGAAAGAAGAAATTGGCTGGCAAACTTGCTGCAAGGGAAACAAACAAGGCTGCCCCCCGTACATTGCTAATGAGGAAAACACACACACACACACAATTTGAGCAACCAGACGACAAACATGCATAACAGTCACTGTAAAGGAAAATTAGACACACAATCATTATTGTAATTTAAGTCATTTTGCTATTAATGGTTATCATATATGTATAAAGAAGCCATTATTTAGAAGATTAATAATTGGACCTAAGGCCTGATCCAAACCGAGTAATGGCTGTTGATTGATTTTAAAGGTAGATAGATAAATCAGGCCCATTCATTTAAGAAAATTACTGCAAAGAATTGGGGGGAGGAAAGCCTCCCTTCCATGCCTCCATTGCATTTTGCTTAAATGAATTCTTTATCAGTTAATTTAATTTGTGCCACACTAGGATTCCCTACAGTCATCATCAGAATTGATGATCACTTTGTGATGCACATTAATCTCTTGGTCAAAACAGAGGAAAGGGAAGAAGAAAAAAGTTAGCTATTTAGTCAGCCTCTATAAAATTCTGCTGTTTGTGGCAGTCCAGTTTGATTTGGATGGAACATCTCACATCAGTGAAACTATAGTATTTCAGCACCCTTTAAAGCCATGATGAGATTGAATTGCATTATCACTATAAAAATCAGATTTCTCTGTTGAAATGATGAACTGGTAATGTATTTCATTTTGAGTATCTATGTGCTAAAAAAGGGCACACTTGTATTATTAAATCACACAGCACATCACGAGAGGCTAAGTTTGTATTTTTCTTTTATATTATATTCAAGAAGAATAATCTTGGATTTACACTTCACTAGTGTCCTCACATTTGATCTCCCCCTACCTCGGTTGAAAAATTGATTGAACAACACTATACGCAGCCTGAATCTGCAAAATGATTTAAATAGTCTCTCTGCTGGAGGAGACCGAGTGGAATTCAAAAGGGCAAAGATATTTTCTAGAAGGCTTTTGAGATAATTTCTCCAGGCATCTGAGATCTGCAGTCTGAGCAAAGATGATGAGCAAATCATTCCAGCACAGTGGAAATGAACCAAGTGCAATGAATTCTGGTTCGTCTTCAGGATGCAAGAATAACAAATATTTTGCCTGAAAATAAGCCTTTGCAGAAGACCAAAAATGCCAGATACTTGCTTTGTTTTGATTAACCAGGGTTGAAACATGTGTCTCCATTATTGGGGAGGGGCAGCCTTATATTCATTCAGGATCTTAGTAAATCTGAAACTGCTGCGAGCTGCAGTCCTGGCAGGAGTCAATGCTACAATTCCTAGCTAGCTGATTTAGGATGATGTGTGGTTGGTTGCCAGGGCCGGTTCTAAAGGGCGGCCAGGTTGGGCACTGGCCCGAGGGCCCCGGAGCTACAGGAGCCCCTGAGGGGCCCTCCACTCCCCTTCCAAGATCCATGCCCCCCCACACACCCCACTTACCTGTCAGCTGGCTTTTTAGCATTGGCCTTAATGAAGATGGCGGCCACAGCTTCCCTAAGGTACTGAAGCCACTGCCGCCATCTTAGTTGATGGCAGAGATGTGCGCAGGTAGCATGCACGTGTGCCATCAACAAGATGGCAGCAGAGGCTTCATTCCCCTTAGGGAAACTGCGGCCACCATCTTCATTAAGGCCAATGGTAAAGACTAGACAGGTAGGGGGCCGTGGGGGGGGCATGTGCGCACACGTACACATGCACCCACACACCCACTGGGGGGCCAGGGCAAGCTGATGCCCAAGGGCCCCTGCATGCCTGGAGCTGGCCCTGTTGGTTGCTGTGGGAGAGGGCAAGCAGAAGACAGGCTAAAAGCTTGCAACCAACTATGCCTATAACCTGGTCTGAACTTGGCTTCAGCCATTTCTTGTCTCTCCTCCAAGTTTACTCCTTATGGAACAAAACAATAAGAAGCCTTCTTTGTGGCGCATTCCCACGTATTCAGATCCAAAAAGTGTGGAATGTTTGTGCTGCTCCAGGCCTGGAGAATGTTCATTCTAGCAGGCCACACTAAGAAAATTGTTTAAAATACACCCTTAAATGGCAAAAAGGACAGTGATTTACTAGGAATTAGGGACGTGTCCTGTCTCCCACCCCAAAATAACAATCGGTGCACTTTTTTATAAGTAAAGAAGTGAACATTTATTATTGCAGACTAACAGTACCAGCTCAGTGTCATGGAAAGGGCAGAATGTAGTCGAGGTGCTCTTGTAAGGCAAAGGGGGGGTGACAATAAGTCTGGCTCTGAATCAAGGTCAAGGTTCAGGTGTCCACCAAGCTTTGAAGCTTTGGGTGGAGAATGCGCAGCTACTTGTGAGAATCCCTGTCCCTGCAGGAACTCCTGGCCTGAAGACAGGTGCTCTGCCTGGGAAGATGAGTCTCCTCTTTCCTCTTGATGCTCTGCCTCTCCCTGGCTGACATTGCCAGACTCACTTCCTCATCCTCTGGCAGGGAAATGCCCTCCACAGTCTATAATAGCCCTTTCTCCTCCCCAGGTGAGGGAGAGGTAGCCTCTGGGGCTCCTACCTCATCAGTAGATCCAGAGGCATCTGCAGGTGGGGAGGGAGTTCATCAAAAGGGGTCTTCTCCATTGGCTTATTCCTTCCCCACTTCCTTACCTACAGAGCCTTCTTCCTCAAGTGTCTCCCACTCCTGGTCTGAACCATAATACTGAGGGATGGGCAAGAAATTCAACTCAGTTTGCATTTGAAGCTGAATCTTATCAAATTTGTGCTTTCCAAAACAATATGAGAAGCGAAACACAGCCAGCCTCCAAAATTTGCACTTAATTGAATTTTGCAATGCAATTCGCCAACCAAACAATGTCTACAAAAATGCGTACATTCAGGGAAAGTTTGCATAACAGTGAATATATGAGTGAAAATAACATACAAAAAGACATTATTGATGAGAAATGGCTTGCAAAAATGTGTACATTAGTCAAAACTGCCAACAAAAATGTGTTTATTAGGGAAAATTCGCACTAAAATGCTGGAGAGTTTTCATGATTTTTTTTTAAATCTCAAATTGCTGCAGAAATGTGGAGAACAGAATTTAAGACTGACAAATGAGAATCGGAGAGAACCAAAATTGCCAGAACTTTCCATCCCTAGTCAGAGGGGATCATGACAGGATGGTTCCTGAGAAATGGGGATAGTTGGAGCTTTAGACCAGGGATGGGGAACCTGTGGCCCTCCAGATGTGGCCCTCCAGCCCAGGGATGGGGGACCTGTGGCCCTCCAGATGTTAGACAGTTCCCATTATAATTTTTGACCATGGGCTATGCTGCTTGGGGCTGATGGGAGTTGGAGTCAACATCCAGAGTTGGGGTGGGAACATCAGTCCCAGGGATCAAGTTCAGCCCTCCAGTCCTCTCTATCTGACCCTTAGAACTCTTCCTGGAGCATACCTCTCACTGGCTCTGCTTTGAATCTCCAAATATTTTTGGCTGATTGGAATGCATCCTTGAACTCTCACTTGTCTGGGTAGAGAATAGAGTGGAGAGTGTGTAGAAACTAGCCTATGGTACAGTGTTAACAGCACATTTGTTTCTCTGTCCATTTTTGCCTCTGACTCCATCCACCATTGGCATATGGCCCTTGGAAGGTTGCCCAGAATGGAACGTGGCCTTTGGGCTGGAAAAGGTTGTCCACCCTCGATCTCAAAGGCTACAGGCCTCCCCTTCCCGCTTTAGACAAAACGGTTATAAAAGTGGTTTATCATTTAGAATCAGACAGTAACACAGAAAATGATAAGTGGAGGCTGGTCTGTTAGGGCAGATGGGGCGCTGCCCCACCAATTTCAGTCGGACCTTAGCCAGCCCTTACCTGCCTGCCTGCTTCCTTATATGCAGTCCAAGGAGTGGCACTGGCTGCCAGCTTTCTCCTTAATCGAATGTTGCCATTATAGAATTCAGCAGGGAGGAGGGTTGGGGAAAACAAGAATTAGTTACCTCTACCTCTCATAGGCTTTGGCTCTATTTAGTGTTGGCCTCTCTGCCTATTCCGCTCCCACCAGCCCCAAGGGCACCAGCCACCACTGGGTAAGGAAATGGAAGGATTTTGTAGGCTGCAGCTGCCATTGCTTGGCTGTTATGGGAGCACCAAGCAGGATTCCAGATATACATGTTTCAAAGGTTTTTGTTCAGGCCATTTTTACAGTTCATGATGGTACTGAGTTCATGGTCACACTCCCCTCTTCATACACAGCCAGCAGGTTAAAACAAGTATATAAAGCAGAGAGAGAGAGAGCTGAAGCTGAAGCTCCCAGGAAACTAAATTCCAGTTCCACCTTTTAATTATTACAATGTAATAGGAAAAACTCTTCAAAGTTGGACAAATTATGACCACTTACTTCCTGTGATATGGACTAACCAATATTGAACAAATCAATACAGATGGCAAGAGGCAGGGCTTTCAGATAGCTGATCAGAGGAGCTTATTTTAGGATGACGTTAGCTTTTCCCATGCTAATTTGAATTAGGTGGGACAGGAAGAATACCCTATTTTCAACCTTCTGGGCTAGTCTGTCTAGAAAGTGGGAAATCACCCTAGAGCAGGGGTGGGGAAACGTTTCAATCTGAGGGCTTCATTTCCCCATGGGTAACCTGCTGAGGGCCACATTCCAGTAGTGGGTGCAGCCCTTCCTTGTTAGGTGGGGCAGCCACATTTCTAGGTGGGGCATTGGGGAGGAGAGGTCCATGGTGCCAGCCAATCCCCCCATCGCTAGTGGAGAGGATGTGAGGACCAGGCCAGGGAAAGGGAATGGCCTTCCTCCTCAATCCTCCATCCAGGGAGTGTATTAAGTTACATGAATGAAGTTGAATCTGTTGAACTGTCTCACCTTTTTTTGGAGAGATCCCCAGGAATAGCAGACTCAAAACCTTGACTTTGCCTGTATAGCTACAGTCCTCTTTCACCTGTGGTCTGACCCTGTGTTCTGATCCTTCATGAACTGAACTACTTTGGTAATGACAGTGAGCTCCTGAGCTTGGCTTTTTAATGCCAAGTTTTAGATTCCTTGTGAAAAACAAGCCTGTCTATACTGCAAATTTAGGGAAGGGCAGAAAGAAAAGAGATACTTTACGGTGTGTTTGTTAACTCATCTTTGAGAGTCCCTCCTTCTAGTCTTATTCCTGACCTTTAGATTTTCCTTCCTGTTGGATAGTCAAGGGAAAACATTTTAACTGGTTGCTGTATATAGGACTAACTAAGCTATTGGAAACTAACTGTGGAAAGAAATTGTTTTTTTAAATGGTTGATAGGTTGATTTTTCTGCCCAGAAACCCTGAAAAAGTCTCATGCTGAGCTGCACACATTGGGAAAATCAGAAATTAAGCCTGCGGTACAACCTAGGTGGTCTGCCAGCTGGCAAACTGTAGTGTGCACAGCAATATTTCTATTCCTCTAGGACTGTTTTTACCCGTTGACCTCAACTACTCAAGAAAAAGGAGAACAAATAGCCACTATGGGTGTGAATATAGTGAATGCTTTAAAAGAGTATAAGGTAACTTATGGTAAATATTTTTTCAGATCACTTTAAGTTATATCTTTATTTCACTCTTTAGTATTAAGCACCCAATCCTGCTCTACTTATAACTGCAGGATAAATAACTCTTACTTCTTATTGCAGGCAAGCAAACGTCCTTCTTTATTGCTGGCTGGGTAGAAAACCCCAAACAAACTGAAACTGAAAAGTAGAGCAAAGGAAAGACCAAAGAGTCTAATTCTAGCCTATAATACAAAGTTCTAATATTGAACTCTACAAGGATCATGTTACTATACAGGCTGTTTCCCCCCTAAAATCATTTAAGCAATTATTGGGTGACTGTGATAATGAAAAATCCATCTTTGTCAGGGAAAGTCTTGAGTAAGGAGACTTTTGGGGGATCTTCCAGATGACGCTTTTGTGGTGTACTCACCTTGCCTTATTCACTGAATTTTTCAGAGGGTTCTATTCTTAAATTGTTCCTGTTCTTAAAGCAAGCTATTATTCTTTAAATGGAGATTATCATTGTCTATCATGTCACAAATAAAAAAGAACACAATCCCCTCCCAAAAAACCTAGTGGGCAAGAACAGTTCTAGGGGTGATGGTGCCCTCATTTGCCTCCCTGGCTACAGGGCTGAGTGGGTGGGGCCAAAGATAAGGTGGGCAGGGCCAGAGATGTGACTGTTACCTTTGAACAATGAGCTACAATTGAAATACACAAGATACAGAGGTTTCTACGCACACCCACCCATCTCTGTCTTCTATCCAGGCATGCAAGAGGCCTCAATTCAAGGACGTATTCCAGCCAGGAAAAATCAGTCAAGGTGGGCATAGAGCAGGGTTAGCGAGGAGAGTGGTTTGGGTATCTCTTTGTGTGTCTGAGGGAGGGTCTTGAGGTTTGCATAGGGAGATCTGGATGGTCACATTTAGCCCCCAGGCCTAAGGGTCCTCACTGCTGCCCTAGAACATTTCAGAAAGCTTAGGGATTAATGGGTCAACTTCATTAAGTAGGATGAAGAGGACAAAGAGCCAGTTTGGTTGGCTTTGGGACAGAAAGAGCAATACACAACTACTTAGTGTTCTTTGCTTTGTAGTTTCCCAAAATGTACTTTTGGCCACTGTAAAGTGGCAGCCTATGCCAAGCAAACTCATGATCATCCGTCAGGTTTATTGGAACAAGAGTATATATATATATATATTGCTCTGTGCAACATGCTCATCTTTAAGCATAGGCATTTGTTTTTGTCTGAATAATACTGGATTTGGTCTTTTGAACAAGGCCCATGAAAGTAAATAATTGGTGGTCCAATTATTTTTGTTCACTACATGGATGGTGGTTATTAAAACAGGCATTACAACATAATCAACAATACAGAAAGAGATTGAAATGGTTAGACAAAGAAAGGGAGGAAATAAAATCATATGATTTGAGTGAATTTGACCCTATCTCTTGACTCAGTAACCTTCCTTTTTCTTCCACACCTCACTTGCTTTCATGATTTTGGATTACTCTGCATTATTTAACCTATTGTCACCCTGCTGCAGGTGATTACTGCTTTAGTAGTGAAGCTCAAAAGAGCTTCTTACCATTTAAAGATCTCTTAAAAGAGGTTGTCAAAGTAGCATACATCTACACAAGGTCATCATAACTGCAGAAAGGAGTACATCCTGATCTCATGAGCTGCTGAACTGGCAAATAAGCAAAACAGAGGTAAAGTGGTTGTCTCATCATACATAATATTGTAAGTATACTATCGCTATGCAAACTGCCCATCCTAACTGTTACTGTACAGCTTGGCATTTGAGGGTGAATAATAGGTTCCTGATTAATGACCTGTCATGATCAATGATAACTTCAAGCCAGTGGGATGCGTGTGACATCCCACTTGCTTTAGTGAGGAATAATGAAACAATTTTCAGAGTTTTGGATCAGTGCTCAAATTACAGAGGAGCCAGAGGGCACCTGCTCACATTTTCTTTTGTAATGGTCTCCTTAGCTACTGTTTTTTGAAATGCCAAAAAGGAGGCATGCTTTTGCCAAATCTCAAAGGAGTTTGTGGTCGGGATTTCTGAATTTCTTTATGGATCCCCATAATTTGAGCATTTTTAAAATAGTGACAGGAGGAAAGGGGGGGAACAGTCTTAGTCGGAAGCTTGCTGAAAAAGTTGGTTAGAGGTTTCTGGTTAAAAAAGCTTCTAAGATATTGGGGAACTATATTGATATTCCTTGTAGGACCAGGACTACCTGCTTGCTTCACATCTGCTCCATCTATGTAATTGTAAATAAATAGATACTACCATCAGTCTTCAATACTTTCACAAGAGAAAATGATCCTCATTAGTATTAGCATATTCCTCAGCAATTCAGCCTTTTACAAGACACCTACAGTATGGATCTGCAAAACGTCATTAGACACCAATATTGCAGCAATGGAAATCAAGATGACCAGTGGGCTTAAGACCTCTTAGACCTGGCTACTAAGAAAAGGATTGTTTATAACAAGAAAGGTGTCCTGGGCAGTCTGACAACTTTTTCAATACTTTTCTTAATTCTCTCACCTCCTCCCAAGCATCTCAGCTCTTCTGGTAAGACAGGGGACTAGGTTAGCCTTCTTTAGGAGCAGAGCTTTCTCTGTAGTGGCCTTATAGTTTTGTAGGACTCCTTTCTATGAATATGAGTGAACACAACTACACACATATTGGCATGCTGACTTTATTGCAGTGATTATTTTGAAGCATTTGAAAGCCGTCTGGCAGAGCTTGTTACATCAAGACCCCTGAGTAGCATTAGAACCTTGGGAAGCATGCTGTGACAAATTTGCAAGGCATTTTGAATATGAAACTGCTTGACTCCAGTCTTATGCCAGCATCAGGAGCATTCCTGTGAAGACATCTAGTACAACATCTAGTATGAGTTTATGCGATTAGTTTCAACTGATGTAGCCTGAAGTTATGGACAAGGGGTGGTATTCAATGCTAGTTCTACTCAGAGTAGACCCATTGAAGTTAATGAACATGACTAACTTGGGTTCATTAATTTCAGTGGGTCTGCTGCTCTGAGTAGGATTTAGTTGAATACAACCTAAGATATTTGGAGAGATTAAGTTAATTATCTGTATTCCTGACCCTTGCTCATCTTGGCTTATTACTTCTGACTGAAGGGGATTGACTGGGTGGATCCAGAAAATAAATAAACGAGAGGGAATGATTCTGGCTGCTTTGAAAGATGCAGTTGTGCATCCACACCCTTCTTGATTGAGAAGATTGTAACAATTATCATCCAGTCATAAATATCCCCCTCTTTTTTTGGCAAGGTGCTTGAGAAGGTGCTGATCCAACTCCAGGCACTCATGAAAAAATGAAATCTAGACCTATAAATGCAGATTCAGGCCAGAGTTTAGCACTGAAATGGCTTGATTATGGCTTCTGTTGAGAGAGAGATAGGAGAAGAGCACCGCTGTGGATTTCTCTTGATTTCTCAGTAGCTTTTGATACCATCAGTCATGGTATCCTACTGAACTGGCTCTGTTGCTTGGGGTCAGGAGATATGGTGGTTCTGCTCCTAACTACAGAGTTGGTTTCAGAAAATAGCATGGGGGGTGTCTCCTTGACCCCATGGCACTTGTGCCGTGAGGTCCTGCAGGGTTCCATCTTATATGAAGCCACTGGGTGAAGTCATTCACAAGGTGATAAACTCTGTTTCACTTTGCCATCTGCATCAGGCAGGGCTATGTAAATGCTGAATCAGTGTCTGAACTCAGTAATGGGCTGGATGAGGGCCACTAAAGAGGCTCTGCAGGTAAATAATTCTTCAACCAGTTCTGGATGGGGTTGCATTCCTTCTGGAAGGGCAAGTGGGTGGTTTGGGGGCACTTCTTGATCCAACATTGTCACTTGAGGCCCATGTGATCTCTGTGGCTCAGAGTGCCTTTTTCCAGCTTCAGTTGTTTTGTTGGCTGTGGCTATTTCTCAACAAGAATACTCTCGCCACAAGGATTCACACTCTAGTGATCTCTCAATTGGCTTATTACCATGTATTGTTGAGAGGCTGTCCTTCAAGGCAATCCAGAAGCTTCAGCTAGTACAGAACTAAGTTACCAGAATTTTGACAGTACAACCAGGTTGGCTCATATTTTTGAGGAACACCTATTCTGAGGCTAAACATCTATTCTGAAAGAATTACACAGGATGTTTATTCACTCCTAAACACAATTTAAGGTGCTCGTGAGCATGTGTAAAGCCATAAATGGCAAATATTTTTGGGGGGGGAAAGCTCTTTCTTAGATATATATTGTATAACTAGAGAAAGATGATTATAATTTAATAGCTGCTCTTCTTTGTGTGAAAAACTGTAAGGTTTTATTGTGGATATTTTTAAAAATAAAATAAAAATAAAGCCATAAATGGCTTGAGACCCAGACACCCAAGGTTGCTGCCTTGTCCCAGTATAACAGCCATCCCTTCTTAAGACCCTTCTCTGGGTACCTTATGGCAAAGATTGCTTTGTTCAGAGATTATTTCTATAATGTGCCTTGAATTTATGCAGTCTTTGGTTGTCAGTTAAGGTAGCATACCTGAGTTACAATACTCCATAACAAATTCTACTCCAGGAAGTTCAAACTCTTCTGAGTATCAGAAAGATACTCACAAAGAAATTAGGATGCAAGAACAAATCTCTCAGCCCACAGTCAGTTAAAGTATTTTGTTTTATTAGCAAGCATGCTTCAAAATTATTTATACAGCCACAAGAGTGGCTGTATGCTATAGTCAGCATGGATTTTTCACATTCCACAATGTTAAATCGAAAATACCCCCCATGCAATTCTGATGCTTCCCATAAACTAATTTCAAAACAAAACCTTACAAAACTCAGAAATGCTTGCTTAACAGCCACCTAAATTTTCATGGCGATACACAAAACAGTCAGAGAGAATCAAGAGTTCAAAGTGTAAAAAGAGAGAGAGAGAGAAACCAGAACCCTTTTGGACTTTTTTCTGTCAGAGCTCTCCTAATCTCAGTAACCCATTAGAATTCTTTGAGAGTGTCAACAAGCATATAGATAGAGGTGATCCAGTGGACATAGTGTACTTAGACTTTCAAAAAGCGTTTGACAAGGTACCTCACCAAAGACTTCTGAGGAAGCTTAGCAGTCATGGAATAAGAGGAGAGGTCCTCTTGTGGATAAGGAATTGGTTAAGAAGCAGAAAGCAGAGAGTAGGAATAAACGGACAGTTCTCCCAATGGAGGGCTGTAGAAAGTGGAGTCCCTCAAGGATCAGTATTGGGACCTGTACTTTTCAACTTGTTCATTAATGACCTAGAATTAGGAGTGAGCAGTGAAGTGGCCAAGTTTGCTGACGACACTAAATTGTTCAGGGTTGTTAAAACAAAAAGGGATTGCGAAGAGCTCCAAAAAGACCTCTCCAAACTGAGTGAATGGGCGGAAAAATGGCAAATGCAATTCAATATAAACAAGTGTAAAATTATGCATATTGGAGCAAAAAATCTTAATTTCACATATACGCTCATGGGGTCTGAACTGGCGGTGACCGACCAGGAGAGAGACCTCGGGGTTGTAGTGGACAGCACGATGAAAATGTCGACCCAGTGTGCGGCAGCTGTGAAAAAGGCAAATTCCATGCTAGCGATAATTAGGAAAGGTATTGAAAATAAAACAGCCGATATCATAATGCCGTTGTATAAATCTATGGTGCGGCTGCATTTGGAACACTGTGTACAGTTCTGGTGGCCTCATCTCAAAAAGGATATTATAGAGTTGGAAAAGGTTCAGAAGAGGGCGACCAGAATGATCAAGGGGATGGAGCGACTCCCTTACGAGGAAAGGTTGCAGCATTTGGGGTTTTTTAGTTTAGAGAAAAGGCGGGTCAGAGGAGACATGATAGAAGTGTATAAAATTATGCATGGCATTGAGAAAGTGGATAGAGAAAAGTTCTTCTCCCTCTCTCATAATACTAGAACTCGTGGACATTCAAAGAAGCTGAATGTTGGAAGATTCAGGACAGACAAAAGGAAGTACTTCTTTACTCAGCACATAGTCAAACTATGGAATTTGCTCCCACAAGATGCAGTAATGGCCACCAGCTTGGATGGCTTTAAAAGAAGATTAGACAAATTCATGGAGGACAGGGCTATCAATGGCTACTAGCCATGATGGCTGTGCTCTGCCAGCCTAGTCAGAGGCAGCATACTTATGAAAACCAGTTGCCGGAAGCCTCAGGAGGGGAGAGTGTTCTTGCACTTGGGTGCAAGGAACCAATTGTCACTGTTCTAAAAGCCAGACTCACACCTGCTGGGCTTGCCTAATCAGGGGTCCGCACCCGGGCCAGACTTTGATTTCACAAGAGACAGTCATGGATTCCCCCAAAGAATCCTGGGAAGTGTAGTTTGTGAAGGGTGCTGAGAGGAAACTCCTATTCCCCTGACAGAGCTCCAGTGGCCAGTGCAGTTGAACTGTCAACCACTCTGATTGAAGCTCTGTGAGGGGAACAGGGCATCTTCTAGCAACTCTCAGCACCCTTCACTAACCACACTTCCCAGGATTATTTGGGAGAAGCCATGACTGCCTCAAGTGAACTAAAGGCCTGGTGTGGATGTGGCCAGGGACAGTTTTGGTTTAAATTTGGGTGGGAGGCTACATGTGCCTGCTGTGGAATAAAAAGGTGGGGGAAAGCCTGAAAAAGAATTTTTGGAAAGGAAAGGCCCTTCCCTACTGCCCAGTGCCCACCCACCAAATCACCTCCCCTCCCCTCCCCCTTCCTCCCTCCCCTCCCCTTCCTGCCCTCCTCCTCCTCGCCCCACCCCTCCCCCAGGGCAGTTTCACCTATCCTAAGCATGTGCCCCTTCCCTCCCCCTTCCTTCATCCCTCTCTTCCCCTCCCCATCCCATTCCAATCCCCTGCTCCCCTCCATTCTCCCCTCCCCCCTCCTCCCTCCCCCATGGCTAGTTTTACCTAGTTTTATCCTAGGACTATGACCTGGGACACCAGGGTTCGAATCCCCACACAGCCATGAAGCTCACTGGGTGACCTTGGGCCAATCACTGCCTCTCAGCCTCAGAGGAATGCAATGGTAAACCACCTCTGAATACTGCTTACCATGCAAACCCTATTCATAGGGTCGCCATAAGTCAGAATCGACTTGAAGGCAGTCCAATTCATTTTCAAGCATGATTGCATGGGAGTAAATCCCATTGAATTCAATAAGTATGCAAATAATCAAACCTGCCCTCCCCTCCTTCCTCTCATCACATCCTTTTTGCCCCTTCCCTCCCCCTTCCTTCATCCCTTCCCTCCCCTTCCAATCCCCTCCTTCCCCCTCCCACTTCTTCTGCTCCCCTCTCCCCCTTCTTCCTTCCCTCTACTCTTCTCTCCCCCTCCTCCTCCCCCATGGTCAGTTTTGCCTATCCTAACCATGATTGCATGGGAGTAAATCCCATTGGACTCAATAAGCATGTAAATGATTGAACCTGCCCTGCCCTCCTCCTTCCTCCCATCACCTCCCTTTTGCCCCTTCCCTCCCCATCCTTCTCCCCTCCCCCTGCCCTTCCAATCCCCTCCTTTTCCCCTCATCCTCTTTCTGCTCCTTTCTCCTCCCTTCTCCTTCCCTCCCCCTCCTCCTCCATGGTCAGTTTTACATATCCTAACCATGATTGCACAGGAGTAAATCCCATTGAATCCAATAAGCATGCGGGAGAGAGCCTTTTTAGCTGTGGCCCCCAAGCTTTGGAATACTCTACCCTAAGAAGCCCACTCTGCTCCCTCCCTGATGGTTTTCCGGAGACTTCTGAAAACCAACTTGTTCCAGAGAGCCTTTGGGAGGGACTGAAGGTACAGCCTGACACTGATTTTAGCCTTCTACTTTAATTTTACCTCTTTAGTCCCTTCACTACCACTCCCCTATATATATATGTATATGTGTGTGTATGTATATAAATATATATTGTATTTTATGTATTTTAATTTACTTTAATATTTTTGTGATCTTTATTGCGTACAATTTTATTATGTATGTGTTTGTTTTTATTGTAAGTCACCCTGTTATAGGGTAGAAGGCTGGGATACAAATATTTTAAATAATAATAAATAAATGATTTGACCTGCCTTTCCCCTCCTTCCCCTCTCCTCCTTCCTCCTCCCTTCTTCCTCTTCTCCTGCCCACTCTAGGCTTCCCTCCCCATGGTCAGTTTTACCTATCCTAAGCATGATTGCAGGGGAGGAAATCCCACTGAACTCAATAAACATGCAAATAATAAAACCTGCCCTCTTCCTCCCCTTCCTGCTTTCTCCCCTGCCCCCCTCCCCCATCCCCTGTGGTCAGTTTCACATATCCTAAGCATGATTACAGGGGAGTAAATCCCACTGAACTCAATAAGCATGCAAATGATCAATCCATTCTTAGCAAACTTGCACAGGATCCCACTTCTTACCTCCCAGATCAAAAAGCAGAGAAATTCACTCATAGGCAAAAAGCCTTGCAGTTTAAGAACATACCTATAGCCAACAGATATTTCTATCAAACTTTAAAAAGTAGGGAAATTGGGCAGCTATAGTGAATGCACCAGGAGAGCAGGAGACCAGACCTCCTCTCTGAGATATTGTTCTGCCCTACAAATTGGTCAAAGTGCAAAGACAATTTGGGTTGGTGTTTCCCAGTCCAGTCCACTTGCTGTGTAGCCTGGAAGAATTTGGTAACATGTGCCTCTGAGCATGTGGTAAGTGGTGGCAATCAGCCCAAATAGCAGAAACAAGACATGTGCTGTGCTGATCTTGTTTTAGCAGGGAGAAAGCAACAATATTAAAACAGTTGATATCGACTTGTTAAGTGAGTGATAGGAAGATGGCGTCTGGGTAAGACTCTCCGGCTACTTGCCTGCTTATAATTATATTCTATTTCACTTTTAAATCTCTTTTTTAAAACTAATATACAAGGGACTTCACCAAGATATCTTTCAAGGATATCAGCAGCCAGTAGTAGCTTCATTAGCTTATTTAAAACAACAATATTTTAAAAGGCGAATTTCATTACAAGATATATTATCTTTTTTGGGCGTAATAACCATCTAACAAAGCTAAATACTAATGACAACATGGTACTAACGAGGAGTCTAAGGAAAGCCTTGGGTGATTCACCTCAGCTACCGAAGAAAAAACAGAAGGAAAAGAAAGTAAATATCAAGAACTTATCTCAAGGCATTTTGCCAACAGCACTCCAACAAGCAGATTCTCTTCCTTTGGAATTAAAGAGACAAACTCATATTACCCAGTTTTGTGTTTCCTCCGGTAATGAAAATATACCAAAGGAAATTCCTAAAAAGACTTATACCAGCCACGACTGGTCAGTTAAATACATACTAGTCAATGTTTCTTATAAATCTACTTCTGATGCAACTCCTAATTTAGCAGCAGAGTTAACAACAGCGAATGGTATTGCCAGTGAGTGGTTGCCTTATCAAAACGAACCTGAACCTGAGATGACAAAGTCGGTTTCACACTGTGAGAATACATCTTTAGGGACAGCAAATATAATCACCAATCTTGCTGAATATGGGCCTGAACATCTTGTGAAGACTTTACCTTCTACACTCAATGTAACTGGCTCTTTAAATTGTATAAATATCTCTTGAGAACAAAAGGAAAATGGCTCAACCACAGACGGTCTGATACTAGAACAGCAGCCTGAGCCTGCAATCCTGTTCAAGGAGTCCCCTATTCACCTAGGGATGATCAGTAATGATGCACTTAAAAACAATTTGCAACTAGAAGTCCACCATATTTATACCCAAACTGAAACAGACTGGAAAACAGATGTAATAAGTCCAATAATTACTGGTTGGCTTTTTATGCTAGCCTTTGATTTGGACTCTATGAAATCGTCATTAATTGAAACCAATCATCTATTAACATCGGTTCTAAGTATATTGGATATTAAAGGACAGTTTTTTCCAACCAACCAAAACTCCTCTTCTGCGCCTATATTACGTCACTCAGACATAACTCTGAAGGAAACCAACCCAATGAAGACCAATCCCTTAATAAAGAAATCTACCATGGTAAAAAAGACAACAAAAAGGAACGCGGCTGATAAAAAACCAATCCCCCCCAAAAAATCTAGTAATATGAAAAACTGCAAAAATCGCCAAAGAGAAAAAATGAACTTTAAGAAATTATTCAATCTGCTAGATCAAGGTCCATCGGCTAATAAGAACTCTGGATTACAAAAAAGGGTAAGAAAATCTCCTCGGGAAAAAGAGGGAAATCAACATACAATTGAGATGACATTTAAAAAAAACCCCGGGATTCCAGATACAACAGCGAGTTTGTTGAACTCTCCGCATAAGGATTCTTTTGATATATCCCTGACCTTTCAGAATGGTGCTCAAGAAGCCTTGGATAATCTTCAAGATCCATGGTCAGAAATCTTGAAGAAACAACCTGTGCAACCACCTTCTAATAATAGTAATTGGTCTATAGTTTTGGAACCTCTACACCTAGTACTAGAAAATTACCCAAAACCGCTGGGTCTTTTAAGCCAATATAACCGTATCTTACACCTCTGTAATCTTTTAAACCCGACGGTAATGCTATCTTTAACTGATGTTGTCCAAGTACAATACCTGTATTTTAATGGTTGTAATGCCCGGGCAATAGTCTACTTTTCTTCTTTCTCAGCTGTCCAAAAATTGCTTTTAGCTAGATCTGCTCTCTCTAATCTAAATATTTATGTAAACAGACATTTTGTTAACAAAGCGCTACCGATGCCATTAATAACAAAAACTCTCAACCCCGAAACGTTAAAACGATCCCTGAGGGAGTCGCTGCCTAGTCAACCCCTCATAGTCATTGATATAGAACCGACGGACCACACACAAATTTCTGTTCCACCTCAATTGTCCAAGGATAATAATATCATCTTTACTCCTGAAGAAATGGCATTATTAGATACTTTTGGAACACTATCAGAAATTGCCCAGAATGAGATACTACAAAGATTGGATAGTCTAAAAAATCATTTGCATACAATACGGGAGCGAAATTTAGATTCCAATCAACTAGAAGGGGCAAATCCTGTATTACTTTTAGATCCACTCCCACAGAGGCCGAACCCTATAAATTCTAGAGGGATATCTGGCTTGAGGGGAACGCAAAACGGCTCACACAAAGAGATAGATGTTCAGATTAATTACAATCAGATGAGTTTGGAGAAAGGCAAGGTTGAAACTCCATATCTCCTATTAGAAGAATATAATCAATGGGGAAATTCCCCGTGCTATGAATTAGCTAAATATGCAAAAATCGATACACCAGGGCGCTGGGAACGAATGCGCAAATTGGAGAAAGAGGAATTAGGGACACCATTTAACAGCCCAGGATATAAGGAATTAAAAACTCTCCAAGTCAAACAGTTGAATGAAGCTACAGCCAATCAATTGATTAATCATGAGAATGCCCCCACGCAACCAAAATGAAACAATCCATCTTTTAATGGTTGTATAGCAAACATAGCCTCACTTGACGAGATCACATTTACTTGACAGACATCCATGCTGTCATGGAACATCAATGGTTGGACTAGTAAATGTGAGGATCCCGATTTTTTAATATTTCTAAGTAAATTTCATATTATTTGTTTACAAGAAACGTGGATTACCTCTACAAAGAAAGTGAATCTAACTGGTTACCGCTCCTTTTCAAGCCCAGCAATAAAACCAGTAGGCAGAGGTCACCCTAAAGGGGGCCTTTTAACTCTGATCTCAAATAACTGTTCACTAGTGGTTAATAACTTACCAACTCCTCTTCCCCAATCAATCTTGGCACTCAGGATAAATGGCATAGATGTCCAGGCCTTAATTTGTATAAATATTTACATTCCCCCCTTTCAAACATCAGATCCGGACGTTAAAAAAATATGGGAAGTGTTGGATGAGCTGCTTACCTATTTTGAGAAGCAATTCCCAAATGATAAGTTGTTCGTATGCGGCGATTTCAATGCCAGGATTGGGAATCCTTGGCTACAAAACATAAATTTTACTAATTGGGCTCCTTCTTATCAATATGAATGTGATAATAGGAACTTAAAAGATCCCAATACAAACAAACAGGGTCTTCTACTTCGTGAATTAGTGGCATCGCACTCTCTAGAAATTTTAAATGGATCAACAGTTGACGCTTCGGCTGGTTCCTTCACTTATTGGTCCTCTTTTGGGGCAAGTGTAATTGATTATATAATTGTTTCTAGATCTTTATTTTTGACCATAATTGAATTTAAAGTAACATGCAGATCAGAGAGTGATCATTTCCCACTGCAATTAGGTTTTATGCCACCTTTGCCCAAAATATACTCAAATCCACAACAGACGCATGCTGGAACTCTGAAAAGAGTTCGCTGGTCTGAAAGAAAGGGGGAACAGATAGTAGCTACTTTAAGGATCAATTTTCTTGAATCTATTCGGCAGCGAATACTAGAAGGTACCTTGGAACCGATTATGGCCTTTCAAAATATTGTTCTATTGCTCAAACCTCTATTGACACAGAAGGCAGCGGTAACAAATAGGAGATATGGCCCTCCCTCATGGTTCGACAGTGAATGTAGAACAGCAAAAAGAAATCTCAGATCACAATTAAGGTCAACTCTCAGATATGATAAAGGTGAAAAATATACTAGTTTATTTAAATCAATGAAGGCTGCATATAAAAAACTTTTGCGCCAAAAGAAACTGGACTCTGTTGTATATCGCTGGCAGAAGCTAGCCAAAGTGGTCCATGTGAATGATGAGGGCTCATTTTGGGATTTAGTTAAACAGGGGATGGGTTTCTCCACCCAAAAAAAAGTACAACAAATCCCGAGCCTGACTTGGTACAATCACTTTCACAAACTCTATTCTCTTTTACCACCTTTCCAGACTAACACTCTGGAAATGGAGATTGAAAATTTGCAGCAGTGGCCCCCGGTTTCCACTGAAGATATAAAATCGTTAATTCAAGCGTTGAAAAATGGGAAAGCCCCAGGCGAAGATTTTTTGCCCCCCGAAATATTTAAATTATGTCCAGATTGGTGGGCTCCTTTATTGGCACGTTTATTTTCTAGAATCAATGTTACTGGTGTCATCCCAGATGGTTGGAGACGTACCATTATAGTTCCAATATATAAGAAAAATGATTCCGCTGACCCGACAAACTATCGTCCCATTAGTTTAATTGATGTAGTAGCCAAGTTATATAGTAAATTTCTTTGTCAAAAGCTAGAACAATGGGTGGAGGCAAATCAGTTGATTTCCCCTGAACAGATAGGGTTTAGAAAAGGGTCATCTTCGACAGATCACTGCTTAACATTATATTTTTTGGCTAAAATGAATATAACAGGACCTGTAAGACATCTTTACGCAGCGTTTGTCGATTTGGCCGCAGCTTTTGATTCAGTGGACCGAAACATTCTATGGTCCAAATTATATAATCTGGGAATTGACCGACGACTACTATTCCTTATAAAGGCTCTCTACACAGATAACATTGCTCAGGTTAAGGTAAATCTACAGGGTACCATGACGCCCCCGATAGCGGTAGAGAGGGGGGTTAAGCAGGGATGCCCGCTAGCTCCCCTTTTATTTAATCTCTTTGTAAATAACATAATTTTAGAACTATCCGACCATCAATATTTCCCTCCATCAATTGGACAAAGGAAAGTGTCTACTTTATTTTATGCAGATGATATGGTTTTACTATCCCTGGCCCCTATTGGCCTGAGAAATATGTTAAAAAGACTGCAGGTACTTTGCAATGCAGATAGATTGAATATAAACTATAGGAAAACAAAAATAATGGTCTTTGGTAAAAGACCTGTATATCATCGATGGTCGGTGGATAATCATCAATTGGAACAGTGTAGATTATTTAAATATTTGGGGGTGACCTTTTTGGACACCCTTTCTTGGAAATGTCACACCCAATCTATAAAACAATCAGCAACTAAAACGGCGGGGGCTATTCTAAAATTTTATTGCAATGAGGGGGGCAATCTGATCTTACCAGCCCTAAAAATCTTTGAGGCGAAAGTAATCTCGCAGGTTTTATATGCGGCACCGATCTGGGGGTGGGAAGCTACAACAATCTTAGCTTTAGAGACCATCCAGACAAACTTCCTCAGGCGCTTGTTATGTCTTCCCCCTGGGACTCCTGCAGCCATGCTTCGGGTGGAGACTGGAGCCACTCCACTATGTGCTCATATTCATCTAGCCCTTTTGAGATTTGTGAAGAATTTTACACCTACACAAGGCAAGGAACTACTAAACTCCTGTTTAGGCCACCCCTTCTCAAATAAAATTTGGGTTAGTAGAATAGATGAACTGCTACACCGTTACCATCTCACTACTCAGCAATTTTATAATATGGGGACAAACAAAATGCTTAGAGAAGTAATTTTCAATCACTGTAAATACTTAGATCGACTTACCTTACTTAACACCCGTGTAGCCCCATGGTTTTGGAGATTTAAAACCGACTCTACTTGTGCCCATTATCTTCTACAGTCGTTGCATATTAACTTAAGACATGCTTTTACTGCAATTCGCTTTTTTACGATCCCTAATGCTGATAGATTGGGCAGAATGACTAATGTCCCCAAGACTCAGCGAAAATGTGTTTGTAATTTTAACGTAGAGGAAGATCTTCCGCATGTTCTGCTATATTGCCCTATCTATCAAAGTCTTAGGTTACACCTTCTGCAGAAGTGGCTTGATGTAGATGGGATGTTAACCGATGCTGATAAAGTAATTTTCCTAATGTCAGATCAAAATTCCCAAGTAACTTTTAAGGTAGCTGCGTTTGCTCTAGCAGCCCAGAAATTGAGAAATAAATTTATCTCAGAATCATGTTCTAAATAAAATTAAGTAAACTATTTCATGATCTTATGGTAAAGTGATTTTTTCTAATATACATGTCTGTTGTTCTAGAACAATTTTAAAAGTTATTCCTGTAGATTTTATATGTTTCCTTTCTTTTTTTTTTATATATTTATATTGAATATTGTATACCTGTGTTGGCCTATGGCCCTGCAATAAAGGTTTGAATTGAATTGAATTGAAAACAGTTGATATCGTTCAGATAGTCACTTTAAATATGTTTGATTTAGTTTACAATTTAATGAAATTGCCTATAGTAAATCATTCTAGTAAATCACAGAAATATGTTTCTGTGAATATGTGAAGTATAGCAACACTTTGCAACCCTATATAAAAAAGCTCCAAAAACAATTGTGGTATAATGGCACTGACTGTTCTGCAGAATACTCTCCAATAGACATGAGGAGTGTCTCAGTTTGCACAAGATCAGTGGGAGGTGAAATATATTCTAGCACAATTCCAGGTGTGCTCTATGTTTTTAGTTGACCATGTCCACCTTTCCTTAACTGGAGTAGTTTAAGCATAGCAGGCTGAAAGCATGTATCTTGGGCAGGCCAAGCTTGTTTTTTCAACAGCTACAGTAGCAACATATTGTAATCAGTCTGATTTTACATCAAACTGCAGTTTCAGATTGAAATGTTAATGTGCCTAAAATAGAAATAGAGCATAACCTCCAGTTTGAAACACAAAAGGCTGTCTTCACCATCATATGACATTGACCACTAAAAAGGCTTTGAAATTAATAAAAATAGAATTGACATAGATTTCTAGGATGAATAATGAGAGAAATATAATTTTCTAGGTTAGATGCTCTGTAGAAACTGTAGTATCACAGAAAAGAAGCAAAGTAAGAACAACACCAACAAACATACAGAAATGTAATTCTTTATCTTTGGAGCTCACAGGTGTTGCCACCACTCACCATATGCTCAGAGGCATATGTTCCCAAATTCTTCCAAGCTACACAGGAAGTGGATTGGACTGTGAAAGACCAATCCAAATTGTGTTTCCATTTTGACAAATTTGTAGGGCAGTATAATATCTCAGAAAAGAGGTCCAGTCTCCTGCTCCCCTGGTGCATTTACTATGGCTGCCCAATTTCCCTGATTTTTAAAGTTTGATAGCAATATCTGTGGGCTATAGGTACGTGCTTAAACCACAAGGTTTTTTGCCTATTAGTGAATAGAATCTATATCTATATTTTGGAAACTTGTTTGTTCGCTATGCATTTGGACATCTCTTAAGATTATGTAACCACATTTGGCACAATAATTCCTGAGATCAAGGAGCAGGTTTTCACTTATGTTTGCATAATGCTGGATGGCATTTTGAATCCAGTTGGCGGATTTAGCCTTTAAAAACTGCACTGATTTTAACCACTGATCTCAAAACTGCCCTGAAGTTTTTTTGTTTGCTTCTCAGAATTTCCAAGCAATGCTGAGTATGAGGCTGCTAGTAAAGAATAAATGAGGTTAGTTAGCAGTACATAGTCAGATCATCTAAAAATGAAATGTAATGCACAACAAGGCTTGTACAAGTGCTGAGGAAAATTCTTTAGAGCAGTCTTACCTATGGAACACAAGCAAAGGCTATGAGCTACTCTGCAGAGGGAGCTAAAGAGTGGCTCAAAATTAGCCCTTTTATACCAGCTGCACAGTTTGAAGTGTACAGGAATGTTTAATTTATCACACACATCTTATTTATGTTTTAAAGTTAATTGCTAGCTAGCACAATTAAAAGATAGGAGGATACTATCTAAATCAAAGAAAGATGATAACTTCTTCCGGATGGGTGGCTACATCAGAACACTACAATAAGTTCCAGCTTTGAGATAAGGCACGTCATATTTTAACATCAACGATTCTGTACACTTTGACATGGCAAAGATACCTGGCTGCCTTCTTTGTTTCTTCATTTATGTGGGCATATCTGTGAAAACATTTCTTCCTGCCTAGTTTTATGGTAGGCAAAATATCTGCTCTCCATCTCCTGTTCTGTTTTTTTTTCTGTCCAAAGCCAAAAGGTTGAGACAAGTGTATTTCATTGCTTATTTCCTGTGTCACAGAGATATTTGTGTTCTGAGAAGCATTCCAGAGAAATTAAGAGGCCAGCTCTCATTGTTTGTGTAACAGTTCAGCTGTAGCTATATTGTCACAAATGTGCACCATCTCACCTTCTCAGCTCTATAGACTGAGGAGGATAGCAATGCTTTTCTGCATCGTTTTTGTACGTCACACCTGTATAGCTTGTGACCTTCTAATGCAGATGTTTTGTGGCCTAGCGGACCTTTCATCGATAGCACATTTTGCAGTCCCAAGCTGACAGCACAAATAGGTGGTTACAACCTGCGAGGCTACAAGGGTTCACTGTATTTGGCACAAGGAGTGGCATTCAATGCTAGTTCTATTCAGAGTAGAACCACTGAAATTAATGGACGCGACTAACTTAGGTTCATTTATGTCAATGGGTCTACTCCAAGTAGGACTTAGGTGAATATAGCTCAAGTTGTTTTGGAGTGCAGCTCCCATCAGGTCCAGCCAGCATAGCCAATGGTCAGAGATAATGGGAATTGTGGCCCCAAACATCTGGAGAACACCGTGCTGGGAAAGCCTGACTTAGGGGGCTACAAGTTGTGCAGTTCAAATCCACAATTTTAGGTTTAGTGTTTAGTAATGGGTGAACCTCCCCCCTCCCCACCAGTTCAATTCAGAATCAGGCTATCCAGACTAAAGCAGAAGGTAGAGGTGTGTGTGTATCTATACATGCCTTCCACCTGCCCCACACCCAATTCTGTACTTTGGAAACCCCATTGAACTCCCAATGATGTAATTGGGAGAATGGCATGATTTCTGAATGCTCACAACAATCCTCTCCCTTCCTCCTGCCCTTTAATCTCCTATGCATTCCTGTTATCTAAACTGCAAGAGGAGACTTGTCTGAGAAGCATCTGTCCCCCAGTGTTGGGTTATTAGTTCCCCCACCCGGATGCCAGGAACCCTGGGAGATGCAGCATTCAGGTCTAGTCTAGGAGAGCTACATCTCTCCTGGTGCCTGGGATGCTAACATTCCAGCATGCCAGGGAGGCGTCTCAAAAGCCTCCTGTTGGTGCCACTACCAGGCGGCCAGATAAGTGGGAAGATGGAAATGGGCTGGTGAGAAAGGGAAGTTTTTTCCTAGTTCAGAGTATGATCTACCTGAAAAAGAACTCAAGCAATGTGCTTGGACTCCTCAGATGGTGTTCAGTTTAGATTATGACCAATCAGTAAAAGTTGGGCAAATTTGTATTATGAATTGCCTCCTCTTCCTGAATTTTGGCCACATAATTCTTGATCCCTAATGACCTACCCACTGGGCATCCTTTTGTGCCCATGTGTAATCTTGTCCTTTATCTACATGCACATCATTGCCACTTTATTATGCAAACCTTCACATAGAGATTTACTTGTCAGACATCTCAGAAACACTGACATTTACAAGACAAAAAGTGTTTTTAATATAACTGTCATCGTTTCCTGCAACTTGGCTTCAGTGCAAAATCTATAATGAATTAGAATGTCTGACTGATGAGAAGGTTTCTGAGACATTTTCCAGAATATGACAAGGAATCTATTTAATACCTTAAAACAGCCTGTGTTGGGCTTTCACATTTGGATTTTGTAGTCGCTCTCCAGTCCGTACGATTATTAATATGCAGCAGTACACCTACAACTATTTTTGAGTAGGTATGATCGAGCACACTGTCCCCAGCCATTTAGCCCCATAAAAATAAATCCTTGTATTATGTGCAACTTTAAAAAAAGAGACAATTAAATCAATACTAAACTTACCTCCCTATAGTACTAGCATGCTATGAGTATTCTAGAGATCCATGTCCAAATCCCAACTGAAAAATGAAAGGTTCCCCCTCCCCATGTGACAGGCATATTTAGACACTCCTGGCTACAGTGAGCAATAGTGCCATGTAGTAGGCTAACTACACATATCACGCATATTTAAGACCATAGGAAGCTGCCTTAGTCAGACCATTGAATCCATCTACGTGAGTCAGACCATTGGTCCATCTACAGTATTGTCTACACTGACTGGCAGCCAGGGCTTCAGGCAGGGGACATTCCCAGACCTACCAGAAGATGCCAAGGCTTGGACCTTCCACATGCAAAGCATGTGAAAACACTGAATGATGGCTCTTCCATATACATGGAACATGGTAAAATTGTCATCAGATAGCTACAGTTTGCATGGCTGGCAACAAGTGGCGCTGAAAACTACAGCATGATGACAAGGCTTTGACCTGCCGAGCCAATGGAGGAGGGGGGGAAGGAGCTGGGGGGGGGAGAGAAAGAAGCTTTGGCAACCTGGAGATGAGGGTGGAGAAAGGGGCCTTGGTCATCTGGAGACAGGGAGAGAAAGGCGCCTCAGCAGACTGTTGAGGGAGGGGGAAGAGAAAGGAGGCCTGGAAACCTATAGAATGGGGAGAGAAAGGAGGCTGGACCAGGCCTAAGGGGATAGGGAGTTTGGCAAGTCCTGGGGGCAGTGGGGGGGTTGGCAAGGGGGCGGGGAGTAGATGGGGTTGGCATTCCTTTGCAGCTCTAGAATAGAGGGGAGAATTGTAAAAAAAACCTCTTGGTGAGCTTTAGGGGGAAGGCTGGTGGTCTGGGTGAGCTCTAAGGGTAGGGGGGAGTTTGGGCTCTGGGTTTAGATGGTGGGATGAGTGAGCGAAGTAAAGGGAGCCGGGGCAGCAGCCCCTAGTGTATATAGCATGTGTGTATGTGTGTATTTAAATAATTTTCTGCTATATATTGTTGTTTATTGCTTGATCATAGCAATTCCCAAACAACTGAAAGCTGACGCATTTTTTCTCCCTGAAGGCAAACTTGGCACACAGCTCACTCTTGTACTCTTATACCCCAAAGCTTTACTTTTTTTAATGTGTAAAGAATTTCCTGCTGCTTGGGTAAAGGCTCCAGAGGCAGAGTGGGGCTCGTGGATATGCTATCTTATCTAGAACATTTGTTTGTCCCACCTAATAGTTATATATATATATATATATGTAGGATTTTAAATTTGTGGCATCACTGCTTGCTTTTACAGAATGACAGCTCATTTTTACAGTGATGTGCATTGGGAATTGGAAAGAGCATCCCCCAAACTGAACAAATTACGGTTAATTAAAATATAGTTATGGTGGACTGCAAGTTTTGTAGTGGTAGTGCCAAACAACAACCTGGAATGCAAGTTTTCTCCAAGTATTTTATTTTAAAATGAAATGAAATTAGTATTTTAGTATATTAGTGTCTTAAACAATATTTGGATGGCACAGTAAGAATCATCACGCACCTTCGCATATTATTTACAAATACAAATACAAAATATACAACATAACTTCTACCATTACAAATCCTAAAATGAAGTATTTCATTATCCTTTGACTTTTCTGGGGGAAAGCATCTGCTTCCTAAAAGCACAGTGTACTTAATTAGTAAGTGAATATTTTCTGAAGAAGATTTTAAGCATTCTAAGTAAAACGATGGCATTTCTCCAAGCAGAAGTAAAAGATTGTTGATTTCCTCTCTTTTCTGGTTTTTGCAAGGCACGCACTGATTGCTGGCAATCCCATTGTGGAGAGAATCTGCATAAAGAATCTGCATTAAAAAGAAGAAGAAGTCAGAGTGCAGCACACAGACAAGTTCCAACTTCTAATATGCATTCAGTCAATGAAAACCAATGACGGTGAGCTGAGCAGAGTTTTCGATAGGAGACCGGGAACAATGACATTTGGGGTGAAAGGTTTCTCAGAAGGTTTGGTATGACAGACTGCTCGCAATCTCTCATATGTTAGGGGAAAGACTGATCTGCTTGCGAGCATTCAACCTCTGTCAAAAATCGACCTTGTGCTCTCTTTGTCATCATCCCTACTTGGGACTGATGGGCATTGCGCTTCTTGCCCTGCAGATTCTTGGTCTCTGGCATGATGGGATGAGAAGCATAAGAAGGAGAAAAGGATAAGTAAGAATTCCACTGGAGAGGAATGTTAGGGCACAGAAGGGGAAGGGGTGGTTAGTAGGCTCTGCATGAGTAATTGAGACTGATATGGCAAGTGAAGGGTTGCAGCTCAGTGGCAGAGTGCATGCTTGACATGCGGCCAGTCCCAGGGTCTATCCCCGACATCAAGTCTCCAGTCTGAAACCTTGGAGAAATGCTGCCAGCCTGCATAGATCACCCTGAGCTAGATGGACCAATGTAAGTGTAAGGCAGCTTCCCATGTTCCTAGTATTCCTTTACTGAACAAAAATTAAATGCATTGGGTACAGTCTGGATTAACAGTAATTGTAATAAAATCACCTTCACTGTTGTTTTAGGGGTGTATCCTTGCTGAAAACAGACATTAGGTAATGTATTTTATCTGTCATATCCAGTTAGATGTTGGATTCAATGATTCCCCGCATGCAATTACTGGATTTCATTATCAAAACTTTGAACCATGTCAGTCCTATTATGTCTATGTCAGACAATTAAAACTTGTACAGCATATACAGCATTTACTCCTAGGGGTCTGGTTTATCCCTTAAATCATTCTGGCGGGGTGGTGAATTCTGTGCCTACTGAGTAGTAAGATAATAGCATGGCTTACCTGCTGGCAATCAACGTAAATTGAAAGTGGGCACCTAGATCATGTTGCAGAATTCAAGGTCTCCACCACTGACATGCAAGGATTCTTTAAAAGACAAATAAATATGGAAATGATTAGCTGTGGGTAGGAAGATCGACGTTCAGTACTTGAAGTTCCCTGAAAAAACAAATGAATAGGTAGACCTATGCATCTCAGGATTGTCAATCAATTTGTGGCAGGCTGGAGCTCAGCAGAGTGCATGCTTTCGGTGCAGAAGGTCCCAGATTCAATACCCAGTGTTTCCAGGCAGGGCTGGATGAGACTCTTGTCTGACATCCTGGAGAGCTGGGATGAGGAACCTGAGATATTGTTGAATTCTATCAACCCTAGCCAGCATGGCCAGTGGTCAGGAATGGTATGAGTTGTAGTCCAATAACATTTGGATGGCCACATATTTATTTATTTATTACATTTATATACCCCCCCATAGCTGAAGCTCTCTGGGCGGTTTACAGCAATTTAAAACAATAAAAACAAATATACAAATTTTAAAACACACACAAAAAATTAAAAACAATTTAAAAACACATGCTAAAAAGCCTGGGAGAAGAGGAAAGTCTTGACCTGGCACTGAAAAGATAACAGTGTTGATGCCAGGCGCACCTCGTCAGGAAGATCATCACATAATTTGGAGGCCACCACTGAGAAGACCCTCTCCCTTGTTGCTACCCTCCCAGCTTCCCTTGGAGGAGGCACCCGGAGGAGGGCCTTAGATGTTGAGCATAGTGTACAGGTGGGCTCATGTCAGGAGAGGCTGTCCATCAGGTATTGTGGTCCTAAGCCATGTAAGGTTTTATAGGTTAAAACCAGCACCATATCTATTATACAACCTCTGTTGACTAGTGAAGGTATGATACGATTGGGTATAAGACTGTTCCCTAAGTTCCTAACTTCGTCATCAGCACTGTATGGTGAAGATATATAATTCTCTCATATTGCACCAATTATAGAATGGAACTCACAGGGCAGAAAAATGTATAGGTGAAGTATTGCCAGAAGAAATTTTGCCTGGACAAAACAAAGCAGCCTTTCAGACTGGCAGATAGCTCTTCAGTCTTTCTCATCTAACTGAAGATCAGCAAGGGATATAGACTGCTGGTTAATTGGGACAAAGAATTTTAACAAGCCAACTGTCAATATGTAAGTCTTCCATCAAATGAATGGGTGGGGGTAAATCAATGAGAGATCACTGGGTGGCAGTTATTAATTGGCAACTGGGGAGCTAGGACAGTTAATTGAAGAGAGAGGATCTCCCCAAAAGAGTGCCAGATGAGAGGGTAAGATAAAGAAACACACACAGAGATGCAGCACTTTCACTCAGCTAAAGAACCTTGGATAATCAGACACAGAAAAAGGAAGATTTTAAAAAGTAGTTTCTGCTGAGGTTCAGTGGAGTCTTAACAACTTTATATTTGTATGATAAAGGAGAACTTACAAAATGCAATGAGGCTTGTTACACGCAATAGCCTTCAACAAAAATGTTTGCCTTGATTTTGAGTCAGTGTGGCAGTGGATGGGGCGACAGGGCAGTGTCACTCACCTGATCTCTGGTTACCTGACCTCCAGTCCATGCTAGAGATCATTAGGAAAGGTATTGAAAATAAAACTGCTGAGATCATAATGCCTTCATATAAATCTACGGTACAGCTGCATCTGGAACTCTGTGCACAGTTCTGGTCACCTCACCTCAAAAGGATATTGTAGAGTTGGAAAAGGTTCTGAAAAAGATAACCAAAATCAAGGGAATAGAGCAACTCCTCTATGAGGAAAGGTTGTAGCATATGGGGCTTCTTAGATTAGAGAAAGGGTGATTAAGAGGTGACATAGGGTATAAAATACACTTCTAGAAAGTAGAAACAGATTTTTTTCCTCCCGCTCTCAGGGCCAGATTAATGTACAAGCTAAACAAGCTACAGTTTAGGGCCTCGTATTACGGGGGCCTCACATTAGAAAGAAAGAAAGAAAGAAAGAAAGAAAGAAAGAAAGAAAGAAAGAAAGAAAGAAAGAAAGAAAGAAAGAAAGAAAGAAAGAAAGAAAGAAAGAAAGAAAGAAAGAAAGAAAGAATTTTACAACATTGCCACCAGGAAACCATAATCATCATACAAATTAAGATAGTAGGTATTGAATATCATTGTTGCGGCTCGCTTGCCGACAACAGTAAACAGTAAACAATTCTATAGAACATCGTACACATGCGTCCTTTTGGATTCTTGCAGGAAACAGCCCACATGTATATATAAATTATACACATCCATTGAAGCTGACTGTTGGAAGATTCAGGACAGACAAAAGAAAGTTCTTATTCACACAGCACATAGTTAAGCTTTGGAATTCAGTCCCAGCAAGAGGCAATGATGGCGACCAACCTGGATGGCTTTAAAAGAGAATTAGACAAATGCATGGAAGATAAGTCTATATTGGATATTAGCTATGCTCTGCCTCCATAGTTGGAGGTGGTATGCTTCTGAATATCAGTTGCTGGAAACTGCAGGAGTGGAAAGTGCCCTTGCACTTGGGTCCTGTTTGTGGTCTTTCCATGGGCATTTGCCTGGCCACTGTGATAACAGGAAGCTGGATTAGATGGGCTGCTGGCCTGATCCAGTGGGATGTTCTTATGTACTTAACCTAACCTACTTGATTGAACTTGACTAGGCATGGGCGAGAAATTTGATTCAGTTCGCATTTCAAGCTGAATCTATCAAATTTGCACTTTCCAAAATTATATGAGAACTGAAAAACAGCCATTCTTTGAAATTTGCGCTTATTTGAATTCTGCAATGCAGTTCACCAACTAAACAATGTTTATAAAAATGCATATGTTATGGGAAACTGTGCATAAACATAAATATATGAGTGAAAATAACATACTGTACAAAATACATTATATGATGAGAAATTTCTTGCAAAAATGTGTACAGCCTGACATTAAGGCATTTTGTCTGGCAGCATTGCCATCTGCAGACGACATTAGGATGCAACATCTGTTCAGTGTACTAAGTCTATGCACATGTTTTAAAGTGTGCACCCAGAGTCCGTCCGATTGTGCAATTAAAATATATCAACAAGCAAAGCAAAACGTTGGATCAAATCTGTTGTTACCACATTCAGTTCAACACATTTGCATTAAACCTTTAAGGGACAAGATTGTTTTCCAGGGAAAAAATCAGATTAAGCCAAAACAAAAACAATCTTTTTCCTCTCAATGAGGTAAGCATTGTGTGTGCACTGGCAAACTGAAGTTCAAACTCTGATCATCTAAACTGGACACTCTTAGTTAGTGGAAGCATCTGGCTTCAGATCTCTTCATCTCCTGTAAATTGACCAAAGGGATTTCTGTAATGAGTCTGTTTAGCTCATGTCCCATTTCTCATAGTGTCAAGCTTTCCTGTGGGCTCTCTGGTTCATCTCCTTTCCAGCTTCTTGCTATTTAGCAGCTGCTAAAAAGACCAGATTAATAGAGAAGACAGCTAAAGGCATGTCTATTGCTTTGGACAACAGATACACACTGGGTTAGATGTTTTCCTTCCTAGTAAATAAAGGGGGTGGGGGTGGAGTCACTGCAAGCATTTATACATTGCAAATGAGCCTATGTGTTTAAGAAATTGACTTAGCCAGACCAGTTTCAGTTTTTGAGGTGTTAAGGGGCTCAAAACACATTTGCATAAGGAAGGTTGAGTTTCAGCAGCCTGGAACCTGCTGAAGGGAATAGTTTGGGACTTTGTTAAATTACTCCCAGACCAGGCCATTCAAGAACAGAGCCATGGAAGGTGCCCTTAAGACATAGCTCTAGCACAGAATAGACTATAGAACAACAGCGGGCAAAAGAAAGTCTGGAGCCCAAAGCTAGATCACCACAATCTTTCTCCAGGCTACATTCGCATCATACATTTATTCCACTATTATTCCATTTTAACCAATCATGGCTCCCCAATAATCCTGGGAAGTGCAGTTTGTGATGTGTTCTGAGAGTTGTTAGGAGATCCCCTATTCCCCTCACAGAGCTACAACTGTCAGAGTGATTTAATAGTCAGCCCCTCTTCCCAGAGAAAAATGTCAAAATTTGTCACAACATTCTTCAGATAAAGGTTGGCTTACTTATGGTTGAATGAAACTCTGTTGTTTGTTTGTTTAAAAGGATTTCTAACTGCTTAAAAGGATTTATAAACTGTTTTATAGAATGCTGTCCCCAGGGAGGCATGCCTAATGCCATCACTATCTGTTTTTAAGCGCTATTCTTGTTCTCCCAGATATATAGACCTTAATTTTTGGGGGGGTTGTGGGTGGGGTTCAGTTGGATCTGTTCTTTCGTATATATTATTTGTGTATTTTAGATTGGTTTTACCCTTGTTTTTTACACTTTTTAAAAAAGTTGCTTTGAGTTTCACTTTTCTGAAAAAAGTGACTAAATAATAATTTTTAAAATCTGTAAGTATACAATTTAAAAACAATGTCATTACAACAAAATACAACATAAAAACAGTAACACATCAGTAGAAAGTCATATTCAAACAAACAGTAGTGTAGTGGCAAATTCAGAAGTGCAGGGTCCCTTCATGTTAATCATTGCTTTCTTCATCCACCAATATGGAGCCATACTCCCTCCCTGCTTTTTTTGCTGTGGGGTTGAGAATGAGTTAATGCCTAGGAACGAATAAGCATGAAAGTGTTAGCACTGAGTCTTCTCAGTGGCTGACTGACCACCTTTCACTCTGATTTGCTCCATTCAGCAGGAAAGGACAAGGAAGCATGTTAGAAGACTCTTTGTAGTGGCTAATACACTCCTCTTTCATGCTGATTTCCGCTCCACCCTTATGTTCAGTCCTTAGTGTAAAACACAAAGCTGTAAAACACAGTCCTTTTCTTAGCTGTTTTCTATTTTAAAGCCAACTGTCTCTTCAGTACAGAAATTCACATCGGTGTGAAGATGACATGCACTTTCTGATGTACAAAGTGACCCTTTTAGAGGTCAAGGAAAAGGAATGCCTCATGTGATTTCCTTCCCTAGCCTCCCTAGTCCTGCAAAATTTAAAGTGTGAGCCACCTGGACTCAGTTACTTTAAGGCAGTCCCAGTGAATTTGGGAGTTGTAATAGAGAACAGGAGTAACGTGTACAGTTTCTTGCAATCTTTCAGACGAGGAGACATCCTAATTAATGTAATCCAGGTTTTCTGGCAAGAAGCCTTTGCATGCCATTTTTAGAAAACTCCTCTCCATACTAACTAGGATAATGCTCCTTCCACAGCTCTATCTTCATGGATCTCAGACAGAATGTAATGCTATTCAGATCAACCCTTTCTGCCATGTTCCGTCCACAAGTACATTTTCTCCTTTAATCAATCCCATCTATTCCATCCTAAATTAATAACCATGGCTTACAGCTCACAGTCTAAATCAAATTCATTTACAGAGCACAGAAAACTTTGACAATGTAATTAGCTTGTGTATATATTGACGAAACCATGGTCCTTTGAACTGTTATGCTCGATTTTAGCTACCTTGTGTTTTTTACCTGTCCTCAGCTATTCAAAGGAAGTTTATTCTATCCTGTTTCATAAGCTCTACACATAAATTAATACACTTCTGAACAGCACTAATCAAGCCTGTATCTGACATTATTTTTCTATAGCCTATAGAAGATGCTTGGTGGAGGGAGATGGTATATAATGTAAACCTAAAGGGCAAATTACACATTACAATCAATTTCATGTAAAGAAGTGCCAACAGCCTTTCTAAAAATGAAAAGCAATCAAATTTGGGTGGGGGCGATTTTGAGTAGAAGAGTTACACAGGGCAGGGTGTACTTAATCCTTCCCCACCAGGCATTCTGTTCAAAATTGCCAAAGTTGTATCCTGCCTACAGGGTTCTAAATGTGTTATTATCATCACACACACTCCACAAACATGGTAAGGGAGGTAGCCAGGGAAAAGATCTTCAGAAGCTGTGAACTACAACTCCAATCAGTCCAAGGCAGCAGGGATGATTATGGCTACAATCCACCAACATTTGGCAGGCACCACAATGGCCGCTGTAAAGGGGAAAGCAGCCTGAGTTGACAATTTTGAGTGGGAAAATGGTGGGTAGGGAAAGGATTAACTTGCACCTCTTTGCTCTGGGCTACTCCTCCCCTCAACATTAGCTGCTTTTCATAGTAAGAAACAGCGGTAGGAGCTTCCATCCACCTATGTGAATGCAACATATAGTTTTCCTCCAGCTGTGAAATTTGTTCATCTATAGCAGTGTTTCCTGTCCAGTTTCTTGTGATACTTGAAACCAAACTTGGGCCCCATCTGCACTATACATTTAAAGCACTATTATACCAGTCTAAACAGTCATGGCTCCCCTCAAGGAATCCTGGGAACTGTAGTTTCTGAAGGGTGCTGAGAATTATTAGGAGACCCCTATTCCTCCCACAGAGCTACAATTCTCAGAGTGGTTTAACAATCAATCCCTCTTCTCAGAGAACTCTGAGAATTGTAATATTACTTAGCATTATACATCCCTTTCTATAAATGCTAAATGCATTTTGCTTTACCTCTGAATTACTTACTGGGGCTGAGATCCCAGGTTCAAATACTGGCATCTCCAGGAAGGGCTGGAAGACCTGTCTGAAATCCTGGAGATTTGTTGCCCATCAGTGTAGACAATAGTAAGTTAGATGGACCAATATAAGGCAGCTTCGAACATCCCTAATGTATTTCTTCCAAGCCACATAGCCAAGTGCTTGTCTAGACAGCAGTTTCCTACACAGCAGCAGGCCGGACACTCAAAGAAAGTGCTAACTGGAAGCACCCTTGTAGCTCTGGCACTGCCAGGCTCCATAGGCATTTGACCACCACCCTAGTCCATTACAGATTTTGCCCATCCAAGCTAAGGCTGAGCTTCAACTCTTCAGGCAGTTCAGGAGTCAGCAACAGAAAAATTCCATCTCAGATTAAACATGGCCTCTTGACCAGGTTCTTCTGACGTGAATCCTCCCGCATAAGCCATTTACCCTGCAGTCAGAAAATCACCCTAATCCTATATCAGTGTGGTTGTATTTGTCGTGCTTACTGTGAATGGTTGGCAGTACTTGGAAAAACATTGCCAGAGGTGACAGATGTCTTGTTATATCATTATAAAGGGCAGCATTACTTTCTAGCCAGCTTCATCTCACCTGGGCTGACAAGGGTTTGAACTTTGAATAGAAAGGGAAGAGGGGGAGATTTCAACAGTTTCCCCTTCCCTCTCACCCATTGTTAAAACTTTCTATGATTGCCTCACCTCAAAAGGATATTGTAGAGTTGGGAAAGGTTCAGAACAGGGCAACCAGAATGATCAAGGGGATGGAGCAACCCAATGAAGAAATGTTGCAGCATTTAGGGCTTTTTAGTTTAAAGAAAAGGTGAGTCAGAGGTGACATGATAGAAGTGTATAAAATTATGCATGGTATGGAAATAGTAGAAAGAAAAATATTTTCCTCCCTCTCATAACACTAGATCCTGTGGACATTCAATGAAGCTGAATGTCAGAAGATTCAGGACAGACAAAAGAAAGTACTTCACACAGCACATAGTTAAACCACGTGTGGTGCGTCCTTCCCTGGCTCTCCCTGTCAGGTTCCTACCTGCTCGTGGTTACTGCCTGTCTCTAGGCACCACCAGGGACTCCACCAGTCCAGACCGCACTCTCTTATGGTTTACCTATCCGCTCTAGCACAGATCTCAACAGATCCCCCTGCTAGGCAACCACCAGTAACGTCCCAATACTAGTATTCCCAGAGACTCTGAATACTGGTATTGTTATTCTCTTCACCGCTGCCACCATTTGTTACAGTTCCCCTTCAGCCTTGGTCATTACCTTACCCTCCCTTCTGGTCTGTGAAACCCCAGCCAAGGATCAGGCCTTTGGTAAACCAAATTAAGTATTTATTACAGATAACAAAGCTAACAAGATTAACAAGATTTCTTCTTAAGGCACATAAGCATATGGTTTTACTCAATACTAATCCGAACTCCACCTCCCTCCTGGTAAACAACTCTCTAAACCCCACCAAGCAACCCACTCGTTCTCTTCTCCCCCCCGATTCCACTCTCACTCTTCCTTTTATACATTCAGCCATTTTAAACACTCAGCCAATCATCTCGCATTCTACTGCCCATTCACTCCCCCTCCTCTTTCACTCCACTTACCATGTATCTTCTAAAACAACAACACTTACCATATATACATTAATATAGGAACATCACATTTCCCCCCCCTTAAACAACAGCAGAGTATTATTCCTGTTCCAGGATTTATACGTCGCGTTAACAAATAAAAGTCTCTATGGGGAAAATGTCTTTCTTTGTTCCTCTGTCTGGTCACGTCACTGCAGTCCCAGCCACTTGCCTGGAAAGCCCATCGGCCAGTACATTGTCCTTGCCTTTTATGAACTGGAAGTCCACCTGATAGTCCTGTAGGGCCCAGGACCACCTCTGCAGCATAGTGTTATGGTTTTTCATAGTCTGCAACCATAACAAGGCCCGATGATCCATAGTCACTGTGAACCTTCGTCCCCACACGTATGGGCGCAACTTGTTCAGTCCCCACACGACCGCTAGGCACTCCTTCTGGACCGACGAATAGTTTTTCTCCCTCGGCGTCAGCTTGTGACTCAGGTACGCCACTGGATGTCTGGTGCCTTCTCTCTCCTGTAGCAAGACGACTCCCAGCGCCAGGTCCGACACATCTGTAGCCACGATGAATGGTTTCTCATAGTCTGGTGCTATTAATATGGGTCCTTGGCACAAGGCTTGCTTCAGTAGATCAAAAGCCTTCTGACATTCATCCGTCCATATGTTGGCATTAGGCCGTACTGCCTAAGGATGTTTTCATCAGGTCTGGAAAGTTACAAGCATGTGTTTTGAGAAGCAGTCTTATCTGCCATGCCTGGCCTGAGAGAGAGCAGACTTGAAGGTCAGACAGGTTGTCATGGTAACGGGAGATAACAGCTGGGAAAGTTGTAACAGCCAGTTGTTGGTTCTTCTGTTCCCTTCTGCACCATGCCTCTGAACTGAGAGGCTGTCTTTACTTTTGCTTTTAGAGAGAGATGTGCTGTAGAGCTAGAGGGGGGGGAAACTGCTGAAAAGCCTTAATGTCTTAATAAAGACTCTTACATGATTTAAATGCTCTGAAGAAGTTTCTTGCTCAACTTAACTCCAACGTAATGTATGCTGTTTCACGCAACAACGCACTCACGCCAACAGGGGTTATGGGCCCAGATCCACAGCGCATTACACGGGAGTAAGTTGCTGGTTTGAACGGCAGACGGAGTTCCAGAGAGGGCAGCATGATTGTACCAGACGGAGGTGAGCAATATGGCTGTAAACCTGTCTCGGGGAGGCTTGCCGATGGAACGACTTAATGAGAAGAATTATGGCAGCTGGAAGCCGAGAATGCGGGCTTTGCTAGTAAAAGAAGATTTATGGGAAGCTATTGAAGGTACACCCCCTGCACCCCTTACAGCAGCTTGGACTAGAAACGATGAGAGAGCTCAAGCTTTTATACTTCTGGTTCTATCAGACTCTCAACTGCTACACGTGAGGGATGTTACAAACGCCAAACATATGTGGGACCGGTTGGAAGGCATTCATGTGCAACAGACTGCGGGATCTAGATTGTGTTTGGCATGGAAGCTTTATCAAATGCGCTTCACAGGTGAGTGCGACATGTGTGAGCATCTCACGGAATTCAGATGCCTGTTTGCTGAGTTGACAGACCGAGGCGTCGAACACTCTGAACTTCAGAAGACCTATTTGATCCTGGCTTCATTCGATGGGACTTGGAATAATATGGTCATGGCTTTCAAAGCTTTGCCTGATGGAGGTTTGAACGTTGCATTCATTGAGGAAAAGCTGACCCAAGAATGGCAGCGGAGACAGGAGGCGAAAAGAGCCGAGTCGATGGAAGCTGTCAGGAGGCAAGAGGTGAAAAATGCCGTGCCGAAGGATAATAAACAGGAGCAGCAGCAGAGGCTGAAGGCTTGTTTTGTTTGCGGAGATCGACGGCATCTCCAGCGGGATTGTCCAATCAAGCGAAACTCCAGGGATGGAGGCTTGAAGCAGGGAAGTGTGAACTTTGTTTGTAAACAGAAGTCTCAAGATTTAGGTTCTATTAACTGGTTGCTTGACAGTGGAGCAAGCCATATATTAATTAAAGACAGACGTTTGTTTTACGTTTCAGAAGAAGTGAAAGACTTTGTTTTACTTGCTGATGGATCGCGTAAGAACGTGGAAGCTCGTGGTCTGGTGAAATTTGACAAGCTTGGGATACTGTCAGATTGTTTATTTGTTCCTGAATTGGCTCATAATATTTTGTCAGTGAGCAAACTGGTGAGTTGTAATTATTCAATTTTGTTTCACAAAGACCAATGTTTTATAATGAGGGGGGATCAAGTGTGTTTGCAGGGAAGCCTTAATGATTCACAGTTTATAATAAAGAGCAGTCAAGCAGGGTGTGCTGTGTTAAATGCTGAGGCACAGGTACATCAGGGCTGCGTCCATGAATGGCATCAAAGGCTGGGGCATGCAAACCTTGATACGATTAAGAAAACCCCTTTGCACAGTGAAAACATGCGTTTAAGAGACTGTGGACAGATAATGGATTGTGATTCTTGTAATCAAGCTAAAATGACTATTGCACAAATAAACCGGGAGACTGAGAGAACCACAACAGCTCCCTACCAGCTAGTTCATGTTGATTTATCAGGGCCAATAAATGCTTCACGAGGAGGTGCGAAATTCTTCATGGTACTGGTAGATGATTTTTCAAGATTTTGTCATGTTTTTCTGTTAAAGCATAAAAGTGAAGCTGAGCAGAAGCTGAAACTGTTCATTAAGAGAATTGAAACTCAACATGACGTCACTGTGAAAGCGATTCACTCAGATCAAGGTGGGGAATTTACGAGTAAAGCGTTAAGTGACTTCCTGGAGAGTAAGGGAATAAACCAGAATTTCACTGCTCCATTTAGCCTGTTTTCCAATGGAACTGCTGAGAGAAAAAATAGGGTGCTTGGGGAAGCAATGAGAGCCATGCTGATGGATTGCAGTTTAGGGAATTCTTTCTGGGCAGAAGCAATTCTTTATGCGAATTATATTCACAACAGGGTGTTACACAGTGCTATTGGAATGTCTCCTTATGAGAAACTTACTGGCAGAAAGCATAAGATAGAACACATTCAAAAATTTGGGGCAAGGTGCTGGATCCACATTCCACAGGGAAAAAGGAGGGGCAAGCTTGCACCCAGAGCACAGCAAGGTTTTGTTTTGGGATTTCAGAATGCATATTACAGAGTTTGGTATCCAGAAACACAGCAGTTAATTCTGAGCAGAAGCATTAAAGTCTCAGAAAAGCCTTGGGATCAAAGGCAGACAATTATTCTTACAGGAACAGGTGGCACACAAACACGAACACAATCACAGACATTTAAGCCAGATCCTAACATTAAAGTGGAAGGTACACAAATACCTCTCAGAAATGCTTTGAATGAGCTCATTTGTGCAAAACGCAGATCAAAGAAATGAAAAGCTGAGGAAATGGAAGATCCTGGGCACGCGGTGCCAAGTACAAGCACAAATGGGGGGGCAGGGAGAGCCGAAGCTCTGGTTCCTTTAAGACGCTCTACAAGAGCAAATTTAGGCAAACCACCTGAAAGATTTACCATGGGATTAATAACAAGTCCTGGCATGAATAAAGTTGTAGACATGGATCCTGATACACTTTATTTGACGTGTGTTCAACCAAAGTTTGAATGACTAAAGTTTTGAACTGTACTGAGATGTAATTTTGAACTGAACTGAACTGAACTGAAATGTATGATGCAATGTACTGAAATGTATTGCAAGAGGTATTGTAGAAATGTATTACTGTTTGACTATGTATTGTAGAAATGTGTTATTGTTGTAATGGATTTACAGACATGATGAAAAAGGGGGACTGTTGGCATTAGGCCGTACTGCCTAAGGATGTTTTCATCAGGTCTGGAAAGTTACAAGCATGTGTTTTGAGAAGCAGTCTTATCTGCCATGCCTGGCCTGAGAGAGAGCAGACTTGAAGGTCAGACAGGTTGTCATGGTAACGGGAGAGAACAGCTGGGAAAGTTGTAACAGCCAGTTGTTGGTTCTTCTGTTCCCTTCTGCACCATGCCTCTGAACTGAGAGGCTGTCTTTACTTTTGCTTTTGGAGAGAGATGTGCTGTAGAGCTGGGGGGGGGGGAACTGCTGAAAAGCCTTAATGTCTTAATAAAGACTCTTACATGATTTAAATGCTCTGAAGAAGTTTCTTGCTCAACTTAACTCCAACGTAATGTATGCTGTTTCACGCAACAACGCACACACGCCAACACCATACCACACGCTCAGAACACTTCTTCTTTGTTAATTCATGCAAGGGGGTTGCTATTTCCCCAAAATTTCTCACAAACTTCCTATAAAATCCAGCCACACCCAGAAATGCCCTTACTTGTTTTTTGGTTAAGGGGATCGGCCACGCTTGTATTGCCTCCACCTTGCTCCATAAGGGGGTGATTTTCCCACTCCCCACCTTATGTCCTAAATAGATTACTTCCTTTAGTCCAAACTGGCATTTCTTAGCTTTTATTGTGAGGCCTGCTTTTCTTAAGGCCTCCAATACTGTTGTCAGGTGTTGGACATGCTCAGGCACCGACTTGCTAAAAATGGCCACGTCATCGATATAGGCCACTGCAAAATCTGACATGCCTCGCAACACAGTATTGATTAGCCTCTGAAATGAACTTGGTGAGTTCCTTAGTCCCATGGGTAAGGTCACAAACTCATATAACCCATCTGGTGTACTGAAGGCAGTTTTGGCTCTGGATTGCTCGTCTAGTTCCATTTGCCAAAATCCTTTACAGAGATCTAGTGTAGAAATAATAATTGCTGCCCCCAATAACTCTAACATTGCGTCTACCCTAGGCATAGGATACGCATCTGGGACAGTAATTTTATTGATTAGCCGATAATCAATGCAAAACCTTGTCGTTCCATCTTTTTTCGGAACCAGGACAATACTTGAGGCCCAGGGACTGATGGATTCCCTGATCACTCCTAATTCCAGCATCTCTTCCACCTCCTTTTTGATCTCATTCAAAACTTTCCCATTCACACGGTACGGAACAGATCTGATTGGGGCATGATCTCCAGTATCAATGGAATGTATAACTATACTGGTTCGGCCAGGTTTGTTGCTAAAGAGATTCCTATAGGTTTTCAAAACTCTCAGAATCTCTTCTTTTACTTCCTCCTTCACCTCCTCTGACCATTCCACTTGATCTACCCCTCCTTTGTCTTTGCTTTCCTGTACCAAATCTGGAAGTTCAGGCCCACTTCCCTCAGGGAATAAGGTAACTTGCAACACCTTTGCATCCCTGGTATGGTAAGGCTTTAACATATTTACATGAACCACTTTGCTTTTGTTTAATTGGTCTGTGGTGATTACATATGTCACTGTGTCAAGCCTTTCTCTGATGGTATATGGTCCTTCCCAGTTAGCCTGTAATTTGTCATGTTTCCTGGGTATGAACGCCATAACCATATCTCCCACATCATACACACGTTCTCTGGCTGTTCTGTCATACCAGTAACTTTGCTTCTCCTGTGCATGACTCAAATTCTCTTTCACTACTTCCATCATTGATGTTAATTTATTGCGGAATTCCAATACAAAATCTACTACAGAAGTTTTGTACTCTCCCAGAGTTCCTTCCCATGAATTTTTATATACATTAATATAGGAACATCACAGTGACATGATAGAAGTGTATAAAATTATGCATGGTATGGAAATAGTAGAAAGAAAAATATTTTCCTCCCTCTCATAACACTAGATCCTGTGGACATTCAATGAAGCTGAATGTCAGAAGATTCAGGACAGACAAAATAAAGTACTTCACACAGCACATAGTTAAACTATGGAATTCACTCCCACAAGAGGCACTGATGGCCATTAACTTAGATGGCTTTACAAGAAGATTAGACAAATCCAAGGAGGATAAGGCTGTCAGTGGCTACTGGCCATGATGGCTTTGCTCTTCCACCATAGTCAGAGGCACTATGCTTCTGAAAACCAGTTGCCAGTAGCCACAGGAGGAGAAAGTGCTCTTGTACTCCAGTCCTGCTTGTGGCTTCCCATGGGCATCTGGCTGGCCACTCTGAGAACAGGATGCTGAACTAGATGGGCAACTGGCCTGATCCAGCAGGCTCTTTTTATGTTCCTACGTTTTGTCAGATGAACCAAGTAATTGGCAAAGGAAGTGGTTGAGGGATAAATAGCTTTGCATGAGAGTAGGGATGTGGGAGACAGTCAATCAGTTTGCATTTAAAGACAAATTTATCAAATTCACATTTCTGAACCAATATGAGAACCTAAATACAGCCATCCTTCGAAATTTGCACTTATACAAATTTTGCTATGCAATTCCCCAATCAAACAATGTTTACAAAAATGCATATATTACAGGAAATTGAGCTTCAAAGTGAATATATTCATGAAAATAACACACAAGACTGCATAATGTTAGGGGAAATTGCTTGCAAAAATGTGTACATTAGTCAAATCTGCATACAAAATGTATTCTTTTGAAGAAACTAGCACTAAAATGCTGTTGAATTTTCATGAGAATTTTTTTTTTAAATTCACAAATTGCTGTAGAAATTCAGAGAACTAAATTTTAGATTGGAAAAGTAAGAAAATGAGAGATATGAAATGGCCAGATTCTCCATCTCTAGGACACAGATCTTGGTGGAATGTGTAGAATAAGTCTCAATTCTACATTGCACCAAACCATATTTTTCCTCTGCCTCCCAAGATTATTTCTGGTGCTTCCTAGCCCCTCCTCTCTCAGTTATTTCTTGTGCTATCCAAGCCAGGATGAGAGCTATGAAGCACTGCAGATAACCTAAGGAAAAGTGACAGGTGTAGCAGAGGCCATTCAGTGACAGACAGCAATGTCTAAATAACACATTGCAGATGACTGGAGAACCACAGGTATGGCACTCTCCAGGGAACCTCAGACCCAGTGATCAAATACCACCCTCCAGGCCTTTCTGTCTGGCTTTTGGTACTCTCCTCTGGCCATGACTGTCACTGGCCCAGGTCCCTGAGTGTTTTTGCCTGGCTATAATGTGTCATTGAACTGTGACAATGCCTTTGCCTTGGAGAGATGGAGAGATGTGTGTCATGTTTGCAGAAACCTTTGGCTTTTGTATGGCTGGAAGGTAGTCGACTGTATAGCAGTAACATTTATATCAGTTGCTCTGCCCACTTTTGCTCTGTCTCCACCCACCACTGGCTTGCTCACTGGAAGGTTTCCCACAAGGTGATGCAATCCTTGGGCTGAAAAAAGGTTCCCCACCTCTCCTCCAGGGAGCTCTCTCTCTCTTAGGACGAAGATAGACATAATATAAATGGCAAGATCTATCCAAACCAGAACACTGGATGCTGCCTCTGCTTTGAATGAACATTTAGGCAGATATTTTGTTCCCATCACCTTATTAATTAAAAAAAGAGAAATAGAAACATTCAACTGCATGATGACTCTGGGGATTATGATGAGGTTTCTTGGCAATATCATGGGTACCTGCTAATCACTCTTATGCACAGCTGGTTCTAGCTGCAGACTTGCAGAAATATCTATCTATCTATCTATCTATCTATCTATCTATCTATCTATCTATCTATCTATCTATCTATCTATCTATCTATCTATCTATCTATCTATCTATCTATCTATCTATCTATCTATCTATCTATCTATCTATCATCTATCATCTATCTGTCTGTCTGTCTGTCTGTCTGTCTATCTGTCTGTCTATCTTTCTATTTATCTATCTAATCTCACCTTTTCCCATCATCAGTGAAGTTCCTTTCAAATTGCCACAATCACTCTAATAATGTTACATCTCTCTTCACCCTTGTTCCATAGAAAGAGGATTAATGGGCGAGGTTATGTTAGCTCAAGGTCATCCTCAGAAGAGTCTGGATCACACAACTTTCTCAGAATTAAGGGGGCTGAAGCACTTGCATAACTGCCAACACAGACAGAAGTGTGCATGGTTCTGGTTTTCTACTCTATTAAATCCACTCATATTACTTATTTCCCCAGGAGAGAAATGTCCTCACTGGAATCAATCCTAATATCTACTGAGAACCTAGACTCCATCCTCTACTTCTCTTTTAGAAACTTATTCTGTCACCATCACCTTATTTCTACTCTTGTCTTTCTTTGGGCTTTGGCCCTTTTCTGGTGCCAGCTTCTATCTCCCCTTGCACCACCACTCTTGACAGGGAGAATCTGACTTTATTAAGAAGGCTAAAATCATATTTCACCTGTGAGCCTGTACTTACATGAAAAATGGCGGCACTAAAACCCCAGGGAATGAAATCCAAGACTGCGAGGCAGTGCATTGGGAGAAAGGCACATTGAATTCACTGAGGCTCATTTTTCAGTAAAGATGCATAGGAACAGGTTTTGCATCTGTTTAGTAGTGCTGTAGTGGAGGGGGGATACTGGGGAATGCAACCCTGGGACTTTTTTATGAGTTATGAGATCATCAGTGTGGGGCAGCTCACTTTATCATTTATAATAATAACAACAACCCTGTGACCAGTGAATTTCATGGCTGATGAGGGTCGTGAACCCAGGTCTCCCTGGGTAATGGAACCAATTACCTAGAGAGGTAGTGGGCTCTCCAACACTGGAGGCATTCAAGAGGCAGCTGGACAGCCATCTGTCAGGAATGCTTTGATTTGGATTCCTGCATTAAGCAGGGGGTTGGACTTGATGGCCTTATAGGCCCCTTCCAACTCTGCTATTCTATGATTCCCCAAAGTGCAACAGGTGAACTGCTATACCAGTTTACTATTTTATGGCTGTCAGCTCATCTCAATATCAGAGAGATTGCCTCCTCCCATACCAACCTGCCCATACATGATGACCAGCACAGCGGCATCACTACATGGGTGTGGAAGGTGCGCACCGCACCCGGGTGACACCATGAGGGGGGTGACACTCAGAGCCACCCTGTCACGGGGCAGGACGCCGACGGGCCGGCTGTACAGGCCTGGTGTGCGGCAGGGCTGGCCTGAGAGTGCTCCTCTTCAGGCGGCAGGCTCGGCGGCAGCTGCTGCTCCAGGGACTGAGGAACAGGTGCAGGAGCGTGAGCCAGCGAGCGAGAGCGCTGGAGGAGGGGAGGGCCGGGCGACCGGGAGGAGAAGGAGGGGGAGGAGCCATGATCTGGGCAGGAGCCGCTGTAGTCCCAGCCCAGCTCAAAGCTCCATGCCTTTTCTAGCACTTCTCTGACATCATGTTGGGCGCGGTGCCCATTGGCTGCTCAGCTCTGGGCCAGGCCCAGCCACCATATGCTCGTGCAGCCCGTGCAGGCAGGACGGAGGCCCACTGGTGGCCTGCCCCTGGCAAGCACCTGGAGACATCAAGGGCTCTTCCCGGCCACCCTGTCGAGGCCAGGCCCAGTCTGGTTGCCTCCTGCAAGGGAAGGCCTGGATTGAGAGGGTGCAGCCCCCTCCCCCCAGACCGAGGTCTTCGAGGAAGGAGCCTGGTTCGGGGGCCACCCCAAGCCCTCCCCACCGGGGTGGGAGAGGATGGCTTCCCTCTTGCCCCCCCCAGGAAAGCAAGGCAGCCAGAGGCCCATGAGATGGACAGACGCGGGGGTGACACCATGAGTTACTGCACTGGGTGACACCAACCCTAGTGACGCCACTGGACCAGCAGGTGAGGATCTCTCAGTGGTTCTTACTCTGAAAAAGATGCACAGCACAGGAGCCCATGGAAGAGCCTTTTCAGCAATGGCTCCATACTTGTGGAATGACCTCCCCACAGAGGTGTGCTTTGCCTCTGCACCAGAGGTTCCCAAAGTGTGGTCCACAGACCACCAGTGGTCTGCGATCTGTCTGTGAAGAACAGCAGGACCCACGGCTGTGAATGGCATACAAAGCACATTAAAGATTTATATTGATTTTTGTTGTATTTTATTGCTTCTTTTATTTCTTATATTGTATTTTATTATTTATTATTGTACTTTTATTGTTTTCTATGGTATTCAAACTGTAATACAATAAAATACAATATAAAAATAAAAGAAGCTATCAAAATACAGTTCAAAATTATACAGCATCTAGCACAGCACATTGCAATTGCTACCACACAGAAGAACTGGTCTGCCAAGACCCTCAGCAATTTGCAAGCCACCCAGAAAAAAAAAACTGGGAACCAGTGCTCTATGGTGTATTCCTTTCAGTGAAGATGCACCTCTTTTGTCAGGCTTTTAGAGGCAGAGAGGTGTGGCTGGTGAAGTCAGTTCTAAGTATTCTGCTGCACTAAATTAGTTATGTAAGGATGATGTCATGAGACATGCTAGCAGGAGGTGGACCGGCAAGCAGAAGGGGGGCAAAGAGGACTTGGACTGGGATGTTCCAGTTGGGGAGGGACCGGGCAAAGGGAAGTACGCCGAAGCAGCCCCTGCTGTGGATGTTGACGGGTTGCCTCCAGCAGTTTCAGACATCCCCATGGACATACCACCAGACCTGCCAGTCACTCCTCCACCTGACAAGGCTCCTGTCCCAGCACCTGTGCTGCCCCCAGACAGTCTTCCCCTTGCAGATGGAGAGGATGGGACAGTGACTGAGGCCCCACCTTCGCCCCTGTCCAGGAGGTGAATGCAGCTGGAGATTCAACAATCCCAGCTGAGGAGGAGTCTGTGCTTACACGCATGCACCCAGCAGTGACTAGGGGTACATGCAAGCAGGGAGCCCACCCAGCTCTAGTTAAGATGGGTAAGGGGGAAGGGTTAGTTGCTGAGTGAATGTCTTATTGCTGCTAAGTTGTGCCTAGTTAGCTAGAGAGGAATGCTGAGTTCTGAGTAAGCTAAAGGTAGATTCATGAAGCGTGCTGAAATGAGACTTCCTCTTACTTCAATAAAAGAAAAAACTATAGCTGTGTCTGAGTGTGAGTTCTTTGAGTTTGGGACAGATATGGTGTGAATTGGTTGTAATGATTTTATTATGTACTGTTAATGAAATCCTTTATTTGCATTAGCTACAAGCCATTGCAATTAAAATGTATTCAGTAAAAACAACAGAGAGCAAATATACAACTTAATCAGATTTCCTGCTAAGATTCTAACATTTCTATAAGACACCAATCAATAGAATTAGTGTATCCATGGTCCCACATAAGAAAGATGGATAAGTAAAGCTAGCAATAAAAAATAATTATATCAGGATAAAACTCAAGGATCCATTGCAGATCTTTTTCTGATGGCATCTGCTAAAATGTTTGCAGATATTTCTGTAACCCTCTGTTCTCTGATTAAGTTGTATATTTGCTCTCTATTGTTTTTACTGAATACATTTTAATTGCAATGGCTTGTAGCTAATGCAAATAAAGTATTTCATTAACATTAACATTTATTATGTACTATGTTTTGTTATGTTGTAGTTTGTTGTGGTGTTGCCCTGTGACTGTTGTGGTGAAGGGTGAGATAAAAATAGAGTAAGAAATAAATACATCTTTGGATATTGTGCTAGATAAGTTGAGGTGTGTGTGTGCGTGCACATACGCGAGCATAATCAGCATAGCTGCCTACATTTTTTACTGTCCTTGGGAACATGGCTATGGACTCTCTTTGGGACTATGATTGCAAGGGCATCATGATGATCTCCTACACTTCAAAATTTACCATGACACCATGTATCTTGGGCTGGGAGGCTGATTGATCCTTCCTAAGATTTCCTTCAAAGCCTAACTGGAGACATGCGCATAACTGATAGCAATTGTGTGCCATAGCTTATTCCTGTGGACTTTTAACTGAAGCAGGATGCTCAGCTGTATGTCAGCACTCTCTCTATCCTTTACACAAAATGATTTCTTGCCATGGAACATGATGTAATGCCCAAGCTCAGAATATTGTGAAGTTCCAAGTGGAACATCCATAAAGGTTCCATTGCCCCAATGACCTGATGACACTCTCCCTTTTCGATGGATCTCTATATATGCTGACTGGTACATTCAATTCAGATATAACACACACACACCCCACTGCACTTTTTGATGTTGCTGTCATGGTTAGCAGATGGTGCCTTTGTAATCTTGCATCCGTCTTTCTGGAGGCATGCTTGGTGCAGGGCCAAGTGGTTTATTTATTGTAGGTCTATACGTTAAAGTTGTATATTTTAACAATATTGACATATTTGTTGTAGCAGAATAGCTAGAAAGAGAAACATTTTACAATAAAATATTCATAAAGTGATTTTGGTTTGGGTGCTGTAGCTGAGAAAATGGGAGGAGGGAGCCTTAAATGGTTACTTACATAATCTGCCATTTGTCTGTTATCTGGAATGTTTTCTAAAGCAAAATCATGGATAACAAATGGAATTTAAAATGTCACCACATGAAATAATCTTAGACAAAATGCAAGAAATTTCACAGCTCCTAGTATAAAGCGGCCAGCAAATCACATTTTTGAAAGACAAAATTAATTGTGTTTTGAGGTGATACCAGTAGCTTACCTCTCACGTTTGAGGTCTGTGCACCATATGGGTGGAAACTACTGAGAATTATTATTCAGGATTCCTTCTTTTCAGGATGAAAACATATGTAATATTTTTACAGTGGGTTTTTCACCAGTGGTGTGAACCTGACTTGACAATTTGCCTGACACATGTAAGTTCTATCAAGTCCAATGCTGGGTCAGCTGCCTCTCTTATCCCTTCCCCCCTGATTTAGGCAGTCTGCCTGCCTTTATTAAAAGCACCATGTGTGGGCTCACGTATTACCCTTCACCTTATTATACTACCCCAACAACCTGGAAATAGTTTCAAAACATCTTCAGGAATGGTGTGTATTTTGGTGACGACATGGGTGCTAGCCAGCTGGCACCATACTGGACTTTTGCTGCAGTCTTATCCAAATTACTCCCCTCTCCCAGGGCTCAACCTTGGAGAGAGAAATGTAGTGATGTGTTCCTCCTTCATTTCAAGTTTGATTTGGAAATGGCTTGCAAACAGTAACATAATAGATACAGGAAAGTCTTCAAGCACAACATTTCAGCTTTAGCCTTCTTCTGTTACGCTGTTCTAAGTCAAAGGATGATGTAGCTAAGGCAGCAGAAGACTGGATACTGAGAAATGTGGCATTTGCTGTAGGTGAGTGATGATGTTAAGTATCATCCTGCAGTTTAGACCATGTGCTGTTAAGGTATCAAGTCTATAGTTCCAGAGGTCCTCTCTTGTTCTCAGTGTTCTCAGATCAGATGGCATTTCTAATTCAATAACTAACAGATCAGAAACGAGGTGATTATCTGGAAATTCTTCCATCTCAAACACATCAAGAGAAAAATCAACTGCAGCAGATAAGGAGAACCTCAGGCCTGAGGACCAGATGTGGTCCTCCAGGCCTCTCTATTTAGCCCTCTGAACTCTCCCCAGGATGCAGTCCCCTCTTCTCAGGTTGCATCCCTCACCCATTCTGTGTCCTTCTCAAGCATGCTTGACTGGCTGGATGTGCCCTTGAACTGTGATAATGCCTTTTGCTTGTCTGGATGGAGAGATGTGGGGTGTGTCTGTGTGTCAGTGTCTAAACCTCTGACTTTTGTGGATGAAATGTAGCCTACTGTACAAAGGCAAGAGTTTTACATCCATTGCCCTGCCTGTATGTTGCCTCAGGCCCCACCCACCACTGACATGCAATTTCCAGAAGGTTGTTCAAGAGGGAATATGGCCCTTGGGTGAAAAATGTTGCCCTCTCCTGATCTACAGATTGGCTCTCAGAATCTCAGGACTAGCCATGATGGCTATGTTCTCCCGACACTGTTGGAGGCAGTATATTGTTCTGAATACCAGTTGCTGGGAACTGCAAATGAGGAGAAAGCTATTGTACTCAATTCCTGTGTGTGGGCTTCCTATAGGCATCTGGTTGGCCCCTGTGAGAATAGAATGGTGGCTTAGATGGGTCTTTGGTCTGATGCAGCAGGCCTCTTCTTTTGTTCATAATCAAACACGTCTGAAACAAAAAATGACCAAGGAAGAACCAACAAATGTAAAGAATACCATTCAGATCATCACGTCCTCTTTGATTTGTCGTTATGATTGTTGCAATAGAGATGCTATCTGATCCAAGAACATTGGAAACTAGAAAACATCTAACTATAAAGGCACCAAGAATGCTGGGAAATGTTCTGCTGTGGTGGTGGAAAAGGCACTTGAGGAGTGCTGGGGAAAAGGAAGAAAGGGGTTTATCTGCCTCCCTGTCATTACCAGGCAAGTGAATGGGCAGGGTTGGGAATTATTCTCTTGCTCACTTTACAATCCAAGGCAAAGAATAATTATTCTGAGATGGGGCTGAGGCATTCTTATTCCAAAGTGAGTTTTCCAGGGTTCTAAAATGTGCAGGGAACCTCATGAGTAATCAGAGGCTTTCCATTTCAAAAGTTCACCCTCATGGGAGGGCGAGTGACCGGAACTACAATGGCAGAGCTAGCATGGTCAACCCCACGGTGCCACCCCTTGCTTGCTTACTTAACTCAGAAGAAGAACGCCTGTAGAGGGCTGCTCTGAGTGCACTAATTTTGTATTCCAAACCGGGCCAGGAAAAGGTTCAGTGACATCACTAGAAAAGTTAAGTTTGTATTAAATGTGATGAGGCTGCTTCCAAAGTGACCCCACCCCCACCTCAACTCTATAGGTGTTTTGTATCTTTTCATTTTCCATATGGTTTCGGGGGGGGCTGTAGCCTAGGCTACACTGTGCCAAGCTTGTTTGTGGCATGAGTAGCCTGCCTACGGGAGATGGGTTATTGACAGTGGAGATTGGTGGCTCCATTGTCAGTGAGGCAGTGAATCCATTCGGGTTTTAGTCCAAACTTTTAAGGAGCTGTCCAATGTGCTGAGCTTAGTTTGGGAATATCCTTCAACACCTTGGATAGCTCTTTGAAAGATCCGACCAAAACCCGGAGTGGATTTGAGCGCTCTCTCTCTCTCTCTCTCTTTCTCTCAGTTGTGTAGCGGGTATTATAATATGAAATACCTCTGCCTGAGACTCTATAGAACTGCTGCCAGTCAGAGTAGACTCACTGGTTGAGGTGAACAATAGTCTGTCTGACCTGGGGCGCAGGTTCTAATGTACAATGCACAATGACGATTTATTTATTTATTTATTTTATTTGATTTATTAATCGCCCATCTGCATGGATTTACCAGCCACTCTGAGCGATGTACATAACAAAACATATAAAACAACAGAATATCAGAAAGCAAACAATAAGAACTGTAACAATACATGATAACTAAACAACAAGGTAGAGGCAACTCTCAGTTTCACTAATAGGCTTCTCGCCTGTATGGTCCGAGGTGTAGCTAGAGATAGGAGTTCCTGGTGTAAGTCTTCCCACCCTGGCATAAAACCAGTGTGGGAGATAGTCCATTTACAAGATCAAAACCAGGCATCTCCCCCAACCCCAGCATCCAGCAGTTCCAGCGAGGAGAGGGGCGGAACAACCAGCCTCTCAAAAATGAAACTAACAACAGTTCTTCTTAGACAAGCCTTTGGCGAAGGGGCCAGAGTGTAAATGCCACCGATATCAGGCAAGTGGATGAAGGTTGTATGGAAGGGTGGCGGCCGCTGCAGGGGCACTTCCCGGGCCTCCAAACCGCCTCCGAAAATGCCAAAATATCATCACAGGAACCAACGTCCTCCAGGATAGCCCACAACAATGGGCCCAACGAGAGGCCGCAGTTCCTCCCCGGCTCCAGCTCCAGCTGGCCCGGTGCTTTCCACCACAAGAGGCTGTGGTGGCGGCCTGATGTATGTAGGTCCCTGGGTCACATTGATAACGATGACTAGAATTCCAAAATATATTCATGTTATATTGAAATAATATATTGAAATATAAATAATATATTGAAATGAGATGACACATTGTGGGCAGGCTCTTAAATAAGAATTTCATAATCAAAATCTCTCCAGCTTCATTCATATAAAAATGGGAAATTTCAGTGAAAAATGAATTATAGCAGAATCCTACCCATGTCTGCTCAGCAGTAAGTCCTATTGAATTCCATGGGACTTTCTCCCAGGAAACTGGGGTTAAGATTTCAGGCTTATTTTTTCTTAGGGATAAAGTAATTTAAGCTAATGTATAGCTCCAAAGTGGAAAAAAAAGTCTGAACAGAGGCTCAGAAAAAAGGCACTTTTCCCACCTATCTTCAAACAGTTAATGTGTTTCTTTCTTTTGTAATATAAGAAAAAAGGAGAAATATGGAGAATGAGGTAGGATTCTGGGTATTGTAGTAGGGCCTATGGAACTATGAATAAATATACAATCTAAGAAGCAGGGTTATGCCACCAGTCCCCCACATAACTGAAGACTGGGACTGCAGCCTAAATCTGATTACATTCCATACTTTTTCAGCTGTAAATGTAATAGTTTCTCCTCCCTGGACCATTAGCTTGCAGCTTGTTTGTTGACACCATTCTCATAACAGATTTTCATAAGAATGCATTCATAGAAAATGTGGGAATGGAAAAACTATGTCACATGAATGGGCCCTTTCTTTTAAAAATAAAGGAAACACATCACATCTACCAGTAATTAAAATTCCATTAATCTAAAAGTTGTTTAGGCTCTACTTCCAGCTCCAACGGTGGGAAACATCAGATATATTGTTTAAGATCTTAATGGTCACATATATTAGGAAATTCACTTTTCTCTTTATTACCTTCAACACTGAAGTTGATTTTTTAAAACAAAATATCTATATATGATATACTTTTTTTTAAAAAAAAGAAGCCTAAAAATAGGTTTATCTTTCACCAGACAGCCATTGCTATTATATTTCGTTGCAAGACTTTTTTTTGTTAAAAGAAAAAAAGAAGCTGCATGTCACTCCTACAGGCTATTATTGTAATATATCACTAGCACGAGGGCTTGTTGAAATGTTCAATATATATATATATAATGGAAAAGTTACTCTGGGAGCTTGGCAGAGCTATTAATAGTCTATATAGACCCATAAAACATTTCAAACAACATAGGCAATTTCTTTCTCCCAGGAAGTAAAACACATTTAAACATTTTAATAGTGGTGGAATATGGTTCCATTTCAAACAGCTGGTAACTACAGTCCTACACAGAGGTTGGAAAGTTATCACCACAACCTACAGTGCACTCTGTTCACTGAACCAGGATCTACTCCCCCATCTTATTAAACACAGAGGCCCACATCCAACTGCAGCAGTAAACAACACCAAGCTGGCCCAGCTCTTTTCAAATGGCACCCAAAATTCTCAGCAGCTTGGACAGCTCCTTGAAAGTTCGGACTAAAACCCTGGGCAGGTTCACTGCCCCACTGATATCAGAACCACCAGTCTCCACTGCTTTTGGAGGCAGAGACACCGGTAAGTGGAAGCATTTCACTGAATTCCTTCAGGGAGTAGGAGAAATTCGCCGGAGTTCCCCAGGGCTGGAATTAGGGAAGGGAGTGAAATGTGAGTTGGTTAGGATTTTAATGCAAAACTACCTAATTTGCACTGAAACAATAAACAAACCAAAATATACCTATCCCACCTGCTTAGAGGCTTTTTTTTTTGTTTACAACCAAGCAGTATATAATTTTTGTTAAATAAAAATATAAAATCATTCAAAATGTGTGCTCCTCTGAATTTTGTGATATTCATTTTAAGGGATAGTGTTTAAAATGCATATAATAGTGAAAATAACATATGATGCATTATATTAGGGAACATTGCTTGCAAAATATATATATATGAGGAGAAATGGGCACTAATATGCTGGCAAATTTTCATGAGGACTTACGACTTGTAAAACAAAAAAATGAGAAAAAACAAAATTAACAGGTTTGTCCATCTCTAGGTGACACTCACCAAAAGCAGTTGCAGTAATGCATCCCCTCCATTTTTTCCTAAGATTTATTTTAGCATCAACTGTGGTGGCAAACTGGCCACTATTGCTCCAGACCTAGCATCAATCCAGGGTACTGGTGATCAACAGCCATGATAGAGAATATTCAGCTAACAGTCTGAAAAGTGGCTTTCTATTTGAGGAGGTGGGGTAGGGGTGAGAAAAAGAGTGGGGAGAAAGACCTTTCTTGGAAAACAATGTATCCTGAGAAGTTTTTGCTTAGCTCTGTCCCCCAACCCCCCCCCCAAGTATCCTGCCATTTCAGTGAATCTCAGATGAGTAGTGCAATGTGGACACTTACAGAGATGTGCATTTTGCACATGCTAGGAAGCACATGCTTCTTCACTTGGGTCTGTTGACCTGCTGGCACTAAATGATGGCAAGTACCTTCCAGAATGTGCATAAGGGATGATTGCTGCTCTCTCCTTCCCCATTTCCCACTCTACAGCCTAGATGATCTTGTGGAAAATCTTCCCTGAAGCCACCAGAGTAGGATGAAATAACAGCGTTTGTGGTGAGCATATATTTCCCTTCCATGTGTTGTGTTAGCTGCTGCGGAGTGGCACTGGGAGGGTGAGAAGAAGGCAGGGAAGGTTTAAATGTCTGATGGAAACTGAGGAGATAATAAAATTATAGAACAGTAGAGTTGGAATAAGGCCATCGAGTCCAACCCTCTGCTCAATGCATTGAATATGAGATGGGGCATACCACATTAACGGAATGTTATGCAATCACTTGGAAAAGACGTTCTGCAATTCTTTAAAAAAAAACCTCAAAAGAGATAGTGTGGCCCAAATGGAGTCTGATATGGCTATAGAAATAAGGCTAAGTCTAAAAGTCATCTCAAGGTTTGCTCCCTATTCAGAGATTTTAGTGATTTTCTAGGGTAGGGCGGGTGAAATTTTGGGTTAGGGTGAAATGTTGGGTTAGGGCAAAACTTATTCACAGCAGCCATGCTCCTCTTGGTGTTGCCCAACATTTAAAAACTAGATGTGCCTAGATGGGGCTCTTCTGGGGTTCCTGAACCTGATCATTTTATTGTATATACAGTGAATGGGGCAGGGGAAGAGGAAGGTTTTTGAGGAATGGAAAAGGGGGGGAAAGGTCTCCCTCTTAATTTCCTCCCTCTTGAAGCCTCCCTGTATATCATGGGGAGAACAGCATTTTAACCTCATGACACATATCCTCTGCCCAACCCCAAACCTCTCCCCTCCAGGATACTATAAGCCATCCTTTCCCAACCTTTGGGTCTCCAGATCTTGCTGGACTACAACTCCCATCAGCCCCAGCAGCATGACTAATGGTCTGGAATTATGGGAAATGTAGTCCAGCAACATCTGGGGACTCAAAGGTTGGGAAAGACTGCTATAAGCTGTTAAGGCAAGGGTGGGGAACCTCAGGCCCGGGGGCCAAATGTGACCCTCCAGTCACTCTGTCTGGCCCTCAGAACTCTCCCTCCAAGCCACACAACTCATGGACTCTCTGTTGAACTCCAAGTGTTTTTGCCTGGCTGGCATGTGTCCTTGAACTCTGACAATGCCTCTTGCTTGCATGGATGGAGTGTGAGTGTGTGTAGAAACTAGCCTAGTGTAGAAAGGTGAATTTTATATTAATTGATCCACCCACTTTTGCCTATGACCCCATGCACCAGTTGCATGTGGCACCACTGGCATGTGGCCTTTTGAAGGCAGCCCAGAAGGGAATGCGGCCCTTGTATTAAGGAATCAATCAGGCTGGTTCTCCTCCATTTTCCTTTCATTTTTTCCAGCTGGGATTTTAGCATTCTGCTTATGTCCTGAAAGTTCCTGGGTATAGATTCTTTTGGGGCATTTTAACATTTCTCTTCGTTTCTTTTTTAAATTACAAATTCATATACTCCCTGGGCTCCTGCTGGAAGGAAAGGCGGGTATAAATAAAATAATAAATAAATAAATAAAATATACTTCTGTGTATCTGTGAAATGCAGAAATTCAGTATGCAGAAACCTCTACCTTATTTTTGAGTGATCCTGATTTCGCTTGGAGGGAATGACGCTTCCACAAGACCTATAAACAGTTACAAGTCATAAAAGAAGTAATTCTGCCACTAAAAAAGGGAAATCAATTCCAAAAGCAGAGTGGAAAAGGCTCCTGAGTGAAGAATCATTTGTATGTAGTCACAACAACCTTTTTTTTAAATCAAGGGAAGTAACAGGGATGCTGAATAATGAGGAACAATTTGTGTTTCAAATACTGACAGCAGCAAAGTACTTCAGATTCCAACTTGCCTGAATGTTCCGAACCACACAGGAAAAAGCTCTGTGCTATTTCTGTAGCAAAAAGGTGGCAGAGAAAGGGGTGTAGGGAAGATGCAAAGGAGGATCTATATTAGTCTATAAAGAGAAATGCGAAGAAAAGATGGGCAAAAAAAAAAAATAAGACCATGATAAAAGGTGAAAGGATGAGAAGCAGGCTCAGTAAGGAAGTGTGTGTTGTATGGAGATGGTAAGGCAAACATTTTGAAGTTGACTGGCCTGTCGCCACATCCACACTATACATTGAAAGCACTATTATATGACTTTAACAGTCATGGCTTCCCCCTGAAGAATTCTGGGAACTGTAGTTTAAGGATGCTGAAAGTTGTTAGGAGACCCCATTCCTCTCACAGAACTACAGTTCCCTCTTAAACTAGTCTGAGAATGGTAACTCTGTAAGGGGAACAGGGTTTCCTAATAACTCTAAGAGCCGTTAGCAAACTACAGTTCCCAGGATTCTTTGGGGGAAGCTATGACTGTTTAAAGTGGAATAGTAATGATTTCAATGTATAGTGCAGAAGTGGCCTGGCAGCTGAATCTTACTTCAACACTAGTGATAGGACAGCATCCTCCACTGCAGCTGAAACAGCAGGCTAGTTTATGGGGGCCAGACAGGCTGTGTAAAATACACATCCCTGTCCTCCAACAGAGTGGAATGGCTGGGAGGGGGCTTAGGAAGAACAGCCAGGGGGCTGATGCTTGTGCCTCCCCACTCCCCAGCACCTGCTGCCTGCATCAGTTGCCACACATTGCCCACACATTGCAGGCCCTGCAAAGCAGAGAGGACGACTTGGGGACAAAAAGAGTCTGGGGCAGGAAAAGGGAGATGGTGGTGAAAACAAGCTATTTTCCCTTCCACTGTTGTCTCAGAATCTGTGGGAAGAAGGTCAAGAACTACCATCTGTTGCCTCTGTCTTCTTCACAGTGCACTGCTGTTTTAAAGGAAGGAAAATGAACACAAATCTTCTCCCCCGCCTTCTGCCCAAAATGGTGTATGCTATGCACTTCTTTGCTTTCCACAGTCCTTCCACTCTGAGGTGTCAACAGTCTAGCGGCACTTTTCACACAACTTAAATTGAATCTTAAGACGACAGACGGGCTTCTGTCACATAATTTCACCCACAAACAGCAAAGGTACAAGTATTGCCCCCTAAGAAAAATGCCCAAATCCACAGCAACTGAACCAAATTTATCCCTCATCAATATTTAGAATACCGCTCAACCCTTAAAAAAAGCTGATATTTTACACATGTGGTTTCACTATCCCTGTCTGCAGCAGAATGAGTAACTTTCCATTTAATTATGCATTTCCATTGTCTGAAAGGATTCATTTCCTTAGAAGAAAGTTGAGCTATCTGATGATCAGGCTTACTTGGGGACTACTTCTACCCCAAGGGATTTCATCTCCCAGAAATCTTAATTGGAGTTTTCTGTAATTGACATCCAGCTAATCTGCTGCATCTTCTTCCTCTGAACTTAACTAAAATTTTAAAACTGCTGACAAGCTTATTGTGCTTGGTAAATGTGATAATTACGGAATATGGGTTTTCGTATAATGGGCTTAGCTTCGTTTGTAAGCTGGAAAGTGATTGCTGATCATAACCATAATAGAAAACTTTAATATAAGGGATAAATATGCACAGTCCTAATTCCCAGCTGGTGAAAACTGGCATATTAAGTAACAGAATGATACTGACTGTAGCCAACCATTTATAAGGCCCTTACCTTAAACCACAACTTCCCTAGCACATATAACCTTCCAAGCACATATATTATAATTTACTGACCATAGCATTATATATAAACTTCAGAATCACATTGACCTGGATCAGATAATACTCAGATCTTGTCCCTATTGATGGTAAGGAAGCAAGATTGCACCTCGCTACTTCACCTAGTGGTTATATACATCTGCCCGACGTCTGGATGTCCACATGTTTAACTAGGACATACATGCATACAGTCTTAACACAGTGGCAGATGGAGGCTCCACGTTAGTGGGGCAGTGGAATCCACTCCAGGTTTTAGTCTAAATTTTCAAGGAGTTGTATAAGATGTGAAAGTTTGGACTAAAACCTGGAGTGGATTCCACTGCACCATTGGCATGGAGCCACCAGTCCCCATTGGTCTGAACACCACAACTGATATACCATTTAGAATCCAAGAATCAACACCCACATCCATCTTATTCAAACAATATGTCCACATGGGAGTGGGAGTGTCAAAGGCAAGACATGGGTGCTTGGTGGATGAGGCAGGAAGTGCAATCTTGTTCCCCTACTAGATTTAGGGATTATTGCGATCCTCCCTATAAAAATTGCATACAAAAAAGACGTGAGTCAATGTTTCAATTTCATCACCACAAGGACACATCCAGTCCGCATAAGGGGCACCTTGGTATATCGCCCTTCCAAGAGAGTGGAAGGGAGACAATTAAACCTGGCTCTGGAGAATACATGCTGATACTTAGGAATAGTCAGATTCTCCAAATAGTTAGTGTGTTTGGGGAACAGGAAATTCAGACCAAGATGGGTAGGGGAGCATATTATGCAAGCATTTGATACAGAAAGTTGAAAGTCGATATCCCTAATTCGTTGGTCTAAAATGAATTTAGCAGTCCTAAAATTTTGTGTAAGGATAAGATCAAAAGAAAAACCTAATGAATGCAGTTTAACAATAAAAAATTTAGACCAAGAACTGGTGTCAACGTCTTTCAAAAGAAGATTTAAATAGCCTAAAGAAGGATCGCTGAAGACAACCTTAAGCCAATATCTAAAAGCAGAGGACCATGCAGCGCAATCAATAGAAACAAGGCCGGGCTCGAGACGTAAGCTCACGGCTGTGACACACCTTGGCATTCCACATAGAGATCTCAGGAATTTTGAAAGGACACTTTCCACAGCTGGATTAAATCCCTGGATCCAAACTGGAACACCATACAGTAACTGAGGCAAGATTTTAGCCTTAAATACCTGGATGACTGCTGGAATATATTGGGCCCCCTTTGTATAGAAAAAATGAAAAACTGCCTTGGTAGTATTCTGGGCTACCTGCACTGAGTGCTTTCTGTGGATAGCCCAAGAGAGAGTGGGAAAGAATGTGACACCCAGGTATTTACATTGCTTGACTTGATCTGTATGTTGCCCGCCAATAATCCATTAATTTGACTGAGGATGCCTAGAGAAAACCATAATCTTGGTTTCACTAAAATTAATTGTCAGCAAATTGTCCTTACAATAGGCCATGAAGACACGTGCAAGCCATTCTCTTTCTCTCATGCTAATAGGAACACTTCTGTGTACCATTCCTTCTATTCAGTTAGGAAGCTTTTGCTGCATGTAAGATTAATAGCCACAAGTGAGGCAGCCTTTCACACATTGCTCTGCTCACACGTCACCCGGGTGTACTGAAACATTGCAGAATGCTTAATACTGCTATGTGAATTCCCTTTGGTGTGCACTACTTAACTCTTAGTTCATTCATTGCTCACATGTTTTTAATAATACTGTTATTGGTGGGTTTGCTGCCCTGGGCTCTTTTGGGAGCAAGGGTGGGATATGAATTGAATTTAAAAACAACAACAACAACAATAAATGTGGCAATTATGTTTCAAAGTACGGCACATCTCCATTTTGCCCTCCATGCTCCTTAGTATCTACTTGAAACCATTAGATGAGGTCCTCTGGTCATCAAATCCAGGTTAAGCTGTGGAAGAACTAAACTAGCCCTGAGCTCCTGTCCCTCAAAGCATTCTTCCCCTGCAAAAGAGGATTCCATTTTTCTGCTTCTTTCTGAGGGCACTTAAGGATTTCTTCATCATTTCTGTGGGAGTTGAGCTTACCTTATCATTGTGAAATGGCCATGGATGGTGTGGAAGAGTGGTATTTAATGCTAGTCCTGTTCAGAGCAGACCCATTGAAGTTAATGGACATGACTAACTTAGGTTCATCGCTTTCAATGGGTCAAGTAGGATTTAGCTGAATACAACCCAATGTTTTTGTTTTCATTATACATTTGTCCGGTGCTCTGCAACCTCCCCAGATGCCTATACTTCTTTATCTGAAAAAGCCCCATGAGAGACCTCATGACAACTTCGCTTGAGCTTTAACTGAGGCATGGGAAACCAGGGAGGCTGGCTGCTGAGAGCCTGAAATCACTGTGCTCCCTGATTTGGTTTTTAAGGGAAATCCTTCCTCTTACCTTTTAAAAAAAATATTTTCATGGTGATTTCTTAAAAAATAAAAATAAAAATCACTATTGACAGACAATTCCTCATTTCTATTGTTACCGATGTTGACAGTATTGTATGGAGACCACTAAACTTGTTAGAATAAGCAAACTTGCATGTTCCCTTTAAGGGATATTTTGGGAAATATCCCATGAACCTGTTTACCAGTGATGTAACTTCCTAAAGGGTGGGGTTACCTGGCTTCTCTTCCTCCTCCTTTGTCTGGTAGTTTTTGCATATTCTCCATTAAGCCTGAGGAGAGTGAAGCATGCACATGCTCCTCTCCATGACCATTATCATGGACTGGGACTTCTACTTTTCTATCTAAGCTAGAGCCTATGTTTCCTGAACATATGAAAGGTCATGAGTAAACATTCTTTATCTTTTTACCTAAGAAGATTGTGTCTGCTGTTATTTATGTCTGAGGGGAAAAGGTGGGCTGGTTGATTCTCACTCTACTGGTTGCATTTATATCTCTGCTAAGAAACAGGACTTTGAAACTATTCCTCTTTCATTTTTAAAATACCAAAAAAACTTAGGTCATCTTCACATGTTCCTTTTTGCACATAATCAACATCATGTTGAGGAAGAACCGGGGATGAGCGCACTCACCCTCAGAGTCGTAAAATGTGGGCAATCTACACAAGTACAGCATGCTTCCTGCCACAGACAGTCTGCCTCCAAGTTGTGGAAGGTGATGGCGATGTGACCGGGGGGAGGTTGAGTGCTCTCTCATTGCATAGATAAAGGAAGACCTGAAGAGAGCTCTGGTTTTCCTCATCCTGTCCACCCTCTGTATCCCTTTGTCTCCTTTCAGTAACCCTAGTCAGGCCTTATCTCTTGAGGTGCCATGGCCACCTGGGTCAGCCACAACCAAGTTTGAGAAGATGCTAGTGCTCGGACTGCAAATCAACAAAGTGGAATACAACTTTTCAACAGGAAGTTAAGAAAGGACAGGTTCTTTGTCCTTCCAGCAATGCGATCACACAGCCATCTGAGACTACTCTAAATGAGCAAATTGAGACTGAAAGCTCAAAATGGTGGCTCAGCAGGCAGTCCAATTGACTAGAATTCAGGAAACAATTCACTCCCCTCCCTCCCAGAGCCCAAATTGGAAGAGAGCTAAAGGCATCATAAAGCAACAATATCAGCCTTCCCATGGCACAGATAACACCTTTTAAAAGCAAGAGCACAGATTAGACTCTGCCTTATCGCACAATCCCCGTTAAGCAAACTGCAAGCAAGCCATGGTAGATCAGCATAGCAGGCAGCTTTGAGCTATTATGTGGTAATTTGCACTGACACCACATAGACACTGATAAAATTCTCCAGATGTCTGAGGAGGAGAAATTATAAATTAGATATACAGAGAAGCTCTGCTGTGAATGTGTTCATTGGTAGTAGGGTTGAAAAAACAAGTTCAGGAACATCTGCAGCATATATAGAATGGTCAGTGTTGCCTCAAAAAGGAATGATGATGAAGCAATTTCCATGAATTGTGATATCATCGTGTTTAGTATAAGAATGTCATGGCATCCAAAATAGGAGGGGTGCTGCTCTAGGAAGGGTTTGGGCTTAACAGAATTTCACCTTATTCTGCCAGCTTTGCCAGATGACCTCCCAAGAATTATGTTAGGCTTGATCTTCAGAATTGTTAAATGAGGAGATCAGAGCTTTTCTGAAAATATTTTAACAATAAGAAAGATGACAAGTGATACTTGCAACAAAATAGTGCTGCATGGTGTGCTCCTCTTCAGGGTTCCAGCTAGACAAACCCTCCTTCCTTCAGAAGACTACATTCCATTCCCCTCCCCCCAGTGTTTTCCTTTCACCTCACCAACAGTCTGTATTCTGTACATACTGAGCATGCTCTGTCTTCATTGGGCTGTTCTTTGGATTCCCCCTGGTTTTCCCCCTTAAATATTTTGTGTAGTTTCTACAAACACAATGCTTTCCACAAGCTTCTGATAACTTTTTCTTGGGTGTGGATGGTGCCATCCATCCATCCATCCATCCATCCATCCATCCATCCATCCATCCATCCATCCATCCATCCATCCATCCATCCATCCATCCATCCATCCTCCCAGTAGGAGCCCAGGTCAGCAAATTTATGTATTTATTACATTTATTATACACCACCTTTCCTCCAAGGAGCTCAAAGTGATGTACATGGTTCTCCCCTCCCAATTTCATCACAACAACCCTGTGAGGTAGGTTAGGTTGAGAGACATGACTGGCCCAAGGCCACCCGGTGAGCTTCATGCTTGAATGGGGATTCAAACCCTGGTTTCTCAGGTCACAGTCCATAGTACTCTAATTATGATACCACACTGGCTTTCAAGGATCCAGACTTGGAGAATGTTTGCTATTAGTATATAGGATGTATAGCAAGGCAAAATGGAAATGGACTGCCTTCAAGTCGATGTCGACTTATGGTGACCCTATGAATCGGGTTTTCATGGTAAGCGGTATTCAGAGGGGGTTTACCATTGCCTTCCTCTATAGCAAGGCAATGGAAAGCTAAAGTTTAAGAAGGGAAAAACTAACTTCAGACATGGGAAATATCAAGTTATTTCTATGAAACTGAGGGAAGGTAGAGCTAGAGTTGGTATTTGGGGTTTGGGGTATGTGGATATAATATTTCCTTTATTCTTTTCTTAACTTTTGGAGGGACTTGACTGATACTATCGACATATCAAACAAGAAAAAACTTAAAACGAACAGGGTTTTTTATATATAATATGATTTTGCTATGTGACAATATTGCATACATGAAATATGTATATTTTATTGGTTGGATGTGATTCAGCAGGAAGATTTCTATTCCTTACATGTCAATGTAAGAGAATCAGTTCAGAATGCAGACAGTTTGTTGTCATCACAATGCTGAAGCAATGGTAAAAGGTAACAGATTCAGACAATGATTTTTCTTCCACTGCTCTGCAGTAATGGGGAACTCTATCAGGGACAGAAATGGAAGACTAGGGACAGTTTTTTCACTGTACATTCCTGCCACTTTAATGGTAAAGCAATCCCATCTTACAATGTCTTACACTCCAAGCCCTGTATGTGTCCATGTAGAAGTTAGTCCCATTGAGTTCAGTGGGGATTACTCCCAGGCAAGAGGGTACTGGATTGCAGCCTTAACTGCCCTTTTAGCACAAATGTAATGTTAGAAAAAGGACAGCTATGACACTGGTTGGTGTCCATAAGACAAAAAGAAAAAGGAAAGCAAGAGAAAAAGAAAATAATGCATGGTTATTTGCTTCAGTGCTTTGACCAAGACATGTTACATCTAGTTCAGGTATTGGTGATAGTTACAACAGAGATAGGCTAGTAGGAAAGGAATGTGATAATCACTTTTTCATACGGATGGGTCATAAAAGGTGGGCAAAATAGTCTGAGAGGAAATTATAGAAATTTAACCAGGAGAGCTTTGTGGTTCATGATCATCATAAAATGAGGTTTTGAAAAGATATGTCCTAATGTTAAAGTAATAGTAAAGTAACATATTTCTGCATGATTTTTAGTTATATTTTACAGACACGCCGTGGACCACCTAAAGAAAGCCCAGTTTGGGAACTCCTTCCACTGAGTGTACTGAGCTTAAACAGAACAATGGTCTGATTCTGTATGAGGCAGCTTCCTATGTTAGTGTGGAGGGATAAGATCAGAATCCTATAGCTGTGAGAACCAGTGTAGTCAGAGCTGGGAAACTGCTAGTTCAAACTGCTTTTCAGCTATGAATTCATAAGGTATTCTTAGGCATGCCTTAACACTGCCTCCTAAATAATATATCATTGGGGATAATAGCACCAACCTTAGCTGTAAGGATTATGAGACAGTGTATTTCAGTGGTAGCCAAACATTTTTGGGCCGAGAACCGCATTCCCCCTTAGCCAACCCTCAGATGACCGCATGTCAGCAGTGCGTGTGGCCAAAAGTGAGTATGGCCATGCTGAACTCTCTCACACACACATGCCCCACGCACAGGCACACAGCTCCCCCTCAGCTGATCCATGAGGATCGGCTGTAGAGAGCATTATTGCCCCTTCCCCACTCATCAAATAATCAATATAATGAGCCGTGAGAAAGTGATTTACATCCTTGTCAGGATGCTGAGCAGAGAAGTTAAACATTGTATGGGAAGTTATTTATGGATGACCTTAGGTCTGTGGTAAACTGCGTGCTCTGTATGAAGAGAGTCCCTCCTTGGCATCTCCAGAGAGGGCAGGGAAAGACTCTTGGCTGAAACCCTGGGGAGCTGCAGCTAGGCACTATAACGTAGACAATACTGGGCAAGATGGACCAATTGTCTGACAAGGTACAGTATAAAGCAGCTTCCTGTAATCCTATGAACACTGTAAATGTTAAGTCTTGCTGTTTTGAATTTGCTGGTATTCTATCAGTGTGAAAGCGTATACCACTTTGACATCAGTGTGCTATGGAAGACTTCTTTGTGTGGTACAGATATGGTGAAGAACCGTATTTGATTTGTGGAGGGTATGTTAGCTTTATGTCGAGGGTATAATGAAAACATTTAACTGGTCAAATCTAAGTAGTCTCCTCTTGATGCAAGTTGTCCTTCCAGATAGGTAAGATGGCTGGATGAGTTGAACCAGTGCTACTCTGTGACCAAGATCCCATTATAAATGGTGGCTTGTGACTGGAAAATCCAAGTTTGCCAACAGAAACTTCACACCCTGGGTGTGTCGCTTGTGAGGTGAATGTGGAACTTACACTAAGTGCAGTTGATCTTATTTTGATGGTCTAAAATTAAGGCTGCCGATTTGACTAGATGGTATCAAGTGACATATAAATAAAATTGTCTCTCAAAATGTATTGAAAAACTGGCAGATAAAGGGGGGGAAATGAAAGACCACAGAATACATGACGTGGCTTTTTATTGTAAATGAACACTATTGGATTATATTGCTGAATAATTGCCAACCCAGTAACAGATGAGATAGACCTGCACTATAAAATTGTGTCAGTACAGAAATGTGTCTTTGAGGCATTCAGGAGTACAAAAAAAAATGAAGTATTTCTCCCTGCAGCTAGTGATGAGTGCCCTTTCAATTCTGACACATAGAAATGTACAAACACATTTATTCTGAAGACACATTTGGGAAATTAAACGATGTATTTATGAAGGAAGCATGAATCTCCATGAAAGCACAGGGAACGAAAATTTATGTATCTGTTCACATAATTGAAATGCCTATAGAAGTTTTTGAAGGGCTTATGTAGTCCTTGCACTCTAAAACTTTCTGGTAATGTTGGCAAAAAAAGAAGAAGACCCCACATTTCAAAGCTCAATTTAAGATTTTTTTTAAATTAGTAAATTATAGGCTACTGAGAAAGAATCCACCAATAGATGGTTATATTAATGGACCCAACTCAAGAAGCGATAGATCTCTCAAGATATCAAGTTCATCAGGTTTTACTCTGTTTTTATTTCATTTTATTGTACAGCCACAAGAGTGGCTGTATACTATAGTCAGCATAGATTTTTCACATTCCGCAATTATAAATTGAAAATACACCCATGCCATTCTGATGCTTCCCATAAACTCATTTCAAAACAATACCTTACAAAACCTATAGTCATGAACTCAGATATGCTTGCTTAACAACCCCCTAAATTTTAATGGTGATACACAAAATAGTCAGAAAGAATAGAGAGTTCAAAGTGTAAAAAGAGTGAGAGAAAAACAGACCCTTTTTGGACTTTTTCTCTCTCAGAGTTCTCATAATCTGTTGAAATTCATTAAAACGCAGCCATGTTCACAGAGTTCCTGTAATCCTATTCCTGACCTTACCCCATACTCTGACCTTCATCTTCTGCAGTTTAAAAGTTAAAAAAATGCCTGGCTGATTTTTAAATAATCTAAGAAATTTGGCCTTGAACTCAATGATAATGTCGGGCATGCTCAGTAAGAACCAACTGCCAGTGTTCTAAAACCCAGACTCACACCTGCTTGGCTTGGCTAATCATGGGGCCACACCCACACCAGACTTTGATTTCACTTGAGACAGTCATGACATCCCCCAAAGGATCCTGGGAAGTGTAGTTTGTGAAGGGTGCTGAGAGGAGACTCCTATTCCCCAGACAGAGCTCCAGTGGCCAAAGTGGTTTAACAGTCAGCCGCTCTGATTGATGCCCCTGTGAGGGGAACAGGGCATCTCCTAGCAACTCTCAGCACCCATCACTAACTACACTTCCCAGTATCCTTTGGGAGAAGCCATGACTGCCTAAAGTGAAATAACAATCTGGTGTGGATGTGGCCAGGGACAGTTTTGGTTTAAATTTGGGTGGGAGGCTACATGTGCCTGCTGTAGAATAAAAAGGTGAGGGAAATGCTGAAAAAGAATGATACTGTTCACAATGTTTTCCTTTTGGAAAGGAAAGGGGCTTCCCCTCTGCCCAGTGCCCACCCACCCAATCTCTTCCCCCTCCCCTCCCCTTCCTGCCCCTCCTCCCCCCTCCACTCCCTCAGGTCAGTTTCACCTATCCTAAGCATCTAAAGGAGTGCCTCCAGCATCATCAGCTATGCCGCCCAACAAGATCAGCCTCAAAAGACCTTCTCTCCATCCCATCAGTCAAAACAGCCAAACTGGGGAGAACTAGAAAGAGAGCTTTTTCAGTTGTGGCCCCCACCCTGTGGAACTCCCTCCCAAATGATCTCCGCCATGCCCCTTCCATGATGAGTTTCCGCCAGGACTTGAAGACCTGGCTCTTCAGGCAGGCTTTTGGGGTTGGCTAGATTGTTTTTAGTTTTTTAATGTCTAGGTATTGTATGCCTATTTTGTACGTCGTCCAGAGTGGCTGGACAGCCAGCCAGATGGGCGACTAATAAATTCAATAAATAAAATAAATAAGCAAAAGAGAATGATTTACTATAGGAAAATTCACTAAAATTGCTAAGTAAATCAAACTTATTAAAAGTGACTATCTGAACAATATCAACTGTTTTAATATTGTTGCTTCCTCCCTGCTAAAACAAGATCAGCACAGCACGTCTTGTTTTGGGCTGATTGCAGGTGTTGCCACCACTCCCCTTATGTTCAGAGGCACATGTTACCAAATTCTTCCAAGCTACACAGGAAGTGGATTGGACTGTGAAAGACCAACCCGAATTGTGTTTGCATTTTTACCAATTTGTAGGGCAGTCCAATATCACAGAGAGGAGGTCAGGTCTCCTGCTCCCCTGGTGCATTCACTATAGCTGCCCAATTTCCCTGCTTTTTAAAGTTTGATAGAAATATCTGTGGGCTATAGGTACATTCTTAAACTGCAAGGTTTTTTTTTTGCCTATTAGTGAATTTTATTGTATTTATTTATTATTTTATTTATATCCTGCCCTTCCTCCCAGCAGGAGGAATTACATAGACAGCCTTGTGAATTTCAGATTAATTACCAGGTGTCCCCTTTTAACCCCTGAAAGACTACCAATTTGTTTCAAAAAGTTAACTACATGTTTTTTTCCAAATATTGATAGGTAAGAGAACATGACAGACCATGATTAAATGCTGAAATTAGCCTGCCTTCCCCATCTTTGGTTTTTGCTTGAACTCAAATTGCCTAAGAGGTATAATGCTCTGAAATGTATACAGGAGTTCTATTCCAATTGCATATCTCTTTTCTACAGTGCTAAACAAACTATTGACTATGGCTCCCAAGAGATTATATTTCCACTGTAGTGTAGTTTTCTCAAAGCACTTCCTTGTGGAGAAACAGTCTGCCCGGCATTGAGAGGGAATTATCCAATGCCTAGACCTCAGGATTGGGAAATCTGTGGCCACCTACATGTTGCTGTGCTCCAAGTCATATCATCCCTGATTGTCAGCCATACTGGTAGGGGTTGCTGGGAGCTGTAGCCCAACAACACCTGAAGGGCAACAGGTTTCTCAACCCTGCTGTAGGTGAGTACATGACAGCTACTATCTTATTCAAGAAATCTGAAAGAAGACTATGGCAATGTTCCCAGAGTACCCAGTCCAGCATCAGCATCATGCAAATGCCTTAGTTAAGACCTTTCAGGCTGTGATGCATCTTTACAGTAATGGCAGTAGGAACCAGTGTGTTGTGTGACCAGGTACAATGGAGGGAAAGAAGTCTGGGGAACCCCAGCAAAGAGTTGTAACCTAAAGGCAGCAGCCATTTTGAGCCTAGGCGTTATATATAAAAATAGTTGCATGGTGTTAAGTAAAATCTGCTGGTTGCACAGTTCCCGTGGCCTTCTGTTATTTACAAAGTATGCAGCAGAAAATACTACACAGTTATCAGAAGAGCAAGTGAAAATAAGCATTCGGGGGGGGGAGAAAAAAAAGATCAGCTAGAGCCTCCAGGGATGTTGCTGTTTAAAGGAAATACTGCAGGGAACAGGAGAAGGTGGAAACAACAATTTGATTTGTACTGTATTGCAAGTGGAACACACAAAAAAGCTGTCAGACTTCAGTCGGGAACGATTTCTTCATATGGCAGATTAAGAAAGGAGAGGGGTATTTAATGTTTCTGAGCATGATAAAAATGCACATAAGGGTTTTAAAAAAACAATGGCCAAGTTGTGATTAATACATTTGAAGCCTACAGTACACCCAGGAGAAATGTTACTTATGAAAAACACAAATTCTTCAGTGAAATACAGAGTGAAAGAGAAATCATAGATCCTTATGAGACTCATATAAAGCTGCCAGCGCAGACCTGTGAATTTGGGGGAAGTGCCTGTCCTACCTCTTTCCACTCTGCTCACGCAGTCGTGGTGTAGCACAGGACACCAAGTAATGATGTAGCCAATCACAACATACCAACAGCTGTATATAAATCCCAGACAGGGAACTCATATGTTCCAGAAAACCTGTGCATGATTTCTTCCGAGCAAGCCAATTAGGCAATGTGGTAGAAATAGCCATCATTTCAAAACAAGGTCTGTATGTAGTCTGTGGAAGACCAACTGTATCATTAAACAGAGTGAGGTGGCAGTATCAGCCTCATGAGCCTTGTAGCTATTCCCCTTTGTTGGAGAACAGAGATGCGTGTGCCACACAGCCTGCCCCACACCCCCTAAGCTAGCTTGCTGCCTTCAGGTACAGTGGAGGATGCTAGCCCATCATCAGTGGCAAAGTAAGATTCAGCTGCCAATCTAATTGGCTTCTGAATGTGTAATGGGATGGCACCACTTTGTCCTTGCTGCTCTAGGCTCTTTCTGGGAGGAAGGGTGGGATATAAATGTAATAAATAATAATAATAATTAAAGAAATACTCCTATCTGAAAATTCTTTGGCTGGCTATGAGGCTAATATGTGCGTTTGTGACATAAGGAGTTTCACTCTGCATCTGCAGAGATCCCTGGAGCATGCCAGTGACTGGCTCGTGCTGGCTTTGCCTCAGTGGTTCACACTGGCATTCTGGTGGTGTTGTCAGGAATGCTGGCGGAGTCCTTGGCAATATTGCTACATTCTTGGTAGCTTGAAGCGATCTTGTGTTTCTGTCAGCATTGCTGCTCCGAGCACATAGGATACTGACTATGTTACACCATTGTTATGCCAATGTTAACATGCTGGCACAGTGGGGCCATAGGATTGCTCTGTGCATCATTTTTGTTAAAATGTATAAAACAAGAGAGAGAAAATCTCAGAAAAAGGATGTTTTACACTGGCAGAAACCAATAAACCCACATGGTTTTTTAATTAGTATGCTGCATTCTTCTGATTTGGAAAACACGTAGTTAGTGGATTTTCTTATAAAGGTTCACAAAACAGTATATTTTTAAAATGACACAAGGGCACAAGCTAATGCAATGCCTTAAATATTCACAAACTATTGCAAGTTGAATAATTTTCAGTATTAAAATACTGGATGAGTAACATACTTTGGGGAAAGACTGCAAGTGGTTAATCATTGTAATGTGCTTTGCAATATAAAGACAAGTTAGCTCCACTGGAATTCAAGGCAGTAGATTTTGACGTTGATGTGCAAACTGTGCTGGGTCTAAGGGCTGGAGACAAACTGAAATTCGGTTCAAATAATGGATTTAATAGAAACAGACCCAAAAGATCTACAGGATGCGAATAAAGCACTACACCAATAAGATATACATGATCACCTGCATATCTTTTAATGGGAAGATGTTTGAGAACTAAACTGCCTATAGCAGTTTGGGTACTGTGGACTGTGATGTTCCTATATTAATGTATATATGGTAAGTGTTGTTGTTTTAGAAGATACATGGTAAGTGGAGTGAAAGAGGGGGAGTGAATGGGCAGTAGAATGCGAGATGATTGGCTGAGTGTTTAAAATGGCTGAATGTATAAAAGGAAGAGTGAGAGTGGAATGGGGGGGAGAAGAGAACTGAGTGGATTGCTTGGTGGGGTTTAGAGAGTTGTTTACCAGGAGGGAGGTGGAGTTCGGATTAGTATTGAGTAAAACCATATGCTTATGTGCCTTAAGAAGAAATCTTGTTAATCTTGTTAGCTTTGTTATCTTTAATAAATACTTAATTTGGTTTACCAAAGGCCTGATCCTTGGCTGGAGTTTCACAGACCAGAAGGGAGGGTAAGGTAATGACCAAGGCTGAAGGGGAACTGTAACAAATGGTGGCAGCGGTGAAGAGAATAACAATACCAGTATTCAGAGTCTCTGGGAATACTAGTATTGGGACGTTACTGGTGGTTGCCTAGCAGGGGGATCTGTTGAGATCTGTGCTAGAGCGGATAGGTAAACCATAAGAGAGTGCGGTCCGGACTGGTGGAGTCCCTGGTGGTGCCTAGAGACAGGCAGTAACCACGAGCAGGTAGGAACCTGACAGGGAGAGCCAGGGAAGGGAGCGTCACACGTGGTGGCAGTAGCGGTGGGATACGAACAACAGAGAATCCAGATACGAATACTAGAGAATCCAGAACAGTGGTGTGGCAAACAGAAATAACAAAACAAGATTTCTTGTGAGAGTGACTGGCAAAGAGTGTGTGGCAAAGAGTGAGTGAACTCAAACACCATGGCTGAATACATAAAAATGAAAAGAGAGGAGCTGGTGGAGAAGTGCATAACATTCAATTTACCTCACGAGGGTAAAGGGGTAGATGAATTGAGGGTAGCACTTATAGGATTTGCTACTGCCCAGCAAAAACAACCTGTCAGGGAAGAGACCCCAGAAGGATATTTAAGCAATCCCGCTTATATAGAGTACTTGAGAGAGAAGTTAAGATGGGAGGCTGAGGAAAAAGACAAGCAGAGGGAGTTGGAAGCTGAGAGATTGAAGATGGAAGCTGAGAGATTGAGGATGGAAGGTGCAGAGAAGGAAAAACAGAGGGAGTTGGAAATTGAGAGAATGAGATTGGGGTTTGAGGAGAGGGAGAAGCAACGAGCATTGGATGCTGAATTACAAGTAGAAAAGTTAAAATTTGATAGAGAGAAATTTCACTCTGAGGAGACAAGGAAAGACAGAGATGGATCAAAAATAAAAATTACTCCAAAGGACTTTGCTGTCTATGAGCCTGGTCAAGATCCTCAAATTTACCTCAGCACCTTTGAAAAAGCAGCTCAGTTGTGGGGGCTACCTGAAGATAAATACATGCAGTATTTATCAAACCTGATTAAAGGGGAATTGGCTGAGGTATACCAATATTTCCCCTCAGACAGGCCCGTCACCTATGCTGAATTCAAAGAAGCAGTGTTTAAAAGATTCAGACTGGGGCCTGATTATTTTAGAAAGCTTTTCAGAAACTGCCAGATACAGACAGGGAGGTCTTTTGTGGAACTGGGAGCAAAGTTGATGGATATATTTGGAAAGTGGATGAGTAGTGCCAAAGCTCAGTCAGCGGAAGAGGTGAAAAACCTCATGATACTGGATCAATTATACCATCAGGTACCACCAGAAATAAGGCTCCTGGTCAAAGACCGTTCCCCTACATCTGTGCAGGAGGCCACAGAGTTGGCGGATCACTTCGCCTCCAATAGAACTGGCTGGGTGGGGAAAACATCAAGAGAGTTTAAACCCAGACCATATAGTGCTGGCAGAAGGGATGTGGTACCACAGCGAGTGAGTCCTCCATTAAAATCTGAAGGGCACAGGACACCCCAGAGTGGATCTGTGTACCCTAAAAGTGAGGAGAAATTATGCTACAAATGTGGTAGACCGGGGCACCTACATTTTCAATGTGAGGTTGCCAACCCCATTAGTAATCCTGCTCAGACAAGGGCAGTGAAAACAGAGCCCAAGGCTTTAGAAGCAGCGAAAAAGGTTCAGTTTTGCCAGATAAACTGGACAGAAGTAACAGACCTTGATTCAAGTCTGAGAGAGGAAGTGAGTGTACAAGGGGCAACTTATTGGGCACTGCTTGACACTGGTGCCGCTCAGACGTTACTGAGGCCAGATTTAATAAAATCTGAAGAAATATTACCTCAGGAAACAGTGACTATCCAAGGAGTGAGGGGTCAACCAGAGAGTTTGCCTGTGGCCCTAGTGAAAATGGAATGGAGAGGCCGAAAGGGCCAATATAAAGTTGGTATTAATGCCCAGCAACAAGAACCAGTAATACTGGGAAGAGATGTTATGGGGGCACAGGGGAAAATATATGTAGTGACCAGACAGCAAATTGGCAGAGAAAAAGAAGCCATATTAAGGGGGGCTGAAATAAACAGGGTGGAATCTGTTAACCAGCCTCAGGTCACCATAGCAACCACTAGCAGGCCTGCTGAAGAAGACAAACTGTATCAAGTGGTCTCTGGGGAAGAAGCAGATCAATTCAGGGAAGAGCTGCATAAAGATATAAGTCTGAAGCAGATAAAGGAACAAGCGCTGACCCAACAGATTCCTTTCACTGACAAACTGAGGAATCAAGTTGTGTGTGAGAATGGGATTTTATATAGACTGTGGATGCCTGCTGAGAGAAAGGATGAATGTGAACCAGTGAAGCAATTGATAGTACCTAGCAAATACAGAACCAGATTGCTAGAGGTAGCCCACGATGTCCCATGTGCAGGAAATCTGGGAATAAAAAAGACCAAGAGGAGATTGGCTGCACATTATTATTGACCAAATATCTCCAAGGATGTAAAACAACATTGTCTATCTTGTGGAATATGCCAAAAGGTGGGAAAGAGTGGAGTAAAGACCAAGGCACCCTTAAAGCCCCTTCCTATAATTGGACAACCCTTTTATAGAGTGGGAATAGATTTGGTGGGCCCTTTTTCCAAACCCACAAGGTATGGCAAGAAATATCTAGTGGTGGTGGTGGATTTTGCCACCAGGTACCCAGACGCAGAAGCACTGAGATCTGTAGAAGCCCCTGTAGTGGCAGAGGCTTTATTAAAAATCTTTATGAGGCTGGGTTTCCCTCATGAAGTGCTGACGGATCAAGGCAGTGTATTCATGGGAGAAGTGATGCAATGTATGTGGAAATGTTGTGGTCTAAAACATCTAAAGACCACTACTTACCATCCTGTCACTAATGGGTTAACAGAGAGATTCAATGGCGTTTTGAAGGGCATGATAAGAAGCTATGTTCAAGATCACCCACAAGACTGGGATGAAAGGTTGGGATGCTTCTTATTTGCATACAGAGAAGTCCCTCAGGAGTCAACAGGCTTCTCACCCTTTGAACTCATGTTCACTAGAAAAGTGAGGGGACCTTTGGAACTGTTAAAAAATTCATGGGAAGGAACTCTGGGAGAGTACAAAACTTCTGTAGTAGATTTTGTATTGGAATTCCGCAATAAATTAACATCAATGATGGAAGTAGTGAAAGAGAATTTGAGTCATGCACAGGAGAAGCAAAGTTACTGGTATGACAGAACAGCCAGAGAACGTGTGTATGATGTGGGAGATATGGTTATGGCGTTCATACCCAGGAAACATGACAAATTACAGGCTAACTGGGAAGGACCATATACCATCAGAGAAAGGCTTGACACAGTGACATATGTAATCACCACAGACCAATTAAACAAAAGCAAAGTGGTTCATGTAAATATGTTAAAGCCTTACCATACCAGGGATGCAAAGGTGTTGCAAGTTACCTTATTCCCTGAGGGAAGTGGGCCTGAACTTCCAGATTTGGTACAGGAAAGCAAAGACAAAGGAGGGGTAGATCAAGTGGAATGGTCAGAGGAGGTGAAGGAGGAAGTAAAAGAGGAGATTCTGAGAGTTTTGAAAACCTATAGGAATCTCTTTAGCAACAAACCTGGCCGAACCAGTATAGTTATACATTCCATTGATACTGGAGATCATGCCCCAATCAGATCTGTTCCGTACCGTGTGAATGGGAAAGTTTTGAATGAGATCAAAAAGGAGGTGGAAGAGATGCTGGAATTAGGAGTGATCAGGGAATCCATCAGTCCCTGGGCCTCAAGTATTGTCCTGGTTCCGAAAAAAGATGGAACGACAAGGTTTTGCATTGATTATCGGCTAATCAATAAAATTACTGTCCCAGATGCGTATCCTATGCCTAGGGTAGACGCTATGTTAGAGTTATTGGGGGCAGCAATTATTATTTCTACACTAGATCTCTGTAAAGGATTTTGGCAAATGGAACTAGACGAGCAATCCAGAGCCAAAACTGCCTTCAGTACACCAGATGGGTTATATGAGTTTGTGACCTTACCCATGGGACTAAGGAACTCACCAAGTTCATTTCAGAGGCTAATCAATACTGTGTTGCGAGGCATGTCAGATTTTGCAGTGGCCTATATCGATGACGTGGCCATTTTTAGCAAGTCGGTGCCTGAGCATGTCCAACACCTGACAACAGTATTGGAGGCCTTAAGAAAAGCAGGCCTCACAATAAAAGCTAAGAAATGCCAGTTTGGACTAAAGGAAGTAATCTATTTAGGACATAAGGTGGGGAGTGGGAAAATCACCCCCTTATGGAGCAAGGTGGAGGCAATACAAGCATGGCCGATCCCCTTAACCAAAAAACAAGTAAGGGCATTTCTGGGTGTGGCTGGATTTTATAGGAAGTTTGTGAGAAATTTTGGGGAAATAGCAACCCCCTTGCATGAATTAACAAAGAAGAAGTGTTCTGAGCGTGTGGTATGGACGGATGAATGTCAGAAGGCTTTTGATCTACTGAAGCAAGCCTTGTGCCAAGGACCCATATTAATAGCACCAGACTATGAGAAACCATTCATCGTGGCTACAGATGCATTGGACCTGGCGCTGGGAGTCGTCTTGCTGCAGGAGAGAGAAGGCACCAGACATCCAGTGGCGTTCCTGAGTCGCAAGCTGATGCCGAGGGAGAAAAACTATTCGTTGGTCCAGAAGGAGTGCCTAGCGGTCGTGTGGGGACTGAACAAGTTGCGCCCATACGTGTGGGGACGAAGATTCACAGTGACTACGGATCATCGGGCCTTGTTATGGTTGCAGACTATGAAAAACCATAACACTATGCTGCAGAGGTGGTCCTGGGCCCTACAGGACTATCAAGTGGACTTCCAGTTCATAAAAGGCAAGGACAATGTACTGGCCGATGGACTTTCCAGGCAAGTGGCTGGGTCTGCAGTGACGTGACCAGACAGAGGAACAAAGAAAGACATTTTCCCCATAGAGACTTTTATTTGTTAACGCGACGTATAAATCCTGGAACAGGAATAATACTCTGCTGTTGTTTAAGGGGGGGGAAATGTGATGTTCCTATATTAATGTATATATGGTAAGTGTTGTTGTTTTAGAAGATACATGGTAAGTGGAGTGAAAGAGGGGGAGTGAATGGGCAGTAGAATGCGAGATGATTGGCTGAGTGTTTAAAATGGCTGAATGTATAAAAGGAAGAGTGAGAGTGGAATGGGGGGGAGAAGAGAACTGAGTGGATTGCTTGGTGGGGTTTAGAGAGTTGTTTACCAGGAGGGAGGTGGAGTTCGGATTAGTATTGAGTAAAACCATATGCTTATGTGCCTTAAGAAGAAATCTTGTTAATCTTGTTAGCTTTGTTATCTTTAATAAATACTTAATTTGGTTTACCAAAGGCCTGATCCTTGGCTGGAGTTTCACAGACCAGAAGGGAGGGTAAGGTAATGACCAAGGCTGAAGGGGAACTGTAACAAATGGTGGCAGCGGTGAAGAGAATAACAATACCAGTATTCAGAGTCTCTGGGAATACTAGTATTGGGACGTTACTGGTGGTTGCCTAGCAGGGGGATCTGTTGAGATCTGTGCTAGAGCGGATAGGTAAACCATAAGAGAGTGCGGTCCAGACTGGTGGAGTCCCTGGTGGTGCCTAGAGACAGGCAGTAACCACGAGCAGGTAGGAACCTGACAGGGAGAGCCAGGGAAGGACGCATCACATGGACCTCCAGCTTCTCTTACTCCAACTCCCATCTGCCTCAGTTAGCATGGTCAGTGGTCAGGAATATTGGCATTGTGGTTAAACAATATCTAGAAGGCCAAAGATTAGCCATCCCCGGCCTATAGCATCAACACCAATGCTGCACAACAGCTGATGGAACCCCCCCTCCCAGCACATATGAGATTGAGAAAAGAGAAACAGAAACCTTATAATGACAATGATGCCAAACCTTAACCTCCTTCGCATATAACTGCAATATGGTATTGGGCTTAGACTGATGGTATGGCAATTCTGTACAGGAGGAGCAGAAGAAATCTGCAGAGCACTAAAAGTCCTGAGCCAACAATGAATGAAATGACTGAGAATGCAGGTGTTCCTTCATATTGACAAATATTGACAAGCTAGGATCTCAAGATAGAACAAGTGGTACTGTTCAATCTAGGACTGGTCCCCTTTTGCTCCATCGTGGAACTTGGTCAGTTTGGGAAGGGTTTGCCCAGTGGAGCAAAGGAGGATTACACTGAAGCAATTTGCACCATGGGTGGGGAAGAGGCAGCAAAGAGGCTTCTTCCTTTCTCTCTCTCTTTTGTTTACAGTTTACATGCTGAACCGATGATGCAGCAGCAGGACCACAATTTCATCATTCATAGAGGCACCTAGGAAGGGAAGATAGCTCTGCTCCAATTGCTGTGCTATCCAAGTGGCTCCCTCTACAGCTGGAGCAGCAAAAAAGGTAAGGGGGTGGGAGATGGCTTGGCAATGTGTTGACCCCTAACCCTCAAGAGAAGTTTTTTTTTGTAGGCACAAGAGTCTCCAGCAGGAACAGAAAACTATATCTTTTGTTGGATAAAGAAAATATCATCTGCCAGTCTTTGAATCCAAGCCATATTCTTTCTGTCTCTCCATTTAGAAAAACAGTATCACTGAGAATTACGAAAAGCTGGTGGCCATTGTACTTTGTAATTGTGCAACAAAGGGAGCAGAGACTCTGGAGGGCACTCTGACAGGTTTCTGTGAGTACACTGCTGCCTTTAGGCTCTGCATTGAGGACCCTGGGTCTGTAGTGTACATGGGGTCATGTGGTGTAGTGGTTAGAGTGTTAGACTAGGGAAATCCAGGTTCTAGTTCCTGCTTGGCCATGAATCTCACTGGGTGACTTTGGGCCAGTCACTGATTCTCAGCCTAACCTACTTCACAGGTTGTTGTGAGGATAAAATGGTGAGGAGGAAAAAGAGCATGTAAGCTCCCTTGGATTCCTTGGGGGGAAAAGGTGAGATATAAATATAATAATTTCTAAAGGTCTGACTATGGTTGCGGATGGGTTGCTACTATTAACCCTGCCTGTGGTTACAACCATCTTGCTCGTGTTGTCATGACAAAATGACACTACCATCAGTAGAGTGCTTTGTAATTTTTTTCTCATTAGGTTTATGGTGCTCAAGTTAGTGGGTGTTATGACCCCCACCGGGCAAGAGTAGATGGGTGGGGGCAAGCAGAGGAGGAGGATGCAGACTGGGATGAATCACTTAGGGAGGGGGCTGGCAGCGGAACAGACTTAGTGGGTGCCCCGACCCCTGTCTTGGCCTCCACAGACCCTGCAACTCCAGACCCCCCATGCGGAAACTCAGCCAGGCCCGTCAGATGCTTCCCAGCCAGGAACACCTCCACCTCCCCTGCCTGAACTGAGTTAACAGCCCCCCTCTGTCAGAGGGGAAAGATGAAAGAGTGGCCAAAGTTCCACCTTCACCCCACTCTTGGAGATGCTTGAAGTGGGAATTTCATTAGACTCAACTAAGGAGGAGCCTCCGTTTGCGCGCACGCTCCCAACCTACTTAAGCAGACTCAGGGTGGGAGAACCCAGTTGCTGAGTCAATGTCTATAGTCGCAGTGTCATGCTTAGCTAGTGCTAGAGAGAAACTAAGTTCCTAGAAACGGTAGTTAGTTTCATGAGGGTCTCTGCATTGCAACTGTCTATTACTTTAATAAAAAGAGAAAACATCACTGTCAAGCCTGAGTCTCTCAACTTCGGGCAGGACAGTGGGATACTGAAAGAAAGAGGTTGGCAACAATGCGGCAGTACCAACATTCATGTGGCCCCCTCTACATGTGAGACCCCTCTCATATGTGAGGCCTGGGGCAATTGCCTTCAGTGCCTCCCTTTAAAAGGCCCTGGTTAATGCTGTTACTTTTCTTTTATGGGCCACCTTATTTATTATATTTATAATTCAATTTCCCTCTGTACATATAAGGGAATTGAAATAATGACAGATTGAACTAATCATCCCGCTAGCAGGAAGGATTCCCACTAGCGGAACATGACTTCCCCCCTCTCCCCCTCTCCTCCCCTGAATTGGCCCCACAGCACCTGCGAGGAGGAGAGAGGAAACTGCTCTGTCAGGGAAGCAGAAATGTTTGTGCTGATAGAGTAATCTCATTAGTGTTACACAGAAATGATACGACATCTTTGTTATTTTATTTGTATTTTTTAATTTGTAATGTTCCTCAGATTTGCCCCCCCCCTTAACTTGGCACCCTAGGCAACCGCCTAGTTCACCTACATGGATGGGCTTGTCCTGTGCATATCTTGGTTTAATAAGCTGAAATATAATCAACTGAATGTGGCCAGTCTTGTCAAATCTCACACTCTCTGGTGAATTCTTCATTCTGGGGCATGTAAATTGTGTTTTTATTCTGTGTCCTGAATTTCTGATCTTCCTAGAATGGCATAAAGGAAGGCATCAATAATTCAAATGGGGATGGTAGCAATTTGAGATCTGGACTGAAGTGGTATTAATAGCCAGGAGATGCAAAAAAGAAAAAAAAGGGGGAGTTGTATCCAGTAGTGGCTTTGCACTAGCAGAAGTGCTTCCTGATCTTCCTACCAAATGCAGCCCCCTCATGCTCCCCAGGAAGCTTCTCCCAAGAATTGGGGAACCCCCTGAAATAGTCTGGGATATGGCATACCAGGGGAGTGTAGTGGTTAGAGTGTTGGTCTGTGACATGGGAGACCAGGGCTCAAATCCCAGCTAAACTATGAAGCTCAAACTGGGTGACCTCAACCCAAATTACCTCACAAGATTATTGTCAGGATGAAATTCGGAGGGGGAGAACCATGTTTTGATGCAAACTTCAGCTTCTTGGAGGAAAGGTGGGATATGAATTTAATAATAAATAAATTAAACAAACAAACGAATGCCTGCAATTGATAAGGGAGATTGGTGGAAATGGGGCACCTTGCCCTGCACAAGTAGAAGCACTTCTGCTTATACAAAGCCACCACTGGCTACAACCTCAAATATGATTTCAGATATCCTTGGCTATACATTTCTCTGTTATAAAGCCTTGCTACTGACAAATCACCCAAATGTTAACCACAAGGTTTCTTAGCCACTACTCTCTTTTCTCTAAATGGGTTTTGGAAAACAAGAAATGTAAGTATTTTCAAACTTTTCAAGGACTTTTTTGATATATTGGCTTGAAACAAGATTGGTACTTTTGTCCATCTATGTTGGCAATCAATCATTATTATAGAAAAGAAGACAACATCTGTTGGAGTCTAGGCATTTATCTTGTGTAAGCATAGATTTACTTTCAGTGGCTATAGAATTTTCATTATAAATTTTAGTCTATGAAATATTGTTGGAGAACAAATGTGGAAGTACTGAATGGTTTTGCTTTATACAGAGAAAGATAGCATTTGAGAGTCTCGTTTAAAAACGGTTGTCTTTTATTGTGATTTGATTGCTATCTTAATTTGTTTTTATGTATAGTAGTATTATGGTTGTTAGCCATCCTGGGATGGCAGGTTATAAATCAGGACATCATCACCATTTTTTAAATAGTATTGTTTTATCACTGACGTGAGCTCCTTTGGAAGGAAGGTTGAGATGTAAATGTAATAAACAAACAAACATTAAAAAGTGTGTTTTTACTTAAGGCCACAAATAAGAAGCACTATAGGAATGACTTAAACATAGCAAAGTTGATTATAATAGCTACTTAACGGTAAAATCAAGTGTTCCCATTGATTTCAGTGAAAACAATGGGACTTAAAAGTACTTAACCTTTCTTGGATCACACCCGTTTTCATCACGTTATTATATCTTACATTCAAAGGTCACTAATCAATCCTAGTATAGATATAGGAAACGGGGAGGGGGGAATTGCCATTAACCTGTCCGTTCTATGCTCAATTAAAGTTAGATCTCACTTTTAAAGGATCCAAAATCACTTGTTTGAATCCAAAGATTAAATGCTGTTGCTGACAACTCATGTTGTTCAAGACAGAGGAGAAAACAACCCCCAAATACCTGATCAGTTAGTCTTTTTTCTTCTTTTTTAGTTTTGTGTACCTTCATTTGTTAATTGTGTTTTTTATTCATTATGTACTACATACACCACTTTTCTAATTATATCACACATCAAAAGCACACTGTAAAGTGATGCACAGAACCTAAACTCAGCTTAGTGGTGTTTAAGGTCCGATGTAAATTATAATTTGGGCATCAAAAGTCATTTAAATAAGGAGCATAACTGGGATCCTTGATGTGCGTTTCTGATTTATTTTTATTCTCCTGTGCAGGCAACTTGGCTGCTTTTGTTTATAGAAGGAGGTGGAACTGAAAGCACACTTCATCTGTTGAATACTAGATGGATATTAGATTAGGAGTTAAGGGGCTTTGAAGATATATTCATTTGTTGTCCTCCAAGGTGCTTTGAAGGGGTTGCAAAGAACAGAAGGGAACAGAACATAGCTCCACAGTAGAGCAAGCACATGCATAAGGTCCTAAATTCAATCCCTGCATTTCCAGCTGAAAGGATAAGGGAGCAAGGGATGGGAAAGACCTCTGCTGGTGGCCCTTGAGAGCCACTGCCACTCCAAGGAGACAGGGCGGGGCTTACATGGACAAAGAGTTTGTCCTGGCATAAGGCAGATCTTTATGAAGCTTCATGCCAGAACTAATGGTTGTAATTCGGATGTCACCAAGTCAGAGGACTGCGACATTGTTTGAAATGAAGTCAGAGTTGGACCACTTACCTCTTAACTGCTAACAGACTGATAATTGTTGCACAATCTCAGAACAGTTTTGGATAAAATACAAACACTCGGTACAAACTCTTAACCACGTTGAGTGATTGATGTAGCTCACATAATTGTTACCCTGAACATGTCTTCATAACCAGTGGTATATGGTAATTTTTTTTTAAAGTACAGGGGCTCATCATGCCAGCCTCAGTATGCTTCCCAAGAAAATCCATAGCCATTTACCTCAGGGAAAATCCAAAAATATAGCCAGCACATGCACATGTAAACACACAGATCATCAGTACATAGCATAATACCCAATTTATTAGGATCTGTCATCTTAGCCTCATCCTGTGACTTCCTCTGAACTTATATGTCACAAACTATAATAAAACTTGAAAGCCTCATTATCACCTCATTTGCTTGCCCGGGCAAGGAAGGGCTGTCATTACCCTGGCACTCTAGCAGATAATGTTATCATTTCTGTTCTGAAAAAGTCCTGGAGCTTGGCTCCCCCACATTTCTTCTCCACTACATCACTGTTCATTATCAGACTACTGTTCTGTATGGTGAGCTCAGTGAATGAGTGTTCAAAAATTCCAGCTGGGGCATACCATGGAATACTCTCTCTCTCTCTCTCTCTCTCTCTGGTGATGCAATACTGGGAAGAAATTATAGCAGTGCATGCACTACCACCTGCTTAGCCGGCGCAGGCATGACTGGCCCTTGGGCACAAGCCTGCCCTGGGCTCGCAGCACCATAGCCCAATACTCCCCATATAGGCAGCATGGGGCTAATAAGCCCTCCAATGTGCCCCACTTACCTCTTTTGTCATGCAAATGACATACACACATAGCATGCATGCCTGCCATCAACCAAGATGGCTTCTTAGGGAAGCTCCCTCCCATCATCTTGGGTGATGGCAGGCATGTGTGCACAGTGCACACAGCATTCACACTGATGAGAGAGGTAGGTGGGGCATGCATGCAGTCTTATTGAAGCCTGCAATGTCTGTATTGGGGGAGGCTGGGAGCTCCCTCTCTGAGATCCACAGCAGGGTTGGTTTGTAGGACCCAATGCTGCCGCAGATCATGGAATGGAAGTGCCACCCTCTCAACCTAAGGATAGGCTCTTCAGGGCCCCCTCTGGGCTGCAGGGGCCTTCAGCCAGAGCCCAACCTGGCAGCCCTCTGGCACTGGCCCTGACCACCTGCATGCAAAACACGAACATCATACCATTTAGAGAGCTCAAGGTTCTTTGTAGCTGTTTCCTACTACTACTTCAGAACCATCCAAGTTAAAACCATTAATACCATTCTAACAAAGAGATCTGATCTCTTTAAAATTGTAGCTCTATCCCAGCGGTTCTTAACCTACAGACAGGGGGCTGTGAACTGGGCACACACACACACAAAAACAATTTCCAGTCCAATAAAATTAATTTATTTATTTACTTATGGGGGTCCATAGCTTTCATCAGATTCTCAAAGGGATCTATGATACAAAAAAGGTTAAGAACCACTGCTCTATTCACTGATTTTCCCCATCCTAACAATTACCACTGCATCAGGGATAGAATGATGACCCCATTGTGTGTTCCTGCATTTGCCATGCCTGCAGCCCCCATGTGTTGAGGGCTGAAGTAGACTTCCTCAACAACTTCGAGGAAGAAAGGGGATATAGGTGCTGGAAGGGAAATAACACTGAACATTTTTAAAATTGATTTTCTTAGAGGGCTCATGAAGCATCCCCATATAAAGTTGTGGCAGGTTCTAGATGATGCAAATGAAATTAAAAATTATGTTCCTAGATGGAAGGGGGCAGGGAAGAGAAGCAGCCACAAAACATGAATCTTCCAGAGAAGCTCTAACACAGGCTTTTGGCAACAGGGCTCAAGCTTGAATGAGAGCCAGTATAGGAGATCCACACACCACCCATCCCAGACAAACAGTATGTGACGTTCCCAAGCCAATTGATTGCCTAGATTACAGCATATTGGTTCTGTAAACGCATTTCAATTTGAAAATTTCAAGTAAATTTCAGCAATCAATGGCAATTTCAGGCAAGAGTAAAAGGTGCAAGTAATCCAACTTTTGATCATGTGCTAGCAGTGCCTACCAGCTTTAGAAACCTAGCCTGATGAATGCTGAGCACACAGATACAAAACTGGAACTTATGCAAAGTTCGGCAGCATCACTTGCAGCAACAAACACACCAGGATTAGATCTGGCAAGCTATCCTTGTGGAATGCCTCTCCGGGGATGCTCACCTGGTACTGATCCACTGTTTTGGCACCAGGTGATTATGTTTTTATTTCCCCAGGAATAATTTGGGCAGTGTAAGCATTGTGACTGCTGTGGCCCTTTTGATTATAGCTTATGTTTATCCTGGTATTGAGAATGAGGAAGGGTATTTTGTTCCTAAATTGATTCTTGTGGATGAACATTTAGTGTGCAATAGTTTTCAACCGATGTGTTGTGGTAATAGTATTAGCATATATTTTTATTGTTGCAAGATGCTTTGAGACTTGCCTTTTCAGAAAGCAATGAACAAACTGAATGAATGAATGAATGGCTGCATACAAGCTGGGACTCTTTTGACACGGAACATGACTTGCAACATATAAATGCTATTTATTATTCACCATTTTAATTAATTCCATTTCTTACCCACCCGTCACCATCACATTCCAGGGTGTGTTATAGCAATATAAAAATATTAAAATCAGTTTAAAACAAGTTACAGTCAAGAGATTTTTGGGATGTAGGCTAGTTCCTACACACACTCACCTTCCTCTCTATCCTCTATCCAGGCAAGCAGGTGGCACTTTCAGAGTTTATGGATGCATTCCAGCCAGGTTAAAAAAAAAAAAACCACTGAAAGGGAGTGCAAAGCGGGCCTGATGAGGGGTATGATCTGGGGAGAGTCCTGGGGGCCAGAGAAGTCTGGAGGGCCACATTCAGCCCCCAGTTCTTAGATTCCCCCTCTCTGCGGTATATAGTCAGAAGAGCAACATGGGAGAAATGCAGTGTATTTCCTTATCTTCCCATCGGAACAAAAGTATTTTCCATTGAATCAGAACACTGATTCATCTAGCTCAGGGTTTCAGGTAGGAGTCTTTCCTGACTCTCCATGACGTTGCCATGCAGGACCTTTGGCATACACAGCATGCACTCTATCACTGAGCTATAGCCCTTCCCCTCCTTGCAAAAGTTTTCCAGAAGAAATGATCAAGCAATGCTTCAAGGTTCACTGGGTCATCATCCTGTTCAGCCTGTGCATCACTCAGTGCATCATAGCACTAAAGGGTATTTTGAGCGAGAGGACAGACAATTCACAAAAGCCTCTCCTTATGCTAAGATGTGAGTTGTCATCAGGGCATGGCGCACCTGCCGCATTGTGACAGCACAGAGCAGCCATCTCTTTGCTTCATCACACAGTGTACTGCACAGAGTGCCAGGTAGGCAGTGAAACCCTGCGGTTTGCTCCTTCACCACATGCCAAATGCATCATGCATCAGTAAACCATATTGTAGTAGGACCACATGGCTGTGTTATTGGCTCTTAGCACTAACTCTTATACATTAAAAAAAATCCATTGTTTGACTCCAGTCATATAAATGTCAACATATTTTAATACATTTGCGGTCCTAATGGAGTTAATTAAATTGCTCTTAAGGAGCAAAAATGGATTCAGAATTACTGCAATACGTCCATATTTCCCCCCATCTCACTGTATTATTCCATCTCATTTCCCATTTGTTTAACTTATACATTTTAAACTCAATTTTGCTCTTAGCTGGAGAGCTCTTAATATGAGAAAGGGAATGCAATGACATAGAAATTACTTTCCTGCTGCTACCCTCCTACCCCCCTCCCCAAATTTTGTGCTCTCATTTTTAAAGTCACATCAGATTAATTTACTTTTCATTCACAAAGTATTTTTAGTACAAGGCCTTCAAGACAGATGTATACAAATACAGAAGGAGGCAGATGTATAAGTTCTTATGCTCATATACCAGTATTATATCTGATCACTCTACCAATGGTGAAAACAGCCTATCATGCCATTTTGGAAGAAGGATTTTTTTTGAGGGGGGCATACCTCTGAGAAAGGCTGTTTATATGATTAATAATGGCCGTAGAAAGTTCAAGATATGAATCAGCCCCCCCTCCCCTGTTGGTTGGCTCTGTGAAAAGAAAAAAGATTCATTACACCAAGCTGAGGGATAGGGTAGGATGTATTCGTGTGTACGTGTGTGAAAATTATGTCTGCCTTATTGGATAGCCAATAACATAAGTCAGAAGCATCTGGATTTAATGTTGATTAATGGAGCTTTAGGACATAATTGCAAGACGCCAGGAATCATTGCTGGGTGAAGGTAGTTTACCTTCAGGGCCCCCAATGACTGTAGCTAATAAATGGACATGTGGGTCTCTAGATGGTGTTGAACTCCAACACCCGTCAGCCCCAGCCAACATTGCCCAATGGTCAGGGATAATGGGAGGTGGAGTCTGTGGGAACAGTTCACTGTCTCTTTAAGAACTGTTGAGTAAACTTTGTTAGTCAGAACTGGCTGAAACCAGTCAGCACATCTCCACTGGCCTAAGTTGGTTGTCTTATGTCTAGCAGTGTTCAACCTGTATAAAAAAATAACAAAATGTTTTGTGAATAATAAGTCCAGCAATCTGAAGTAAAACAAAACAACATATGATCTGAGGAGAGGGATTCAAAGAAAAAAAGAAGATAAAAAACTGATGAAGATATGGAACACAATACTACCCAAGTAGCTAAAACTTTCAAGTAAAGCTACTGAATCTTGGAAACAAGATAGAGCAGTGACCCTGTTGAAGCCATTGTCACACTGTGGAACAAGATGCTTTGGGCTCTTGACATAGTTGCCCCTGAGTGTCCTCTCTGGCATTGTGATGCCCAGTTTGCACCTTGGTACACCAGTTAATTAAGGGCAAGGAAACAAGCTGAACAACGTCTAGAGTCCAAGCGGTGAAAGACGTGCTGTGAGGCCAACCAGGCACGAGTAAAACAACATAACCTTGCCTACTGTGTGGTGATGAGGGCAGCAAATAAGTCCCATTTCTTTGCCTCCATCACATCTTCAAATAGCTGTTCAGGGGAGCTCTGGGGTATGTTCACATGAAGTCCAGCAAATGGAGTTTTAGACCTTTCAGAAGCCCACTGTGAATTGTTTGCAAGGCCCTTTAAGGGTAAAGTTGCTCGCCTCTGTAGCAACCTCAATGCTCCACCCATATCTACTGTAATCCCCAATGAGGTGTCCAGTGCAACGTCTGCTCCATCAGATGTTGGGATCAATTTCAGTTGATGCAGCCTGATGATGTGGACAAGGCGCTTGCAACATGTCCTCTTGACCTGTGTCCTTCTTGGCTTATTGAAGCCTATTGAGGGGCTATGACTGAGTGGATCCAGAGTGTGGTCAACCCTTCTTTGTGGAAGGGAGTGGTCCCAGCCACCCTGAAAGAGGTGGTGATCTGACCATTCCTGAAAAAGCCCACCCTAGACCCATTGGCTTGTGACAACTACCACCTGGTCACAAATACCCCCCTTTTTAGTGAAGGTGATTGAAAGGGTTGTGGTGCAAAAATTGCAAGTACTCTTGGATGAAATAGATTATCTTAAAAGAAGATTAGACAAATTCATGGAGGACAGGGCTATCAATGACTACTAGCCATGATGGCTGTGCTGTGCCACCCTAGTCAGAGGATGGGGTTTTTCCAGAGAAACTCCAAAAGAAGATGCTACAAGGTAAAGGGCCTTACACTGCAGAACATGTGGAATAAATCACCTGAATAGGCAACAATGCCCTGCGCTAGGAAAGCGGTGCAACATAAGCAAACAATGCAACCACTTTGCTAGAGTCTGCAGTCAAGAGTAGCAACCACAGAGGAGAGGACAAAGCATGCAAAGTAATGAAGTCTATCAAGATAGCATTAGATGAAGGTGCTGAGGAGGAAATCTAGTGGGAACAGTGGCTGCAGAGAAAGGACATGACTGGACAGTTGCTGTTCAGACTAATGGAAGAGGCATTAATTACAAAATGGACACAGGAGCAGAAGTAAATGTGCTTCCTGAACTAATTGTGGGAAATAAAAAGCAAACTGCATCAAGGGTAAAAAAAAGTAAAATTGAGAGTTAAAGGAGTGTATCATCTAGAGGTAGAGGTTAAAGATGAACTCAAAACAATAACTTCTGTATTAGTTTTGGGGAATACTGTGCCAATCCTTGGATTAAGAACCATTCAAGAATTAGGTTTCATGAAATGGGTCTATGCAGTAATTAATGCTAAGAGCCTGCTTTTGGAAGATCAATATGCAGATGTTTGGGGGACATTGGTAAATTAGACACTAAATATACAGTTGAGTTAGCAGAACCTAATCATCCAGTCTTCCATGCTCCAAGAAAGGTTCCTCTGGCCTTAAAAGGCAGGTTAAAAAAAGAGTTAGACAATTGGTGACTGAAAAATTTATTGAAAAGGGAGAAGAATCCTTGGAAGAGCTCAATTAATATATAACATATATTAAAAGACAGCATTTACCCCTGCATCCTCAGTTTCTTTGGCAAATATGGATGCCCAGAGTGCAAGATTATGTATTTTGAATACATCCTTTGGGAGATATTATTTTTGCAGTCTCCCATTTGGTCTTAAGTCAGCGCGCAAGGTCTTTACAGCAAATATTTGATGGGGGTTCCTGGAGTCAAAGCATATATTGATGACATCCTTGTGTGGGACATAATGGATGAGGATCAGAGGTTACAAGAAGCTTTAGAGAGGCAAGGGCAGCTGGGTTGAAACTTAACAGGGAGAAATGCAAATGTAGGGTTAAAGAAATCATCTGCCTGGGGCAATGAATATTTGAAAATGGTGTGCAAATTGACCAAAACAGAATTAAGGTATTCCCACATGATAAGGAAGAGGTGCAAAGGTTTCCAGGGATGGTAACTCATGTAGGAAGGCACATTGGAAACCTGGCATAACATACCAGTAGCTTTAGGGTGCACGTAAAAAATAATACCCAATGGATATCAGATGCAAATACAGACACAGCTTTCGCAAAGCCTAAAAACCTAATTGAAACAGCTCCTGTCCTAAAGTGTTTTGACTGCAAAGACACCAAATTTTCCACATACACTTTTAAAGAGGGCATTGGAGCCACTCTCTTGCAAAAAAAATATATGGTGATAATTGGAATTGAATAATTCCAGCACTCTCATGAACACAGACAATTTATATGCACAAATAGACAAAGAAGGTTTGGGTCTGGTGCATGGATGCAAAACGTTCCATGTTTTCATATACAAGAGATCAGTGGTGGCAGAAACTGACCACAAACCTCTGATTACTATTGCTAGATATACCTCCCAGACCTCAAAGACTTTTTTCCAGCTACAATGATATGATTTGAGATTAGAATTCAAACCAGGTAATGATCTGGTGATTGCAAACATATTTTCCAGGGCAGTTGATGAAACTGATGATGATGAAGAACTAGGAATAGATGTTGTGCACATCAGTGAGAGAAGGAAGTATTTCCCAGTTTCAGATGAAATGTGGGGAAAATTTGCACTAGCTGCTGCATAGGATGAGATGTTACAGCAGTTAATAAATGCTATCAGAGGACCTTTTCAGGCTCCCCATCTGTGGAATGGGTGTGCCTAGTGCCTTCATTGACATCTTTTCGGCACCAGATAAAGACATCTTTCCCCCAAAACATTTGACAGACTGAGATGATGATGATTTGTATTAGTGTGCTGCCAAAGCTTTCTGTGGCTGTATGGGGATGGTTGTTGTTGTTTTATTATTGGCTTTTATTGTATGGTACATTTACTATTGTTTGTAACAATGTTGTAAGTCACTTAGAGACCTTTGGGTAAAAGGTGAATAATCATAATATCATCACCTATGGATCACCTGTTCATCGCATCCCTAGCCCACATTTTCAGTTTGTGGAGGAATGCTTGGTGATAGATGGTGTTTTGGTCAAGGGTAAAAGGATTGTAGTCCCCAAAGAGCAGATATGCTTGAGGGTCATCTGGGCATTGAAAAATACAAAAGGAAGGGAAGGGACACACTATATTGACCTCTTATGAATCTAGATATAGAAAATGTACTACACAAATGTAATACATGCCAAGCATATCAGCCCCCAAATGAGAAAGAGCCCATGTGGATGGGGGATGAAATACAAGATGCATGGTACGAAGTGGGCATTGATTTGTTTATTATGGCAAGCAGAGACTATTTGTTAGTTGTAGATTATTTTTCGCATTACTCAGAGGTGGCTTTGTTGGAAGGCACCACAGGTTATGCAGCATAATTTCTTCTTCTTCAAGACATAGGACTCTACACCTGGTCATGTATGATAATGGCCCACAATTTTCAGGGCATGAGTTCAATACATTTGCAAAGGACTATGGCTTTAGGCATGTCACATCAAGCCTAGGATACCTACAGTCTAATGGGCTGGTGGAGAATAGGCTGAAGATCATAAAAACATTATTGAAGAAAGCCACTGCTTCAGGTGGTGACCCACATTTAGCCCTTCTGAACTATTGATCAGCACCTATGGTACGTGGCCTGTCACCTGCTGAGATGTTATTTGGCAGAAAGCTGAGAACTATACTGCCAAGCTTGGCAAGAGATAGTCACAACAGTGTCACTGATCTGTGCGGATATCAGACCACAAGCAAAATGAAACAGAACACATGCTATGATGAAGGGTCTAGGGCATGTAGCCACTGAAACCCAATGACATATACATTTGTGTACATGATGGTGACTCATCAAGTCAGAAGGCATGTGTTTTGCAGGAGATCGCTCCACAATCATATAAAGTACAGACATATGATGGACATTCTCATTGCTGTAACACAAGACATCTGTAGCTTGTTCTAGGGTTAGAAGACAGGATCAGTAATCAGCATCAGGATGTGAACAAGCTGCCTACAGATAGTGTGTACACTGGAAACGACTGAAGAACCAAAGGAACTTTATCCTAAGATTGTGACCGAGGAAACTGGAGTAGCACCACACAGATCAAACAGATTATGCCAAGCACCAGAAAGACTTAACTGAGCAAGGCTTGTGTTTATGTTTAAATACATTACTGTATTTTTGTTTTTGTTTTTAGAAAGGGAGATGTGGGAATAGTTCACTGTCTCTTTGGGAACTGTAGAATAAATGTTGTTAGAACTGGCTGAAACCTGTCAGCAGCTTTTGGGGAAAAAGGAAGCAAGGCCTAAGTTGGTCATCATATGTCTAGCAGTGTTTAACCTTTATAAAAATCAACAAAAAGTTTTGTTTGGAATCAGAAGTCTAGCAAACTTAAAACAAAACAACACAGAGTCCATATGCCTAGCATATGGATATATAAAAAGTTGCATTAAAAACTTACATTTATTTGTATTCCACTCTTTCTCCAAAGAATTCAAGCAGGCATACATAGAGGTTTCCATTTTAACTTCACATCTACCTTATAGTTGGGGAGCAACTGTAATTTCGTGGCAGAATTAGTGAAGAGAATGTGTGTTGGTTTTATTTGTTCAGAAACCACCTTAAGATACGTAATTTCCATGGTGCAACTCTTGGGTGTGTGGTATATAGTTTTGATGATGTCTTCAAGATAGCCACCATCAAAATTCACAAAATTTCTTTGTAAATAGTGGACAGGTTTTAATTTATAAGATCTTACTTTGTAGGCATTTCACGGAACTATAAATTTGATTCTTACAACTTTAACTCAAACATCAATAATTGTTATAGATAGTTGCATATTTATAATGTCAACCCTATCTCTATACTAGTTTTGGGTGGAATTTATTTGTGTGTGTGTGTTTAAATTGCATATTTAATATCTAATAGGCAAATATTTTAATAGGTAATAAGTTTAATAGGTGACAGTTTTATGCTGATAGTATGTTGATCTGAAATATAATTGCAGTGTTATCAGCTGTATAAAGTCATTCACTGTTGTATAAACAGTCATTCACAATTGCTGACATACCTGGCAAATGAATGCTTCCAATGGATCAAATACTATGTCTGGGATTGGGTCTTGTGTTCCTAGTGAGTTTAAAGCAAGAAGGCTGTCTTTGGTCACTATAGTGAATGCTTTCCAGTATGAAATTTTATGATTCCCTGACAAAGTACTTGTACAATCAAATCTGGCCAAGGTGTGAAATTTAGGCAATGCAGAAGCCTTCAAAGGGACTAGTCATTGAAATATATTCGCAAGGGATATAACAATTTTTGAAGAAGGAACAAAGTAACACTCAGGAGGAAGTCTTGGGTATCTTCGTACAGCAAGAACCAAAATATCAGTGTCCTGTGCAAATATATAAAGTTTTTTTAGCTCGTTCTGTGGCATTGATGGCATATAGAATTATCTCAATACCTGCTTCTTTCTGGGTACTACTAAGAAACTCCAAAGAACAATGTGAGGCAGCCATGTCTGTATGCCATGCAGCTACATAGTCCTTTCTAGTCATTTTTGCATGCTGAATCATCTTATGAGCTATGTATGTAGCTAACTCCTCTGGTGCTAATGTGCAAAAGTAGCTTCTACATAGTAACATTTGCTAGGTTCATGTTGTCTATGATTTTGTACTGGGTTGGTGACATCCCCTGGAGTCTCTTTTGTTATGCACTTAATAGAATTGTCTTTATCTGTGTTAAACACCAGGTGTATTTCTTCATGCTCCCAATATTTGCCCTGGATTTTTTTTTTATGAATACATCAGCCAGATTTTTACATGTTTGAATATATTCTGGTTTCTCTGTAGCTTGTAGCTCTGCCATACCATCAGTAATTGCAACAGAAAAGATGCTTTCAGATGTGATGCTAACTGTTTTAGGTGTTGGTTGCTGGTTGTGCTGGTACTTTGTGTTGGTGGAGGAAGTGACTTCAAAATTTCAATTAATTTGCTTTTTTGCTGACATGGATGCATAGTCCCATCGGTATTAAATAGTGATTGTGGTACAGCACAGAATTCATAGTGTCCCAGTGCTTCATGTAAATCAACTTGGCACTGTGATTTAGCTACAATCAATAGTCGGGCAACTAGGGATCTGTCTGCATTTAACTCTTTAATAACACCAGCTACAGTCATTTTTATTTTATTTTTAGCACTTGGACACAAATGTAGTTTATTCTTCTTGATTGGATCCCATAGATTCATGGTACTAGTTTCCAATATGAAATCTTTTTTGAAATCTTTGTACAGTCTGGTACTGAGAATATGCAGTCACCTAACATCCTTTACAATTTTTTTATGGAAAACTGCCTTGGTTACATTGTTCAGGCCCGTCAATGGCAAATGGATTTCCAATCCGTTTCAATTTGTTACACAGTTTATTTATTGCCGTACCTTGTTTAGTGACTGCTTCTTTTGAGTTCTGATGATGCCTGTGCAAGGTTGCTGACCCTAATGGTATCCCTGCCATGCCTGACATCTCTTCAGATACTTGGTCAAGTATTGGTGCTGTTAAAAAATAACAGGCCAGGGCCTTAGGATGCTGTGTAATACCTACCAAGCCTCCTGAAACCTTCAAAGCTCTGTTTTGGTGTTCCAGTGCTTCATCAGCTACAAAGAGGCAAAATGGAACTGCAGTTTTCCTGACAACCTAATTACCTTTTTCAAACTCCTTCCATATTTCAGGATCAGACTCTTTCAAAGCACATACTTCAGCAAGGTTGTACACCTACATCCCAGAGTAATTGTGTAGATGTAATGCAAAGAAATACCCAATAATTGCTTCAAGAGATGAAATGTGCACATTCCAGTCACAACTCCTAATAGACCTAATTACTTGCAACAAACACTCCACCATTGCCATGTACTCTTGCATCATTTTAAATGTTGGGCTTCATTGTCCTTGGATTTCAACAAATTCCCTTATTTGTCCAGACAGATTGCATTTCTATATAGTGGTTAACAGATCTTCAATATCACTGCCTTTGATAAAATCTAGTTTATTTATTTATTACATTTATACCTAGCCTTTCTTTTTCATGAAACCCAAGGCGGCTTACATATGGTTCCCAGGCAGTCTATCCAGGCACTGATCAGACCTGACCCTGCTTAGCTTCAGCAGGGAACTGGCCTTATATGCCTTCAGACCATAGCCTGGTTTATGTTGTAGGTTTTCAGCCTTCTTATGAATTTCTTCACATGGATGCTTCTTTAAGAATATTTCTAGGTAGCAGTCGTATAGTGCAACAAGTGTATGTGTGTGAGCTTCTACAGCATGTTGAAAGTGTTTCCCCAAGATAATGTGATGCACAGTGCTCTCACTGTACCAAACTTTCCACATTTCAGGAATACCAGATCCGCCAGTGTAAGTGCCAATTGCATGAAGTAACACCATGCATATGTGCAGTTCACCATGCTGTAAAACAAATCAGTCATGAAGACAATGTTGAGACATTATTAGTTGCTGTACAAGGCTTACAGTGACCCAAATCTAATGTAACAACACATTTTGATTTTGGTCCAAAATTTAGTCAGATTTTCCAGTTGGTGCAAGCATGTCAACTGAATTGAACTATGTGTCAGGGTAGCGGATATGATTGCCGCCCTGGGCTCCTGCTGGGAGAAAGGGTGGGATATAAATTTAATAAATAAATAATAAATAACACATACATGTGTTATTTGCTTTGGAACTTCTTGCAATGATGTATTGAAAGCTGTCTGGGTCGGAATGTTTGGATGATAACTTTGTTGCTCAGCTTTATTACAACATGGAAATTATTGTTATTCTGTAGCTCTCTGATTTATCTTTAAACTGAGACCTTATAAACTAAAATCCATCCAATATTTACAGAAATATTCATGATTTTGTGAATCTTGATGAAGCCATCAAAACTATCCGCCACACACCATAGAGTTACACTATGGATATTATGTACCTACAGGTAGTTTCTGATCAAATAAAACGAACAGCACATTCTTTTCACTAATTCTGCCACAGGGCATGATTTTTCTACCTATGTTCCTGGACTGCTATGTGTTAACTTAGGTTATGGGAGGGTGGCTTGTTCAAGGACACCCAGTGAGTTTCATGCCTGGAGGAAGATATGAACCTAGTTTTTCCTAGACCAGAATAACTCTCAGATGCTGCCTCCAGGCCGATAATCAATAATTATATCACTGTAGCTTGTGAAATCAAGTCTATTTGTGTAGCCTTTGACTCTAGACATTGATCTTGTTTCTCCATGCTCACCATCATAAATACTGTTTATTTGGCCCAAAGCATAAATTCCATTAGGCACCTGAAATATAGTTTCAATGCTGTCCCAATGTTTCCTAGCCATGGATGGTCTCGCATTCATTTTTAGCTACTAACTCCTGTGGGCTTGTGTGGCAAGCATGCTGACTTCTTAATTAAAACTGCATGCCAGGAAGTAAACTGCCATCTGAAGCCTTCCCTCCTACTGTTGCATTCTGGCAGTTAAGGGAATTTGCTTTTTCTTTCTTTCTTTATTGGAAAGAAAATGACAGCTGCTTTCTCTGAAATAAAATTTGAAAAGTCTAGAATGCAGAATAAGGGATTCATTCTGGAAAAGACACACTCGAGATGAAAAAGAACATGCTTTATTCGTTCAAGAATCCAGATATATCAACACATTATGGGAGGAAAGTAGTAACATTGCTTGGCATTTATTCATCTAGATGATTTATATACCACCCTTTGCACAAGTCATAGGGTGGTTTGCAACAAAAATCAAATAAGATCAAATGAATATATAAAATCCATAGAAGGAGGTATTCCTTAAAATTAACAGCACAACAACACATTTAAAAATCACTAGATAGCAATTATTAAAAACAGCAGCAGCAACTAATATATTTTTCTAATCAGGCCTCTCCTCTTCCCCCAAATGCCTGAAGAACCACCACTGATCCTAGAAGATATGGAACACAGATACATCTGGTCCTAATGTTGCTATCATAGAATAGTAGAGTTGGAAGGGACCTATAAGGCCATCAAGCCCAACCCCCTGCTCAGTGCAGGAATCTAAATAAAAGCATACCCAACAGGTGGCTGTCCAGCTGTCTCTTGAATGCCTCCAGTGTTGGAGAGCCCACCACATCCCTAGGTAATTGGTACCATTGTTGTACCGCTCTAACAGTTAGGATGTTTTTCTGTATGTTCAGTCGATTCAAATCAAAGTGAATATAGCTTTATTATATATAAGCCAAAGGCCTTAACAATATATACAAATAATTATTCAATGAACCTTTTTCATACAACACTGTCATTGAAATAAAACAGAATTTTATAAAACTCATCCAAAATGTTAAAAACAGCCCATTATTACCATTCATTTAAAAGGTTGGGCACTCACGTCTTTAAGGTAAAAAGACATCTTCCCAGGGAACTCTGAGAACTGTAGCTCTGTGAGAGGAATACGGGTCTTCTAACAACTCTCAGCACCCTTAACAAAACTACAGTTCCCAGGATTCTTTGGGGGAAGCCATGTCTGTTTAAAATGGTATGATTCCACTTTAAATGTATAGTGCTGACATGACCTAAGTTAAAGAGACCCAAATACTTCCCATCCTTGTAGGGAAGTTGTTGCAGCCCCTTGACAGTTTTGGATGTCCTTTTCCAGCTCTACGGTATCCTTTTTTGAGGGTAGGTTGCCAGAGGAAAGAGCTCTGTGTCGTTCCTTTTTTCTCCCTTGCACTGCAGTTGTCTAGTTCCAGAAAAAGAGCTCATGGCATAGTTATCAACAATGGGGATTGACAGATTTAATTTTTATATCTATATAAAATGACTGAGTTTCCTAAAGCTCGAAAGAGATGATTATTAAATTGTGCTATCTATTCTGATTGTTCACTCTTTAAAATATCATTTCTCCTATATCATATGATGCTCACATTGTAAAACCTGGGCATGAAGAATACAATTAGAAGTCTCTTTAGCTAGAATGGAGTTTAATCTTTTGCAATGGTCAGAAAAGTGATGGTAAAATGCGAATGTTTCTTAATAGGGAGCAGTGAGCAATGCATTGAGTCATGTCTTCAAGGTTTTTTTAAAAAAAGTTTGCTCTTGTTACTTTTAAAATTATAGTTCACAGACTTATGAAAAATAGGTCTCTTTCCTTCACAGTATCAATGGATTCTGTCCCCAGAGATGGTCTGATTTGTGTTGCACCTCTCCACCACAACACTGACAATGCAGTGGGTTCTATTGCAATACAGAAAAGGTGAACTATAAAATATACAGTTGGCTAATGGTTCATTTCCTATGCCAGAAAGTGAAGTCAGTTTTATTTTCAGATCCTAGATGGGACTTGTGACAATGAATACAACATAAAATACTTTGAGCACATGATCCTGCTGAAGTTATGCATTTTAAAGTCCCATTTATTTCAATAGGAGAGAGAAAACACACACTTAACTCTCCCAACGACAGATCAGGAATGCTTGCAAATCATATTGAAACATGGATGTGTGGAAATGGCTAGGTCATATCATGCTCATTCTACTTTTTCTTTTGTAGATGAAAACATAAAGAGTTACAGAGGGCTGGCTTGCAATCAGTACAGGCAATGGCAGAGATACATGTGAAAGAAGTGAGTGACAGCATATTCAACAATAAATATAAAGCAGATGGTTTTAATGTACTGCAGGTCATATTATAGGATCACAGGTGTCACACCTAAGAGCAGACATTCTGTAATTATCTTTGACTAGGAAAACTACTGCCATGCATAATTGCCTAGCACAGCTAAGGTCCCAAATTGAGATTATGGGGTGAACATTAACTCATATCAGAGTTCAACTTGAACAAAGCAAGGAAAGGTGTACGGAGAATACAATATAACTAGAAACCGTATAGCCAACCAGTCAAAATACCAAGGAAGAATAAACTGTGCTGTGATGAAGGTAGTAACTGCACATAGAAGATATGCATCTTCTAGACTAGGGATGGAATGATCTGCAATTTTGGTTCTCTCCAATTCTCATTTTTCTAATCTTAAATTCAGTTCTCCACATTTCTGCAGCAATTTGTGATTTTTAAAAAAAATCCTTGTGAAAATTCTTCAGCATTTTTGTGCAAAATTATCCCAATAAATACATTTTTATGTAGTTTTGACTAATGTACACATCTTTTGCAAGAAATTTATCCTAATGCATTTTGTATGTTATCTTCACCAATATATTCATTTTGTGCATGCTTCTCCCTAATATATGAATTTTTAAAAAACATTGCTTGGTTTGAGAACTACATTACAAAATTCAGATAAGTGCAGATCTGGAAGTGCTGTGTTTTGGCAATTTGATAAATTCAGCTTTAAATGCAAACTGAATTGAATTTTTCTCCCATCCTTAATCTAGACAAAACAAAAAGATCAGATCATTATCATGTGACTACTTGGGAAAAATAGTGGCTCCTGACATTTCTCCTCTGGAATAGTTCAGCTAAAACAGAACCATCTTTTTTTTTAAAAAAAGGCATTTTGAAACCTGAATATATCATGTTTTATAAATCTGATGGAAAGATGTCAAGCTACATCTGAAAATATGAAATGAATCCAATATTAGGGTATTAGTACTTAGACCAGGTCTTTGAGATATGGTATCTTTGTATTGGCTGCTGTTTTACTGATTTTGATCTCTCATTTTATGGTACTATTGTATTGATTTTGGTATTGTTGGTTTAAAACAGATTTTTGTATCCCGTCCTGGGATCACATATGATGAAGGGTGAGCTAGAAATATTTTTAAAAAAGAAATTGATCTCATGCAAAAATATATTTAAAATGTTTTTAAAAGTAAAACAAACAAACAAAAAGCTTTAGATTTTGGATAGTCTCATGCACTGGTTCTCTATAACTTGTTCCACTTGTTTTCAGGCACATTCTATGAACTCCACTCCAGCAAAGTACTTAGGCTGAAATCCTTACAGAGAAGTAAGTCCCACTGAGTTCAACGGGACTTACTCCCACCTAACAGCCCTATCCTAACTATGTCTTCCCAGAAGTAACTCCTATTGAATTCAATGGGGCTTACTCCCTGGTAAGTGGGGTTAGGATTGCAGCTTGTGTGTTCTTAAGATTGCCACCTTAAAATACCTTTCTTACACCCTTTGAGAACTTTGTAGGACAAGAAAGGGAGATGTCAAGATTCAGAGAAGCAACCTGGATAAAACTCATTGCCTGCCAGAATCCTGAATTCCTTAGGGTAAGGATGAGGAACCTGTGGCTGTCCAAATATTGGTGGACAGCAACTCCTATCACCCATGACTATTGACCATGCTAGCTGGGGCTGGTGGGATTTGTGAGTCCAACAACATCTGGAGGGCCATAAGTTCCCTACCCCTGCCATAAGGAAACGCTGTTCACTAACAGCGTAATCCTACACATGCTTACTTTAAAATGAGTTTCACTGTGTTCATTGAGGCTTACACCCTAATAACTGCATTTCGGATTGCAGACTAACTCATTTATAAAGACCCACCTCTTCCCAGTACAACTTCTTCCCCCCCACAACTATTAATTCAGAAGCAGAAACCTTTTCTTTCTAATGATATTGATATGGCAAGTACAATACTAAATATCATATGTGTTACAGGCAGCAGCAGATTCCTTCCTGCAGTTAAAATGTTGATTAGTTTCAGCAGATGTGTCACCCAGCAGCCATTCTGTTCAGTAAGGCAGTAATTATTTAATACTGTAAAACAGTGTAAAATTAAAAAAGAGCAAAAGTGGATGTCTCAAGCTGGCTGTCTCCTCTTCTGCTGATCTTTTTATTGGTACTTTAATTTTATTTTAAATTGATGACAGAGGTTCCTGTATCTGCTAGTGATAAATGTATGGTCTATTTCATCCCATTAGTATTTAGATCAGGGCCTTCCAGATGTTGCTGGACCACAACATTCATCAACCCCAGTTAGCATGGCTTATGGACAGGGATTATGGGAGTTGGAGTCAAATAACATCTGATGGGCTGCATAAGAACATAAGAACATAAGAAGAGCCTGCTGGATCAGGCCAGTGGCCCATCTAGTCCAGCATCCTGTTCTCACAGTGGCCAACCAGGTGCCTGGGGGAAGCCCGCAAGCAGGACCCGAGTGCAAGAACACTCTCCCCTCCTGAGGCTTCCGGCAACTGGTTTTCAGAAGCATGCTGCCTCTGACTAGGGTGGCAGAGCACAGCCATCATGGCTAGTAGCCATTGATAGCCCTGTCCTCCATGAATTTGTCTAATCTTCTTTTAAAGCCATCCAAGCTGGTGGCCATTACTGCATCTTGTGGGAGCAAATTCCATAGTTTAACTATGCGCTGAGTAAAGAAGTACTTCCTTTTGTCTGTCCTGAATCTTCCAACATTCAGCTTCTTTGAATGTCCACGAGTTCTAGTATTATGAGAGAGGGAGAAGAACTTTTCTCTATCCACTTTCTCAATGCCATGCATCATTTTATACACTTCTATCATGTCTCCTCTGACCCGCCTTTTCTCTAAACTAAAAAGCCCCAAATGCTGCAACCTTTCCTCGTAAGGGAGTCGCTCCATCCCCTTGATCATTCCGGTTGCCCTCTTCTGAACCTTTTCCAACTCTATAATATCCTTTTTGAGATGAGGCGACCAGAACTGTACACAGTATTCCAAATGCGGCCGCACCATAGATTTATACAACGGCATTATGATATCAGCTGTTTTATTTTCAATACCTTTCCTAATTATTGCTAGCATGGAATTTGCCTTTTTCACAGCTGCCGCACACTGGGTCGACATTTTCATCGTGCTGTCCACTACAACCCCGAGGTCTCTCTCCTAGTCGGTCACCACCAGTTCAGACCCCATGAGCGTATATGTGAAATTAAGATTTTTTGCTCCAATATGCATAATTTTACACTTGTTTATATTGAATTGCATTTGCCATTTTTCCGACCATTCACTCAGTTTGGAGAGGTCTTTTTGGAGCTCCTCGCAATCCCTTTTTGTTCTAACAACCCCGAACAATTTAGTGTCGTCAGCAAACTTGGCCACTTCACTGCTCATTCCTAATTCTAGGTCATTAATGAACAAGTTGAAAAGTACAGGTCCCAATACCGATCCTTGAGGGACTCCACTTTCTACAGCCCTCCATTGGGAGAACTGTCCGTTTATTCCTACTCTCTGCTTTCTGCTTCTTAACCAATTCCTTATCCACAAGAGGACCTCTCCTCTTATTCCATGACTGCTAAGCTTCCTCAGAAGCCTTTGGTGAGGTACCTTGTCAAACGCTTTTTGAAAGTCTAAGTACACTATGTCCACTGGATCACCTCTATCTATATGCTTGTTGACACTCTCCAAGAATTCTAATAGGTTACTGAGACAGGACTTTCCCTTGCAGAAGCCATGCTGGCTCTGCTTCAGCAAGGCTTGTTCTTCTATGTGCTTGGTTAATCTAGCTTTAATAATACTTTCTACCAGTTTTCCAGGGACAGAAGTTAAGCTAACTGGCCTGTAATTTCCGGGATCCCCTCTGGATCCCTTTTTGAAGATTGGTGTTACATTTGCCACTTTCCAGTCCTCAGGCATGGAGGAGGACCCGAGGGACAAGTTACATATTTTAGTTAGCAGATCAGCAATTTCACCTTTGAGTTCTTTGAGAACTCTCGGGTGGATACAATCCGGGCCCGGTGATTTGTCAGTTTTTATATTGTCCATTAAGCTTAGAACTTCCTCTCTCGTTACCACTATTTGTCTTAGTTCCTCAGAATCCCTTCCTGCAAATGTTAGTTCAGGTTCAGGGATCTGCCCTATATCTTCCACTGTGAAGACAGATGCAAAGAATTCGTTTAGCTTCTCTGCAATCTCCTTATCGTTCTTTAGTACACCTTTGACTCCCTTATCATCCAAGGGTCCAATTGTCTCCCTAGATGGTCTCCTGCTTTGAATGTATTTATAGAATTTTTTGTTGTTGGTTTTTATGTTCTTAGCAATGTGCTCCTCAAATTCTTTTTTAGCATCCCTTATTGTCTTCTTGCATTTCTTTTGCCAGAGTTTGTGTTCTTTTTTATTTTCTTCATTCGGACAAGACTTCCATTTTCTGAAGGAAGACTTTTTGCCTCTAAGAGCTTCCTTGACTTTGCTTGTTAACCATGCTGGCATCTTCTTGGCCCTGGCGGTACCTTTTCTGATCTGCGGTATGCACTCCAGTTGAGCTTCTAATATAGTGTTTTTAAACAACTTCCAAGCATTTTCAAGTGATGTGACCCTCTGGACTTTGTTTTTCAGCTTTCTTTTTACCAATCCCCTCATTTTTGTGAAGTTTCCTCTTTTGAAGTCAAATGTGACTGTGTTGGATTTTCTTGGCAATTGGCCAGTTACATGTATGTTTAATTTAATAGCACTGTGGTCACTGCTCTCAATTGGTTCAACAATACTTACATCTCGCACCAGGTCCCGGTCCCCACTGAGGATTAAGTCCAGGGTTGCCGTCCCTCTGGTCGGTTCCATGACCAACTGATCTAGGGAATAGTCATTTAGAATATCTAGAAACTTTGCTTCTTTGTCATGACTGGAACACATATGCAGCCAGTCTATGTCTGGGTAGTTGAAGTCACCCATTACTACCACATTTCCTAGTTTGGATGCTTCCTCAATTTCATATCTCATCTCAAGGTCTCCCTGAGCATTTTGATCAGGGGGACGATAGATCGTTCCCAGTATTAAGTTCCTCCTGGGGCACGGTATCACCACCCACAACGATTCTGTGGAGGAGTCTGCCTCTTTGGGGGTTTCGAGCTTGCTGGATTCAATGCCTTCTTTCACGTATAGAGCGACTCCGCCACCAATACGTCCTTCCCTGTCCTTCCGATATAGTTTATATCCAGGGATAACCGTATCCCACTGGTTTTCTCCATTCCACCAGGTCTCAGTTATGCTCACTATATCAATGCTCTTCTCTAAGACCAAGCACTCCAGTTCTCCCATCTTGGTTCGGAGGCTCCTAGCATTAGCGTACAGGCACTTGTAAGCAGTGTCTCTCTTCAAGTGTCTTTGGCACTTGTGGTTAGGCCTGTGGTAATTTTGCTCTTCTGAATTTATATCCTGTGCCCCTGCTCTCACAATGCCTACTTCTAGGCCTACCCCTTTTAAAATTTCATCATTTCTTTGGTTTTTATCCCAGGGGGGAGGTTTATTCCGAACCGGACCTTTCTCAGCTCCTGTCGGGTTTCTCCCCTCAGTCAGTTTAAAAGCTGCTCTGCTACCTTTTTAATTTTAAGTGCCAGCAGTCTGGTTCCATTCTGGTTCAAGTGGAGCCTGTCCCTTTTGTACAGGCCCGGCTTGTCCCAAAATGTTCCCCAGTGCCTAACAAATCCGAACCCTTCCACCCGACACCATCTCATCCACGCATTGAGACTGCGAAGCTGGGCCTGTCTGGCTGGTCCTGTGCATGGAACCGGTAGCATTTCAGAGAAAGCCACCTTGGAGGTCCTGGCTTTCAGCATCCTACCTAGCAACCTAAATTTTGCTTCCAGGACCTCACGGCTGCATTTCCCCATGTCGTTGGTGCCAACGTGCACCACGACCACTGACTCCTTCCCAGTACTGTCTACCAAACTATCTAAATGACGGGCGATATCCGCAACCTTCGCACCAGGCAGGCAAAACACCTTGTGGTCTACACGCCCATCACACACCCCACTGTCTATGTTCCTAATGATCGAATCACCCACTACAAGGATCCCTCCACCCCCTGGAGATATATCCTCGGCACGAGAGGATAGCTGCTCATCCCCCAAGGAATGGGTCCCTTCTAAGGGATCGTTTCCCTCTTCCTCAGCTGGATGCTCTCCTTCCCCGAGACCATCGTTCTCCATGATAGCAGGAGAGCTATCATTGTTGGAGTGGGACACAGCTATAACGTCCCTGAAGGCCTCCTCCACACACCTCTCTGCCTCTCTCAGCTTTTCCAGGTCCGCCACCTTGGCCTCAAGAAAATGAAGTTGTTCCCAGAGAGCCAGGAGCTCATTGCACCGAGAGCACACCCACGACTTCTGTCCAACAGGCAGATAGTTGTACATGCTGCAGGCAGTGCAAAACACTGGAAAGCCCCCACACCCCTGCTGGCTTCTTACCTGCATAGTTTTGTTTAAGGTTTATTACATCAATGGGTTGGAGACTGCGGTTTAGTTGAGGTCAGGGAACAGACGGGCAGATTGGGGGGCCCTGGCCTCCTCGCCCTGCTGCCGAACTCACTCTGCTTCTTAACTCACCTTGACGCTTCATCAGCTGGGGCTCCCTCTAGCTCGTGGAGCAGGCTCCCTCGCTAGGGTGCTCTGACTTTATATGTGTGGCTGGTTCCTCCCAGCTACTGCTGCCAGCCAATGATGTGTTACTTGAGGCTGATGGCTATCAGCTGGGGCTTAACACTTTAGTATTCTCTCAGGCTTCCTTCCTTCCTGAGCGAGGGGCGGGGCTGTTTAAGCTTTTGGCTGCTTTTAATCTAATCCAGGGGCTGCGCCTTCCAGGCAAGTCTTTTGTGTTTGTTGTTTTCCCACCTAGAACAGCCTGACCTTTCTTTAACCTAGGGAAACAGAGCTTGTGGTTGTGTTTCAGGAAGGCTGAAGCTGCCCTTTTTAGCAAGGACTGAGCTGACTCTCTCCCTGTATGTGTCGGTGGAGTTTCCTTTCCCCCCTTCTCTCCGACTGGAATTTAGCCTTGTTTACAGTGTCCCCTGAAGCTTTCCTGCTAGGGTGGTGTTGAAAACTAGCTTTCTATGGGCTTCCTTCTCCTAGGATCTGTCTCCTAAGATAGAGGTTCTTTCAGGATTTGGCTCCTAGCTCAGGGTGACCTTGGGCTGCCCTTATTACTTATTGCTCTGAGCTGTTTTACTTCAATTAAAGTATCTTCCCCATCCCTGTTTAAGATGGGAAAAGAAAAGAATGAGACACCCAGACTGCGCTAGCCTTTCCCAGAAGCTTACAAGTTTTGGTACAAGGTAATGACATGGTGCTGTCAGCCATAGCTCCCAAACTTTGCTTTGGCCTTAAGTAACCAAGTCAGGCCCTCCTGGCAGCTCCTGTCAATTTATATTACTTTCAGAAGATGGAAGGGAAGGCCTGATTCATGGCATAAAGGGAAAAGCCATCAGAGACATTCCCTGCGCAAGCATGGTGTACTGGCTAAGGTGGGCATCATACAGGCCTCTTAATACTGATCTAGAATCAGACTTCAGAGGCCAGAGTCCAAATTAATCCTGTTTTGCCTGACCCACAGAAATCTTCAAAAAACATAATCTAATATGTTTGGCAGTCATCTCTAAGTATTGCATACTTTTAAAATCTCTATCTTCTTAAAGTCCCCAGTCATAACAAACATTTGCTGACAATATAATGTAATTAGCATGGACAAGTGAAGACAAGCAGCAAAAAGTTACAGTGTGAAATATTCCTGTTCAGTGTCCCAGCTAGCCATGTTCTTTCTCAAGATACTCTATTCCATTCCATGTCCTCAGTTTTCTCCCCCCCCCCGAAGTTAATCAGCATTCTGTGGCCACTGAACATGCTCAGTCCTCACAGGGCTGTTTTAAACTACTCTGCTCCCACTGAGATTTCTTTTTCTTCTAAAGATGTTTGCACTTCTGCAAAATGTGGGGTTTCCATGACCCTGATATCTCCCTCTTGTGTGTGGATAGTGCTATTTTGGTTACATGAAGAGTGGGACCTGGAGAACTTAGATCACTATTCACTAAAAGGTAAAAAACCTTGCAGTTTAAGAATGTACCTATAGCCCACAGATATTTCTATCAAACTTTAAAAAGCAGGGAAATTGGGCAGCTATAGTGAATGCACCAGGGGAGCAGGAGACCTGAACTCCTCTCTGAGATATTGGACTGCCCTACAAATTGGTCAAAATGCAAACACAATTTGGGTTGGTCTTTCCCAGTCCAATCCACTTGCTGTGTAGTTTGGAAGAATTTGGTAATATGTGTCTCTGAGCATATGGTGAGTGGTGGCAACACCTGCCATCTCCAAAGATAGAGAATTATATTTTTGTATGTTTGTTGGTGTTCTTCTTACTTTGCTTCTTTCCTGTGTTACTAAAGTTTCTACAGAGAATCTAACCTAGAAAAATTTATTTCCCTCATTATTCATCCTAGAAATCTGTGTCAAATTTATTTTCATTAATTTCAAAGTCTTTTGATTGGTCAATGTCATATGATGGTGAAGACAGCCTTTTGTGTTTCAAATTGGAGGTTATGCTCTATTTCTATTTTAGGCACATTAACATTTCAATCTGAAACTGCAGTTTGATGTAAAATCAGACTGATTACAATATGTTGGAGATTGGATGGGTGGGCACTGGGCAGAAGGGAAGCCCCTTTCCTTTCCAAAAGGAAAACATTGTGAACAGTATGATTGCTTTTCAGCATTTTCCCCACCTTTTTATTCTACAGAAAGCACATGTAGCATCCCACTAGGGTTGCCAGGTTCAGGGCCTGAGACTGATCCTGTCTCTTTAGGAGAAGAGAATGTCAGCCAAGTGCAGGTGTTCTTGCAACACTGTAATGGGAAAAACCACAAGGTGGAATTCTCCCTTCCCCCTGCACAACTTTTAAAGATACAGAAGATCTCTTGGAGACTGGGCCTGGCAACTAAGAGGTCTTCTGTATCTTTAAAAGTTGTGCAGGGGGAAAGGAAATTTCCACCTTTTGATTTTTCCCATTACAATGTTGCAAGAACACCTGCACTTGGCTGACTTTCTCTTCTCCTAAAGAGACAGGATCAATCTCAGGCCCTGAACCTGGCAACCCTACCTCCCACCCAAATTTAAAACAAAGCTGTCCCTGGCCACATCCACACCAGGCCTCTATTACACTTTGGACAATCCTGGCTTCTCTCAAAGAATCCTGGGAAGTGTAGTTAGTGAAGGGTGCTGAGAGTTGCTAGGAGACGCCCTGTTCCTCTCACAGACCTTCAGTCAGAGTGGCTGACTATTAAACCAATTCTCAAGGGAATAGGAGTCACCTCTCAGCACCCTTCACAAACTACACATCCCAGGATTCTTTGAGGGAAGCCATGACTGTCTCAAGTGAAATCAAAGTCTGGTGTGGGTATAGCCCCTTTATTAGCCAAACCAAGCAGCTGGGAGTCTGGGTTTTAGAACACTGACAGTTGGTTCTTACTGAGCATGCCCTGCGTTATCATTGGCTTCAAGCCAAAATTTCTTAAATTAATTAAAAATCAGCCAGGCATTTTTTAAATTTTTAAACTGCAGAAGATAAGGGTCAGAATATGGGGCAAGGTCAGTATTAGGATTACAGGTACTCTGCGAACATGGCTGATTCTTAATGAATTTCAACAGATTATGAGAACTCTCAGAGAAAAAAGTCCAAAAGGGCTCTGGGTTCTCTCTCTCTCTTTTTAAGACTTTGAACTCTCCTTTCTCTCTGTTTTGTGTATCACCATGAAAATTGAGAGGGTTGTTATGCAAGCATTTCTGAGTTCAGGACTGTAAGTTTGGTAAGGTTTTATTTTTAAATGAGCTTTTGAGAAGCATCAGAATGGCATGGGGATATTTTCAGTTTAACATTGCGGAATGTGAAAAATCCACGCTGGCTATAGAATACAGCCACTCTCGTGGCTGTATAATATGTGATAGATCTCTGCAAGATTTAGTATGCAGAGGAGCAATTTGCTTATTTCTCTGTAATGAATGAATCAGATGAGATTCATAACTCAGCCCACATATACTACACCATGATTGGTATCTAAAAGCCTCGTGGGATATTTATTTATTTATATTCATTCTTTTAAAAATTGAAAGCAGCCTATGCTGTATCACAGAATGCTGAGCCAAGTCTCCTGAGTTTGAAAAGCTATATGGCATGGTGCTAGAGAAATACAACCAGCCCTTGCACATGCAGAACTAGTTCCAAGGATCTTTGTGTCCTTCTTGGCCAACGGTTCTACTCTTAAGAAACTCTAACTCTTAAGAAAAAAGCCAAAGACATAAAGTTTCCCCTGACTTAATCTGGAGAGTGAATGACAAAAGCAGATGAGCAAAGAGACAACAACGCAGGCCTACTGCTTCCTGTTGCCTGCCCAGACCTACTGTAGTTTGCGTTCTCTAGCCTACGGGTGGGGAAGCAGTGTCCCACTAGAGATGTTGGACTCCAACTCCCATAATCCTTGATCATAAGATATGATGACTGGGCTGATGGGAGTTGGAGTCTAACAACATATGGAGGGCCATAAGTCTCCCACTCCTGCTATATGCCCAGCAAACTGGAAGTGGTTTCATAAGACTATGATATGATTTTATGGAGCTGTTCTACACCACACTAGGAATGGAAGAGAAATTCAATTCAGTTTGCCTTGAAAGATAAACCTATGTAGTTTGTACTTTCTGGGGAAAAAAAATGTGAACTGAAACACAGTCATCCTTCAAAATTCACACTTCTCTGAATTTTGCAGTGCAGTTCTGCAGCCAAGCAATGTGTACAAAAATGCATATAACAGGGTTAATTGTCCATAAATAAGAGATGGATTGATTCCACAAACGAAGCCACAGACCTCAACTTACAAGATCTGAATCAGGTGATTTATAACAGATGCTATTGGAGGTCACTGATTCATAGGGTTGCCATAAGTCGTAATTGACTTGAAGGCACATAACAACAACAAAATGCATATGTTTGTGAAAATAACATACAAAATGCATTATATTGGGGAAAATTGCATACATAAATGCATTGTATCAGGAGCAATTCACACTACAATACTGAGGACTCATGTATGCATGTTAAGGGGAATGTAAGTTGAGCAGTTATTGTGTATAGTAACTGGCCATTGTGCACATTGAATGTCCCTCAAACTACAATTAAGGGATAGGGGTTATCCAACAGGAATCATTGAGAACAGCTACAAGAAGGCCTCATGCCAGAGATGTCCGGATCTATTGCATCCTAAGCAAAGACCCATTTCTGGACAAATACACTGTAGTCTGACATTTAATTGTGTCACTAACAAATTACAGAACAGTATTCAGAAGTACTAGCATCTGATCCAACATATTCCAGGCTGTAGTGAAAAACCCTTGATTTCTTACAACAGAACTAAAAATATCAGGGACATACTAGTGAGGAGCACTTTTAGAGAAAATCAAGATCCAATCAGGACACAGGTGGGCTTTCCTGTTCCCACAGGTCATCATCCCTGTGGGCACTGTGTGTACTGTAAATACACTCAGAAAACAACACATTTCATTAATCCTTTTAACCAACGACAGCATCTTGTATCAATGTTTTCCACATGCAATACGTCCAATGTTGTCTGTGTTGTACTATGTAGTTGCCCCAAATTATATGTTGGACAGACCACCAGACCTTTAAAAATTTGGATTGGAGAATATCTGAGCAATATCAGATGCAAACGATCTGAGACACCTTTAGTAGACCATTTTGTTACATGTGGACATACTCTTGTGGATTTTAAATTCTGGGGTATAAAAAAATACATGCACAGAATATACATATACTTTTGAAAAAAGAACTTTCATGGATTTTGAATTTAAACACTCTTTCTCCCCATGGATTGAATGAAGACATGGATTTTCTTCCTCTCCTGTAAGATTTGACATTCAGACATGACCCCTTGTGAAGAATGCACTTTATTTCAGCAGAACATTTGGTTATGATTAGACGCATTCCCATAGAAATTTCATTTTAGAACTTTAGATAAGATACTTACACATAATGGACATATTTTTGAGAGACAAAGGTACATACATTAATATATATTTACTTTCCCCATAGAGTTGAATGGGTACTTAAAAGTTCTTTTCTTTCTGTAAGATTCGACATTTCAACATGATCCCTTGGGATAAATGCATCTAAACTCTCCATTAATCTCCCTTTGAAGACTTTGTTCGCGTGTCCATAGGGTTTGATATTTTGACAGGATCCCTCATACATAAGCGTAACGAATCTTTCAATTAACCTTTCCCCTGAGTAATTAGGGTCATTTGGTTTTTTCTATTTATACTGTACCAGAATGTTTCAAACATGAGAACTTTATTGTTTATGCATTGTTCTAATTAGCAACTTGTGCAAATCGTTGTACGTGATCTGACTTTCCACATTATTTGGTATGTAAGTATACAGATGGTTCTTTGTAGTTCATGCTTGTTTAACCTTTACCTTTTGTGTCTGGTTTATTAATGAGTTTGTTCATTTATGTATTTTAGCCCCTGATGAAGGCAGGAGTTTTTCCAGCCGAAACGCGTTGGGCATACCTTTTAAACATATTTTTACAATAAATCTCCAGACTTTGATTTACCCACATTTGCCTCTTGACATCCTGGTTTTTCTCCCCGTTATTCCTGCCATTGTGCACATTGACCAGGCCTCATGGAGAATGTGCATATTAACTTTCCTTGGGGAGGGAATTGTGCACATTTCCTCATCAATGTACGTAATCTCCAACAGGCCTTGGTGAATGTGCTTATATCTCCTGAATTTTGTACATTCTCCAGCTATTATGCATAATCCCCAACAGGTAAAAAGGGGGCTGGACTGCAGAGAAATGTTAATCTTTATCTGGACACACACACCCCATTTCTGTTGCTCTGCTGATCAGTGGGAGGGTATGTTGTGGAACATTCAAGATTAGGCAGTATGGCAGAAGCAACCAAGGGGCACAGATTTCACATTTCTCAACAAGAGTGGGGAAAAGAGAAAAAAGGCATGTTTCTTGGAGACTATGCATACTGACTGGAGAATGTGCATATTGCCCAGAGAATGTACAAAATGCAGTCAAGATATGTATATTCCCCAAGGCCTGTTGGAGATTATGCGTAATGGCTAAAGAATGTACAAATCCAAATATATAATGCAGTAGCACTGTGATGTTCTGCAATAAGATAAGAAATGGAAATCTTCATACCCTAAAGGTGCAGTGCATTAGCTGCATTCTCATAACTGGTCTATACATGTAGCAGAAGAAGTAATGTGAGAATGGATTATACAGTTTCAGACTATGAGTGAGCAATCACATTTCTGATGGTTTACTTGTGTTCAAGACACCCTGCTAATAGAAAAGAAGCAGAACATACTAGAATCTTTATCCCCAGTTTGATAGATTTTTCTTCCAGGTAGGCTTGGGAATTTTTAACATGCAGGAACATTTTTTAAAAGGCTTGAAATGGTGTCCATCCCACCACCTTGGGTTTCCACTGTTTTACTGGGCTGCAGGCATAAACCAGGTATTAAAGCAGGGATAGAGAACCTATGGTTTGCCAGTGGTTGCTGGACAAAAACTCCCATCATCCCTGACCATTGGCCATGGTGGCTGGGGCTATCTTGTCCTGAATCGAACCATTGGTCCATTTAGCTTGGTATTGTCTACACTGATTGGTAGCAGCTCTCTAGGGATTCAGGCAAGGTACTCTCCCAGCCCTATCTGAGGGTGCCGCAGATGGAACCTGGGACCTTCTGCATGCAAAGCAGATGGTCTACCACTGGCTATGGTCCTTCTCTTATCTTGGAGAACCACAGCTTCCCCTGCACTAAGGAATCAGGGAGTAGATTATTGCTTCTTTACTATCCATACATGGCTCTTCAGGGTGGTTAAATGTCACACTACAGTTTCAATGCAAAGCATTACCTATTTAAATTATAAGCCTATAAAAAGTCTCTGATAGGTACATCTCGCTGTGCTGACAAGCACATTAATTATCTGTCTCTAGTCTAGTACTTGGTAGCTTTGATTAATAATACTGGCATTTAAGACTCAGGACAGACCATTTGCACCTTGCTCTTGCTCTTATAAGCATGTCAGAGTTCAGACATATACAGCTTATGGCTGCCAAATCAAAATACGGGCAAACTGGGATGTCATGGAACTGTGGCATTTGTCAGGAAGATTTCACTTTCTGAAAGATGAACTGCCCTTGTATTTAATTGGACGGTGATAGTGTGTTCCTATGTTTATATACTGTCTTTACATGCATCCCCCCCTTTAAGGTTTTCTTCGTAAATGTATTGTTTTCACTTCTGCAAACCTTGGCATTCTAGCAAGCCTGCCGATGCCTTTTTCTTGTGCTTGGCTGTGCTCCTTTTGGGTACATAAGGATAGGCATTGGTAGGAATGGTGGGTCCCTATTGCAAAATGGTGGAGTAGATGCAAATAGCCCTTTACACAGACAAACATCAGTAGAAAAAGGACAGCTTACATTCTCATTGTGTAATTCTAGGTACATTTACTTAGAAATACGCTCCGCTGTGCAATGGGCAGGGGTGCAGCAATAGGGGGGGAATGAGGGCATTGCCCCCCAAATGATAATTCTGCTCCCCAAATGAAATTTTCCTTCATTCCCCAAATTTCTAGCATTGCAGTAACTTAAAACTTCAGTTGAGCTTTTAGAGATTCAGTTTAGGGATCCAAAGAGAGGAGCAGGCCAAAGTTACCAAGGGAATTCGTACACAGCAAATATAAGAGTTAAAAGTGTGAATGAAGTGAACACAAGTCTTGATGGATGGGGAGGGAGTTGGCAAACCTAAGGGTTTGCAATTGGAAGAAGGAAAGGTGGGAAGGATAGTATTGTGATGCACTGCAGAGCATCTCCCCCTGCCCTGTAGTGCTCAGGCAAGCCTATGTAGGTGGTGGGTGTTATTAATGCATCTGATGGGTGTGCCTAGGCTTTTGGGCCTAGACTGTGTAGCAGCCTAGCCTAGTCCAGGGCAGCACCTGAAGAAAAGCAGAGAGGTAAGTGAGCTGGCTCTCCAAAACCCTGGAAAGCCTAATGAGACCTTACTAACTTAGGCCAGACTACAGGGAGCTGGAATATTGTGTGTGCATGCATGTCTGGGGGGACATTGCCGCCCTGGGCTCCTGCTGGGAGGAAGGGCGGGATATAAATAAAATAATAAATAAATAAATTTCTTCCCTAGCTTGTTTAAAAAGTTGAAAAATATGTCCTTTCAATCCTTTCAAGTTGGTTCTGTTTCAAATGGTTTTGAAGAGTATGTGGCTAGAGACTTAGTTGCAACAGTTTTAGACCTCCACCCAACTGTGCAAATGATCATTACAAATGATTCATTTCATTTCATAATTCACCTTTTCTCATGCAAACTTATGTACTACCAAAATAGTGCATAATACAAAACAGAGATTTGCTGGTAGAGCCATCAGAAGCCTTGTTAACCGGCTGGTCCAGGGCCTTTCTGTAGAACAGAGATTGTGTGCTTGGACAGCTAATTCTAGCACCTGTAGTTCAGAAAGACGTATAGCTCCTATATGACATGCTGTCAAGCTTTTCCTTATGAAAAGTGATGTTTATAGGTATCAGTTTAATTTTTAAAGTGAAACTTCCCTTAGTTGGTTTCCTGGCATGGCAAAGGAGACCAGGGTAGTTAGTTCCGGGAAACAGCAGCCTCAGGAGAACTGAACTCATAGTGCATGAATTCGTACCTGTACAAGGAAGCCTTTCCACGCATACACACTTTGTATGCTGCAGGACTTTCTGTGTGAAAATTCATTCTCAACTTTGACAGATGTGTTGACACCATACAAGTGTTCAATGCTTCATCAGAGAAAAACAAACTTAGGCTGTAAACACACTAGTTACCAGATCAAAGTGTTTCCATTAGCCACACCTGGAGGGGGAAGAAGATGATCTGCTGACCGGTTGCAAAAGCTCTTTGAAGATGAATTTTAAAAAACATAGTCAAACTGCTCCCACCAGGTTTTACAGTAAAAAGGGGGGTTTGACTAGTGTTGCGTGCCCCTGTTTTCAGAAGAGAGAGATGGAGATGCATTGGAACCAGCAGAACAGTGAGTGTGTCTTTACCCTTAGGAATCTTGGCTTTTGAAAGTAACGTTTTTTAAGGATTTCAAGTGAACAGTTCCTGTGCAAGTCTGCAGAGAAATCACATCACATTAGACTTTATTAACAGTTCAGATCATTATGGTAGGATGAGTTGCATAATATACATATTTACTTCCTAGTCACTGTTATTTAGTTTACACAACTATTCTGCATGTGGAAAATAATTGCATTTTAAATTGATTTGCTTTTTTGTAAACTTTGCAAGCCATACGTCCTAATTAAAATGCATGTCATTACCTAAGAAGACTCCCCCCAGAAACCTCTTTTATAGTGACCGATGCCCCAACCCTTCTGCCCCCCACCCCATTTTTGTCTCTACTCACACAATGAACATTGTCTCGCAACACTCCTGGGAAAGGGGCTTTCTTCTAGGTAAGCTTTGCATAGGATTATAGCCTTACCTTTGCGAGGGACACTGCTAAGCAAAGGGAAAGGTGAGATATGAGGAAAGGGAGAGACAAGTCTAATAGGGGATATATGAGAACAAATATCTTGTTAGTCAGCATGGTGTAAAATGAGCACTAATATAAAATGTAAGGCTATATACTGTAACTCTCTGCAGCATTATTATATCTGAATAATAAGAACCAGTTGTTTTAAATTTTCTCTACATGGCATCACTAATATTGCCCAAGGCAAAAGTGGCCATTAAATTAATGTTTTTGTTTTAGTGTATTTCTCAAAACAAACAAACAAAAGGCATGGGGCATTGTAAAATGTCAGCAAGATAGCAGACAAAGACCCAAATATATTTACTGACCTTTTTCCCCAGAGACAGGCTTGCATCCTGATAATGCTGGGCATGCTCTCTTAAATAATGCAGTGTTATTGTCTCGCTCTTAAGGATGGCGAGCACTTGTGAAGCTAACAAAATAGATACAAAAAAATACAGAAGGGGGAGGGGAGGGGAGGGGAGGGGGGAGGTGTTCTTGTAAGGTTTCTTTAGGGACTCCAAAGATTCCTAGTTGCTAAGGCAAAACGTTACTGATTATGCCCAAGATGGGAGTTTAATGATTAAAACAAAAGCCAAGACTAACAATCCTGTTTTCCTATTTTGTCAGAAGTCAGCATAGCTTATAACTGGATTAAAATGCGACAGTCTTGGTTAAAGGTCTTGTTCTTCCTGGGCTAACAAAAGGAAGGTAAAAATTAACTGTATCTACAGCCACACCTATCAGTCACTTCTGAATCGGGGACTTAATTTTCCAATTTCATAAGCAATCCAGGAAGGAGCAGTGGAAGTGAAAGGATTCAGCTGGAACCAACAGGCATACCACAGGGATTCTGCTGTCTGTGTGTCATGTAGGTAGCACTGTATGTGTTCCACCCGGTTTTTGGTCATGGCTCAAGCTATTCCTAGTCTTTCTATGGCTAGAATTTTTGCTGCCTTTCCCTGCACTGGCTACTCAGTGGAAACAGGAAAATACAATTTAAAAAAATCAAAACAATCAAATATGCCTACACATCTAAATAATTTCAAGGAATTCAACTGAAAATACACCTTGTCCCCTCCACAAGGCCAGCCTTATATAAAGCACTCATCTTAGGAAGCAGATTCTAAAAAGGATCATCCAGGGTGCATTTGCATTATTCATTTTAAATTTTATTTTTGCCCATGTATTTCTAGGGTTGCCAGACCCAGGGCCTGAGAATGATTCTGTATCTTTAAGAGAAGAGAAAATTCAGCCAAGTGCAGGTTTTCTTGCAACATTATAATGGGAAAAACCACAAGGTGAACTTCTCCCTTCCCCCTGTACAACTTGCCTGGCCCAGCCTCCAAGAGATCTTCTGTATCTTTAAAAGCTGTGCAGGGGGAAGGGAGAATTTGTGTGTTTCTGACCAATGCAATGCAACTTATGGCAATGGACTGCCCTCAAGTCGATCCCGACTTATGGCGACCCTACAAATAGGGTTTGCGGTATTCAGAGGAGGTTTACCATTGCCTTCCTCTGAGGCTGAGAGGCAGTGACTGGCCCAAGGTCATCCAGTGAGCTTTGTGGCTATGTGGGGATTCGAACCCTGGTCTCCCAGGTCATAGTCCAGCACCTTAACCACTACACCACACTGGTTCTCCTGTTTCTGACCATCTTCCCATAATTTCTCATTCTGCTCAACTAAAACATCATTATGTTTGTACAATGAGATCTTTTCTTTCTTACCATCCCGCCTTTCAATTAGAGCTTTCAAAGCAGTTTACAAAACTATCAAAGATTTTTAAAAGTAATGATAAAGCAGGAGAGACAACAGTAAAGACTGCCATGAGAATAAAACAGCACAATTTACAGTTTCTAAAACCAAATGAAACCATTTTCACCTAGTGCCCAAGGGTGCAATCCAACTCACCTTTCCGCTGGGCTGGAGTGAGTTGGATGGTGTGGAGCCTGGGCTGTGCTGGCTGGATCCTGGCTGTGCTGGGCTCCACCGGCAGCAGCCTCCTTTGCAGCTGAGCCGAGGCACCGCCAGGAGCCTGCCAGCGCTGCTAGCAGTCTGCCAGGGACGCCCAGCTTGGTGGATGGAGGGCTGGCAGAAGCCCTGAAATTAGGGCATTCTGGGGGCATGTGGGGGAGAAGCCTTGTGTTCAGACCCCTCCCATGGGTCCTGATCCCCCCACAAACTCCACCGGCCAAAAGGCCAGCACAGTAAAAGAATTGTAAATATTCCCCATTGCGGCCTACAGGGAGCGTTTACTCCCAGAAGGCTTTGTTGTGGGAGTCGGTGCTTGCTGGCCAGCTCATGTGCGTGGCTCCCAATGGACCTGGCATTGAGCCAGGCTGTCAGGTCCCAAGTGGGAGGAGGATCCTGTGGAGCTTTCTACTGGGTCCTCCACTGCCCGCCCCCCTTCCGCCAACTTCCCGGCATTTGATTTGCTCTGTAGAACTCAAAAGGGTGAACATCAGGCAAGCTGCTCTGAGGACACTTCAAAGCTGAGGCACCGTTAGTGAGAATGCCAATCCCTGGTCACCACTCAGCTAATTTTTATAAGAGGGGGCACCTGGAGGGCTTCTCGAAATTTTATTTTTATTTATTTAAAAATGCATACCTCCTTTAAAAAATGTTTGCCCCAGGAGGCCTGGGATGATCTCAGTGAACATATTTGTTCATACGGGAGCAATTGGTCTTGAAATCTCCTGCTCCCACACTGAATAAGGCTTTAGTTTATAGTTAAAACCAGCACTTTGAATTATGCCAGCCTTAAAAGCAATTCCACTTTGAAGAGCTATATTTCCTATAGACAGTTTCAACAAGGTGAGCAATTAACAATGCCTTGTTCATTTCCCCATGATTTCCCTTGAAAGTCTTCAGCTGAGTCCAAGAGAAAATATTTCAGGGCTTTGAATTATAGAGTTGCTGTTGAAACTGACCCACTTGGGATTTGCCACATATAGCAAGATTTTTCTTATTTGAATTCTGCACAGCTGAAAATGGTGATATCTTTTTTATTATTGCTGCATCCAGTCTTTTAAGTTTCATTAACTTAATCACATGAAAGTTTTTCTCTTTTTTGTATTATCCATTGTGATATTTAAAGCGTTGTGGATATTTGATCCATTTAATATGCTTGCTTTCCAATGTTCTGCCAACACTAACACCATGAAAAACTCCTTAAGTTTCCTAGAACTGTCAAAATAGGATTTGATGTTTATTAATATGGAGTTGAAGCAGTTAAGTAAAAAAAATGCAAGGGTTATCACCCGTTATAATGACACATATGTAACAACAAATTAATGGACAGAAAAATGCACTGTATTTTATTGACTGTGGATTTAATGTGCTGAAAGTACTGGTTCTTCTAACAGCGTCTTCTCACAGTCACAGAAAGGGAATTGTGGCATGCAGCCTGATCCTATGCATGCTTATTTGGAAGTAAGATCTCTTGTTTCAGTGGAGCTTACTCCAAAATGAATGTGCCTAAGTGTAGTATTCAGTGCTAGTCCTACTCAGAGTAGCCTCACTGAAGTTAATAGACATGACTAACAGGTTTATTAATTTCAGTGGGTCTACTCTGAGTACGACTTAGTTAAATATATACCTCTAAGTCTGTATTCCTATCCGTACTTTACTGGGGAGTAAGGATGGGGGAGAATATTTGCTAAATTACATTACTGGATTTTGACATAATCCAACAATCCACATTGTTTTCGGACTGGCATTCATGTCTTGTGGCGAGTCACGGCTCTCATCGGGACGTTTTTTATTTTAAAAAAGACCCACTCCGAATTTTACGTGATTGTCTTCGTAATCAGTTTTTTCTAAGCTGATGCATTCTTAACTTCTTCTGTCTTCAGATGACAATGACCATTAACAATCAAAAGTGCTGCAACACAACAAGAATAGCAAAATGGGGAGGGAGAGAGTCCTCGTTAAGCAGCACAGCAGTTGGCCTGAGGCAAGGGACAGAATTAATGGACGATTAGCTGCCTAATTGATATTTACATAGAAAAAAATCTGTGGAACAAATGCCTACAGCATACGCATTTTCATTAACATATTTGTTAGCAATTATGTTATTTTTTTTGCTGGAATCGGCAATTGCAAAAACAATTGGGTGGGGAAAGGGTGAATCGATACTGAAAGCCGGACTATGGGAATTCAAGTGGATAGGAACACGCTATTGAACTCCATCCCTACTGGCGAGTAAGGGTCATTGAACACAGTGGAGCTTACTTCAGAGCAGGTGTGCTTAGAATTGGTCTGCCCGAGGATTAGCTGCACCTTGCTCTGGAAAGCACTGCCAATCCTTTAATACAGAGAGGCCTCCATATGTTGTTGAACTTCACCTTCACAGAAGTGTAATTTCCAAATCGTGTGAAGTACTAGTTTCCCTCTATTTGGCACTGGTTAAGCCTCATCTTGAGTACTGTGTCCAGTTCTGGACACTGCACTTTAAGAGGGATGCAGACAATGTGGAACAGATTCAGAGGAGGGCAACAAGGATGATCAGGGGACTGGAAACAAAGCCCCATGAGGAGAGACTGAAAGAATTGGGCATGTTTAGCCTGGAGAAGAGAAGACTGAGGAGAGATATGATAGCACTCTTCAAGTACATGAAAGGTTGCCACACAGAGGATGGTCAGGATCTCCTCTCAATCATCCTAGAGTGCAGGACACGGAATAATGGGCTGAAGTTACAGGAAGCCAGATTTGATTGTACATCAGGATAAACTTGTTCACTGTTAGAGTGGTACAACAATGGTACCAATTACCTAGGGAGGTGGTGGGCTCTCCAACACTGGAGGCGCTCAAGAGGCAGCTGGACAGCCATCTGTTGGGTACATTTTAAGTTGGATTCCTGCATTGAGCAGGGGGTTGGACTCAATGGCTCTTCCAATCATACTATTCTATGATCACCACTGTGGGCCATGCTGGCTAGAGCTGATGGGATTTGGGAGTTGAACAACATCTGGAGGGCTGCAGGTTCCCTATCCATGCTTCAGTAGCTACATGTCAGGAGAAGGTGTGCAGGGCAGGTTGTTCAAGCTACACAATGAGCAGGAACACTTAATGACTGTGTCGCTGTAGCACGTAGGCTGAGTACTTATACATCATCAAAAGAGGGAAAATGCTTCACACAGAAAAAAGATCTGCATGATATGTCCCAATGCTAATTTATGTGTACAGACGCAAATGTAGAAATAATTACTATAATTTAAATAAAGATACAATACAGAACCATGTTGGGAAAGATTGTAACCAGATGACCTGTGGCCTGCTCAGTCTGCTGTCCAAGTGCTAACTGTTGACTGGCAACTTCAAGGCCCCTCCTGCTCTCCCTTCTGATGGTTCTTTGCTTTAACTGGAGTTGGTGTCCTGGCTCCCACCAATAGAATCTGATGGGGGACTCTTGGTTTGATGATTGCCAGTGCCAATGGCTTTAATCCATAGGTTAGCACAAGACTTGAACTTAGGTCAGGATAGAGCTTACAAAATCTAACATCACTACAAGGCATGAAGTGCCATGGCTACTCAAGTGAGTATGTTGTCTCAGCAACTGACATGCCCCCTGAATAAAGGATGGAGCAGGCTATTTTTGCAGGAACTCCTACAGGTAGGCTGCTGTCCTTCTGTTGACAGGTGAAACTTTTCTGTTCCGACAGGCTTTTGCGAACTAAGTGCAGGGGTTATGAATAGAGTGCTGTTTTACTGATTTTTATTTTGGGTTTCTAATTGCTATGTTTTAAATTCTACGGGTAGTTTAATTACATCTTAGTTATAGCTTTCTGTTTGTTTTACTTATTTTTTTAATTGTATTTATTTTAATGGTTGTAAGCTGCCTTAAGTCCCAGTTCTGGGAAGAAGGCAGGCTATAAATGAATAAAATAAATAAGTAAATAAATAAAAATAATGGGCTTAGTCTATTTGTCCCTGAGCAACTGATGCATCTGTGGGGGGCAGGGACAACTATAACAGTCCCGCTCTCAGCCCCAATCTGACACTCTCTCTTGGGTTGAGGACAGGTCTGTCACTGGAGACAGGCTCAATGGCTGGTTGACAGCAGAAGGCCGCCCTGGGATCCTGCTGGGAGGAAGGGCGGGATATAAATCAAATAATAAATAATAATAATAATAAGGTGGGCCCTCTGGGAAAGTGACGGCTCAACCCCCACATTCATATCAGCAGCCACTCGGGGGAAGGAGCTGTCGAGGGGCACGCCACTGGGTCCATCCCCTGGATCTCAAACCTCTTCCTTCTCAGACCAGTCCTGCCAAGAGTTCTCCATGAGGCTCATGACAGCTGGACTAGACAGCCAACCTAATACCACTTCAGATGCCAGGTAGTAGAGGGAAGGTTGAATGTTTCCACACATATGAAAAATAATAATCCTGCTTGCATATACAAAGCTATCACGTCAGTGGAAAGAGTTCTAATATCCTTTCGCCTTTTATTTTGGAGGCATATGGGGATCAATTAGGATCCTAGTGTCTTCTGTCAATGAGCCACACAGACCATTGACACCTTCCCTTCCTTTCTCCCTCGCCCTGCAGCAGCTTACAGAGTCTCTTCTACTCCTGCCTCTATCACAGATCTATCATAACATCACTATTATGGCAATAAGACTTGCACCAGCAGTTGGAACTTCTGGGAGGCTGAGGAAGAAGATTGCCATCATTGCGTTCCTCAGCACTTTCCTTTGTGCTGCTATCTGCCTCCTCTGGAGGAGGGAAGTGGAAGCCAGCTGTAAGTCATCTCACCTGGTCAGAGGACCACTCCCTTCTGAACTGCATTTAAGACAGGCTTGGAATCAGGGCCGGCACCAGGCATGACTGGGTCCTTGTGCACCAGCCTGCCCCAGGAGCCGCTGCCTGTTCCACCTACCTCTCTCCTGTTTTCTGCTGCTGTGTGCACTGCTGTTTTCTGCTGCCTGGACTTGGTGGTGGGCTGGATGAGGGGCAATAAACTGAGTCTGAATCCTAGCTAGATGGAGGTGCTGTGTGTTGGTGGCTCCCGAGTTCAGATAATTGGTCAGTTGCCTGCTTTGGATGGGGTCGTACTCCCTCTGAAAGAGCAGGTCTGTAGTCTGGGGACACTCCTAGATCCATCCTTGTTGCTAGAGGCCCAGGTGACTTCAGTGGCTAGGAGTGCCTTTTACAAACCTCGGCTGGTAAGACAGCTGTGGCTGTTTCTGGACCGGATAGCCTGACCACTGTTGTCCACGCACTGGTAACCTCTAGGCTCAATTATTGTAATGCACTACATGTTGGGCTGCCCTTGAGGTTGGTCCGGAAGCTGCAGCTGGTGCAAACTGCGGCGACGAGACTGCTCACTGGGGCAGGGTATTGCCAACATGTCACCCCGCTGCTGAAAGAATTGCACTGGCTGCCCATTTGCTGCCAGGCCAAGTTAAAGGTTCTAGTCTTGGTGTATAAAGCCCTATACAGGTTGGAACCAGGATACCTGAAAGACCATCTTATCCATTATATACCCAGTAGATCACTGCTCTCTGCAGGTACCATCTTATCAGAAGATCTGTTCCAACAACATAAGCAACAGACTTTTAGTGTGGTGGCACTTACCCAGTGGAATTCCCTCCCCTTAAATATTAGACAGGCACCATCTGTGTTATCTTTTCAGTGCCTATTGAAGACCTTCCTCTTTCAACAAGCCTTTGAAGTTGAGACCTTATCCCAGTCTACGTCTCTGTTGGAATTGCTTTTTAATATGTTTTTAAACCTTTTTTAAAAAACAACATATTTTTAACCTTTTTTTAAAGATGTCTTGAAAGCTTTTAAAAAATATTTTTAAAGATGTTTTGTTTTAATGTATTTTAAAGTCTGTTTTTATGATGTTTTAAAGTGTTTTTAGTGCTTTTGTTTGCCGCCCTGGGCTCCTGCTGGAAGGAAGGGCAGGAGATATATATATATGTATAAATGAATGAATGAATGAATGTTGAACAAGAGGTTCAATGTGTCTCCAACACAATTACATGCAGAGTGAAACATGGACTTAACGTTTCTTTGATTATGCTATTTCTGCTACTAAACTGCTTTTTCTTACCTTTTCAACAAATGTAACACATTATTATTTTTAGTAGTAGTATGAATTGACTCATTAGAACCAGCCAGTGTACATTTGTAATAATTTCTGAGAGTTCTGTCACTAATATTAATCAAATGTGGGCTGGTATTTGGCTGTATGCGTGATGGGTTTTCGATGCTTTTGTTTACGACTTCGATTGTATGTTGAAACTTCTATTTTCACTGTGAAAATGTTGGGAGAGAAACAGTGACAAGTCATTGGGGTAGACACAGAAGAAATGATGGAAGATTGAGAATGGCAAAGAATGTCTCTACTAGGGTTGCCAGATGTCCGGTTTTTGCTGGAGACTCTGGATTTTTGGGGTCCTTGCCGGGTCTCTGGGTGAGTCAACTTAATCTCTGGACTCTCAGCTTTCATTTTTTCAAAAAATATTAAGTTTCTAGGTGGTCTGGTTCTTGAGATATACCTAACATGGAACGTAACATGGAAACCACACCTTGAAATCAGCAACCAGTGCAGAGGTGTTATGTACTGATAGGGTCTTACTCTTGTCAGCTACCGGGCCATAGCATTCTGCACTAACTTCAGCCCCTGGGTCAGGTTGTGCTGCATGGGGATTTCTGTGACCTTGGCTGACTGGCTGCCAGGATTGTTTTAGTTTTCGTTTTTGGTTAGGAATCCTGATTGGTTGTGGGATGCTGAGTTTTCTGCCTTACTCATAGGAATTTCGTTGTTGTTGGTATGGTATTGCATTTAGGAAATCATCACTGTCTTTTCTTTTTCTATTTGCATTTCATTTACCTTTAACCTCACTCCCTTACATCCATAGAAGCAACCACAGTGGTTCCATGAGTTCAGCTCAACCCCCTTAAACCCACTGATGATGCATCTTATTGGTTGCATGATGGTTTGTTTCTTGCCCAGTAGTGGTAAAAGAGAATTCACATACTGGGAAGTGTGGCTGCAATTGTTATTGTTCCCAAGCTGCTGTCTGTGAAGGTAGATTGAACTATGTGTGTTTTCTGTCTGTCAATTATTACTCACTAGAATTGGATCGGCTGTCAAAGTGAGATTATAGCAGCCCACAAGGTAGACAGAAAAGGGTAGAGAATCTTGTCACTCTTATTCATTTCTCAGACCTCTTACGGAAGTGAAGGGTCAAATCTGTAAAGAAGTTTGGAGCAGCCATGTTGAAAGGTAGGGGCAGGGCACTGCAGGCAGGGGGTTGCCAACCCTGCTTGGATATGGACAGGGACATCTCTACAGAGGATCCCCGGTCAAGCTTTACCAACAGCACAAACCAAACCATATCTTCTCAGAAGGGCGTCCTGTTGAGTTCTATCGGGCTTAGTGTGTTTAGAATTGAAGCCTTCAGGGGCATCTATCTTTACTTCCAAGTGCTCCTATCTAACATCTCCACAACACTAGGCTCCTTTTTTCCTACAACGGCCTTCTGGTGACTAGGCTGGCCTGAGGGCACTTAAATCCTTCTTGCCAGAATCAAATAGGCTAGATTAAATGTTCCCTACCCAAGCTCCATCTTTCAGCTAAAATTTCTGTCTTAATTTCCAGTCAGAGAAATGTTTTTGTTTGAATTGTATGTTCCAAGCAACTGTGATTGATGCTTAAGGTATCATGCTTAATGACATCACTTGCGCCTGCCCCGTGACATCACTACTCCCCATCACATGACATCACTATGACCTGCCCCCGTGACATCACTAGGGCCCTCAGGCTTTGGGATGCTTCTGACTTGGCAACCTTAGTCTCTACAGGATATATTGCAGGATATATTTCTTCTCATGTCATAGCATGGATTCCCTAAAGCCATTTCCCACATGACATTCTTTAGATGTACCCATAAAATGTGTTATTCCTATAAGCCATACAAGATATGGAGTGCATAATGAATGGACACAACACAACCAACGTGTATTTAAAACACTGTGTATTATACAGCAGGGATAGGGAAACCGTGGAGGTCCAGATGTTGTTGGACTCCACCTCTGCTCATTCTGGATGATTGGCATCCTGGAATCTGACAACTTCTGGAGAGTCAGAAGTTCCCATTCCTATTAGGTAGGCACATTTACCATGGAATTGGAATTGTCAAGCGCAGGTTCTGATGAATGGCCACAGCTGGTGTCGGCTAGTAGCAGGCACACAAACTGAGAACTGCCTGGTTCTAGTTGCTTCACCCATAAATTTGCAGGGCTTGCAAATTCCTAGGCAAGGCACACTCTCTCATCTTCAGTCACTCTGCTTCTCTCATCCAAATTATGGGGATAATGAATCTGGGCCATTGTAAGCATCAATGAGATTACACATGAAGCTTGGGAACAACAATGGGAGAAGGCTATCACACTTGTGTCTTGCTAATGGGCTTCCCATAGGCATCTTGCTGGCCACTGTGGGAAACAGGATACTGGACTAGGCAGGCCTTTGATTTCATCCAGCAGGGCTCTGATGTTCTTATGATACTGAATGTGTGTGTGTGTGCACGTGTGTGTATGTATGTGTGTGTGTACATCTCATCTATCTGTCCCTACAAAAACACATTCGTTATTGTTTTTATATTTCCAAAAGTGTACTGTGCATAATAGGAAAAATGAGGAACACTCCTATAGTACTTTAAAGATGGACAGAATTATTGTAACAAGCTTATATAAGCCTGATACTACCACATCATATGACCGAATTCAGTGTCAAATGTGGGTCTCCCTCAACTGTAGCTCACACTAGAAATTATTCACTAGAGTGTGCACTTGTTATTATACAGCCACGAAAGTGGCCATATACCATAGTCAGCATGGATTTTTCACATTCCTCAGTGTTAAATGCCATTCTGCTGTTTCCCATCAGGTCATTTCAAAACAAAATATTACAGTTCTGTACTCAGAAACGCTTGCTTAACAACCCTTTAGGTTTTCATGGCGATACACAAAACACTCAGAGCGAATCCAGAGTTCAAAGTGTAAAAGAAGAGAGAAAAAACCCAGGCCACTGCTCAACATTTTTGTCAGTGGTCTCATAATTTGTTGAAATTAATTAAAATCAGCCATGTTCACAGAGTACTTGTAATCCTATTACTGACCTTGCCCCATGCTCTGACCTTCATCTTCTGCAGGTTAAAAGGTTTTAAAAAATGCATGGCTGATTTTTAATTAATTTAAGAAATTTAACATTGGAGTCTCACCATATAAAATATTACCTGCCTTTTCACCAGTCAGCTGAAAGCGGTGACAGAGGGGACCCTGCAGGTTCCACAGGGGAAGGGCCACTCTGTAGTTTGGGGGCAGCCACTGGGAAGGCCCTTTCTCTCATCCCAACAAGTTATGCCTCCATCACAAGCGAGGCACAAAGAAGGACCTCTCCACTGGATCTAAGGGAGTGGCCAGACTGGTTTGGGAGGAAGTGTTCCCTTAGCTATCTTAGACTCCAACCATTTAGGAATGTAAAGAAATGTGATCAGAAGCAAAATGACATCCCATTTAGCCCTATTCAAGTAAATTAGACTAAGGCAAAATCACATGTAGATTTTAAATTGTTTTTAATTATCATTTGGGGACCTTCCTCATCTCAGCGAGGACAGGTTAAATGTGAAATAAGCTATTCCCAAATGTCCACAATAGGGGGGGGGGAGGAAATGGTCGGTGAAGAACTAAAAGCTGCACTTTAGATAGAACACACCTCTTTACTGGTAAAATAAAACAAAAAATAAATACAGTGGGATTGTACATTCATCTTTCTGCATGGCCATCAATTTTTTTTTAAAAAAACTGCTACAACAACACTCAAAACTACATTTCTGCGCTTAAAACCATAGCACCAACAGTGGAAGATATGACCAAAAGTGCTTTCAGTGTCATATGTGAAATCAGTCTTCAGCTTTGAACTAGGATTTAAACCAGATTAGTCCTAGGGTACTTCCAGACATGGATGATTTAGCAGCACCCAATCATTGCTGTTGTGCTTTAAACTGGGAGTGGGATTGCAACTTTGTTGCTTGAGTTCTGGAATCCACATCACATTCTATATCCTAGCGGGCAGACCCTCTTTCCCAAGCCTTACATTTTGAAGGGAAGGAGATTTTTCACTGGAATCCCAGTTGGGGGAAAGAGTTCAGTACTCCCTCCCTCTCCTCACTGCACTCCCAATCATAATCCCTCCCCCCACATTTTCTTTCAAGGAAAAACAAAAATACCCTATAAAAAGGGAGTGAACAAAATGTGGTTATTTCAGAGTAAATGCCCAGTGCAGAAGTAGGCTGAAATTGATTGCAATTTCAGCTCAAACTTTGCTGACCTTTTTCTCTTTTGAGAACCAAGCTGCCTTTCAATCTAAAATCCAGGCTTTACTCAGTAAAGTTTTCTGACGTGTGGACTGAGTTGTGAAGTCACAAAACTGTGAGGCTGATCATGGTAATTTAACTTGTCCCTTCCAATGAGAGAACATCAGTGTCTCAATTATATCTCCCAAATGGTGGCTATAAAGGAGCCTACAGATGAAAGTTAAAGCCCCACTTTCTGCTGAAGCCACACAGTCTAATATCAGGAACATGATCAAGAATATAATTTATGGACATACTTAGGTATGCCTCTGATCTTCTGGGAAAGTTAATAGTTTGTCAATTGGGTTGAAAGAAGCCTCCAAATTAGTCAGACAGTAAACCTAAAGGAAAATTCCACTGTACAAATGACGGTTCATCGTTAAAGTGACATTTCACTAGCTCCTAAAAAGCAATCCGTGTTGAAATTCTCATTATTAATAAGAAATATACATCAAAAGTATGTGAGCTGACAGCCATTATCCACTTTTTATCACATATGTTTTAGGGATGGAAAATACCTAGCTGTCCACGTATGTGGAAGCATTATCCTAAAGTGATGGAACACTGAAAATGTTGCATACATTGCAAGAGAACACATGGGCTGGAGACACTTTATTCCACCGTCAAATCTTGCCAGGCAAATCTCTCTCCCTTTTAATTCAGCAGTTATTTATTCAAAATTCTGCTCACTGGGATTGCCTGTTGAGATAACAATTTAATTTTGGTGAGGACTCAAGCGGGGGGAAAGTGCTCATCTTTTTCAGTACCAGGCAATAAACATACAGTTGAATACTTTCCTGCAGATAAAAATTAACAGTTGACATTACACAACATACCAGCAATGCATAACAACATATTTCACCTGGATTTCCACTTTTATTATCACTTATACTTTGCTCTGTTCATAAAGGTAAAATGATATATAATACATTTTCACACCCAAATAAAAACAACTTGTACAACAGCTATTCCAAGTATGGGCCATTGTAAGAGCCCATTGCCACAACAGGGCTTTCTGATATGACCTAACATGTGAACTCTTTTAACTTGGTGCAAATTTGCCTTGAGGGTTGCAAGATAAACAGGTCATGGATGGAGTCTTCAAACGACTTCTTTTCAAGCAGTGAGGTCCGAGTAATAAAGATTCCATATATTCGGGTATTATTTCCACACTTGACATCTTTGTTGCCTAAAATACCCATATGATTCTGATGTTTCCAACCTCTGTTGTAATGTGAAGTCCTGCTGCTGGTGCCTTGTACATCCAAAATCACATACGGACACAAATGTTGGCCTGATTTTTATTCAGATCCAGGAAAACAGAGCCTCAAACAAGCTAAGCTTCACATCTGCTGGAATCCCAACATCCTTGGTGTACTTAAAGCAGTAGTTCTTGGTTTCTCTGCTACACCTCTCTTTGCTGCCTGCCCCATTTACAGTGGACCAATTTGGCCCAGAAATTTCATTTCCGATACTGCCACATTCTGCTATATGAATGTGATGGGGAATGGGGTGATAGAATGAATGAATGAATGAATAATTTTATTTCGGTCATAGACCAGCCAGGATAGAAAGATAGGATATCTCTGGCACTATGGTGTCTGCCAGCCACAAGTGATGGGAATAAAGAGCCAACTCTGCCAATATTTTAAACTAAGACTAATCATCTTTATTAGGGGGATAGCAGGATACCATGTCAGTCCATTGATCTATCTAGCTCAGTATTATCTATACTGAGACCCTCCAGGGTTTCAAACAGGGGTCTTTCCAAACTCACAACCTGGAGAGGCTGAGGATTGAACCTTGGACCTTTTGCGTGCGATGCATGTGCTCTAAGCCTTTACCACTGAGCGACAGCTCTTTCCCAACAGTACCATTATGGAGTTTCTAGCAAGGAACCAGCCTCAAAAATGATCGTGTCTGTTGCTTACCTGGACAGGGGATGGAGGGATGTGTGTGGGTCTGTAGAAACTTCTGACTTTTGTGTGGCTGGACTGTAGCATACAGTACAACGGTAAGTGTCACATCCGTTTCTGTGCCCACTTCTGTCTCTGACACCACCCACCAACTGCATATGGCCCATGGAAGGTTGCCCACAAGAAAATGTGGCCTTTCGGCTGAAAAACTTTTCAAATTCTGGTATAATAGACAAGGTACTTAATTTTCACTTTAAAAAATGCAGCAGAAAGAATCCTATCACACCACACTGGGGGGCATTTATTACTACAATTGATTCTGGCAGAATGACGAAGATGTGGGGAGCTTTTCTGGTTTTAAAAATGATTATAAAAACTCCTCATCAGATCATGAGGGTTTCTTTGTTGTGGCATCATCTAATGACCATGACTGGATGCAGCATCAAGCTTCCAGTGCAGAATATCCTAGTTGCCAAGGATTTTTTTGGTCAAGATTTTGTAGGATTGTTTATCAATTGATTGATTAATTTAGAAGATTTATACCCCATCTTTCAATTGAACGATCCTCAAGGTGTTTAAAACTGATTGCAATAAACACAGACTCCAAATCCACACATTCCAGCAGCTCTGAGTCCCCTGGCTAACAGATGGGACCAGAGTGGGCTTCTATTCCTTTCTGTAGTCTGAGGGCAACTAGAAATTGGAGCAAAGAGCTTTTTTTGCAGGGGGGGGTGCAAGCTCCCTGCAGCTGCTCCTTCTGTGGCCAATGGATGTCTCTTTCCACTGACTTGATCATCTGACATTTTACTCACTTGTTGGTTGTCTTGGAAAAGATCTTCCCATCAGATGCCAACAGCAATCATCACTGGAGAAAGACGCTCGCATGGGACATGTTGATGGCAAGATATGCTCCATGTGAAGTGATCATGTAGCTCTGTCTTATAAGGTACCCATAGAATATTTTAGTGCACATGTTGGAACTGGAAGATACACTGGCCATAAACTTAAAAATAAAACAAAACCCTGGCTCTTAGTATTTTTAAATCTACCTGTCTATCCATCCATCATGCTCTTATCCCAGTGTTCCTATAGTCAAATATTTAAAACATTATTTTGTGACCCTAGAAACAGGGGCAAATTACCATTCATAATGAATGTGCATAACCACAGTTGCTAGCTTCCAAATCCTCACAAACTGATGGGACACTTGTACCGATGACTCACTTGCCCCTGCAGCATTTAGATGGCAATTGTCTTGTTTTACCGCCTTCAGTGCAGATGTGTCAGTCTTTGGGAAAAGGAAACATAAGCATAAAATATCCTAGGCCACAGTGGTAGTACACTGTACAGGTCACACCACAGAAGAGAGGATCAAGGAAAAGAAGCTGCTATTCTCTTTTTAAAGTGCACTGGAGTTAGTTATAGAAGGAGAACGTGCCCAAGTAGGATACGTGTGCAGTTTGAACAAAGGCATCGCCCAAGTCATGACAGCAAGCATGACGACAGCAACTCCAATGATTTTGATACCCAAACCAGCTTTTACCTAAAAAACAAACAAAAAGGGGTGGGGTGGGGAAAGAATATTTTTTACAAATTAACAGGAAGTCAAACTTTTCAAAAGAAATTCTACAAACCAAATGACATATTTAAGGAAGCACCATGGTTAAGAATATGATCTATGAACTGGGAAGCCCCTGGTTCAAATCTAAGAGCAGCCATGGATCCACTGGGTGTTTTTAGGCAGACCATTATTTCTTATGCCCAATCTCTAAAAGGGTTGTTGGAAGACCAGATTTGATGTTCATTTAATGGCATTCACTGCCACAAGATGCAGTGATGGCGACAAACTGATAGCCAGTGTGTTGTGAATAGGTTAGAGCAGGAAATTCTGGCCCACGGACCAAACTTGGCCCACTAGGGGTTCACATTTATCATGCAAGGCTGTTTCCTCAAACCACGCCCACCTGCCTCCACCTGACATCTGTGATGTTAGGTGTAGGGAAGATAGAGATGTAGCTGCCAATGTCTTAAAGTGTGCTCCTGATTGTGTATTGGCAAGGGAAAGCAGGCTTTAGCTCTACTGCCCTGCCCATCAGCTAAACTGACAGACCGGCAACCCTGCCCACCTGTCAGATTTGGCCCACAGACCAAAGGATCTGACCCACAGAGCCAAAAAGGTTCCACATGCCTGGGTTAGAATGATGGACTAGGATTAGGGAGATACGGGTTTAAATCCCTGCTCAACCATGCAGCTTCCTGGGTGACCTTGGGCCATCTAACCTTAGCCTAACCTGCCTCATAGGGTTGTTGTGAGAAGAGGGGGGATAACCATGTATGCTACCTTTTGATCCTTGGAGGAAAGGCAGGGGCAAATGTATATATAAATATCCTAGATGGCTTTCCAAGGGCACTATACAAATTCATGGCAGATAGATCTATGAGTGGCTGTTAGTCATTATGGCTACATGGAACCTGAATACCAGTTTCTGGGGATCAGCAATGGGAGAAGACTAAGGCCTTCAAGGCCTGCTTGACAGCTTTCCAGAGGCATCTGGTTGGTGTCCATGGCAACAAAGATGCTGGACAAGATTGATTACTGATGTAACCCAGCAGAGTTCTTCTTATGTTCTCTGAGATGACATATGGGAAGAGTATGGCGTGCGCAGGAAAAGGATGCTACTATTATTGCAAAAGAAGACTGTTAAGTGTGCCTATAACGTACCATGTCAATAACTTTCAGGTGACCGTATGAAAATACAATGGCATTGGGTGGATTTGCTACAGGTAGCAGGAAGGCAAATGAAGTGCAGAGGGTTGTGGGGATCAAGATATAAAGGGGATTCACATGGATGGCTTCAGCCTGTTAGAGAAAGAAACAGAAACTCATGATTTACATTCACTGAAAGAAGAATATATCTGACATAATAAGGGATAAAAATACAAGTTCGAACTAAATACTTTGGTCGCTAAAGCAGGAATGGGGAACCTATGGCTGCCCATTATCATCCCTGACCATTGGCCAAGCTGGCTAGGCCTCATGGGCCCTGAATTCCAACAACATCTGGAGGGGCCACAGGTTCCTCACCCCTGCACTAAAGCATGATTGTACAGTTGTTTATGGGTATCCTTTAAATACTTCATTTAACTATTAAACAACTGTACAATTATGCTTTAGTGCAGGGGTGAATATGTATATATATATATATATTACTTTATTTTAGATGTACTGCCATAGCTTAAGATTCATAGTAAATATGCATATATTCTTTTTCTTCCCAGCTTCCCTAAGACTCTCACGTAACAGCCATGACCTATATCCAATAACACGACCTTTTAATCTAGAATGAACTAAGCTACCATTCTCTGGTTCTGTGTTCACAGCCTGCTAATTCAAACTTCCCTCTTTCAAAGATGTTTTGATTGTGAATGGACAACTTCAGAGCTAAATCAGTCTTAGAAAGGTCACTCACCAAAGGGGCAAGGATAGGCAAAAATATTGTGATCGTGGCAGGATTGCTGGCTACTTCGGTTACTGAGGTGACGATCAATGATGAAATGAGGATAATCAGCCATGCGGGCAGTGACCCCAAAGGAGTTAATTTACTTCCGATCCAGTGTGAGAGTTTTGAGACCTGTGAAAAAGAATGGTAGCATAGTTTTCCACCAATGTAATTAAATGTGCATTTTTCATAAGGGCAGCATTACCAGAATCTGTATGCTTACTAATATACAGGATTTTATGGTCCCACAATGTGTTTTGTTCCCTGTTAAAGTGCACTCATGACAATATGCCCAACTTCTAGCAGATAAAATGTTTTCACCATGTAAATCAGGGATAGCCAATGTGGTACCCTCCAGCTGTTGTTGGACTCCACTAGGGATGATGAACGCAGTAAGGGCACATTTACTATCTTTGATATAAATCACCACATTGGCTATGCCTGATATAAATGGTTAAGGGTGAAATCTTACACACACACTTAACTGGGGAGTAAGTCCCATTGAACTCATTGGATATAAAGAGCTCAGCTATGCTTTGTTTTTATGTCTGACTTATTGGTTTTTGAGGGGCTGCCAAACAAGGATATCAAGCAACAAGTTGACGTTGGTTTGCAAACTTTAGTTTGTCCTAATTTTTTTATGCCTGAAGTCACAAACCATTGACAAAACAGTTGTGATTGTTGCTTCATCTCAAAGGAGCCCCTCCAGACTGGTATTTTTTTACAGATTTGTTCTGCAACGTATCATTGACACAATCATAGTGCAAATAAAAAAAAATTAAATTGTTTTTTTTAAGTGTTTTTAAATTTGTATATTTGTATATTTATTTTTAATGTTTTTAATTGCTGTAAACCGCCCAGAGAACTTCGGCTATGGGATGGTATACAAATGTAATAATAATGATAATAATAATAATGATGATGATGATGACGACGACGACAATAATAATTCGTGATGGATTTATACTGGACCAACTACACATCATTCTGCTTTATTAGTTTTTTCTGCAATGCTTCCCCAATGTTAACGCATTCTTGTCATCTTGCAATATATAGCAACAAGAGCGGGACTAAAAAAGTTGAGCAGGAAACAATGGGGCATGCACCTATTGCAGATGAAGCAGTATGATCACTTCAAAACGTTTGCAGGAGCAAATGCCCCCACTATAATGAGTTTCTGCCGGGCCGTGAAGACCTGGCTCTTCAGGCAGGCTTTTGGGGTGGGCTAGATTTTATCGTCATTGTTTTCAGATTTTTAATGTCTATTATATTTGTATGCCTATTTTGTACGTCGCCCAGAGTGGCTGGATAGCCAGCCAGATGGGCGACTAAGAAATTCAATAAATAAAATGGTATTGAAAGTGTGATCACATATAACCACCCCAATAATAACATGAGCACAAATCATGATGAATGCTCAATAAGGACATCTGGAGAGGCTCAGGGCTGCTGCACTATGGTGATGGGAGTGAACTTACAGAACGTGAGTGCTGAGCAGATAGAAAATGAAAGCAGAAAAGCTCTAAACCATGGTTTGCCTTATGTACATCTGGAAGCTTAAAAAATGGTGAGGGCTCTACTCTAAGCAGGAACCGTAGTTTGTTGTATTGTCTGAACTCAATAAGAATATAATTCAGAAATATTCCATACCAGCTGGTATGGGAGGCTTGGGTTGGCTCTGTTATATTGCGAGGCACAGTGAGCTATGACTACATGCACACATGCCAATATTGACAGAATGAACAAAAATTGCGCTTCTAGCTGAACTGTGGGTCTAGGCAGTGACTGATTGTTTACTAGATCGTGAGATATAGCAAAAATAAATAAATATTTATTTATTCCACACATTTCAATTAAACTGCAGTATTGCATCACATGAAATTGGAATGTTGCAAGACAGGGACAGGGGACCTGTGCTGCCGCCCCCCAGATGTTGTTGGATTCCCAGTGCCCATCAGCCTGCATGACCAATGCTCAGGGATCATGGGGATTATAGTTCAACAACATCTAGAGGGCCACAAGTTCCCTTTCCCTGTTGTAGGATATATATTATACAGCAGTCTTTTAAATAAATGAAACCTGGAAAGTACTACCGGACACTGGCTGTGTTCACAACAGTCAATAAGCAGAGATATGCTTATTGGCATGTAGCCTGAGTGGCCTGCAGTCTGAAGATCATAGTTTGCTCAAATCAGTTGAGACTCTGCTTGACTTAGAGTACCACACTTCTATGCATAAAGGCTTTGTAAATCCAAATCTGTATTCAGGAGATTTTATGGTTGTTATACTGAAGAATGCTTTTTTCTGCTGCTCTTAGTTTAATGTTGCTAGTTGTTTTTACTGGTATTTTAAATCTTGGAATATTAATGTTGTATTTTATTGGTTTTTTTGCTTTTTTTGGTAGCCAGCCATGGGAGGGCATACATCCTAAAAGATGAAGTAGAATTCTGCTTAATAATAATGATGGTGACAATAACCTAAATGCAATTTCAATGACATTGTTTTACCAAGTCAAATAACTAACCCTCCTATTTTACCCTAACTGCCGAAACAATTCTCTTTACTTTGTTTCTTAACTGTTGTTCCATTATTATATAAATATAACTAATGGAATGACCTTTTTTCCTTTGCTTTTTTCTTGGAACTAGCTACAGCTTATTAATATCATATTATTGGTTGAATATGTTGTAAAAGTCTGCATTACCTCACAGCCATCTGCCAGTGCAAACCCTCCACCAACAAGAATGGCAATTTCCCAGGGCATGCATGCTTGAAATTCTTTCCAAGTTATCAGTGGAGTGTAATCAAAAACAACTAGAGGGGAAAAAAGAATGCTTGTAAAAATCTGAGGAAGCCCATTACATTATCTTTCTGTTACTGTTTTACATGCACACAAACCCCAGGATTGAAACAGTCCCTTTCAACTGTTCCTCATGATGGATCAGAGCTTGGAAGATTACTTTTAAAAAGTAATAAATTACAGTTACAGTTACATGGCCAAAAAAAGTAGTAATTATCGTTACAATTACAATTGCTCTGAAAGTAACTGATTACTTTACTTTCCTCCAAAGTAATCACTACAATTACGTTTCAGTTACTTTTAAAAAAAAGCCTACAAGGTGCTGGCCTTGGCTGCTGCACATCTAAGTAGCCTAAAACAACATTAAAAATAAACAAACACATACAGAGGTAGTAGAATAATTATTTTTATTCATAAGATAGCAATAGTGGTCTCTCCGCTGGTAAGGGTGGTGGGGAGGGAGGCTGAGGCCACTACTCAGATATTTGCACGTCAAACCAAGTGCAATCCCCCCACTCAGCCAGCCAGCATAATTTCTCTCACTTAATCACCTCCCAGACCCTGCCCTGCCCCTCACTCAAGCGAACATTTTCCCCTGAGATGCAAAAAAATTAAAATACTGCAAATGCAGCACAGTAGCCAGAAAGGGTAGTGGAGGCCACTTTGTGTGCCAAGCGCAAACACAGTATTCCCTCCCTCCCTCCCTCCCTCTCACACACACGTCATCTTTCACCTCCACAGTTCTTTATCTCCATTCTGCTGCTGCCTCCTTCTCCTCCTTTATCCATGTTCTTGACCTCCAGATCCTTTTCCCCTCCACTCCATTCTTCACCACCACTATCCATTTTTTAAAATAATTGTTTTCTCCACTCCACCCCGTCTCACTCTCCGCCTCCTCCCTCGTCGCCTCCTGCCCATCCACAGAGCATGAGGAAAGAGCGACGCTGCACAGAAGCCCAGTTTGAGGCACATGATTTTCATCCACAAATCAGAGGAGCAGAAGACTTCCCCTGCTCCCCCCCCCAAGTAATGCCCAAAAGTAATTCTGGAAAAGTTACAATTACTCCACAAAAGTAGTAAAATTACTCCTAGTTCTATTACAATCAAAATGTAAAGGAATTACCCATTCGTTACTCAAAAAAGTAATGAATTACAAGTAATTCGTTGCTTGTAACTAGTTACTTCCAAGCTCTGTGATGGATATAATATCTTTGGCAGAGTCCTGTGACCTGCTCACACACAGAATGCACGTTATCCATGAAGCAAGTAATAGGAGCAAGCTTCCTTCCAGTGGAGGCTGGTCCATTAGGGTAAGAGGGGCACAGCCTCACTAACCTCAGCCTGTCCTCAGCCAGCCCCCCCGCCTGCCGTCTTATTTACGACCAGTTCAGGGGCTGGCACTGCCTGTCAGCTTCTTCCTTTGTAGTCTCAATGTTGGTGACAAAACTAGAATTAGTTGGCTGCACCTACTAATGGGCTCCCTGCTTTCTGCCCCACCAGTCCCAATGAGCACGAGCCACCACTACCTCTTTAACAGTACCGATGACCTGTAATGAATGCTAATGCAGAGACCGAACTATTCTGATTCATCTAACTTTCTCATTTGTTTGCACTGAGGAAGCTGGTTCACATGGGGAGAGTGCTGTAGTGCTCAGGTCCTGCTTTCTGGCTTCCATAGGCATTTGGTTGGTCACTGTGAGACTAGGATTAGGGATGGAAAAGGTAAAAGGTAAAGGTCTGCACTTGTAGTACGAGTCGTTTCCGACTCTTAGGGTGACGTCTTGCGACATTTACTAGGCAGACCGTATATATGGGGTGGGATTGCCAGTTCCATACCCGGCCTTTCTTTACCCCCCAGCATATGCCGGGTACTCATTTTACCGACCACAGATGGATGGAAGGCTGAGTGGACCTCGACCCCTTTTACCGGAGATTCGACTTCCTCCTTCTGTTGGAATCAAACTCCGGCAATGAGCAGAGCTTCGGCTGCATTACCGCCGCTTACCACTCTGCGCCACGGAGGATCTAGAGATGGAAGGATTTGTCAATTTTGGTTCTCTCACTTTCTTATTTGTCCAGTCTTAAATTCAGTTCTCCACATTTCTGCAGCAATTTGAGCATTTTTAAAAAATAAATTCTGATGAAAGTTCACTAGCATTTTAGTGTGAATGAACACATTTTACCATGAAGTTTTAATGAATGTACACATTTTTGCAAGCAATTCTCTCTAATATAATGCATTTTTGTACGTTATTTTCACTAATATATTCATTTTTAGGCACACTTTTTTGTAATATATGCATTTTTGTAAACATTGGCTGGTAGGAGAACTGCATCGCAAAATTTGGGTAAGTGCAAATTTCGAAGGATGGCTGTGTTTTGGTTTTCATATTGTTTGGAAAGTGCAAATTTGATAGTTTTGCCTTTAAATATGATCTGAATCTAATTTCTCCCCCATCCCTAAATAGGAGGTTGGACTAGATGTGAACCATTGGCCTGATCCAGCAGGTTTCTTGTGTTCTTATGTGGGAACTGGTAACCATCATTTAAATGAATGGAGAGCGCTTATGCGAGCTCCATATTGGAATGTACACAGAGCTTGGAATACATTGCTTTTATTTCTGGAAGCCAATTCATGCAACTGATTTACTCCTTGCATATTCAACCCACAGCACTTTGGAAAAAAAACTAAAACATTGTGTAGCTCCATTTTGAAGTGCAATCTTAACTTATACTAGTAATTAAGAGATAAAGCCAGGGACATCTACTCAACTGTTTTCTCCATTTGAAGTTCTAGACAATGTTTTTGCTGGAATAATGAAGAAAAGGAGGCCAATTATTAAGGCAGCTGTTGAATCTGTAGCAAACCCTGGGTATCTGGGGAAAGATTAAATGTTTCAGTTAGTCCACAAATATTAAAGAAGTAGGAAACTTTTGCAGATTCTTCAGTAATAATACCAGACATTACCAATGCTTGTTCACATGCTGGAAATATATTCATATTGGGAGAGTTATTATTATACCATATGGCAGGGATGGGAAACCTCTGGCCCTCCAGATGCTGTTGGGTACATCACTCATAATTCCTCACCAGTAGCAATGCTGGCTGGGGCTGATGGGAGCTGACTCCAACAATATCTGGTGGGCCACAGGTTCCTCACTCTCGCCATATGAATTGCTACTTGTGGAAAATAGCATCTAACAGTCCAGCTGGATTAGTTTTTCTCAGGAGGAGCACTAAAGCAGTCTAAAGTGGAACAGACAGAATAAAGTCATTTCCAGTATTTTTACAAAAGCATTTTGTTGTGGCTCATCTCTTAAGCTCAAAGCATCTCATGTACGCCCTTCCCCGTTTACTGGAAAATTAACAAATGTAGTTTCTATTTATTGGGGAAGCATACTGTAATAACAATGAGCAGAAGTGGCTTGCCAGGTGTGCAGCAGGGAGATTGGTGTAATGCAATCAAACTGGTAGAGCCTATCCAGTGCTCTCGTTGGTGCATTTGTGTTGTGCCAACTTCTTTGCCCCTCCCCTTCTCCTACCTGTTAACCAACAGCGACCCACCTGCAGGGAGGCTAGTGCAGTGGCTCTGCCTCACCAAGAGAGCTGCTTCTAACACTTTGTATTCTTGGGTGCTTGAGAGACTAATTTAAATCCCATTATTTCAGTGGATCTAACTCTTAATATGATGCACATATAAACTGGGCCTGGAAGAAGAGTTCTCAGCTCCGCTAGATTTGCTCCTCTTGTCTTCACTGGGAAACTTGCAGTATCACCGAAGTTCTTCCCTCTGAGCCCTTCTCCCTGTTTTTGCTGGGGAAGGAGGAAGCCTGTAATGATTCCTGTAGGCTGGACTGTGACTATCTAAGCCATGGTATAAGTCAGCATTGCTCCAGCAGGACGTTAAATGAAAGCTTCATTTTTAAAATGCATACATTTCAAGTTATTGAACAATGTGCAGCTATATTTTAAAGTAATCACAATTAACAGAACATAAACTAAGCTAACCCTTGACAATATTTTGCATTCCTCTAAAGCATGCTTACACTATTTGTTTTTGAATGCTACATTTATACCCCGCTTTTCCATTTAAAAATAATAAAGTTGGCTAACAATAAATATGTAATCAATCAGCAATAGTACAATAAAAAGCACATAAAAATCAGATAACAGCAATTTTTTTTAAAAAAATGGCAGCCAAAAACATAACAAATGCAAAACAGAGATAAAAACGCTGACCAGCAGATAAAAACAAATTATCTCAGTGGCCAAAGGCTTATTTAAATAAAAAGTTTGTTGTCTGTTGGTGAAATGCCATCATGAGCCTTCCTCATTAGGGAGTTTCAAGGTCTGTGTTGAACCACTAAGAAAGGCCTTCCTTGAGTTCCCATCAAACACACATCAGAAGTTGGTGGAACAGGGAGAAAGACTTATCTGGAAGACCTCGAAACCTGTGCAGGCAATGTGAGCGCAGCTGATGTTTCTCAAGGTCTTAGATACCTTACTCGGGTTGAAAACCTCTTCCCCTCCATATCTGAGACCCAACACAAGGCAAAAGTGATGTTATGGGACCTCCAAGATCATAGCATTGATTCACCACTGATTTTTGTTCAGATTTCTGTTTCTCTCTTTCTCTCTCTCAAATAGAAGACTCCTTGAGAAGTCTGGTGGGATGGATATCATGAATCCCTTCCATCTGCCGATTTTAGGTGCTATGGCATAAAGTACCTGAAGTTAATGTGGTTAATGAGTTAATCTGAAATGCCCATAAGAAACAGGAATCATGGCAAACCTCACATGAACTATTCTGTTCAAATTCTTACAATCTCAAGTGTAGCTATGGTAACGCTACACTTTCTAGGAGTTAATGTAAATAATATTTGAAAATGAAATCAGCAATGGATATATATGTCTCTCTCTGTGTGTGTGAGTGAGTGAGTATGTGATGTTCTTAAACAAATGTATTAATATATGGAAATGAGCCAAACACCTGAATAAACTTTCCGTTTTCACATGAAACTTTATCTTGCAAACAGAAGATAAAGAATTTTCACTGTGAGGCTGTTAAAGCCTTTAAGAATTAAACGCTCAGTTAGCTATTTAGGAAAATTGAAAATCCCAAATGTAAACAGAGACATATGGGTGTAATCAAAATCTAGATAGCAAAAAAGGAAAAGAAATGAAACTTGTTTTTGTTATATCTTGGCATCATTTCTTTTCTCACATTAATACTCTATCTTTCTTCTGTAATGGATTTCAAGGCTGCATTCGTTGGGTTGCTAGTTGGTCACCCACTCAAACACTGACCAGGCTCAGGCTTGCTTAGATTCAGCAAGGTGATGATCTCATGTGCCTTTAGACAATGTACTCTGTGTTATAAGGAAGTGCAGTCTTCTGATCTCATCAGATTAGGCTGTATTTATTTTGCTATAAAAATATTTATTCTAAAACAGAATGACACATGCTCACATTTAGTCCCAAATGAAAATAAACTGGAGGGGAACACCAGAGAAGAGTCAAAAGGATCTGGTTTTGTGTTTTTTTGCAGCCTGAGAAAGGAGTTCTTGTTTTGTTTTTTTAAAGTTCTCTGAAAGACAAAATCGTTAAACAGAAAGCAAGAGGGGCAACTAAATATTGGGAAAAATTGGCAGATTGGAATAAATCAATGTATTTTCAATCAGTGTTTATTTTGTTAAGCCCACCTACTGTGAAAACTTTTAGCATAAGTAGTAGGCTAGAAATGTTATGTGATATGACCAATTCATTTATTGCTCAGATCTCAGAGCATATCACTAGGACTTCTCTGTAAAGACTCAGCTTTATAATAGGCAAAGATCATACACCTCCCATACTTTTTGTTGTTAGAGAGACGAAGAAAGAGGATAAAATAATCTAATGGACCAATTTTTTTTTAAAAAAGTCATTAAATAATTCGGTGGGATTTAGGCATAAAATGGCAAAACATGTGGATATCCATTTGTTAGGCCTGAGATGCAGCAATTGCAACATGAAGAGAATATGGATTTGCCCACTAAGAGAATGTATAACAAGAAAAGGCAACAAGCACAGGCAACCTTGTCTCTTTTGTTCTTCCTAAAGCAAAATTGGTGGCCCAGTTACAACCATATCTGGTCAGGGATAGCCTGACTTCTGCTGTCTATGTTCTGGTAACTTCTAGGTTAGATTATTACAATGTGTTATATGTGGGGCTGCCTTTGAAAACAGTTCAGAAACTGCAGCTGCTATAGAATTCGGCAGCCAGATTGCTCACCAGACAAGACAATCTGAGCACATAACACCAACTTTGATACAACTGCACTGGCTGCCAATTAGTTTCCAGGCTCAATTCAAAGTGCTGGTTTTCACCTATAAAGTCTTATACGGCTCAGGACCCCAATACCTCAAGGACCACTGCTACCCATACGAACCAACCCAGACTCTGTGTTCAGCATATAAGGCCCTTATTTGTGTGCCTCCTCTGAGGGATGGGCAGAGGATGGCGACACGAGAACAGGCCTTCTCAGTGGTGGCCCCCTGCTTATGGAATGGTCTCCCCAGAGATGACACCTGGCATCATCATTATCTTTCTTTAGGCACCAGGCAAAAACATTCCTCTTCTCCCAGGCATTCAGCTCTTAACTTTTTGGAGGGATTTTGGAGGGCTTGTGACATTGTAGCCTCTAAGGAGTGGGGTGTTTCACCATCTGATCCATGTATTGTGGGGGTTTTATACTTTTTATTTGTGTTAGTTTTATATTCACTCACTCACTCATTCATTCATTCATTCATTTATTTATATCCCACCCTTGCTCCCAGCAGGAGCCCAGGGCAGCTTTGGTTTCAATCTTTTTATTGTATGTCACTTTGGGTTCATTTTTATGAAGAAAAGTGACTAATAAATTTATTATTATGATTATTATGATTATTATGATTATTATTAACAACAACAACAACAACAATAATAAAACCCATACAAGTTGTAAGGTGAGATCAGTGCTTAGAATGAATTAATTCAGATTAATCCACAGAATTATTTTTTAAAAAATCTGAATTACACCTGAAAGTACTTCCTATAATTTCCAGGTGAACTGAATGTGAATTAAGTTCCTTTTGTGGTGGAATTTTGGGCAATTTTATTTCAATTCAATTTTAATTGCACTTAAATATGTTTGATTCTGGCCATTGCATTTACCATTTTGACCTATCTGAAAATTGATGCTGCTGTTTAAGCGTAAAGATCATAAATGTTGGGGGAAATAAATTTAAAAATTGCTCACATTACACTGTGTGTATATTCTAATGTTAGTCTTCTTAAGTATATTTTATACAGAGCAGGTTGTAATATTCTGAAGATGGGGAAAAAACCCTCTGAGAACTACATGAATGAATTGCGAATTAACTGTGAGTTGAACTGAAACAGAATTAGTTCCTTTTTGGAAGGGGTGAACTGGAAATAATTCCTTTATAAAATGAGGCCCGGCCTCCAAGAGGTCTTCTGTATCTTTAAAAGTTGTGCAGGGGGAAGGGAGAATTCCACCTTGTGGTTTTTTCCATTATAGTGTTGCAAGAACACCTGCACTTGGCTGACTTCCTCTTCTCCTAAAGATACAGGATCAGACTCAGGCCCTGAGCCTGGCAACCCTACTGTAGAGCCTGAGAGTGCCCCTCCTTATGGCAACACTGAGGTAACTTTGGGGAAGCGTAGCAGAACAACTAATAAAGCGGAATGATGTGTGGATGGTCAAGTGTAAATACACCACTACTAATGCACTATGATTGCATCAATGACATGTTGCAGAATATACCGAAAACAACAACTACCAGTCTGGAGAGACTCTGTAAGATCTATATGGCAGGTATTGGAAACAACTGAAAAAGCTGTGTGTGCTACAAAAACAAACATTAGAATTAGACAAAAACTGAGAATATAAATGATGGTACGACTTATACTCTAGTTTTAAACAGGTATAACTTGAAGCAAGTGGAACCAACTTTCATATAAGAAGATACGTTTTTTAGTAATGTTTTAACCCTTTTTGAAGTTTTTTTAATGTTTTAATGCTGTTTTGTTTTAATGTATTCTAAAATCTGTTTTTATGATGTTTTAAAGTGTTTTTAGTGCTTTGTTTGCCACCCTGGGCTCCTGCTGGGAGGAAAGGCGGGATACAAGTTAAATAATAAATAAATAAAATAAATAAGAACTGGAGCCTTAGGCACACATCTGGTTGATTATCTGAGGTATAGCTTCTTGGCTTTTCAAAGATGAAACATAGCGGTGCTTCAAGTTCATCATAAATAAATAACAATCTGTCCTCAGGAGAAGCGGTACTCTAGTTGTAAGGCTCAATGGAGATGGCACAAACCAAAAGAGATTTCAGAAATAACCACCTTGGCTGTGGCTGACTTAAGGAAACTTCCAGGTCATTGGTAGGCATCATTATTAGAAGCATGCTGTTTGTGGCTGGCCTACAAAATACCACTAGAGGAGGGGTTTTGGGGGGAGGGAGGGTACGTCTGTGTGTGTGCCTGCTCTGCATTGTAAGAGTGTGTGAGCATGTATGTGCATGTGTTTATTTATTTATTTATTGCATTTGTATACCACCCCATAGCCGAAGCTCTCTGGGCGGTTTACAACAATTAAAAACATTAAAAACAAATATACAAATTTAAAAACACATTTTAAAAAAGCAATTTAAAAACACATGCTAAAATGCCTTGGGAGAAGAGGAAAGTCTTGACCTGGCGCCGAAAAGATAACAGTGTTGGTGCCAGGCACACCTCATCAAGAAAATCATTCCATAATTTGAGGGCCACCACTGAGAAGGCCCTCTCCCTTGTTGCCGGCCTCCCTCGGAGTAGGCACCCAGAGGAGGGCCTTGGATGTTGAGCATAGTGTATGGGTGGGTTCGTGTCGGGAGAGGCATTCCATCAGGAATTGTGGTCCTAAGCCGTGTAAGGCTTTATAGGTTAAAACCAGCACCTTGAATCGAGCTCGGAAACATACAGGCAGCCAACGCAGGCAGGTCAGAATCAGTTTTATATGTTTGAACAGTCTGGTCCCTGTTACCAATCTGGCCGCTGCATTTTGCACAAGCTGCAGTTTCCAAACCGTCTTCAAAGGCAGCCCCATGTAGAACGCATTGCAGTAATCTAACTTGGAGGTTACCAGAGCATGGACAACTGAAGCGAGGTTATTCCTGTCCAGATAGAGGCATAGCTGGGCCACCAACCGAAGTTGGTAGAAGGCACTCCGTGCTACCTGAGCCTCAAGTGACGGAGATGGTTCTAGGAGAACCCCCAAGCTACGAACTTGCTCCTTCAGGGGGAGTGCAACCCCATCCAGGACAGGTTGGACATCCACCATCCAGTCAGAAGAACCACTCACTAGCAGCATCTAGTCTTGCCTGGATTGAGCCTCACCTGAAGAAGATGAAAAGGAGAAATAGAGCTGCGTGTCATCAGCATACTGATGGCAACACACTCCAAAGTGGAGGGAGTGTGGAATAGCCTTGATGCTCAGGAACTCTGCAGCCCCTTCTTCCATGCTGCTCATGGGACATTGTATGTGTGTTATGTCTGTGTGCACAGTATATGTGTATAAGAGAGAGGATGGATATAAGAGAGAGGGTGCCAAGTCTGGCTCTGCCCACTTTGGTTTTGGCCCAACCCACTATTGATATGTGACTCTCTAGAACATTAGCTATGAGAGACTGCAGGCCTCTGGCTGAAAAAGGTGCCCTACAGCAGTCACCAATGTGACACACATAGGTACCATTATCCCTGCCAGTATCTCCTATGGCATCCATGAAAGGTATTTACTGAGTATTTTACCCTTTAAAAAACCACAATGCATGAGAGACTGTTTGCTCTTCCTGCTCAGTTCCTTTTTGCACTACTTTGGCTTATGCTGCACTGAATATTTATTTATTTATTAGATTTATATCACACCCTTTCTCTCAGTAGGAGCCCAGGGTGGCATATGACCTCTTAAAATCCCTACAGGTCTGGACACCTCCTCTCTTGTTCTGAACACAAGAGAGATGTAAAGAGCTTATCTCTGTGTGTGAGTGTGGTGGTGGCTGATGTGGGTGCCTATTTTACCACTGAAGGGGAACATGCCTGCACCATTTTGTGGCCCTGTCTCTTTTCTGCTCTTTTAGATGTGGCATCCATTTTGTTATGCCACGCCCTCAAGACAGTCTTTTTTTGGTTTATTTTTATTTATTTATTTAAATATTTATAAACTGCACTTACATGAAAATACAACAAAGCAGTGCACATCATAGAAAAAAATCAATAGTAGAAACATCCATAAATACTTATCTGTTAGAAGAAAATTCACATTTCAAAGGCCTATCTAAATAACACCATTTTAGGACACATCTAAAAGAAGGCAAGGATGATTCCTGCTGAAACTCCTACTAGCAGGAACTTCCACAGGGCAGGGCCTGCCATACTAGGCTCATTCCCTAGAAAAGGCTCAGTCCCTAGAAAAGGCTGACTGAACCTCAGTTTTGTGGCTGGAGCCTATGGCATCTTCTTACAATTTCAAATGTGCCCACTGGCCCCGAAAGGTTTCCAATCCCTGGGTCGTCTTGACTAGAATATACATCTCTGAAGTCTACAAAACGTTTCACATTTTTAATAATATAATCCTGATGAGCATTTATCACATCTGACTTTTGTTATGATTGCCTATCCATTTTGGCCTACTTGTAGATAATTTAGGAACGAGCACCATGTGGCTGCATGTATAATCTATATAATGCTGCATATATATGTTTGTTCTGCATATATAATGTTATCAGCACTTCCTGTGCAATGTCAAAAGAAATCTTCAGTATCATCAATTCAGAATCATTTGAGAGCATAAGCAAGAGATAATTCCAACACCTCAAAATTGTACAAAGATACTTGTTAACTTACTCTGAAAATAATGAAGACCAGCCAGGGATGAATCCAGGGTCTCTAGTAAACCATAACAGGGCCATTAGGAAGAAGAGGACAAGGGTGATGACTTCTGGGTAGCTGCAACAAAAGCACAACATATATCACAATCATCTGTTGGATCTGTGTGCTTTGACACCATTGCAATGTTTCGCCTGTGGTTTAGCCTTCAGCCTTACCTAATCGGTCCAAGTTTCTTATATTCCTCTTCAATCACCCGTGCAGAAGCTTGTTCTCTGGCTGACTTTGTCTTGCTGCACTGGAACATTTCTTTGAAACTAAAATGAAAATTGAAATGAGAGTGACCAGTAAAGGTATTTACCTTTCAGTTTATGGGTTTCTCGTCCTGTGTCTGGTTCCAAAGCTCTACTTTAAGGCTTAGTAGAAGTTTTGGCTCCCCCCCCCACTTTGACCAGGAGACCACTCCCTTCCATTCTGTATCACAAACTGCTTTTGAAAATCTGCTCTGTTTCAGAAAAAGCTTGCCATGTGGGCAATCTGTTTGGAAAATACAGTTCAAAGCTCTTTTTGGCAGGTGGAACTAGTCACACATTTCTTTGGATCCAAGCCACAGTCCTTGGAACAGAAATAACCAATACTTCATCATTCCTAAGTGCAATAGTAGATGACAAGCTATAGTATTGTGTATAGTCTGTTTGGTTATGTTTTGGCAAATTGGGTATTTGGGGCAGAGCTTGGAAAAGTTACTTTTTTGAACTACAATCAGTGGCCATGCTGCCTGGGGCTGATGGGAGTTGTAGTTCAAAAAAGTAACTTTTCCAAGCTCTGATTTGGGGACACATAATTTATACCAGAGACAGTAACTGGCTCAAAGTCAGGTAGACTTCCATTCTCTAAAGCTGAGGTAGCCAATGTAGTTCTCGTGAGCCCTGCTGGAGGGGGGTGGATTGATGAGAATGAAGCGGAGGAGGACTTAAGAGTAGGATGCTCGAGTCAGTGAGGGGCTGGGCAGAGAGTTGGAGTCAGAAGGTGCCCCAGCTCTAGACTTTGACAGCTCAACTCCAGCAGCTCCAGATACCCCTGTGGAGAGTCAACCTGACTAGCTGGTTGTTTTCCAGCCTGATGCTTCCCCTCTCCCTGCGCCCACATCACATGCAGGCAGCCCTCCTCCCTCTGAGGGGGAAGACAGGACAGTGATGGGGGCTCTGCCTTCATCTTGCGCCAGGTGGCAAATGCAGCAGGAAATTCAACAGACACAGTTGAGGTGGAGTTTTTTCCTGTGCACACACTCCCAACAGTGACAGTTAGCACACGCAAGTAGGGTGCTCACCCAGCCTTACTTGAGCCTGGAGGGGGAAGAGTAGTTGCTCAGTCAATATCTTAGTACAGTGTGCCTAGTTAAACATAGAGAGATGCTTAGTTCTGAGTAAGCTGTAGACAGATTCATGAAGCGCACTGAATTGAAATTTTCTTACTTCAATAAAAGAAAAAAAAACCACAGCCATGTCTGAGTCTGTGTTCTTTGAGTTCAAGCAGGACAGTGGCATCCTCCAGAGATGTTGTGGGCTATTGCTCCCATCAGCCCCAGTCAGCATGGCCAATGGAGAGGGATGATGGGAGAGATAGTCCCCAACATCCAGAGGGTACCACATGGACTACCTTTGCCGTGAAGACCAGAGTCCCTGTTGTAAATCTTGGAAAGGATGCCCTCTATGTTGGAAAAATTCATTATACAACCTAGTGACATTTGTATGTAGAAAGGGAAGCACCGCTAGGCTGAGGGCCAAATCTGATGTGATTATAATTATGCTTTTTGTTCGTTTGTTTTGTAAATACTAGGTGTGGATGGGCGGGGGAATATCCAGATCAGGACTGCAGTGTGATAGGATAGGAGATTTAAAACTTTGTCCTTTCATGTTCCTGATCCAGATCCCACTCCTCTTTGCATCTGCTACTTAACAAACAAATGAACAAATAATGCAACTGCCAGTTGCTATTATCATTATCACATCGAGTCTGGCCCACTCAACACAAGGTGATTAATCAACTGAAGCAAACCATGGTTACCTTACCATAGCTATTTAGGGACTGTACAGTACACAGCTTGCCTGGAATCAAAGTTTCTCTTTGGGGTTCAGACTAGCTCTGTCCCTATCACTCTACTTGAACCTTATCAGCCTAGGACAGGGAGAAGATTCTTGGCTTTTGTGTGCCTTTTCCAGTAGAATGTGAGGGGAAACCCTTTCATATTTGTTGAAACAAAAATTGGTTTCAGAGTATGAGCATGCCTGAGTGTGCGGTACATGTGCAGAGGTCCTGAATGATTAGGACCTCTGAGTTCTGTCACCTTAAGTCCAATTACACAGGATTGATTTTGAGCTTCCCCTTCACTGTTACACTACTATATCCCATAATGTGGAAGCAAGACCAACATCAGAGGCAGCCAATGCAATGCCCTCCAGATGTAGACTCCACTTCCCATCAGCCTCAGTCTGCATGGCCAATGATCAGGGGTAATGGGAGCTATAATCCACAACATTTGAAGGACACCACGTTGGCTACCTCTACCCTACATGAACAAAAGAGTAAATTGCTGATAAGTTTTAATGAGTGAAACCACACATTATCGGCAATCGTATTCTGATTACCTCAGCTATCATTGCATAGACTTATATACTTACTTGAAACCAAGGAAAAGCCACTGGAGCCAAACCCAGGAAAGCAGCAGAATAATAATAGTGATGGGGATGCAAAGAATAAACCAGGATCCAAAATTGATACACTGGCAATCTGGGTACCGTCTGAATAAAAAATGAGAATGAAACTTAAGTTAAGACACCACTATTGCATATGAACAGCAAGACACCTGTTCAGACAAGATCCTTGCAATGGACTGAAGTCATGATACACCTCTCTCAAAAAACTTGTCCAGTTTTAGATTTGGAGATCTGCTCTATCAAGAAGTAAAGATGGAATATGGATTCATCTCAAATGTATCTCTGACTCACCCTAGCTATGCAAAATTAGCTTTGGCCATCAGAATCTCCCCAATGACTGTTAAATCCACCATGATTGCTAAGCCCATCAAGCAGTTCAATGGACTAAATTCTGCCTCCATGTAAATAATTGATTGAGCTCACTTAATTGCACGGTATAATGTTCCACTGATATGGTTTGACGTTGTGGAAAAGAGGCCTCCTCTCTGTCCCATCCCAGCAACAGTACCAAGCACTTCATAATTAAGTAATGATTAAGTAATTCATAAACCACAGTTTGAAGTAAGCTTCAAACAAACCATAGATAAGATTAACCAGAGTTTGTCAAGTTCAGACTACATGACAAATGGTGGTTAATCAAAAATTGCTGCAAAACCTTCTGAACTCCTCACAGCAGTGCCGGAGGAAGAGAAGGGAAGGGGGAGCACACGAATGCGGGGGGGGGCAGTGTTCAACACCATCATGATAAACTATGGTTTTTTTTGTGGCATCTGAATACAGCCCTTGTGAGCTATACGGTGTTAACAAGAAATGAACTTCAGGACTGTCATATGCCTATGGAAGACAGAATAAAGCACAAAATATATTGCTGATTGTCTCTTAGAAGTGTTTCTTATTTTAGGCAATATACCTGAGGCAGGGAGATACAAGTGATGCCACTGGGAATGGTACTTTGGTAAGATGCCACAGTCCTAGTCAAACACAATTTATGCATGGCAAGTTCCCCTGAGTGATGGAACCCTGTCTGCATAGCAATAGCCTGAATTCACCATAATTCAAAGTCATACACAGATCAACAGCTTAACAAACACAGGGCATTTCTATAATGAGGAAAGGTTTCATTAAGACAAGAGCTTTGTTTAATTTTATTAAACTCTCTCTGGGACAAAGGTGTCAGACTTGATTTGAGAGCTGCAAAATAAGCAAGGCAATATCTTTTATGGGACCCAGACTCTTTGAAGGAACTGTGAAGCAGAGAGCAAAGCTCATCATGTCATCTGGAATGCCAGAATCTCCTAGCATACCAAGTTGAACTTGAAAGCATACACCATCAGGCAGCAGCTTCTATGCAATGGGTTGTGAAGATTGGTTGCAATAGAAAATGGCTGGTCTGTACTAATACTATTTCCCCCCCCCCAACCCCCACTTTTCATTGTCAAACCCAGTCCTGGCCTGGCAACAAGTTCCCACTTGCTATGCCTGACCTTACTCTGCTAGGAGGCCATAAACAAATGACATCTACTCAGGGAGTGGGGAAGTGATATGTTCTCCTCCCTCGTTTCTCACCATTTCATTTTTTGAAATGGTAAAGCTACTCCAGTGTGACATTGAGCCAACACTCCTACCGCTTGACATTTCCTCTGAAATGTGCTTTAACAGTGTGGGATCAGAGATTTACTATGGCCTCAAGATCTAGCAAAAGCTAAAGTTCTTTAGGGCATGGTGAAGATGGCAGTATTCAGAGGAAATGTTCATCACCATGTGAAAAATAACACATAATGGTTGCACTGTGGGGTGAAGGCACCATCTCAAACTGAGAAGGTAAAGAATCAGTGTTAACTAGCCCCGTGTACTTGAAAATGCACAGGTTCTGCTGCCTTATGATGAAGGCCATTATGAACAAGGTTTGCAGTAATCTAAACTAGATAAGATTATGGAAGTATAATTGCCTTTCTAAGATTGCTCAGGCAGGCTCTTTGTCCAACTATCATTTCAGGAATACCCACTTTGAAAGCTATGTTTGACCTTAAAGATTTGGACTATCACACTGTTATGTTCCTACAGAGACAAAACTGGATAACCTGCTTTAACAGCTCCCTCTTCACTTTCTCTCTCATGGCTGTTGCCATGTAGTCTGCATAATAATAAGATTTTGAAATTAAGTGATTTATACCTGCAATACTGGTCATGAAAAAAATGCTTTATCGGGGCAGGCTTGGGGACAAGATTATTGCTCTGCAGTAGGGCTTATTATTATCTTAAGGTTTTATATATTAATTTAGATTAACACACCCACCCTCCACTCTACCAACTGAATCATAACCAAATGGAGCACAGAGGAGCAGCTGCAGCATGGAATCAGAGCTTGGAAAAGTTACTTTTTTGAACTACAACTCCCATCAGCCCCAGCCAGCGCTGGCTGGGGCTGATGGGAGTTGTAGTTCAAAAAAGTAACTTTTCCAAGCTCTGGGAAAGCTATGAGCCTTGATGATATTAATGCCTGGTGCCTTTTGATATTTCTTTACTCTGGGCATTGCCATACTCCCTTTGTTTACTGGCTGCTCAGCTCAGTGCTTGTTTATGCACCAACTGTTTTACGTACCTCCCTTTCTTTACTTAGGGGATTTTAGTTCACTCTTTATTAAAAACAATCCTAGAGTGGGGCACAATATAAAACATAAATACATAATACACAATAAAACCTACATACATAAAAGCAATAAAGGAATAAACTCATCATCACAAACAACAATTGTACAAACTAGATGGGCAGGCTACCCAACTCCACATCCAGTTTGTCCAAAGGCTTGCATGAATACACGTGTTTTTACCTAGCACTGACAGCCCATCAGCATCACTGCCAGCTGAATTGAGGGAGGGGGGATTCCACAATCAGGGTGCTGATATTGAGAATGCCTTTTCACATGTAGTCACCTCATCTGGCTCTAATACAACTGCTTCCTATGACCCCATTTTGCTTTTCTTGCACATTTCCTTTCACTTCACTCCACCAGTTTATTAGATTCTGAAAGATACTTTGGGCAACCAGCTGCAACTAGGAATGGGATACTTTGGCTGATGCTGGTCCATTCAGTTGACCTAACAGGCTGATATTGATTTGAGTTCGTTCTTTTCTAGTAGCTGCTTTGACTTATCTGTTTTTTCCTTGCAAAAGATATTGATATTAATATCAATATTTTAAAGGAAATATCAATATTTTAAAAGGAAATAGTGATAAAGATATTCTTAATATCAACATCTTAGACATAGATTTTTTAAAAAAAAACTTTTCAAAAATAGCTGTGGAAAATCGCTACATAAAGATCCAATCTGCAATGACAGAAAATAAGTGAATTAATAGAAAATTCGGTACCAAATCTGAATTGGACAGAATTCTAGCACATTCCTAGTTGCAACTAGGAATGCTCAAGGATTTTGTTCAGTCCACATTTTTAAGTGAACTGACCTGATTTACACTTCCTGGAACTATTTTGCAAATTGGAATGTAGATCTTTCTTGGGTTTTGCTCTTCTCTGAATTTTGCAATACAGTGCTTAGTCAAAAAAAAAGGACCATGATGCATATAAAAACATGTATTTTGGGTTAGAACACATGCTTTGTAATAAAATGCACGCAAAAGGGCACATTTTGCAAGAAAAAAGTGAATTTCACACTTTTTAAAAAATCAAAGATTGATGCAGAAGTGGGACAGAAGGGACTTATGAAGGAAAACATGTAAAACTGACATGGATCAGAAGTAACTCAGAGAATGTGCAAACACCTTAGAAGATTAGTAGTGGTGCAGTTAGGGAATTTTAGACAATGGATTTAATTATCTGATGGCTTTCCCTCATTTTTGATAGTAATGTCTATTAATTTGCTTCCTTCAGAATGTGGTAAGAGCCAGTAAAGGTGGGAGATGTCATGGCTGCTTCATCCCCACTCCTGCACTTAAATTTTACTATTTATTTTTTTAAAAAACAGTTCTCTTAGCATGGACATTATTGCAATATTTTAGATCAGTGGTTCCCAACCTGGGGGCCGTGATCCCCAAGGGGACTGCGAAGTAATCCAGAGGGGGCTGCAAACAGTAAAGAAATGAATTTTTTTTTTTAAGCCTTCACTCCCTGGTACTGTCTACTCCCTACTGCCACTGCAGACAACATCTCCCCCTTGCTCCAAACGAGAGGGAAGGCCTTTTGCTAAAGCTCCAGAGTGTCTTTCAGGCGCACTAAAACACATGGCAGACACCAAAGGAGGCTGAGGGTGGAGCTACCAGGAAGAAGAGGGGATTACTGTTGCTGACTCCCATCTCCTTGCACTGCCACTGCTGATGACGCCCGTACTCAGAACGAGAGGAGAGGGCTTTTCATGAAGCAAAAAGAAGGCTGCAAGGAAAGGCTGCTTTCCCCCTTCCTTCATGGCAGCTGGCGAGCCTGCCTTTCTTGGCTCCTGCTTCATTGCTACCTTCTTTTAAAAGTTGTTCTTATTTGCGAGGCTGCCCATATCTCACCTTTGGCCCAGACGGTACCAAAGAGAGGAAGCTCAGGACTTGCTCGCCCCCTATCTCTGAGGCTAAGTGTGTGTGCCAGCATTCCCTCTTTCTTCTACCTACAACCCCCCATCTCTCTCTCCAAGATGCTGCGGCAGTTGAGGGCTTCCCCCCTCTCACATCCCCATATGAATGCACACTTGCAGATGCTTGCAGGAAGGGCAGGTGTGTTTGTGTGTGTGCATCCGCTGATCTGTCTTCTGCTTCACTCTCATTCCTCACATGCACGCTAACCAAGTCATCAGTTCTGATGATCATTCCAAGGCTTAAAAGCACTAACCCCTTCAGTCTATCCACCCTTTTGTCTTCACAATCTAGCATCCCCACCACTACCACATTGTTGCTTCTCAACTATTATTATTACTATTATTATTATTATTATTTTATTTTATTTTTTATTTTTTAAAAGGTCAGGAGATTGGCTGAGGCTGGGGTCGACATCCTGCAGCTGAAATGTATTTATTTATCTAATATTGCATTTATATCCCACTTTTCCTCCAAGTTGCTCAAGATGGTGCACATGGTTCCCCCCATTTCTATTTTACCCTTGCACCAACCATGTGAGATAGGTCAGGCTGAGAGACTGTGTCGGGTCCAAGGTCACCCAGTGGGTTTAATGGCTGGATGAGGATTTTAACCTGGATCTTAGCCCAAACTGTTACCCACTGGTGTTGGGAGACAGGACTGTACATCTTCAGACTGTTGGGGGGGGGAGTGGGATCCCAATTTGACTGGACCTTTGCATTAAGAAAAGAAAGCAACATCTCCCTGTCTGCAGGGAGCTTTTTATGGAAAGGGATATTTGGAGATATGATTTTGCCACGCACTATTTTTTCAATTAACAGAGACTAAAATTACAGTGAGCATGGAGGGGGGGTGTCACAAAAATGTTTGAGCTTACAACAGGGGTCCCACACTCATAAAGGTTGGGAACCACTGTTTTAGATTAATATTCCAACAAAACACTGGAATGCAATGGAGTTCTTAATGCACCCTTTTCCTTATTGGCATATCTCTAAAAGCAATTCCCAATCTGTTTTAAATCCATTATACCTCTCTTGTCTCTATGCTCATCTGATCTAATTAGTTAACATCCATTATAAGTGGCTTCCAAATATTATTGTATCAAGGGGGTTGGACTCGATGGCCTTATAGGCCCCTTCCAACTCTACTATTCTATGATTCTAAGTAATATTTGATCATTTTACCAAACCTTTCCAGCATGCTCTTATGTTCTCACAGTTTTCCATTACTTGTCTTCCACCTTATTGACATATTTAAGGATAACACATGCTCTCTGGGCTGCAATGTGGCACCCTATTCCTGTGACTATAATTTGTTTTAAGAAGAAAGAAATACTACTACTACTACTACTACTACTACAACAACAACAACTACTACTACTACAACAACAAAACAACAACAACAATATCTTAAAAGTTCCCTCAACCCATACAACACAATAAGATACCCACACAATCCTATTATGTAAAGGGGAGTTTTTTAGTGGAGAAAATGATGACTTTGGAGCTTCTTCACATATAACATTTTGCCATGACCTTCTGGTTGCCGAGTTGCCTAGGGGAACTGCTCCTCCCCATAGGCCAGTGGTGGCTAGTGCCCAATAGGACTGGAAGGGCGGAAGATAGGAAGATTGGGAGGAGCCAGAGCCAATGACAGACAGACCCACCCCATAACTGGTTGTGTGAGAAGCCAGGCAGCTAGAGGCTGATTTAGGGTGATGCGGCAGTGCCCCACTTGACCTAATCGACCACCATCACTGCCATAGGCTCAGCACTGAGATCCTTTATTCTCCTCTTGAGTTCTCTGCAAATATGCCAGGCACAAGACTGCTCATCTTCCCCAGCCCTTTACGCGGGAAACTCGGAGGAAGAAAGGTCAGGCTTTCACTCTACACTGGGCTTTGGAGAAACCGAAGCAAGTTGACTTCTTTTCTTCTCTGAACCCCACAGCAAAGTGAGAAAAAGAACCTTATCACTCCTACCTCCAAGTCCTCTGCATATCAGTTGTGACCACAAATAATGGCTGGCTAGTAGTCAGGTCCAGCCAAATGCTTTGGACTCCTGGCCATGGTCCTATGATCAGTCTAGCTCAAAGATCCTTTCTACACTCAAAGTGAATGTCTGTTTGGTCCAGATAAATGTTTCTGCCTTTTATTCTTGGAATTTATGCTGGAATTTGAGGGGGGAAAAAACCCAGAACGAAAAGTTAAAAGTGGCACACACACACAGTCAACCTTTATTCAACTATCTCTGCTAGTTGCCATTCCTTCCATACCCTCATTAAGGAGCCTCAAAATGTATCTGGCTGGCCACAGTTAGGAGGACTATTTATCTGATCCAGCAAAGTAGCTGTATGATCTTCAGCAAAAACAATGGTGTTGCATGTCAGTGCAGAATTGATCATGGAGCTGTTGCCAGGATCAGGGATCATGACAAAATGTCACATATAAATAGAGTTTTACAGCCCAGTCCTAGGCACACATCCCTAGGAGGAAACCCCATTGAATCCAGTGGGATTTACTTCTGACTAACATGCATAAGCTTGTGTTGTTCACAAAGGTAATTAGTAGGAGATGTGGATTTCCTCTGGTATAGTTATTATTCCTTTGCCTTGCTTGTAACAAAGTTTGAAAGCTTTCATGTGTCCTTGCCTATTTGATTATATATATGATTTTATTTTATTTGCTTTAAAGTAACTATGATATTTTTTCTGTGTAAAATTCAGTTTGCAGTGATGCAACTTTTAACAAATTACAGGTGGCAGACAGACAGTATTTCTGGCAACTAGACATCATTTTAGCAGATTAGAAATATTTGGGATGCAGAACGAAACTGACGAATGCTCCTTGATACTGTGGTTGTTGTCAATTAGTATCAAGTGTAAAAATTGCAGTTGCCTCAGAAATAATATCTTCAGCAAAGTTTCTTGGGGCCAAACTTTGGCACCATCATTTATAATACATTTCTAAGACAGCCTCAGTTAGTTCAATGGGTTTGTTAAAAGGGCTGAGCAAACCTGTAGAATAATGGTTTTAGACATATTTTTGTACTTATTATTCTGTCATTCTCGTCTCGGTAATGTGTTCCAGCTATCACATTGCGTCTCTGTGAATGCCATATTTGTACTGTGAGTTCATGGAGGTCCAGTAGAGAAATGGTTGGACATGGATCTTTCAGTCTTATTTCAGTGGAAATATACCTTATATACATATATATAAGTGGATGGATGGATGGTGACTATGGTTCAGAAATACTGTAGCATTCTGCTTTCTTTTTACTGTGCAGCTAAAATGTAATGAATTTGCATATAAAGAGGCTGTGATGGAGTCATGTGGCCAGCTAACCTTCAAGAGTGTCATCCTGTGACTCACCTGAATGGTTAAGCTGACCTACAGGAGGCTTATGTGACTCAACAGTAATAAGGCCACCTGACCTATAGCACCATCATCTGGGTAGACTTTGGGTATGGTCAGGGGACACAGCTGGACTAGGATATAAACAGAAAATTCCACGGTGAAAGTTGTCACGGGCTAGGAAAGAGTCCCAGACCTGTATGCTGGGCTTAAGCCTTTCACTAGTCTAGAAGGGAGATGTCAATAGAATAATTGGGAGAGTGTTCTGAGGCCCATAGATGCATAGTCCCCAAGGAAAGAATGCAGGGTTGCTATGCGGAAGTTTTCACTGGCAACTTTAGCAGTCAAATGGAAACAGTGGCATTAAACTGGGAGAATCACAGCACACAAGCACAAAGTAAACTATATTTGGACTAAATAAAAGGTAGGAATTAAAAACAGCATCCAGATTTAGGAGAAGAAGATCTTATTTGGTCTCTATTCTTACGTATTAAATTGCTCAGCAAATATCAAGTTGGTTGATGTTCCAGTGATGGTAGTCAGTCCACCGATAGTAGATGCATAGGCAATACACAGGCACATGACTTTGCATATCTTGTGGTCCCTTTGGTTTCGGTATTTTGTTCCGGTTTCGCTTGGTGCTGGAATCTGCTTAAATACAAAATAAAAACAATAATAAACATTTTCATTTTAGCCCAGCACAAGCAAAATCTGCCCATCTTAGTGGGAAAGAGGCTGGAGTTTTGCAAATCTTTTTTGAGAACTTTCATAAAGCACTCAGTCTTTTTCTGAGAATTCTCCAAAGCTCAGGAAGACCCAATCTGGAAGAGCTCCTCCATTGCAATCAGCTTTTCTATCTTCCAGTCATTCACTTTCCTCCAAAATTGGGAGTGGGGAGGAAAAATGGTCACTGAGGGGGGCTGCAAAAACCAAGGGCTTTTTAATTAAAGCAGGAGTGGGAAACCTGTGGTCCCTCCAGATGCTGCTGGCTGGGCTGAATGGGAGTTGGAGTTTGCTAACATCTGGAGGGCCACAGGTTCCCCACCCCTGCATCAAAGCTTGCAAGCATACTTTCATTGGTCAATGGGGTATCTAAGAAATGAGCCAGAAGGACTTAAAAACCATGATCCCCGAGTGATCAATGCAGGCTCCGGGCATGTTCAAAAATCTCCACTGCAGACTCTTTGAAATAGCCCTTGGTGTAATATAGCTTTTTATTTTTTATTTTAATTTGCATTTATAAGTGGTGTACATAAAATAAACCACGCAAAATAAAATAATAAGATTACTGTAAAACTAACCCAAATACCACCTTAAAATGTCTGCTGGAATAAGAAAGTCTTAGTCACGTGCCTGAAGTTCAGCAAGGAGGGTAACCTGTCTAACTTCAGTTGGGAGTAGAGATGTGAAGGCCCAGAAAAAAAACTGGGAAAGTTCAGGGGGAAAAAGTCCCCCTCCCATTTTTTCCCCTGGAGATTTATTTTTGTTTTTCTAATAAAAGGGCAGATGGGGAAAAAAATTATGAAATTGTTCTTGGTTATTTTCCAGGCCTTCACATCTCTAGTTGGGAGGGAGTTCCACAGGCTTCGGCACACAACACTGAATGTTCAGCTTCTGGCAGTTATGAGCCATACATGTGAGCAATAGGGGACCAGCAACAAAGACTCCTACTAAGGTCTCAGTGACTGAGCTGGGATATAACAGATCAGACATTCCTTAAGATATCCTGGACACAAGTTAAGATCCTTGTAAATTAATACAAGAACCTTGAACATGGTCCAGTAACGACTGGGCAGCCAGCGCAAGCTTTTAAGCACTGGAGTTATGTGCTAGCGGCAGTCTGTCCCCATCAACAGTCTATTACTATTGCTATTACTATTATTCCTGGTTGATGAATCAGGAGGAATAACAAACAATACATCTTGAGAGATCAAGTTGGCAAGAACAGTTTGGATTGCAGGGACAGAAGCAGCTGCTATTTCCCCTCCTCCATATTCACAACTTGGTAAGTTTCTGAGAATAAGAGAAAGGACAGAAGAAGGGGAAGAGGCAGATGGAAGAGCCTGACACTGAGCCATGAGCTGAGGCAAAATGGAGAGGGCTTGGGTTTGGTTCTTAAGGGCTTGGAGATTATCAAACAGTGTGGATGTCTTAGTTTCTAAACTCTCCCATTTCCAAAATTCTTCTTCATCCCTATTAATAGACTCACTTTTGAGAGCTATGCAGTGACTCCTCCATTCATAGTGGGAAAATGCTCACCAGAGACAGCTTATTCTCCTCTTTCTGAGTAGAGAGGCAGTCAGTCATCATGAGCATCTGCTATTGTGCGAAGGATTTGGCTAGGGCATAGTGATGCCATGCCAAATGTTAAATCAGGGCTGAAGCCTACACACGCCAGTAGCTTCTCAAGATGACCTTGTTATGAACTCACGTAGCTAGAAGTTAGCATTGTATGGACTGGCCTCCCCCCCTTCCCTGTATTTGGCACCCAGGCTTCATGACAACAGATCCAGTGCTCACAAGAAATAGTTCAAATCCCAGAATGATAACGGTAATGTGAAATGGTCCAAACCAGAGGGCAGAGAGGGAATATCTCCTTTAAAAAGCATAGGAACATGCTTTTTAGTAGTGAAGCATTGACACACTTCTGCTCCATCTCAAGTGCTTGGTGATAAATTAAAAAATAATAATGAGATCAATCAAAATAAAACAAGTTGGGTTAAATATATGCATGGGAATTGGAAGATCCTGAGACAAATTTACCATTTTATTTTATTTATTTATTTATTTATTTATTAAATTTATTAGTCGCCCATCTGGCTGGCTGTCCAGCCACTCTGGGTGACGTACAAAATAAAAACATACAAATACATTAAAACATTAAAAATCTCAACAACAATAATAAAACCTAACCCACCCCAAAAGCCTGCCTGAAGAGCCAGGTCTTCAAGGCCCAGCGGAAGCTCACCATAGAGGGGGCATGGCGGAGAACATATGGGAGGGAATTCCACAAAGTGGGGGCCACAATTGAAAAAGCCCTCTCCCTAGTTCTCACCAGTCTAGCTGTTTTAACTGGTGGGATAGAGAGAAGGCCTTTTGAGGCTGATCTTGTTGAGGTGCATCCCTGATGATGTTGGAGGTGCTCCTTCAGATAGACTGGGCCGAAACCATATAGGGTTTTAAAGGTCAGAACCAACACCTTGAATTGGGCCCGGAAAACAACCGGTAACCAGTGCAACTCCTTCAGCACTGGAGTGATGTGATCTCGCCGGCGGCTGCCTTTAATCAGGCGAGCCGCCGCATTCTGTACCAGTTGCAGCTTCCGGACTGTTTTCAAGGGTAACCCCACGTAGAGCGCATTACAGTAGTCTAGGTGAGAGGAGACCAGGGCATGTACCACAGATGGGAGCAGATGGTTGGGAAGGTAGGGGCGCAGCCTCTGTATCAGATGGAGTTGATAGAGCGCCGCCCGGCTCACAGCCAAGACCTGAGCCTCCATGGACAGCTGGGAGTCAAGAATGACCCCCAGGCTGTGGACCTGGTCTTTCAGGGGCAATTGTACCCCACTGAGCACCAGGTCAACATCCCCCAACCTTCCCTTGTCTCCCACAAACAGTACCTCGGTTTTGTCAGGGTTCAGCTTATTCCTTCCCATTGTAGCCGATCATCTCTCTTTTGAGTTAGGTTTGATATGGATATCCATCCCATTTTTGCTCAATTTGAATCCTCTCACTATTTTTAAGCATAGGCTTTGTCAAAGCACACTAACATCTGTTTTAAAGCCTGTGTGATATACCACACATGGAAACAGTAGAGAGAGATGTGTGGAGGCAGTGGGGCAGGTTTGGCTGTAACAAAGTGGGGAGTGACATGTACATAAAAAAGAACAAGTGCATTTGTCTTTCAAGCATGCACTGACAGATACTGTACTTTTGATCCCAGCAGAGACTGGAGTGCCAGGTGCTTTATCCTATGTTAGGAAGGGGGAAGGAAGAGAAAGTGGGTGCACCCTATTTTAAGACCATCAGCATCAGACTTTGACCACTGATGTCCCAGCCTGAATGAAATGACTAATAATCTTAAACAAACATGGATTTTTCAGAATGAATTAATGCTTTATCTTGAGTTTAATGTGTTTCTCCTTCCCTTTCATGAATAAACAGAAAAGTGCCAGGGAACAATGCACCTATCAGGACTCCAGTTACAGAAGAATGGCTTTGAGCAAGTGGTTAATGGAGCTGATCTGAGTCTCAAGATAAGAATTCACAAGTCATCACTACAAAACAGTGAGGGTTAGAAATTGCACTGCAGTCCTTGGTCTAAGGCTTGCCAGCAACTTCACAATCAGACTGGGGTTAGGGGTGAACTGAGGCCAAGGAGCAAGATTTAGGGGAACGGCCATAGCTCAGCGGTAGAGCATTAATGGGAAGGATTAATAGCTGGAGATAAGAAAAAGGACTCAAGAAAGGTGCAAAACCCAGCAAAATCTACAGTAAGGCAATACCTTTATTAGGACCAACTAAGATGTCACAAAGTTGTGAGCAAGTTCAAAAGTTTGCACATAGGACCAACCACAATGCCACATAACCTAACATCGGTATTAGAACTACCATACTGTAGATTTTGGATTTAACCAACAATGCTGCCCTCATCTTTTGCTTGCTCACAATTTTGTAACATTCTTGTTGCACTTAAAAGTAGTATACCATATTGTATATTACCATATTTTCATATTGTTAAGCTGCCTTTGAAGGATTTGTGTCCTGAAAGGCAGGATGATAATAATTGTAATAAATAAATCATGCATATGTAGATTTTGGAATTTTTGTCTAATGGGCCAACACATATACTTACATTTTTCTGAGTTATTTGAAAAACCATCAAACATTCTAATAGTGGAAAATAAAGTATATAAAAGGTATATCAGAATTTTATAAATAAGGAACATTTTGGTGTGGTGGAGACTTTAATAAATGGGCACCTATTACATTCTATTTTAAAGGGTCTCCACAATCTTCTATAAGACTATGATGCCCTCCAGCTAGAGATGTGAAGGCCTGGGGGGGAGGGGGAACAGAAAAAGTCATGGGGAAAATGTTTTTTTCCATTTTTTCCAAAGCCTTGTTTTTTTCTGAAAAATTGGAAAAAATAAAGACAAAATGGATTATGGAATGTTTTATTTTAGCATGATGAATAAAATGTTTTATTGAATCTTGGTCCCCCTCCTTCTTCTCAGTTCTTTTTATGGGAATGGATGCTTTGTGTCTGCTTGACACTGTGGAGGACTAGCGGAGACATAAATAATTTTCTTTGTTATTAATGTTGATGGTTTCTTCTGGGTTTTTTTATTGTTTTTTGCCTGCTCCTCATAAACTGGCAGGTTCCTTACAGTTCAGGTGTTCCTTACAGTTCAGGATCTTGTAGATCCATTTGTTACCAAAAAAGTAAAAATTTTAAAAAGTAAATTCAATTTGTAATAATTATTTGAATAAAATATACTTTTAATATACCAAATGTGATAATTGTATGCCAGACCAACTTGTACATAATTACATTTGATGTTCCTGAAGTAAGAAAGTGACTTTCAATCTGTAAAAAGTGGTAATATTGCTTTTTTAAAAAAAATTCCAAAAATATCCATTTTTTCTGAAAAAAACTGGGAAAACATTTTTTTCCCATGGCTTCAAAATTTCTGGAAATTTTACATCTCTACCTCCAGCAAGGAACAATCCTTTAAATTTAAGAATCTCTGGCAGCCCGATCTAGACACAGGAGATGAAACAAGATAAAAACAAAAGAACTAGGATCTTAGGATAATCAAATCAAATTATGCACCTGAATGGATCAAAGTCCTATAGAACTACACAGGGATTAGGGCTGTGCACTGAATTCAGCCAATCCCAAGGCATGAGCCACATCAAAACCATTTGGAGGGTTTGGGGCCTCAGCTGAGTTAGGTTCAGACAGCCATGGATTGCTACAGGTTGGATATGATCTGGGGCTGTCATGGGGCAGGGCATCAGGCAAGAAGATGCAGCTGTGGCTCTCATTCCTGCCTGAGTGCCTCCACACAGGACCACAGCTTCAGCTTATAAACTGGTGAGCAGAGATGTGGAACTGCAGGGTGCAGGTGCTAGTTTGTTAAGTGGCTTTCCTGAAGGAAAGCCACTTGCAAAGCAGCACCTTGCAGGATCGGCTTTCTTGCAGAAAAGTCCCTTGCAGAGCAGCACTACACAGGATCTCTCCCTTGGCTCAACAGCTGATGAGCCGAGAGAGTGATCCTGCACAGAATTGACCCTGCTCTAGGTCAGGAGGGAGGGAAGGAGGCACAATGTCTCCTTTCCTCTCCCAGCCGTATGTTTAGTTAGGGTTTTCTTATGCTAATTAAACATTAGTCCCACCCCAAACTTATTTGGGAGAGGCTCTGAGCCAGGATGGGTGGTCCCCAGGTTGACCCAGGTCAGGTCCACCTGACCCCCCCCCCCAATTGGAGCCATGGGGGCAGATCTGGGAGTCTGTGCATAGACCTAACAGGGACTCTTCTTCAGCTCATCCTTCTAAAGAGAATGATATGCAGAAAATCAGTTGCTGCAAACCAATCATCTACATTCATCCATTGTATAATTCTGTGGTTAAAAGGAACATAAAATTTTGGCAACAATTTTGTAAGATCCTTACAGTGTTTTATGACCTCCCCATGCATTCCTTTTTCATTATGGTCCAGAAAACAGAGTGCTTTTTAATGTACTCTAAAACAGGGACTAGGAATCAGTGGCCCCAGATATCATTGGACTACAGCTTCCTTCATCCCTGACCACTAGCCATGCAGGCTGGGGCTGATGGGACTTAGAGTACATCTGGAGAGTGTTCCATTGCTGCTCCAGAAATACCAGTCTAATTCATGTTGACTAATGTTACTCTGTAATATGCTTTATACTGGGGTGGAGTGTCTCCGGGTGGCTACATATTTAGTGCCCTCAGGCATGGTAGCCTGATAACATATATCGCTGAGTCAGTGGTATGTCTTATGGCAGGGGTGGGGAATTGGCAGCCTGTGGGCTGGTTCCAACCCTTGAAGCCTCCCCATCCCTTCCGATAAGACCCATAGCGAAGGCCTCACTCCATCTCTGAATTCCTGCCCCGGCCAGAAAGCCAAGGAACTAAAAAAGACAACTCCATTGTGAGCTGCTACCTCAAGATGCCTGGGGCCTTACCTAGGTGCTCCCGCCTTTTTAAAATAATGATAAGGTTTCTTAGGCTGCAATCCTATATACACTTACCTGTATATAAGCTGAAACCAAGGGGACCTGCTTCTGAGTAGATATGTATAAGACTGCACGGCTAATCTACCACAGGGTGACCGATTGTTTCAATGACACCCTTGAGGTCTTCTCCAGGTGTCCAGGAAGCCTCTGAGCACCACCATCCCCTTCCCTCACTGTCCCCTTTGTCATGAAGTGGTGATAATGGCTGCCCTTTCCTCCCTTGAGAAATACATAGAGCTGAAGGCGTAAGATGGGCTCTCTTTCTCACTTCCTCTTTCAGCCCTGTGGGCTTTTCAATGCTCAGATTAATTCCCCTGGACCTGACTTTTACAGAGACCCCTTATAAAAGTGAAGCATATACATATGTATATTCTGCTTTTTGGTCTCTTGGGAGGGTGGTAGCGGATGATCCAGGAGAAAGAAGTGACCAGAGGAGGTGGTGCCAACAGCACTCACTCAAAATTCCAAATGTGCCCGCGGGCCTAAAAAGAGTACTAACCCTGACCTGCTAGGTTAATATCAAACTGTAATTTCTGAAAACATATGCTGATATTTAAATACCTTTTCCTCTTCAACTTTGCACATAGTGTGAGTCGTATGAGCCGCAGTACCATTGCTGTATCTGGGAAAAGAAACTTGATATAGTAAGTAATCTGCTGTGCTTGAAAAAACTTATGTAATATACATGATCAAAAATAAATTTTACCCATGAAGTTGCTTTGTTTTCTCTTTCCAGTCAACTGCTTCACACTCATTAATATCTTCTATTAAAAAAACATAAAAAGGTGAAAAGTTCAATATGCAGGCTTCAGCTGAGCTGGTCTTTTCCCCAGTGAAGGTGAAGGTGGAGCCTGTGAAAAGTTCAACATCTGTGCATACCATCAAGTTCCAGTGCATGATTGGTGGCTCCATTTGCATAAGTCATTTCTAGGGCATCAACTTCAGCTTCAGCACTAATGATTTGCTGAGCCACTGCCTCTACTATTGGCATCACCATAGCAGCTGTGGAGGTGTTGCTAAGCCACATAGACAAGAAGGCGCAGCTGATCATGAAACCAAGGGTGAGCCTGAAACAAGGAAAACCTCTATGTATTATTCTTCCTCCTCTCAGCACTCAACTTAATACAAAGCAACGATTTTTGCCATAAAAATGGGATGGCATTTTTTTTAAGAGCTTGAATTAATACACTTTCTCATTTACCACCAAGGACATTTCTCACAATGTGGAAACAATATGGCTCCCTCATTGTGGAATTACCTCCTCCTTGAGCTCAGATATGCACCAATGCTATTGGTATTTCAGTACCCATTGAAGACATATTTGTGTTTTCAGGTTTTCACTGATGCTTAGTCCCAGAGGTAGTATTAGATTAATTTGTCCTGGGTCACTGCTGTATTTTATTTTTCAAATATATTATTACTCTTGAAATGTTGTAACTTGTTTAATAGACTGCTGTCTCTCTTCCAATGTGCACTGCCTTCAGATGTGATATAAAAGGCAGTATAGAAATGCCTATGTGAATAAATAATGCTTTGCTATATAATGGTATAAAAATGGTGTAACTTGCAATCCAAACAAAGCATACCTGTGCTACTTACTTTAGTTAACTGGCTCTGTTGGGTTGAAAGTTGATCCAGGGGTTAATTATATATTATAGGGCCATCAGTTGCTATGACACAATTGAAACAAAAAGCCTGTACCAAAAGAGTATCCTATGCTTGCAGGCAGGTGAATGAGGCAGGGTTATCAGGTTCTGCTCTATTTGCCACTGAAGCCCTTTGTTATGCTCCTTGCAGCACACATTTGTTAGCACAGACGTTTTAGCCATTCCAGTGCCACAGGTAATTAGGAATGGAACATTAGAGATCTGCTGTATACCGAGTCAGAGCACTGATCCATCTAGCTTCGTCTTGCATTTATGGTAGCTAGCAATGTTTCTTCAGAGTTTCAGACATGGTTTTTCCTGACCTGCCTGGATATGCCAGGATTGAACCTGGGAACTTGTGCATTCAACACATGTGCTTTCCACTGAGCTACACCCCCCCCGTATGCCCACTGGTTGAGCTCCAGAACAATCAGAGGTCCAGCCTCCCTTCTTGCCCTCCCTCAGGAACAAGAGATTATCCACCAATCCAATTCCAAAAACAAGGAGGAACAATATACTAAGTACCTGTAGAAAGCCATGGTTTGTTTTACAAGGCCCACTGTATTTCAGTCAAGTGTTCAACACTTGAGAATAGAGTCAATGACTCCAATTTTTACAGAAGACATTTTTTGTAAAGTGTTTTACTCACAACGAAAAGTATTTGGCAAGAAATTGTGGATAAAATTATTGTATTCCCTCCTCTTTTATCCCCAAATGATGTTTGTCTACCTCGGTGGAGCCAAGCAACAACTAGCGTGGGATGTCAGTGCAAAGGAGGAAAGAAACAAGGCATCATTACAACAACAACAAAATGGAGAAGACCTCAAAGCATAGCCAACAACTCTTCTCCAGGGGAGCTGGTTCAGTCCATTCAGAGGATAAGTAAAGCAGTCTTGTAAACTTTCTCTGTATCTTTTCTCTGTTAAAGTTGCCCTACAATAACACCCTAACATGCTGCATATTGATGATCCACATTCTGGTAAAGGCAAAAGTTAAAATAAATATCAACATGAAAATTCACAAAAATCACAGTTCCACCACTGGATGCTTTTGCTATGAAAAAAACCTATTTGAAGGGTGGCAGGGTACACAGTCAAATGTCTTGTGCGTGTTAACACTCAGCGTTGCATTGTCATGATGTGTACAATTCATGGCTGGTTGAACAATTCTCTTTAAAATGTCCTAAATTACTGCAGTTCATCAAATTTCAAATTAGCAAGCTCTAAGAACTTCCACGTGAACAATTGGTTCTGTCCTAACCATAGCACAATGTTGGAGATGGTGGTCAGACTTTAACTTATGAAACACAACCTTCTCTACAAAATAAATGGCTACAGTGTAAATGCATTGCAAACACTGTGATCACAGTGTGGATAATTTTTACAAAGATTGAAGAGACCTTTGGAATCTGTGTGGATAAAAAGCACTGCGTGAGTGTTAATGATTGCTTAAGGTAAGGACAGGCTTCTTTAAAATGCAAAATGACTTTACAAATTATTTGAGTGCTGCAACCACCATATTGGTTGATGTCATCTTGTCTTTTCTGAAATAAAGTTGCTTGCTCTTTCATTATACGAGCATGAAATTGTGATTAGGTTACATTTCAGTTTTGGATAATATCTCTCTGCCTATTATGACTACTTCTTATTACATGGATTATAGTCATTATTGTAAAAGGCTCTAGATGAGGCCACTTGAACCAGTTTACCTATTTGAGGGGCACACTAAAGAAAGCATTAATAGTAATTCTGAAGTTCTGAATCTGACAGCCAGAATGCCCTGCAAAAAAAAATTGGGCCCCTTTAAGCTTTGTAGAAAAATTTGGTCTGGAACAGAAATCCCAACTTTTTGCCTGTTCCCCTCCCTCGTCTATATTTAGCACAATCCTGCTGGAGGAGACATCCTTGTTTCTTCTGGGGATGGGGGAGAAATTCATTTGGCTCACATTTGTATTCACACTTCTCCAAATGATGCATTTCTCCAACCAAAAAATAAATTTCTTTATGAAAATAAATTTTAAAAAAGCTGCTTTGAGACCCAGATGAGGTGAAAAGCAAGGAAGATAAAATTATTTTAAATTTAACTAAATAAATAATACATTATATTAGGTGAAATCACTTGCAAAAATGTGCATATTAGAAGAAATGCACATGGAAATCCATACAAATATTCATGTGAACTTTTAAAAAAGATCACAAACTGAATGCAGCAAACTGATTGGAAAAATGAGAAACGGGAATGGAAATTAATCTGTCCCTGGATCTGCCACTCCTGGGCAAGTTTATGAAATCCAGCCCCTCCAGGGATTTGTAATCTCTAGAAATAGGCAGATTTGCAAATTTTAGAAGGATATCTACTGTTGGGTTTTGTAAATAGGAGATGTAAAACTCTAGTAAGAAGGAACTTCCAGGACTTCATCTCTTCCCTTTGTTTCTCTCCCTCTTTAAGGGGGATATAGTACTGCAGTGTATATGTAACAGAAGAATGAATGGAAGAATGATTGACAGCAGTGAAATGTGATGAGAGGCTGAGTGAGTGACGGGTGGAGTCAGTTGCAAATGACAGTCAAAGAGACTGTAGACAGAATTAGAGTAGTGAGTGGATATGAGGGAGAAAGGAGAAACGGCAGGTGGTCATGGTAGCTGTTGACAAGGGAAGTGTTAGATTAAGGCAGGAATGGGGAATTTGTGGCCCTCTGGATGTTGTTGAACTCTAGCTACCACCAGCCCATGGTCAAAGATCAGGGATGTAGTCCAGCAACATCTGGAGGGCCACACATTCCCCATCCCTGGATAAAGATGTTAAACAGAACCATTATTTCTTATTTTGTATCAAATGACTCCTTGTTCGGAGTGTTTTTTCCCATAGAGAAATATATATGGGGGATTCTAGGAGACCATATCTCCCCACGCATGCTGGTTTTGGCCTACATAGTCAGTCATGTGAAAAGAAAGTCCTACTTCCCTCAGCAATAGAATAGGTGATGATAGCAGGGAATTTTGAAGGTCAGAGGAAGTCTGGTTTAGGGGCCATGACCTTGAAAGGGACCCCTGGAGCCTCACAGAAAATTTGACTGCACTTGCTGGATAGCTGTTCCTGTTATGGAATAGAAAGTTCTAATACAGTGTTTCTTTTTTAAAAAGAATATAAACTGTCTGCAGAGAACTTGTAATTTTCTTCACAAAAAAGAGATTTTTTTTTTAAAAAAGAGGGGAAAAATAAATGAACTGCTTTATAGCAATTTCTTATTGATAGCAAATATTTCATAAGCCAGTGTTTAAATGATCATTCTATACACAAGAGTATAAAATTATTCCTATTAGTTTTGCAGATTGAGAACTGACTGATAACTCCCATTCTAAAGATGATTTCAAAATACTATTCCATTTCATTTTTCCTCATTTACTTTGCTTACAACTGTTTGAAATCTGTGCAGATGGCTTCACTTATCAGTAAGAAAGGTACCAGTGCTGTTGGCCCAAGTAAGATCCTGAGCAGAACTCGACCAAGAAGACATCTACATGATCTGAGAGGTGCTCTTCAAATCTCTTGCTTTTCACAGAAGATAATGAAGCAATACTCAGAATCGTGCACAATTATGATGTGACCCTGCAAGGAATTTCAGATTGCACACCTCAGTTTGTATGCTGCTTCAATGACACTGTGACCTAAACTTATATAACCAAACTGAGGAAGTGCTCAGATACAGTTGAGTCTGCTCTGGTTCTCACCTAACAGTGAGATAACTATGTCAATAGAGCTGACGATTGAAGGAGGGATTGCTTAGACTCCACATCCATTGGGACAGGGCTGTAGCTCAGTGGTTGGGTCATCCTTTGCATGCAGAAGGCCCATTTCAATCCCTGAGATCTCTGGTTAAAAGGACTAGGTAGCAGTTGGTGTGAAAGACCTTGGCCTGAAATCTCAGGGAGCCACTGTGAGTCAGTAGATAATGCTAACCTAGATGGACCAATGGTATAAAGCAAGTTCCTATGTTCCCCTCATGTGAGGCGGGAGACTTTGCTGTGTCAGAAAATCATTTTTGGGCCTCAAGTGAATGCTATCTTCCCATGTGTGTCTCTCATCTGTGTAAAATGGGAATACAGCACAAACAGTGGTGCAACCCCATGACAACATGGAAGACAGATCCAACCAGAACAACATTGAAAACTCCATTGGAAAAACAAATCAGAAATGGTGGGAAACACCAACAAAAACAAGTACCCTAACATGGGCTTGGCAAGAAAAGGAGATGCTGCAAACCTTGGGAAGCAAACACAATACACACATTTAAAAAAACATCTACCACAAACTCTTGCTCTAGACAGTGCTTCCCATATAGACCTCAATTCACATTAAAGCAACTGTTGACAAGATGCCATAACTATTAAGATAAGTTCTGAAAGCAGTACATTTTGTACACTTTTCATCCCAAATGCATAATGCAAAGTCTATCTTATAAAAGCAGTCATCTGGGTGTAAACTAAGTCACACATGTGGCAGAAAGAAGAGTTCTCTCTTTACAAAACTGAACACATCTTTGTTCGGGCAGAATTGTTGTTGTTGTGACCTATGACAGCAAATAGGATAAGTCACACACTGACAGAATGAAAGAGTGTCATATCTCTCTTTTCACATGCTACCTACTCTAAGCAAGTGCCTGTCCATGTCAACCCAAGTCCATTTGCTTTCACTCCACTCCACTTCCTCCACTTGCAGGTATCTAGTCTGCAGAGGAAGGATGGTGGCAGAAGTGGGCAACTTAAATGGGCAAGTGGATAATGATGAAAATGTCAACTCATCTTGTCCTCCTCATGCATGAACATCTTCAACTGAGATCCTTCTCTGAGTGATTTCTTTTGCTGAAGCTTGTTAAGCTTGCATGAGGGAAGGGGCCTTTTCTCTGGTGGCACCACAACTTTGGCATACCTTCCCTGGGAAGGCCCAACAGGTGTAGACATTACAATCTTTTCAGCAGCAGGTTAAGACTTTTCTGTTTTCCCAGGCATTTTGAAGGGGCTACATGTGAACCCTTTTTGGTATTCAGCTTTTTAAAAATTTGTTTTATTATTATTTATTATTTACTGAATTTCTTAGTCACCCATCTAGCTGGCTATCCAGCCACTCTGGGTGACATACAAAATAAGCATATAGATACAATAAACATTAAAAATCTGGACACAAAGATAATAAAATCTAGCCCACCCCAAAAGCCTGCCTGAAGAGCCAGGTCTTCACGGCCCGGTGGAAACTTTTTATGATAATTTTACGATAATGTTCTTTTGCTGTATTTTATTACTGCTGTTATTATTGTACACATCCCTAGCATATATTTTGATGAAGGGTGGCTTAGACATTTTTAAAATGAATGCATCAAACTTTTGCAAGTTGTTCCAGCATTCTTTATCCTAGGAATAACTATACAGGACACCGCTAAGAGCATCCCAAGTGGCTTCTTCCTGAGAAAAATCACTAAAATGATTCAAGGGACCTGGGAAGGCTACAGAGGAAGGCCATACCTTAGTTATAATCTTCATCATCATGAGCTTTACCTTAAGCTTGTGGAGTGTGTGGGGAGGAAGAATTAAGCCCATAATTAAGTTTATCAAGGTAGAACACAGGCAACTGTGCAGAGGGGTGGGGGGCAATTTAAGGTGTTGAATTGATGCAGATGAAATGCCTGCAACTTTCCACATTTTGAATGCTATAAACCAGCTTTCCCCAACCTGGTGTCCTCCAGATGTTGTTGGACTACAACTCCCATCAGCCCTAGCCAGCATGGCCAATGGTCAAGGATCAACCACTGGAGGGCATCAGGTTGGGGAAAGCTGCTATCGACCATGGGTGGGGGATCTGTGGCCCTCTGGATGTTGCTGGACTCCTAAGTCCCATCAGCCTCAGCCAGTATGGCCAGTGGTCAGGGATCATGAGAGCTGGAGGCCAACAACATTTGGAGAGCCACGGTTCCCCTATCCCTGCTACAGACAAGTGAGAGCTATGAGTTCTCGTGGTATTCTGGATATTTTGTAGAGATCTGGTTATAGTTGTGTGTGGCTTTGAATACAAGGGGAGGCAAAACCTCAAACTGGTATCCAAAAATGATGATTCGTTGATATATGTAAAATGGGAAGTGTGTTCTGGTTTTCTTTTAAAATCATCAGGAGCACAGAATGGCATGTGTTGACCTGTGAAAGCAGCTGGAGCATCTTACTCAGGATTATTTCTCTAGGGAGTATTGTCTCATGCAGGCAACAAGACAAGTGAAGAATTCATGAAATGTCTTGAAGAGTTGTCTCTGGGAGTGATGGAATAAAGTATTTGTAGAAAGAAAGCTGAAAGAACAGGAAACCTTCCCCAGCAGTAAAATAGCATTCTAGAAAGCAGCCTCCCCCAGCCTGGTGCCCTCCAGATATTGCTGGACTACAACTCCTAGTAGCCCCAATCAGCATAGCCAACTGTCTGGGATTATGGGAGCTGGAGTTCAACAACCTGTGAAAAAGAATCATCACAGCAAATGACAGAAAACTCACTCTTATCTTGACATATTATCTGTCAAGATAATATCACCGTCCACCATCTCCTTTTCAGGAAAAGCTTTGCCTGCTGAATTTCTGTCTATCACACAGCTTTTAAATGCACAGGAGACTTTCGGGGGGGTGTTAATAACATTCAAATTTCAGTCACAGATACATTGAGTGTCCTCAGGCAACTCTTCTGCTCTCAGCCTTAATTTCCCTTCTTTAAAACCTGCTAATAGTGGCCTGCCTGACGAAGTAGTTATGAGGACGATTATTTTGTTCCCTTTTGTTTTTTCAAATAAAACACTCTGTAAAGCATTTTGCACATTAAAGTACAATGTATTATCATTTGAGGCAAGGTGACCACTGGGTGGCAGGCAGGAATGCTTACAAAATTCTCCCAATCCAATTTTCTTTTTGGATTGTGACGTTCTGAGTCATCCAGTCTAGTCTGCAAGCGACACAGTGCCTAAGGAATCAGCCATCCTTCCATTTTGATTTTCAGACATCCTAGAGGCCACTGCGAATGCTGAGCCTCCTACACCTTTAATTTCCTTCTGTTTGTTCTTTAATTTCCTTCCATTCTCCCATCCTCCACCCCACCACTTGTGCATATTGATGAAATATTGAAAAAAGGGCTCTTGATATGCTGGTCTGCACATCCATTTGATTGTTTGCATGCGTCCGTGAGACAGAGGGGAAAGTGATGAGAACAAATGAAAAGAAATACAAGCTTCAGCAAACTATGTATGTGTGCCAGTTCCAAAATTAATTTTAGAAAATGTCCATGCTGAATCAGAAGGAAGAATTAGCAAACCCAGAGAACAGAAGAACGGAAGCACGTGAATCTGCTCATCATGTGATGGGCATGATCAATTGCACAGACAAAATCTGGAGCAACTTGCCTATACCCTCCCTGCAACACAGCTGACATCTTGCTGGGGGCTTAGGAAATCACACAGTGTGAAATCAGCTTTGATTTGCTCTTGTGCTCCCCCCCCCAACCAGTTGCATTTTGTGAAGCCATCCAGAGCGCCAATGAAAAGGAATAGGTAGGAAACATTTATGGATTCCATACTTATGAATCAGTGAATCTTAGAATAAGTAGAGTTGCAAGGGACCTATAAGCCCATTGAGTCCAACCCCCTGTTCAATGCAGGAATCCAATGGAATGCTGGATTCATCAGCTCTTTTCCATCACCTACTTTAGCTTTCTAGTTATCCAAAAGTATCACATTTAGCTCTTTTAGTCTTTGTGATCATGAACAGCTTCTGTTGGAGGAAGGAATAACACTACAAGCCAGCATTGTGACCAGTCTTGCAAGCAGGGATGTACAGACAAGTATGACCCTTTCCACCCACTCCAAATTTGGGTGACGGGAAGTTTTGTTGCTTTGGGATGCAATCCAATACGTGTCTACTCAGAAGTAAGCTCCATTGGGTTCAATGGGACTTACTCCCAGATAAGTATGTCCTGGATTGCAGCCTTACTTAACTGTGGTGATTTACTATCATCAAATAGGTAAGGGAAAACTTCTTGCTTCCCTATCACAGCAGCATCTGACAATTCAGAACCAGAAAGCCTGCTAGGCTGGGAAGCTGATCTTGTCTTGCTGATTGGATCAGTGAGGTGGTTGGGGCTCCTTGACCCCTGTGAGCAATAAAAAGGAGCAGAGCGTGTTTTTAGTTTCTCGTGCCTTCTCATTTGCAACTACTGTCAGCAAATGGGAAGGGAGGGGGTGAAGCAGTGTCTGTGAAAATACTGCTTGAAACTACCTAAACTTCAAATGGAATACTAATGATGGCATAATGTAAAGATCTCCCCAGTTGCTTATTATCAGTCATTAAGAAGTATGAGTCAGAGTTGTTCACAGATTCATCTGCTGTTTTGTTCTGAGCTGTGCACCATTATTGCCAATAACAGAAGTGTTTCATATAAAACTCATCTTCTCACCCCAATGAGATCTATAATTCCATTTCAGCAAAAAGGCTGGCCTTAGCAAATCTCTTTAGCAGTCAAATAGGGCTGTGATTATGGCTTGTAAACAGGCAATACTTCACACCCCCAACCTGCCAAAAAGTTGCCCCTTCATTTCTTGTGCTTCAATAACAGTTACATGATACTAAAAATTCCAACAGGTGAAGCTTCTAATATTGCCAGGGAGCTATAGTGGGGAAAGCTGCATCTGCTGAATTTCTTCACAGTATGCAGGTTTTCAAGGACTGAGTTTAACCAACTAAATTCTATTCTGAAAAGACCCATTAAAATGAATGAACCCAAGTTAGTCATGGCTATTAACTTCAATAGGTCTACTCTGAGTAGGATCTCTGTCAAAGAAAAGTCATTTCTGAGCCAAAGGGGTTTTCAGAGTGTTGTTTTCTTTTGTCAATATACTACATACCATGCAGGGTTAACGCCCACCAGCATTACCATTTTCAAGGCTATTCTCTTGTGCAAATTCCATTTTTCTATCGATGTCGCCAAACAAATCACTCCAGTTAATAGCAGATGAAAATCTTTGAAATAAGCAGATGCCACCTAAAAGCAAAATTCATTTTGTTAGCTAAATGCATGCTGTTTAGCTACAGTGATTCCATCTAAGGAAGATAATACATTGTGTAATTTGGGAAGGAAAGGGGCCTTTGAAAATCTGAGTGAATGAAATGGCTTAGAGAAATAAAAGATATACAGCAGCACCTTCAGTCTTCGAGATCTCTCTTGAAACCAGGAATTACTGTTACGAGATAAATAACATTAAACTAGTGAAAACTCAGAAGATAGTAGGGGAGGATTTATATAATGGGTTTGTGAAGTTACTTGCATTATTGCTTTCTCTGTATGTGTTAATTGGCTCCTGCTAATATATGGGTTGTGGTCAGTGGCCTCGGTCTCATACTGTGAGAATGCAGGTAGATTTATATGTATGGGGCCAAACTGGTTTAAATGAATATATACTTCCTTGTGTAGTTATTGGATCATACAATCTCTCATCATTTTAAATTTCTTCAGTACAAACAGTTTTATATAATAGGATTTAAAGTATGTCAATTCATGTACTTTAAGGAATATGTCTTAGATTCCTTTGATACCAGAATGTTGATACTTAGGATGAACTTGCTGCAGTGCATTTCTTTGCATGGCTGAGATCTGGGGATTAATGTTTGGGTAAATGGTGTCCAAGCAGGTCTGGTGCCAGTAGCTGGCCAGGTTGTACACTGGCTAAGGGCCCCAGGAACTCAAAGGGCCCCCCACTGACTTGATCTAGCATTGCTGCCACCATCTTCCCCACCAAGTCTTTGGAGAGCCATTTTAGTTTTGGGTGGACAGTAGTGCCACTTTTGAATGGGAATGAAGCTCGACTCCAATCTACAATGCCTTCCTGCCATTTTAATTCCCATTTGCAATGCTCCAGCCTATATCTATAAAACCTGACCTATAGACCTATGAAGTCTATAGATTTCATAGATCTGTAGGCTGAGGCATTGCAATCTGAGTAAATTAAGATGGTGGGTGGCCACCATGGATGGTGATCTGAGCTTGGCTTCTGTGGGGAAATATTTTTATTAGTTTGTTTGTTTCTGAGGTAAAGTTTTGTTTTAAAGGAATGTAGAAGGGAATTCTTGCCATTGAATGTAAAGGGTTAAGCTGTGGAGATACAAGATATTAACGGGGGTGGGGGAGCAGCAGATGGCTTGCCTGTTGTTTAGCTGCCATTTACACTGCATCAAAACAAAGAAAGTTCTGAGAATGAAGTTTCTGTCTTTATATACAGACACAGCAGATTAAAAACTGATGAGTTTCAATTGGTCAGTCAGTGGACATTCTGCCTCATCCCATTGGACCATAGTTGTGGACTAACGAGGAAGGAAGAATTCCATCCAAATTTGGCATGATTGGCTGGAGAAAGACCCTGTTTGGAGATAAAAGCCTGATCTCAGGCTACAGTCAACGGTTAGTCAGTTGGTGTGTGAAGAAGAGGACAGAAGAAGAAGGTCAGCTGAAGGAAGAACTAGAAGCTGGATTTATTTATTCATTCATTCATTTATTCATTTATATCCTGCCCTTCCTCCCAGCAGGAGCCCATTTAAGCAGGGGATATTGACGTTTGAGAAGCCAAAAGCTGAAATCATTGTCTGGAGCTGAGGTCTGTAGGAAGGAGTGTGCATCCCAAGCAGCAGCCTTTGAGAGAGTTCTTCAGCAAAGAGTCAGCAGGGATTGTTGTGTGCCTGAGGCAGCAGAGGTCCTGATAGAAGAGGGCCTGAGAGACTACAGAGGGAAGAGGTCATGGATCTGAGTGTAGTCTTTGGTACTGATGTTGAGTGTTAGCTATGTAGGAGTGGTTTAAGGTACTGTTATTCAACCTTGGGTCCCCAGATGTTCTTGGATTACAACTCCCATCACCCAGCCAGCTTAGCCACTGGCCAAGGATGATGGGAGTTGTAGTCCAACAACATCTGGGGATCCAAGGTTGAAGAACAGTTGGTTAGGGGTATTGACCATATTCTTGAATATGGGGAGAAACTGAATCTGTCAAAACTATCTTCTTAAAAAGAAACAGTAACCCTATAACCAGTAACCAAGTGAAGTTTACCATATAGTAACCCTACAGGTTAGCATCACCATCTATTTATAACAGTTATTTAAAATAACATAATTTACTTTGTTTTCATGTTTAAGCCTGTGATGTTTTGTCCCATGCTTATCCATAGTTACTGGTGGGTAACGTGAAGTATAAAGCTGACCTGATATTTAGTTTCATGGTGGCAGCAGTAAAAGGGTTAGAAAGATAAGTAAAAGGTTACAGCTTAAGTAAGGAAACAAAACACTAATGTGCAAGACATCCCCCTGTAAATAAAACAAACAAATAGGTAGTAGAGGGATTCTGCATAATGGGGTGATAGTGTGGAGAGATAGGACACAGGGATCTCCACAGCTCTCACTCAAAAGCAGCACTATCACCCACCCAATGCTAAAATGGTGCCCGGGGGGCTGGCAGGGAAGGTGGTGAGTGGTGTTGCTGATGCTTTGGCAGCTATGGCTGTGGAGTATGTGTTGGGGGACATCAGCACCATCATGCTAGCCCTGGCCCTTTGTCTAAGCAGCAGCCCCAAATATGGAATCTCTCTGCCTCTCTGTACTCACCAGATTTGCTGAGTCAAGGCATATAGAAATCTTGTGGAGGCAGTTGGACCTGCAAGTTATCCACAGAGAAGGTGGTAGCCAGTGCTTGAAAAACTGGACTTCTGGCCCAAATTGGATGGAGATTCAGGAAAAAAGGGGTGTGAAATCCAGTATCCTCATTCAGTTTTTGCCAATGCTGCCTGTGCTTCAAGGTGGTGGTGATGTCAAAAAATAGTGGCAGCTATTGTCTTGGTGGACTGTTGGCCAGCAGCCACCATTCTCCCCACCCACCACCCACCCCCCACCCCATAATGGATTTTGTAGGGAGTACCTCTGATGCTCTGAATGCATTGTAAGTGGGTTCAAGGCCTCATAGTATTAGGATGCATATAAATGCATTCATGAATAAAGAGATCAAAGATTAAACAATTGTGTAATTTTATTTGAACTATGAAATATATGGACAATTGGTGATGTGGAAGGGAAAGGAGTGGGGAAGGAAATGTACCTCTTTGGAAGCCATAATTCCAAACATTGGGAACATTAAAGCAGGAAGTAACGCTGAAACAGCCAGGGGCAAAGCTTCTGTGAGCCAAAAGATAGCCACTACAAACAAAGTGTAGGCACATTCTGCTTCCTAGAATAAATACATATAATTAGAAAAAAACAAAATTAAGATTTGTATTGCACAACACTGGTAATCAAATGATAGAAATAGGGAGGAGAGAGAGACAGAGACAAAAACATCCATATTAATATTACAACATCTCACTGGAAAGGGCAGTCACATTTACTGGGCAGATGCTTTATTCAATGAGAATCCAGAGATTTACTAAGCTCCATTCAAAATATTGCTGACATAGAAGAAGCTTCAGAGCTGTAGCCCTGTGGCAGAGCATCTGCCTTACATGCAGAAGGTCCCAGGTGCAACCTCCAGCATCTCCAGGTAGGGCTGGGAGAGAATCCTGTCTGAAATCCTGGAGAGCCATTGACAGCCAGTGTAGAGAATCCTGAGCTAGATGGACCAAAAGTCTCACTCAGTATAAGCTGCCTATGTTCCAGGAAGAGTCTCCCAAAGAGCTAAGCAGGCATTTGGTAACTAAGTGCTATTGAATTCGAGATTTTCTTTCCATATTCCATAGTATTTCTTTATTGCATTTATTAATTGCTGTCCACAATAAGCTGTCTCAAAGTGACTTTAAAATCCATAAAATACAAAACAACTTGATAATCAAGTATTCCAATGTTTGAAACTGCTTACATCACGTTCAACATGAAACTATATTCCACCCACCACACACACGTTATTGGCTTTTGGTCTTTCATCTGTCAGGGAAAAATAATTCCTTACAGCTACAAAAGGAAGCCCCATATTAGTTGTTGTCCATCTTTTGTTTCATTACAAGGACGTTTCCTGCTAATTAAATAAAACCACCGAAGAGCGGGAGCCGGAGCAGTGAAAATCATTAAAGTTCCATCTGCAGTGGTCTTTTGTTTGTTTAATAAAAATATAGGTTTAGGTTCCAAGGCTGCCATGAAGCTACTCCCTCTGAACAGGAAGCCTTGTTTTCAACATGCACAGGAACATGGGAAAACATGAAGCTGCCTTATACTGAGTCAGACCATTGGTTCATCCAGCTCAGCACCATCTACACTGGCTGGTAGGGCCTCTTCAGGGTTTCAGGCAAGGGACATTCCCAGCCCTACCTGAGGATAGAGCCTGGAAGCAAAGAGCCCCAAATATGATATTTTGCATAAGGGTTCAATATAGTCCATCAAACAATGTTTGTTGGTGTAGACCTTCTGTGACAGGGATTATCCTAAAGAATCTTTCCACATAGACTATGAGCAGCTGAAGGTTGCAATCATGCACCTTTTGAGCTATGTAAGCTAAAAGCAAAACCAGCATGCCTGGGATTTGTCTTTAGATGTTGTTGTTGTTTCTGTCTTTTGTCTTTGTTGATATAGCTTTTCAATAAAACAACTGTCCATATTTGTAGACGCCATTCATTCATCAGGTTGCATCCCTGGTTTTTCCATCTTCTAGCTATTGTTAATCTTGCTGCAATGAATAAAGTTTTAACAAATACTGTGGTTTGCATCTTGTGCTTATGGATACTTATTGTTGACAGAAATATTATTATGATGATTACTGTTACTACTTTCCATGTTTCAGGTCATGCTCCTGGCACCAGATTCCTAAGTGGAGCCCTATTGAATACATCTCTTTCCATCCCCTTTTTATGAAAAAAAAAGTTATTTCAAATTCTTCCGGAGGTACGTGACAGGAAGCCTATCCTAATATCCCAGAACAGGAAGATATAGGGATCGTTTCTCTGTGAGGAGACTGGCAATTCTGCTGGTATGTGGGTGGACTCTTGTTACACACCTGTGATTTTGCAAAATGAGCCTGAAGATTTTGTGAAAATACTCATGTACACCGTTACCCTTATAATATTACTATTTGAAATGTAATTGCCTGTGTGAATGAGAGAAGGATGAGTGAATATCTGAAAAGGTGGCTCTGCATTGGTTAAAAACAAAAGAAGAACCTGCTGGATCAGGCCAATCAAGGGCCCATTTAGTCCGGCATCCTGTTCTCGCACTGGCCAACCAGATGTCTACAGGAGGACCTGAGTGCAGCAGCACTCTCTGCACTTGTGATTCGCAGCAACTGGCACTTAGGGGCGTCCTGCCTCTGACAGTGGAGGGAGAATCTAGCTATCATGGCTAGTAGCCATTGAAAGCTTTAACCTCATGTATTTGTTTATTCATGGAAGATAAAGTTGCCAAATAGGAAATGTTTCAGTGGCTGATGGCTCTCTGAAACAAACAGGACTTTGTTTCAAACAAACATCAGATTAAATAAAAGCAACATTCTTTGGAAAAAGAAATGTCACATTAAAGACAGTTGTACCCATTTGCCCAGAGGCACCCTAATAAGGCCAGAAACAACAATCTTTCCTCATGTAGCCAGAAAAGGGTAATGCAGCCAAAAAGTATGCAATCAGCACATCTGCTTGTCATGTAGCAAGCAGTAATGCAGTGGCAAATTCAGAAATGCAGGATCCCTTCATGATAATCAAACCATGCCCCCATCACAGCCACACCTCCTTTTCCACTTTCTTTCATCTCCCTTGCATACATTTAGTAGTTCTCCCAAACATGGCAATGTCCCTTTGAGCCAATCAGCATGAAAGGGGAGGGTGTGTGTTAAATACTGAGAAGAGTCTTCTCAGTGGCTGACTACCTTTCACTCTGAATGGCTCCAATCAGCACGAAAGGACAAGGGCTCTTCTCATTGGCTAACATGCTTCCTTTCCATGCTGATTGGCTCAAACATAAGGACCTGGCTGGGACCCTGCTCCCCAAAAAGTAACAGGGACTATGACCCTTGCAATCCCAGAAGATTACACCCCTGGTAGTAAGAGACTGTTCAGAGTATATAAAAAAACTTTGGGCACAGGGCTGCTTTGGGGCAAAGACCTTTGCAGCACCCCAAGGAGCAGTGAAAAGTTTCCACTATCCCCCAGTTTTATCCATCACTCTGTACTACTAGACTGGTCATATTGTCAGACGGAGCAAGTATCTTTGGCAGCTATATTCCTGCTGTGGTACAGCAGGAGACAGTGCAAAACATTTGCTCAAAGTAATTGCAGTAAGATTTGGTACCTCTTTTATGAGGTACCAACTTACATACTAAAAAAGCCAAATTGTTAGGAAATGGATGAAATGTAGACTGTACCAAATCTCTGTGCTACTTTTAGCAATAGATCATGCATGACTGAGCTGGCACAAACATTCCTATATAGTACACACTCTATTTTCATTTCTCTAAGCTTACACCTTGTTGTTCTCCCAACTGTGTCAATCAGACTAAAATATGTTGTTCTATGCATTTTTTCCTGGGAGTAAGTCCCATTGACCACTGTAGCGCTTACTTCTGAGTAAATAAGCATAGGTGTGGGTTGTGTATCCTTCATAGACACTGCTCAGGAAATCAGTTTGATTGCAACACAGCCAGACCAGCAGATGAGATGTGGCCTTCCTGCTAGTTATCAGTCATGCGATTTAAGATTCCCTTCATTTCAAACAGTCAGATGAGGCCATCCCTAGGATATTTAGCCATAGAGTATAAAACTAAACTTCCACTCTTGTAAACAGGTCAGGGATGTAATATTGGTTGATTGCCCAATATTGGCCCAGTTTATATGGCATGGTAAACCTAGGGTTGTAAGAAGGCACTGATTTCCATTCCGACCTGTGTTTGTTGCATGCAGCACTGTTTTCATTCCTCTGCAGTTTGGCTTCTGACAAAAAACATATTAAGCTTCTTGCATAAATTCTGTTATTATTACATTATTCCACCATGCCTTTCAATGCAAAGGGAAAAAAATGCAAATGGAGGGGGGATGTAATCGATTACATATCATTTGCGGGCTGAAAGCAACAACACTGATTGCTTGATTTCCATTCCAATATGGAATGAATAAGTGAATATCAGCAATTCCTGCTCCCATTTCCATCTGAATTCTCTGGCATCCCTAGGGTAAACTGCAGCCAATGTGCCTGAATGTGCCTATTAGGGCTGTTTCACTCCTCCCTGTTTATGCTAGGAGGAAACAACCATGATCCCTGCCTTAGTAGTATGCCAAACCAGGGATTGTGGTTTCTTTTGTTCCAACGAACTATGATAAAAGAACAAACCTTGGGTACAGATTGTGGTTTGTCAGGTATGAAACAAAAAACAATCCCTAGTTTGGACATAATGCTAAACCAGGGATTGTAGTTTGTTTCCTCTCAGCATGAGCAGGAGAACAGGGAGAAATGAAGTGGGTGTGGTTGACTCGTAAGCAGTAAGTCATGGTTCATGGCTTATTATGATGTGTGAATTAGGGATGGAGGAGAAATTCAATTCGGTCTGCATTTAAAACCAAATTTATGAAATCCACACTTTCTGAAACAATATGAGAACTGAAACACAGCTATCCTACAAAATTCACATTTATCTGAATTTTGCAATGCAGTTCTCTAACCGACAATATTGCAGTGTTTACAAAAATGCTTTAAAAGCTTTTAAAGCTTGGACAGCTTTAAAAGAGGATTAGAAAAATTCACGGACAATAAGGCTATCAATGGCAACTAGTCACAATGGCTTTATATTATCTCCAGTATCACTGAACATTAAGGATCATTCAGACCATGGTATTCCCGATCTCTATGAATGGATGTGAAAGTTGGACAGTGAAAAAAGCGGATGAGAGAAAAATGATGAAACTGAGGTTATCATACTTTGAACACATAATGAGAAGACAGGATTCACTAGAAAAGACAATAATGCTGGGGAAAACAGAAGGGAGTAGAAAAAGAGGAAGACCAAACAAGAGATGGATTGATTCCATAAAGGAAGCCAGACCTGAACTTACAAGATCTGAACAGGGTGGTTCATGACAGACGCTATTGAAGGTCACTGATTCATAGGGTCGCCATAAGTCGTAATCGACCTGAAGACACATAACAAATCAGAGGCAGTATGTTTCTGACTACCACTTGCTGAGGAACACAAATAAGAGGTTGCTATGACACTCATGTTCCACTTATGGACTTCCCATAGGCATTTTTCTATGGGAACAGAAAGCCGGACTAGATGAATCTTTGGTGTGATCCAGCAGAGTTCTTATGTTTTTATAAGATACACAATCTATCACAGAGAATGCATCCATTTTCCTTGTTTCCTTAAATCAAGAAATCATCATTATTATTTGTAAAGGCAAGATGTCAGTTTTTAATATTTTATCTTTTTCTATGCTCACAACTTCTTGGTGGGTTGCCTCTAACATGCCCATTGTAGAGATGGGGAAGATTAGTCTGATACTGAGAGACAGCAACTTTCTCAGAGTCAACCGGTAAATCCATAGCTGATTCAGCAGTGAGATGAGGCTTCACAAGACTAATCCCCACAGCCCAATATACCATTCCTAATCCAAAGCATCGGCATTCTTGACAATAAAATGTGATGTCCTTGGTTTTTAGATGTGGAATGATATATAGTGAACCACATAATTCAGTTAATTTGAATCAAAAACATTTATGCCCAATAGGAGACGTCTAGATTTAATTTTAAAATGGTATCAGAATGTGTGGTTGGAATTCCAATCCTTGTTTCTATAATGCAACAGATACAGCTGGAAAATAATTGTTTCCCCCTTTCCCTTTGATTACAGCCCTGTTGAATAGGAATTTTCCATTGAGATTCAGTGACATCTGGACTTGACATTCACATGCTCAGAATTAGATCCGGCAAAGATCACATCCATGCCAAACAGACATACCAAGAAAAATCTGTGCCAGGTATGGGTTTTCCATTAACAGATATATTTCATTAATATCAAATCAGCAGGGTAATATGAAAGTTACTGAACCTGAACCAAGTGCACTTATCTGTTTAAGGTGGGGGATAGGGGCCAAGTGTATAGGCTGCAATAGCCATCTTCTATGAACTAACAGAACACTTCTGCATGTTTTGGTTCATGATGTTTAAATGAAAAACAAAAGCCAATGCATAGTTAAATGAAAACTTGAGTTTGATCATCGAAGGGGGTGGTTGGAATCTAGGAATGTACATTGTTACAGACCATGGCTTTCAAAAGAATATGTCAAGATATTTATTGACAGAAATTGAGTTAGGGCCAAACTACTTGTCACGTTGTGCTTAATGTGTAGTGTTTAGCTAAGCCTTGGGTTTTGGTTAATTAAATTACAGGCATGGGGGAAGGTGATTCTACTGTAGCTCAGCACTCAGCAAGGGGAGGCTGACCTCTTTACTTTCTAGCCATAATCAGAACGGAAATCCCACAAGCGAATACACACACATGTGTGCAAAGGTGAAAGCATTATGGGAGCATTTCCATTCCAGTCACGCCAGGAGAGTGAAGAGATAACCCTTCATTTACCACTTGCTGCATTTATCATGCCTTTAATTTAATTAACAATAAACCAAGATGTTGCTACATGCTATGTTTTGAGCATGGCCAAAATGTGTGTTTGGCTCCCTAGCCTGCTGTAAGTGTATAAAGGGCATTTTATGGCTTTTAGTTCACTGTCATCATCCCCATTTCACTTTCCTCACTGCCCACACAAGTGTTTCTTCTGGAGTGTTCCTATCCCTGGATGAGATATTTCGTACTGTGTGTGTATATATATATATATATGCATTAGATGTCCAAGACCAGGTTCTCTTCTTCAGGCACCCCAATGGATAATTTTTGTTTAAACCAGGCATGGGAAACCTCTGGCCAGCACACCTAATTAGGTGCAACACACATCCAATTTGACCTGTGAGGCATTTATCTCAAATCACGGCCCCCGGTCCCACACAAGCATTGCTTCGATATAAATAGATGTTGGGGCTCCAGCAGGATCCACCACTAATGCTTGCCCGGGGCTGCCCTCGCACAATGTTCCCCTGGAGTAAGGCTGCCATGTAAACATTCAAATAGTGTCTGATGTAGCATTGTGCTGCGGCATTGAGGGAAATTAAAATGGAGAACCCTACTGGGGGATCCCTGGCACTGATTGGACCGCTGCTGCTGTCCACTCTCATCATCAGGTAAGGGGGACTGCAACAGAGCAGCTTGCCAGGGCCGCCCTCAAACCTGGAGTCAACTGGAAAGAAGCCCATTCTATACCTCCTCCCCATGCCAAACTTGAAGAAAGTGCTGGGAGCGACAATTCTGGCATGGGGAGGAACTATAGCAGGGGTGGGGAACATCAGGCCTAGGGGTCAAATGTGGCCCTCCAGACCTCTCTATCTAGCCCTCAGGACTCTCCCCAAGCCACACCCCTCACTGGTCATGCTTCACACTCCAAGTGTTTTTAGTGGGGTAGAATGTGTCCCTGAACTTGGATTAAGGTCTCGTGTTTGTCTAGATGGAGGACAGAAAGGAGGTATGTGTGTGTGTACAGAAACTAGACTACTATACAGTAAAAATTACATTTATTTGCCATGTGGCCCTTGGAAGCAGTGGCAGCTGCAGGCTCCATGTCAGTGAGGCAGTGGAATCCACTCCAGGTTTTAGACTGACGTTTCAAGGCTCTGCACAAGGTGCTTCAGACTACAACCTGGAGTGGATTCCAGTGCCCCACTGACATGGAGCCACCAGCCTCCACGGCTTGGAAGGTTGGCCAGATGGGTATGTGACCCTTGAGTTGAAAAAGGTTCCCCACCCTTTAAACTACACAGTGGGCTTTTCTTGCATCACCGGAAGCTAATGTTATCCAAATAATGCAGGAAGAAGTCCAGGGAGGCGTTCTCATGTTGCAAGTGTTATGTACGAAGGGGTCCAGTGTACACCATCCATGGCAGAACAGTTGTCAAGAGGAAGAATAAAAGCTAGACTATTTAAGTAAACTTTCAATGCTACTGACACATTGCACTTGTTTTCCCATTTCATCGCTCAACAGAAATTTTTGACAAAATATCCAGCCAGCACATGTATGGTAATGACAACTTCTGGTCAGGTTTATTTTCACTCAAGCACTGGGAATGCTTCAGCTCTACTGTGTTGGATTCATCATAATCTTAAAGACTCCTTAGGGATGTGATTACATCTCCTAGTCATGCTGTGTTATCAATGATTGATAGCTCCATGGTATGCCATAGGAAATATTTCAGGGGCAAATGTGCACTAATTGTGCATTAAATGTGTTAGTGCATTACAAATTACTCCCTCTCTTCCAGTCTATCTTCTCAATCTCATTAGGGAAATCCCTAATATACATTCTTCATCTCAGTTTCATAATTCCAAAATCCACAGCTGAGAAATCATTCGGACCGACCAAAAATGCCATGTAATAATAAGCAAGCTTTTGAGTTTTCCAGGCCCCTCTTCATCAGGCTGGATATTAAGTGGGGAGGGGAGAGTAAAAAAGAAAAACAACAACAAAATGGGTCGGTGTTTTAGAACATTGATGCATGAGATAAAGCTGCTATTTCTGCCCTTTCCTTTTTCCTAAAAAGGGGCTGGCTGGATCAGGCCAAAGACTCATCTACTCCAGCATCCTGTTCTCAGTAGCCAACCAGATGTCTGTGGGAAGACCACAAGCAAGACATGAGCACAACAGCACTCTCCGCCCCCCAGTGATTCCCAGCATTCAGAGGCACACTGCCTATGACAGTGGGGGCAGAACATAGCCATTGTGGCGAGTAGCCATTGATAGCCTTATCTTCCATGAATTTGTCTAATTCTCTTTTAACACCATCCATGTTGGTGGCCATCACAGTTTCTAGTCCATAGTTTAACTGAGTACTGGGTGAAGAGAGGTACTTTCTTTTGGGTCCCTTTGCTCCCACTTTAAATTTGAAGAACTTTTCTATCAGAATAGTAAATGAACAGTTGGGGAGGAAAGCAGCAGCTTGAAACACTTCCCTTCTCCCCCACCATGCACCCACGGCTGTGACTCTGCCTTATTAACAAGTAAATACTTCGGTTCCTTGAGGAAGATGAGGAAGATGTGAGATGAGACAGACTGCTAGCACCTACTCTGGGGCTTCTCGTAGATTATATTATGTTGCCAGTCTTTTTGGAAAGCTTGAATGAACTGGCTCATACAATCGGGTACATATACATGCTAAAACCTCTAGGAGCTCCCACTATCAATATCCAACAATTGGGAATCAGGGACAGTGTTTTAATCTAGTTTCTTTTTGCATTGTACAAAAACCTACTGTTCTGGTTTCAATTAGGTAGATTTTATATACTGGAGAAATGTTTCCCAAGAGCTCTCTTGCATTACCATCTGGTGGTTTTCAAACCAGTATGTTTTCTGATGGGATGCCACTTTCCAGTGAAATCTGACTGTAAACGTTTAAAGAAAACCAAACCAAATCTAAGGAGAGTTCAGATATGTTCTCCAAAATGCATAGCAAGCTGCAACTTCAAGAGGGAATGCTATCTGGCCTGGGACAATAGTTATTTATTTATTTATTTAGACAATTTATATACCAGGTAATTTAGAAAAGAAAATTATCCAAGAAGTTTATGACAATAGCACTTTTCAAGTAATTTTCCTCTCCCATAATGGTGGAGGTTGGGGAACATCATAATAAAAAACCCAAACTCCCTCTTGCCAATGATTCATCTTGTCAGTTCTGCCCCTATATAAGAAAGCTTGTCTACAGAAGGGTGCTTGCCTGTTAGTCCATTTTCTCTTTGAAGAAAAGATAAATGTATCGCATTAATCAGATAGAGCTTGTTCGGAAGTCCGTCCGGCATTGCTGGCTGGACCTTTTCTCATAAATTAATGAAATCCAGTCCTCCCAACAAAAACAGGCTTTTGAGGTTGATCTCTACGTTTCTCCCTGCCCGGGAGAAATTTCATCAGTCAAAAAAAAAATGTTCTGACTGATTTATATCTGAATAAGTTTCTTTTGAGGCGGGAGCCCGTCTCAAAAGCAGGCACAAGCGAAGTCACCCTTCCCGGAAGTCAGGGAAGTCACCCTTCTTTCTATTATTTTTTTTACTTGGTTTAAATTGTTGCAGCAAAAAGAGATTTGTCAAATGAATCAGCTTTAAAGAACTTCTGGGTGAGCTATAACTCTTCTCTGTTATTCACGAAATTAACAGCTTATCTCTGTTTCTATTTCAAAAAGCTGTCCTGGAAGTGCATTCTAAAGATATAAACAGAAGAGGGATTTCTATTCCGAGGAACATTATATTGTCTGGGACTATTCTCTTTTTGGTCTATTTTATTTTGACGAATCTGCTTCTTCACGACGCCACTAACTGTTTTGATGCTGGGAACTAAATTTGTTTTGTGTTCTTGAACATAGAGAGATAAGGCAGGCTGCTCTGTTTATACTGTGATGTCATCAAGCCTGGAATATTAACCCAATTGTTGCTGAAATAAGAAGTGGTTCTTCTTTATTTTTGTTTTGTTTTGTTTTCGTGGTTTTAAAAATGGCAATCAAGAAAGTGGCTGAGAATCTGGAAGTAATTATGTTTCAGAAAATAATGGATGAGATTGAGATAACGAAACAAACCCTGTGACAGGGCAGTAAGGAGCTGAAAATTGAACTGAGCAAAATGACGCAGGACCTTAAAGAAATAGGGGATCCTGTGAGAGAGGAGAATGAGATCAGAGATGAGAAAAGAAAAAATAAAGGGAAGATACAAGCCCTGGAGATTGGAACAAATGTGGAATTGGAAAAAGATCTGGAGTTTATGGATATTACAAATAAAATCTACTGTTTGGAATTTAACGTTATCTCTGAAGAAATTAATGAAGATATTAGAGATAAAGTTATCAATGGCTTGGATAATCTTCTGGACTGGAATGACGTGATGGAGCTTGATATAGAGAAAATCTATGGAATTAACTGCAGCCATGTGACAATGGAAAAACTCTCAAGAGATGAGCCAGTGCATTTTGTAAAAAAGAAGAACACAGATATGACTTTACAACAATATTTCCGCAACTTATTCAGAATTGATGGCAAGAAAATATTTGGGATAGAGGAAATTCCCATCAGACTCTTATTATATGACTATGGCTATGACAGCAAGATTATTATGGAATACTGATAATGGAAGATTGGACACTGAAATTACTGGACTTAACAGAACTATTGAAGATGGAAGATGGAATTAATATGGATAATGGAATAATGGCTATTGAAATTATTGGACCTAACAGATTTTGATGAGATGGATTAATCAATATGTTTATTTGGACTATGGTTATGACAATAAGATTATTATTATTATTGAGATGGATTAATCGACATGTTTATTTGGAGAAAAATTGATAGATATATTTCTTAAAGAAGTGAAACCTCTCTTTGACTTTTTGTGGAAAGAAT